>NW_027269289.1:5570000-6940000 GCF_023055355.1 Agelaius tricolor | reverse complement strand
CAGAATGCATATAAATATCTTAAATATTTCAAAATCCCCAATCTGATCCTCAACAATTGCCTTGAACTGACTATATTTATATTATAGTATTATGATTATTGAATTGAATTGATTGAATTTAATTGATTTAAATTTATAGCTTATATTTAATAGAAATCATTTTATTATTTAAAATGTATCTATATTAAATATAAGCTATAAGTTTAAATCAATTCAATTCAATCGATTCAATTCAATAATTGTAATATTATAATATAAATATATATATTTATATAGTGCAGAGCTGGGAGGTTCCATTTGCAGGGTTGTTCAGACATGGAAAACAATTCCATAATGTATATAAATATCTTAAATATTTTAAAATCCCCAATCTGATCCTCAACAATTGCCTTGAATTGCCTATCTTTATATTATAGTGTTACGATTGTTGAATTGAATTGATTGAATTTAATTACCTTAAATTTATAGCTTATATTTAATAGAAATAATTTTATTATTTAAAAGTTATTTATATTGAATATAAATAATTTTTATATTTAATATAAATCATTTCATTGTTATGATCCAGTGGAGATTCACCAAATTAATTAATCTTGCCTTGAGATTAGCAGGATTAAATAAACCTCAGTGTTTCTCATATTTGTAGTCTATTCTAAAACCTCAAACACACTCGAGCTCATGTTTGCAAGTCCTTCCCTGCAGCTGAAGTCCCTGGATTTGCTTTTTTTTTAATAAATTAATTACAGAAATACTCTCACCCACTCCATTGCAGGTGCTGCTTCTTGAAGATAAATGTTAAATGTCAAAAATTTGAAAATAAACCAGAACAGTTGGAAGGGCGGGGGAAGGAGGGAAGAAATGAAAAATCTTGGCACCTCAGACCTGGCAATGAAGTAGCACAGAGATATTTCAGTTTTTCACCCTCTTCTCTCGGAGAGTTGTTAATTTGCTCCTGATTGAGCAAATCCCATTTTTCCTGCAGGACAAGTGGATTTTGGGGTGAGTCAGGAGCTGCTCCTGCCTGGAGCCACATCCAAAAGGTTCCAGAAAAAGGAATGGTCCCCATAAAACAGGGACAGGCAGAAAAATGCCCAGAAAACAGGGACAGGCAGAAAAATGCCCATAAAACAGGGACAGGCAGAAAAATGCCCATAAAACAGGTTCTGTCCTGCCTGGCTGAGTCCTGTCAGGCTGAGCTCACTCCCTGCAGGGCTCTCTGCTCTTAACAGGGTGAATGTTTGGGCAAAAGCTCTAAAATTGGATTATTCACTGTGTTTTTTGTATTTCCTGGGAGCTGTGTTGGTATTATTGGAGGTTTAATTCACTGTTCTCCCTCAGAAAATCGAGAGAAGAGCCAAAGTCTCAGAAAATACAGGGCAGAGGCAAAGGCTCCTCTCATTTGGGAGGTGATGCTGGGCAGGAGTTCCAGGAAGAGCTTTGAAATGAAGTTTAATTAATGGATCCATTTCCTACTGAACAATTCCTAGGGCCCAGCCACGCCTGGCTCTGTGTATTCCCAAATTTTAGAGAATTCTTCCTTTAAATTTTCTCCCAAAGCAGCCAAGGCAGGAGATCAACCAGAACCCTCTGCTGGCCACAGGGGATGGGGGCCAGCGCTTGGAAGCTTTTGGAGCTAATTTTAATTAACTCATTGCCTAACGAGGAGGAGCTTTGTGCCAGGTTTGAGAGGTGGCATCTGGCAGAAATCTCTGTGTGCCTGCAGTGAAATGGCTCCAAGCACAGCCAGGCACCCCTGGAGGGCTCAGCTCACAGCCAGGACAGGGCAGCCTTCACCCCATCTCAATTTAACCATGCCCAGCCTTCGTGGAGAGGCAAAAATGGCATTTGGTGCCTTTCAAAAGAGGATTTGGTGCTTTTCAGATAGGGCTTGGTGCCTTTCAAATAGAATTTGGTGCTTTTTAAATAGGATTTTGTGATTTTCAAATAGGATTTGGTGTCTTTCAAATAGAATTTGGTGCCTTTCAAATAGAATTTGGTGCTTTTTAAATAGGATTTGGTGCCTTTCAAATAGAATTTGGTGCTTTTTAAATAGGATTTTGTGCCTTTGAAATAGGGTTTGGTACCTTTCAAATAGAATTTGGTGCCTTTCAAATAGAATTTGGTGCTTTTTAAATAGGATTTTGTGCTTTTGAAATAGGGTTTGGTACCTTTCAAATAGAATTTGGTGATCTTTAAATAGGATTCAAATAGAATTTAGTGCTTTTTAAATAGAATTTGGTGCCTTTGAAATAGGATTTGGTGCCTTTGAAATAGGATTTGGTGCCTTTCAAATAGAATTTGGTGCTTTTTAAATAGGGTTTGGTGCCTTTCAGTCTCTCTGTTCCTAGAGCCACGCACAGCAGCACTGACTCTTCCTGAAGGGTTGCAGGATGGAATTTCTTGGGTTAAAATGCACCAAAAAAACGAACTCTGACTGAGATCTCTGTGGAAAGGAATCATCTCTGTCACAGGAGCAAACCGATTTTAAAACTTCAGGTGTTGTAGTGGATGCTGTTGTTATGTGAGGAAATAATTTCATTTTCTAGTATCTCATAAGGGACTGATTTTCACACAAAGCAGAATTTTTGCTTCCCGAGTCCTGAGATTTGTGGAGAGATGCTAAAATCTATGGCAGAATTTTGAAAAGATTCAGATATTTAGCAATATTACAAAAAACCATTTTCACCAAGGGTGGGAAGAGCAGGAACCTTTCATCCCTGAGCCCTGACCTGGATGCTCTGTGAATTTGGGTTTGGTTGGTCTTATTTGGTTATTTGAGTTGGTTTTTGCTTTTTTGGTGGGTGGTTTTTTTTTTTTCAGACAGAAAAAATCAAAAAGCTCATTCATTTTCTGAGCATTCAGTGGTTCAATGGCAGGATGGGATTTATTGCTGTATTTTGCCTCTTTCTGCCTGACTGAAAAATCTGAAATGTTCCATTTGCTGTGGCTGCTGAGAAAATCCATCGAGTGTTGACAAAGCTTGGAAGGGAAACTGAAAAACAACATTTTGCCTTAGATGAAAACATGCAGCACCTCAGCTCATTTGTGTATTGGCTCCTGAAGTTTCATTTAGAAGTTGCAAAGCCAGAGGAAACATCAGAATAAATGAGTCACGATATTTTTACAACATCGAGAGATTTAGCAGGGAAATTCCACGTTTACCTCGCTTGCAGCAACTGATGGTTGAAACAGCACAATCTGATTTGTTTTGGTTTGTTTTTTGTTTTATTTTTTTCCTCTGATTGTTATCAGAACAGAAAACTCCATGCAAATTTTGGAGAGCCCTCAGCAGGACGCAGAAATCGGTGTCCTGACCCTGCACCTTCCAAAGGCTGCAGATAAATTAATTATTGCTGAGAAAAGGCAAAGTTTCTTTTGCTGCCTGTCAGGATTTAGGGGATTTTCCCCTTTTCCATGTGAGGAAAAGCTGCTCTGCTGCATCCTCTCTGCAGCTGAGCACGAGGTGCTGTTTTTCCCAGGAGTGCAGAGGATGGCAGGCATGGAAAATCGGTGTTCTTGGCAAATTCTCCCCAAAAAACTGATTTTTTTCCCTGAATTATTCACCTGCCTGCCCTTGTGATGCACTTGAACTCACTGCCTGAAACTGGGAGGGAATAAATGATTTAAACATTGTTTAAGGTGTGATCCAAACCACGGGGAGCTCTGACCCCATAAGAAAATTCTGCCCTTTTATAAAGAGAAAATCACATTAAATTTTTTTTTTTTTTTGGAAGTCCCGTGGCCTGGTCTAATAGGAAAAGAAAAAGACTCAAAAACCCAACCACAACTATGTCCTAATCTTTGGGTTTAGGTCTCCCAAAATGTGACATTTGCAGTTTACAACCAGTGCTGATGGAAAAGTGGCCAGGCCGCAGCATCATCCAGAGAGAATCTGGGTGCCAGGGGAGATCTGGGATTTTCATGGGATGTTTCAGTGACTGAATTACAAGGAAAAAACCCTCATTTTTAATGCCTGCAGGATTTAATTCCACTTTTGCCCACGAGCATTGTGATTTCCCCTCGTTTTCTGGCATCCCTGTAAATCTGACTCGTTGTAGAGCATGGAAAGGCAGAAGGGATTCCTGCAATTTGTGGGGTTTTTTTGCTAGAAGTGACATTTTCTAGTGGGAAAAAAAAAATCATTTAAGCCAGGTTTGTTCCAGTCCTGTTTCATTGGGTTTTTTACTTATTCAGCATTTTGTGTGAAGGGAAATCCCCAAATTCTCCTTGCAGAACTTGTGTATTCCAACACAAAATCCACCCGAGAGTGCAAATGAGCATTTAACTGTGATAGCCACAGTAAAAGGCTCATTTATAACCTCCCACTGAGTGTGATAACCGAATTTATTCTGATTTTTTGCAGATTTGGGTCACCCGGGGTTGCAGGAAGGAGCTGAATGAACTCTGGCAGCTCCAGCTCACGGTGCAGGTGAGGATTCCTGAGGCCAGACTCCCTGGCAGGGTGAACTTCCCTCATTAGTCTCTCCCTGGCTGAAAGCACCCTCAGAGGTGAAATTGTGTGGAAAATAAATAAGTGCAGAGTGTGCAGAGTTGTTGACAGGTGAACAAAGGGGAGAATTAAATGGAAAATTAAATGCCTTCATTTGTTCTTGCAGCAGAATCATCCGGTTCAGTTCTAGCTGGTTTCTCTGCCTCGATTAAACACAATTAAAATTCACCCAGTGGGAGCTCCAGACACTGAGAGGGGGAATTTTCACAGCTGAGTCCTCCAGAGGGAAAACCTTTATTTTTTTTCCCCTTTATTTTTATCATTTTTGTACATCTGGGGTAGAAGAAAACACCCTTATCTCTCTCTGCACTGCAAGAGAGGAGGGAGATTATCCAAAAATCTGCAGAAAGGATGGTTGGGGAGCAATCAGAAATTCAAATTGGGAATGTCTGGTTTGAACATTTTTTCTCAAATACATTATTTGCTGCTGATGTTACTGCCATGATGATGAAACTTTTAAACATCTGTGGTTTAGATCTCCTTTTTTTTTTAAAAGAAAAGAACAATTCGGGTTAAAGGAAAAGTTTGCAGGCAGATCTGGCTAACAGAAAATTCGTGTCTGCAAATGGAATTTCTGCTTTATGGGGTATTTTACGCAATGTGTGATAAATCTGCCTGTGAGTCCTGAGCAAAAACCAGAGCAGAATTCTCTGTTTGCCCCAGGATGCTGCTCTCACATCGCATCTTTCCCTTTGCTGCACTTTCCTTTTTTTGAAATCGTGATTTACTGGAATGAGGGGGAACATGGAATGAGGGGGAACAAGGTCGTTTCTGATTTATTTTTTTGAGTATTTCCCCTGATTTTACAACTTAATGAGCAGCAGCAGGGAGGGGACCAGCAGGTGGCAGCTTCACCCAAGGAATGCAATTCTGTTAAGATAAATGAATTTATATAGAACTCTATGAATGCCGACTGCAAAACTTCTGGTTTTAGCTAAATGATGGCTTTTGCTTGAGCTTTGGAGTTTGTTATTTGTCATTTGGAGTTTCTTATGGTTCCTGCTGGAGTCTGGGGACAATGACAGTGAGGAGGAGGAGGAGGAGGAGGAGGAGGAGGAGGAGGAGGAGGAGGAGGCTCTTGCTGGGGTCGTGGGGATGCTCTGGGCTCTGGCTCAGCGCTGGGTGGGATTCGGTGTCCCAGGGGTTTTTTGTGGCAGAAAATCGAGTCGGGTGCTTTGAATGCTGTTAAACACCCCTGCCCCGGGGCTGTTCTGAGCTGGAAGCTTTGCCCTGATCACATCCACCCTGACAGGGAGCTGAGACTTTCTCCTCAGAGCAGGAGCTGTTTTAAACCCCAAAATGCCCATTTGCCTCATGCCCTTCTCTCTGTGACTGTTGCAGGGCAGAGAAGGTGACTGAAGGGGCTGTGGCTGCTTTTTGAGGCCAGGAATTTGCTGTTTTGATCAAACACTACCACAGCAACAGCAGAAATGGAGGGGAACATAGATGGAGTGAGTAAAACACAATGGAATGAGTAAAATACAATGGGGCGAGTAAAAACACAATGGAGTGAGTAAAACACAAAAGGAGTGAGTAAAACACAAAAGGAGTGAGTAAAATACAATGGAGTGAGTAAAGTACAATGGAGTGAGTAAAACACAAAAGGAGTGAGTAAAATACAGTGGAGTGAGTAAAACACAGTTGAGTGAGTAAAACACAAAAGGAGTGAGTAAAACGCAAAAGGAGTGAGTAAAGCACAAATGGAGTGAGTAAAACACAAAAGGAGTGAGTAAAATACAATGGAGTGAGTAAAACACAAATGGAGTAAAATACAATGGAGTAAAACACAGTGGAGTGAGTAAAACACAGTGGAGTGAGTAAAACACAATGGAGTGAGTAAAACAATGGAGTGAGTAAAAGACAATGGAATGAGTAAAACACAGTGGAGTGAGTAAAATACAATGGAGTGAGTAAAACACAAATGGAGTAAAATACAATGGAGTAAAACACAAATGGAGTGAGTAAAACACAATGGAGTGGGTAAAATACAATGGAGTAAAATACAATGGGGTAAAACACAGTGGAGTGAGTAAAACACAAAAGGAGTGAGTAAAATACAATGGAGTGAGTAAAATACAATGAAGTAAAACACAATGGAATGAGTAAAACAAAATGGAGTGAGTAAAACAAAATGGAAAGAGTAAAACACAATGGAGTGAGTAAAGTACAATGGAGTGAGTAAAACACAATGGAGTGAGTAAAGTACAATGGAGTGAGTAAAGTACAATGGAGTGAGTAAAACCCAATGGAGTGAGTACAAGACAATGGAGTGAGTAAAAACACAAAACTTTTCCTATTTCCCCTCTCCCCCCGCTTCCTAATGGAGCCTTAAAGGACCGAGCCCAGCATTAATCTGAGAGCAGGGATGAGCTGGGCTCCGGGCTCAGCCCCGCAGGCAGAGCTGTCCAAGCCCTCCCACTCCTCATGTCCTGGGAAAAGTAAACCTCCCGAGCTTTCAGCAGCAGCTGCACCCTCAGGGGGCTTTCCCAGAGGTTTGGAGGAGACCACAGAAAAGTAAATGAAAGCCGGGGAGCTGCTGTGTACACTCCGAGCTCGCTATTGTTCTCTGCAGCTCTCTGCCCACCCCTCTGCAGGGATTTGGGGCAAGGCAGGCAGGGGATGCTGCCAGAGCTGCTGGGCCCTGTCCCCCCTCACAGCTCTCGTGCTCAGAGGGTGCTCTCAGCATGATCGTTTTCCAGAAGGTGCCCGACAAAGGGGATTTGACTCTGCTTGTGACTCGGTGTGGGTTTGAACTTTTGCCTTGGTGGCAGAGTCGATGTTCGGAGTCAGTGTGTGATAAATGAAGCAGCTTGATTTTCTGACCTGATAGTGAAATATCAACCACTTGAGGAAATGCTGAGTGTTTAAAGGCTGGCATGGCCTGGGGGCTGCTTTGGCTGTGTGAAAACAAGAGTTTGTGCCATCCAGAGCAGCAGAAAGTGAGCAAAAATCATCCTTAGTGCCACAAGAGCTCAAAACCTTCCTGAAAGACCCTTTGCTTTTGCCCTGATTTTGCTTTTGCCCTGATTTTGCTTTTGCCCTGATTTTGGCAAGCCTGGGCCAGTTTTGGCAAGCCTGGGCCAATATTCGAGTGTGGAAGGAGGTGCTGGAGCCCCTGGGTTGCTGTGCTGGGTTGGGCACAGGGCTCGGCTGAGTGTGGCTTTTCTGGAAGGCTTTGGGATGGGTTTGCTGCACTGTGTGAGCTGAGCACACAGAGGGTGAGCTCCAAAACGCCCTCCTAGGGCTTGCCTTGGTGTGCTTCAGCCAAAGGTGCTGTTCTCAGAAGGCAGATTCGTGTCAGCAGTAACAGGAATTGGGAATGAAAACTCTTCTGCGAATGGCGAATGTAGGGCGTGAGAAGCAGCCCTGAGTTCATGTTACACCTTCCCTGCCCTTCAGTTCTGCTCTGAGAGGAGAGAGACACCATTAAAAAACCCTTAAAAAGCCCTAAAAATCCTGCTGGGCTTTGGCAGACTCGGCAAAGAAGGAGCAAAATATTTTTGGGCAAAAAAATCTTTGTTCATTCAATGCAAGACGGGCAAAGTCTGCGAGCCCAGAGGGAAGGTGGAACTTTGTGCTGGGTTTATTTCCCAGCCCAGGCTCCCCTGAGGACTCACCCTGGCAGCTCCCAGAGCCTTTCAGTGATAGCCTTAACCCTGTTTTCCCTCAGTGAATGGTTTGTGATTGATTTCTGTCATTTCTCTTTGTTCTGGGGGCAGCTCTGTGCCCGTGATTTCCCAGCAGATCTCTTGGGATGGGGGCTCTGCCCCGTGTGTGGTGCTGAGCAAGGCTCTGGAGGCCAGAAAAGCACAAGGGGGATGCTGCTGTAGGTGGGGAAGTCACAGAGGTGCTGCTGCCCCTTCTCCTTTCAGCCCAGGTGCTTTAGGAGCCTCTGAGGGGATCACAAAATTCATTTTGACAGAGCCCCGAGGCCGTGCTGGGCTTGGGCTGTGAGAGCAGCAGGAGGGGAGAGGCAAGGGCAGGGCTGAGAGGAGGGGGTGATCACAGCAAACAGTGTCAGAAATATTTCTGTATTCTTAAATATTTCTGTATTCTTAAATATTTCTACATTCTTAAATATTTCTATCTTCTTAAATATTTCTACATTCTTAAATATTTCTATCTTCTTAAATATTTCTATGTCCTTAAACCTTTGAGAAGTGCTGGGGTGGTTCTGTGTCCATCTGGTTCTGTTTTGGAGGGGGTGAAGCAGTCATCCCCTTAATATTTAAATATTCTTAAATATTTCTATGTTCTTAAATCTTTCAGAAGTGCTGGGGTGGTTCTGTGTCCATCTGGGCTTTTTTGGAGGGGGTGGACTGGTGGCATCTTGGAGCTCAGGGATGGACCAGATCATTTCCTAAGGATAAAAAACCCTGGGAAAAGCTCTTCTAGTTCTTGATGTGTGTTAAAACTCCCACAAGTACTTGCTGATGGGAAATTCTCAGCTCTCTGAGTGCAGACAAATATGGTTGAGTTGGATTTTTTTTGTTTTTATTTTCTCTTTTCTCCAGAACTCGTTACTCCAGAACTTTTTACTCCAGAATTTTTTGCTCTGAATTTTCTTGAGGATGTTTAGAAATATCTTCACTCAGGCAGAGTCCTGAAGGGTTTCCCCTTTAGAAATTCATATTATTCCCTTGGTGCCTGATGTGAGGGATAATGAATTGTGTGAAAAGATCCATGGAATAGCCCTGGAGGGGACCTGGATCAGCTCCTGGCTGCCTGAGAGGGCTCGGGTGGTTTATTCTGCCCCAGGATTTCATCTCCAGTGCTGAGCACACCCCAGGGCTGCATCATTTGTTCCTTATCAGAGCTGAGGGATGAATCAGAACTCGTTTCAGAGGGTGCAGTGGGAGGTGTGAGGCTGATATCGATATTAAAAAACGAAAGAAGAAGAAGAAAAAAAACCCAACAAAAACTGAGTTTGTTGCACCACGCTCGTTTCAATGTTCATTATGGGACTGAAAGAAAGGGTGATGCACTTCTTGGGAAGCTCAGGATCAGCAGGACCTTGCTCACAAGGCTCCCCCACAGTTTGGCCTCAGCTCCTGGCCCTCGCACAGATGTCTTGGGTGACTTTGAGCAAAGCAATTTTGCTGTTTGGTCACCTCATCCCTTCCAGAGGGGTTCAGTCCTGCTCTGAGTCCTGCCAGGAGAGCTGAGGGCTGGGATTTGGGTTTTGCTCAGGGGATTCACCCCACAGGGCACGGTGATGCTCCCAAAGCAGGGCATGGATTCCCATCAGCTGGCTGGAGCACATCCAGCCTCTCTGAGCTCTGCCTCTGGGTGGTTCCCTGCAATATTTTCCCTTTCAATATCAAGCTACAAAGTAAAGACACAGATTGTAGAATTTGTGATCTGAAATAACAAATCCTTCCCAGTCTTATGTCAGATTTTGTTGCCTTAAATAAGGCTCAGGTTTCCATTTCCTCCATTCTCTCTCTTGATTAGGAAAGGAGTATGAGAACCTTCTCTAGGCATGGTTGTCCTGCAAACCCATCCAAAGATCTATTCATTCATTTAGGTTTTGTGTTCTCAAAGGTAAATGTTTGTGCTTGCAGACCACAAAGCTTTCTGAAATGTCAAACTACTCCTTATATACTCCTACCCTCTCATAAGGATTGAAATGTTAATATTGACTTGTTTAAAAACAAAGGAGAATGAACCCCACACCCCACAACAACAACAAAACCCAACGCTTCTGTGAACAGCATTAATCCACCTTGGGGAGAAAATCACTGATTCCCTGGAGCTGGGCTGGGGAGACAACATCAGAGAGATGAGGAGTGAACAAAAGCTCAGGTTCACATGGACAGAAAATCATCGGGATATTTCTATTTGTCACTCAGAATTCTTGCAGGGCCAGGCCAGACTGAGCAGGGCCAGCTCTTGGTTTTAGTTCCCCTTAGGAGCAGCATCAGCTCAGAGTATAAACACGTTTTTTGCAGAGAGCTTAGATGCAAAAATCGCCAAAAATCTGCTTTCTCTCCATGACTTCAGCCTCCATCTGCACTGCTGTGCTGAGGAGAGGCAGTGGCAGGAGGGATGGGGGCTGGAGGGAGGGTTTGCCATGAAAAAAAGGGAAGGATGGATGGTCTGCAACAGCTTTGAGGCTGCAGACTTATTTATAGACCTAAAGTTGATAGTTTATAATCATTACATTCACATTTATAAGCCTGAATCATGAATTGCAGAGTTTTCAGAGGAGGAGGCAAATATGATGGTTTTGAACTTTCTCTCTACTTTTGTCTCTTCCTTTGCACCTCATAAATAAATGGTGCTTGACTAAATTGCATTTATAAAATGCATTAAATGAGGGAAAATCCATGTTTTTACTTTACTTGGTGTGGGGTGATGTGGCCCTTCATATCTTAATGTACAACTGAAGTTACTTTTTGGAGATCAATTCTTTGTTAAGCACTTCAAAAGTTAATCTAGAAACTATGTGTAATAGATGGAAATGGATGATTATCAGCCACCAAAACAGTTTTATCTGAGGAACACATGCTCCTTTTCTGCAACTTCCTCATTTTAGATGTTTATTACAATAAGACTTTATCTGCCTGGCTCTGTATTTTTAAATTATCAAAGAAAAGACCTGAAAACCGGTTTAATCCTGAGTTATTTAATGTTACCCACAGCTTTTCTAAGCTCAATTAAAGCCCAGTTAAGGGCAGGATGATAAGCACATACAGATTCTTTTACTATGAGCCTGTATATTTACTTTGGGCCCTGCCTTCAGCTGCACTCAGACCCTCTGTGTACAAACCTCAGCCTGCGCTGCTGCTGCTCTGCAGGGCCCAGCTGTGCACAGACACATTCTCTGAAAAATCCTTGCCTTGAGATTTTTCCTCCTGAGAAGCTGGGAACAAAATGCAAACAATGGTTATCTGCTGCTGTGGAATGCAACAGGTGCATCTGGGATTGGGCTCGTGCGGTTGTTTCTAATTAATGGCCAATCACAGCCCAGCTGGCTCAGACTCTGTCTGAGCCACAAACCTTTGTTATCATTCCTTCTTTTTCTATTCTTAGCCAGCCTTCTGATGAAATCCTTTCTTCTATTCTTTTAGTATAGTTTTAATATAATATATATCATAAAATAATAAATCAAGCCTTCTGAACCATGGAGTCAGATCCTGGTCGCCTCCCTCATCCCCAGACCCCTGTGAACACCATCACACCCAGGTGTGCACAGAGGGAGCTCTCAGGGTGAAAAACCAGCCCAGAGTCCTGGCTGAGCCCTTGAATTCAGGCTCTGGCCAGCTAGGAGGGAAATGAAGTGATCTGGTAAACAGAAAAAGTAATAAATGTACCAGTCTGAGAGTGAGCAATTTGTTCGGTCAGATCCTCCTAATTGATGAATTCCTGGTGCTGCCTGGCAGGGAATGTTCCAGGAACAGAAAGCTCAGCACTGACAAACATTGACAATGAGATTCTTCTCCCCACACAACCCCTCCAACAAGCCAGGCAGGGAAGCACGAAGGATTTCACTGAAAATTGTACTGCTAGGAAACATGAACAGCAAAAAGAAACAGGGACAAAGATATTCCTGATTCTGTGGTCAGGTTTCCATCCTGGACTTTGCTCTGTCCCAGTAGCTCTGTGCTGTCAGAATCCACAAGAAAACTTCAGCAGAGAACACTTCAAACCCCCCTAAATTTTGCTCCAGCCGAACTGCAGAAGTTCCCCCTGGCATTGCCCTGTCCTTCAGGGCCCTGCCTTTCAGCTGGAATTTGCCAGGAAGAGATGGTGCTGCTGCATCATCTTAATTCTACAGACGTAGGAGCTTTCTAAAATGGAGTTTCATTAGGTTGGGGAGAAACACGACATGGATGTCTCACAGCCAGGAGAGCCCACGGCTCCCTTGTGCCCTGGGGTGGCTGAAATTCCAGAGAAACCAATCTCAGGCTTTTCCTGGCTTGGCTGGGAGCTCTGGGCCAGGCTGGCTGGCTGCTTTTGCAGTATCAGCTGTTACTAAGCACTTCAGCAGCAGGGAGGATGTCCCAGCGTGGGGCTGGTACTCAGCAATAATTCAAATATGCAAAATGTGGCTGAACAATGCCCTGGTGCCTGAGAGCAGAGCAGCTCGGGGCTGCTTTGGAGGGCAGACAGGCACATCCCTTAATTCTTTCCACTCCACTTGCTCTGGGGTTTGCTTCTTGTTTGGGTTCTGGACAAGTCTTTGAAGTGGAGTGAGTACAATGAAGTGTTCACCTGATTAATCTGTGTTTCCTCACTAAATGCAGTTTGGTGTGTCGTGGGATGGTTCACAGAATGGATCTGTTCCCAAGAGCTGCCTGAAACACCTGAAAACATAAAAATTCCTTCAGCAGAATCCTGGCCAAAAACCCCAGCAGACCCTGCCTTGCTCTTTTTATGGGAAGAGAAATTTGGGAGAGCAAATTTTTGGGGAATGATTAAAAACTGAACAGCAACATGGGAATGACAAGATGCTGACCTCACTGTGCAACTCCAGCAAACATTTCTCTGGGAATGAAGCTCCTGAGTCAGTGTTAATTGTGAAAATTGATCCCAGGGGTTTGATTTTTAGAGGGAAGAGGATTGGGTTCATGGTGTCATTAATGCCAAGAAGTTCTCCAGGCTTTTGTGGCCTTCCTCCAGCTTTTCAGGCTCTTTTGGAAGGGCTGCTTCTCCCTGGGTAGGAAGTGTTGTATTTTGAAAAAAGCAAAACAGAAAAAAAAGGGGTTTCTTTTTTAAATGAAGGACGCCCTGGCTTAATGGGGCTTGAAGTGTTTACAGGTGTTTCCTCACAAGTTCAAATTTAGTGGCCCTGGGGAGTTGAGATTCTCATAAGGCAGGAGCAAACTCTCAAATTCTGGGTTTTAGAAGGGTTGAACATTTAAAGGGCCAGGCTGGCATGGCCTGGGGGCAGCTTTGGCTGTGTGAAAACAAGAGTTTGTGCCATCCAGAGCAGCAGAAAGGGAGCAAAAATCATCCTCAGTGCCACAAGAGCTCAAAATCTTCCTGAAAGACCCTTTGCTGCTGCCCAACCTTTCGCCCTGATTTTGCAAATTTGTGGTGAAAATCCCAGGAGAGGCAGGTTCCACCTTTGGCCGTTCAAACCCATCTTGGTGACACCTTTTGTATGCAGAACATCTCCTCAGAGGAGCTGCTGAGCGTGGGGAAGGAGGAGGAGAAGAAGAAGAAGAAGAAGAAGGAGAAGAAGAAGAAGAAGAAGCAGCAGAGAGCAAAGGGAAAATGTAGAAGTGGCTGTGGTTGGAGGGGTGATGATGTCACAGGGCTCAGCGGGAACACTGAGCTTTTAAAAAGCTGAAAGAAACATCCTGACCCTCACTTGTCACATCCCCACCCAGGAGCCACGCACACACACTCACAGCCCAGTTATCCTCAGCCAAGAAAGGGGGGAAAAGCTCCATCCCACCACAGAATGCACTGGCAAAAATGTAAGTGAGCTCTGATTTGCTTCTCCTACCTCTGGTGGCAGCTGAGGGTGCTGAGGGATAAATCAGCAGAGGGTGGCAGGGGAGGGGATGCTCAGGGATGGCTCCAGTGAGGCCGGTGCTCAGGTGTGATGCTCATTTTCCAGCAGGGATATGAGCTCAGGGCTGCTTTGTTGGCTTTCATCACTATGAATCAAGTGGAAGACTATGATTCATAAAAACAATAACAGGATGCAGGTATTATATCAAAGGGTACGGTGGTTACGTAGCAGAAAATTTTCCTTTTGAAAAGTGAAACCTGTGAGAAATCTTATTTCTGTGCCTTTTTTTTTTTTTTTTTTTGATATGTACTCCTTTCAGCTAATTAAAAAAGATAAGGAACAAAGCAGTTGAGGGCAATACAGATATGACTTTACAGGAAATCAGTTTTCTTGTTTTCAAGATAATTTCACTCCTCTGGGCCCACCTTTGCTGGAGTAGTTTACTGATCCTGCCCCAGGTAGGTGTTTGCTTCTTGCAAGGTTTTCATTCTCACTCTTATCACCATCATATCTCACTTGTCATCAGTAGGGGATGCTCATTTTGGCACCTGTACCACCACCCTTTGCCTCTCACCATGCTGTTCCATTAGCATACAATGCTACAGCACACCTGAGTGGAAAAATTAATTTCTTAACCCCTTGCCAGTGACTTATCTGACATTACTCATCTTTTATCTCAGCTTGTAGGTTGTTGTACTGCGTGTAGTAAACCAACCATGCGCCTTTGTGAGCTTTGAAATCCGTTTCCTCTGGTTTTTTCCCTGCCTTCTTTCTTTTCAGCTGAACATTTTGGAAGCTCAAATGTGTATTTGGGAAGTTTGGTTTGTATTTCCCCCTTCACCTTGAGCAGTTTTCAGGAGAAGATGTGGAAAAAACTGCAAGATGATAACATCCAAATCCAGATTCTAATCTTACATCTCAGAAGTCCCTGAATGGTTTATTTGGTTTGGGTTTTTTTTATTCCTGCAGTGACAAAGCAATGCTAACAACAATGCTTTGGGTAGGAGGAAATTTGGAACTGAATTGGTGTTTTTAGTTTGCTTTTTTGCCTTTGACACTTGCAGGAATTACAAACCAAATGATGTCAGTCATTCCCTGATAATGATTTGTAGACAACTCCTGGCCCCT
This sequence comes from Agelaius tricolor, assembly GCF_023055355.1. Lineage (NCBI taxonomy): Eukaryota > Metazoa > Chordata > Aves > Passeriformes > Icteridae > Agelaius > Agelaius tricolor. Next base: position 6,924,896 of record NW_027269289.1, on the reverse strand, counting down.
TGAGCTTGTTCATCCTTGGATCTCCCTCCTTCTGTAGTTTTGTCAGAATTCCCTTTTCTAACACAGAACTGCTGGAAATCTGATTGATGCTGCTGTTTTTCCAATCTTGGAATCTTGCTTGGATCCCCCTCCTTTTGTAGTTTTGTCAGAATTCCCTTTTCTAACACAGAACTGCTGGAAATCTGATTGATGATTCTGCTTGGAATCTTGCTTGAATCTCCCTCCTTTTGTAGTTTTGTCAGAATCCCCTCTTCCAACATGGAACTGCTGGAAATCTGATGGATGCTGCTGCTTTTCCAAGGCACTGCAGTGTGTTGGCTTTGAAGGAAGGCAGGAAGGGAATCCTGGGGACCCCTGGGTGACCCCTGGGGACCCCTGGGTGAGCCCCGAGCCCAGGGCAGGTCCCAGGTGCCAGATCCCACAGGTTTCAGTGGAAGCTGCAGTTCCCAGCAGCTCTGAGAGTCCCCTCTGGTGTCAGCCCTGTTTCCTGCAGCACCTGCCTCAGGCCACCTGTGACCCCAGGGATGTTTCCCCAGCCGTGGCCTTGCTCTGGAACAGAAATCGAGGCAGAGGCAGCTCAGGTGACCTGGGAACTTCCCAAAGTGAAACCCTGAGATTTGACTCATCTGGTGCTGACAACACCAAGGTTTTGGGTTCAATCTCTGTATGGGCCACTCACTTCAGAGTGGGTGATTGTGGGAATGTTCCTCACTCGGGGTCACCAGTTGTGGTGGTGTTCTCAGGATGAAGGAAGAGATGAGAATCTTGACTCCATGCTTCAGAAGGCTGATTTATTGTTTTATGATATATATTATATTAAAAGAAAATTATATACTAAAACTATACTAAAAGAATAGAAGAAAGGATTTTATCAGAAGGCCAACAAGGAATAGAAAAGAATGATAATAAAATCTTGTGCTTGACCAGAGAGTCTGAGCCAGCTGGACTGTGATGGGCCATTAATTAGAAACAACCACATGAGCCCAATCCCAGATGCACCTGTTGCATTCCACAGCAGCAGATAACCATTGTTTGCATTTTGTTCCTGAGGCCTCTCAGCTTCTCAGGAGGAACGATCCCAGCAAAAGGATTTTTCATAAAATATGGCTGTGAGAGGTGATCCTGGAGGGTCCTTCCCAGCTCAGAACATTCTGTGAACCTCTGAAAACCCAGAAGTGACACAAGAACTCACTGCAGCAGCAGGTTAGGGTTAGGGTTAGGGTTAGGGTTAGGGTTAGGGTCAGGGTTAGGGTTAGGCTTAGGGTTAGGGGTAGGGTTAGCAGGTGACCTCACCTGAGGCCATTCTCAGGGCACCTCAGGGTGGTTTCCTGCTCCTCCAGGGGACATTTCTGCAGCAGCACAAGGCCAGCTGGGCCCCTTTGCTGGGCAGGGAGCCTGGCCAGGCTGGCCCTGCAGGCTGGGGCTGTCCCAGCTCACAGCACTGTGACTCCCCTGCAGGACTGGGACCCCGGTTCCGCTCAGCGCCCGGGGCTGGCTCAGCCCGAAAGCCTCCCCTCCCACGGCCCCGGAGAAGTGACTGGTCGGGGCTCCCCAGGATTCTGCTGAACAGGAGCAGCCCCAGCAGCCCCTCAGGGATGGGGAATTCATGGCCTGCACCAGCTTTTTCCTCTTGATTTGCTTCTATTGTGACCTCTGTAGTGAATTTTTTTAAATTTACCCGAACGTTCCTTCCGTAACAAATGATTTGTGTTCTGTGAAGTGTGGAACCCGCTTGGGCTTGATGATCTCAAAGGTCTTTTCCAGCCTAACTATTTCTAATTCTGCAGGAATCTCTTATGTAGGCGCTGGTTTTGCCTGTGTCCAGGTTTTTTGGGTGCTCAGCTGCAGTCACTGGCAGAGATTGAGCTGCTCGGATTCCCTTCACCACAGAGAGATGTGAATTCACACCTCTGCAAATCCCTTCCCAAAAGCTTTTAAAGTGAATAAAAAACCTTTTCTGCCCACAACAGATGTGGGGCTGCACAGAGCCACCCTGAAAGTATCAGCTAATGAGACTGAGAGGTGAAACTGCAGCATTCTGCACCTTGTGAGTGCTAATTTTGGTAAAACCCCACCAGGAAAGAGGGATAGCACAAAAGTTGAGCCCATCCATGCTTTGCAAAGCAGGTGTCAAACTCTACAAATGACCACAGCAGCAATTAAATGGAAAGCTTGCATTACTAAAATGGAAAGAGTATTATGGGCTGGGAGGAATTGGGACCTGAGGGTGAGACTTAAGGTTAAAGGCACTTTCTGTCTATCTCAGCTTCCCCTTTGCACCAGGGCTCCTCTTATTCTGAAACAGAGAATTTTTAGTGGCCCTCACCACTACATGGCCAAAGCATCCAACTCTCATTTGGCACTTGAAAGTTTATTGTTTTTTTAATTAGAATAATCAGAGCAGCAAGGATTAGCCAGCATTTTGTGTCTCCCCTTGATTTTGGTTTCTGTCCAAGTGGAAAAATCTAAAATCCACTCTGTATTTGTTCATCTGAAATACCTTCCTTGTGTGGGAGCAAAATGTAGACTCTGCACAGTGCTCTCCAATCATTTAGATCCTTTTAGGTGTGAAGGAAAGAATTTTTAAAGGACTTTTTAAAGTTATAACTTTTTGATAACTTTTTAAAGTTATCAAAAGCATTCCTCAAGAACAACATGGGACATGGATTTGCCTGAATCCAAGGCTACTTTGATTCCAGAAAAATCTTCCAACACTTGAAGATATTGGGCATTAATATCTAAAATATTCTTCTGTCAAATGAAGAATGGACTGACCACAAAGCAGAGATAAAGATCACCCTGGGGTTTTTTGAGGGAAACTTTAATTAGCCAGGAAATAAGGACAGGATCATGACCAGTGTTGATTCCTTTGCAATGGGCTTGGAGGTAAAAAGGTTTTGATTTGACTCTAAGCGCACAAGCCTATGAAACGAAGCCTCTTTCTTCTTTTATTAGCCAAAGTTCACCGTGTCTGATAAAAATGTGATTTGGTCTCCAATATCCAAGCCATTAACTCAGGGCTTTGCTAATTGAAATCTAAATTTTTCTTGTTACTTGCAGTCAGCGATTGCTTTTTAGTGTTACTGCAAACAAGAGAAACTACTGGGCTTCTTTTCAATTCTTTATTACAGTGGAGGGTGAGAGGAGAAAAAAAAGGGGAAACTATTTGCAGTGTTAACACTGATCAATTGATTATTTCATCACGTGGTTGTGAGCACAGAAATCTGTGAGAGGGAGCAGTGGTGTGGTGTTCACATGGCCTCTGAACAGAGATTTAGTTTTCTCAGGATTCTCCTGAGAGAAGCAGAGAAAAGAATGATCAAAGCAATTCTTATTTGCTGCTGCTGCTGTGTTTGTGCTCATGTGGAATTTGTTCTGGAGATTGCTTACCTGAGGTGATTGCTTGGATTTGGTGATGCTGTTTTGGATTCACCGACCAAAATCGGATCCACGTCTGTGTGTTGGGACTCTCGGGCAGGAATCCTGGGTTTTCTAGTTAGTTAGTTAGTGATAGTTCTTGTTAGTGCAATATAGTGCAATATAGTGTAAAATAGTGTAATATAGTGTAATATAGTGTAATATAGTGTAATCAAGTAATTAATTAGCCTCTGATACCATGGAGCTGTGCACAGACATGGGGCTCTGTAGCCCGGCTACAGCAGGACGCCGCTGCAGGACCAGCAGGGTGGTTCAAAGTGAAATCTGCCTGCTGGGAAATGGCAGTGCCTTGGCTGGGAGGCTGAAAGCGAGCTGCAGCTCCTGTGTGTGTGTGAGTGAGTGTGAGTGTGTGAGGGGCAGCCCTGCTGGGTGAAGCTCAGTGATCTGGAACTGTCCGCGCTTCGCTGCCCGCACCCTTCCAGCAGCTGCTCTGCCTCTCTTCCCTCCCGTTTCTGCAATGGTTCAACCAAAATGCAGGGGGGGAGGACAGAGATTGCATTTTTGGTGATGTCCTGGCATGCTTTCCCTCCTGTGGTAGTCACATATCCTCTGAACAGACAGACATGGTCTCCCAGGATTTTCCTAGGAAGCTGAGAGAAAGCTCAGAGAAAGAATTAAACCAATTATTATCTCTTTTTCTGTAACTGTTGTTTATAGATCTGGCTCTCCAGAGTGTGCTATTCAGAGTTCACCAACAGTGTGAGAGAAGATTCCTAAAGGGCAACCAGGTCCTAGATCCACCATCATTTCCATAAGAACTGTAGATTTCTAAAGTGCTTTTTGTGCCTTCTGATGCTGAAGTCTCTGTATCACCTTTGGCTGTCCCTGACACCCCTTCAGTGCTACAGATCAATATTTTTGAGGTATTTATGCAGTCTGTATCTGCATGGATTGAGAGTGGCAGATCCCTTGGAACATTTTTGGGTGCTTCCAGGCTGAGCTGCAGCGTGGTCTGGAATCCAACATCTTCCTGCTTCCCTCATTTGATGTTTTGAGCCATTTGGTGCCTTTCCAGCAGCTCTGGTGTTCAGCAGCAGCTTTTAAAGATTGCCCACAAGTCTTCAAGGCTTTTGTGGACTTTTAGCAAATACATCAGGTGATAACATTGATGGAGGGAGCCTGGGGCTGAGCACACACCAGGGCTGGAGGCAGCCGGGCCAAAGCTTTGAAATGGGCCCCAGTGAAATGTGGAAATCATTGCAAAGGGGTTGGGTTTGGATTCCTTCTCTTCTTCCTCGACTGGAGATGTCTCAAACGGCCCCAGCTTCACAGGGCAGGTGAAAATCAAAATGTGCCTGCATCATGTGGGTGTTCTGTGGTCCTGGAATTGCAGGAGACCAGACAGGACCCTGCTGCTATTCCTTTATCTCCTTTAGCTCCATTTTATCGAAAGGAACTTGGGCTCTCATGACTAAAATTAAAATAAAATGGAATCCTGCTCCAAGACAGCTTCATAGTTTGTTAAAACCTTTCTATAAGGATGACTAAATCCAGGTTCTTAATTTACAAAGATATTTTAATTATCATTATTCCTCCAAATGCTGGTATTTGTAACTGGCCATGTGTCTTCAGCTCGATGAGGAATTGCACCCTGAAGCCCCAAAGCCATTTTGCTGTGGTCTGTCTGTGATGCTCAGACCCCACAGGCCCCTGAGCAGTGGAAAAGCAGCTGTGCTCACATTATTTTTATTTCTGGAGGTCAGCTTGGGGGAACCGAAATATGATCTGCAGACTTTGGTTTTTAAAATTTTTTTTTTCTCTTTATTTTTTTTTCTTTTTTGGTTACTCTGCTTACTTACACCGGAAACTCTGAATAGGTATATTTGTCAGCTTTTACAGTAAATTTCTTCTTTCCCATCCCCCAAACCTGGAGCAGAAACCACCATCCTTCCCCACCCTAATTCTGCAGGGAGGCCCTTTATGAGTTGGGGATGAGAAACTCCCCAAAATGTTCATTTCTGCCACTCCAGATTTGTGGAGTTGACGTTTTCATGCGCACCAAGAACACCAGAACTCTTTATTATTTGCACTCAAATAAATTAATGCCTACTAAATTGAAAAAGCAAAATGTGAATCGTATTAAAAGCCCTTGTGGGTGTTTGTATGGAGACTTGAAGAACCTTTATTCTCTTTTAAAATTTCATTTTGAAAGCCACAGGATTCATGGGAATGCAAGAAACCTGATTTAAAGAGCCACAAAGGATGTGCACAGAAAGCAAAGGTAGATCAGGCAAAGGCTGGAAAATCATCTTTGCTTCAACTACTGATTAGAAATAAAATATTTCCTTAATGTGCATAACAAAGGCAACATTCAGTGCATAAATGGAGTCCTGTCTAATCCTAAAAGGATTTATAGTGGCCAATCAAGATTTCATAATTAAATTATGTATAATGAGTTAATAGAAGAGCCAAGCTGAGGGGAAAAAAGTATTTTTGAAAAGAAATTAGAGCAGAAGCGTTTATTCCGTTGAGTAATTTTTGTGGTGGATTTATGATCTCTGGATTTAGAACTCCATTTTCCTCCTCCCTGGAAGGTGCAACAGAAACATCTCAGTGTGCTCAGAATTAAATGTAGCTGGGAGAGATGATCTGAGGTGAAATGATTCATTCTTGTAGGATGTGAATCTAAATAAATGCTCCTGGGGTGGAATAATAGTTTAAAATCCAGATTGGAGCTGGACACCCACCTGTACCTCCACACCAAAGGCCAGTTCCAATCGTTAAAAATGGAAAACTTATCAATTTCTGTATTTACACATCCAAGTGCAGTGGAAGGGGCAGGCAGCCACCTCTGCTATCGGTGCCTTTACAAACAGCAGGTTTTGATATCCCTGCTTTCCTTCTGCTATCGATTCCCTCAAACACTGCAGTAAAATATGAGCTGTTAATTCTGGCTCTGGCAGAAATGTGCTTCCCCTGCTTTTGCTGCTCACATGGCTTTGGGAGAGGCTTTTGGAGCTGTAAACTTAAATTTTCAAATTAATTCTTAATTAAATTTAAAATTCTGGCTGTAAACTTAATTCTTCAAAATGGAGCAGATTTATGGGTGGGAGCTGGGAGGTTTTTGGGTGTAAGATCTGTCATGTGTTGTCTCCTGTTCATCAACCTCCTGGGACTGAAATACAACTCTGGTCTAGTTGGGAGTTCAGCACCTGCCTGACCTCAAAATGAGATATTTAAGTCAAATTAATGATGTTTAAATGGTTTTTCAAGTGAGGATGTTTTCTTGATTTGGGTTGTTTTTATAGCTTCTGCCTAAACAGTGAATATTTTTCTTTTAAATATTTAATCTCTGCTTTTTTATGTCCCTGCCTGGCCAACAATTCTGGTGTGTCACTTTTTGGGTGTATTTGGTCTGATTTTCCTTTTGGGGAGTGTGTGAAGCTGCTCTGCAGGTCAGTGGCTCTGAGGGACACAAAGGGAAGGAAGAATAAAACAAATTTAAAGAAGAATAAAATAAATGTGTTCTCCTACAGCCACCAGGCTGCCGTGGGGATCTGGGATCCCTGAGAGGAAAATAAATGTTCCCTAAATTTTTAATTCCTTTTTCTTTTTCCCTCAGCTTCTGCCCCAGACCAGCAGCCACAGCCTCGCCCCTACCAAGGTGTCCGAGTGAAGGAGCCAGTGAAGGAGCTGCTGAAGAGGAAAAGGGGGAATGTCCAGAATTCCAGTGCAACTGCAGCTACAACGGTAGGGAGAAGCAAACAGGAGGAAAATTCTCCCTCGGGAGCTCAGTGCTTGCCCAGCCCCAGCACTACTGAGCCAAGGAAAGAAACCTTTGCATCTCTAAAGCATTTTGAAGGCCCTGCTGTTACCTGTTAATGCCATTAATATCTCTTTAGCTGGGGTGCTTTTATGTGCTGAGCACCTTCCACCACTTAATGGAAAGGGGAAGTGCTTTGCACTTGGCAGGATCTGATTGCTGGGGACTGAAAATGGCTCGGGAGGGAGGCAGCAAGAAACCATCCCCAGCCCTCCCTGGCTGTTTGCTGCTTCTTTTCAGCCGGGATTTGCCCTCCCAGCAGGCAGCAGCTTGGCTGGCTCCTCTCTGGAGGGGAATTCTCTCTGCTACAGGAGATTTAAACACATTTTGGGGTCCCCTTGAGCTGAGGGTGTTTGGGGTGGTGTGTCCTGGCTGTCTTCTGGCTCTTGTGTGGGGTGGGAGAGCTCAGACCCTGGCATTGATAACCAGCTGATAATACCTGGAATGCTCTGTGGGACTGAATTTAAGGCTGATGGGCTTCACCTCTGATTTTTAGTTTTTCTCTCTGCTACATGAGATTTAAACACACTAAAAGATCCCCTTGAGCTGAGGGGTTTGTGGGTGTTTGGGGTGGTGTGTCCTGGCTGTCAGGTTCAACTCTCTGGCCCTTGTGTGGGGGGCCAGAAGAGTTCAGCCCCTGGCATTGATAATGAGCTGATAATACCTGGATTACCAATACTCTGTGGGATTGAATTTAATGCTGATGGGCTTCACCTCTGATTTTTATTTTTTTCTTCTCTCTTCCAGGTTGTTCTGCCCCATCAGCCAGTCCCTTCCTACTCAGCCATGGGTAAAGTATCCCTGACCCTCTGGGGCTCTCCAGGGAAGACTGTGCTGAGCTGGGCTTTGATCCTGTCCTGTTTTCCAGGCCAGCCTTGCATTGACATGGACACTGCTGCCCCTGCTCTGCCTGGCCCAGAGGAAGGAGCTGTGGCTTCTGGATGGATCCCCCAGGCCCCTGGCACCCCCCTGCAGCCCCTGGCTCAGTGGAGCCCTTACCCTGACTACGTGTCCCACGAGGCTGGCAGCTGTCCCTACTCAGCAGATATGTACGTCCAGCCTGTGTGTCCCAGCTACACCCTGGTGGGACCCTCCTCTGTCCTCACTTACACTTCCCAGCCTCTCATCACCAATTTTGCAGTAAGTCAAAAGCACCAAGATGGAAATGATGTTATTTCCCTCCTTCTGGCAAGAGCTGTGGGGTGGGTGGAGTTAGGCTGATTTATTTAATTACTGTAATGTTGTGTGTCTTTGCATCCATGCCATGTAGTTGCCAGGACAGGAATATGGTTTGAGCGGGGCAAAAAGTTGTGTTGTGCTGGAATCAGGCAAAATTCACAACCTTTTCCAGCTACACCCTGGTGGGACCCTTCTCTATCCTCACTTACACTTCCCAGCCTCTCATCACCAATTTTGCAGTAAGTCAAAAGCACCAAGATGGAAATGATGTTATTTCCCTCCTTCTGGCAAGAGCTGTGGGGTGGGTGGAGTTAGGCTGATTTATTTAATTACTGTAATGTTGTGTGTCTTTGCATCCATGCCATGTAGTTGCCAGGACAGGAATATGGTTTGAGCAGGGCAAAAAGTTGTGTTGTAATAATACTGTACTATACTAAAACTATACTAAAGAAAAACCCATGACCCTTTCAGACAGTGACAACACAGCTTTGACCTAATTGGTGAATCAATCCAAAACAACCAGAGTCCAATTAACAAATCCCTTGTTGGTGGACAACCTCCATAACACATTCCACATGTGCCAAACACCAGGGGTAGCAAGTAGAGATAAGAATTGTTTTGCCTTCTTTCTCTGAGCTTTCTCAGTGCCTTCCCCAGGAGAAATGCTAGAAGAGAGAATTATGTCTCTCTCTGCTCAGAGAAACATGTGAGTTGTAGGAGTGTCGGGGGTAGGATGGTCAGGATGGATGAAGATGAGAGATCTCTGAAGCCAGGGCATGGAACTTGGGGTTTATTGCAAAGGGCCAAGTGCAGGGCCCTGCTGGGAGCTGCCAGGCACAGCTCAGAGCAGGACTGAGAGAAGAGAGGGGAGAGAGGATGAGAGACAGAGAGAGAGAGAGAGTAAAAGAGGATGAGAGCATGACGTTCCCGTTACAACACCATAAATCTTCTTCTGTGTTGAATATTCCAATTCTCACTAACCAATCTAGTCCAAGATACAAATCCTACAGCATTTCCATACAGCCTATAAGAATCATTACATCACCATCCTGTGTTACATTTTAAACCCTACAAACTCCTCTTTGGGCCCCTTCTGCCAAGCTGTAGGGTCTGCTCTGCCCCTTGGGGCTGCCTGCAAGCAGAGGGTGTTGTTCCATCAAAAGGGGATCACCTTCAGTGGCCACACCATTGTTTTCCAGTTGTTCAGTAACTGAGGATCTCAAAGCTTGCTTTCATTGCAGTTATAGTTTCCATATTCTCCAAACCTTTTGCCAGGCAATCATATTTATAAGACTTTCCTCTTTCACCTTCCCCAGCAGTGAGCACCACCCTGCTTGTCTCACTTTGCTGTGTCTCTGTCCCCTCCCAGCCCCGCAGCAGCACCCCGGCCGTGGTGCCACCGCTGGAGGTGACGGAGCAGCAGCCGCCCCTGCCCTACTTCCCGTGGGCACAGCCCCTGTCTGCCCTGCCAGCCTCCAGCCTGCAGTACCCTGCAGCCTCCTCCTCCTCCTTCCCCGGGCCCCAGCTGGTGCCCGTGCCCATCTCCATCCCCGAGCCAGCCCCGCAGGAGCTGGAGGATGCCCGGAGAGCCATCGGCGCCCTGCCCATCGAGAAGCTGCTGCTGGAAGATGAGGACAATGATACGTACGTGTTGAGCCATGCTCTCTCTGTTGAAGGGATTTAGGTTGCACGTCTGGAGCTCCACCCGGCAGCTCAGTGGGTTTTGGATCAGGCAGGGTGGGGTGGGAGTTTTAGCAAGCTGTGATTTGTGTGGTGAGGGAAATTTGCTTTGTCCTGGCGCCCAGCACAAGGTGCCTCTGCTGTCCCAGCTCCTGCTGCCTCTCCCAGGCAGGTTTGGATGCTGCACACTTGTGCTCAGCACCAGCACAAGGTGATTTTCACCCTCATGGCCTCAAAATGACAGATTCCACTGTAGCCACAGCCAGCTGTAGCATTTGGCGAGGGCACAATTGTTCCTAAATGTTGGCAAACCCGATTCAATAGGGTTGCTTTTGTGTAAATGCCTTGTCTGTGCGTCTTTGAGCTGTCCAGGGGAGGAACTCACCAGATTTGGGCCACTAGAAAACATTTGGGTGGGCCTAAATTGACATTTTTCTCTCCTAAATTTTGCAACTCCTTTGGAAATCAGGAAAACATAAAGCGTAGCTTTGTTCTGCTGGTGCAGGTAGGTGCAGTAGTGTGAAAATAAAGATGAGCTCAATGCCAGAGCAGTCAGAGATCCCTGTTTGCAGAGCAGGAATTCACACCAAGGTGTACCTGGAAGCTCTGTGCCCCTTGTCTGCCCCTGAGCCCAGCCTGCAGGTGTAGAGCAGAGGGTAAATCCGTGTTCTTTCAGCTGCAGGGGGGTTTGGGGCTCTGAAATATCAGAATTTGAGGTGTGGGGCTGATGCAGTGGCTGGCTGCCAACGCTGCCAGTGCCAGATGCTGTCCCACTGAAGTCTCTGGGAGTTTTGTCTGAGTCAGGACTGAATTCATGGCCCTAGATCAGGAGATCATTGAGAAAACAGGGATTTGCCAGAGCCTGGACTGCAGCCCAACAAGGACTCCATGGCATTGCTGTTATCTGGCAATATTTTTGCTTTTCTGTAGTGTTTGAGTGTGATGTGCTGAGCCAGGGAACTTTGGTGACCTCTCCTTGGAAAGCTCCCCAGGCCCAGAGGTACACACAATTCCTTTATGGCTTTCTGATTTCCTTTCCTGGAGAATGAGTAGCTTCACTTTTCCCTCCGATGAGAGTGTAAATATTTTGGTTGAGGCTCAGGAGTGCCCTGGCACAGGCAAATAAATTGATATATTTCAGGAGTTACATCCCCTTTGAACCTTGTTTATTGCTTTCTTGACAAACAAGAGGCTCTTGGCTGGTGAACACAATTTCTCTGGGTTTTTCTGCTTTCTAAAGCCCAGGATTGTTAGATGGTTCTGTTATTTATTAGACTAACTGAAAAAATAATTTCTTGTACTCTTTATTACCTGGAGTCCAGCTGCCACCCAGGCAATATTTCAACTGACCTTGAGAGTTCATGCCTGGGTGAGGTTTGAAAACCCAGGTTGAAAGTCTTAAAGACTTTCCAAGAGTATTTTTTAATTGAATATTGACAAATGTGGAAGACACGAGCACTAGATCATGTAAGTGATCATAAAGTTGTTGGAAAAGAGCAGCAGTTGAGGCTGGCATTGAAATTAGTGGCTTATATTTGCAGAAAAACCCAGCAAAGAAATTAATTCAAAGGAGTTTAATTCACCACTGCTTCCTCCAGTTGTATGAAATTCAGAGATATTCCCTAGGTCAAACTGGGACAAAGCAGTTGTGAATCAAGCTCGTGGTTGCTCTGATTGCTTTTCAATTCCTTTCACTCCAATGTATGTAAATTCTGTGTGTGAACATAAAACAAAGATGAAACTGTTTCATCATTTCTTTCTGGGTTGTTCTGGTTAGAAAAAAAAAAAAAGACAATTTTTTTCTTTTTTTTCAATAAAGATCTACAGTAACTTTGCTATGCCTAGAGTGTTTTATTTCCTACCCACAAGCGTTGGTTTAGCAATCAATTAGTTCAATAATATATGTACAGGCTAGAACCAGAGGTTAGCTGTCAGACTTTGTGCTAATTTTACACATTAAGCAGACTAAGAAGGAATTCCTTGATCCAGCTGTGGCCTGGAGGCATTTCCTGCAGCAGCCCTTGCTCCTGCAGTTCAGCTTCAATCACTTTTATCCTCTCCTGGCACCCTTGGGGATGTGTGGGTGTGCAGCCACAGCTAATGCTGAGCTTGACTGAAAATCAGATTAGCCAGAAAATTGTATTTCCACTTCCTGAGATTGTGAGGGGTGGCTCTGGAGAGAAACTACCCGAGGAGAGAAACAACTCCCACCACCTTCTGCCTGAAAAGCATCAAATATTTCTGTCTGCAGCAGAATAAGCCAGGGGCTGGTGTGACTGTGTGTGGGGTGGGTTCCTCCTGTTTTAGAGGGTTGGAATTTCCTTCAAGTGGGAGCTGGGGGAATGGAAGTGGCTCCAGCCAGAGCCAGATTACCAAAGTGAAGCAGAGAAATGTTCTCTCCATCACTGAGGGCCACCATCCACTCCCACGGGCTGTGCCAACTCTTTGTCTGGTGCAAAATATAAGGACGGTAAATAAATAATAAATAAATAAATAAAACTCCTCTCACCAGGAGTTTTGATAGAAATTAGAGTTCAACAAGTTGATATATTACAAATATATCAATTAGGGAGTTTAACAAGTTGATATATTACAAATATATCAATTAGGGAGTTTAACAGGTTGATATATTACAAATACATCAGTTAGGGAGAGGTTGTTACCCCAGATGCTGAGGTTTCACCCACACACTCAGAGCTGAATCACCCCAAAAAGGGATTTATACATCCAATTCCCCAAACTGGGAATGGTGGAGGACTTTGCCACCTCCCAGTGGTGAATCTCAGCTGCAGGATGGTGCTGGAGTGGGAAGGAGGCAGCAGGCAAAGCTCAGGAGCGCTGAGGGCTCTTGGACTCCGCAGCTCTTCCCGTGAAAATGGGAATTTTGGGGCTCGTGGCATGGATTTGTGAAACCCTGGCTGTAAAACCCCAAAAGTGGCAGTGCTACCCTGTAAAACTGTTTGCTCCCAGCGAGGTCCATGGTCCACCAGTGATGGGTGTCTTTATTTATTTGCTGTCTTAGAATTCTGCATATTTATGCAGCTAAAGGCCTGCGGGCCCACACGCTGGCAGCCGCAGAGCGCATGAGAGCCCTGAGGAGACTCGATGCCAAGGAGCACAGAGGAAAGGTAAAAAGGGGAAAAATGGGAAAAATCTTTCTCCTGCAGACAGCAAGATTTGGGATGGGAACAGGCTTGGCATGACAGGCAGCAAGGTACCCTAAAAATCCAGCTCTGCCCCTGCAAGGAAAGCTTGGCACGGATGGGCCTCACTTGGGGGCAGGATTGTAAAATTCAGTGGCAGGATTGTAAAATTCAGTGGCAGGATTGTAAAATTCAGTAGCAGGGTCATAAATCAGGTGGGATGAGAATGAGCCCATTCTTTTTTCAGCCCATGAGTGATGTGAGAAAACACTGGTCCAGTAAAATGTTTGTGTGTTGGCATCAGTCTCTGAGGCTGAAGGGTTTACAGCCAACTGACCTGCGCTGGTCCTGACGCAGTTGGGGTTTAAAAAATGCTGAGTTTGGGTTGCCATCAAATTAAGGGCTGAAGAACAGCAGAGGGAGTTCAGCAAGAGCTGGAAATCCCCATCTCATGTGGGATTCCAAACCATCCTGTGAGCTGTGCTCATTCCTGGCACCACAATCCTTGGGATTTCAGCCAGCACTTTCCCCACTCCTTGTTTTACACCAGCAGCTGCTGCTGATGCCTTAGGATTTTAGCTTTTGTATCTTTCATATATGTATAATCCTGCAATTCTCTGGTGTGTAACTCTAAAGCTCCATAGCCTGTCAGCTACTGTTCTCACATTTTATTCAGACAAAATAATTCCTCTCCAGGCCTGGAACTCAAGAACACCTCACTGTCTCAGGCCCTAAAAAGTATAAACAAAAGTGGGTTGGGGAGAGCAAACTGGGGGTAAATTACTTCATTACCTACAGCTGTAATTAGAGGATTAACCCTGAAATGATCAAGCTTATAATTGTCTGAAAAAGCCATGACCCTCTTGGGTGGAGCCTCTGGGAGGCTTTGACTGCCCAAGTTGTACCTATTGAAGGGCTTTAATAAAAGCCCACTTTTATCCTGTTAATCTTGTCTAGCCTCTGTTTTAGGCAGCCACTCCAAGGCATGCCTGGCAGGCTCTGGAGTTAGGCTGAGCCCTCACAGCTCTCTGTGCTGCTGTTGCAGACTCCCCTGCTGGTGGCTGTCACCGCCAGGCAGGCAGCCATCGTCCACGACCTCATCCAGGCAGGAGCAGATGTCAACGCTGTGGACAACAAGGGGCAGTCAGCTTTACACCTTGCTGCAACATATGGCTACACCCAGGTCCTCCAGGTAGGGGAAGCTGGATGGTTTTAATTGCTGATGAATAATAGAAAGTGTGTATATTGTGTGTATATATATATATATATATATATATATATATATATATAAGTGTGTATATATATATATATAAGTGTATATATATATATATATAAGTGTGTGTATATATATAAGTGTATATATATATTTTATATATTTATATATAAAAAATATATATTTATATATAAATAGTTATATATAAAAATACAAATATATATTTTTATATTTATATATAAATAAAAATACAAATATATATTTTTATATAAATATAAATTGTGTATATTTTATGTATAAATATATATGTATGTATATATCTAGTATATTGTACATATAAATATTGTATATGTTTTGTATATATCTATATATACTATATATATGTTTATATATATACAATATACACATATAAATATATATAATGTATATATAATATACATGTATATATAATACATATATACATGTACATATACATGCATATTATATATACATGTATATATTATATATAATGTATATATAATATAAAGTGTTGATGTTGGTGTCTTTAAGTAAAAGCAAGAGCTCAGTGAGAGATGGAGGCTGAGCAAAGGCTCCTTGTGTCAGGGATTGACACAGGAGTGGCTTTTATCCCTTTTTTAGGGCTGTACTTGCAGCCTGCTGTTACAGAGGAAAATTCTTTAGTGGCTCTGTGGGGAGAAAGAAATTATTTCTGCAGATCACAGCTCTAAAAGTGCTGGTGGCTCTGCTGAGCTCCCTGAAGGCAGGAGACATGGGTGAGGTGTCCAGAAAATGAAATTAATTAAAAAACCTGCCTTGAGCCATGTCAGGGCTGAGCGCAGGCAGAGTTTGGTGGCCCTGCTGAGCTCTCTGAGGGCAGGGGTGAGGTGCCAGGGTGTCCAGAAAATGGAATTAATAAAAAAACCTGCCTTGAGGCCTGAGCACAGGCAGAGTTTGGTGGCTCTGCTGAGCTCCCTGAGGGCATGGGACAGGGCTGAGGTGCCAGGGGGTGCCCGTGGTGCTGGCACCACGTCCAGCATTCGTTAGCTGTGCCCAGGCTGAGCCCTGAGAGGGCAGTTAATGTGTAACACAGCCAGTTCTCTGGAAAACAGGTGTTTCCTTAAGTAGGAAAAGGGGGTTTAGTCCAGATGATGCCAACAAAGCCTCTCAGAGTGCCTCGTGGTGGTTTGGATTGCAAGGTTCCTTTGTTTGGTTTTTCTTTTGTGGGTTTCTTTGTTGTTTTTTTTTTTGTCTTGACATAAAAAGGGACAACGGGCAGAGACTTGCTCCTCGATGTGGTCAAAGCCATAAAAGGCTTTATGGTTTGTTTGTTTATTTTATTGGAGTTTTTTTTTTTTCCTAATGGATTAACTATCTAATCTCTAATAAGCACCTCAGAGCTAGGTGTCAATATTTGATCTGGACATATTTTATTTTTGTTAGAAGATAAGTCAAGCCCTAACCGTTCTGGGTGATCTTTCAGTAGGAGGATTCTGTCCTGAGCCTTGTCTGGCTTGACACAGATGAGTCACTGCAAAAATTCTCAGCTATTAATGTGAACAACTTGCTTTATTCAATCAAAAGAAAGAAATAAATTCTCTGTAATAATATAGACAAGGAGCCACATAACTCCTTTGTGTTAAATCTATAACTTTCTTATATTAAAAAGTTTTAAAGTTGAGATTCTCTGCTAAATCCAAGAAATTCTCATCTCCAGATCACAATTCCTGGTGTTTCTGTAGCCTCATTGCCACAAGCTGAGGCTTTAACTTCACACACTGCTGCACACTGAGAACAAAAAGTAAATAAATCCAGCCTGAGAATTGTCAATGCTGGCAAACTTTTAGGCCATAAACTTTGGCTACACCTGTCAAGGAGAGATTTTCATTTGTCCTTGTCAAGGATCACTCAGAATGAACCTGTCCTGGTGTCACTGGTGGCTTTGCCTAACCCAGGGTGAAAGTGAGGAGTCTGGCACTCCTGAGCTGGGGGCAGAGGCTGAGTTTTACTGTCCTGAACTGAGAATCTGAAAGGATAATTGGGTGTGACTTAGGAAAGCAGGGAATGTGATCACCTTGAATGTCCCTATTGGGAGCGTTCACAGCACTGGGATCTAGTGTCAAATAATGGTTTGTAATTAAAATATCATTATCTGATGTTGTTTGGTTTTACATTTTGTTGGTTTTGGCTTGCACAGTGTTCTGCTGAACTAAAATTCTGCATTTCTCTGTTGCCTCCAGGTTATCCTGTCACTGGGTTTCCCTCTGGATTTGGAAATGAAGGATTTTGAAGGTAAAAACCTTTGCACAAGTGGTTTGAAAACCTGCATTGGATATTTCATTGCCTGATGCTCGTTGGGTTTTGGGGCTGTGCTGGGAGACCAGAGCAGGCTCAGAAAATTCCTGGGAGGGAGAGAGAGAGTTGTGTCTGTGCACTCAAATGCCACAAAACTCAAAGATGCTGATGGCTCAGGGGGGATTAAATTGGAGCTAAAAACAAAAACATGCCCCAAAAAGTGCCCAGAGAGACAGAGACAAAAACCTGAGAAGGGCTTGTGCCTCGACAACACCTGCAGAGATTGGATGAATGGTGGAATAAATGATTGGGTGAATGGTGGAATGAATGATTGAATTAATTGTTGGATGAATGGTGGAGTGAATGATGGAATGAACGATTGGATGAATGGTGGAATGAATGGTGGAATAAATGATTGAATTAATTGTTGGATGAATGGTGGAGTGAATGATTGGATGAACGGTGGAATAAATGATTGAATAAATGATTGGATGAATGATGGAATGAATGATTGAATTAATTGCTGGATGAATGATGGAGTGAGTGATGGAATGAATGACTGGATGAATGCTCTCTGTGCCAGCCCTGCCTCCTCTCTGCACATCAGTATTTTCCCGGCACTGTCCTCACCCCCATCCCACGTTCCTTTTCCAGGCCATACCCCTCTGCACTGTGCTGTCCTGGCCCACAACGCCCTGCTGAGGGAGCAGGGCAGGCAGGCAGTGCCAGAGGAGCAGCACAGGGAGCTGCAGCAGCAGAGCAGGGAGCTGGAGTCCTGCATCCATCTCCTGGTGCAGACCGGAGCCTCCATCTACAGCCGGGTGAGGAGGGGCTGGGCTGTCCCTGGGTTTGCCTGGGAATTCTCCCCCAGTTCTCCTGCTCAAAACCCAGGATTGGAGAAGGAATGAGCTGCTGGCACAAGGGCCAAGCCTGTTCTCCTTTCAAGGGACTGCTGGCAGGGTTAGGTGCTTGTTGTATGATTATTGTTACTATTATAACAGTATATTACAATTAAAATAGTTAACCTCTAGTTGTAATAACATAAATTATAACATCTGGGTTATCTCACCCTTCTCATAAGACTAAAAATCAAATAAAAGTTTTTAAAATACCTCTCAATTACCCTATTTCTAAGTCAAGAAAAAAATATTATCCAACAGGTGCTGCCTTTTGGAGCTCCTGAAGCAGACGTGGACACTCAGAGGGTCCCTGAAGGGAGGGAGATGCTCCCCATCAGCTGCAGAGCTGGCCTGGCCTCCCTCTGTTGTGTTTATGGGATCTCTCCAGCTTGTCCTGCAGAACATTTCTTATTTGGCTTGGGTATTTTACATTCTTTTTCTCTGTTTTGAAATAGGATGTGAAGAGCAACAAGACAGTTCTTCATTACACAGTGCAGGATGGGAACGTCTCCCTGCTCAGGTACTTCCTGGAGCTGAACGCTTTCAAGTGCAAGGATTTTGTCAACAACAAGGTAATTTTTATCAACAACAGGGGTTTTTTTTTACAAAGGGAAAGGGCAAAAGTTGCTATTCTGAACTTCTGTTCAACCCCAAACTGCATTTTCCAGTAAACAGACAGCTCACAGAAAAACAGCACCTGGCTTGAACTCTGTCATGAAAAGCAGGAGAGGAGAGAATGAGAAGGAGATAAGCAGGGAGGAGGAAGAACAGGGGAAATGGTTGCTTGAGGAGGAACATGAACTTTAGATTAGGCTGAGGATTGAGCAAACAGCCCTGCAGTGATGCAAGGTCTGACAGCAGCATGACACTGAGAGGTGGCACTTCAGGGCAGCCAGGTATCAATTCATCTCTGCTGTCAGATGTGGCACCACAGGAAGGACAAAGTCCCTGCTTCTGTCAAGGGCCACGGGGATTCTTTCTGCCTTAAACTTTATTTGCAGATTTTCTGGCACAGCCATCCCTAGGTTGGGTAAAGCAAGCTGGAAACCTCCCCAGAGCTGCCCCACAGCTCACCTGGGAGCAGATGCTGAGCAGTGACCATGTCCCACAGGCAGCAGCTGCTCCCTCCTCCCAAACAAAAACCTGACATTCCTGGGAGCCTCAACTGAGCCACCAGTGCCCAGCAGGCAGAGCTTTGGGACAGGCTGCCCCTCTCAGCAGGGCTATAATGGGGAGATTCTGGCTGCTTCCCCCTCTGTCCTCCTTTGGGGAAGGGGACAAACCTGGGGGTCCCTGTTTGATTTTGGGACAGGCTGCCCCTCTCAGCAGGGCTAAGGGGAGATTCTGGCTGCTTCCCCTCTGTTCTCCTTTGGGGAGGGGGACAAACCTGGGGGTCCCTGTTTGATTCATTTTGGGACAGGCTGCCCCTCTCAGCAGGGCTAAGGGGAGATTCTGGCTGCTTCCCCTCTGTCCTCCTTTGAGGAGGGGGACAAACCTGGGGGTCCCTGTTTGATTCATTTTGGGACAGGCTGCCCCTCTCAGCAGGGCTATAATGGGGAGATTCTGGCTGCTTCCCCCTTGTCCTCCTCCTTTGGGGAAGGGGACAAACCTGGGGGTCCCTGTTTGATTTTGGGACAGGCTGCCCCTCTCAGCAGGGCTAAGGGGAGATTCTGGCTGCTTCCCCTCTGTTCTCCTTTGGGGAGGGGGACAAACCTGGGGGTCCCTGTTTCATTTTGGGACAGGCTGCCCCTCTCAGCAGGGCTATAATGGGGAGATTCTGGCTGCTTCCCCTCTGTTCTCCTTTGGAGAAGGGGACAAACCTGGGGGTCCCTGTTTCATTGCAGCACCTGCAGTCTCAGCCTTGCTCCCCAGAGTTTGTGCCCCTCAGGAGGGAAGTGAATTTCTTTGTCAATCCATTGCTCACCGAGGCAGACAAAAGGCAGCTTCGCTTTTTTTACCCCTCCAGATTTCTGTTGGGCTGCTGAAAACCTATTTTGGGTTGTGTTTGTGGGCAATGGCGCCAAGCTGGTGCTTTTGTGTCCACTGAAGGGCTTTTCACTGCATTCCTTCTGTATCTTTAGAGACCCTCAGGCAGGTGAGAGCCTGTCCAGGGGAGTCTCTGTTGTCTCTTGATCACAATCCTGGGACAGCTTCCTCCTGTGATAGGATCACTCAGAGTCCTCTGTCTTCTTGCTGAGCTGTTTGGGGCAAGGAGATATCCTGGATTTTTTAGCTCTTCAAAGCATGAAGAAGCCAAGGAAACAGCCATGTTTAGGTTTCCCTGGCTCGCCCACTGCTTGTGCTTGTCTCACTCCAAATCTGTCTCCATGGCATTTTCACAATGAGAAAAATATTGAAGCCTTGGAGGTGTTTTCCATCTGGAGGATTCCTGGAGCCCACTTTGTCTCAAATGAGACCTATTAAAGTCAGCCTGAGGCTTCAAGGTCAGGCCTTGTCAGATTGCCTCATTATCTTAGCCCATGCCTGGATTTGGAATCTCTCAAGTGCAGATCTTTCCATTTTAACAAGAAATCCTGTAAAGAGATTGTAACCATCCCTTGACTTTCTGGGATAATAAACTTGACAAGGATCTGCTTGTTCAGGGCTTGTAAAACATGCCTTGTCTGAGAAAAACTGTTAATTTTCTGCAATTTTATTTTCTGCAATTTTATTTTCTGCTTCAGTCCTCCCTGATGTCTCAGTGGTTAACAGGAGTTGAAAATCACATTTTTCATTTCCCATTTGAACAACTGGAATATTAACACAGGCTGCACTTTGTGTCCAACCATTCCAATGCCATGGCAAACCCATGATTGTTTCTGAGAGTAAAAAACCAAGCAGCTGCCTCAATGAGACTCTTGCAGACTAAAAATACCTCACCTTGTGCTTTTGTTTATCAGCTTTTTCTCACTTACAACCGTTATCAGTCATACCTGACCAGACAGGGCACAGATTTCTTCATGGTCTGGTGGCACCAGAGCTTCTGCAGCCCCCTCCATCCATGCCTGGCTCCACAGCCAGCTCTGTCCCTCCTGTGCCAATCCTGGCACTGCAGCCAAGCCATGCCTGGCCTTGGGAACTGGAATCTCCCTGGCACTTGGAAGTTTTGGGAAAGGGGGAATGTGTGGAGCACAAACGGGACTAGTGCTGTGGAGCTTTGTGTGGTGGGCAGCACTGTGATGTGTTTGGTGTCTATAATCCAATGTTATTTATTATATTGCTATAATTTAGTGCTTCCCAGTGAAATATTTCCATGCCTGTTACAGCCTTCTCTTTTTCCAGTAACTCCCCAGGTCTCTGCTTCCATGAGGCTGTGATTTAGGGGGTGATTTTTTAATGAGGGATTTCAGTGGAATCATACATGAGGTTGTGATTTAAGGGGTGATTTCAGAGAAGTCTTGGGGGAAAATTTCAGTGCAATCATACATGATGCTATGATTTAGGGAATGATTTCAGAGCAGTTTTAGGGAAAATTCAGTGCAATCATACATGAGGCTGTGATTTAGGGAGTGATTTCAGAGCAGTTTTAGGGAAAATTCAGTGCAATCATACATGATGCTATGATTTAGGGAGTGATTTCAGAGCAGTTTTAGGGAAAATTCAGTGCAGTCATACATGATGCTATGATTTAGGGAGTGATTTCAGAGCAGTTTTAAGGGGGACTTCAGAACAACCAGGCTATGATTTAGGGGGGGTTTCAGCAGCCAGGGAATGTTCCTGCTTCAGGGCTATTAATTACCTACACCCAAAGCATCAAAGCTGCCAATTTGTGGTGCTCTAGCAAAGAAAAAGAATCGGAATCCACAAACCTCCTGCCTGGGAGAAGCAGAGCAGAGATCCTCCCTCAGCTCCTGATGACAAATCCCATGAGGATTCTTCTCTCATTTCACACCTCCATCCATCTCTAGGATGATTCTGGGGAGATGGCACAGCTCACCAGGGAATTTATCTGGGTTTTTTACTCCTTTTTGTTCCCCCTTCCCCCTGCTTTAGGCCCATGGCAACACAGCCCTGCACATGGCAGCTGCTTTGCCTGGGGACAAGAACCAGAAGGAAATGATCCAGCTGCTCCTGGAGCACGGGGCAGACCCCAGCATCAGGAATTTGGACAATGACCAGCCCATCCACATGGCCCCTGCTGGAACAGCTGGGGATCAGGTATGGGATCCACACTGCTGCTCCCCCCTAACACACCTGCACGCTCCAGGGGGGGCTGGGTTTTGTGCTTGTGAATATAAAAATATTCCTGATGTATTTGGGTGTTTATTTAGGTCCACGTGTACGTGTCAATAATTGTGTGTGTGAGTGGTTTTGGTGGCTCAGATGGTGCTCCCTGAAATTCCACGTTTTTTGGCAGGTCAGGAATTTGCTGAAGAAAGGGAAAGTCACACCTGCATTCAACTCCTGCCACAGAAATGCCAGATCCTGATTTATCTGCAATTTATAGAACAGCTTCAACTCCAGCTTCTGCCTCTGATAAAAACTGTGAGGGTGGTTCTGCAGCACACCCCTGCTCCTTCAGGCTTCAGCCAGGCTGGGCTGGGAGTGCTTCTCAACCTGTGGCCACGAGCAGCACATCAGACAGCAGAAGATGGGCTTTCAAATGGTTGAAAACTCAATTTTGGTAACAGAAAATGTGAATAAACCTCCAGCAAGGAGGTGAGCAAATCAAGGAGCTGCTACATAAATATTCCAAATAAGTTCAAAGCACAGCCAAGCTTTGAAACCCTTGGAGGTGACAGAGCACAAGGTGAGAGTTTGGCTGTAAAAGGTTGAGAAATGCTGCTCTGAGACACCCCCAAACTGTGCCCCTGGCTGGGCCTGTGCACAGGGACTGCTGGAAATGCTGCAGCTCCCACTGACCCTGCTCCCCTGGCAATGCAGGATCCTGAGGAGGGAGAGCCTGGATGGAGAACTTGAGTCTGCCCTGGCTGGATTTCACCCCAGGGATGGACATGCAAAGGCAAGAGCCCCAGGGGAGGATCCTGCACGCTGGAACTGCCATTCCCAGAACTTTGGGAGGGCTCTGGAGCAGCTGCCCATGGCCAGCCCAGGGAAAGAAACAGCTGCTGTAAGAACAAGGACATGGGGTAGGTTTGTGTGGCTGCTGAGGGGAGAATTCCAATGCAATGCAGTGCAATCCAATCCCATCCCCTCTGATCCAATCCCATCCAATCTGATCCCATCCCAGTCTCCAGCTCTGGAAGCCCCTCAGGTGGGAGCTCACCTCACCTGGGGGCAGACAGAGAATCCCTTTGGGTCTCCCAGAGCCTTTAGGGCAGCAAACCCGTGTGGGTGTGTGCAGGGAGTGCTGCCCTGCTCCCTTTCCCACCTGACAGGGGTTTGGCCCATTCCTTTTAGCGTTTCTGTGAAATGATTTGTGGATTGCTGTGCAATCTGTGGCTCTGCAAGGCCGTGTTTTGGCAGAGGCTGGGGCTCACTCTGAGCTGTATTTTGGATGTTGCTGGCTCCTCAGTGTGTGCAGGTGCTGCTCTCCAGCAGGGTGAGCAGAGAGATGAAGGGCAGAGTTCTTAAATCACTGCAGCCACTTCCTTGAGCACCCACTGGCTGCTGCCTCACCGGCATTTCCTGAGGCACTGGCAGGCCTGGAGTGTTTAAACAACTGACAGGAGCAAAAGCTCTTAAGAAATGCAGAGACCTCGGTTTTCCAGCCCTCCTCTCTGCTGTTGGGCCATTGCCTCTCACTACACGTACCTGCAATCCTGCTGACAGAGAAGCAGACGTGTATTTGCATGTGTTTGCATAAATTTTCATGTATCTGAGCACAGGCCAGCAAAAGCCAGTGCTGTCTCACTTGGAAGGATGCTACAACGAGCCCTGAATGGAGGGAGAAGGGTATCAGGGAGGTAATACCGTGTGTCAAGGCAAAACGATGGAAAAAATATCAATTTCTGGATCCTGCTGCAGCAGAACTGTCAAACTGAGAGCAATGTGAAAGTGTAAAAAGCTTTTTTCCACCTAGAAATGTCTGTGAGGTGACTGAATTCCTTTGGAAGTGAAAAAATACAGGAGCTTTCTTTCCTTGAGTGGCTTTTCCCTTTGTTGTGTCATCTCTTGGGTGTTTCATACAAACCAGCGTCAATGGGAGCCTGGAATCATCACCATCTCCAGAATATCAGGGAAAATGTCCTTTTAGGGGAGGAATTAAAGCATCCCCCTGGAAGCTGGGAGCTGATGGATGAGGTTTGCAGTGGGAAGAGCCCGTGGCAGTCCCAGGATTCCTCCTCTCTGTGCTCAGCTCCCCAAAGCTCAGCCTGCAGAGGCCTCCCCTAAAGCAGCCACCATCCACAAGCTGCTCCTGGTGGCTTTGGACTGGAGCCACCAGACTGTTGGAAGCTGCTGCTTCCCCCTGTCTGTAAAACAATTTTCTCTTTTCCTTTCCCGATTCCTGGCCTGGCTGTGGAGAAAATCACTTTTAAATCTCAAACCTGAGCGTCTTCTCTGCTTCTCTCACTGATTTAAGCAGCTCACTGCTCACTCCTCAATTTTTTATTGCTCTTTCAGGGCAAATGTAACTTCTCAAAGCTCAGCTTTGCTGGCAGTGTGTGATATCCCTTTATTTGCACAGTTTATCTCTTCCTACCTGTGGCTTTGGATAAGTTGTTAATAACAAAGGCTCGTTATCACCAAGCAAACGTTCTGAAGTGGCACCATAGAAAAGCTGTCAGTCGGTTGGCAAGGGAAACTTTTAGATCAAATTCTCGGGTAGAGAAGCTGAGAATAAGAACCTTTTCTCGGTAACTGTGGGTGACTTCTGGGGTTATTCATGGCTTTGTAAGCATGAGATGATCCTCGGGTTTGTGTTTATAGAGGCAGTCAGGGCTTCACTTGGCAGGGACTGATGAAATGTCAGCCTTGCAGCAGAGGCAGCTCTGCTTTAGGTATTTCCTTTAACTCCTTTTTGCTTTTGGGAGGGATGAAAGAGGGAAATAATACATTTCTCACAGAAAACGCACAAGCAACCTTTGAATGGCTCCTCTGTTGTGTTTTTTCCCTTTCTTGTGTCAACAAGGCCTTGTGTCAACAGCCAGCAAGCTTCTACTTGTCCTGAGTGTGTCCCCGGGGCTGTTGACAGCATCTCAAACCAGTTTCCAGTCTGGCACAGGTGGGATTGCAAAACCACTGCAGGAGGAGCAGCAGGGAAGGAGGAAGAAGCTGCCAGGGATGGAAATGGTGTTGCTGATGTGATGGAAGCTGGTACAGCCCCGAGGTTTTGGTCTGTAGGAATATTCTGCTGGAAATATCTTGGCCTCCTCCACTGAGGAGGGGTTTTTTGGCCTGGATCAGGCATCACCCGAGGATCAGGACGGGATTTAGGGTGGTTTTAGTGCTGATGTTGCTTTGTGGCTGTGCCAGCAGTGGGATCAGGGGTGGGCACAGATATTGAGGAGTGTGCAATCTGCTAAAACCCTGTCAGAACTAAACATCCACCTCAGCTGGAGGTCAGAAATATCTTGTCAGACTCCAACACTTAAACCCGTTCTGAAACCCGTATTTATCATTTCATGGTGCCCTTTCACTCCCTGAGAGCATCTCCCTGGCTCTGCTAAGCTCAGGCCAACCTTGGGGAAGATGTGGGCACCCCATTTCCTCTAGAAGCCTCCAGTTTCTTGCCTCAGCCTCATTTTCTGGCTTTTTCTTGCTGCTGATAAGGGGCTCTGATGTGTGGCTCCAGGTGTGCCCGCTCCTGAGGCAGGAGCAGCTGGCACTGGGTGAGCTCTGGGGTAGAATTCCAGCCCTTCAGTGCCCCAAAGGATCACCCAGGGGCTGAAGCAGCTGCCAGCACTACTGAAATGACACTTGGTAGGGTGTCCCTGCCCAGGGGTGATCACACCTTCAACTGCTGCAAAGTTACAGCTCTTTAGCATTTATATAATAATAATATATATATTTTGCTGTGATCTCCTGCATTTATCACTTGGGCCAATGCTGAGATTAATCAGGGCAGAAGGAGAGATATTGTTTGAATATTTTTAAAGCACATTTTGGAAAAGAAACCCCTGGTACCTTACATGAGGTAAAGGAACTGGAAAGGTTTTCAGTTCAGCATGGAAGTGTCTGGGTGAGGTGAGCAAACAGCTGGATAGAATTCATATTTCTCTTTACAGGTGTAGTTATTTCTCTATTTTGGTGGAATTTAATATGGAGAGATGCTTCTTTCTTTCTTTCCAGTTTGCCTCACCAAGAGGAGGCAAGGCAAAATGTTAGGAAGCTCTGGGTTTATGCAAGAAGCAGGAAATCCTCAGGTATTACAATTTTCCTATTATCTACTCTAAAAAATAAATCATTTAGCTCCTGTTCAGCTGATTTTGCTGAAAACCTTTTACCTCTGAGGAGCCAGGGCTGAACCCTGGTGTGGCAAACATCAGCTTTCCTTTTCTGCCAGAACCACTGGGAAATGTCACCAGGGCAGCCTGAGCAGCAGCAGAGGTGAGGAGCTGCAGATCCAGCTCAGAGCTGGGTGATGCACAGAGTTCTCTGGGGGAAAATGGATTAAATATGGACTTTTTATCTGCTGGAAAAGATGAGTGAGAGCTTTTGTGTCACTGAATAGGCTGCTCAAAACCTCATCCTCACCTCTGTGAGAGCAGGGTCAGCAGCAGAAGAGAAAAGCACTGACCTCTTGCACATGAAAAATGAGCAGGCTTCAGCATTTGCACCAAATGATTTATTTGTATCAAAAAGAGCTGGTTTAATAACAAGTGTCTGATAAGGCAGCTTCAGATTTATTTTTAAAAACAGCAACAATGAAAAAAAAAAAAAACAGGGAAAAAACCCCACCAAACCACCAACAAACCCCCCCTAACCATAGATCAATGTAGTGACAGCATTGTGTAAAAAAAGTGTGAGTAGTGAAGAATAAACGGGGCTGTGTTAGGCAGCACAACTTTGCATAGTTCATGGGCAATTTAATCTGATTTGGATAGAGTGGATGTGTGAAACCACAGCCCCCATTAGCTGTAGCAAATGTCCCAGCTCCTGTCCCTCCTGAAGAAATCCTCAGCCACGGCCAGGGGTGGCAGCAGCTCCAGGCAGTCCGAGCTGGGGCAGGGGCAGCACTGCGGGCCCCTGCTGTCCCTGCCCTGAGCCCCACAGGCTGGGCAGCAGCACGCAGGGCTGGCCAGGGGACACGGGGGGTGGCAGGGCCACTCCTCCATGGGGCAGCTGTAGGGTGGGCTGGGGGTCAGCGGGGTGAGGGGAGACAGCTGAGGGGGAGAGCAGCTGGAGTTCCACGGGCTGGGCAGGTCTGCTGAGCTGGGAGAGCTGGCAGCCTGGAGATTGAGAGAGAAAAAGGGGGAAAAGGAGATTTCAGGGAAATATGGCCAGCAGGCAGGATTGCTGTGCTGTTGCCTTTCTCATGTGGCTGCCCAGGGAGACCCTGGAGGTGTAAACCCAATGTTAGTAGGGACAATCCCTGCCCAGGGAGATCCTGGAGGTGTAAATCCAATGTTAACAGGGACAATCCCTGCCCAGGGAGATCCTGGAGGTCTAAACCCAATGTTAACAGGGACAAATTCCTGCCCAGGGAGATCCTGGAGGTGTAAATCCAATGTTAGTAGGGACAATCCCTGCCCAGGGAGATCCTGGAGGTGTAAACCCAATGTTAGAAGGGACAATCCCTGCCCAGGGAGATCCTGGAGGTCTAAACCCAATGTTAACAGGGACAAATTCCTGCCCAGGGAGATCCTGGAGGTGTAAATCCAATGTTAGTAGGGACAATCCCTGCCCAGGGAGATCCTGGAGGTATAAAACCCAATGTTAACAGGGAGAATCCCTGCCCAGGGAGATCCTGGAGGTATAAAACCCAATGTTAACAGGGAGAATCCCTGCCCAGGGAGGTCCTGGAGGTGTAAAACCCAAAGGCAGTTTCTGTTAGTAGGGACAGTCCCTTGCAGGAGCTGTGCTGCTATTTGCACAAAATCTACAGGACCTCTGGAAGGGACATTCCCCATCCTGCAGCCTCTCCCAGTTTATTTGGGGTTCCCCATGGGAAAAGAAGGGACATTCCCCATCCTGCAGCTTCTCCCAGATTATTTTGTGCTCCCCATGGGAAAAGAAGGGACATTCCCCATCCTGCAGCTTCTCCCAGATTATTTTGTGCTCCCCGTGGGAAAGCATTCAGAGCCCATGAGCATCTCAAGCTCCTAAGAGCAGCCAAATTCCCACATTGCTGCTGCTCTGTCCCAGGAGGTGACTCCCTCTCCCCCTGGGGACACCTGTGGCTGCTCCCCTGGGTCCCAAAGCTCACCAGGCCCTGGTTGAAGCAGAGCTGGACTGGCTGGAAGGTGTCTGGGGTGCAGTGTGGGGGTGGCTGGAAGGCACTGAAGGCTGCCTCAGAGGGTGCATCTGACTGCAGGCAGGAATCTATCAGCTGCTCCAGGTAGCCAGGGCTTTCCTCACAGGACAGGCAGCTGGAAAACTGCCAGGATGGGCAGCAGCTGGGCACAGGAGGGATGGGTTCTGCTTCAAAAGGCTCTAGGAGAGAAAGGAAAGCAGACAGCAGCACATTAATCAGTGCCTGTCTTCACAAAGGGCAGGTTTCAGTGCTCTCCCAGGCTCAGTAACCCAGTGAATTCAGACATTAAACGGACTCTCAAGGGCAAGGGGATTTTGTAGGAAAGCAGAAACCACGAGGGAGATGCTCCAAAGCATGTGAATAACTCAGGGAAGGCAGCCCCCTCAGCTCTGAAGCTCTTTAACTGCTGGAAACTCTTCTGGCCCCAGGCATTTTGGACAGGGATCCAGCTGGAAACTCCCTCAGACTCTCGACCCTCTGTGCCCTGTTTGCAGCCCCAGAAGGTGCCAGGCAGTGATTTGTGCTTCCCAGCCTGGCAGATGTGCCTTTGCCTCATCTCCAGACCTGGGGCAGCTACACCTGCAGGAACAAGGGGATAACAGGAGGATAATTTGCCTTTTTTTAATCCTCCAAACAGCCAGACAGGAGCAGAACAAACAGAGCAAGGCAGGGCTGATGTGGCATTGTGACCATGTAGTGTTGCTGGCCAAAGGGTGAGTTCCTGGAAAGCCCACAGCAGATCTGGCTTTTCAGAATTATTATATTTTCACACCAAGCTCAAACATGGTTTAAGCCCTGTCCACGTGAAGGGCACAGGTCTGAAATGCACATTGCAGGGTCAAAGGTGGCAGTGTTTAGCTGGCTCTGGGGAGTGAGAAACACCCAAAATACATAAACTGATGGAGACCTTCCAGCCTGAAAAGGCTTTGGCATGCCAGCTTTGGCGTGTCTCACGTTTCTTTATTAACATAAGCAAATGGATTCCCAGCTATCGATGATTTAACAATTTCCTTGTCCATGCAATGTGTGCACTCACACCTGCCCAGCCTTTCCTCTGTGCTTTGGCTGGGGATACCTGAAGGATCTGCGAGCCCAAAGTGCCCCTCCCCTCACCCCTTCCCCCTTTTCCTTGGATATTCGCAGGCAGGAGGAGGAAACTCTTGGTGGTGTTGAAAATCTGGTATTTCTCTCACTCCTGTGGATGCTGGCAGGAGAGGGAGGAGAGAACAGAACCCAGCCAGGGGCTCCAGGGCACTCTGACCCTCAGTGGCCCCCAGAGCCTGGGGAAGGCGATGCTATCCCCTCGGGATGAGCATCTTTTCCCGAAGGGATGGAATTCCCTGCTGTGGGATGGATAAGCTTGGAAAGGAGAGCCCTGTGCGCTCTCAGCTCCTCATCTGCATCCTGCGGGCTCCCTGCAGGTGCTGATTGGCCCCACCGCGGGCGCTGCCGGCCTCAAACAGGGCTGGGAAGGCTCGGGGCGGTGGGAAAAATTGGGAATGGGGCGGGAAGGGCCGCGTGGATGGGCTTTGTACCAACCTGGGTGAGGCGGAGACACAGACTCTGCAAACTGGATGCTGCTGCTGCTGCTGCTGTCCCAAGGAACCTGAGCAAAGAGAAGGGAAGGAGGGGAGCTGCGGCACAGAGCGAGGTGAGTCTGGATTCCAGAGAAAACTCTTGAAATAAACCTTATTCCCCTCCTGGCTGTGGCTGGGAAAACCTCGCTGGCACTGACAGAGCATGAGATGAATGTGCATAACAGGGTTTTTGATGGGCACAGCACCCACCCGGGGTGAAGCCCCTGAATCAGCTCTGTGCTGAGGGGCTCTTTTTGCTCTTTTTGCTGCATTCCCCATTCTACAGAGCTGCCTCTGAAACTGGTGTGTGTTAATTTCCAGGAGCGTGAACTCCACACTGGAGGGAAGCCCAAGGAGTTCCTAGGAATGGACATTACTGGGAATGAGTCATTAACTAAAGACCAGTGCAGGTGTCCCAGCAGACTGGATTGGTGTCGTTTGAGAAGCAGCTCTAGCAGTGCTCCTTGAAAAGGGACAACTTCGTTTTTTAAGGAATGCTGGAAGCTGCAGCAAGACAGATCAACCACTTCTAGGAACCTGACCTGCTGGAAGGAAGAAACCCACCCCAAAAGGAACGGGAGTTTTGCTGCTTGGGGGCCAGGATTTTACTCTGCAAGTACAAATGCTGGTGGGATTTTTCCCCTCAGGTTTAATTCATACAGCCCTCCACTTCATTTCCTTTATTCAAGCTGCTCTCGAGTGAGCAGCTCATTTCCCTGGCAACAACTTCCTGGCACATCCCGTGCATTTAAT
Source organism: Agelaius tricolor (assembly GCF_023055355.1). Taxonomy (NCBI): domain Eukaryota; kingdom Metazoa; phylum Chordata; class Aves; order Passeriformes; family Icteridae; genus Agelaius; species Agelaius tricolor. Next base: position 6,894,641 of record NW_027269289.1, on the reverse strand, counting down.
TCCTGAAACAGTGACTCTCTTGGGCTGAGGGTGCCTTTTGTCCCTTTTTGCTGTAGACGTGACAAGGCAGAGATGGAGTCCCCAGGCTGAGCTTTTCTCAGCGCACATCCTGCCAGCCCAGAGCCTCGGGGCTTTTGGGGCGGGCCATACCTTGTGCAGGTCACCGAGGTGACTTCCCTCACCGCCGCTTTTCACTTTTTCCTGTGTGGGCACCACAGGGGTTGTGTGAGGTGCTGGTGGGAAGTGAAAACCGGTTCCACGCAGCCCTGGGACACCTGGCTGTGATGAAGAGGCTGCTGCTCTTGGGGCTGCAGGGGAGCAGTGACCCAGCGTTTCCAAAACCTGACAGTTCTCTTCACCCAGACCCTCTCTGCCCCTGGATCTCAGGCTGATTTTTGTGCAATCAGCTGCAACAAAGTGCAGAGGCTGAAATCTGAAAAGCTCCAAGAGCTGCAATGTCACGAACCAGGAAGAAATAATGATTTGCCAAGCTCTTTATGCAAATCCCCCGAGTGGCTGGAGCTGGAGGAATCCTACAAAGGCTGGAAGAGGGAATGAGAGGGAATGTGCAGGTGTGTGTGTGCACTCAGAGCTCAGCCCCTCCTCCAGAAGGGATGGGGCTGCCCAGGTGTGCTTCCATCCCGGAGGCAGTGACTTTTCTGGAGAAGCAGCTCTGCTTTCTCCCTGTATTCCTCAGATTCTCACTCCTTTAAGTCACTGCTGCAGCTACTCTGACTGAATGTTCCTTTCCCCCATCCTCACCCGCCTGTTACACTCAGATTTTGGGCCCAGAAATTACAGTCCTGGCAAAAAAAACCCCAAAAAAACAAAACACAAACATTGAAAGAGAAGCTACAAAGCCAACACCACAATATTTTCACTCACTGCTGAACCAGTGGCTGCTTGTCGTGCTCTCCTCTGCTGCAGCAACTCCTTGACCGTGATCTTCACCCTCACGCCTTGGTACACCTTGGGCTTTCCTGGAAGAATTTGGGGAAAAACATTTTGCAAGGAGGGAGAATCTCAGAGCAAACAGCAAATCCAGCAGCTTTTCAGGTGTGCTCTATGTGGAGAACAGTTTTAGACTTTACATGACTAACTTTTTAGTCTCTGTTTGCAGTCCCGCTCACAGCCCTCTTTAACACCTGCTATTCCAGCTTGGGACAAGCAGGCACTCATGAAAATCTTGCTGTTGATAATATTTAAAACCCACATGTTTATTATCTATCTCCTCCTTCCCCTGCCCCCTTCCAGCTTTCCCAATACCAAGCTCCATCTGGTGCTGCTGTTGGAATCATTTAAATTCCTGACATATTTGCCTCCCTCAGGACCTGAAAATAAATGTGGGAAGTGTTTCATCTGGCAGATGAAGCCCAGGAATAAAACAATGGAAATATGTGGGTGGTTATTCAGAGAGCTCAACAAAACACCAATAAAATGACTGTTTTCTTGCAAAGCCTAGATTATCTCTTTATTCTGCTCATGTACAGCCCCTATTTATTTCAAACAAGAATTTAGGGTGTGTTTAATCCAGCCAAAACCAGGCAGCAATCACCAGCCACTACCAAATGAGGGATTTTTAGGACAAGAAATTATAAAGAATTTACTTCTCCTGAAAAACCACTTTCACTTGTTGCACTCATGGTAAAACACTCAGCTCCTCTGGCAGTTGTCCTAACTTTCTGCTGGTGTTTTAATTGAAATCACACAATAAAAGGAAACACACCCAGACTGGTCTCTACACTCAAAAAGTGCCAGAGCAGGGAGCAGACAGCCCTGAAGGAGGCACCAAAAATAAATTCCCAGCAGGAGAGCAGCAGTGCCAGAGCTAAACCCGGCCTTCCAGTGCCACCTCTGGGCACAGAACACCTTCTCCAGGGCAGATGCACAGCACCAGGAGATCCTGGCACAGAAACAACGCTGGGTTTGCAGGTTCTGCCCACACAGCCAGGGAATCCTGCACTGCAGGCACTGTCCTCTTGTGCTGGAACCTCTGCTGCCAGTGCCCCTGGGGTGATCTGGGGGAGGACACGCTGGGACAGGCACCCCGGGCCCTCCAGAGAGTGACAGGGCTGCCCTCAGGGCGGTTTGCTGAGCTGGGCTCAGCCGGGGATTATCCAGCTCGTGTTTTGGCGTTTTGTTTCTGTTCAACAAGCTAAAGCTGGGCAAAATGAGGGAGGGAAGAGTGGGATTTAAGGAGAACACGCTGTTAGCAGAGCTCCCTGCAGGCAGGGAGGGCTCTGAGGTGGCAGGGCCAAGGGTGGGATGGTGAGGGTGGGCAGGGAGCAGAGCGATGGGGCTGGGGGCAAGGGTGGGCAGGGCAGGTGGGGGATCAGGAGCAGGGTGACAAGGACAGGATGGGGTGGGGTCGAGGAGCAGGATGGTGAGGGTGGGCTGGGGGCCAAGGGCAGGGTGATGGATTTGGGAGTCAGGGAGGAGGGTGGCCAGGGTGGGTCACGGGTCAGGGAACAGAGTGATGATTCCAGGGCACAGAGAGCAGCGTGATGGGGCTGGGGGTCCAGGGGCACAGTGATGGTACTGGGCACCGAGGGAAAGGCTGGGAGGGTGGGCTGGGAGTAGGGTGACAAGGACAGGGGGTGGACTCGGGGTTGGGGACTGGGGCTGGGATTCAGGGGCAGCGTGGCCGGGGAGGAGTGTGTGGGGTGGGCACAGAGGTGTGGGGAGGGCACAGATGCAGAGAAGGCACACAGGGATGCGGAGTGGGCACAGAGGTGCGGGATGGGCACCCAGAGGTGCAGGGAGAGCACAGATGCAGGGTGGGCACCCAGAGGTGCGAGGTGGGCACACAGGGATGCAGGGAGGGCACAAAAGTGCAGGGAGGGCACAGATGCAGAGCAGATACCCAGAGGTGCGGGGTGGGCACAGATGCAGAGGGGGCACACAGGGATGCGGGGTGGGCACAGAGGTGCGGGATGGACACCCAGCCGTGCGGGGTCCCCCGTGCCCCCCGGCCGGGTGTGCCAGCCCGGCAGCAGCGCCGCTCGGAGCCCGCGGAGCCCCGTGCCCAGCCGGCACCCGGCGCTGGCACCCGGCGGGCAGCAGCCGATCGTGCCGTGCCTCCTCCCTCCCTCCCTCCTCCCCGCCCTCCCCGCTCCCTCCTGCCTTGGCAGGCGGCATCGCCTCGCTGCCGGAGTGACCCCGGCGAACCCCGAAACGGCCCCAAAGCGGGGTGCGGGGGCGGCGGGGGGGCGGACAGAGCGGGGCTTACCGGACATGCCGAGCCGGAGCGGGCAGCGCCTCGCCAGGTGCCCGGTGCAGCAGCAGAGGTGGCCCCGGCCCCGGCCCCACGAGCTGGCCAAGGGGGCAAGAGGAGTCAGCCTTGAAATTTGGGGGCGAGGGGACCTGCCTGCCCGGTGCCAATGGCAGGTGGATCCCGACAATATTATTGTTTTATCCCTACGGGTATAAGTTTGAGTTTTTCTCTCCTAATGCCAAGTATTTAAAACCTCTAGAAACCAATGATTTGACAATCAATGATTGCGCGATACTTTCAATTTGAATATTCAAAGGCTCCACAAAATGGGCTATCTTTTTGTGAAACAGAGCACATCCCCATCTAGCAGAGGGTCTGGGGGAATAGGATTTGGTGGGGTCACTCTCCCCACCCTTTGCTTTTGGGACATTTGCAGGGTTTTATCCATCTTTCCCTGAATGAAGCAGATGCCTCCAAAGCAGCTCAGTGTTTTCCCCTCAGATGCACAGGCTGGGCTCCAGCCCTCTCAGATTTCATTTGCTACCTGCACTGAGCACTCTGCAAGGGGCTGACTTGCTTTTTGCACATTTTTTCACGTTTTAAGGCTAAATTCTGAGGTTTTGGGGCCAAAACGGCAGTAGGCAGTGTGGCCTAACAAAGAGGCTGCCCTGGGCACCCGGGTGGCTGAAGTTAACTGAGCCCCACTTGTCCCCACAGCATTCCCTCCCTCTGCCTGGATGCTGGGCTCACACTGGGGTTTATTTGTGCTTTCCCCCAGTTCAGGCAGTTTTCCTGTGCTGCACAAATCGGCCTTTTCCTCACAAGGCTCAGTGCTGGCCTGCCCTGGGAGCTGCAGCTGTGGGGTTCAGCGTGTGGCTCAGAGTTTTGGGATGAACATCCCTTCCCAGCACTGCTGGAATTGGGTTTTTAGGCTGCCTTTAAGCTTTTCCCCGGGGACCACAGCCTGAGGCACGGGCAGGAGTGAGGCAGAGAGCAGGCCAGGCTGTTAATCTGTTAATCATCTACCAGCAGCTCAGGCTGGCTGTCGTCACAGCCAAATCTTTTTTTTTTTTTCTCTCTTTTAAGTTGAGCAAATAACACTTGATTTCTGTGGGGAGTGAGGCCATTCCTGGCTCTGAAATGTGCCCCTACAGCTCCTGGTAGGCCAAGCCTTGCCTGGGACAGCTTTATAGGGACACAACCCACCAGGAGAGGAGCCCACCTGCCCTGGAGCACAAAGGAATGCGCTGTGCAGGGAGGGGAGGGCGTCTCACTGAGGAATTTGGGATCTGAAACCCTTCCCTTAGCGGGGCTGGAGCTGCTGTGGGTGGGTGCAGGCTGCACGGAGCTGGGGTGATGAGAGCAGAGCCTGCAGGCTGCCCAGCTCCAGCCCTGGGGGAGCTGGGTGCCTTCAGGAACCACGAGGCAGCAGAGTTCTGGCTCCTCCTGGGATTCAGAGCCTTTCCAGGCTGAGGAAAACCCTGCCTGGGTTAGGAGTGAGTACCTGAGTGGGTCAAACCCCTTGAAGACAGCTCCAAACCCTGTCCCTGCTTCTCCCCAGGGCCTGAGGGCAGCACAGCCACCATGGCCTGGTTCAGGGCCTGGCCTTCAGCCCCTGGCAGAAGGAACAGCTCAGATGGTCACAGACCAGCAGTGACACCTCCACAGGTGCCAGATTTAACATTTTCCAGCCACAAGCTGAGAGCTGAAACAGGGTGGAAGGGCAGCTCTGCCTGCTCCTGGGCTGCAGAGCCTTTCCAGGCTGAGGAAATCCCTGCTGGATGCTGGAGTCAAACACCTCAAAGACAGCTCCAAACCCTGTCCCTGCTGCTCAAACCCCCAGGAAAACCCTGCCTGGGTTAGGAACTGAATGCCTAAATGGGTCAAAGCCAGCTCAAAACCAGCTCAAAACCAGCTCCAAACCCTGTCCCTGCTTCTCCCCAGGGCCTGAGGGCAGCACAGCCACCATGGCCTGGTGGCCCTGCTCGCCTGGCAGAAGGAACAGCTCAGGTGGTCAGTGGGGCTCAGCCCAGCAGTGCTGTCAGCTGTGGGGTGGAAAAGGCTCAAACTGGGCTCAGGTTTGGGGCAGCAGGGCTGTGTGTGGGGCCAGGAGAGCTGCACACACCCTGAGGGGATGGGGGAACAGCCCAGGTTTGGGAACAGCTCAGGTTTGGGGCAGCAGGGCTGTGTGTGGGGCCAGGAGAGCTGCACACACCCTGAGGGGAAGGGGGAACAGCTCTGGCTGGGCAGGGCCACCCCTGGAGGCTCCACAGCTGCCACTCAGAGTGGAAAGGGCTGGGAAAGCTTCAAATGCCCCAGGATTTGAGGAGGAAAGGCAAGGAGGGATTGAAGCATCCATTGAAAGCGCCTCATCCCCACACATTCCCTGGGGCTGGAATGCTCCAGAGCCTCCTCCTGCTGCTGCTGGGGGTGCCCGGTTTAGGGGTGAGCTGGGCCGAAGGGGGTGACCCCCTCTGGGGACAGAGCAGGGTGCGCTGCTCTGGGAGGGCCCCATGGCGGTGTTCGTGTGTGCAGAGCTACCTCTAGCGGCCACGGGGCTGGCTGCCGGCGACATTGGCACTGCCAGCCCACCGGCATGTCCCCAGAGCTGGGTACCGGTGCCATTGCCACTGCCAGCCCACCTGGATGTCCCCAGGGCTGGGTACCGGCGCCATTGGCACTGCCAGCCCACCGGCATGTCCCCAGAGCTGGTCCTATTGGCACTGCCAGCCCATCTGGGTGCCCCCAGAGCTGGGTACCGGTGCCATTGGCACTGCCAGCCCACCGGCATGTCCCCAGGGCTGGGTACTGGTGCCATTGGCACTGCCAGCCCACCGGGATGTCCCTAGAGCTTGGTACCAGTGACATTGGCACTGCCAGCCAACCTGGATGCCCTGGGGCTGGGTACCGGTGCCATTGGCACTGCCAGCCCATCTGGGTGCCCCCAGAGCTGGGTACCGGTGCCATTGGCACTGCCATCCCACCGGGATGTCCCCAGAGCTGGGTACCGGTGCCATTGGCACTGCCAGCCCACCTGGGTGCCCCGGAGTTGCCCACCAGGTGGGTGTGGATCTGCTGTGAGCTCATTCAGGGTAAAAGAGGTGTTGGGGAGGGGGTATTTGGTGCCCTGCAGGGGTGGTGAGGCTTCCTCGGGCACAGGTCAGTGGGCAGGGCAGTGCTCACACCCTACACAGCCCCCAAACCATTCAGGCTGGAAAAGCTGATCTGAGGAGGGGTCCTTGTTGCGAGGGAAAACCTGCAGAGCACAGAGGTTTTTCACTTGGTATTTTACTTGTGGTTTTTCAGGCTGAGTGTTTTACTTGTGAGAGGGGGCTGAGAGAAATCCCTTTCTGGAGGCACCAGAAGGCGCCACCCCGAGCTCAGTGTGGGGTGTCCAGTGATTGTGTTTCTAACCAGGGCACAAAGCATTGTGCTCGAAGGAGCAGTTTTAGGAAGGTGTCACAGACATATTTTCTGAAAAATCCTTTCATTAGGATATTTTCTTCTGAGAAGCTGGGAAGCTTCAGCTTCTCCATGTTTTGCTGCTTTGGAATGTGATTTGGAGAATTGTTTATTTAACATGTGAAATTGTTTTTACTTGATGACCAACGACAGCCACCTGTGTCGAGGCTGTGAGCAGTCACAAGATTTTATCATCATTCTATTCTTTTCTTTTCTAGCTTTCTGATGAAATCTTTTCTTCTATTCTTTTAGTATAGTTTTAAAATATCATTTTCTTTTAATATATATAATAAAAGAATAACTCAGCCTTCTGAAACATGGAGTCAAGATTCTCATCTCTTCCCTCGTCCTGGGACCCCTGCAAACACCACCACAGGAATGAGCATAAAATTTGCTTTATAATGGTCTGCCTCTCTTTCCTCCAGCTCTTCTCTCTCCTCAGTAAGTTCTCCTGCCTTCATAAGTCCCCCAGAGGGCACTTCCATCCTCTTTGGCCCAGGCAGAGTGCTCAGGAAGGTGTGGTGGCTCTGAGGGTGGCTCTGGGCACAGGTGGCTCATCCTGGAGGGCTCGCTGGCCACGGCCATGAACGGGGACAGGCTGTAGGGTGAGGTGGCAGCGTAGCTGGGGGAGTAGTGGGCGTCTTCAAGGGGGTGCAGAGGGTAGGGCTGGGCTCCAGGGAGGGCTGGGCTCCAACCTGAGCCTCGGAATGGGGAAGCAGCTCCAGGTTCGGGCAGGGAGAGGCAGCTGGAGGTGGCAGGGAGCGCCTGCAGAGGCTCTGAGCAGGCACTGTCAGGCTGGCCAAGGCTCTCAGGTGAGGGCTGCTCCCAGGGCTCTCTCTGCAGGGAAACAGGGAGAGAAGGCAAGGAAAATGCTTAGGAACAAAAGCCTGTCCTGGAGGGAATGGAATTTCTATCCCTGGGAATGCCCAAAGGGTTTCTGTGGCTCTGGAGCAGTGTTTGGGGTTTTGAGTGTGAAAGGGAACATCCATCCTATCAAAAGTGTTTGGGGTTTTAAGTGTGAAAAGGAACATCCATCCTATCAGCAGTGTTTGGGGTTTGAACTGTGAAAGGGAACATCCATCCCATCAGCAGTGTTTGGGGTTTGAATTGTGAAAGGGAACATCCATCCTATCAAAAGTGTTTGGGGTTTTAAGTGTGAAAGGGAGCATCCATCCTGTCAGCAGGCCCTGGAGCAGGGTCCCAGTAGGACTGACCAGCTCTGATCCTACAGGATCCAGGGGCTCTGTGGTGGGGCTGTGAGTGAAGCCCTGGACTCACCAAGGGCTGTTTCTAGACCCTCAGGGAGGGAGGGTTTCATAAAACCATAGAATCACAGAGTTATCCTGGGTTGGAAGGGTCCCAGCAGGACCATCAAATCCTGCTCCTGGCCCTGCACAATCCCACCCCGAGCCTGGGGGCAGTGTCCTGCTCAGAGCAGAATGGGAGTCCCCAGGGATGTCTCCAACAGGAACAGGGGACATTTAGATGGAACCAAAGAGAAAAACCACATTTCGATGGAACCAAAGAGAAAACCCCTCCCCACAGAGTCCTGCCCCACCTGCCACAGCTGCTCCTGTGACAGCCACATCCTTCCCCCACGAGCCCCCCTGACTGAACCCCACATTTAGAGGAGGTGACCCTGCCCTGGGGACAGAGCCATGGAGGCACTCACGAGCAGGAAGTGCCCTGTGTCACTGGGGAAGGACGGCAGCAGAGGGGACACAGCCGGAGCGCTGAAGAAGGAGCTGGTGGCAGCTGGGAGAGGAGGAGGAGCACGGTGATCCCCGAACTGCTCGCTGAGATAGGGCTCCAGGAGGGCTGGGCAGCCCTGGGGGGCAGAGGGGTCGCAGGAGAAGGGCTTGGAGGCCAGAGGGGAGGGGTAGGCATCGCTGACAAACTGCTTGGGGCTGTGGAAATCCAGCTCGGCCCCAAAGGGTCTGCGGACGCCGTAGTAACCAGCCATGGTGGGAGAGCCTGGGGACAGAAAATGGGGTGGGAAAGTGAAAAGAAAATTCTAACAGCTGCCACAGAATGATGGACACCCCTATGGGTGCAAAGCAGAGCCCTTTTCTCTCCAGCATCACCCAGGAACACACCCTGTGTCACTGTAGGACACGAGACAACACGAGCGCACACCGCTGCTCTCTAGGTGAAGAAAAGGGGAGTTTATTTTCTGATTCCAGCATTTATAGATTTCCAAAAGTGACAGTGGATTGGAGGGTGACAGTGCCACCTCTCCAATGACACTGGACAAACCAACAGCCCATCCAATTTCTCCTCCTCCATAAAGGAATGCAAAACAATCAGTTATTTACAGAAAGCGTGTGAGAAAGTTCATTACAAGAATGTCAACATCAGAAGGCTTCAAAAATCTTAAAAAATCAGGGTGACATCCCTGCCTTGACACAGGTGTGTGAGCCCAGAGGTGCTATTGGTTCCACCTGGTGACCCCATCTGCGGCAAACCCAAAGTGTTGGGGAAGCTTTAAATAGGAGGGCAGGGAGGTGGAGGTCAGCTCAGCCAGGCTGTGCTTGCTCCTTGCTCTGCCACAGCCCCTGGGGAGGAGGTTCCAGCCTCACTCTGCCTTCCCTGCCCCAGAGCCAAGGGATAAAACAGGTCAGCTCCTGGGTTTGTGCTTTCTCTCTGCAGCTCCGGGGAAAATGGGAAAACACAGGAGGAAAAGGAGGGGTTCTGTACAGCTCCTCTGCTAAAGGAGGTGGGAACTGCTTTAATTACTCAGTTTGAGGATTTTATACAAATTATTGCTGTTCTTTTTTTTGATTCTTTTAATTACTTTCCTCCTGGGCTCCCTCTGAGGGGTGGCCCTGCTCTGGGGCTTGTTCCACATCCTCTGGAGGAGAACAGAAGGGCTGTGCCAACCCTCCCATCCCCATGGAAGGTGTTTAGCAGTGGAGGGAAAACCTCACCTGGCATTTGGCCGAAGGGTGACTGTGCTGTGCTGGTGCTGCCCTGCAAAAGATAAAGAGATGTTTGAAAGAATGACTTTTCAAAGCAAGGCAGCTCTCTGAGTGGAATTCACACACACTATTTGAGCCTGGCTGCTGTGAAGGGTTTAACTCCATTATTTCCTCACGGGAATTAACAGATGTAGGCTAAGCAGAGATTGTGAAGGTCTTGTGCAGAGCTGCTAAGAGGAGGAGTATCAAGATAACTGGCTTCTTCCTCCTGTCCCACAGAGTCCCTCAAGGCAGGCAGAGTGCTGAGGAGTCCTTTGGCTGTTGGCACAAACCAGGCAAGGTGAGATCTGAGCCCTCGAGTGGCCAAAAGGGGCAGATTCCAGCCCATGTTCCAGCTCAGCTGGGCTGGCTCTGCTGCCCCAGGGCTGCTTTACCTGCCCCTTCCTGGCAGGGTGGGTGGAAAGAGAGTTCCTAAATCCTATTTGGGTCCTACAGCAATGGTGATGATAATAATAATTTTATTAATCATCATCCTCTCCTCTTGGTCCCCAGGTAAAGAGAATTACCCCTGGAGTGACCCTCCCAGTGCCTAATTCCTTCCAAAGCACCTGGCCAAGGCACCTGCTCCCCTGGAATCCCCCTGAGCTCTGCTTTGGGGAGCTCCAGAGAGGAACAGAGAGCCCCCAGCTGCACTGCTGTCACTCTGCTGTCCCTGGCCCTGCTGGTGGCACGCTCTGTCCAGTTTGCATAGTGCAAACAGGAGGTTCCTGCCACAGCAGGCAACCAAATTTAGAGGTTTAGATTTGAATTAAATTTGCCAGCTCTGAGGACTTCCTTCTACTGCAAGGGAAGGTTTGCAGCTGCTCCCTGCTCCACCATGGAAATGAGCTCTGAGCCTGCACAGGCCACACGGGCTGCAGAGGTGGCAGGAGATGACAGGAGGTGTCAGGAAGGAGCCCCTGGGCTTGTGGACAGAGGAGTGTCCTTGTCACATGGGCAGGGCTTGCACCTGTCCCCAGCTGAAGCCATCACATGCAAATCCAGGTCACTTTTGAGGAAAGAGCCTAGCTGGGAGGTTCAGATGCTGCCCAGAGGACCAGGGGCTGCAGGGATGGAAGCTGGGATGCTCTGCCAGCTCCCTGGGCACAGCTGGCAGCCTCCAGCAGGGATCATTTCCAGTTACCAGAGCATTTAATCTTTGATCCTGTCTGTTCAACAGCCACTGGAACTGCCTGCCTGTGTGTACACACCTGTGGTGAGGAGTCCCAGAGGTGCCAGGAGCTACCAGGGCTTTGCCTGCCCGAATTCAGTGCAGGAGCCTCTGCTGCAGCCCATCCTTGGGCTCCTCAGAGCAGAGCCCTGCATTTCATTCCCCTTCTTGCTCCTTATTGGCCTTAATTGAGACCCATTAATTCATTTCCTCCCTGCAGTGCTTCCTTTGCCTGCCATGGCAATAGGGAGCCTGCATCTCCTGCAGCTCTGCTCAGCCTCCCTGGGGCCCAGAGTGTGTCCAGCTGCTGATAAGCTGGGCTCAGCCTGCCCTGCCCATGGCCAGGCACAGATCCTGCCTGGGATTGCTCCAGAGAGCTCTGCTGCTTCCCTGCCTCCTAACTCCCCTACAAATCTGCCTGAATTTAAGGATTCAGCTCCAAATGATGACCTGGCCCTGCCCTGTGGCAATGCTGTGGCTTCAGGGCATCTCCTCTCTGGGCCCAGTCTGTAGTGGAGCAGCTGAAGGAATAAAAATCCTCCATAAAAGCAAAGGTGAGCCTGGGCAGGGCTGGCTGAGTGTCCCTGCTCTGGGAGTGCTGCTGGGCACTCAGCAATGGATCCTCTTTAAACCCCAGCCCTGCCCTGCTTCACTGTGCAGGCACCTCAGAGAAGACAGGAATCCTTTCCCCCTGCAGAGAACAACTGGAGGCTCACACCTGTGCAAAGGAAAATCCAGAGCCTCCCTAAAGCCCAGCCCTGAGCCCTGATTTTGGGTGGGTTTCCTCACAGCACACCCTGATTTCCATCACTCCATGTGTGCAAGGCCTGGCTGCCAGGAAATTGTTGAAACCTCATCCCAAAGCTCTGCTGAGGGTGAAGGCTGAGTAGAAGCTTAGATGGAGGTAGGACATAAAGAAAGTTATAGGGTGGGAGCTATAATTTGTTGAGTCAAAACCAACTGTCTTAGACTAACTTTCTGTTATCCTGCTCATTCTAACCTGCCTTGAATTCATTCACAGACTAGTCCTGGGGTAAGGAGGAAGATGAGTGAGGAGGTTTGAGGCTAGGGTGGTGGTAGAGGCCTGGCACCAATAACTGCCCAGGGCTGGTTTAATTCTGGAGCAAAGATCACCCTCAAACAAAAGATGCAGCTAAATTACCCTGCATCACCAACAGCCAGAGGTGTGTTCAGTTATCTGCCCCTGGCTTTGATTCTGGCTTGTTTTCTGGGTTATATTCTGCCAGACAAACAGAGCTGCACTCCCAGCTGCTCTTTTCATAATACATCCGAGCAAATACGGATGTTTGCCCTGCACAATCCTTTTTTGTCTCTCGCAGGGAATGAGCAGCAGGGCTGGTTTTGCATCAGGTAGAGACACACACACAACTGCTGGGCCCTGAGCACAAAGCCCAGGGCAATAAAGGCAGGAGGATTTTACAGTCCCAGGGCGTTTCCTCTGTGGCTGTTGAAGCTGCCGCCTGCACAGAGGTAGCGGGTCACTGCTGATAGCACCAACTGCAGCTGTTGTCTCAGCTGCTTCCCAAGAATTCTGTCAGGACCCAGCACATCCCTCTGGCCGTCCAGGATGGCCAGGACACCTGCCAGGGGGCTCAGAGACCCTGGCACAGAGCCCAGAATGCCCCTGTGGGTTTGATTATGACCTGTGGAGCAAATTACCAACCTTATATGAACATCAGCAAGCCATGACAGTTTAGGTAGAATAATAGTGAAGTTATCACAGGGTGGAAAAGTAGATTTTGGGGTTTTTGGTATGGGGGTTCAGGGGGCAAGATGGAGGAATCTGGGCATGTCCAGCCTTTCTCCTTCTTCTTCTTGGCCTCCATCTTCTGCTGGGATGGTGGCACTTTGGGATTGGTTTAGAGTAGAAGCTCACTGTCTAACACAGGTGATGGGTATTGGGAAGTTATGGTAAATATTGTACAGGCAGTTTTTAGTATAAAGACATAACCCTGCCCTGGGGGCAGGCAGAGTGCCTGGAACTGTCCTGCTGGATGGACCTCAGCAGGGCAGGGGAAAATTTTTTATAGCTAAGAAACAATGAACAACCTTGAGAGCGAGAAATGAAGAGCCCTGACTCCTTCTTCAAGCACCAGGCTGGGAAAAGAGACTTTGGAACTTTTCTTGGGGTCACTGTGAGCAGCGAGAGATCCTGACAGAACTCTTCCTAAATATCTGCTGGGAGTGTGCCTGCCCCAGCGGCTCAGGGGGCTTCTGCCTCCCTGCAGCAGCTGAAGCTGTGGGGATGGATGAGTGCCTGGATTTTGCTGTGTTTGGTGATGCCCAATCCTGGTTTGGTTTGGCTTTTTTTCCTGCCTGTTTTGTTGCAGGGTTAATAGGCCTGAAAGTCACAGCGAGTCCCTGTGAGGCCTCTCCAGCATAAAGAAAAGCCAGAGGAGAATGGTTTTGAGGGAAAAAAGCATCAGAACTCCCAATTTCTGCTATCGGTGATCCCAGGCTCTGCTCCCTCTCTGTCCCTGCAGGACCAGCTCCTGCTCCCCCTCCTCTGCCACTGTCCCAGCTGGAGGTGAGGAGCTTTGCCCAGCACAGGTGAGTGCCAGGAGCACCCAGGGAAGGTTCCTCGTGCCACTGGCTGCCACCACATCCTGCCATCACAATATTTTGTCCCCTTCTGGGACAGCCTCCCTTTGTGGCTGACAATTGAGACATAAAACCAACGTAGTGCAGCAGGACTTGGGTTTCCTGTTGCCATAGAAGCACTTTAAGAGGAAATCATCTCTTCCAAGCTGATGCTTGGCCTCTTTCCAGCCCATCACATCCCTGCAGCTCCCCTGGCACCCTGAGAGGAGCTGGAAGGAGCTCAGCATTCGGGGAAGAACTCAGATATTTTCGGGGCACTGACTTGTCCAAGTGTAGCTGCTGGAAAAGGAAGTTGGCTTGAGAAGGTGTCACACGTAGGATGTGAAAGGAAAGAGGAATTTAACATCACTGCCATGCTTGAGAAAAGGAAAAAAAAAAGGGGGGGTTGAGGCATTTAAGGTTGACAGATATGAAAGTCAAGGAGACATCATGTTTTGGAGAATGCATTACATTAATTATATTAATTATGTTAATATTGGCAGTGCCCCAAACTGTTTTTGAGGCAGAGGATGGGATGAGGGAATTTATGGGGTTAAAAAAGCGGTGGGGGACGGGACGGGACTCACGCTGAAGCGGGAGCCGCTGCTCTGCCGGGATCGCTTTTCAGCCAGGAGATCCTTGACCGTGTGCTTCACTCGCACCCCTTGGTACACGCGTTTGCCAAAATCTGCAGGGACTGAGCGAGCGCAGAGTTCAGGGAGAGCACAGAGCAGCTGGGAGAAGCAAATTCAGCACCTCTGTGCATCGGGTTGGGAGGGGAAAATACAAATGTGCAATTCTAACGTCTAGAAATGTAGACATATTTGTAATCTAGAAATAGATAGCTTTCAAGACATATAAATTATCTATTATATATATAATTATCTATTATATACATAATAGATAATATGTATATTATATATATTATCTATTTTATATATATGTGTATTATATATATTATCTATTATATATAATTATCTATTATATACATAATATATAATATGTATATTATATATTATCTATTTTATATATAATATAGTGCATATTATAGTATATTATATATAATAGATTATATATAATTATCTATTATATATGGGAATATATAGAATATATCTAATATATTCTATATATTCCCATGTATAGAGATAAAATATAGAAAATATATTTGATATATAAATATATAGATAATATTAATAAAATATTACTTGTTGATATAAATAGAATATTATGTTGGGAAGGCACAGAGGGTCCCTGCCCTGGCCCCTGCAGGGTCTGGCTCTGGTTTTTTGCCCTGGAGCCCAGCACAGCCTAAACCAGCTCTTGGTGGCTTTGGCACGAGGCATCTGCCCTCCCCCTGAGCCTGGGCTGGATTTTGGGGTTTGCACGGAGGTTGTGGCACAGGTGAGAGCTGAGGGACAATGCAGGGACAGCTCTTTTGTCCTGCCTGAACCCAGCTTGCACCTGTGGAGCCAGGGAGGAGCTTCCACGGGGGCTTTTATTGAATTATCCCGGAAAAAACCCTCCCTGCCTTTGAAGCTAATCCTTTGGAAAACACAGAGGCATGCTCTCCCGAGGCAGAGCAAACTGCCAGGGCACAGCTGATGTGTTTGATCTCCAGGATTTATCATTTGGCTCTTCTGCCCCTCAGGATGTGTCCCTTGGCTCTGTTTCTGGTGGCATTGTGGCTCCAGGTGCACACACACACACCAGGAGAGGTGGGAGGGTTTAAACAACACACTGCTGCCTTGGCCTTGCCCCAAATGGGGTTTTTTTATTATTTTTGAGGTCGTAGCAGCTGCAAATTTAGGCTAGTGGAATTTTATTTTGGTGTTTGAGCCAAGGCCAGGCACAAAGCAGACACAAAGCAAGGGACAGATTCCCAAAAATGAGATGAGGTGAAGATGGGAGTTCCAAAAAAAAGGCAACAAAAGTGGCCAGAAATGGACATCAGCTCTCACAGGTGGAGGAATTCCAGCAGGCCTGGTGCTCTGCAGCTTTCCTGACACCTTTGCTGTGCTCTAAAGGCATTAGAAAATCATTTCCACACCCCTCTGCTGTTCTGGGCTGTTGAGATCACTTCACTCACATCCTCCCTTGTTCCTCTGCCCAAATTGTTTTAATTTAGGATCACTCAGCCCTCTAACCCTGGGCTGAAGTTGTCACACAGCTGAGCCTGTTGCTGCCAGTGGATTATCCAAAAAACTTCAGATAACTTTGCCACTGGCAGCACTGGGGAAGAAAATGCTAATTCAGGCCTGAGTTTAAATCATTTCCAAGCAAATTGAATCCAATTTCACATCACTTTGATCTAACTGCCTTTTGAATAAAAAAAAAAAAAAAGAATAAAGCATTGCTCTGTGAAGGAATATAAATTCAGTCTGGAGAAGGCAGAATATTAATTGATACTATTTAATTCTTGGGACATTTAAGATGTCACATGTCTATTCTAGACAAATTTTTTGGGTTTTTTTTTTTTTTTTTCAATAGGAGCCCAAGGACAGCACAGCCCTGATATTGCCATGAAGATTCCTCAACTTGGGAAGATCTGAGCTGCTGCAACTCACCTGCTTCCATTGTTGGTGCTGCTGACGAGTCCCAGCTCCCAGATCCTGCAGGAATTTGGGGCAGATCTGTCCCTCATCAGCTTCCCAGAGCAGAGTGAAGCCTGTGCTCATAATTCCCTGGGAAGGTTCCAGCTGAGGCTGGCGGAAATGGGTTTTTAGAATTTAGGGATGTCTCCAGCACCATACCTCGTTTGGGATTTGCTTAAATGCAAATCCCTGGATCTGTGTTTGGCTCCACTTTGCATGGTCAGTGTGGGTCCTTCCCCAGGAGCCTCCTTCCTGACTGAGCTGATATTCCATGGAAAGGAAAGGAAAGAGGAAAGGAGAAAAGGGAAGGGGAAAGGAAAAGGGAAGGGGAAAGGAAAGGAATGGAGAACGGAAATTTTATAACCATTTTATTACTGTTAAACTTTTAAAATTTTAAAAACAAGTGATTGGCGTTTTTCACAAGGTTAAATCCCCATCCTGTGGCTGCTCAGTGCAGGTGTTTTCTGTGCTGGCTGCAAAGCAATTCCATTGAAAACAGAGAGAGAACAAAAGCTCAGCCAGGCTTCTTTGAGATGGAAACCTCTTACCTGGTGTTTTCTATTCAAAAATCATCACACCCACATTTTCTGGGTACTTTGGTGGAGTTGGGCACGTGTTTGCCACTCACATCAGGGCAGAGCTGGGGCTGTGGTGGGATTTGCAGAGGCTGTTGTTTGTTGTCACAACACACTCTGGGTGTCACAGACATATTTTATGAAAAATCCTTTTGCTAGGATCTTTTGTCCTGAGAAACTGAGAAGCCTCAGAAACGAAATGTAAACAATATAAAATGGTATTTTATGATTGGCTTTTTGCAAATATTCAAGTGAATATTATATGTGTTGTGTTAGAAAGTCATGCTGCATTAATTTTCTTAAGGAGTGTGTTAAATATAGTTTTAGGTTATAACATAATGTTAAAATAGAAACTATGCTGTGTAAGGTATTTTTTTAAAGAAAGGACTCGCACTGAGATAGCAGCCACAGGACACCCGAATCTTTCAGAGAAAGAGAATTTATTGCTCCCTTATCAGGAGAAACGAACTTCCTGCCTCGCTCAGGCTTGAAGGCGCCGTCAGGATTTAGAGGAAGAAGCTGACACTGCCCAGCCAGAATCCTGTGTTGGAATAGAATTTATGCACCATGGATGAGGTGTATGAATATGCAACAGGCTGTTGCTTTTAAGGGTTAATGCTCTGTTCATGTGGGTCCTCTTTTGGGCTTAGGTACCCAGACTGTCCCTAACCCTTTGTTTCTATTGTCTCCTTGTGTCCTAATCCAAATTGCCCAAAATTTTTATTACTCTAATTATATTTCTATTTTTATAACCATTTCATTACCATTAAACTTTTAACATTTTAAAAACAAGCGATTGGCGTTTTCCACACTGCCATTACCCACGGCCCTAAACAGCCTGGGAACCTTTGTGCCACAGCACTGCTTCCCGGCAGGGCCTCTCTGCCGCCGAGCGCAGTCAGCGGGTTCCTGCGCGCTGATTGGCAGGCGAGCGGGCAGCGGCCTCTGTGATTGGCGGGCGGGCGCGCGCGGTGCGTCGCGTTGCGGGGCCCCCCGCGGGGCCGAGGCGGGCGGCGGGCCGCGGGTGGCGGCGCCGCTCTCCCCGCAGCCCGTGGGTCCCGCCGGGCTCGGCGCCGGTTCCGGGCGGTGTCGGCAGTCCCGGGCGGCCCCACAGCAGCCCGGCCATGCCGCCCGGCCGTGCGGGCGGTAAGGCGGCCGTGGTGCTGCAGTGCGAGTGGCAGCAGTGCTCCTTCGTGGCCTCGGACATGGAAGAGTTCTGCGCGCATGTGGCGCAGCACCTGCAGCAGCACCTGCCCGGCTCTGGCGGGCAGAGCGCCGAGATGGATCCTCTGGGTGAGGCACTGGGGAAAGGGAGGCTCAGGGGTGCCCTTGTGGCTCTGCACGAGCCCCTGACAGGAGGGGACAGCCAGGGAGGTCGGGCTGTGCTCGCAGGGAACAACAGGACGTGGAAAATGTCCTCGAGTTGTGCTTTGGGATGTTCAGCATGGACATGAGGGGGAATTTCTGCATGGAAAGGGGCGTCAGGCCTTGGCAGGGGCTGCCCAGGGAGGTTTGGAGTGCCCACCCCTGCAGATGTCCCAGGAAGGGCTGGAGGTGGCACTGGGTGCCCTGGGCTGGGCTCAAGGTGGGCATCGGGCACAGCTGGGACTCGCTGGTCTTGGAGGGATTCTCCAGCCTAAATAACCCTGGGATTTTCTGGCCAGAGAGAGCTTCTGGCCTTTGTTCTCTCCCTGAGCAGAGCAGGGCTGGGTGTCAGGAGAACACCTGTGGTGTTTGTGCAGCTGCACCAGCTGAGCTGCACTGGGAGAGTAAAGGGACTTGGAGAGACCTTCGAGCTGAGCTTGTGTGGGACAGAGGGGAGGCCTGAGCTCCAGAGGAGCAGTCTGAGTTGCAGAGGATTTTTTTTTTGTGTTGCAGAGGAGTGGTTTGAATTGCAGAGCAGCTGTCTGTCTGTGTTGCAGAGGAGTTGTGTGTGTTCCAGAGCAGCTGTCTGTCTGTCTGTCTGTCCCAGCAGTCTGTCTGTCCCTTGCAGAGGAGTACACGTGCCTGTGGCAGGACTGTGGTTTCTGCTCCCCGGCGAGCTCGGCCGAGCTGGTGCGCCACGTCTACTTCCACTGCTACCACACCAAGCTGAAGCAGTGGGGGCTGAGGGCCCTGCAGGGCCAGGCAGAGCTCAGCCACTGCCAGCTGGACTTCCAGAGCCACAACATCATCCCTGAGATCCAGGAGAGCTTCCTGTGCCTCTGGGAGTACTGCGAGGTGAGAACCGAGGGGAAGGGGAGAGGCTGCTGTGTCACTGTGGGGTTGTGAGGGAACCCAGGATGGGCTGGGACAGGAGTGAATCTGACTCCATGTGCTCAGAGGCTGCTTTGTTACCCTTCTGATAAGGTGGACTCAGATGCATCATTCTCTCCCCTTGTCAGGGCAAAAATACCATCTCTGCTGCTCTGCTGCACAGCTAGAGGCTCTGTCTGAAGCTCTGTGGGATCATCTGGGCTTGTTCTGGTCTCTCTCACCGTGCCCTGTGTGTCCTTGTCCCCTCAGAGGTCGTTTGACAACCCCGAGTGGTTCTACCGGCACGTGGAGGATCACAGCTTCTGCTCCGAGTACAAGGCAGCAGGGAAGGAGAACCACGTGCTGCTCTGTGGCTGGAAAGGTTTGTGGGAGCCTGCAGGGCCTCTCCTCAGAGCTTTGGGCTGGGTGGCAAACATGGGAACAGGTTTCAGAGAGCCCTTGGCTTTCAAAAATAGGTTTTTTAATTCCATGGTTTTGACTGTGAAATATTCCTGCAGTAGTTCCCTCAGGGAATCCAGTTGAGTGCTCAGAACTTCCTATTTATGTGTAATCAGTACCTTGGAGAAAAGACTACAGATGGTGTATTTTTATTTTTAATTTTTTTTTTCAATGATTTCTCCTGTGTTTGTGCAATTGCCCTAACTGCCTGGGGGGGCCACACTGGTTGCAGTGTGGTAGAACCAGTACCACACTGCTGATCTCACTGTGCTGATCTCACCCTTCTCTGTGGGGATTTTGGAGCCTTGCTGACCTAAACAGGGTGAGGAATCTGCTGTTCAGTGAGGCTGTGTCCCTTGGGAGGGCTCTCAGCTGTGCTGTCCCTCCCCAGACTGCAACTGCAGCTTCAAGGGCCGCTGCAAGCTGCGGGAGCACCTGCGCAGCCACACGCAGGAGAAGGTGGTGGCCTGTCCCACCTGCGGGGGGATGTTTGCCAACAACACCAAGTTCTTCGACCACATCCGCCGCCAGACCGCCCTGGAGCGTAAGCCCTGGGGCTGGGGAGGGCTGGCCTGGGCTGCTGGGGTTGCTGGAGGTGCCTAAACCCCGTGAGCCAAGGGCAGGGTGTGCTCGGAACAGCCTGGCTTGGCTGCTGAGTGATGGCAGCCACAGAATCCCAGAATCATTTAGAGGGAAGAGACCTCTGAGATTGATCCTCACCTTGTTAGCCGGCCGTGAGGGGTAGGGACTCTCCCACCTCCCTGGGCAGCGGAGGGAGTGGGCGGGGCCTCAAAGGGGAGGGGGCGGGACCTGGCAGTGAGTGGGCGTGGCTTGGCAGTCCCTTCCAGCATCTGACCATCCTTTCCATGAAGAAATTCCTCCTGAAGTCCCACCTGAACTTCCCCTGGCCCACCTTTAGTCTGTGTCCCCTGGGAAGTGTCTCCTGGCAGAGGCAGGATGGAGGCTGTTCCTCCTGTGGGGACCCAGGGCTGCACACCAGGGCTTCCAGCCCCCTGGAACACCTCTCCTCACTGCTCCCTGTGCTGTTCTCCCTGCCCTGGTGTCCCCTGTGCCCTCCCTGCCCCCTGGTGCAGAGCAGAGGTTTCAGTGCTCCCACTGCTCCAAGAGGTTCGCCACCGAGAGGCTGCTCCGCGACCACATGAGGAACCACGGTGAGTGAAGGGCCCTGCTCCCAGCTCAGCCCCTGGGCTGTGTGCTCTGCCCTGCCCTGCTCTGGGCTGACATTTCTCCCCATTTTTGGCCCAGTGAACCACTACAAGTGCCCCCTGTGTGACATGACCTGCCCACTGCCCTCCTCGCTGCGCAACCACATCCGCTTCCGCCACAGCGAGGAGCGCCCCTTCAAGTGTGACTACTGTGACTACAGGTGAGGGCCAGGGCTGGCCCCCTCCCCAGGCCTCCCAGAGGCCTCTGTGTGTGTGTGTGCTGCAGCTCTGTTCCCTCACCTTGTGCTTCCAGCTGCAAGAACCTCATTGACCTGCGGAAGCACCTGGACACGCACAGCAAGGAGCCGGCGTATCGCTGCGAGTTCGAGGCCTGCAGCTTCTCTGCACGCTCCCTCTGCTCCATCAAACTGCACTACAGGAAGGTCCACGAGGTGGGAAGGCAGCAGGGCTTGCATTGCTCGTGATGCCCCGTGTCAGTCTTCTCAGAGAGCTTTCTGTCTGCTTCCCTGCAGCCTGCTGGGGTGCTGACGTGGCTCTCTGTGTCCCTCAGGGTGACTCCGAGCCCAGGTACAAGTGCCACGTGTGTGACAAGTGCTTCACACGGGGGAACAACCTCACTGTGCACCTCAGGAAGAAGCACCAGTTCAAATGGCCCTCAGGACATCCTCGCTTCAGGTACTGCTCACCTTCAGCTCCTCAGTGCCCCCTCTCCAGTGCATCCTGCATTGTGCTGGCAGTGCCTGGGCTCTGTAAATGTGTTCAGGACCCTTTTCCCAGTGGCTGGGAGGCACTGGGCAGTAAATGTTCAGTGGGATCTGAGCAGTGCTGGCTGGCAGCTCCAGGGCAGTGGTGCCATCACTGCTCCCTCTGCTGGGACATTTCTGAGCTTGGCAGGGTGTCCCCCTCTGGATAGATCAGTCTTGGGACAGAAGCCTCTGCTGCACTGTAGGAAACTCCGGAGGTTTCCAGAGCCTGAAAGCTGGGATGGGAAGAGGATGGACTCAAAATGGTCCCAGTGAAGCAGAGTGGTGGAAGGAGATGGGCAGGGGAGGGCATTGAGCCTGGCACAGAGCTCAGAAGCTGCCACACGGGTTTGCCTTTGGGAGGAGAGGCTGAAACAGCATCTGTGCAGCATGGGGACTGAACCTTGGCTGTTGTGCCCTTTCCCTGGCTGTTGCCCATCTCCTGGGAAGGGGGGTGTGCCTGGCTGACCCCTCCTGTCTGTGCCCAGGTACAGGGAGCACGAGGATGGCTACATGAGGCTGCAGCTGGTGCGCTACGAGAGCGTGGAGCTCACAGAGCAGCTGCTCAAGGACAGGGAGAAGCGTGGGGAGGCTCTGGATGGCTCCAGCGAGTGCATGGTGCTGCCTGAGGGCCAGGGCAGCCTGCAGGGAATCCTTCTGGAGCCTCCAGCAAACCCTGCCCCGGCAGGGAACAGCACATCAGAGCTGCCTGTGCCCCCAGCCCTGTGCTCTGCTCCCAGCCCTGAGCCAGCACGGCCCAGCCCCTTCCCAGGAGCTGCCTCCTCCTCCTCCTCAGAGCAAGGAGCCAGCAGCAGCAGCAGCAGCCCCATCATCCGTGTGGTGAGCAGGACCAACGAGCAGGGCCAGAGTGAGACTGTCTATTATGTGCTGGCCAGCACAGCCTCGGAGCAGCAGGGCACAGCAGGCCTGGAGCTGGAGGAGAACGTCATGGACAGGCTGCAGAAAACAGCTGAGGAGCTGGGCATCCAGATCCTGTGAGGGACTGCTGGGCATCCAGATCCTGTGAGGGGCTGCAGGGCATCCAGATCCTGTGAGGGACTGCTGGGCATCCAGATCCCGTGAGGGGCTGCTGGGCATCCAGATCCTGTGAGGGACTGCAGGGCATCCAGGTCCTGTGAGGGGCTGCAGGGCATCCAGATCCTGTGAGGGGCTGCAGGGCATCCAGATCCCGTGAGGGACTGCAGGGCATCCAGGTCCTGTGAGGGGCTGCAGGGCATCCAGATCCCGTGAGGGGCTGCAGGGCATCCAGATCCCGTGAGGGGCTGCTGGGCATCCAGATCCCCTGAGGGGCTGCAGGGCATCCAGATCCCGTGAGGGGCTGCCCCTCTGCAGCAGGAGAGCTTCAGCCTCCTGGGATGTGCTGCTGGAGGAGTGCTTGAGGATGTGCTGCTGGTTCTGGCAGCATGGGGAGAGGGGAGGGATGCATCCCCCAGGTGTGAATCAAGTGATCTGAGTGGGAAGGAGCTCTCTGCCTCCTCCTTTTGGGGACTGGGGCTGTCAGGGTTCTCCCACCCTTCTGGGAGGTTTGGCCTAGGCCTGGCAGGGTGGAGTGCTCACCAGTGTTCCCTTCTGAGCCTGTTCCCCAGGCAGGATGGTGTGGAGCACACTCTGGTGCTGAAGCCTCTTCCCTGGGAACACGTGTGGCCCTTGGCAGGGCTGTCCTGCCCCATCCATGCCTTCTCCAGGGGGTATCATGCCTTCATCAGCACTTCCTGCACACCTTTCCTGTCTCACCTGCTGCTGCTGCTGGTGGTGTTTGCCCCCCTGATCCCAGAAGCAGCACTGGGCTCTGGGAGGGCAGTGCTGGAGCTGCTGTCCCTTGCAGGCCAGTGCAGCACTGGGACATTGGGAGCTTCTTGCTGCTTTTGGCATCCCCTGGGTGTCCTCCCCACATTGGGGTTTGGGCTCCTGGTTGGGCAGAGTGTACTTTGGCAAGACAAATAAACATCAGGCTGCCAGGCCCAGCAGTGTCTGGTGTTTTTCTGCTCAGCCCTACTCGTGCCAGTGCTGGGAGGAGGGCACTGGGATGCTGCAGGGTGGGAGGTGGGCACTGAGGAGCTGCCAGGCTCTCCTGGCACTGTGCAGCTGGCACTGGAGTGTGCTGCTCCCCAGAGGTGGCACTGCAGGGCTGGGTTTAGCTCTGGCACTCTGTTCCTGCTGAGTTTTGCTGCCTCCCCAGGGCTTTGGTTGAATACAGGGAGCAGCCTGTGTTTGTGAGCAGAGCCAGCTCATCTTTGTTGAGTGGCTGGACAAGGACAGTGTGAATTTGGGGTGCCCTCCCTGCCCTGTGTGTGGAGGTGATGTGCCCAGGGGGACACAGTGCTGCTCTGCACTGACTTTCCCCCATTGCTCTCTCTCAAGCAGCTGAGCAAAAGCTGCTGGAATTCCGGGGTGTTGGGGGAAACCCCTTGATCCCAGCACCTCTGGGAGAGGCAGGAGCTGTCCCTGAGAGCCCCCACTGCTGGGGGAGGCTCTTTGCTGCAGGCAGAGCATCCCTGCCCTGGGCACTTGCCTTGCCCGGCCTTCCCGTCCCTGCCTGGCCTCTGCCTTGGCAGGGCTGGGCTGAGCTGCCCTCGAGGGAAGGACAGAAGGGCCCCGTGCCAGGTTTGCATTCGCAGCACTTCGGCCTGGCCCCGGGCAGGGCTGTGCTGCTGCTGCTGGCTTTGGGGCTGGTGCTGGAGTGTCCCTTTAAACACTGCCTCGGGCAGGCTCATCTGCCAGGGATTATCTGCTGGGGAGAGGATTGGCATTAAAGGCAATGTCTCCTCCCTTCCCCCTGTCCTGCAGCATCCCCGGGCCTGAGGGGGTGAGTGCAAACCAAGATCACTTTCTCCTGGGTGAGCACAGAGGGCTCTGGGCTTGGAGGGGCAAGGGGAGGAGGCAGATGATGGCACTGGGCCTCCTCTTCCTCGCCGTGCTGGCCACGCTCGCCTCCTGCCAGGACCCAGAAGGTAACAGGGGGCTTGGCATGAGGGGCTTTATGGGGTGCCCCAGAGCTGGCACCAGTCCTGCCCAGTAAGGAGCAAGAGCAAGGCTTGGCTCAGGGGAGCTGAGGTCTGAGTGGCTGCACTCACAGCAGGGCTTGGGGAGGGCTGGGATGGCTTTTGTGGGGCTCTGAGGGCTGGGCAAGGGCTGGCAATGGTGTCCTTGCCCCCGCTGGCCCCAGGAGACCTGGACACGTACTGGTCTGGCACGGCTCCCATCTGCCTGGGGGGCTGCAAGGGGAGGCACAAGGAGCTGAAGAGGAGCCAGTGTGGGAACGGCAGCTGCTGCTGGCTGGGCTACAAATCCTTCTGCAGAGGTAAAGCCGGGGGACCCTGGGGATGCTGCGGGGCTTTGTGCCACACTCGGTGTGAGCGCCTCCCGCAGCCTGGGCCAGGCGGGGACACAGCCTGGGGCACGCTCAGCCCTGCCTGGTGACCCCTGGGGCTGTCCCCAGGGCCAGCAGCCTGCCAGTCCCTGTCCCCCCAGCGCAGGGCACAGCCCCTGTCCCCCCAGCACAGGGCACAGCCCCTGTCCCCTCCCAGCACAGGGCACAGCCCCTGTCCCCCCTGACCAGGGCACAGCCCCTGTCCCCTCCCAGCCCAGGGCACCCCTGGGCCCCTTGTCCCCCTGTCCATGCTGCCAGCCCCGGCTGCATCCCTGTCCTCAGTGAACTGCGGGCGGCCCGAGGCGGATTTTAACTCGGTGGTTCACGGCAACGATTGGTGGGTGGGCTCCGTGGTGCGCTACAGCTGCCGGCCCGGCTTCGTGCTGCTGGGGGACCCCGCCAGCGCCTGCCAGTCCGACGGCCAATGGAGCCCCAAGCCCTCCTGCCTCCGTGAGTAACCCGGGGGTGCCAGCGGCTGCAGGCACGGCCCCGAGCCCTCCCGACGCCCGTGGGCTCCAGGTGAGCCCCCCGTGATGGGCTCTGCCCCCGCAGGGATCTGCCTGCGGGGCCGCATCGAGATCAGCGAGCGGGACCTCACGGGCCGGTGCTCCTCGTCCTGCGGCAGCCAGGAACACCTGGGAGCCTCCCCCAGCCGCGGCTGCATCAAGATCTCGGGCTGTGTCACCAAGCTGTCGGGCTGGCCCCGCTGGCTCCAGCGCTGCGACATCTGCGAGTGCGACTGCCACGTGCCCTGCGGTGAGCCCTGCGGTGGCGCTGCCCAGCTGCGCGGCCCTGGCGCCAGGGCAAGGCTGGCAGTGGGAGAAGGGAGCTGCAAACAGCTCAAAATCCGCTGCCTTTGCTCTCCTCAGGTTCCTCCAGGTAGAGCTGGGCCAGCCGGGGCTGTGGCCGCTGTGCTGAGGGACGTTCCCACCCAGGCTCCTGCTTCCCTTCGCCAGAGTCTCCATTGTGCTCCCTCTGTAAGCTCTGTCTGTCCCAAGGCTGCCATCTGAGCTGTTCTGGGCTCACTCTTGCAGGGTGGCTCACCCCAGACTCTGCAGGGCCAGGGGGTGCTCTGGGAGCAGCAGGTGCTGGGATCTGGGGGTGTCATCCTCCATTTCCCTGGCTGCTTCTCAGAGCCCCTCTTAGAGGAGAGGCAGCACCTGTACCCGTACCTGGTGCAAAATACCTGTCCTTCAGTGCTGCAGGTTGGGATTTCTCCGTGTCAGGGGATTCCAGGCCCTGAGCTGGGAGGTGGAGCTGCCCCCTGAGCTCCCTGGGGCCAGCAGGAGTGTGGCATCTGCCTCCTGTCCCCATGGCAGGGACAGAGCGGCCTGGCCAGGGCTGCAGCACCCACTGCTGAGGAGCCAAACTGCCCTGCAGCCTCCCTGGGAGTGCAGGGGGGGAAAGGTCTCATGCCCCAGGTGGAAAATCTTCCCTACAGGCTGCTCCATGCACTGGCTGCTGGTGCTGCTCCTGCCAGGGGCTCTGTGGTCCTGCCCTGAGAGCCCCTTCCCACAGGGCCTTCTCCTCCCAGCAGCTTGGGGCCACAAAGGGGGAGATGTGGCTCCAGCCAGGAACAGCTTTGTGGCCCTTGAGGACATCTCTGGCCCCTTAGGAAGCAGCCATGGAAGCAGTTTTACTCCCCCGGGGAAGGAGAGGGTGGCCTGGAGCACAAGTGATGGCCCTGCTGAGGGTGCTGTGGAGGACCAGCCACGGGGCATTAAAAATCTGTTTGCAGGGAATCCCACAGGTTTTCCTGTCATGCAAAGAGGTTCTGCTGCCTGCTCTGTCCCTGCAGCCCTGAACACAGATGACAGAACCAGGACAGGCTCCCTCTGCCACTGTCCTGAGTGGGGACACAGCTGTGGACAAGGCCACTTTAGGAGGGTCCCAGCTGGGGATTAGAGGGATGTGAAGGTCCCCATGGCACTGGGCTCCATCCCTGCTTCCTCCCACCTTGAAATGACTCCCAGCAGCTGCTGGGTGCTTCATGGCCACCAGCTTGGGCCCAGCTGAGCAGAAAGGGGGTTAGGGGTGTCATTCCCAGGCCATTCCCTGCAGGGAGGAAAGGCTGTGGCACTGCCCAGAGCAGGCCTGGGCTGGCACCTGCACACAGGGAGTGCCCCAGGGCTGGGAGGCAGCTGGGTACAGAGAGAACCAGGTGAGCCCCACGTGCCTTTTGCTCCAGAACAAGATGACTTCAGATCTCCATGAGGAGCTTGGCTCCATGGACAACTCCTTGTGCCCTCCCCTGATCTCCTCTGCCTGGATCCTGCCCTGAGCTCTGTCCCAGCCCTGAGCTGGCAGGGGGTGGGGAAAGCTCTCCTTGGCTCAACAGATGGTTTTTTAATTAATACTCCTGCTGGTGCCACTCATTTCCATATGTCTCTGGTGTTTAAGTGCTGTGGTGGGTGAGAGGTGTGAGTAACAGCGAGGAGGGAGCCAGGCGTGGTGCTGGGGAGGTGCAGGGGGATCCTGCAGGACCGGCTGCACCAGGGAGGGTGTGCTGGGGGTAAAAGCCCGGAGGGACACCCCCTGCCACCCCCTTTGTGACCAGCTGTCCCCCCACTGCCTGTCCCAAGCCATGGCTGCACACTGTGCCCATGCTGGGGGCTCTGCACAGGGGCCTGGGCAGGGCTGAGCGGGGCAGGAGCAGCTTTAGGGTGTGTGGGGCTCCCTCAGGGGGGTTTGGGCTGAGGGGGCAGTGCGGGGGCGGTGCCCCAGATGCGGGCCCTGGGGTGCAGGGGATGCAGAGGCAGGGCTGGCAAACCCGGGCGTGTGCTCAGGGATGCTCAGGGCCTGCTGGCAGGCGGCGAGAGGAAATAGGGCCGGTCCCTTTAAGAGGATTTTTCGCTGCCTGGCAGCGCTGCCCGCCCGGGCAGAGCCCATCCATCCATCCATCCATCCATCCTGCCGCCCATCCTGCTCCCCGCCCGGCAGCACCGGCCACGGTGCTCGGGGACAGCGGCGCCCCGAGCAGCCCGGCCCGGGGGGCTGCTGCCCACTGCGGGGCTACCGCTGCCCACTGCGGGGCTACCGCTGCCCACTGCGGGGCTACCGCTGCCCACTGCGGGGCCGGAGCGCCCCCGGCCCGCCCTGCCCACCCAGCCCCGCGGAGGGATGGGGAGGAGACCTGGGCCGGGCACCCGCGGGGGCAGCGCCCAGCCCGGCTCCCGCCGCTGAGCACCGCGGCCGAACCGAGCGGAACCGAACCGAGCGGAACCGAGCCGAACAGAGCGGAACCGAGCCGAACCGAGCCGCCCCCCGCCCGGCCGGGCCCCCCGGGCATCGCCCCTTTGTCTGCGGAGGAGGCGAGGCGGGGGCGCTGCGGGAGCGGAGCCGCCGCCCCGCACCCTGCCAGGTGAGCCTGCGGGAGAGCCGGGAGCGTCCCCGGGGCCGGGCGGGGCTGGGGATGGAGGGGGCCGGCGGGGAGCGGGGATGAAGGAAGAGCATCCTCGGGCAAAGCCTTCCCGTCCCCACCCCGCGCCTCGGGGCTGGGCTAAGCCGCGGAGAGCCGCTTGCGGGATTTAGCGCTCCGTGAACGCCCAGCCGGAGGAGTCAAGGTGAGCCCGAGGGCGCTCCGAGCCCGCTGCCCCCCAGCAGCACCCCAGAACCCCCCGTTCCTGCACCCCGCGGATGCCGGGAGGGGACCCTCGGGATGGGAACCCCCACCCCTCCTTCCCCGGGGCTGGGCTGGCTTCATTCCAGCCCTGAGCGGGGTCTGCCTGCGGCAGGGCTGGGCTGGGCTGGGCTGGGGGATCTCCCGCAGCTGCCGGCGCCCCTCGCCGGGGCTGTCTGTGTGCGCTGCAGCCGCAGCGAGCCGCTGCCCGCATCCCGCAGCCGAATGTAGGTTAGCGAGGCGGTGGGACCCCAGGCTGGGAGGAGAGCTGGGTGCAGGGCACAGCTCGCTCCGGCACAGCCCGAGCTCCTTTTCCTGCTCCTGGGGGGATCCCCGACCCCCCGGCAGCCTCGGAGAGCCGCGCTCCCCGCCCTGCTCGCTCAGCATCCCCCAGCACCGCAGAGCCCCCGAGCCGAGCGGGGCTCGGCCGTGCTGCAGCCGGCTCTGGAGCACTGCGGGCACGGCAGGGCTGGGGCAGGTGTACCAGCGTCATGGCCCCGGCTCCGTGCTGGCCTGGCCTCCGAGGCTGTGCTGGAAGAGCCCGGAAGGTGAAATGATGAGCGAGGAAGGCAGAGAAGGAATGGCACCAGCAGGGCCCCCTCCCTGTTCTGTTAAGGCTCTCCCAGCAAGCCCAGGGGGACCCCAGGCACTGTGTGAGGGTCTGATGCACCCAGGACTGCTCTGCCCCAGGAGCACGGTGTGCTTTGTCCAGGAAACCAGCTGGAATCATCTGCTTGTTTAGGGTTTCATACCCGTGTTCCCCAAGGCCAGGCTCCTGGTGAGTCCTTGGGGACACCCAGGCACAGGGCAGGACATCAGCCCCCCCTCCTCCCCTCCTGCACCCACTAGGACAAACGGCACCGGGGCAGGGCCCCCAGGGGCTGGGGGAGCTGAGCAGCTCCGGCAGCAGAGCTGGACCGAGCTGCAGGAGGTGCATGAATTATTGACTGTGGAGCTGAAGCAAACCCTGCTGCTCCTCGCCCCGAGCCCCTGGGCGCAGGCTCGGCTGGCTCCATCCTCGCAGCCAGATGTGGGTGCCGGCCCCAGCTGGGCGGAGGGGACAGCGAGGCCCGGAGCCAGCAGGAGCAGCAGGGACAGGACTCGCTGTGGGCTGGTCCCTGCAGCGCCTGGCAGAGGAGCCGAGCCCCGTGCGCTCCCCACAGAGCGGCAGGATGGCGGAGAAGGGCATGGATCCCGCCTGCGTCTCCATCGCCCTGGAGGACACGGTGTGCCACGCCGGCCCTCCCGACGCCCCGCTGCTCACCACCCACTTGAAGAAGGTGGAGAACCACATCACAGAGGCCCAGAGGTTTTCCCACCTCCCCAAGCGCTCGGCTGTCAACATCGAGTTCATCGACCTGTCCTACTCCGTGCGGGAGGGATCCTGGTGGAGGAAGAGAGGTAGGAGCTGGCGGGTGGGGAAGGGCAGGGAGGGGAGGGCTCTCCCAGCCCGTTCCCGTTCTGCACACCATGACCTCACCCTGCTCTGAGTGCCAGGGGCTCTTTGTGCCTGGGTGTTTGTTCTGGGTGCCCGTGGAGGAGGAGGCAAAGGCTCGTGAGCCACTGTGCTGGGCAATGCCAGGGGAAGGCAGAGCGCATTCCAGGGAAACCTCTGGCCTGGGCAGACACCCTGGGCCAGCCGGGAGGGGTGGGATGGGGTGGGATGGATTCAGCACTGCTGTTTGGGGTATAATGGATGGGATGGGGTTACCCCAGCACTGCTGTTTGGGGTATGATGGATGGGATGGATTACCCCAGCACTGCTGTTTGGGGTATGATAGATGGGATGGGTTACCCCAGCACTGCTGTTTGGGGTATGATAGATGGGTTACCCCAGCACTGCTGTTTGGGGTATGATAGATGGGATGGATTACCCCAGCACTGCTGTTTGGGGTATGATAGATGGGATGGGGTACCCCAGCACTGCTGTTTGGGGTATGATGGATGGGATGGGGTTACCCCAGCACTGCTGTTTGGGTATAATGGATGGGATGGATTACCCCAGCACTGCTGTTTGGGGTATGATGTCTGTGTGGGCTGCAGCAGGACACCCCAGCTCCCAGCCTGGCCAGGAGAAGTGTGTGGTTTGTGGGGGATTTCCTCTCCCTGTGAGCCCAGGCCGGGGCCCCTTCCCTGTGTGACTCTGGCCGGGAGCTCAGGGAGGGGAGAGGGGAGGCAGATGGCGGCTGGTGGGTGGCAGTCTGCTTTAATTAGCGCTCTCAGTTAATGGGATGCCAATCAGGCAGCCCGATAAGATGGAGGGTGAGCTGATCTGCAGAAGCCGAAGGCAGGCGGGGACGAGCAGGGACCGGGGTCACAGGGCTCGGTGAGGGGCTCTGCCAGCCAGGAGTGCCCGGTGGGGCTCTGCCCCGTCCCCAGGCTGTGCAGCTCGGGAATCCGAGGCGCTGAAACACCCTGGGAGCAGCCCTGATGGTGCCTCCCTGTTTACCCGGGGTGCTGAGGAATCATCCCAGAAGGATCCACGGCACAGCCGCGGGCTCGCCAGGGCTGGTTGTGCCCTAGCACCCAGGAGGAACCGGCTGCTTGCCAGCGGCCCAGTGCCTGCAGGGAGGCAGGGGGGGAGGCTCGGGCAGCTGGGCCAGGTGGGAGCAAGCCCAGGGGTGCGGGGGTCCCTGGGGTGGCGGTGGGAGGGGGCCTTTTCTCCCTCCGTTCAGGCAGGGCTGGCAGGGCTATCGGGGGGTCTCGGTGGCTTTGGCGACATCCCCCAGCCCGGCTGGCCCGCCGTGCTGAGCAGGAGGTTACTGGCAGTCAATGAACGTGAGTAACCGCTGCGCAAGCTGCAGTGGCGCCGACGTGAGCAGCATGCGCGGTGCGGAGCCGTGCGCGCTGCCGGGGGGGGCTGCTGGCCCTGCTCGCCCCTGACCACCCTGCGCAGCCCCCCCGGCCTCCCCTGCCCGCCCCCTGCCCGCGGGAGCCCCTCCTGCCGCGGGGGTCCTGACCCCGAGGGGCGCGGAGGGGGAACGGGGGGCTGGATGCCCTTCCCTGGGGATGGACGAGCCACGGGGCTCCCCAGAGAGGCGGGACTGTCACTGCCCTGCCCCTGGGCTTGCCCCAGCTTGGGTTTGCTGCCCTTGCCCCACAGCGGCTGTGCCCGTGGGGCACAGAGGGGACGCAGTTCCATTAGAGGGATGCTCAGGCTCGGTCCATGGGGTTATCAGCCCCCAAAACCAATTCCTGTCCAGCCAGGGCTCCATTTCAGGGGCAGATCCTGAGAGCCCGAGGCTGTGCTTGTTCCTTACTCCCGACACATCGTGTTCCTTCTGCCAGAAAATGCTAATCAGCCGCGTTTAAAGCAGAGATAATTCCAGGTCTGATTAGCAGCGGCTGCTGCCGGGTGCCACAGCGTGAATGCCAATGAAGGCAACAGCCGGATCGGGAATTCTGCCTGCCCCCTGCTGCCCCGCTCCGCGCTGGCCCTGCCCCTGGCCTTGGGGATCAGCATCTGAAGACAAACCCAGGAGCAGCCTGG
This sequence comes from Agelaius tricolor, assembly GCF_023055355.1. Classification (NCBI taxonomy): domain Eukaryota; kingdom Metazoa; phylum Chordata; class Aves; order Passeriformes; family Icteridae; genus Agelaius; species Agelaius tricolor. The sequence goes on along the minus strand of NW_027269289.1, from coordinate 6,862,946 downwards.
TAATCTCCCTCAGCAGCTCTGACCTGACCCGGGGATTTCCCTGCTCTTTGCTGTGATCCAGGTCAGGAGCTTCTTCAGCGCCGGGAATCAGTGGGATCAGCCAAGGACCAGGGGCAGGGATGGTGCTGGAGGGGGCAGCTGCTGTGGCCATAGCCCCGGGGGTGCTGATGGGGCACACACAGCTCCTCCATGGCACACGGGGCTCCTGAGGCGCCCCAGGAGCTGGGGTGGCATGGCATGACCCTGCTGCTCTCCCCCTGCAGGGTACAAGACTCTCCTCAAATGCCTGTCAGGGAAGTTCTGCCAGCGGGAGCTCATTGGGATCATGGGCCCCTCGGGAGCTGGGAAATCCACACTAATGAACATCCTGGCTGGCTACAGGTGGGTCTGGGGGGGCCCAGAGGGGCTGGGGGTGCAGGGCTGTGCTGCATCCCCCCACCCCTCCCTCCTGCAGGGAGACTGGCATGAAGGGGCAGATCCTGGTGAACGGGCGGCCGCGGGACCTGCGCACCTTCCGCAAGATGTCCTGCTACATCATGCAGGATGACATGCTGCTGCCACACCTCACCGTGCTCGAGGCCATGATGGTGAGCTCTGGGGACATCCCGTGGGGCGAGGGACATCCTCTGGGGACGTCCTGTGGGCTGGCTCCTTGTGGGCACTGAGCCCACACCAGCACTGGCCATTTCCAAGGGCTCTGGGATGCAGGAACAAAATCCTGCTGTCCGTGCTCCCTCCGTGCTGAGCAGACAGGGCTGCAACCACGGTGCAGCCAGCTCTGTTCCCTACACCTGACAGTCCTGTCTCCGTGGCCATCCTCTCCCTGCAGGTCTCTGCTAACCTGAAGCTGAGTGAGAAGCAGGAGGTGAAGAAGGAGCTGGTAAGGGCTGGGGAGGGTGGGCCCAGACCCCCTCAGCTCTCCCCAAGATGGGGACAAGGGGAGCAGGGGATGGCAAGGGTGAAGGGAGGGGGATGAAAGCCCATGCAAACCCTTGGCTGTGTGACAGGTGAACGAGATCCTGACGGCCCTGGGGCTGCTGGAGTGCTCCTACACCCGCACCAGCTCCCTGTCGGGGGGGCAGCGCAAGCGCCTGGCCATCGCCCTGGAGCTGGTCAACAACCCGCCCGTCATGTTCTTCGATGAGCCCACCAGGTGAGCCCACAGGGGCTCCCAGCACTGCCTGCCCAGCTGGGCTGCCCCTGCTGGCCTGGCCAGTGCCCTCTGGCGCCCACCTGAGCGCGGGACGGGACCGTGCCCCTGGGGCTGGTGCTGCTCTGCATGGATCTGAGGGGAGGGTGGCCACAAGTGGGGCATCTTCAGGATGTTCTTGTCCCTCTCTCAACTCTCCCCTTGTCTCTCTGCTGTCTCTCTCTCCTCCACTCCCTCCTGCACGGCCACAGCGGGCTGGACAGTGCCTCCTGCTTCCAGGTGGTGTCCCTGATGCGCTCCCTGGCTCAGGGCGGGCGCACCATCATCTGCACCATCCACCAGCCCAGCGCCAAGCTCTTCGAGATGTTCGACAAGGTCTGGCCTGGCACAGGGTCCCTCTGGCTCCAAGAGCCATGAGAGGGGTGGGCTGCAGGCTTTTGTCCCGGGGCTCGTGGCAGGAGTGGGTGACAACGCCCTGGCTGCCCTGCACCTGCCACATCCTGGTTTTCTCTTGCAGCTCTACATCCTGAGCCAGGGCCAGTGCATCTTCAAGGGCGTCGTGACCAACCTCATCCCCTACCTGAAGGGCCTTGGCCTCCACTGCCCCACGTACCACAACCCCGCTGACTTCAGTGAGTGCCCCCAGCCCAGCAGAGGGTGGAGAGCTCCAAACCCAGTGCCCAAACCCTGGGGGCTGCCCAGGATGCCCAAGGGAGCTGCCTGTGCCTTCCTGCTAGGTGCTGGTGGCTCAGCACCTCTCAGGGGTCCTGTCCTCCTCCACAGTCATCGAGGTGGCCTCAGGGGAGTACGGGGACCTCAACCCCGTCCTGTTCCGGGCCGTCCAGAATGGGATGTGCACCATGGCTGAGAAGAAGAGCAGCCCTGACAAGGCAGACTCATCGTGCCCAACGTGTGGGACGGTGAGTGGGGCCCAGAGGAGCCTCCTGTGCCAGCAGGGGCCCCGTGGTGAGAACCTGACCCACGTCCCTGTGCTCCTGCAGGACGTGGATCACATCGAGAGCCACACATTTGCCACCAGCACCTCAACTCAGTTCTGCATCCTCTTCAAGAGAACCTTCATCTGCATCCTACGGGACACGGTGAGGCCAGGGGAGGGCTCAGGGTTGGGCTCTTTGGGGTCTGGCAGCGACAAGGAGCTCCACGGGCTGTCCTCTGCTCCCTTGGGACGTTTTTGGGGTGCAGCCCTGCCCTGCTGAGCCCCCTGCGCCCACAGGTGCTGACCCACCTGCGGTTCATGTCCCACATCTGCATCGGGGTGCTCATCGGGCTGCTCTACCTGCACATCGGCAACGACGCGGGCAAGGTCTTCAACAACACCGGCTTCCTCTTCTTCTCCATGCTCTTCCTCATGTTCGCTGCCCTCATGCCCACCATCCTCACCTGTAAGGAGCTCCCTGCCCTGAAATCCCCCCGGTGCTCCCAGGGGTGCTCCAGCTGTGTGGCACTGTGGGTGTGCTGGGCAGGGTGTGGGGAGACAAAGGCAAAAGGGGGAAAGTAAGAGAGGAGAGAAAAAATTAAACAGGGAAAAGACTCCTGTTTGCCTGTATTGCAGTTTTCCCTTTGTTTGGCTATAATCTGGTTATTTGACCCCTGTTGGCTCAAAGTAGAATGCTAGAATGTCAATATTTTATTTTTTAATCTTTGAAAATGCGTGTAAATCTGTAAAAAAGCCCCACCCAAGCTGACTTTTCCACGTGGAAATTCCCCGTATCAGCCACTCATTTATTTTTTCCCCCAAGGAGAGTTTGGGCACCCTCTCATGATGCAGCTGGCGGGGGTTACCTGGTGCATCTCCCACCTGCAGGGTGGGTGTGAGAGGGGCTGGAGCACCCCAGGGCAGGGAATTTCTGGCTGCTCACCCCCTGCTCCCCTGCAGTCCCCCAGGAGATGACCGTGTTCCTGAGGGAACACCTGAACTACTGGTACAGCCTCAAAGCCTATTACCTGGCAAAGACCATGGCAGACGTGCCCTTCCAGGTGAGCTTTGGTGCCTTTGGTCACCGCCCTGATGCTGCTGTGCCACCCCTGGCACAGCCACTCCCTGCCCAGTGCCCCAGGCTGGCTGTGGAGGGGTCAGTGGGGTGGGGATGGCCGTGGGTGGTGTCAGTGGGGTGGGGATGGCCATGGGTGGGGTCAGTGGGGTGGGGATGGCCCTGGGTGGTGTCTATGGGGTGGGGATGGCCATGGGTGGTGTCTGTGGGGTCAGTGGGGTGGGGATGGCCCTGGGTGGTGTCTATGGGGTGGGGATGGCCGTGGGTGGTGTCTCTGGGGTCAGTGGGGTGGGGATGGCCCTGGGTGGTGTCTCTGGGGTCAGTGGGGTGGGGATGGCCCTGGGGCCCAGCAGGGCTGTGTGTCTGTCCCTGCAGGTGATCTGCCCCATCGCCTACTGCAGCATCGTGTACTGGATGACGGGCCAGCCCCCCGAGGCCACGCGCTTCCTGCTCTTCTCCGCCCTGGCCACCGCCACCGCCCTGGTGGCCCAGTCCCTGGGGCTCCTCATCGGAGCTGCTTCCACTTCCCTGCAGGTCTGGCAGGGTTTACCTCTTCCGTGGAGAGTTGCAAGGGTCCCCGTGGCAGTCTGGGGTGCAGTGCTGCCCGTGGGTGGGCAGGGAGGTGACCCCCAGTGGCCTCTGCTCCCCAGGTGGCCACCTTTGTGGGACCCGTCACTGCCATCCCCGTGCTGCTCTTCTCGGGCTTCTTCGTCAGCTTCAAGACCATCCCCACCTACCTGCAGTGGAGCTCCTACGTCTCCTACGTAAGGTGGGACCCCAGCTCTGGCCAGAGCTCCCTGTCCTGGGCTCCCCTGTGGCCCTGGTGACCCTCAGGTGTGCTCTGCCCTAGGTATGGCTTCGAGGGGGTCATCCTCACCATCTACGCCATGGAGCGTGAGGACCTGGAGTGCCTCGAGGACTTCTGCCCTTTCCAAAAGCCCATCAAGATCCTGCAGGAGCTGGACGTGGAGGAGGCCAAGCTCTACCTGGACTTCCTCATCCTGGGCATCTTCTTTGTCATCCTGCGGCTCCTGGCTTACCTGGTGCTCAGGTACAAGGTCAAATCTGAGAGATAAGGGGGCCGTGGGGCCCCAGTGCCGTTCCCGGGCCTGGCCTGCTGTGAGAGATGTTCTGCAGATGGACACGGTGCTCCTGCAGGTCCCAGACCATGGTGGAGGCACTGGGAGGTGCCAGCCGGGCCTGGCTCAGTCGAGAAGGGTTTTGAGACATCTCGGAACTGTTTTAACCTTTCCACACACACTCTTCATTGCAAAACGTTTTGTACAGCCCTGGCATGTGCCACTCTCCCCCCCAGGACTGACAGAGCTTGGGTCCCCTCTTGTTGTCCCTGCCTGGCTCTGCCCTGGGGACAGCAGGGACAGCCCAGCCCCGGTGTTTGTGCCCAGCACGGCTGGGAGGAGCCTGCCCTGTGCAGGGGGAGCGGCACTGGGGCTGGGCTGGCCTGGGAGGAGGGAGTTGCAGAGCTGGAAGTGCAGCCATGGCCCCGTTCCTCGTCCTGACCAGCAGCGTGGGAGTCGGCGCGGAGAGGAGCCCAAAGATGCCATAGGTGGAGTTGCACAAGGCTTTAGAGTTTCCTGTCGCTGTAGCCACAGAGATTGCTGCATCCCCCTTTTCTTTCTGTCCAAACCCTCCTTCTTTTTTTTTCCTTTTTCTTTATTTTTTTTCCCAAAAGCCCCACTGCATCCCAGTCTTCAGCAAAGGGAGCAAACAGGCAGAGAAGGACTTGGGGCTCTGTCTCAGACGCCTGCTGGGACATCATCCTCAGAGATGGGATCTTCAAGCCAGGGTCTGTGGGAGCAGGACAGTGTTCTCAGACCTTAGGGAGTCTCACATTCAGTCCCTGTTGTCTCTGGGATCTGAGACAGGAGGATCTGAACCAATTTAACCAACATGGAGAGAAGTGACTGGTCCCTTGCATGGAGCAAGGAGGATTTGGGTTCCCGCACCCTGCCCATGCCAGGAGGATGGAAAACAGGGCTGGGCTCAGCTGTGTCACCACTGGAGGCTCTGCTGCAGGAGAGCTGGCCCTGAGCCCTGTCCCTGCAGCCTCTGTCCCCCAGCTCCACCGGGGCTGTCTCAGCAGGACGGGGCGGACGAGCCTCGCTCAGCACCGACTGTGCAGGGAGGGGACACCAAGGACACCCAGCCTGTCACAGTGCCAACCCCCCAGGGGGACACTGTGCATGAGGGGGTCCCAGCAGTGCCTGAACTGGAAACCAGGTGAGATCCCAGACTGGTTTGTTTGCAGCAGGTGACCCAGACACTGGGATGGTACCAGAAGGTCCCTTTTGGTGTCTCTGGTGGCTGCTCCAAACTCGCACACCTTGCAGAGGGAAGGCAATTCAGCACCTTGCTGGGTCTCCAGAGGAACTGAGCCGAGCCCAGAGCTGCTGGGGCATGTGCAGCTGCTGCTGTGCTGGGATCACAGCTCCCTGCTCACCTGCCCAGCACAGCTCCGTGGGTGTGCTGGCACTGCTGGCACCGGGCTGCACGTGGCACCCACAGACGTGGGAACCTGCGGGATTTTGGCAAGCACGGACGTGGGGGAGGCAGCCCTGCCCCGCCCTGGCAGGCTGGCCCTGGCTCAGGTCAGCCTGGGGATCCTGCTCCTGGCCCTCTGAGCAGCCAGGGATTGCAGGGCAAACGCCAGATTCCAGCAGAATCCTGGAGACTGATCTTTGGTCTTGCTGGCTTGGGCTGGGGCTGCACAGCAGAGTCTGGCTGGCCTGACACTGATGCTGGCACTCAGCAAAGCTGAGCTTCCCCTGCCTGGAGGGCATCGAGGAATGTTTGGCCATGGGGCTCTCTTGCACTGAGGGTCTGCAAGCAGGACCCACCCTGCTGCCCCTTCCACGCTGAGCTTGGGGTTTTCCCCAGGGGCTGCTGTCTGACTTTTCACCGTCCCTCACAAAATTCCCCTCTGCTCCTGGCTCTTCCTGCAGTGCAGTGGAGCTGTGCCAGCTGCAGGGCTGCCAGCCCAGCCACAGGGGCACGGAGGAGTGGGGGGCAGCCCCTGTGCCTGCTCTGTCATGAGGTGCAGGGGTGGGCAGGGAGCTGGGGGATGTGGGGCTGTCACCCTTGTCCATCTCCTTGTCCCTGGAGCTGGTGGGATGATGCCCTGCTTCTGTCCTGCTCTTGGGCTGGGACTAGTCCCCACTCTGCTGGGCTGAGGCTTTTCCCTGGATGGATCCTGAGATGCAGGAGGTGTCAGTGGGGCAGCTCTGCACAGCTCCTGCTTCCCCCCTGGCATTTGGGGCTCTCGTGGTGGGTCCTGTCTTCTGCACCCTGGGGGTGCTGCTGTCCCCAGCACCCAGCACACCTGGACAGCCCTGTGCCATCACAGCCAGGGCCACCACCGCTCCCAGGCGGGCCAGGACAAGATGGAGTAGCTTGTGGAGCAAAGGGGCCACCAGCAGGCACCAGTGACTGCCACTGGCCGTGTCCCCCATGCCCAGGGAAGGCTTTGCTGAGCAGGCTCTGCTGCTTGCAGAGAAACTCCATGGCACAGGCTTCTCCAGATCAGAGCAGCACTACCAGGACAGGTGGCTCCCACTGCTGGGCCCAGCCTGCCTGGGATGGGGCAGCACCCTGGGACATCCAGGAGGGCTCAGCACAGCCTGTGCCTCCTGTGCCCGTCAGCTGCAGTGTCCCAGCCCACCAGGTATGGACACTGCGGGGCAAAGGGCCAGGACAAAGCCTGGAGCTGCAGGATGGCTGTCCCCGAGCTGGGCAAAGGCTCTGGGGAGTGGGGGTGATGGGGCAGGCCCTGGGGCAGCAGGACACGAGTGAATGTGTGGGTATGAAGGGGCTGATGAGTGAGGGAAGTGGCACAAGGCAAAGGCACCCTCAGTGCTGCCTGAGGAGCTGAGCCAAGGTGCCACTGTCCTTTCCCTGTCTTCAAGGACAGCCCCAGGGGTGGTGGAAGGTGCAGGGAAAGGTGAGGAGGTGAATCACATTTGCACTGAGCCCCCAGGCTGGCGGGGCTGGGCTGAGCACCCCAGGGTTTGTTGCCTGGCTGGTGCCTGCCCTGCCCCTGGGGTTTTCTCTGCCCTGGCATGGCAGAGGGATGGGGTGCAGCCATCCTGCTCCAGGGGGCCCCGAGGGAAGCAGCAAGGATGCACTTTATCAGAGCAGGGGAGCAGAGCCGTGGGTGCTCCTGGCTGCAGGAACGCCACGAGAGAACGCGTCCGGATAATCCCGAGGAGTGTGATGGAGGAGAGCAGGCTTCTTACCCCACACCTCCTCTCCTGCCCCTGCCCTCCCTTGTGATGCACTTTGAGTGGATGAGGGTGGGGTTCAAGCTGTGGCTCTGGCTCCCTGGGAACACCAGCTGAGCCTCAACACACCAAAAACTGCTTCAGCCCCTTCGGCCCATGGCTGTGTCAGGCTCTGCCTCTCACGGGTGCTCTGATGGCAGGCAGGGGCATGGCCACTCACCTCCATGCATGTCCAGGCCACCTTTGTCACACGCACAAGAAGAGCAAATGCTTCATCACCTGGCTGGGGTTTGCTGGAGGGGAGACTGGGCTAGAACAGGGAGGGGATGGGGCTTCTCCCAGGGTTTCATCCCTCTCCCAAATCAGGCAATAAAACAGTGTTTCCTTCTCACTGTGTGTGTGTGGACACCATTTGTCCTGTCCCCCTGACGTGTGCTCTCTGTGTGTGTCCCTGCCATGCTGGACCCTGTGGTTTTCCAGCCTTTGCTGTGTCAGGACACCAGGCTGGACGCTGTGGGCATGTGTGATCCAGGGGGGCACCACGCAGAGAAGTGCAGGCGTTGAAACTCACACTTCCACACGGCCACAGGTGTGAGCTGCTCCCTCCCTGGGACAGCTTGCCAAAATAAGGTGCAGGTAGCAGCTCAAAGGCCGAGGGAGTCTGCTGGCACAGCTCTGTTGTGCCAGCTGCTCCGGGGGGATTTGCCCAGGTCTCTCTGCCTTGCTGGGAGGAGGCTGTGAAGCAGGAGCAGGGCACTGCTGCCCACAGCTGCAGCCTGGCAGGAACCAGGCAGGGTGGAGGTGAGGCCCTGGGCGCTCCAGGCTGGGCTGCACATGCAGGTAAGTGCCCCGCAGGGCCGGGGTGCCAGGTGCCAGCTTGGTGCTCACCAGTGCCCAGAGGGTGCCGGGAGCTGCTGGGCAGGAGGAGATGTCCTGGTTTGTGTCGGTGTTTCTGAGATGCCAGCTGTACTTGTTGGACTTCACACATCAATAAAACTTATATTTATAGTGTACTGCCTGGGTGTCTCCTTTCCTGAGAGCCTTGAGGGCACAGCTGGGATGTTGAATTTGGGGTGAAAATACACAGGTGTGACCCCCTCAGTCCCAGCCACCCCTGAGTGAGCTGGCATTTCCTGGGACAGCACCCAGGCACTGAGAAGAGTGCGTGTGGCCCCAGTGACACAGCTGCCACTTGCTGGGTGGCCAGAGCGGCTCTGCCGGCAGCGAGAGGGCAGGTACAGGTGTGCGTGTTTGTGTGCGTTCAACAGGCACAGCCTCCCCCAGCTCCTTCCCCCGCTCGGGAGGATCCTCTCGGCAGCAGAACGCGTCCTGCAGGCTCCGGTTGCACGGCCGGGCAGCAGCTGGGGACGCAGAGCCGCCAGATGTGTCCGGAGGCAGCACATCTGGTAAGAGCGCGGCTCCCGCAGTCCTGCCCGTGTTTGGGAAGCTGTGGGGGTGAGGGTGATCCTGCAGCCTCCGGCCGCTCTCCGATCGCGCTCGGGGAGCTGGCAGAGCCCGGTGCGGGTTCCTGGCAGGCTCCAGCCGCTCTCCCGTCCTGCTCGGGGAGCTGGCAGCGCTGGGTACGGGTTCCTCCAAGCCTCCAGCCGCTCTCCAATCCTGCTCGGGGAGCTGGCAGCGCTGGGTGCCGGCTCCTGCCAGGCTCCAGCCGCTCTCCCATCCTGTTCGGGGAGCTCACAGAGCCCGGTGCGGGTGTTCCGAGTGTTCCTGCCAGGCTCCAGCCGCTCTCCCGTCGTGCTCGGGGAGCTGGCAGCGCCGGAGCGGGGCGGGACGGGGCAGGATGGCGTTGCAGGAAGTTCTGCCTGCGGAGCAGCCGCCTCCGCAGCGGAGCCGTGCCCGGGACAGGCACGGCGAGAGCGGATGGGCAACTCGGGGCTGCGCTCCGTGAGCCCGGCAGGCCGAGCACGGGCAGTTCCCGGCTGGAATCCTGCAGGACGAGGTAACTCCAGCCCCGGGCTCCGGCCCCTGCACCGCCACGGCCTCGCCATGAGCGGGGAGCCGGGAGGGCACAGGGGCCACCAGGACACGGGGGTCCCCAGGGGGGGTCCCTGGAAGGGCTCAGCAGCGGAACGGCAGCTCGGGGCCCTCGGCTCGGCAGAGGGGCTGGGAAGGGGCTGGGAGCCGGGCATGGGACAGCGTGGGGTTGTTTCCTGCGGGGGCACCGAGGTCGGGACACCTGTGCTCAAGGTCAGCCCCTCTGCCCCCGCCCCCGTGCCTCAGTTTCTCCACCTGGATCACGTAAAAAGGGGCTGTAAACAGCGTGGCTTGTGGGACGTGAGAGTGAGTGAGCGAGTTGTCACCCTGCTCATCCCTTCCTCTCGGCTGGGGTTCGCTTATATCTTTCTCCCCCGTGCCTCAGTTTCCCGGGATGCTGGGGGCTGTGAGCACCGCCCGGGCTCCTGAAGGATCGCCCTGCTGAGCCCTGCTGGGGCGGGAGCCTGAGTCAGCGCCAGCACAGCCGGTTCTGCCGGGCTGGACCACGCTGGGGCAGGTACGGCTGGGCAGGGCTCTGCTGCACCACATCCCACAGCCCCCGTGCTCTGCTGAGCCCCCGGAGCCCCTCACCCGCCTGCCACACCCCTGTGTTTCAGGTGGAGGATGTCCCGGGCCATGCAGTGCCAGGGCTGCCTGCCCTGGGGCAGCTGGGCGCGGCTGCCGCGGTCCCTGGCAGGGACAAGGGGGACCCGCAGCGTGTCCGTGTGTGCTGCTGCCGTGCCAGGTGAGCCGGGCTCCGTGCCTCTGCGCTCAGCCCTGTCCCCCTTGGACATCCCTCCCCAGCTGGGCAGGGGTGGGGGCACCCTAGCGAGGTGTGGGGTTACCCTGCTGGGCTGGAGAAAGCCATCCCTGACCATGAGCATTCCTCCTCCCCACCAGGCGGTGCAGGCAGGAGTTTCCTCAGGAGGATCCTTCGCACAAGCAGCATCTCCCTCCCCAGGTACAGTCAGTGTCACACGGCCGGGGCTCTTTGTCACAGCACCCGGGTGGACCAGGGCCGCTGCTTTGCTTCCAAACAAACACCCAGACCCACCTCCCTGCCTGCTCTGACTCCAGCCCACCTGCCCTGCCTCTCCACGGGTTTTCTGGGAATGCACAGCCTGTGGCTTGCTGACCTGCCTTCCCCTCCCAGCCGTGCCCCTGCCCTGGCCCTGCGCTCTGCCCTGGTGTGGGGGGAGGAAGGGCTGAGCTGGCTCCTCTCAGCACTTCCCACAGCCTGGCTGGGGATCTGCCCACCCTGCCCCAGGTGGGGTCTGGGGCTGCTCCCTGTGGCACTCTCCCTCCTCCTGCAGGGGCTGTGTTCACTACCAGGGAGACTCCCAGGAGAAACCTGCCCAGCCCAGCTCCTCTCACCATGGTCAGTCCCAGCTGAGGAAAGTGGCCTTTTCTGGTGAGTTTGCAGCTCTGGTTTGGAGGGAGGGTCCTACACAGTGTGGTGGGGGCAGCTGCTGTCCTGGGCAGTGTGAGGGTTCCCCATAACTGGGTGCTGTCCCCTCTCTGCAGTGGCTTGGGGCAGGCAACATCCCCAGTGCCCTGCCATTGCACAGCCCTTGTCATGTCCAGCACCTTCCTCCTTGCAGGTGCCATCAAGAAGCACCAGAAGAGCCTGTCTGCGTGGTTCAGCCACCAGCCCAATGAGGAGAGGCAGTTCGGCCCTTCCTTCTCTCTGGATGCCGTCCACGTGGACCCAGTGATCCGGGAGAGCTCCCTGGAGGAGATTCTGAAGCCCTCCCCTGATTTAACCATCCAGAACCAGCTCCAGCAGCCCTCCAGGAAGGTTATCAGCCTCCACAACCTGTTTGACGTGGACGCCTGCGGGCGGCAGGTGAAGAACGTGGTGCTCTACGGCACCGTGGGCACGGGCAAGAGCACCCTCATCAAGAAGATGGTGGTGGACTGGTGCCACGGCCGCCTGCCCCGCTTCCAGCTGGTCATCCCCTTCTCCTGCGAGGACCTGTCCCACAGCCATGCCCACGTGTCCCTGCGGCGCCTCGTCACCAAGAAGTACCAGCACCTCCGGGACGTGGTGCCGGTGCTGGAGGCTTCCAACCTCAGCGTGCTCTTCATCCTCAACGGCCTGGAGCGCCTCAACCTGGACTTCAGCCTGGCTGGCACGGAGCTGTGCTGTGACCCCAACGAGCCCGTGCCTCCCTCTGCCATCGTGGTCAACCTGCTGCGGAAATACCTCCTGCCCGAGGTCGGTGTTGCCCTGCTTTGTGCTGGGAGAAGGTTGGGGGTGAGCCCTGAGGCATCACAGGGCTCTTGGGATCATTATTTGCAGTCCAGCTTGGCTGGGAGAGCAAGCAGGCAGCCTCTGTTCCTGGAGGAACTTGCTAAGGTGGCCTCATGTCACTGGTGGGATCTTTGGGGGGGTCTGGTAAGTAATGAAGGCTGTGATCTTCCAGATTTTATTTATGTCTAGGAGGTCTGGTAAGGTAAGGAAGGCTGTGATTTTCCAGATTTTATTTATGTCTTGGAGGCCTGGTGTGACCGTGTTCACAGGGGTCTGAGGATGAGGGAAGAGACGAGGATCTGACTCCATGTTTCAGAAGGCTTGATTTATTATTTTATGATATATATTATATTAAAACTATACTAAAAGAATAGAAGAAAGGATTTCATCAGAAGGCTGGCTAAGGATAGAAAAAAAAAAAGAATGATAACAAAGGCTTGTGTCTCTGCTAGAGAGTCCGAGCCAGCTGGACTGTGATTGGCCATTAATTAGAAACAACCACATGAGACCAACCACAGATGCACCTGTTGCATTCCACAGCAGCAGATAACCATTGTTTGCATTTTGTTTCTGAGGCCTCTCAGCTTCTCAGGAGAAAAAATCCTAAGGAAAGGATTTTTCATAAAACACGTCTGTGACAGCCTGCTAAGGTAATAAAGGCTGTGATCTTCCAGACTTTATGTCTAGGAGGGAATGGGGAAAGTTCTTCTGTCCCCTCTGCCTGGGCCAGGTTTGATCCAGCACCTTTGTGAACCCCACCCTGTGCATGGGGTTATCCTGGTGCCCCCCTCAGTGGGTTACACCCTGCTGGGCACCCCAGACTCACCCAACCCTGTGTCCCCAGGCCAGCATCATCGTCACCACGCGCCCGTCTGCCGTGCGCCGCATCCCCGGCAAGTACGTGGGGCGCTACGCCGAGATCTGCGGCTTCTCCGACACCAACCTGCAGAAGCTCTACTTCCAGATGCGCCTCAGCCAGCCCGGCTGCTCCGGGGAGGAGAGCCAGCAGCGCCACTCGGCAGAGCAGGAGAACCTGGTGGAGATGCTGTCGAGGAACTTGGAGCGCCACAACCAAATAACGGCCGCCTGCTTCTTGCCGTCCTACTGCTGGCTGGTGTGCACCACCCTGCACTTCCTCTACTTCACCAGGGCGGTTCCTCCCAGCCAGACCCTCACTGGTATCTACACCAGCTTCCTGAGGCTCAACTTCAGCGGGGAGGTGCTGGACAGCACCGACCCCACCCACATCTCCATGATGAAGTACGTGGCCAAGACAGTGGGCAAGCTGGCCTACGAGGGGGTGATGTCCCGCAAGACCTGCTTCTCAGAGGAGGACCTGCGGCACTGCTTCGAGGTGGAGATGAAGACTGAAAGCGAGCTCAACCTCCTGGAGGTTTTCCGCAGCGATGTGTTCCGCTTCTTCCTGAGCCCGTGCGTGCAGCCGGGCAAGGAGCACACCTTTGTCTTCACCATCCCCGCCATGCAGGAGTACCTGGCAGCCCTGTACGTGGTGCTGGGTGAGAAGAAGACCCTGGTGCAGAGAGTGGGGAAGGAGCTGTCAGAGGTCCTCGGGAAGGTCAGCGAAGACGTGGCTGTGGTTGTGAACATCATCTCCAAGGTGCTGCCCCTGCGCTTCCTGCCCGTGCTCTTCAACCTCCTCAAGATCTTCCCTCGCTACTTCTCCCGGGTGGGTGGCAAGGACAGGGATACCATTGCCCACACCATGGCAGAGGAGCTGTTCAAGGAGGAGGATTACTACAATGATGATGTCTTGGACCAGATCAACTCCAGCATCCTGGGCGTGGAGGGCCCCATGCGCCACCCCGATGAGGCCCCGGATGATGAGGTCTTCGAGCTCTTCCCCATTTTCATGGGTGGGATCCTGTCCCGCCGCAACCGCGCCATCCTGGAGCAGCTGGGCTGCTCCATCAAGAACCTGGCAGCCTTCGAGATCGCCAAGGCCATGAAGAAGACGGTGATCAGGAAGGGCCGCAGGGGCCTGCCCCCCTCGGAGCTCATGGACTACCTGTTCTTCCTGCACGAGTTCCAGAACGAGCGCTTCACGGCCGAGGCCATCCTCTCCCTCCGTGCCGTCAACCTCTCCTCCGTCAAGATGACCCCTCTCAAGTGCTCTGTGCTGGCATCTGTCATGAGCACCACGTGTCACGAGGTGGAGGAGCTGAACCTGACCTCCTGCAACCTGGACAGCGGCAGCTTGAGGACCCTCTTCCCTGTCCTCCTGCGATGCAAAGCTCTCCAGTGAGTACCACCTCCTCCTGCCTTTGGGCACTGCTCAAAAATCGGGTTTTTTCTCACCTCTGCCCATCACAGGGATGCTTTAGGAGCCCAGGTATGGAAAACTTAGGAAAGGGCATGTTTATTCCCACTGCAGACGTAGGGAACTACAGCTTCCAACATGCAACACTCCTTGAGCAGCCTTTCTAGGGCACTGCATGCTGGGATTTGCAGTCCCAGCTCACCCTCCCGCAGGAATTTTTGGGGAGTTCCCTGCAGCTGGTACAGGCTGGGCGGGCTGCCAGCTGTCCTGACAGACCCGAGTCCCTTCGGGAAGTTACCCGGCATCCCCGTGTCGTTAGCTCTGTGAGGAGTTTGCAGTCCCAGAGGTGGGAGTCTGGGCTGTGCAGATGTTCCCACGGACGTTCCAGAACGTTTGTGGAGCTGCAGGTCTTCCTGCCGCCCAGGTGGTGGCGAGACGTGCTCAGCACAGATGGATCGGGCTGTGCAGCTGGGCTGTGCCGCACTTCCTTCCTCCAGATGCTCAGGAGGGCTTGATGGAGCCCTGATCCCTCCTCTGACCTTCGCCCACCTCCTGAAGACTCCGCCATCCCCTTCCCCTTGCCCCGCTCCTGCTGGCACCGGCTCTGCTGGCTCATGTTTGGGTGTGGTGTCACTGTGCTCCCTTTGGGAGAGGAAACCTGGAGTGGCCTAGTTTGGGGAGCCCAGGGAGGATGGTGATGGGCAAAATGGAGCGGGCAGGGCTGCCAGGCTCCCAGGTAACAGCCATTTTGTTCCTGTCACACCCGTGTCTTGCTCTGCACCAGTCTGCAGCTCAACAGCCTGGGCTCCGAAGCCTGCAAGGAAATCCGTGACCTGCTCCTGCATGACAAGTGTGTGGTGAGCAGCCTGCGGTGAGTACGGCCCCCGCCCTGCATGACACTGCCACTGCTGTCCCCCACGTGCCGGGGCACTCCCTGAGCTCCGTGTCCCACAGGCTGGCCAACAACCCCGTGGGGGAGCAGGGCGCTCGCTACCTGGCCGAGGCGCTGGCCGGCAACCGCTCCCTGACACAGCTGTCCCTGCTGCACACCTCGCTGGGGGACCCCGGCGCTGAGGCCATCGCCCAGCACCTGGCCCAGAACCAGCACCTGCAGGAGCTCAACCTGGGCTACAACTCCCTGACGGACACGGCGGCCCTGCGCGTGGTGGAGGTGGCCAAGAGGCACGAGACGCTGGACAAAGTGCAGTGAGTCCACTCTGCTGCGCCCCTGCCCTTTTACCCACACAGCATCCCTGCCCTGCGTGCCTCTGTCCTTCCCCTCAGCCCTCACCAGCATCTCCTGCTGCTTTCCCAGTCTCTACTTCAACGACATCAGCGAGGATGGCAAGAGGGCTCTTGACTCCCTGCGCATGGACCGCGACGGCGTCAGGGCTCTGGTTTTCCTCACGGCGGGCACCGACGTCTCCGATTACTGGTCCCACATCCTGAACGTGGTGCAGAGGAACCTGCCCTTCTGGGACCGCGAGCGGGTCCGGCAGCACCTCACCCTCCTCCTGCAGGACCTGGAGAGCAGCCGCAGCCAGACTGCCAATCCCTGGAGGAAAGCCAAATTCCTGCGAGTCGAGAGCGAGGTCAAGAAAATGCTGGGGAAACTGCAGGATGGGAGCCTCTAACCTGCTGCCCATCCACCAGCCAGGGGTGGGGCAGTGGAGTGTGCCCAGCAGCACGTTCCCTGCGCCCTCACCCACCTGGAGATGCTGGCTGGATGGTGCTGTCAAAGGTGCTGGGTGTGTGGGGCTCAGCCTTATCTGCAGTGTGGGAATGGGACAGAAACCAGGCCAGGAGCAAATGGGACTTGTTCTTCTGGGCTTGTGGAAAGCCAGCCCCTGCACCCCAGCCAGAGTGCTGGCAGGGAGCAGGATTGGGGCTTGTCTGTGAATCTTTTGGGAGCATTAAAGTGCACCTCTCTATTTCCACTGAAGCACACTAGTACCAAGACTTGATCTCCTCTTCGGGCCCTTCCTGGGGAGGAATGTGGAGCAGCTGGAGTGGAGGGTTCTGCCTTTCCCCATCTCCCAGCACTGGCATGGAGCAGCCCACCTCTGCTCCAGTGCTGAACCAGTCATTCTCCCCTCACTGTGTGTCCCCCTGGAAGCCACCAGGAGCTGTCCCCAAGCTGGGTGTCCCGGGGTGCTGGTCCCTGCTCCCAGCTCTGGCTGGCAGTGCCAGGGGCTGGGAGGGCAGGGGAAACTTGAGGCTGTTTAACCATTAAACCTGGGGCGTCTTGGGAGAGGCGGGGACACTTCCCTGCCACTTCACCCTGTACCTTGCTCCCTCTGGCAATCCCTGCAGCCATGAAGCAAACAAAAGGTATGTGCCTGCTGGGGAATCCTCTGCAGACCCTTCCCCACACACACAGGCCCTGCTGCCAGGTGGAGCAAGGCAATGTCAGAGCCCAGGCAGCCCATGGAAGGAGCCAGAGGCATGCAGGAAAATGTCTCCTTGTGGGGATGCTGGGGAGGCATCCCCTCTCCCTGGGTTTGGGGTTCATTGTGCCCAAAGAGGAGTGGAGGGGTTTGATGGGGGGATGTGTGACAGGGAAGGTCTCCGTTTCATTCTCCTGGCTCCAGCAGCTCCCTCGGGTCCTGGTGAACCTTCTCAGCCCTCACTGAAGAGCCCTGTAGACCCCCAGGACTGAGCCCATCTGCTTGGCCCCTCTTTGCCCCGGCAGTGAGTGCCCATGGGACCTGAGCAGCAGGTCCTGCTGTTGGGAAGGCAGGAGGACAGTGGTGGCAGGGCCAAGGGACAACCTGTGCTGAGAGACAGAGGGGCTTGGGAGCTGTGTGGGCTTGGCAAACCCCCTCACCTGCATGGCAGGCTCAGCCTGTGAGTGCTCCAGAGTGTGGGGTCTGCTCCCAGCCCACCACCTCCCGTGCTGACCTCTCCTCTCCCTCTGCAGGACTCGAGGGAGACAAGATGTCCATCATGTAAGTGCTGATCTCCTCTTGACCAGGGGCTTTCTGGGGCCCAGGAGAGACTTGGGGAATGGTCCAAGAGGGAAATCTTGTCTGTCTTTCCCCAAGGAAAAAGGAGGCACAGGCCCCAGTTGGCCCTTTCTGGGAGGAACAAGCTCCCCAAAGCAGGGGGAGGCAGGGACAAGGCCACCCTGCACTAACGTGGCCTCTCCTGCCCTTTATCATTTCAGAAAATTTGAATTTAACCCCAAAGTTGGGATCGACAACCCAGCCTTGACCCTGACTGAGGACACGGGTAAATACACGCCCTCATCTCCCAGGGTGTCCCTGTGTCTGCAGGGGGCTGTGGCACCAGGGTGTCCCTGTCTGTGCACGGGGCTGTGACACCAGGGTGTCCCTGTGTCTGCAGGGGGCTGTGGCACCAGGGTGTCCTTGTGTCTGCAGGGGGCTGTGACACCTGGATGACCCTGTCTGTGCACAGGGATGTGGCACTTGGGTGTCCCTGTCTGTGCATGGAGCTGTGGCACCAGGGTGTCCTTGTGTCTGCAGGGGGCTGTGGCACCTGGGTGTCCCTGTCTCTACAGGGGGCTGTGACACCTGGGCACTGCTGGGGTCCTGAGCTCTCTGCCACACTGGGGACCTGTGGGAGGTGAACACAGGAGGGATGAGCAGACCCCCAGCCCAGGATGGGGTGCAGAACTTGTGTGAGGATCCCTGCAGGGCTCTGCTCACGGGCTGTGCCCCCACACAGATGGTGAGGGCATGGGGGAGCCCCGCTTCTACCTGCTGACCAAGGAGAGCACAGAGACCTTCGGCTTCTGCCTGCACGAGGAGCTGGGCTGCCAGGGCCACATCATCCGGCAGATTGAGCTGGGGGGGGTGGCCCAGCGCAGGGGGCTGCAGGACGGGGACCGCCTGCTCCAGGTCAATGGCCACTTCGTGGACCACATGGACCACCTCAGGGTAAGCTGGGAGCAGCCCATGGGAACGCCTGGGTCCCTGGGATCTCTGATTCCTGATCCCTGATTCCCATGGGAATCCCTGGGTCCCTGGGATCCCTGATTCCCATGGGAACGCCTGGGTCCCTGGGATCCCAAATTCCTGATCCCTGATTCCCATGGGAATGCCTGGGTCCTGCCCAGCCAGGGGCACAGAGGATGCATGACTCAGCTTGGACTTGAAGCAATGAACTTTTTTTTGCATTGTTTTTGCATTTTCTTATATTGTAAGATTGTTTTAGTGATATGATAGAATTTGATGTTCTACAGGCGAAGAATTTCCCTGATCGTTCCACATCAGCACTTGATTGAGGTTTTGATTGGCAACAGATAACCTCTCAAGTGTTTGTTCTTTCCTCTGCATGGGCCCAGCAGACAAAATTACAAACACTTTTCTTTTTAATTTTATTAAAATAAAAAGGGTGATATTTCACAGACATGTTTTAAAAAAATCCTTTCCTTAGGATTTTTTTCTCCTGAGAAGCTGGGAGTCCTCAGGAACAAAATGCAAACAATGGTTATCTGCTGCTGTGGAATGCAACAGGTGGATCTGGGATTGGTCTCATGTGGTTGTTTCTAATTAATGGCCAATCACAGTCCAGCTGGCTTGGACTGTCTCGGTCAGTCACAAACCTTTGTTATCATTCCTTTTCTATTCTTAGCCAGCCTTCTGAGGAAATCCTTTCTTCTATTCTTTTAGCATAGTTTTAATATAATAAATATCATAAAATAATAAATCAAGCCTTCTGAAACATGGAGTCAACATTCTCATCTCTTCCCTCATCCCGGGACCCCCGCAAACACCACCACATGCATGAGCCCTGCTGACCCCAGGGACCCCAGCCCATCAGAGGGTGCCTGCTGAGGGCTCCTGGGTCCTTCCAGGTGGTGCAGAAGATCAAGGCCAGTGGGAACCAGGTGCTGCTGGCAGTGCTGGATGGTGACTCCTACGAAGCAGCCAAGGCCCTGGGCAGGGACCTGTCCCAGATGCTGCCCGAGGACATCCGCCCGCGCCTCTGCCACGTCACCAGGGACAAAAGCGGCTTTGGCTTCAGCGTGTCGTGTCCAGAAGGTAAAGCAGGATGCTGCCATTATGAGCCTCCCCATTGTAGCACCTCACTCACCCCAAAATGCCCCTTCTGCTCCTCCTGCAGGCACCAAGGGCACCTTCCAGCTGTCAGTGCTGCAGGATGGGCCAGCAGACAGAGCGGGGGTGCCACCGGGCTGCTGGCTGCTGGAGCTCAACGGGGACAGCGTCAAGAGCTACTCCCACACCCAGCTCACCAGAAAGGTGCCTGCTCCTGGCATGGGGGGGTGAGGGATGGGGCTGAGAATGTCACTGAGCACCTGTGCTTCCCATCCAGCTCAAGCAGAGCGGCAACAAGGTGACACTGCTGGTGGCCTCCAGCGCCGTGGAGGAGTTCTACCGCCTGCGGGGCCTGCGGGTCATGGCTGCCTTGGCTGACACCTCCAGGCTCCCCTTCAAGGTCCGGGAGCTGCACCTGGTGAAGGGTCCTGCTGGCTACGGGTTCCTGCTCAAGGAGGATGACTGCAGCTCGGGAGGAGTAGGTAAGAGGGCTGAGAGGGGCAGTTTGTACCTGAGCAAGGCATTTCTGAGGGTTGGGAAGAGCTGACAGCTCTGTGCCTGCAATAGGACCCTGTCCCCACCTGCACACAGGGGTCAGCAGAGCCAGTTCCCCTCTGTGAGCCTCTGCCCCCTCCCTGTGCTGTGGCAGGCCAGTTCCTGTGGGATGTGGATGCGGGGCTGCCAGCAGAGCAGGCAGGGATGAGGGAAGGGGACCGTGTGCTGGCCGTGAACGGGGAGAGCATCGAGGGGCTGGACCACGAGCAGACCGTGCACAGGATCCGCGCCCGGGAGGATCAGGTGACGCTGCTGGTCATCGACCCCGCTGGGGACGAGTTCTACCACTCGGTAGGTCCTGGGGACACGCCCCTGCTCTGGCTGGGGAGCCCTGGGGTGCTGTGAGGCTGCACAATGGGATGGGTGTCCCCCACAGGGGCTGTGTGTCCATCCCTCTCCTGCCCTTCCAGATCGGGCTGTCCCCCCTGCAGTTCTTTGGGGATGGTGACCCCGCCTCAGGCTCCTGCACGCCCTCCCTGCCCTCTCGCAGTGGCTCCCCTGCACTCTGTGACGTTGAGGTGGCACCCAAGGGACCTGTGTCCTGGCTGATGGCTGCTGCCAACAGCATAGAGATCATACAGGTAACTCCTCAGGGCAGTGCTCACAGCCCGGCAGGGCTCTGAGTGCTGCCACCCTCCTATTCCGCCCATCCTAACGTTTCCTGGCATCTGTGGTGCTGCCAGGAGGAGGCTGTGTGGTCCCCTGGCCACAGGGGCAGGCACAAAGACCCCTCCAACCTGTGTCCCCGCAGAGCCAGCGCCAGGAGGAGCACACAAAGCTGTGCCAGGCATTCTAACAGCCCAGGAGCCTCTGGACAGGCTCTCCCACACAGCACCTGCACCCAGGCCACGTGCAGCCCCTCGGGGCTCAGCACTGCTCAGCATGGACCCTGCACACGCAGCTCCTGTGTCTCCATGCCTGGCTCACAGCACGGCACTCCCAGGGACTCGTCTCTGCTCACCCAGGCTGCCTCAGAGCTTTTATCAACCACAGTGGCAGCTCCTCCTAACCTGACCACAGAGCTGTGTCTTTGCCTGCCCAGCTACCTCCAGGGATTCCTCAGGACATTGCACTGAAGCCCTTGCCCAGCTCCAGGCTCTGGGAGTTCCCAGGAGAGCAGAGGCACTGCCCTCTGCACCATGACCCAGGGGACTCAAGGGTTGGCTCAGATCTGCACGTGCATGGACATCTCTCCTGTGCTGCTCCTCTCATCCCCTCTCTGAAGCCAGCACCACCTTGCTCCTGCACCACCCTTTTGGGGTGATTAAAGGACAAATCCACGCTGCTGTTTGTGTGGGTGATGTTATGGACAGCACTGTGACTGGGCAGCACATCCCAGGGCCAGACCCATCCTCTCTTCCCAAGCCTGGCGTTGGGCAGTGGACGTAGGAAGCTCTCCAGGTGTGCTGCTGGGAGGGTGAGGGCTGAGAGCCCCTGGGCACTGCACCTGCAGGAATCTGACAGCAGACTCCTGCAGGCATCCCTTGTGCTCCACAGCAAGGGTTTTTCCTGAGGGTTCCCCTTGCAGGTGACACATCAGGAGCATCCTCAGGGTTCCCCTTGAAGGTGACACATCAGGAGCATCCTCAGGGTTCCCCTTGCAGGTGACACATCTGTTCCTGCCCTGCCAGGGCGGTGGCAGTGCTGGAGGAGGGTGGCAGGGGGGGATCCCAGAGGGGAAATTTCACCTCTCTGCCGAGCGTGGGAGAGTGAAAACGAGCACAGAGTTTTGCATGTGGCCAAGAACCACAAACCTCTGGCTGAGGTTTTACCTCGGCCCCTTCTCGAGCGTGAACAGAAGCACCACACCGGAGTCCCTGCCTCTGTGTCCTCTGAGCTCAGTGCAGGCAGCTGGGGTGCAAAAAGTCCTTGTCCAGAGCTTTTGGGAGCTGACAGCTCGGGAGGGAGCAGGGCTGGCCAGCTGCAGGCTGGTTTGGGGGTGAGCAGTCAAGGGAGAGGTGGGAAAAGCGTGGCTGGGAGCCGCCAGCAGCACCAAGGTGTAGGGTCCCTGCATCAGCCCCAAGTGAAACCCTCCCAAGAGTCCCAGGTGAGACAGTCACAACAGTCTCAAGCAAAATCAACCTTTGCTTGAAGTCTCACAGCCCCAGCTCAGGGTGAATCATGCCCAGAGAAGCAGATAGTCAGGAATGCAATTACTCAAGCGTGTTCCCTGATCTCTTTGGATCAGAGCCATGGTGATTTTTGTACTTGGCTCTCACAAAGGCAGTGTTGCCCTCCCCAGTTCTCTCCCCAGGTACTTGTGGTAGCATGGAGCTGGCCAGGGCACCTGCTGGTGGTCAACCCTGCTTGACTATTAGCCAGAATCCATTAGCACCTAATGGGAAAAGCCTCAGGAACACGGCCTCAATAAACGTTGACATATTTGAGGTCAATATAATCCTTAGGAAAATTTGCCCCGGTAATTAAAGCCAGACAAGGAGTTGCCTGTCTCAGAAATATTTACCAAGCTTTACCAAAGGCAATAAAATAAAGGCAGAGAGTTTTATAACCAATCCATGCTGGGCTCCCTTGTTGTGTTTAGTGCTGCTTCCTGCTGTGCTGTCCATTTGGCTCCTCAGCAAGTGGGTGCCACAGAGGAGGCAAAGCTCCCTGGAGGAGGCTGGATCCAGAGGTTGAGGCTGTGCTGTCCAACCTCCAGGCCCGAGTTTGGGGTGCTCATGTTCCCCAAACTGACGTGGGCAAACCCAGTTTGCCTTTGCCTGGTTTCCTGTGGCAGCCCCTGTAGTACCAGCCACAGCTGGTTTTTGCAAAAGGATGTGTTCTTCTGCCTGGAGAGGAGATGAAAAGAGGATCTGAAGGCAGCAAAGAAACAGAGCTCAACTGACTTTCAAGCCCATGTTGTAATTTTTAAAAAAGTTTGGTGGTGTCAGCTCTGACAACCTCACTCCTTACTTAGTTCCCTTTAGATTCCCTGCTCCCCTCTTCTCTCCCTGGTCCCTTTTCACTCCCTGGTTCCCTTTTCTCTCCCTTGCCTCCTTTTGACCTCTGGTTCTCTTTTCTCCCCCTGATCCCTTTTTCTCTCTCTGGTTCCCTTTTCTCTCCCTTGCCTCCTTTTGACCCCCTGGTTCTCTTCTCTCTCCCAGGTCCTCTTTTCTCCCCTGGTTCCTTTTCTCTCCCTGGTCTGCTTTTCACTGCCCCATCCCCTTTTCTCTCCCTGTTGCTCTCACTGCCCGGCTCCTGCTCCTTCTCCCGTTGGAGCCGGGATGCCAGGAACGGGGACTCAGCCCCGGTGGGCTCTGCCTCCCCTGCTTTGCGGGGAGAGGCCTCAGATACCTGCCAGGTGCACCGGACGCTCTCTCGTTGCCTTCCCCTCCCCGCCGTGGGGACGCCGGTGCCGCTCCTGCCTCGGGCACATCCCTCTGCGGGCGAGGCGGTGTGCAGCGCCGCTTCCCCGCGTCGGGGCCGTTCTTAGAAAAGGGAACGCGTGTCCGGGAAAGGGGAAGCGATGCGGTTGCGCAAGCCGGGCACGGGAAGGGCCGCGAAGGCCGCGGGTCCCTCCCGGGGGCGGCGGGGCGAGCGCGGCCCCCGCGTTCCCATGGCGACCGCGCCCCGCCCCGCTCCGCCCGCACCAAGCATGGCCACCGCTCCGCCCTCACGCTACCACAGTGCGCATGCGCCTCACTCCGCGACCAATCAGAGCCGGCTCCACCCCGGAGGAGGAGGCGTGGCCGGGCGCGCGGGGGGGCGGGCGACCAATCAGCGCCGGCGAGGAGGGCGGGGCCTCGCTGGAACCGGGCGCCGCCGCCGCCGCCACCGCCCACGGCCGCCGCCGCCGCCCTGCCCGGCCCGGCCCGGCCCGGAGCGCCCTCAGCCCGGTCCCCTCCAGGGCCGCGGCCCCGGTGCCGGACGGGCCCCACGGGCCGGCTGTGGGCGCCCCCATGTCGGCGCCGCTGAAGAAGGGCCCCGGCGGGCTCATCGGGCTGATGAAGGACGCGTTCCAGCCGCACCACCACCACCTCGGGCCGCACCAGCCCGGCGCCGTGGACAAGAAGATGGTGGAGAAGTGCTGGAAGCTCATGGATAAGGTGGGGAGGGCGCTGGGGTGGCTGTGGCACAGGGCTGGCCTGGGGGGTTCGAGGCTCTGGGGTCAGGGGGGATCTGGGATGAGCCTGGAATTTTGGAGTTGGCTGGGCTGGGAGAGAGGGGTCTGGGGCTCCAGGGGGGATATTTGGGGGGTTCCGAGGTGCCTGGGCACAGAATGGGGTGCAGCGCTGTGGGGGAAGGATGTGGTGAGCGTGGAGTGACAGGACAAGGGGGAATGGCTTGGCACTGATGGAAGGGAGGCTTAGATAGATATTGGGAATTAGGAATTGTGCCCTGGGAGGGTGGGCAGGCCTGGCACAGGGTGCCAGAGCAGCTGTGGCTGCCCCTGGATGTGCCCAAGGCCAGGCTGGACAGGGCTGGGAGCACCCTGGGGTAGTGGAAGGTGTCCCTGCCAGGGACAAGATGGAATTTGAGGTCCTTCCAACCCCAACCTTCCTGTGATTCCGTGTGGAACCTGGTGGAGAGGTGAGCCATGGAGGAGAGGCAGCCCTGGAATGGGATGCCAGGATGGGAAGGTGTGGAGGGAGATCAGCAGCTCTGCAAAGAACAAGGTGGAGGAAGAGGGGGCAGTTTGGAATGGAGGATTTGGAGCTGCCTGAGAGGATCTGGGATGTTTCCCCAGGGCAATGGTCACAGCCCTAAGGGCTGCCAGAGCTCAGCATTTGGACACAGGGATTGTTGGGGTGTCCTGTGCAGGGCCAGGAGTTGCACTGGATGATGGGTCCCTTCCAAGCCAGGATATTCTGTGATTTCTGTATTAATCATATGCATGTATAGAGAATTCCAGTCCTGTAGGCGCTGGGCTGGGCACTGGTGGTGCTGGGAAGAGGTCGGGGCTGGTGGGGAGCTGCAGGTGGTGACAGCAGCAGGACAAGGAAGAAGTCCAGGATTTGCTCCTTGCAAGCAAATAGAGCCTGGTGTGTGGGTAGTGGATGGTGAAGCTTTGTGGTAGGCCAGGTTATTCCTTTTGGAATGAACAGGAATGTGTTGCTGCACTCAGGGCAAAACCTTTTCCTTAAAACTGAGGAAAAACTGTAAAAGCCTGAATAAACCCTTGTGCAATAAGTAGTTAGAGGAAGATAAAGTATCAAGTGGTGTTTAACAAGAAAAACTTGTGGCGTGGGAGCTGGAAAGGCCTTCTTCCAGCCCCACACCTTTAGGAGGGGCTCTCTGGGGTCATTAAGACTTTCCACTCCTCCTCCTCCTCCTTTTCAAATGCCAGGAAATGGCTCTTGCCGGGGGCAGGACACCAGACCTTTTGGCCTGTTGGTGTGATGGGATATTTGATTTACTGGCCTGCCTAGGTGTGCTGGTCAGTCCAGGGTTTCCAGAAACGCTGGGGGGTTGTCAGGGAACGATCAAGTGAGTGAAAGCAGGCGCACAGAAATAGGCACAACATAAAAATCGAACATTTTGGTGGAATTTTCATTGATAATTCCTATTCAGCCCTGAAATCAAGGCTAGGCTTGGCATGCTGCAGTCTGAAATGTGCAGTGCATTTATGACACTGAGTTTAGGGCCCTACAAGTGGTGTAGAGTAAGAGCATCACCCAAGTTGCCCCCAGGCCTTGGGGACTGTCACCTGGCCACCTCCTTCCCCTCTGGGAGCAGAGCAGGCAGGGATTTTGGGCATCCCTCATCCAATTGCCCCTCAGGCTTGTGCATTTTCCTTCTCTTTCCCCTGCATTGTTTATCCATGCAGTGTCTGAACCTCCTGCAGTAAGTGCTAAAAGCAGGCAGAGCAAATGACTTCTTTAAAGGAGTATTAAATTCTGTTCCTGCCAAGAAATCACTCTGTGTTGGCTGGCTCAACAGAAGGCAGGGTTTATGGTTGTGCCTTGCTGTGCCTGTGATGAGCTTTGATCACCTACAGAGACTGGGGCAGAGGAAAAAAACCCTTTTGAGAGGTGCCATTGGCTCTGTTACAGACTCTGAGGGCCAAGCACAAGTGCTGATGTAGGAAAGGCAGCTTGGGCATGGAAACAGGACCCTAAATAAGTGTAACCTGTAAAAATGCTTATTTTCATCTATAGAATGTATAGATATAGATGGCAACTTGTGTTTGAGCTCATAACCTGCTCTGCTCAAAGGAAAAGATTAGCCTGAAAAAAAGCTGATTATTGTGGCATTTTAAAATGGAGCAGGATGTTTTTTTGGGGGGGAATTTCACAGCTTTAGGTCTTTGTAGCAGGTTGGGTGTGTTCTCTCTCCACTGACAGAAAAGCCAGGGCTGCTGCTGTATTTGTCACAAGTTACATCAACCTCTTTTGACTCCAGGTTTACTCACAGGCAGCATCCAGAAGCTCTCAGGCTTGAAGTCTTGTTCAGTCTGATTTGTACAAAAGGAGAGCTCTGGCTCTGAAAAGCCTTTCAGATTTCAGTTAGATTTCAGCTGTACTTATGCACACTCAAAGAACACATCTGAATTAAAATCTCTTTAGCAGTGTAGCAAAAGCCCTGAGAAGCTCCTGGTGAGGAGTGCTAAATGAATGGAAGGTGTTGAGAATGGGTTAGGTTTCTGGGCCAGGAACATGAAATTCCAGGTGCAGATAAAAACCTGCTTGTGTGCATGTTGAATAGATGATGTTTTTGCCTCTCAGAGCTGCGTGCTGTGTCTGTGTGGGTACACTACACTCACGACCTCATTTGTTAGTCTGCATAATTAGCTGCTGTTGTCAAAGCATTCGTGCATCTCTGCTTTGGGATGTGACTGATGAATTTCCTATGCAAGTTGATTCTTGTCCAAATATTTTCCCTGTAATGCTCTCCTTAGGCTGCCTGACATATTTATGTCTTTCAGATTCTTTCATTTGAAGCCCTAATTTTTTTGTCAGTGCCATTCCTCCCACAGCTACACGTGGTCACACAGAGCCTGGACATAAAATAGCCCTTCCCACCCCTGTTGGATGTTCCCCTTCAGCTGAACGAGGTGATATTTCTGCATTTCTCTGCAGAGCAGAGATGAAATGCAGCCCCCTGGATGGAGTTCACTGCTGTGGGTGGTATTTGAGGAATAGGTGGGTTAGTCATGAGCTGCTTGGGATGGAGCAGAGTGGAATAAATGTGGGAAGGCACAGAGGAGGAAGAGGAGCTTTGAGATAAAGCTTCCCTAAAGGGTTTCCTGATACCGTTCAGTCCCTAGAACTGATATAGAGAAGTGCCACTGAAGGTCACCTTCATTGTGAGGAGAAGAAAGGCCAAGCACAAATCTAGCAAGAGATAAGAGATGTTTGAGTAGGTTTTGTTTTGCTGTTGGCTTGCACTGGAATGCACTGGATCTCAGTGCAGTTAGCTGTTCAGCTGCTAAAGGAAGGAAAAAATGAGTTTTCAGAACTGCCCTGGGAAGGGAAATCTTACCTGGGAGTAGCCCCTGGATGCTCGTCAGGCTTGGGGCTCTTAAATCCAGAATTAGTCAAGGCAAGCTGCAGATTGTTGAGGGGAAAGATTCAATTCCAGGCCTCAAAGATGTAGATGAGATTATTTTTCCTAGAATGAGTACATAACAGATTCTTTCCTCAAAGCTCAGTTGGGGAAATTGATTTTCGACTTGCATTTGGAAAATGGAAATGGGTGAAGTCAATTTTCAGGTTCTTCACAGGCCTACCTCTCTTCATGCTGAGCTTTATTGCTGTGTCTGAAAACCCAAAAATATCTCCCTAAATGGTTTGTTCCTCAGAGAACACAACACGAGCCAGGCAAATTTTGGATGATAATTTAAAACCATGGATTGCTTCTGTTCGTTGCCATCACACCTAAACAAAAAAATATTTTTCTGCTTTTTGCTCAATTTCCTTCCACGTTGCTGGTCCCTGTGGAAGGCTGCTGAGGGGCAGCTGTTCCCAGGGCTGGGAACATTCCTTTGGATGTTGTCATGATGCTGCAAGTGCACACGTAGAGAAACAAGGAAAATGCCACAAAATGCTTTTGTTGCTGCTGTGTTGTAAAAACCCCAAGTTTGCTCATGAGGCAGCAGTTCTTAGTTATGCAGTTTTGTTTAACTGCTCATCTTAGCTCATTTTGGTCTGCTTGGTAAATAAAGAAGCTGATTTGATAATAAAATCCCAGCAGTTTTGACCTTTCTGTTAACTGTTTGAGGTATTTACTTCTTGGGAAGCATTTTACAGGGGCTCTGAGAGTGAGCAGTTTGCAGAACTCTCTGCTGCTGTGGGGGAATTGTTTTGATTGATATCAAAGTCTGAAATGCAGCAGGTCTGCTGCTCCCATAGCTGGGTAATTTCAAAGTGTAACAGCCAAATTGTTCTCTATTTCCAGCAGGCTGAGGGAAGTGCAGGCTCTGCTTGCTTCATGTGGCTTCCTCCTCTGAGCTGACTGTGTTTGTTAACGTTTTAAAGCCACTGTATAATAAACAATTTCTGCTGAAAAGGTTTTGCTGCCCAGAGCACAGCTCAGCTGGGTCTGAGGAGCAGATTTAGAACCTATTCATGCTCGTAGTGGAACTATTTTTTTTTTTTTTCAGGGGACAAATGTGTTGACTCAATTTGTTGATATGGTTCAGTGTACAATGTTCACAGGCTCCAAGGAAGCAGCAGTTGAGGCATCAGCATCAATTGACTAAATCAGCTGTCTGGCCATCCATCTCTTTATCTTAAGGCCTTGGCAGCCTCCTCAAAATGGAGGGAAAGTTTTAGTGGTTTGTTTTTCCCATGTATTCTTGCAGAGGCTTTTTTAGGTGTTTATTTTTTTTGCCAGCAGTCTGATTTTTCTGGTTGGAGTTTTGATACACTGTGTGCCTTTCTCTTGGCTGAAATTGAACCTTTCTCAGGTCAGCTCTTGGTACAGGCACTGCTGTAAGTCAGATAAAATTGGAGGTGCCACTTCACAAGGTTGCTTTTTGCACTTACCCTAAATGGCAAAGTGAAAAGCTAAAGCAGTGTTTCAGAAGGAATGACTCTGTTTACCATCTATATTTAAGGGAAGTAGGTATTTAGGCCTGCACTGTACGGAACTGCTCAATTCCTCTTGAAGGTTTCACAAGGTTTTGTGGAAATGAGATGCTGCAAAAGGATGTTAAACTGTTCTTTTGCTTTTTCTTATCCACTTTACTTAAGTTCTGCATTCTGCACTGTTTGATATCTGTAATTCCCTCAGTGGCATGAGTTTAGACCTCATTTATATGCAGGGTGTTAAGCAGCCAAACAATATTCATTATAGGGAAGAACTTCAGCAAAGTGTAGCTACATTTTGTGCTCAGGTTTGCTGGAAATCACAGAATACAGAAGTGTCAGACTGCTGCTTCTTACCTTGTAAACTTGATCCACAACTGACCTCACAACTCTAACTCCAGCCCTTTCTAGAACTGAAAGTTCACTACTTAGTTTTTTCAAGTGGCTGCTTTGCCATCAACTCTCCCTTTAATTCTCTGAGTTTAGATAATGGAAACATTTGGCTATGGTGGATGGTGAAGTGGCTTCCTTTCCCCTCCCCTGTCACATAAATTTATTATCATGAGTTTCATCAGTCCACAAGCACTTCAGCCCAGAAATTGCATTCTTTTATGGTGGCTGGGCTCAGTATCTGGAGAAAAGGAGGCTCAGGGGAGACCTGATCACTCTAGAACTCCCTGAAAGTTCTGGTGAGCTGGGGGTTGGGCTCTGCTCCCAGGATGAGAGGAAAGGACCTCAAGCTGCACCAGAGAAGGTTCAGGTGGGACATCAGGAGGAATTTCTCCATGGAAAGGATGGTCAGGCTTTGGAAGGGACTGCCCAAGGAGGTGGTATCCAAGGAATGCCAGATGTGGGTGCTCTGGTTGGATTGGTGAGGTGGGGACCAGGTTGAACTCAATCTCTGAGGTTTTTTCCAGCCTCAGTGATTCTGGGATTCTGTGGTTCCATCTGGACTTGTCCCACAAATGGGATTTGTTGCAGCAGATGAGTTTGTGAGTTGTGTTTGACCCCTGATCCTGCACCTCTCCTGGAGTTTTCACAGAGCTGCTTTCCCCAATCCCTCAGGTGGTACGTCTGTGCCAAAACCCCAAGCTGGCCCTGAAGAACAGCCCTCCCTACATCCTGGACCTGCTGCCTGACACCTACCAGCACCTGCGCACCATCCTGTCCCGCTACGAGGGCAAGATGGAGACCCTGGGCGAGAACGAGTACTTCAGGGTCTTCATGGAGAACCTGATGAAAAAAACCAAGCAGACCATCAGCCTCTTCAAGGAGGGCAAGGAAAGGATGTACGAGGAGAACTCCCAGCCTAGGTAATGGAGAGAAAGGGGTTCGGGTGTTTATTGGAGGAATTAAATGCGTTGGAAGCTTTGTGTTTAAGGCAGATCTGTTGTCAGCTTGTCTTTCATTTTGTACAAAGGCATAGCTGAGGTCAGGGGGCATCTTCAAGGTGAACAGCATTAAAAAAGGGATAGGTGGAGGTAGAAACTGAATATAAGGTTCTCTTGAGCAAAATAGTATGAACTTAATGTACCTGAGAAGGTGTTTCCTCATCCAGCTTTAAGAAAAGGAAAGACAAAGTGAATGAAGAGTAGAGTAAAGCTCTGGGAAAGATGAACCTTACACATTTGTGCAAGGTCTAACAGGCAGAGATGTATGAGGCATACATTTGTAACACTAAACTCATTTCAGGTTTTTGGAGTAGATGTTGAATTTCAAAAAAAAAAAAAGGTGGAAAAAATGTGAAAACCACCCAGTGGCTGAACGTAATTGCCCTGGGGAGAATGTGGTTAACGGCCTGGCAACAGCCTGGAAGTACTGGAGGGGGAGAAGTGTTGGCACATGTTTCTGGTTTAATATTGAACTCTGTGGAGCATATTCCATGATATTGAGCTCCAAGCAAAGGCTGTGACAGTGGCTCCAGAAGGCATTGCTGGTGCTGCTTGCCTTGCTGCTGCCTGTGTTGAAGAATGGGTTAAGAAATGGAAGTTTCTTTCTGGAGTGCTGTTAACTGTGTGTGTATTGTGATCTGTCATCAATCTGGAGCATCTGATGGGTAAATGGTGGCTGTGTCAGTCATGAATCCAAAATCCCACCTCCAGTGCCTTGGTTTTTCAGAGAGGAGCAAAGAGAAGTAATTCCAGGGGGTTAATCATCCTAGTTGGTTTGTAATCCAACTAATTGACTGGAGGGAGCAGGGGAAATCCAGATTGATAGATGGGAATGTCAGGGCTGCAGCAGAGGCTGCTGTTCTCACAGCAGGCACAGGAGTCCTGGGGGAATTGCTAATTGTCCCATTTATGAATAAACAGCTTTAGCAGGGAAGGAACTGTGGGGAGACTCGTGTTAAGCACAAGCATTAAAACAGCATCACATCCTGGCCACTCTCATGGCATCTTCCTCTGCTTCTGCACAGCCCAGGAAGCAGCAGTGGCTGTTTGCTCCTAGAGGGGTAACACCAGAGAGCCTTTTCCTTGTGCTGAGCTTGGGAACATTCTCAATTCTTTAATTTGTCACAAAAAAGGACAAGAGCAGAGCAGCCAGTGCCTGTGGTTGTGTACCAGCTCAAGAGATACCTACACAAAGAATGAGGATTTTGGTTTAGGGGATTCTGTTAAATGCTGCATGGCCAGTGCCAGATTCCATGGTTGTGGGAGCTCTTGGAACCCAATACTTCAGTGCTATTTGTTAATTAAATTAAATTAATTCCTGCTATAAATGCACCCATAGATATAAAATATGTATACTATAAATGCAGAAATTTATATCTATACCTATAGATTTCAAATATATATACTAATCTAAAGGGAAGAAACTGAAATTTTCTCACCTTGCTAGGAGCTGAAGAAAAATACTAATCTTTTTTAGTTAGAATCAATACATTCAAAATTAATAATAATTTATTAATACATTAATAAATTCAAACACTTCAAGTTGTGGGAGAAGCTTTCTGGAAGGTGGTCAGCAGTCTGTAAAGCAAACAAATAGAACCTGAATCTGGTATTCACTGGGAATGTACTCATGGCAGTGGGTATATGTATATATATATATATATATATATATATGTATATATAAATATATAAATATATAAATATATAAATATAAATATATATTTTAATTTATATATATATATATATTTAAAATCTAGTTTGCTCTTGATCTCATGCAGGTTTGTGGCCATTAGTCTGCAGTGTTTTCAGAACAGGACTTTAAAAGTTAAATGTGTTGTTTTGACTTTTCTGACTTTTTTGTCCCTGTTGTTCTTGTAGCTTTTTCCCTCCCCTCTTCCAGACTTTGCATTCATTTTGCTTCCTGTTGTGTATGACCTTATTTTCTCCCCCAAATGGCTCCTGGTGTAGAGCAAAAGGCACAATTTTGACATCTGCATAAGCAGTGTGAAAGGTGTGGTTTGCTCCTCCAGCCCAGTCATGAAAAATGACTGGAGTAGGATCAGAACTGCCCTGAGCACTTGAGCATCCCCCCCTCTATTCCTGTTATTTCCAACTTGCTCCTTGTGTACTTCCCCTCAGACATTTGGGAGGTCTCTGTGGCTCTGTGGTGTCGGTGTACAGTGGTTCAGACTAGAAATATATAAATTAACCATGCTTGTACCTCTCCTGCCTTCAACTCACGCTGTGATTTTTGTCAGGAGAGCTCACTTGTTCTGTTAGGAGAGCTTTCAGGATGCTATTTAAATTCTGCTTTAGCTCACTTCCATGTCTGTTTAAAAATTCATGCTGCTGAGGGTGCTTTTAAAGCTCTGTGTGCATTTCCTGACTGATAGGTAGGAGCAGTAACTTCTGGCTACTGTTTAAAAGTGAATTTTAGCCAGTAGATCAAATGCAACTTGGTAACTTTGGGGTTTTTATTAGAGATACTGTGTTGCTCCTCTGAGTTTTGATAGCTAAAAGTAACATCTGCAGGCTTGGAAACAAGTAGTGTTTCTAGTTAATAATTGTGGGTATTTTGTTGTATGCTTGTAATAAGGTAAAGGCAAAAGATCCAATGATTTGTTGGCTGTGTGCAGTAATTCGAAATTCTGAGGGTTGAGCACATTTCCAGAGATGCTGCTTCCTTTTATTTATAGATTCAGTGGTAAATAAGTGACTTCTCTATTGGGAACTTCCTCAGTTTCCTTTTTAACAGCAACAAAAAGATGAAATAAACATTTTCCCCTGCAATGTGATGGTTGCACTGCTTGGCAGTGCTGTTCTTACTCTGAACATGCTGAACCTGCTTCAGGTCTCCATTTCAGTTTCATTTAGAAGCTTGGTGGGTTTGCTGGACTATTTTTTTTTTTTTCTGTTTCCATTGCAGGAAGCTTTTACTTCTCAGCCCTCTTGCTTGCACAGAAGAGCTGCAATTTGTCAGCTTTCCACACTACATAAATTACTTCTTGCAGCAGTGGTTTTGCAGTTGTGTAAATAGATTATACTTGACATGGCAGGAGTGAAAAATAGCTTGTTGATCAGGAGACAGGTAGAGGAATTGTCTGTTCCTTGGGAAAGGATTAATTAGGCTGAAGAGTCCATTTTTCACCAAAGAATCAAATTTACTAATTATGTTAAACCAGTCTATAAGGAGGGAAAATTCAGAGAGGTTATTTTCTAAATAAAATCAGAGCACTGCAAATGTTTCCACATTAGAGCACAGCTATGGAAGCTGCAGGGTGAGTGAGGAGAAATGATTTCTCAGGATATGGACTGGATGTTTAAGGAGTGGCACAAGATATTTTTCTAGTTCAGCTGTGGGAAACAAATTGTTAACAAAGCCAGTTAAAATAGAAATATATCTGTAAAGAAAATGGGGTTAAGCAGGGAATACAATACACTTTTTCCATGGAGCATGGAGGTGAAAAAAAGCTTTGGGAAGCTGGTCCATGTTTAATTGTTCTTCTGACAAGAGCTTAGGGGATGCTGGCTCAGCAGGATTTCATATTCTTCTCCAGCTCCAATGTTAAGACTCACTAATTTACACAGGAAAAAGCTACCAGTGTTTAATGTCTCCTGGAAATGACCATGAATATCTCTGAAGGGGAAGGAAATGCATGAAGAATGACTTGGAGAAATAAAAAAAAAAAAAAAGGAAAAGGTTGGAATTTAAAGAGGAAAAAGTTGGAAAACACTTGTGTTAAACCCTGAACCAGAAAACCCTCTGGGACGAGGGGGGCTGGGGCTCTAATCTCATCTTTGAGACCTCTTGCACACATTCCTGCCCAGGGAAAAGGAGACAGTGCAAAATGTGGAGCTCAAAATGGTGTGTGTGAGTCCTCTTTCTGTCACTTCCTTCTAATACTGCAGCACTTTTTTTTTTTTTTTTTTTTTTTTAAACAAAACCCACTAGTGTGAAGTCTACATCTGCATTTAAATTAGAACATCTTAAAGAAAAGAACAGGCTCCAAAGCTGCCCACAAGAAAGGTTTCCTTGCCAGGCTCCAGCATATGAACACTAACTAACTGCTTATTACCCAAGAAGAAATTCATTATCATGCAAATGTTGTTGGAGGGGAGGAATGTGAATTATTTCTTTCTAATTTGGTTTTAAATTGCAGTTTAGGTGATAGTTTTGGAACTTAAGTAACACTTAGCATAATTGGCTTAAGCTTGCATTCATTCTACTTTTCTTTCTGTCTAAAATTGGACCAACCGTCTTGAAAATCAATTTGTGGACAAATGCAAGGTTTCAGATGATTGCATAATAAGGAAGGAAGATTTTCATTCTTCTTTCCTCTCCGAGCCTATAA
This sequence comes from Agelaius tricolor, assembly GCF_023055355.1. Classification (NCBI taxonomy): domain Eukaryota; kingdom Metazoa; phylum Chordata; class Aves; order Passeriformes; family Icteridae; genus Agelaius; species Agelaius tricolor. Next base: position 6,828,734 of record NW_027269289.1, on the reverse strand, counting down.
AACTGGAGAGTTTTATGGGAGGCTGTGGACTCACTGTTGTGGGTGGAATTACAAGCATTGGTTCATTTGTAGTAATTATCATTGGAAATGTGATGGATTTCTCCATGCTGGCAAAAATCTGCTGCTGCTGCTGCTACTTGGCAGCTGTACCGTGTCCATTGGGGGCTTGGCTGGGGTGTTGAGGGCTGGGATGCCACATTTGGGATTTCTGGGGTTGGATTTTAGCCCATCCCACCCCCTGCCATAGGCAGGAACACCTCCCACTGTCCCAGGTTGTTCCTTGGGCACTCCCAGGGATGGCAGCTGGGCCAGGGCCTGCCCACCCTGAAATAAAGAATATTTTTCCTTAGAACAAAGATATTTTTTATATCTACTCTGAACCTGCCCCAGCTCCTGGACAATCCCACTTGATATCCAGTTTTGAGATGGTGAAAATGAATCATGAAATATGGGATGTTCCTTGATTTGGAGTCAGGGCTTTTGGGCTCTGTTTTTCTCTTTAACTACTGCAAATAGCCCCTGAAATACAAATTTTTATTCCAGTGCAGAGAGCCCAAAATTAGGTATAATGAGAAGTGTCCTGAGCAGTAAGCTTGTTGTGTAATCCCCTGAATCTGGTAAAATAAACGAATCTGTTACCTAAGTGAGAGTTTTATCCTTTAGCTTCTCTGAATATGTGCTGAACTCTTTAAATGCCGTTAATAATACCAAATGTATTCCTCTCTTTAAAGCATAATCTCTAAAATTTAAATTTTAGAGGTGGATTTTTAGCTTCTTAACAGCGAAAAAATAACGTAACACCAACACTTGTGCCAAAAATAATAATTCCAGATCCTTTAAAGGTCAGTGGGTTTGGTCCTTGTGGTCAGCACAGTGGCCTGGTGTTCTTTCTGCTTCCCATCAGTCACAGCCATACTGATAGGAATATATGATGGTTTTGGGTGCTTTATGTGTTTTGTGTTACCTTTTGAAGTGAGGGGCAGGCTCTGCTCACAGAACTCAAGGTGTTAAAATATATTTATGTGACCTGAAAAGTGCCAGGGTTCAGCAGAGCCTAAGGAAACTGCCCTGTAATACCTAAAGCACTGAAAAAGGAGGAGCTGATGGTGAAAAATTCTATAGAACAAGCAATAAATGTAATGTTAATCCATTCTTTTAGTTACTCTGAGGAAATCCTGTGAATGTTACAGAGCCTGGCTCTGTAAGGTGCCTTCTGTTGAGCCAGCAATAGTTAAGTGGAATTTCATTCACTTCCTGTGTTGCAAGTTTTGTTGAAAGTAGTTCCGCTGTTTCTATTTTTACCCTGATCAGAGGAGCCTGAGCTGCCTCGGGGTTACAAAAGACAGCTTGGGATCACCTCGAGCATTTCCACTCACTGCTTCTGTGAGCACCAGCACACAGAAAACTCCTGGCTTGGCTGGGAGCACAGCATCACACAATTCTTCTTTTTGAAGCCAGGCATATCAAAATCTCTGCTGAAATCAAACTGCTCATGCCTGGTGCATCTGAAAGCCCCTGTGACATGAGAACCTCACATCTTTGTGGTTTCTGAAAGGTGCATTTTACCATTTTACTTGTTGGAGTCGTTAAAAGAGCTGTTTGGATTTTTTTTTAATTTTTTTCTTTTTTTTTTTTAGCTCTTCAAGTATAAAATTGTAAGATGTAGTTATAGGAAAAAAACTGTGGGTTTGTGGTTGATGTTTTCATAAGTAGTGGAGCTTGCACTTTATCCTGTGGATGCTAACTGTGTCACCTGAACTGAATCTGGTGGTAAGAGTGTAAAAGTAAGAAATGAGGACAGTAATTACAGAGAAGTGAAGCATTTTGAGGTTGGTTTCTTGTACTACAGCTCATAATTCCTCTGTGTTTGTAACATGCCTTCAGCAGAATGAGCTTTACAGACACGACAGCGTGTGCACGTCAAATGATGGCATGTGAGCACAATATTGTGACTAAATCAGCCTGTGGAGCTGATCCTTGCTACGTGTGAGGAGCTAAATTATATTGTGTCAGCTGGGTGCCTCTGAAGGAGGCAGAAATACTGGAAGAAAATGAAAAAATCGTAGCTGGCAGTGGCAGAAATGGTTGTGCCACGTTAACATTGCCTTGAGGGGAAAAGGCATTTAGTCACAAAGCACATTAATTAATTTAACTAATTGTGTCAACGTGGCTGAGAGACACATCCCTGATTAAACCAAACCTTTCATGGCTTTCCAAGATGGAGCCCATACAGGAAACTGGGAAAGAAAAATCTGCTGAGGGTCTGGGGGAGGGAGACAGCACCACCAGAACCCCCAGCTCAGTTTGCAGCTGGAAGTTTCTGCTCAGCCTCCTGGACCCCACAGCAACGTGTGGAGCAAACCCAAACCCGTCCTGGGGCAGGAAGGAAGAGCAGAACCACAGCAGAGGGGCTCAGGGCAGGAAGGAGGGGGAACCTGTCCGTGGGCATGGGGTAACTGAAGGAACACTCTTGCTTCATGCTGGTTTTGGTTCCCCAAAGTTCAGAGCCCGGTGGGTGCTGGGGTTGGGCAGCAGGGGCTGAGCTGAGCAGGCTCTGGAGCTGAGCCTGGCTGGTTCCACAGCCAATTCCCAGCTCACTCCCTGTGCACAGGCACTGATCCCTCCGTGCTCCAGCTGCAGGTGTTCCTCACCATGTGTGAAACACTTGGCTACTGTACACAGTGGAAAAAATATTTATCTTTTGACGTTTTCACATGTTGATTCGTTATTTCCAACCATAATAAACCGAGAGCTTTGCACGTACGTGTGAAAGCACTCGGGGCTGTGAAATCCCACCTCAGCTGGTGCTGTGAGCACACAACAGAGTCAGCTCTGGCTCTTTGAAGCTGGCCCAGGTGTTCCTGCAGCTGTCTGCACACTCTGGGGACAGCTCTGATGTGGCCTGAGGTCCCTGGGTAACGTTTTCAGCACTGCTTGGGTGGCAGGTGTTTAAATTCCACAGCAGCAGGATTTAGGTGCTGCACTCAGCTCTTCCCAAACTGGGCTTGGCATTTCAGTCTTGAACTTGTGAGATTTAATTTTAATTAATTCTTGTAGGATTTAATTTTAACTTGTAAGATTTAATTTTAGCTTGTAAGATTTAGTTCCTTAACTCATAACTTGTCTCTGGTGGAGCCCTCGCTGACAGTTTTCTGTGCATTACTGTGTTGAGGTAAAATTTTAAAAAGTGGGACATTGCTGGAGGTCTGTGGCCAAAGCTGTTTGGCAATCTCCGGTCTAAGAGCCATAAATGTTCTTTGAATATGTGCCCCTTTTTCTGAGAGTTCATTCACATCTGCTTAGTTGAAGCAATAGCAATAAGGACAGTTCTGCTGTTACTAAAAATTAAGCACAATCATCAGTAAGCTTTGACATGCCAATAAAAATATTCTCTAGAATTGAAAGTGTTTATTTGATCTGTATAAATTTACAAATATGTAAATTGTTAAAATAAAGGAAATATTTAGCCCAGGACTGGTAACTATTTGCTGTATGTAAGAGTCAGTAACACAAACTATTCTGCAATTTGCTGCTCTTGATGTTCACTTCCTGTGGTTTTTCCTGTTATTTACTTACAATATAGCTGGATATTTATAAAAAATATGATAACCTTGAGAATTTAAAATGTTCAGCTGGTTTTGGAAAGCAAGTCCTTCAATGTGTGTGTGTAAAACCGTTTGTTTATCCATCCTTAAGCCTGAGGAAGTTCTTATTTCTCTCATTAACTGATGTGCTCAGCTGAGTGCAAGCACTTCCTGGAGCTCAGCTGAGGCAGAAGAGATAAACAGCTGGGCCCAGGAATATTCCCTGGCTTCTTGCAGTGTTTTGTTTAAACCATGCACTTGTTCAGGGTCAGAAATGCATCAAAGTGCTTTTCTGTCATACACAAATTTCCCCACATTGTTCTGGGCAGCAATAGGAGAGTACAAAATCATTAGCAAGTTTATTAAAGCCTCTATTTTTATAAACTCAGTAAAAAAAAAAGCCCATAATTTTTTGCTTGGGTTGTAGATTAAATGATTGATAACAGCCTGGTGTTTGCTTTTTCTTTTTGCATGAACACAAACTGTCCTCTTTTTGGTTTTTTTTTGCCTTTTTATGAGTGAGTGCTTTCAGAATTCCACACCTCTGATTTGCAATTTTTCTAATATTTCTCAGAAAAAGGCATTGCAGGGGCATGGTGGGAATCTCCATGGGAGGGACCTGGGGTGGGAATTTACAGTTAAATCATTTTCCCCTTACCACGAGCTCAGAATCCGAGCCTTCCCCAGAAATGCAAGGAGAAATACACAGCTTTGAATTACTTAACATGCCAAACCCAGACTGTAAAACTGCTTCAAAATACCCAGTTTGAGTGTGTGACACATCCAGAGACAGCTGGGGAATGGGGCAGCTCGGGGAAGAGCAGCTGGGGGCTTTTCCTTGTGTTAATCCCAAGCACCTGCTGTTGTTGGACACGTTTGAAATGACAAAAAACCAGAATTCTTTGTGTAGCTGGTGTTTTCCATAAACACTTTGAGCAGCTTTCATTGCTGCACACAAATGAATATGTAGCTGAATAAAGAAGGGTGAGAAAGAACTGCTGTCAGAGAAAATTTAGAGTTTTGGGCCCTTCTAATCTACCCAGACTGTCAGGGTATGGGGAAAGGGCTCATGAGGGGCTGAGGAAATACTAGAATATATGTCAAGCAATATGGTCACTTCCAGTTGAGTCTGGACTCTGTGAAAATATGGGAAATGTCCCAAATGCCCAGGGAATTTTTGTGGGAAGGCTGGAGGTCAGTTCTGCAATCAGGCACATTTACAGGATAAGTCCTTCAAGTGGCAATATCATGTTTGGAGCAACTGGTATCTGAAAAATGTCCAAGATGAAGTGAACAGGAACCAATCCAACCAGAGCACCAGCAACTGGTGAAAGGCTGGAGCCTGGGGCAGTGGAGTTTGCTGCCAAACACAAAAGTTCTGCAACAGCAGCAAACTCAGGGAGAAAGATGGGAAAAGAAGAGAATCCAATGTGGCTGGGGATGTTCCCTCGCTGTGTGGTTCAATATTTCAATAATCAGTGCCATAAGTGAGTCTGTGCCATGCCTGGGTGGTTTCTGAGCAGCTCTGGTGTGCTGGGCACTGCTCACAAGTTGTTCTTCCCCACATGATGCCAGTTCCTTCTTTTACCTTCAAGCACATGATGTGGGGGTGAGAAAAACCCCTCTGGCCTAGAAATATCCCTGTGTCTTTTCAGGAACTTGTCCTAGCAGTGGAGTGGAGGAGAATATTCGGAATATTTATTTGGATAAAGGAGTGAGAGAGAGGTGTCTGTGGTGAATAGAATAGCAGAAAATATCTATTCTCTTCTCCAGCTTAAAAAAGGGCATTTCCTGTGGGATAGAGCACTCCTGATGTCTCAGTGGCACCAGGCAGGGAAGGGACTTGAGGTCCCAGCTGTAATTCAAATTGGATAATTAAACACAATGTTTGAGAGCTTTTGTGTGTAAGTTGTGACCTTTTTAGGAAAAACCTGCAGGTGTTTTTGCATTCCCTTGGGAGCTTGGGCCTGTTAGGATCAAATAGAGATTCCCTGAGCAAATCTATTGTGTTGGGAGCCTCTGGAGACCTGCAGAGACATTCAGCTTCCATTGTCTGGGGTAGGAATAGTTTTATGTGCTCTCAAAAGGGATTTTCAGACCCAAACCCAATTAGTTTTTGTCTTCAATATTTGGTAGGTGAGGTCTGAGTATTGGTTTTGCACATTTTCTGTGAATGTGTTTCTCCATGGGAGGATTTTTGCCTGCCCACCTAAAAGAGATTATACAGATTTTGTCATTGTGGAAAATGTCTGGAGAAACACAGACCTTTCTGGTAGTTCCCAAGTTTTGGATGTTTGCTGGGGAAACACTTGAAGGAGAGCCCCAGATCAGAATTTTGCATGCTGGGATCATTCTTGAATTGCAATAAATGCTGAATCTGCTTTACTTGGAATGCTAAACTCTTTTTTTCCTAAAAGAAACAATTTCTGTGGTCCTTTGCAGGAGGAACCTGACCAAACTGTCCCTGATATTCAGCCACATGCTGGCAGAACTCAAAGGGATTTTCCCCAGTGGCCTCTTCCAGGGGGACACGTTCCGGATCACCAAGGCAGATGCTGCAGAATTTTGGAGAAAAGCTTTTGGTGAAAAGTAAGTTCCTAACTCTGCTTAAAAACAGGTGTGGGAGCAAACTGCACCCGGTATTTTTTAAGAATTCTGTTTGGCCCTTCAGGAAGGGCTTTGTCAGGTTAAAATAAATGATGGGAGAGACCTACTGCTCATTCCTACATTACATTTCCCAGTTTTTGTCCTGTCTGGTTTTAAATGTGTCAAGTGATGAATCTTTCCCCAGTTTCCCCAGGAGACTCTTGTATTGTCCCAGTGTTTTCCTTGATTATTCAGCTTTAATTTTCCTCTCCTTGATTTAATTCTTTAACTTTTAAGTAAGCTCTACAAGCTATGCAAAAGAATCCTTTCTTCTTCCAAAGGTTACCATGCCCCCAACATGGGTTGTTCTTTAGCTAAGCCATAATATTACATTCTTTTCATCTTCCCTCCAATTAGTCTTTCCAATCATTCACTCACCTCTCTTCTTCTCTGAATTTCTGTGTAGAAAATGGCTTTGCTAAGAGTGAAGGGGAAAGGGAAATGTAACAGTCTGTGTGTGCAGACTGCTGAAATGTCAGGTTTAATTTCTGTATCTAATGAAACACTGGCTAAATGAACCATGGAGGTGTTCACAGCAATGTTTGGGGATTAAAGTTAATGGATTGGGTACTGCTTTCAAATGGAGGGAGCTGAGGTACTTCACCTAAAGAGTTTAATTAGTAGCTGTCAGAACAAAAAGCCATAATGTATTTACTCATGAATAGCACAGTTGTCTGAAGTGAGGCATTTTCTTTCTGTGTTTCTATGCCACTTGATTTATTAAAAAAAGGAAAATATTCCTTTAAACAGGAGCCTGTGTTTTGGCTTCTGATTATCTTCCTTCTCCAGTTAATCCTTCTTTAGAGAGTTGGTTGCAGCTTTTTTTTTTTTTAACCATCTAGACTCAACTTCTTCTCTGCCAGCTGCAGCACTGTGAAATTATTATCAAGTGATGCTGTGGTAGGACTGCAGAAAGAGGGAAAAGAGAAACCAGAAGGGGCCTTCTAATTCCAAAATTTTGCATGTGCAGAGAAAATTGCTATAATTTCATTTGGCTGCTGATTTCCTGCAGTACCAAGAAATCTGGTTTTTTGTGTAACATGAATAAATCTCGTGTGGCTGTTTTTGATTTTCCTCTATTATCCCAACGTGGATACTGACAAAGATGAGGTGTGGGTGTGTTCATGGTGTGGTGCTCAGCCATTTGCCTTCCCTGCTTTCCCCAGGACCATTGTTCCTTGGAAGAGTTTTCGCCAGGCCCTGCACGAGGTGCATCCCATCAGCTCTGGCCTGGAGGCCATGGCTCTCAAATCAACCATTGACCTGACCTGCAATGATTACATCTCAGTGTTTGAGTTTGACATCTTCACACGACTCTTCCAGGTGAGAACTGAGCAATGGGAATCACTTCAGGTGTTTTGCTCTTCTTTATCCAGGCCAATATTTTACACTCATTATTTGTGCTGTATGGGATTTGCTTGTCTTGCCCTCCATCCCTTAAAGAGTATTACTTAAGACCCCATATTGCAGTAAATGTGAGTAATATTTCTGGCTGTAGAATAAGAAAAATCCCTAAATATACCCAGGCACATTCAGCATCCTGCCATGAATCAGGATTTCTCTTTCAAAGGTCACTTTGAGACTGAAGCTCTGACACAGCTTCTGCAAGCCAGGAAATGTGAAGCTTAGTTCATCACTCTGTCTTCCCTTTCTTTATTGTCAGATTTATTTTCCATGGAGGGGGGGGTGTTCAGGATGGAGCTCAAGCATGGAAATTTGGGTTTCCTATCTTTTGAACTGCCCCAGCCAGGATGTTGTGAACATGTCTGTGTGTGTGAGGAATCTCTGTAACTGAAGGGATATTAACAGTAGGTGAAATTCTTCCCCCCAGTCTCTAATAGTGCTAAATTCAAAAACACAGCTTCTGATGGTACAATTGGGTATTTACAAGAACAATCACTTACTTCTTTGGCTCTGACTTGCCTTTTCCCATGTGATGGGGTGGGTTGTAATTAAGATATGTCTAGATGAAAAATTCCCATGTTTGGTGTTGCAATGTAGCTGATCTCATTCAGCACTTTTTCCAAGTGTTGTTCATAAAGAACAAGTCAAGAGCTGCTGCAAATTCCAGGGGTTGCAGAGTTCTTAGGGAATGCTGATACCTTCCTGTAGACAAGTTAAAAAACGTGGAGAAATCAGGGGAGATTTACACAGCCAAGCCTTTCTCAGGATTGTGAGATTTCAAATGGTTGTTATGACTTTGGGGGCATCATTTTAAGCAATATTTGAGATGTGTGTGCTGGTTTCTTCATTCAGATCTGAGCCCAGCCACAGTCCTTGCCACACCCTGGTGAGGTTGGGTTGGTGAGGAACAGTCACAAGTTACAGACAGTGAAACTGAGACAGAGGGGAGGCCACTGTCCCCAGGCCATGCAGGAAGTCGGTATTGGAGAGCAGAGCAGTCATGGTTCCTGGGCTCTGCATAATCTCATTAAACTCCTGCCTTTATCCCTGTCTGGGGAATGACTCATTCTCTCTGCAGAAGCAGCACAATTGATGGCTATTCTTAAGCTGTGACCTCAGTGACTTCTCCTTTTGTATTTATTAAGGGAGTTTTGATTAAGGTCTGTCTTAGGTGATAATTTGATCCCCAACAAGCGACAAACTCAAATGCCACGTGCTGCATGGGAATGAATGTTTTCATTTCTCCACTGGCTTTGTGGTGGAACAGAAACATGTTTCTCTGACTGCAGAACCCTTTGATTCAGGAACATTAACCCTTTCCAGAAGTGTGTGCTTAATTTGTTTCTTTGGTTATTCCCCAGCCCTGGTCATCTTTGCTGAGGAACTGGAACAGCCTGGCAGTGACTCACCCTGGCTATATGGCATTCCTCACCTATGACGAGGTGAAGGCCAGACTGCAGAAATTCATTCACAAACCCGGCAGGTGAGAGGGAGCTCAGCCAGCAGGGAGGGTCTGCCTGCCATCACTGATTGCAGCAGGGCTGACACAGATTACCTGTGCTCCTTTCTGCAGCTTGTGTGGTCACTTCTGGGCTGCTTTTAAACAGGGAAGCCTACTGTAGTCTGTTTGTTTGTTGGGGTTTTCAAAGTTGATTTGAAACAAATGGTTTTAAGGATGTTAGCTTCTCTTACTCTGGATTCTGGGTTTAATTTCACCTGGAGGCCAGTTGGATTCTTTTCTCATTTTGTATCATATTGCAAAGTTCCCCTTTGAACTGCCTGGGCCTCAGTTGAGGAAAGCTGCTACAAATCATCAAGTTATTCCTACTAATTTTATTTACTGTCTTGATATGGCCAGACGAAGGCTGCCTACTTGTCACTGAACGTTTTCAGTCAGTTCCAAGCTGAGGTTTCTTTCCTTTGTGTGTTTTTAGTTACATTTTCCGACTGAGCTGTACCCGCCTGGGTCAGTGGGCCATTGGCTACGTCACTGCAGATGGGAACATTCTCCAGACAATCCCCCACAACAAACCTCTTTTCCAAGCACTGATTGATGGCTTCAGGGAAGGCTTGTAAGTAACTTTAGGAAAATTAGGACAACAAAGCAGTTAAGATTTGAATAGCCCCATTGCTGTCAGTGGAATAAGTCATTGCTGAACTATTTTGGCACTCAGGAATTACTGACAGCTGTCTTTGCACTGTAGAGCTGTGCAACAGCAGATGATAAATGTGCACCAGTGTTTCCCTTCTCATAAATCCCTTTTTTTTTGTCAAACCCTTAATATGAACCAATACTTAAGAATAATGTGTTTAATTTTGGAATTTCTGGAATAAAATTCCTCCAGAATTTTAGATTTCAGAATACCTTGACTTCCCACCCCTTGCTTCTCACCTTCATTCTTTCTTCCCTTCCCACCTCCAAAAGAAACCTTAGATCTGTGTACAGGCATTTAGAGATATTTTTTCTCCCAACTCCTTCCAGTTATTTATTTCCTGATGGCCGGAATCAGAATCCTGATTTGACTGGTTTGTGTGAGCCCACACCTCAGGACCACATTAAAGTTACACAGGTGAGTAAAGTGTTCCATAAAAGATTCCATTCCATGCAACTCTCTGCCTTTCTCCCTGATTTCCACCCTCCTTAGCTATTCACCCAGTTCTGTCAGAATTGTTTTTAGTGCTGCAGCATTTTACAAAATTCAGAAATCTTTGTGTGATAGGGATGGGCAGATAAGATGGCAAAACCAGATTTTAAGGGTTTATTTTTAGAATGTTCTGCCAGCATTGATGCTTTTGTGCCATTCAACATCAACACGTCTTGAACCCTGCTTTTCTTGGGATGCTTAAATGAAAATTATTGGATCATTTGAATTCCACTTTTTTCAGAGCTTGACAGATGCACCTAGCACATAAAATGATGGTGAAATCTTTGCATTTATGCTGTGATTTATGCTGGCTTTCCCTCAGGAGCAATATGAGCTGTACTGTGAGATGGGCTCCACATTCCAGCTGTGTAAAATCTGTGCTGAGAACGACAAGGATGTGAAGATTGAACCTTGTGGGCACCTGATGTGCACCTCCTGTCTCACAGCCTGGCAGGTGAGCCTTGGCCTCTTCTTTATCTGGCTCTTCTTTATCTCTCTGAGGGCAGCTGCTTGATCTTTTACAGGTATTCTCTTCTTTTGCAGATTCTTATTCAGAATATCTTTTACAGGTATATTCTTTTCTCAGAACTGTTCAGGTGTGGAGAGAACATAGCAGAAACATTTTCTCATTATGTCACAGCATCAGAAGCTGTTTAGATGCCTCATATCTTAATATGGAACAAGGAAAAACTGTGAATACTTCCTAAAGTGCTGTTTTTCTGCCTCAAGGAGAAAATATTCCCTATTTCTAGCCCAGTTTTCCTTTGTTACTCCTCTCAGCTGAAAGCTCCCTGCCAAAAAGCAGGTTACAAGCTGATTGTTTCTGGAGCAGGTGATAATTGTGCCCCCCAGAGGCTGCTGTGACAGATCTCTTGTGTCCCCTGCAGGAATCCGAAGGCCAGGGCTGTCCCTTCTGCCGCTGTGAGATCAAAGGCACGGAGCCGATCGTGGTGGATCCCTTTGATCCCAGGGGAGGAGGAGGATTGTCCAGGCAAGGGGCAGAAGGAACCCCCTCTCCCAATTACGATGATGATGATGATGACAAAGCTGATGATTCCCTCTTCATGATGAAAGAACTCGCTGGTACCAAAGTAAGTTCATGAATGATGAATGTGGCAGGGCCTTTTCTGCAGCAGTTTTCTTTTGGTGATTTTTAGTGCCTGTGAGGTTTGTCAGACCATGTAGCAGTAAACATCCTGCTCCCTACGGAAAACAGGGGTTTAGGTCCAGTTTTGTGAGCTCATTTCACACTGAGTTTGGGATCACAATTTAAAGCCTTTGATCTCTTGTGTGTTGTCTTGGAGGAATCCCCAGAGGGGTGAAAAAGCTGGACTGACCTGTTGGAATGGAAGGGCTGGGTTTGGAGCTCTCCTCTGTGTGTTAGATTTTGATTTTCTAGCCAGAATTCACCCAGATCAGCAGAAATTCATCCATTTTTCCCCAGTGATGGATACAGCCTTCCCAAGGTCCTGATAAATAACAGGGCAGGCTGTTCTGCTGAGGAACTCAGTTTGGCTGTCATCTTTTTATATGGTGGCTGATAAATCTGTCTAATAAAGGTGTGATAACTCTGCTTCCCTCCAGGAGCTGTGTACAGGCATTCTTTGTGGATCCCTGCATCACTTTTTCATTTCATTTCCATTTCTCATTTTAAAATCTGATTGCTGCTCTTGCATTTTTTTTTACTGCATAGGGAAGTGGGTTTGAATTTGGTTAATTTTTAATAGCTGAATCAACTAAAATAAGCTGCATTTCCTAGTCAGAAAAAATCTTCACCTCTGGTTTACCTGGAGTCTTTTTTCCCTTTATCTTCCATCCTGTGAAAAAATATACTAATCTGTAAACACTGTTCCTGGAGGGCTTTTTTTTTACATATTTTGGGGAAGCAAAGCAATTTTCTTGGTGTGACATCCTGTCAATGTTGGCTTTAGTGAGCTCAAACATACATGAAGCTTTTCAAAATGCAACAGCACTAACTTTGATTGTAAAAAAAGAGAAAATAAAGAGAATAACAGGCACTGTGCTGCTTTGTTGAGTGGAAAAGCAGCTTTCCAGAGACAAAAATGGAGGCTTTGGTGCACACCAGTGCTCTGTAGTGAAAGCAGTTTGCACAGGGACAGGAGGCTTTGCAGCAGATCGTGCCCTCTGGTGTTGAAAAGCAGCTCCAGGCCCACTGAGGCAGCTTTGTCACTCCATGAGAGCAGCTCGGTTTGGGTTTCTAAGTTGAATTTCTGTTACTCCATGAGAGCAGCTCGGTTTGCATTTTTGTTACTCTATCAAACAACTTGGTTTGTGTTTCTAAGTTGAATTTTTGTTATTCCATCAGGACGCCTTGGTTTGTGCTTCTAAGCTGCATTTTTGTTACTCTGCCAGGATAACTTGATTCGTGTTTCTAAAGTGCATTTTTGTTATTCCATCAGGACACCTTTGTGTTTTTAGGTTGCATTTTTGTTACTCCATCAGGACACCTTGGTTTGTGTTTCTAAGTTGCATTTTTGTTACTCCATCAGGACACCTTGGTTTGTGTTTCTAAGTTGCATTTTTGTTACTCCATCAGGACACCTTAGTTTCTGTTTCTAAGTTGCATTTTTGTTACTCCATCAGGACACCTTGGTGTGTGTTTTTAAGTTGCATTTTTGTTACTCCATCAGGACACCTTGGTGTGTGTTTTTAAGTTGCATTTTTGTTACTCCATCAGGACACTTTGGTTTGTGTGTTTCTAGTTGCATTTCAGTGGTGTCTCACTGCTAAGCTTGGATTGCTCCAAGCGCTGGGCGCTGCCTCCATTCCTGGAGGACAGCTGTTACCCCCAGAGCACTTTGTAGCTGGAGAGGCTCTCCAGAGGGCAGGAACTCCTGGCCTGAGCCCTGTGCTGATGTCCCACGTCCCTCTCTCAGGTGGAACGCCCTCCCTCGCCGTTCTCAGTGGCTCCTCAGGCCGCGCTGCCCCCTGTGCCGCCCCGGCTGGACCTGCTGCAGCAGCGAGTGGCCAACCCGCCCGGGGCCTCCAGCCCTGGCACCGCTTCCAAGGTCAGACACAGCCCTCTTTCCCCTTCAGTGTGATTTCAGTGGGGCAGAATCAGACACAGCCCTTTCTTTCCCCTTCAATGTGATTTCAGTGGGGCAGAATCAGACACAGCCCTTTCTTTCCCCTTCAGTGTGATTTCAGTGGGGCAGAATCAGACACAGCCCTTTCTTTCCCCTTCAGTGTGATTTCAGTGGGGCAGAATCAGACACAGCCCTTTCTTTCCCCTTCAGTGTGATTTGAATGGGGCAGAATCAGACACAGCCCTTTCTTTCCCCTTCAATGTGATTTCAGTGGGGCAGAACAATCTGGAGACTCCAACATGTTCTCTCTGACATCCCCAAGTACTTTCTTCTTTTTCTGTCCTGCATCCTGAACTACCAAATTATTATTACTGCTATCACATTCTCTGTTTTCAGCCTCAATCCCTGCTCCCTGCACCCTTTGGATTTTCCTCATATTTTGTTCTAGCTGATACAGAAGGTACCATATTTCTCTCCCCCAACTTTTCTGCACTCATTTCTCCATCAAGCATTTTTTACATAGAAAATGAAGGAAGGAATTCAATGTATGTGACTGGGAGAAATGAACTGGCTTTCTGATTGATCAGCAGAAGGCAGGAGGATGATCTTGGTGGCATTAAGTTAATGGTACTAGAGATGCAGCAGCAGTTCTTCATCTGGTTCAGATGAAATAATCAAATTAGGAAAGTTCAGGCAGAAGAAAATACCTATTTATGTGAATACTTATCACTGACTGATGAATGTTAACTTGTACAAATAACCCACAACTGAATCATTTTTTAAAATAATGGGGAGGCTCTGTTTGGATTCCAATCCAAGGCTGCTGTAAGCTGATGTTTTCCCTCAAGAAGAGGAATCTGGGTGTTGCTATAGGACACGAAAGAACACAAGCTCACACCGCTGTTCTCGAGGTGAAGAAAAAAGGGAAGTTTATTTTCTGACTCCAACATTTATAGTTTTCTATGAGTGACATAGGATTGGAGGGTGACAGTGCCACCTCTCCAATGACACTGAACAAACCAACAGTCTGTCAACTTTCTCTTCTTTCATAAAGTAATGCAAAACAATGAGTTATTTACAAAAAGTGTGTGAGAAAGTTTGCTACAAGAATGTCAACATCAGAAAGCTTAGAAAATCTTCAAAAATCAGGGTGACAATCTGGGGTGTTCAGAGCCTGGCTGGAGCACACGTAGTTCCTGTGTTATCTCCTCAAGCCTGTGCAGAAGGTGCGGAGATATCTCGACATTCTTGGAGATGATGTACTAATACCAACAGATAAACCCACCCCAAACTCTCCCTCCTGTTTATCTCTTCTGCCTGGGCTGTCTGTTCTAAGCACTGTTTCTCTCCCTGCTCCTCCCAGGCTGCTCCAGGTGCTCTGCACAAGGACAAACCTCTGCCGATCCCCCCCACGCTGCGGGACCTGCCCCCTCCACCACCCCCGGACCGCCCGCACCCCCTGGGCCCCGAGAGCCGCCCGCAGCGCCGGCCCCTGCCCTGCACTCCTGGCGACAGGGACAAGCCACCCCCGCTGCCCTCCAACCGCCAGGGCGACCCCTGGCCCGCCAGGCCCATGCCCAAAGCCCCAGCGGAGCCCTGGGCCGGCAGGGAGCTCTCAAACAGGCACTCACTGCCCTTCTCGCTGCCCTCGCAGCTGGAGGCCAGGGCGCTCGGCAGCACCCTCAGCCTGGACAGCCCCGCGGTGAGTAGCTCTGGAGGGAGCCTGGAGAGGCAGTCTGGGAGAAAAGGCACCTTCCTCTCACACTGAGGAGTGGGATTTTGTCATGGGAGAGATGGAAAGAAATTGGTGTGTTCTCGCCAAGGGAGATGCTTTCATTCCTTTTGGGAACAAAGTTGAAATCCCAGTTGAAAGCCCTGCGGTGAGTAGCTCTGGAGGGAGCCTGGAGAGGCAGTCTGGGAGAAAGGGCACCTTCCTCTCACACTGAGGAGTGGGATTTTGTCATGGGAGAGATGGAAAGAAATTCGTGTGTTCCAGGCAAGGGAGATGCTTTCATTCCTTTTGGGAACAAAGCTGAAAGCCCCGTGGTGAGTAGCTCTGAAGGGAGCCTGGAGAGGCAATCCGGGGAAAAGGCACCTTCTTCTCACGCTGAGGAGTGCCATTTTGTCATGGGAGAAATGGAAAAGAATTGGTGTGTTCCAGGCAAGGGAGATGCTTTCATTCCTTTTGGGAACAAGGTTGAAATCCCAGTTGAAATGCCAATTGCCTGATTGAGGCATTCACGTGTCCTCTGAACGTGCTCTCGGCAGCACCCTCAGCCTGGACAGCCCCACAATGAGTAGCTCTGGAGGGAGCCTGGAGAGGCAGTCTGGGAGAAAAGGCACCTTGTTCTCATACTGAGGAGTGGGATTTTGTCATGGGAGAGATGGAAAGAAATTGGTGTGTTCCAGGCAAGGGAGATGCTTTCATTCCTTTTGGGAACAAAGTTGAAAGCCCCGCAGTGAGTAGCTCTGAAGGGAGCCTGGAGAGGCAATCCGGGGAAAAGGCACCTTCTTCTCATGCTGAGGAGTGGGATTTTGTCATGGGAGAGATGGAAAAGAATTGGTGTGTTCCAGGCAAGGGAGATGCTTTCATTCCTTTTGGGAACAATGTTGAAATCCCAGTTGAAAGCCCTGCAGTGAGTAGCTCTGGAGGGAACCTGGAGGGGCAGTCTGGGAGAAAAGGCACCTTGTTCTCACACTGAGGAGTGGGATTTTGTCATGGGGGAGATGGAAAAGAATTGGTGTGTTCTCGCCAAGGGAGATGCTTTCATTCCTTTTGGGAACAAAGTTGAAATCCCAGTTGAAAGCCCTGCAGTGAGTAGCTCTGGAGGGAACCTGGAGGGGCAGTCTGGGAGAAAAGGCACCTTGTTCTCACACTGAGGAGTGGGATTTTGTCATGGGAGAGATGGAAAAGAATTGGTGTGTTCCAGGCAAGGGAGATGCTTTCATTCCTTTTGGGAACAAGGTTGAAATCCCAGTTGAAATGCCAGTTGCCTGATTGTGGCATTCACATGTCCTCTGAACGTGCTCTCGGCAGCACACTCATCCTGGACAGCCCCGCGGTGAGTAGCTCTGGAGGGAGCCTGGAGAGGCAGTCTGGGAGAAAAGGCACCTTCTCACACTGAGGAGTGGGATTTTGTCATGGGAGAGATGGAAAGAAATTGGTGTGTTCCAGGCAAGGGAGATGCTTTCATTCCTTTTGGGAGCAAAGTTGAAATCCCAGCTGAAATCCCAATTGCCTGGTTATTGTTCACCTTTCAGTGCTGAAAAGCTGAGGATGTCTTCTGTTGTTCTCTTGTCACGGACATATTTTATGAAAAATCTTTTTGCTAAGATCTTTTCTCTTTTCTCAGCTCTGGAGAGAAGCTGAGAGGCCTCAGAAATGAAAAATTAGCAAAAAATTATCTGCTGCTGTGGAATGCAGAGGTGTATCTTTGATTAGTCTCATGTGGTTGTTTCTAATTAATAGCTAATCACAGTCTAACTGTCTCAGACTCTTTAGTCAGTCACAAGATTTTATTATCATTTTATTCTTTTCTTTGCTAGCTTCCTGATGAAATTTTTCCTTCTACTCTTTAGTATACTTTTACTATATCATTTTTTTAAAATATAATATATAATCATAAAATAATAAATCAACCTTCTGAAACATAGAATCAAGATTCTCATCTCTTCCCTTGTCCTGGGACCCCTGTGAACACCACCAAATTCTCTGAAGAATTCTGATTTACTCTGCTGGCTTTTCAGCCCTGAGAAAACCACCATGCCAGCTGTGAGGAGTTTGACTGGATAAAACCTGAGTTCAGTTTGGGTCTGTTCACCCACAGGACACTGTTACCAGTGAACTGATTAGTTCAACATTTTGTTGTCTAAAGGAAATTTCAGGCAGTTTTGCTTTCCTTGATTCCATTTCCTTAATTTTTCCTTCTAATGCTTCCAGCTTTCTAAAATTGAAACAAGCACAGTTTTTGCCAGATTTTCTAAGAAAATGGCACGTGCACAGTTTAATCCTGTCTCCAATTCTGTCTGTTTATCTGCATCCTTTTCCTCTTGGCTCCCATCTTGGCCTGTTTCAGCTGAATTTGCCAAGGCCATTGGAACCTCAAAATGTGAAGTTCTTCCTGCAGGAAAGTCCCTGCAGTGTCCCCACTGAGGGGAAGCTGTCAGAGAATTCCTCGATTTCTGAGGTGTCAGTAGAAGAAATGAGGATACTTCATTCCCACAGAGGCTGTACAAGGAGTGGCTTTGCAGCTACACTGGGCCATGAGTTGTTTCTGATTCCTGGTTTGGAATTTTGTCTTCCAGAGCTCCAACACTGGTCCAGCAGCAACCTCAGAGTGTGAACACCCCAAAATCAAACCCTCCTCATCTGCCAATGCCATCTACTCCTTAGCTGCCAGGTCTGTTGGGACTTTTATACCTTACAGAGTGGGAATTGCTGGGTGCTGGTGCCAGAAACAGAACTGGCACAACCCTTTCAGTCTTGGTTTTAAACTCTGACAGATTCAAAACACAATTTAGAGAAAGCAGCTGAAATCAAGGAGCTGTGGGGAATGGTGGGAGCTCCCC
The DNA here is from genome assembly GCF_023055355.1 of Agelaius tricolor. Classification (NCBI taxonomy): domain Eukaryota; kingdom Metazoa; phylum Chordata; class Aves; order Passeriformes; family Icteridae; genus Agelaius; species Agelaius tricolor. The sequence continues at coordinate 6,810,839 of NW_027269289.1, read as the reverse complement.
TGGGCTGTGGCAGTTGCCATCAGCTCTTTAATAAATTCACTTTTGAGTGGGGCTTTGTGTGATATAAATGTGCATGATATTGTCACTTCCTTTTGCATCATGACCTTGTGCTGGTGTGACCTTGTGGGCTGCATCCTGAAAACCAAATTATTTCTTTAGACAGACTTGCTGTGAGGTGACTGTGGATTTTAAAGGGCACCTTGGTATGAATTAGATTTGGTGTAAATGTTTTATATCTTGTTTCTCCTGCCTCCAGACCACTGCCTGTACCAAAACTGCCTCCTGGGGAGCAGTCTGAGAGCGATGAGGACACTGAATACATGTCACCATCCTCTCTGCCTGTGGTGCCTCCAGGTCCTGCTGTGCAAAAACCAGAGCTCAAAATGCCTTTGGAAATGACTCAGAGTTTACGGTGAGATTCTGGCTGGGTTTGCACTCCCTCCTCCCAGCTCTGGGGCAGCATATTTGGGACATCAGGGTGGGAATTTCGCTTGCTCAGATTTCTGAATTCCCCCAGTGATATTCACCAGATCTTGACTAAAATAGCAATAAAGGAAATGTGACCACTGCTCTTTGCAGAGTCCTTGTACAGTATTAAAGGACTCAGATATCCCCTTCCTTCCCACTCTCTCTGCCAAGAACCTTTTGAGAGCAGAAACAACTGAAATTCAAAACTCTTACTAAAATGTAATTTTCAGTGGTATCAGTTTTGGTGGTATCATTTTAACTCTTTTAAGCTGAGGTACTCTACTGCAATAAACATTAATAGAGCATTTTCTAGAACAAACATTTCACAGAGCAGTGGTGATTTCACCTTGAAACAAGAAGCTGTGCACAAACTCTGTCACAGAGGCAGGGTGGAGGTGGTGGCCACTGTCACCTGTGTGATGGGGAATGTCTTCTCTCCCTCAGAGTTTTGGACTGTGACCAGCAGCCCGAGGGCTCCATGTATGAAGCAATGTACAACATTCACTCTCAAGCAGCATCCTCTGCTTTCGAGGCTGTCAACACTTCTGGTGAGTGGGTGTGCTAAAGAACAGCTGAGAACTGGCCTACAATGAATTGCTCCCAGTGGAACAGCATTTTAGGCTGAATTAGAGGAATTACATTTGGTTTTGTTGTTAAAATAGCTGGGATGTATGTGGAAGTACGAGTCTGTACTTCATGCACACTGAATCTATCAAGTATTTTTAACCTAATCACAGAGTCACAGAATCACAGAATCACAGAGTCACTGGATCACAGAATCACAGAATCAGAATCACAGAATCACTGAATTGCAGAATCACAGAGTCACAGAATCACTGGATCACAGAATCACAGAATCACAGAGTCACAAAATCACTGGATCACAGAATTACAGAATTACAGAATCAGAATCACAGAGACACAGAATTACTGGATCACAGAATCACAGAATCAGAATCACAGAATCACTGAATTGCAGAATCACAGAGTCACAGAATCACTGGATCACAGAATCACTGGATCACAGAATCACAGAGTCACAGAATCACTGGATCACAGAATCACAGAATTACAGAATCACAGAGTCACAGAATCCCAGAATGATGAGGTTGGAAGAGACCTCTAAGATCATCCAGTCCAACCCATGCCCTCACACCTCAACCAGACCATAGCACCCAGTGCCATGTCCAGTTTGTTTTTAAACACATCCAGAGATGGTGATTCCAGCACCTCCCTGGGAAGAGCATTCCAGTACTTTAATTTTCCCATCTGGAAAGAGTTTCCATTAATTGTGAGGTTTTAACAGCAAAACTTTAGTTCGGTGTCCTGTCAGTGCTTGGGAAATGAGGGAGTGGAGTCTGCCTTGAGAGACAGCTCAGGCCCAGAGCTCAGAACGTGCCTCCTCTTGCAGATGAAGGGAGCCTGGCAGCAGCCCCTGCCAGCAATGGCCCTGAGGAGTCAGAGAATGAGGAGGATGGCTACGATGTGCCCAAGGCTCCGCTGCCCGTGGCCGTCGCTCGCCGCACCCTGTCTGATATCTCCAATGCCACTCCTGCCTTCAGCCGAATGTCCTTGGAAAACGACCCTGTCACAGGTCAGAGAGCTCTCCTCCCTCTTCCTGCTGCTGCTGCCTGGCTCTGCATCTTTGAAACTTGTGTCATTCGCTGAAGATTTTGGATGTAAGGTGTAAAATCAGGTTTATGAGGCAGAATTGGTTCTTAGGTATTTTGTTTGATTTTATTTTAGCTTTTGTTTGATTTATAGCTTGGAATGTGCTGCCTTGGTCATTTAATCCCCAGGCTTGCAAATCACACTGGAATCTCAGTTAGGAAAAGCTTTTTTCAGCTTAAAGTTTCTTGTTCACATTCCCCATCACACTGTTTCCTACAGAGCATAGACTGTTTTGGTACCATGGTGTACCTGGTTCTGAGACAGGATTTCCCATCCCTGGAAGTGCCCAAGGCCAGGTTGGATTTGGGGTTGGAGCACCCTGAGATAGTGGAAGGTGTCCCTGCCCATGGCAGGGGGTGGAAGGACCTTTGAGGTCCCTTCCAACCCAGACCATTCAGGGATTGTGTCCCTGTGCCAAGTGGAAGATGCAGGGTTGGCCTGGCAGGGTTTGTGGCACTGCCAGTGCCTGCAGATGGCACAAGAGTTCTGCACACAGCTCCTGATGCTCTGAACTCCTCTGAGCAGGGACCAGTGGCTCAGCAAGTTCAGCTTTTTGTCCCTGGGGAATAGAGGACATGGTGTCCTTCTGGCTGCAAGGCACATTCTCTGAGGGAAAAACTAAAGCCTCGTGTCTCCAAGAGCCTTTCTGAATAATGATTGACTTATTTCCTGCTCAGCAGCTCTTAAGGAAGCTCTGAAACTCTTTCTGTTGGGGGTTTTCAGTCTGTGCTGGTGATTTGCCAAGGAGCAGGAATGAGTTTCTTGTTCCTTCTGGAAGCAGAACCTCCTGTACCCAGAACCCCTTCCCCCAGTGAGTCTTCTCTTTTCCTGCTTCACCATTCCACTTCCCTGACCTTCTTTAGCACAGAGAAGAGTTTCCTAGTGCAGAAAAGTTCATTATTTTTGCCCCACCTCCCTTTTTCACTTTTAAATCTGTTCCTGTGTCTGTAGAATTTGGCTGAAAGGGATAAAAAAGAAACAGAGCAAGTCCCACCCCCACCTCCCAGATGAAGTACTGAGTTTAATCATTGACACTCTGTTTCTACAGCCCTGAAATAACACTGCTGTTGTCCTGCTTTAGGGCTAGGAAAATGGAAAATGTGGAAAATGCTGATTGTTACTGCTGTGGGAAGCAAGGCACTGGTGCAGGCAAGCCTGACTGCTGTGGGATTCATCTTGGCAGATTTATGCTCTCAGGAGCTGGACCCTGCAGTTTTAATTAATGATTTACCAAAATAACTGTCTTAGCAGTTGTCCTTTCAGACTGACCCGTGGTCTCTGAAACTTGATCCAGCTCAAGCTGAAACAGCAATTCCAGAAGGCAGTCTGGGGCAGAGGAGGGGGCAGACCTTCTTCTCACATGTACAAAAAGCTTTTTATGTGTGAGAAACTTCAATTCTGAAGATGAGGGAGCTGGACTGAGCTGTGGTCGGTGAGGAAGATTCAGGGAATCTGGTTCCTGAAGAGCTTTCTCTGTCTCAGGGCTTTTGGGGCAAGTTTTTGAGAAAAACCCCACAATGCTGCTTCTCTGAGCAAGCTGCAGTGCTCACTCTTAGAAAGGAATTGTGTGGACGTGATTTGTCTGTTGTACTCCAGTTCTCTGCCAGAAAACTCTGTGAAGTGCCCTGAGGACTTTTTCCGGGAGACAAATAAATCTTTCTTTAAGGTGATGTCAAACATCCCTGTAGAAAAGTTTCCTGTGATTGGCAGAAAATGCTTTCTGCAATGATACAGGAGGTTAAAACTCAGAAATGTCAGATGCTGGCTGAGCACATTAAACAATGTGTTTTTTCCTTGGAGAGTTTGGTGACTTGTTTGGTTTATTGGCTGTTATTTCCTCTTCCCAGCAGTGCATGATGTGGCTGCAGGGCAGTGTCACATCAGAATGACTCAGGGAAAAGCAGAACAGGCTGAGCTTTATTGATCAGCCATTAGGCAGGCAGAGCTTCAGCAGAGGAAGAGGAGAACATAATTCAGTTGCTGACCCTTCAGAGAGCATAATTCAGTTGCTGAGCAATTGTGGTGGGACTGAGTTTGTGCGCACAGAGATGAGGGAGCAGCCTCTGGGCAGTTAAACTGGGGGGTTCTGTCTGCTTCTGGAAGGAAATGAGGTGTCTGGTGCATTGAATATTCACTGTGTCATTTTTTCTGATTCTAAGGCTGCTATCTGAGCTCTGCTTACACACATAGATCCTATGCCATTTTTTATGTGGTTTTATCTTACTAAATGAGCCTGATAAACCTTGTTAATTAAGAAAAACCTCCCCAGCTGTTTTTGCACCCAGGTGGGGAAGCTGAGCAGCTTGGGAAGGAGGATAAAAGGGCTGGAGAAAGCAGCAGAGCTCAGTGACAGCTTTTTTTGAAGTGCCATTTATCTCCCTGCTGTCATCTCAGCTTCGTTCCAAACAAAATTTCCACATCTTTCTGTTGAAGTGATGCACTTGTTTCTCCTGCCAGGTTTTTCAGACGGCTCCCAGGTCCCCGAGCGGCCGCCGAAGCCGCTGCCCCGGCGGATAAACTCGGAGCGCAAAGCCGGGAGCTGCCAAGCAGGAGGAGCCAGCAGCGGGGCCAGCTCCTCCCTGCACCTCTCCAGCGAGATCGAGAACCTCATGAGCCAAGGCTACTCATATCAGGACATTCAGAAAGCTCTGGTCATTGCACATAACAATATCGAGATGGCCAAGAACATTCTGCGGGAGTTCGTGTCCATCTCCTCCCCGGCGCACGTGGCCACATAGCACACGGGCACCTCACACCTGAGCTGCTGTGGACCAACTGCCTGGGCAGCTGCTGCCCAGCTGTGCACCAAAGGGGAAGGGGGTTCCTTTAGAGACTTCGTGCTGAGGTCAGTCCTGCCTCTTGAAGAGAATCAGTTATCAGGTTTTCGTGGTTCCAGATTTCAAAGCAGTGGGATGGAGCGGAGCGGTGTTTTATACAGTGTATGTCTTGGAGTCCTTTACCCCTACCTCTTGTCTGAGAGAACAGATTTATTTCCAGGGTGTTGGTAGAGAAAGGTATCGTGAGGAGGGATCCCCGAGCCGATGCCCTGGAGGCTGGGGGGAGTTGTTTTGTGCTGTGAATTTTAAGTGGATGCTCAGAGAAACAAAGTCTCGAGGTCGGTGTGGTGTGTCCTGTGGTTCATGGTACTAGGTTTGGATCTGTTCGCTGCTGTGTGTCTGGCTCAGGCTTTTCAGAGAAGCTGGAAGGTCACTTTCTGCTGGGAATTTATAGGAGACCTTGGAAGAATCCTTTGATTGCTTCCTGTTGGCCGTGGTGTGTCCCTCTTGCCTGTAATAATAGCAGTTATTGCTTCTGATTCCAGTCCTCCCTTGCTGCCTGGAGATAGCAGGACGAGTTTCTGTCAGGGGTTTTGATCCTGGCAGTTGGATTTCTCTCATGTGTGTGTGTGTGCTCTTGCACTGGCAGCACCAGATTCCAGGAGCAGGAGGAGCTTGGCGTGGTTTTGAGGGGTGGGAGAGGGGGGCAAAGAATTTGAGCAAGAGCAAAGAACTGGGGCTGCTGCTTCTCCTCTCTTAGCCTTGAGCATTTTGTGCTTCAGTGCTCAAATTTGATTTGTGGCCCTGCTGGGCTGGAGCAGCCGTCACTGGACACTCCCATTGCTCTTCCCTAGGAATGTTGCACCTGGTAAATAGGATGTTTTATTTATCTTCATTGCATGGTGGCTGTTGCAGACTAGTGGCCTTCACACACATTCCTCCAGAGAGCTTTTGCAGGAGCCATGTTGTGCCAGGATGTTCTGTGGAATTGGTAGATGCAGCTGATGTGTTTGTTGGAATTTCACCTGCTTTGCAGTCCCAGAAGTGCAGCAGTTCTCTGCATGGCTGTCCAAACAACATGGGGGCTCTCCTTTCCATTTCCATTTCTCTAAGGTGTTGCCAGATCTGGTGTTAAAACAGACCTGGGGAAAAAATTCTGTATTTGTGGAGTGATCACATGGTTTTAAAGGTCAGAACTCAGCTGTTGCATTGGAAAAACCTGGCTTGCCTACTCAGCTACTTAACTCTGTTCATATTAGAGGAGTGGATGGTTCCTTTGGAGAAGATTTAGATCCAGGAGGCACAGACAGATCACAGCCTGTCAGCCTGAGAGGCTCTTGGCCTTTGGAGCATGTCCAGCATTATTTGCATCTCCCTGAGGTCAGCAGAGGTCACTGGGCTAAGGGCTGCAGTTGGAATTTTGCTGGAGTGATTCTGGCACTCGGGGGCACTCTGGCCTTTGAGGAATCCAGGGGCTGGGCCAGATGGCCCCAGTGGCAGAGAACCCTTCATGAGTGCTGTTAGCAGGGCAGGAAGTGGATTTGAATTCAAGCTGAGGTTTCTCTCCAGACCTAAAGCTTTCTGAATTGCTGCAGGACACTTCCAGGCAGGCTGAAGTGTCTCTCTTTACTCCTCTCCTCTCTGTAGTGGAGAAAACACTCAGACAGCTTGGGGAGCTCTCCTGCCACGTCCCTGACCCCTCCCTTGGCTGCTTTGGGGTCAGGGCTGGCACTTGCCAGGCCTGGCAGTGGGCAGGGGGGTGCTCTGCAGGGCACAGGGCTCAGGCACAGCGCTGGGCTCAGTGCCTGGGGGAGGAAGGAGGGGAGGAAGAGCTGCTCTTCCTCCTGTGCCCCCAGTGCAGCTGCCAGGGGTGCCAGCCCTGCTCCCTGTGGGATGGGTGGGAGCCTCTGCAGGAGCAAGGCCAGCACTGGTGCTGCTGAGGCAGGAGCAGGGGACAGCAGGAGCAGGGGACAGCTGTGGCTGTCAGGGGACAGCTGTGTCACACTGGGCAGCCTGAGCAGCCGCAGTCCCTTGTCCTGCAGATCCAGGTGCAAACCCTTTAGTGAGGGGTTTATTTCCCTTTTTTCCACACTCCCACTGGGCTCTGTGTTGGTTGGGAGCCCTTTGGTGTCTGTCCTGCTGTGTGAGCTCAGTGTGACTCCTGCCATGGCTGAGCCAGGCTGACCCAGCCAGCTCCAAAGCCTTAACTCTTGTCCTGCCCAGCGTGTGTGGCACCAGTGATTCCCTGTGCCCTCCAAGCCCCTCAGGGCAGGCTGGCTGTAATTTCCATGAAATCCTGCTTGGCAGAGCTGTTCCAGGCCTGTCTTTGGGGTCTATGTGCCAAGAGATGTTCCTGTGGGTGTTGTTCTGGGTATTAGAGATTAGAGAGAGCAATCTTTGTGGCATGTATCGCTGATTTCTCTGCATGTGTCCTTTCTGTGCACTTGTTTATGTCTCAAACTGATTTAAGAAACTTAAGTCTTGCCTTTTCTTCCTTAGACACGTTAAGAATTTGCTGATTCCACTGAGGGCAGCAGAGTCCTGGCCATGTCTTGTGGCTGTGCTCTGCCAGCTCGATCCAGGCCCTGCCCAGTGGATTTTTCTTGTTCTTTCTAAGCCCAAGATTGATTGCTCTTCTTTCCCTTCACCTCCCTCTCCTTTATTCTTAAGAAAATTACCTTTCTGATGCTACTTTAAAAAGGAAAAACAACCCAAATGTCTAGTGCCTTTCTTAAGGGGATGCTGCATGGCCAGGCTGGATCTGAGGATCCATCCCTGTGGGGAAATGAGCAGAGCTGGACAAGCAGCACCAAACTGCTTTGGGAAGGGTGCAGAGGAGGAGCAGGAGAGATGGGCAATGCTCCCTTGGACTCTGACACTGTGTTTTGTAGCATTTCAGCCGTGGAGCTTCCGTGTGTGGACTGGAGCTGAGCCGAGCTCGGGGCCAAGTCAGGATCGTGGGATGGGGTAAAAAATGCTGGGGGTGTCCTGCAGCTGTCCCTGAAAGGAGTGGGAAACACTCCCAAAAGGAGTGGGGAACACTCCCAAAAAGGGTGAGGGAACACTCCCAAAAAGAGTGGGAAACACTCCCAAAAAGGGTGAGGAAACACTCCCAAAAGGAGTGGGGATCACTCCCAAAGGAGGGGGATCACTCCCAGAGGAGGGGGATCACTCCCAAAGGAGGGGGATCACTCCCAGAGGAGTGGGCATCACTCCCAAAATGAGTGGGGATCACTCCCAAAATGAGTGGGGATCACTCCCAGCAGGAGCTGTGGGAAGCAGGAGGTGCCCTCCTGAGCAGGATCCAGGTGATTTCCCGTGTCCAGAGCCGAGCAGGAATCCCCAATTTTCCCCTTTTTTAGTGCATGTCCTCAACCCCAGCCCTCCCCAGGGTCAGACAGGCTCAGGGCCCAGCATGTGGCTCCTGCAGCAGACTGGTGACATTTCTGTAGCTCATCCTGAGGCAGGCTCCTTGCTGTAAATGTGGTTTGATTGGTTGCTTTGTTGGGTTTTTGTTCGTTTTATTTCTTTTTTTTTTTTTCAGTTGAGCAAGAAAAAATGCAACTCCCAAGGCACCTTCTCAGAGGTGCCACTTTAAAGATTAGTGGGGAATAAGGACATTTATTTTTAAAGTTCCTCCTAGAAATCTTTTTTGTTTGAAATTCCCAGTGGAGGAAGAACTGCTGTTACTGTTGTTCTTTCTCATGGACAAATACCAATTTGTAAAATATCAGTGTTAAAAAATGTTGAGATTTTCACGAGATATTTTAAAAAAAAAAGTATAATAGTGTCATTAATATAAAATTATAATAGCAGTATTTAATCCTTTCAGATCTGTAAAGAATAAGGAAAAACAGAAGGTAAATATTCTTACAGAGAGTAGCTGAGCTTTAAGGTTCACTTGGTTTAAAGTCCTCATTTTGTTTGCAGATGCATTGTTAATGTTTAGAGGTTATACTAATGTTATTTATTAATTGTTTCCATCCTTGTATGCTGCCCACTAAGAGCTTCTTTGTTTGGGATTTCATTCACCTGTGTCAGTAAGAAAGAAAACAAAACAAAGTTTTATTTTTAAATAAAATTTCCTTTGTTGTAGCAGATGGTGTGTGTGTGTTGTGGTGCTTCTGTAAGTGCTGGAAAAAGAAAATTTTAGGATTTCAATCTCCTGGATCCTTTGCAGACTGACTTTGGAGTTATTTTATAATTATCACCACAATTATCTGGTAAATTCAAATTTAAATTCTAGCCACTGACAGAGGCCAGGAAAGATTTATATAAAGATTATAGTGATTAAACATATTCTGAGAGATTCAATGAATAAAGGCTCTAAGCCATCAGGACCAAGAAGAACATGAAGTTACCACCCAGGAAGAGAATCCAAGGGAATATTCTGCAGCCTTTTAAAGTTATTGCATGGATATTATAGAAATAAATAAATATCTCACACAATTCTAGAATTACATGTGTATGAATTACAATTCTAGAATAGAGTTATTAGAATGTATTATTAATGAAGATAGGAAAAGAATGATATATATTTGAATCCATTCATTGAATACTCATTGGTCTCTATTCATATATATCAATCTATGAATATTTTACATAGAAAATAGATTAAAGAAATCCAGGCTGTGCCACACTCCAACCTTCCAGAGGGGCCCAGAAATGGAGCAAACAGGGACACTCTGGTCCAGGGGACAAAGGGGACATTCAGGAGCCAGGGGAGCCCCCAGAGGGGTCAGGGAGGGTGACTGGGGCCTGGACTGGGGAGAAACCTCGCACAGAAACCACCACTGAGGGGTGAAATGAGGGCACTTGGGGTGAAATGAAGAGAAAAGGTTACCTGAGGTCATTTGAGGCCCTGTTCAGGGTTACTTGAGGGCATTGGGGTCGTCCGAGGTCATTTGAGGTCCTGATCAGGGTTACTTTAGGTCATTGGGGTCAATCGAGGTCATGATCAGGGTTACTTTAGGTCATTGGGGTCAATCGAGGTCATGATCGGGGTTACTTTAGGTCATTGGGGTCAATCGAGGTCATGATCGGGGTTACTAGAGGTCATTGGGGTCATTTGAGGTCACAGGGGTTACTTTAGGTCATTTGAGAATTTTTTGGTTTTCCAGGGGTTACTTTAGGTCATTTGAGACCCTGCTCGGGGTTACTTTAGGTCATTTGAGGCCCCGATTGGGGTTACTTGAGGTCATTGGGGTCATTTGAGGTCACGATCGAGGTTACTTGAGGTCATTGGGGTCGTTCGAGGTCACGATCGAGGTTACTTGAGGTCATTGGGGTCGTTCGAGGTCATGATCGGGGTTACTTGAGGTCATTGGGGTCGTTCGAGGTCATTTGAGGTCCTCATTGGGGTTACTTTAGGTCATAGGGGTAACTTTAGGTCATTTGAGTCCCCAGTAATGAATCAAGGGCTCAGATGAGGACACAGGAATGAATTCTTGTGAGCTGGGCCACAGGAGCAGGGACACTTTGGTGTCACCCATCATTTACCCTCTGGCCTCTCAGGGTAGCGACAGGGGGTGGTTATCAGCTTTATTAATATTTTTTATTAATTAGTAGTGTTAGTTTATTAGTGTTTATTATCATCTCCAGTATGTACAGACAGTATTGGTGTCAGCTACTGATTCAATTATCAAAAAATTCTAACAGTCAATTTTATTTATAATATTATTTTTTAAGATCCAGTGGTACAATCACCTATTGCAGCCTAAAGATAAGATTATGTAATTTGAAATTATTATTATTATTATTTTATTTTTTTTATAATTATAGTTATTTTTATAATTTTTTATTATTTTATTATAAATATATTTTTATTATTATTAGAATGGACATATTTATTAGCATTTATAGTAATTAGTGTATTATTAGCAGCCACAGGGGCATAAATGGATCCTCTTGGAAGCTCCATGGGATTATGGAATGCCCTTCCCACCCTTCTGGCTGTGGGAACAAACTCCACCACTCAGCTTTGAATCCGTACTTTATTTTCACATATATAAAAAAAAAAACCTTGCAAGTATCGGACAACCAAAAAAAAAAAAAAAAGAGAAATAAAACTCCTGGAAATGTACACACAATCCAACAAAAATATATATAAACCAAAGCTTTTGCTTTTGGACACCACGTGGAGCAGGCGGGGACAGGTCCCCTCTGGCACCCGGGGGACGAAGCCTTGTGAGCAGCAGAGCTCAGAGGAGGGGATGGAGGGGCAGGAGGGGCTGATCCCTCTGGGATGAGGCAGGGGAGGCTGGCACTGAAGCTCATGGAAGGTTCTTGCCCTTCTCCTCTCCTCCCCCTGGGGCCAGAGGTGGCAGCGGAGCACAGAGAGGAGCTGGACCTGGGGCTGGCAATGGCTGAGCACAAAAAAACCCTGAGACGTCACTGACTGGCCCTGTCCAAGATTGAATTTCAACCTGTGGGAGCTCCGGGTCCTGCTGTTGCAGCATCCCTACAATGAACCAAATTCAGAGAGAGAGCCCTGCCCTCGGGTCAGCACAGCTCCAAACCAGACACCCTCCAGCCTTCCTGGAGATTGGCACCCCCTCCTTGCTCTGCCAGGTCCTCTCCTCCTGTGGCATCACTGCACCACTGGGATAAACCGACCCAGGAACGCTTCAAAGACAAAGCCAAGCACTCAAACCCTCTTGGAAGCTGCAAACACCCCTCTAACACACCCCCCTTCCACTCCCCTCTCCTCCAACCTGCACTCACTACAGCTAAGGTGCCTCAGACATCCCAAAAACCGAATTCCACCAGCCTCGCTGAGCAAGGTCAGGGTAAAAAGAACATGTCAAAACCTTCCCACAACATGTACAGAACAGATTACCTGAAAGAGCCTCAAATCCTTCCACCAAGTAGGGATTAATGGGGTATAATTCTTCCTAATATTGCTGTGGCTTCTCTGGAGTAGTAAAGCGAGTCCAGCTTTGCTGCTAAGGCAACACCTGCGAGCCCAGGGCTGAGGTAGGGGCCAGGTGAGTCAGGGAGGTGTCCCCAGCACGGTGACACTCGGCTGGTCCCTGGCCGTGCTCCCCAGGGGCTGGAGCAGGGGTGGGAGAAGGCAATCCAAGAGCAGGAAAGGTTTGAAGGAAGAAAGCACTTAGGAGGTTTCCTCTCTAGTTTCTCAGATCGATGTATTTCTCGCTCTTCAGGTCCACCAGAAGAGAAAGGGAGAGGGGGAAAACACAAGGTTAGTGAGGAGCACAAACCCAACCCTCTGCTGCAGTGGCACACACAGGGGGGTGGGGACAGCTGGGGCAGCCCAGGGTGGCACCCAGCCCGAGGGGAGGGGAGTGTGAGCTGTGCAGAGCCAGGCAGGGGCTCTGGCCTGGCCCAAGGCAAATAAAAACCACAGCGGGCTCAGGGGCTGCAGCTTGTGGTGCCCAGCAGTGACCCTGAAAAGCTGCTCCATCCCAGGTGAGGGGCACACACTTGTCCCAAAAGACTGATCCCAAGCTCTCTGGCTCAGAGGACCCATTCCTGCAGCCTCTGCTCTGACTTCTGGCCAAACATCTTTCTATTTTAGCTCCTTCTCCCCTGGGCAGCCTGGCTGCTGCTCCACGGAAGGGGCAGAGCCAAGCAGGGCACTGCAGGAGCAGAGCTTTGTCACCTCCCATTATTGTCCCCTCCCCTCCCTCCCACGGCCCCCCCGAGTGCTGCTGATGGATGATGGAGCCCGTGCAGGGTGGGCAGTGCCAGAGGAGGGGAGCGAAGGGGAGCAAAGCTTTACCTGGTGCAGCCCCGAGCTCGCTCCTACCTGGTCAGCTGCAGCTCTCTTGTCGCCGTTGGCGCCCTGCAGGAGCCCCGCCTCTTCGGGAAGTTTATCTGACTTAACTTCAACTACAATCTTGTCTTTACGGGCCTCTGGCTTTGTGCTAGGGGAGGGAGGTGACAATTTTTGAGACGCGTTGGCGATACCCAGGAGGGCGCGTGGCTGGCCGAGCACTGGGGCTCCACCTCAGGGGACCAGAGCGCTGGGGTCAAAGAAACTCCAGCTCACAGAAAGCTTTGGGCTGCCCAGGGAGGGGGCCCTTGGCTGTTCTACCACTCTGCTGTCTCCTCCCTGCATGGCAGTGCCCTGTGGGAAGCTGGAAAAGCCGCGGAGCCCCCGAGGCCGTGCTCCCGCCCGGGCAGGGAGAGCTGGAGCGGTGAGATGGGATGGGATGGGAAGCATGAGTGATATCAGGCACCCCCAGCCCCACAGGCCCCTGAGGGATAGGTGACAGTGCTTACATGTCCTGCTTCCCAGCACGGCCACACGGGAGCTTGCCTTTCTTGTGCAGGAAGTAGATGACAGCACCCAGCACAGCCACCACGAGGATGGCCACGATGATGGCCACGATGATCACCCCTTGGCTCTCTGCTGTTGACTTTTGATCTAAACAGAACAGGGAGAGGAAGAAATTAATGCCTGTCCCACCGTGACGCCCTCCAGCTTCCCTTCTGTGTTAGGAAAGGGCCCCTTCTCCCAGAAAAGCTCCAGTGCTTCCCCAGCTGCCTGCAGGATGCAGATTTCAGTACAGAAATGCTCCGTTGGGGCAGTTTCTGTAGGAACACAGAAATTCTGCTCTGGGCTGCCATGCCCCATGTGCCACAGGAGGGTGGATAACAGGAATTCCTGCAAGGAATTCCTAACCCAATCCACTCTGCTTCCTTGCCCAGCAGGTTTGGGCTGCAAGAAGCTGCACTGGGTGGCCTCGCTGAGGACAAGCAGGCAGCGTTCCCCTGCTGGGGACAGAGCCTCAGCCTCCTGCCTGGCTTGGCAGGGAGAGAAACAGCAAGAGAAGCAGTGCAGAGCCAGCAGCCAAGCTCCCTCCCCAGGCTAGAGGTGAGCATAACTCATGTCCTGACGGACACCAGCAGCAGACTGACCTTTCCTGATGGAACCATCTGGAAGAGCAGGAAGGGAGGGAAACACACCGAGCTCAGCCCCCCCAGGGCAGCACGGCACAGCCGGCGCCTGGGCCAGGGGGGCCTGACACTGCTGAGGGGCCCTGGGGCAGAAAGCAGGGCCTGACACTCACCCACCAGCAGCTGGATGCGCTCCTCACTGACACCCAGCCTGTTGGACACCCGGCACAGGGCTCCTGCCCGTAGCAGGTCGTGGCTCACCCGCACCGTCAGGTTGCTGGCGACGTGCTGGTTGTCCACGTACTCGTGAGCCTGGGCAGGGCAGGCAGGGCAGGGTTCAGTGCCTGGGCAGCCCCTGGGACCTGCCAGGCTGGTCCCTCCCGGCTCTCACCGTGCCGTTGATGCTCCACTGGACGGTGGGCGGGGGGAAGGCGATGGCCTTGCAGGTCAGGTTGATCACCTCGTCCTGGCGCACGTACAGTGGGGAGCTGATGGCCACGATCCGCGGCTTCCCTGGGGGCAGGCAGGGGACATCAGCACCCACAGCTCCCAGGAAAATGGGTGCTGGCCAGGCAGGGGTCACTCTGCACCCACAGCTCCTGGGTAAATGGGTGCTGGGCAGGCAGGGGTCACTCTGCACCCACAGCTCTCAGGGAATGGGTACAGGGCAGGCAGGGGTCACCCTGCACCCAGGCCAGGTCACCCTGCACCCAGGCCAGGTCTTACCCTCGACAGCCACAGACACCTTCTTGCTCTGCTCCAGCCCAGGCACGCTCGGGGCCATCACCTTGCAGCTGAAGGTGTTGGACTTTTCAAAGGTGAGGTTCTTCACGAAGAGCTGGTTCCCTTCCACCAGCTTCTTGCCCTGTTGGGAAGGAATGTCCCCAACAATGAGCTCTCTGTGCCCACATCCCAGAGGGGTTCAGCTCTCCCACGCACAGTGAAGGAGCCTGCAAGCACAGGAACCTCCCTGCAGTCCTGGCCAGGAGGTGACAATATTGGGGTGGACAATGCAGGTCCATGAAAGAGGGACTCCTTCCCCTGGCCTCTCAGGAGAGACAGAGCAAGATCCTGACTCTGCCTGATTTGCTGCAAAGCCCAGGCTGAGCCTGAGCACAACAGAACTGGGATTCCTACTCACCTTGTCATCCCTCCACTGGTATTTCAGGCCCACGGGGCTGTAGGCATCACAGCTCAGCATCACACTGTCCCCTTCACGAAGGGTCGAGGACGGCTCCATCTTCACATGGACCCCTTCAATGTCTGGAGAGGAATGGAGACCAGGGCAGGGTGAGCAGGAGGGACAAAGCACCCAGCACGAGGTCCACAGGGTCCATTCCCTTCTCTCTTACAGTTCACAACAAGATCCACATCCTTCTCTATCTGTGACAGATCATCCAGGTCCAGGGACTGGCACTTGTACGTGCCATTGCTGGTCTTGTTCACGTCGTGCAGCCTCAGGATGCCGCTGTCGGGCTCTGCCAGCGATGTCAGATCCTGCCACTCATCCAGCTGCAGACCGTGGGCACAAAGCAGAGTGTCACAGGCATCTTTTATGAAAAATCTTTTCTTTAGGATTTCAGAGGATTCTTTCCTCTGGAGAAGAGGAGAGGCCTCAGGAACAAAATGCAAACAATGCTTATCTGCTGCTGTGGAAAGCAACAGGTGGATCTGGGATTGGGCTCATGTGATTGTTTCTAATTAATGGCCAATTACAGTCAGCTGTCTCAGACTCTCTGAGCCACAAGCCTTTGTTATCATTCTTTCTTTTTCTATTCTTAACTAGCTTTCTGATGAATTCTTTTCTTCTATTCTTTTAGTATAGTTTTAATATAATATATATCATAAAATAATAAATCAAGCCTTCTGAAACATGGAGTCAGATCCTCATCTCTCCCCTCATCCTGGGACCCCTGTGAACACGGTCACAGCAGAGTCCTTAGCCCCACACAGGCCCCCTCCCACCCAGCCACTGCATCCCCTCCCCAGCACTCTCTGGGCAGGGGACAAAGAGCAACCAGGAGACGTTTGGTGCCCTGGTCCCCTCCAGCCTCACGTTTTTCTTAAAGAAGCTGAAGACAGGTTGTGGGTTCCCATCAGCCTCGCAGACCAGTGTCACATTGTCCCCTTCCTTCACCAGCGTCGAGGACGGCATCACCTTCAGCTTCAGGTTCTCGGCGGGGTCTGGGCGCAGGGACGGGCAGAGTCAGTGCCAGCCCCTCTGCAGGGCACCGGCGCGGCCCCCCAGGCCCAGACTCACAGAAGATGTTGACCTGGACGGGCTGCGAGTCCAGGGCACGGCGCTGTCCCCGCAGCCAGTAGTGCACGGTGCAGTGGTAGCGGGAGTGGCGGTCCTGGCGCGTGACGGGCGCGTAGAGCGCGCTGCTCACCGTGTACAGCCCGCTGGACTCGCGCGTCAGCGTCGACGGCATCGTCACCTCTGCGGGGGACACGGCCGCACGGAGGGCTCGTCACTGACATGTTTTATCAGAAATCTTTGCCAAAAAATTAGGATTTTTTTTCTCTTGAGAAGCTGAGGAGCTTCGGCTTCTCCGTGTTTTGTTGCTTTGGAATGTGATTTGGAGAATTGTTTACCCAGCATGTGAAATTGTTTTTACTTGATGACCAACGACAGCCACCTGTGTCGAGGCTGTGAGCAGTCACAAGATTTTATTATTATTATATTTATTATTATTACTATAATGATATATTTTTATATTATATTATATTTTTATTATTATTATATTTATACTTTTCTTTTCCTTGTTAGCTTTCTAATGAAAAGTTTTCTTTTATTCTTTTAGTATAGTTTTAATAGATCATTTTATTTTAATATATCTTTTAACCTATATATATCTTTTAATCTCTATATATCTTTTAATCTCTATATATCTTTTAATCTCTATATATATTTTAGTATAGTCTTGATACATCATTTTCTTTAAATGTATCTCTTAACCTATATATATCTTCTAACCTATATGTATCTTTTAATCTATATGTATCTTTTAGTATTGTCTTAATAGATCATTTTCTTTTCATGTATCTTTTAATCTATATCTCTTTTAGAATAGTCTTAATAGATCATTTTCTTCTACTATATCTTTTAATCTATATATATAAATTGTGATTTTTAATATATATATATTAAAATATCTTCATATATATATGTGTATATATGTGTGTGTATATATGTATATATGTATGTATATATGTATATATATATGTGTATATATATATATATATAAAAATAATAAATCATAGAGTAAAGATTCTCATCTCTTCCATCATCCCAGGACCACCACCACCACCACGTTGGCTCCCTGGGGTTCTCTGGCTGCCATCCAGCCCCCAGCCCCTCTGCTGACCTGGCTGCCATCCCCACCCGACTCACGGTTGTCCTGGGCGTGCAGCTGCTCCCCGTTCTTGTGCCACGTGATGTTGGGAGGTGGGAAGCTGTTTTTGCTCACACACCTGGCGATCTGTGTGGCAGAGACAGCCGTGAGCACAGGGCAGGGTTAGCAGGCAGCCTCCCTGTCCCCTGCGTGTCTCCTCACCTCTGGGATTTTACCGCTGTGCACAGAGATGCCTCCTGAGTTGGGCTCAATCTCGGGGGTCGTGGGGACCTCTGGAAAGAGAAGCTCACACATGTTAGGAGGGATGGGTTGGGATGGGATCCCCGCCAGCCCCTAGAGCAGCTGCCCAGGAGGAGTCACTCACTGTAGACGCTGAGCTCGGTGCTGTTCTCGCCCACGCCGTAGCTGCCAGCTCCAACCTGGCACACGAAGGTCCTGGGGTCCTGCAGCGTCACTGCACTGATGGACAGGGCCTTGTCCTCCCCCAGTGACAGACGCTTCTTGTAGTCCGTGTCATCCTCCAGGACCCCGCTGGCCGTGATGTGGTACAGCCTCACCTGCTTGTTGCTGCGGTCCACCTGCAAGGGCAGGGCCAGGCTGGGCTGGGGGGCCAGCAGGAAGCCCTGGGCTCGTTGCCACCCCAGCCCAGCAGCCAGAGCTGCTCTCCCAGGCCAGCACTCACGTAGAACCAGTCAATGTAGGTGTAGGAAGCATTCTCAGGGATGTAGAAGTTGCACTCGATCCTGGCTGTGCCCCCCACCTCCACTTCCACCACCGGTGGCATGGAGATCTCCAGCTTGCTGGCTGCAGCTGTGGGACAGAATTTACTGTTAGGGGCAGGAAGAATGGGGAATAATGGGCTGTCCAAGCACAGCCTGTCCTCATCTCCATCCTCCAAAAGCTGTGGGGCAGAGCCGTGCCTTGTGCTCTACACACCGTGTCCCAGCCCAGCAGGAGTGACAGCCAGGACCTCACTGCCACACTGCCCTCAGCATCCACAGGGGGCCCATGGGCTCAGGCCAGCGATCCTGTACCCAAAGGGGGCACATGGCATGTCGTGCCCCCACCAGCTGTGTCCCCAGGACACCGTTGGGAGGCAGCACGTCCCCAGCCACCACAGCCTTGGCACTCCCAGGTCCCTCCACAAGCTCAGACCCTGCCACCCCAGCAGGAACCCAGCAGTCAAAGCATCCATGCCTGCAGCATTGCCAAGGCTGCCCCTGGCTGCTGCTCTGCTCCTGCCCTGCTCTGCCCACCCACGGCACAGGGCCCATCACTGCACCCCACCTTCCTCCCTGCCCAGCCGCCCACAGCAGTAATGGAGCTGCTGGCCCTGCTCCAGGGAGGATGGGAAGGTAATGGCTATTGATCCAGGACAGGGCACGGAGCAGCTTCCCAAGGGATTGGGAGAGAGCAGCCCCAGCCAGGCACAGCAGAGACAAGGGCAGCACCGCAGCAAAGCTGGGAGCATCACAGCCACCATCCCTGCCAAGGCAAAGGGGGCTCTGCACGCCCTGGGCTGGCACACGGCCCTGCAGAGGGGACAACAGCCTGTCCCCAAGCAACAGAGCCAGCCCAGGTACGGGAGCTGGGGACAAGAGGCTTGGAGGAAGCAGCTGTGTCAACATCTCCCTTGATAGCGCCCGCTCTGTAACAGCCACCACGGGGCGACTTCAAAGGGCAGCACCGTGCCCACAAAATGCTCTTTGTTTGCAGTGGGTGTGCGGTGCCACAAAGCCAAAACACAGCCAGGAGCCCTTCTGCCACAGCAAAGGCCCCGACATGCAGGACCAGCCACCTCAGAACTCCCAACACCCAGAGTTTGGCCCTTGCCCATCCCCTCGGCGTATCGCAGTTGGCACAGAAAGATGAGCAAATCACAGCATGGCAAAGAAGGGGCTGGAAAAACAGGTGAAAGTCCCAGAGATAAGCATGCAGCAGGGCCAGGAAACTGGCTGAGAATACAAAGGAAAAGATAACTTTGCACAGGAGGAACTGCCCACCTGTACAGCCACGACCTGGCTGCGTGCTGCAGGAGGGCGCCTGCACCACCGGGCAAGCCTGGGGCTGGGGTGTGTCCCTGCTGACCCCACACAGCCTCCCCTGAGCCCTGGCACTCTGGACTGCAGGCAGCCAGGCCAGACTTTGCCTCTCCATCATTTTCAGAGCTTCGGCAAGGGCCCCAGGCAGAGGCAGCCCCGGGGAGAGCAGCCGGCCCTCCCCCTGACCCGCTCGGCATGAGAGCCCTCAACCAGGCAGCGGAGCAAGCGAAACCATGAGCTCAGAGCTGGAGAATGGCTGGCATCCGGGACTGGCATGAGGATCACAACCCTCCCAGCCATCCACTGCCCTTGAGGAGGCTGACACGGTCT
This sequence comes from Agelaius tricolor, assembly GCF_023055355.1. Taxonomy (NCBI): domain Eukaryota; kingdom Metazoa; phylum Chordata; class Aves; order Passeriformes; family Icteridae; genus Agelaius; species Agelaius tricolor. The sequence continues at coordinate 6,791,333 of NW_027269289.1, read as the reverse complement.
CTGCAGCCCCCACCCCGCCTGGAAACAGGGCTCACTGCTCCCCACCTCCTCCGGGACAGGCTGGAAGAGGACACAAGGGGACACTCGCAAGGTCCCCCACAACCCCGGTGACACGAGGCTCGCTTCTACAGCTCCAAGACCTTTTGCTCTGTGCGTGGGCAGGCTAAAGAGGTGCTGGGCACAGCCAGCCTGGCACAGCAGGCTCCGGGGACTTGGCGATCCTCCCTTGTGCCCAGCACAACTGCAGGTTCGGTGATGGGACCTGGGCACATCCATCAGCTGCGCGTGGAGCAGCCCAGCTGCAGCACCGAGCCCCATCCACCCCAAGTGCCTGGCACAGCTCCAGCCGGAGACCTCGAGATATGGAGCGGGCGTCTGCAGGGAGCGAGCAGGGAAGGAGGAAGGAGAGCCCCCGTGCCTTTTCCATCTGGCTGGCGGACAGCCGGCCGGCAGCCAGAGCTCCACAAGAACAAAGATTTGCTTTTAGAGCTGGGGAAGGGGGTGGGGAGCAGCACAGTCCCTCGCCAGCCTCCTGCAGAGCCGAGGTGTGCGGCGAGAAGGCGAGAAGTGCGGCTGCGTTGGCGGCACAGAGCCCCCGGCCCGGAGCGAGAGGAGACAGAGGCACCGCAGGGCTCTGGAGCCGCACATGGGATGCCTGAGGTTTCCGTGGGTTTGTGTTCCCCTCTCAGGAAAACCAGCTGCGGCCAGATCCCGCCTGCTGCCGGCACAGCCGCACATGCTACCCTCCTATTCCTTCAGAGAGCTGCACAGATCCACCAGCCGGGGTGCCCCAAAAACAGCATCACCCACACCTTGTCTTCTTCACAGAGGGAAGAAAGAGGGCGCAGAGCCCCAGCCCCGCAGGAAGCAGCACCAGCAGCAGCGCCCGACACCTCCTGACACCAACAGCCCCCGCCCAGCCCGCACCCTGCCCGGGACGGGGACCGAGCCAGGGCTCTGCTGCAGCGGGGACCAGCACCTTGCACCCCAAAACAACCCCACCACCCTGTCAGGACCTGTCATGTGCAGCTGGAGAGGCAAAGCTCTCAACCCCACCCCGCAGCTGGGTGACAACATGCAGACACCTCTCCAAGAGCCAGACCGCGGGGCACAAAGGGATGCGGTGGCTCAGGCAGCCCCGGGGTGGGCTCAGCCCCCCGTTCCAGCAGCTCTGGCTGGCCTGGGAATGTCTTGGCCGTGGCCCCTTGTGCTTCTGGGAAGCATCAAGCCTTTCACGTGTCTGGGCTTCCAAATACACCGACGCCGCCAACCATTGAGAGACTCCTGGCTCGGCACACGGGCTGTGGGAAGGGGATCCCGGCACGGGACGGGGGTGGGAGCAGCCTGCTCTAGACTCCGCTCTGAGCCTGACTTTGGCTCCAACACCTCGGCCTGGGCAGGTTCCCAGCGCCGGGGCCACCTCCGCAGCTCGGCGGGGCTGGGAGCAGCCAGCGCACCGGGAGCGCTCCCGGGCTCCCGGCGAGGGGAGGGCGGGATGCGGGGAGCGGGGCAGGGCAGGAAGCGCAGCCACCCCCCGAGGGTGAAAATGGACTGGAAAGTGGATAAAAAAAGAAAGCGCGAAAAAAGCCAAGAGAAACACAGCGCTCAGGGGAAAACTCCTTAGAAGGAAAGGGGTGGATGCTTCCTAACAACCAGCAGCTCACCCCAGTGCGCGCTGAACGCACGTGGGTCACCCCTCAACCTGCGCGGCGCTGGGGGGGCTGCAGAGGGGCCCCCAGAGCGGGACGGGGCGCGCAGACCCGCCCCGCCGCGGATCGCGGGGCCGCCCGGGCGGGGACACACGCTGGGAAGGGCCGATCCCACCTGGGCTGCCCCGACCCCGCGATCCGAGCATTCCCGGAGCCGCGCCAGGCACCGCCCGAGGGGCGCAGCGCTCCCGGCTGCCGGCGCCGGCCCCGCCGCGGCTCCGCGGGGACCCCGCTCGGGCTGGCACCTCGGGAGCTGCGCAGAGGCCAAGCGCAGCCCCAGTGCAGCCCGGTGTCCCCCGGGGCGAGGGACATCCCCGCCAGGGCTCCGCGGCACCCCGGGGCGCTCCGCAGGTGCGCGCGCCGCCCGCCCCGCACCGCCCGGGCCCGGCCCCGCGCCGCCCGGCCCTGCCCGCAGCCACTCACCGCAGCAGAGCAGGAGGCAGCAGCCCCAGCCCAGGGCGAGCCCCGCCGGCCGCCGCCCCCCAGCCATGCCCGCCGCCGGCCGCCCGAGACTGAGCGGGGCCGCGGGCTGACGTCAGGCGGAGGAGGAGGAGGTGGAGAGGAGGAGGAGGAGGAGAGGAGGAGGAGGAGGAGGAAGGCGCCGTGCCTGCCCACCGCCCGCAGCCGCTTATCACCCGCAGCAGCAGCCGGGCGGGCGCCGTCGCCGCCCAGCCCCGCAGAGCGGTGTCCGGCCCCGCACGGCCGCGGGCAGCGCTCGGCCCGGCCCCCAGCCCGGCCCAGCCCGGCCCCCGCCCCGCTCGGACCGGCCCCAGCTCCGCCGGAGGGGCTCGCAGACCTGCCAGCTCCTGCCTGTCCGGGCGTGCACGGGCTGAGGCAGGCAGACAGCCGGGCGCTGGAGGTGGAATCGCTCACAGACCCAGAGAAGGGGGCCGAGGCGTGGGATGTGTTTTTCAGAGCGTTTGGGGAATGCCGGCGGTGCGACATTCCCTGAGAGTCCAATGTGCAGGTAGCAGTGGCGATAACCACAAGTGACCTAGTGCCCTGCTCAGCCCCACACTGCCCTAAAGCCCGACCACAGCCGGGGGCCACCTTTGAACCCACGCCAAACAAGGACAGACTCAAAACACGCAGGCAAAACACTGTTTGTCATTGTCTGGGCTCCGACGGACACCTGGGGGCGGCTTGGGCTGGGGGCGGAGCAGACTCGTGTCCAGGCGGGCCACCAGGGTCTGCAGGGTTCGCACCCCAGCCCCTGCTGAGCCTCGGTGTCCCCCAGCCCCGTGCTGTCCCCGAGGCGGGGCCCCAGGGTATCGCAGCGATCCGCGGCCGAGCCCCCGCGCAGCTGTTGCTGAATGGGGCGGCTGTGCAGGAGCTGTTCCCCGCGGTGGCCGGGGCAGCAGCCTGGCCAGGGGCCGGCCCGGGGGCGGGGGACTCGCCGAGCTGCACAAGGCTCCCATTATCCAGGGGTAATCACCCAGCCCGGCCCCTCCGGCAGCCCGCGGCAGAGCCGGGAGGAGCGCAACGAACCCCGCCAGGTGCTGCGAGTGGCCCGCTGGCAGCCACGCAGCGCACCCGGCCCCAGCGCCCCTGCCCTGTCACAGCCTGGCTCCGTGCCTCAGTTTCCCCGAGTCAGTCACAGCCAGGAGGGCTGTTGGAGGACAAGGGTTTTCTTCACCTTCAACGCCGTTCCGCTCCCCCATTCACAGGACAGCCGAAACTCACTGGTTCAGATTCATCACACATGGGGACGGACCCAGGGCTGTGACAGTGCCCTCCTCCCGCTCTCAGCCCAGACGCTCTGAACTTTTGCACATCCTTTTCTCTCCTCCACTTGCTTTCCCTGCAGCATTCCCGTCCTCCGGCAGCAGGGGCTGCATCCCTCCGACCCTCCCTGAGCCGCTCCAGGGCCGGGCTGCAGCTCCCCCGAGGCACAGAATTCCTCCTGGGAATGCCCCTGAGCCCCTCCAGAGCTGGGCTGAAGTTTCCCCTGAGGCACAGAATTCCTCCTGGGAATGCCCAGCCACCCTGAGCCGCTCTAGAGCTGGGCTGAAGTTTCCCCTGAGGCACAGAATTCCTCCTGGGAATGCCCCTGAGCCTCTCCAGGGCCGGGCTGCAGGTTCCCCTGAGGCACAGAATTCCTCCTGGGAATGCCCAGGCACCTCTCCCACCATCAGCCCCCTGTGCTGGCCCCCAGCCCCAGCGCTGCTCCCCGGCTGGTGCCATGCAGCAGCCCTTCCCATGCCCTCCTCCTCCTCCTCCTCCTCCTCTGCATGGCTGACCAGCACCAGCACCCCCCTCACAAGACTTTCCCAGCCAAACACACTCAGTGATTCATCGGAAATGATTAAGTTTTTTCCCCAGGAGATCAGTTGCTTAAAATGGCAATGCTGGGCAGCGATAAGGCTGAGAGCCCTCGAGCTGCTGCTGGACAGGGGAGGCCTCCTCCCTTTGCTGGGAAGAACAAGTGCAAGGGAGCTGTGCCATCATCCACGGGATGCTCAGGAGCTGCTCTCTGGCCTCACAGCCTCACTTTTGAGATGCTCTCACACCTCGTGGCAAGAGCTCCCTGTTTGTGGTGGGGAAATCCACCCTGAGTGGGTACCCCGGGCTCAGGGACTCCCTGACAATGTTCTCACTCTGCCCCTCCCTCCAAGGGGCAGGATGCAGCACCGGAGGAGCCTCAGGCTCTGCTCTCCTTGGAGCAGGGAAAGGGATTTTCCACTTGGCACAAAACACCCCTCAAATGCCACCCTGAGAAGGAAGGAGGCCCACGGGAAAGCATCCACCAAAGTCAAACAAACAAAGCGGGAGAGCTCGGCTGACACGCCCCCGGTGCATTTTGTTCTGGGGCTAACTTTTATTCCGTGTTAAAAATAAAGCAGAACGTTGCTAAGAAAACCTCTGCAGAAAATTCCCAGCAGTTGGAAAGGGCACTGCCACTCCCTGGGGAAAACAGGCTGGGGAGCATGCCACCGTCAGGCAGCCCCTGCTCTCACTGCACGGCTCTGCCTCCAGCTGCTCGGGCCGCAGCCTGCTTCACTTTGAAGAAAACTTGTGCTTTTTCCCCCAAATAAATGAATAATTCTGGGGAAGAGGGGCAGGATTGGAAATCAAGGCATGAACAGATGGCATGAAATCGCCCTGCCACGCTGTGTGTGGCACCCGGCGGGCTCGGGGACTGCGTGGGGAGCGGGGCAGGCTGGCCACCTTCATCTTCCCTCCCTGCTGCCTGATCTCACGCCTCCTTGTTTATCTGCTGCCTTAATGGATTTGGCTGCAGTCCCCGCTCACAGCCATGCACACACACCGTGGATGAGGCTCCTGTGTCACACCCCACGCACGCAGCTGGGGTGGGGAAGCCAGGGAGCAGAGCTCTGGCCCCACCTGAGGCACAGAGCAGCTCCCAGAGCTCCCACCCTCTGGCACTGGAGGGATTTTGGTGCCTGGGCCCCCACAGCTCCCAGCACTCTCCTGCTCCATCCCTCCTGCCACCTCTCAGAGGAGGCTGTGCCTGGGCAGGCAGTTCTGCCCCTGGCAGAGGTGAGGCTTTGCCAGTCCCTGGCACAGCTGCTGGAAATCTGGGATGCACAGGACCCTGCCCAGGGCAGGGCTGATTTCCCGGCCTTATCTGAGCATCGCAGGCTGCGGGAATGATCTGGAAGTGTGCAATTGCATTTGCCTCCCTCCTCTGGCTCCTGCTGGGCCTGGCTCTCTGCAGCCAGAGGGGAGCCATGGCCAGCACAGAGCCAGGCCTGGGGCTGTGCATCCCAGCACACACCACAGCTCTTCCACCTTTTCCTGCACTCCCAGATGGATCCCTGCTGATGTGGGGACCTTGGGATGCTGCCAGAGGGAGCTGGCTCAGCGTGGGCTGTGCCTGTGCCTGTCCTGACAGGCAGCTCGTGTGTCCCAGGTGGGACGGGGGCCCTGTGCCTTCCCTGGGCCCTGCAGCCAAGCCCAGAGAGGCTGGTGTGGGCTCTGGGGGGTGCTTGGGGTGCTCTGTGCCAGCTGCCCCCAGTGAACCCTCAGCAATGCCCATGGGCTGGGGGCTGGCCCAGCTCTGGTGCCCATGGGCTGGGGGCTGGCTCTGGTGTCCATGACCTGGCCCTGGTGCCCATGGGCTGGGGCTGGCCCAGCTCCCTGCAGGTCTCTGGGGTGGATGCAGGGCAGCTGTGCAGAGTGGAAGCCTCTGGCTGTGTCCAGCCAGGCCTGCACCTCTTCACACAACACTGTCAGGGCCGCCAGGGGCCCTGTCCCCGGGGAAGGGATGGGATTCAGGCCAGCTCCAAGCGTTCCCACACTGCCCAGGAGCTCCAGCTGCTCCCCTGCCACTGCTCCCCTCACCCTTGGGGCACCTCCTGCCAGTCCCTGCTGCTGCATTTTGGGGGGCTCTGGGGCTTGCACAGGGCTTTGCACTCTGGGGTGAGTACAGGAACCCTCCTGGGCTGCCCAGCCTTTGGTTCTCTGCTCCCTGGGCGCCGTGAGGTCACTTTGGGGTACCCCTGCCCCGTCTCTGTTCACCTCTGGGAGCCCTCTTGGAGTTCCATGTCCTCCTCAGCTGGAGGAAAACGCCTCCTTCCAGCCCCCTTCCTCCTTGGCTTGGCTCCCAGCGGCTCCTTTGTGTCTCCTCTCTCCTTCCTCTGCTCTTGTGCAGGGCCTTTCTGAGGGGATTATTAACCATGGCTACGGGGCCTTTGTTCAGGAGGGGCCTAGCGGGAGCCTGGAGGAGCCGGGAGGGTGGAGAAAGGAAGGACAGGAGCGGAAGGGGGAAGGAAGGTGGGGGGGGGAAAGGAAGGTGACATCTGGATGTCTGTCACAGAGGAGAGCAATTTTTGGAGCAGCTGTGCGGGGGTGGCCGGGGCTCAGCGGATGCAGAGCGGTGGCAAAGCCCCAAAAAGGAGCTGAGCTGGCAAGGGTCGCCCAGCCCAGTGCAGAGAGAGCTCAGCATCCTGCCCTGGTGATGGTGCTGCTGCTGGCAGAGGACACCAGCAGCACCCCAGGGCTCCAGGACTGCCTTTGAGGGCTGGTCTGTGGCTCACAGGGGTGGCAGACAGGGCTCTGGAGCTTCCCTTGCTCCCTGCCTCGGGAGCTGCGTGCAGGGTGGATGGACAAGGACAGCTGGAGAGAGAGGGAGAACCTTATCCAGCTGAGAGCCACTGCCAAGGAAGGCATGTGGAGAGGGAGCCCTGTGCCCAGGGCTGTCACTGGACATCCTGGGGCTGCAGGAGCCCCAGGGCCCGGAGCAGGTGCAGCCCTGGGACAGGGTGTGACAGCCACGTCCTGCCCCAGCTCACACACGGGCTGGTCACGTCCTGTCCCAGCCTGGGAGCGCTGCGGGCACGGAGTGAGGGCAGGATGTGGGGATGGGCGCTGATGGGGCGGCCGGGGGAAGCCAGGAGCTGTTTATAAACCGTGCTTTTCCTTGGGAGCACTTTCCCCCAGCGCCGGCCGGAAAATGGCCCCATTGTGCCGGCGCCGGCGGGACAGGGCTGGGCACTCACCCACACAATGGGGCAGAGATGGGTCTAGGGCTGGGCACTGCCCACACAATGGGGCAGAGATGGGTCCAGAGCTGGGCACTCACCCACACAATGGGGTAGAGATGGGCCCAGAGCTGGGCACACAATGGGGCAGAGATGGGTCCAGAGCTGGGCACTCACCCACACAATGGGGCAGATGATGGCTCAGGCTGTGGGGTCTGGCATGGGCTGCCCAGGGGACAATGAGGGGTCCTGGCCACGCTCATCCAGCGCTTGCCAATGCCACACTGACAAGGGAGTGGGCAGGAGGAGCAGCCCTGCCCTCTCACCCGGCTTTTCCGGCTCCCTGCTGCCAAGGAAGGGAGGAGAAGCTGGGATGGGGATGCAGCATCACTCCCTGGGCTTGCCTGCAGGGATCTCTTCCTCCTGGCTGTGTCTGCAGGGCTCCCCTGGGATGGTTCATTAGGATCATTTGTGAGAAAACCTAATGAGAGATTGGCCCCGGGCTAAAGGCCCAGTTTTGGGGGAGCCCTTCTTGCAGGGGATCCCTTTGGAGGCCTTTGGGAAGGTTCCCTGTGGAGAGGGGTGGGGGGAAACTGGGGACTGATTGGGACAAGGCAGCAAGCAGGGCACAGTCCCACCAGGGCCCTGGGGAACGGTGGGGCTGGGCTGGCCAGAGAGGAATTCCTTCTTGCACGACTTTCCCATGGAAGAGGACTTGTCTTTCCCAGGGCTGTCTGGCCAGGCTCCAGGAGGAGATAGACATCCCAGCTCCCGTCGTGGGGAGACACAGAGCCCTCCAGAAACGCGGCGAGCAGCCCTCGTGCTCCTGCTCAGGGCCGCAGGGTGAGCAATATGAGGGAAGGTTGTGGCTGCTGGGGACAGGGCTGGGCTCCCTGCAGCTCCAGGTCCTTCCTGAGGGCTCTCCCCAGCAGCCTCGGGGTGTTCCCTGCCCGCAGGGTGTGGGGGATCCTTCAGCTGCCCCTCCAAGGCCAGAGGAAGAGCGAGGCACAGCGTCCTGGAGCGCAGCCCGAGGGGGGCCGGGGGATTTTCCGCAGCGGATGCAGCGCAATGAGCCATTATGAGCCATTGTTCCCGCCTGGCCGGCGAGCTCGGGGCTGCCGAGCGCTGGGCAGGGCTGGCCTGGGGGCACCCGGGCTGAGGCAGGGCCCGCAGGACTGTGCAGCCTGGCCTGGCTCTCGGGGCTGCCACACGCCCTGCGTCTGCAGGGGAGGGCACCCTGGGCATGGTGCCCGCTGCTCAGGCAGCTGGGAGCTTACTGGGAGCACTGGGAGTGCTAGAAGCACACTAGAAACACTGGGAGCGCTGGGAGCACACTGGGAACACCGGGAGCACACTGGGAACACACTAAGAGCTCTGGGAGCACACTGGGAGCACACTGGGAGCATTGGGAGCACACTGGGAGCACTGGGAGCGCACTGGGAGCACTGGAGTGACGCCAGCAGGACCCACACTCCACAAGTCCCCTGGGGATGTGCCCAAGGATCAAGGGAGGCAGGACAAGATGCTGGGGCTGGGGAACCCCCCCAGGCTCCAGAGAATCCCTCAATCCTGAGACACGCAGCCCTGGAGCTGGTCCCTGCCTCCCTCTGCTTCCAGATAAATCCAGAAGGGCTCGGGGTGAGGGCTGAGGCAGCCCTGGCGTCCCCTGGCTGCAGTTTTTCTGGAATGCGGGGTGAGCTCAGCTCGGTGATGGAGCCGTGATGCAGCAGCCCCGGGGCCGGGCTCGGTGCCAGCCCCGCCGGCGCTGCGCTGCCCCGGGGCTCCCGGCAGGGCAGGGCTGCGGGAGCCGCACTCGTGCCGGGCTCTGCGCCCTCAGGGCGGCCTCGGGGGGTCCCCGATGGCAGCAGAGTCTGTGCCCAGTGAGGATGAGGAGGGGAGGAGGCTCACAAGGGGGGTACACTCCGTGTGCTGCCACAGCTCCACAGCTGGGAGTGCACCCCATGAGATGAGGGATTACATTTTGTTCGTCACAAAAAAGAGACCAGTGTGTTACAAGAGTTGTCTGCTGACTATTTCTGTACTACTTCATGAGATATGAGCCACAAGGATACCAGGGAAGGGGTTGCAGGAGCCCACACATAGTCCCACCCAGCAAATGGTACAAGCAGATAACTCACAGAAATAACGACCAGGGAAAAGCTGGGGAAGGGGCAGGGGCAAATAAACAGTCTGCAAGGCAGGATATTTGCTTGCTTAAACTTGATAGGGCACATATTGCGTTAATCATAAGATTTTGGTAATTTTCCACGGAGAAGTCACCAAATAAAGACATAGGGTGAAGAAGACGCAGCTGAGGAAGGCTCCGCAGCCTTTATCACCGACCACCAGGAGACAGAAGGATGACCCTCTAGCAACAACCAGCGCAGGCGCAGAGAACTCCGAGATAACATGGACTCCTGAAGGATGGAGAGGATAAAAGGACTGAATCAGAAACTAGTTGGGGCGGCAGTAGGTGGAGCAGAGACTCCCCTGTCGCCCAGCGCTGAGCCTTTGCTTACGTAGTATAACTGCTTCAATAATTAATAAATTCTTTGATTGGAAATTACTCGTTTTGAGTCAATTTTATAACACCCCAGACTCCAGCGAGTGCATCAAGAGCCGGGGACTGTCCTTGTGAGGAGGGGTCCCGCCCCAGCCTGGCTGCCAGGCACCTCGGTGGGCAGCTCTGTGTCCCCGCGGAGCCCCGGGAAGGGTTTCCATCCAAAGGTTTCCCCTCTCTGCTCCAGCCGAATCACTGTCCCAGCCCTCTGTGCCTCTCTCCTGCAGGTCGGGACGCTCTGGGGCTGGACATCCCACCGGAATGAGAGCGGGCAGAGCTCCCCTGCATCCCACGGAGCACGGAGCAGCCCTGCCGTGGAGCCCCGACCCCTGAACGCTGCAGCCGCTGCCCCCCGGCCCGGCGGTGGGAGCCCACCAGGGCGCCCCGGGCACGGCAGGGCACGGGCGGGCACCGGGAGCGGGGAGGGCGAGGCAGGTGCACAGGCGGGGGCAGGGAATGAGCGGAGCACGCCCAGCCCTTGGCTCGGCTCTCTTTTCCCTTCTCCTGTTTGGGAAAGCGATGAGAAACCCAAACATTACCATAAATGCTGAAAGCATCCTGACTCCGTCACTGGCGTGCGCTCCCTGGGGATGCAGCAGCGCTGCCTCGGAGCCACAGCGCCAGACAGCACGACAGAGCCCGGGCACGGACAGACAGACACCAGCCCCCGCCCTGCTCAGGGAGCCACCTGCAGGAAGGTGGCCCCGGCTCCCTCGGGGCTGGTGCCTCGCTGCCCGGGCTGTGGTGCTTCCCCCCTCGGCCCCGCGCTGGCCGGAGCCTCCTGGGCTGCACACGGCTTTCCCGTGGGTCATCAGGCACTGCACTCGCCCTCTCCTTCCTTAAAAAGCCTTGGGCTTCAGGGCTGCATTTTCCTGAACTTGTCATCGCCTTCAGGGCAGCAGGGCTGGACCGTCCCCTGGGGCACGGCAGAGCCAAGGCTTTGACAGCCCCACGCCCTGGCTGGGGTCCAGCAGGGAGGGCAGGACCTGCTCCAGGGCTGTAACCTTGGTGTGAGCCATGGCCATGGCTTTATGTTCAAACCTCCTGCAGGAAACTGCTTGGCCGGGTGACCCTGGGCTGACATTGTCCCAAACAGGCCCAGGGGATCCTGCTGGCAAGTGCAGAGCTTCCCTGTGCCAGGGCTCAGGCTGGCACAAACCCCACTCATGCATGGCCACTGCGGGTGGTGGGATCCCCCTGTGCTGTTTGGAACCAGCTTTGGGGGCTGATATCAAACCCTGCCCATCCCTACACTGTGCCTGCTCTGTCCTGGCTCCTGAACCCCATCTCATCACTCCATCCCTTGTGCAAACTCCTTCTCCAGGCACTGGAAGGGGCTCCAAGGTCTCCCGCTCCTTCTCTTCCGCAAGCTGGACACCACCAGCTCTCCCAGCCTGTCTCCAGAGCAGAGCTGCTGCATCTCCTGAGCATCCCTGTGCCCTCCTCTGGGAGTGGTGGGACAAGGGGGAACAGCTTCCCACTAACAGGGGGCAGGGTTACGTGGGATATTGGGAAGAAATTCCTCCCTGTGAGGGTGGGAGGCCCTGGTAGAGTTTGCCCAGGGAAGCTGCGACTGCCCCATCCCTAGGAGTGTCCAAGGCCAGGCTGGACTGAGCTTGGATCAGTCTGGGGTATTGGAAAGTATCCGTGTGCTATGAGCTTTTCCTCTTTATGTACTGGCACAGGTTGCTCACAGAAGCTGTGGTTGCCCCATCCCTGGGAGTGTCCAAGGCCAGGTTGGATTGGGCTTGGATCAATCCTGAATATTGGAAAGCGTCCCTGTGCCATGAGCTTTTCCTCTTTATGAAGTAGTCGGGCAGATTCACAAAGAGATCAGGAATTGCATGGACAGTGTTCATTCCGCAGTTAAAACGCTGCAAAAACCGATGTGGCTCGCGGTGAACGCTCCGGGCTAACGGGCGCTGCTGGCCCTTTAAATCACCGCAGTGGGCGTGGCCTCTGCTGGAAGCCGCGCCCCCGCCGCGCCCCCGCCGCATCCTGCGAATCGACCAATGAGCAGCGAGTCCGGGCGGAGCCCCCGCCGCTGATTGGCCGCGGGGCGCACGGCGGCGGGTGCCAAGATGGCTGCGCCCATGGCGGAGGGGCCCCGCGGCTGAGCTGCCGTACGGCCCCGCGGGGACCATGGACGTGCTGTTCGCGCTGCTCCGCGGGCTGCGCCTGCTGCTCGACCTGCTGCTGCTGGTGCTCGACCTCAACTTCTTCCTGGTGTCCTCGCTGGTGTCCGCGCTGCTGTGGCTGCTGGCCGCGGCCTCCAGCCTGCCCGCGGCCGCGGCCGCCGCGGCGGTGGCGTGCTGGGATGCGCTGGTGCTGGTGCGAGGCTGCTACGGGGCCATGGAGGGCATGCGGGCGGCCGGGCACCTGGTGTCTCACCTGGCGTCTCACCTGGCGCTGCGGGGCCGGGAGCTGGCGCAGCGCGGGCTGGGCGCCGTGCTGGGCTGCGGGCAGGCGCTGGGCCGGCAGCTGTGCGAGGCGCTGGCCATCGGCTCCAGCCTGCTGATGTACCTGGCCAACAGCCTGGTGAACGTGTGTCTCATCGGCACGCAGAACCTCTTCACGCTGCTCGCCGCCCTCTGGGACTCGCTGGCCGGGCCCGTGGTTAGGCTGGCCGAGCTGCTGGCCGCCTTCCTGGCGCACGTGTCCAGCGGAGCCATCGCCGTGTCCATCCTGCTGTGGTCGCCCTGCCAGATGGCCTTCGAGCTGCTCTGCTCCGCCACCGAGCTCTTCATCAGCGTCTTCTTCGTCAACGTCTACGGCCTGGGCTTGCTGCTGCTCATCGTGCTGGTCAGCGCCTTCGCCTTCAACCCCGGGCTGCTGTGGACGCTGACGGGATACCTGCTGGGCTACCTGCACACGCTGCCCTCCCTGCGCCGCCTGCACAGGGACGTCTGGCGGCTCTACCAGGTGGCCGTGCTCACCCTGGGAGTGGCCGTCACCTCCCAGCCCTGGCGCAGGCTGGTGGACTGGATCCAGCAGGTGACCAACTGGAGCCAGGGAGGGAGGATGGTGAACCAGGGCAGCGACCAGCGACGCGCCGTGGGTGCCCCCAGAGCCCCGGCCGCCGACAGGGTGACCCTGGGCCAGCTGCTGGCCGGGCTGGAGGAGCAGCTGGATGCAGAGCAGGGGCCGCAGCCAAGGCCTGCTCTGAGCCGTGCTGGGGCAGGGCAGCGTCCCCAGACACCCAGGGAGGAGCCAAGCACGTCCTGGTGGAAATCCCCGAGGAAGCAGCGGCTGAACGCCGAAGGAGCCCCGGACGACGACCCCTGGGTGCTGCTGAAAGAACAAGAGGAGCGTAAGAAATGTGTCATCTGCCAGGACCAGACCAAGACAGTCCTGCTGCTGCCCTGCAGGCACCTGTGCCTGTGCCAGGAGTGCACAGAGGTGCTCCTGCAGCAGGACATCTACCAGCGCAACTGCCCCCTGTGCCGCCAGGTCATCCTGCAGACCCTCAACGTCTACCTGTGAGCCCAGGGGGGGCTTGGGCTGTTTTTCCCAGGAGGTCAAGGACACCCCTGTGTGCACTTCCCAGGGCTGCCTTGAGCAGCTTCCAAAGAACTGTGGATGGTGCTGGAAGGGCAGAACGCTGTGGGGTGTCTGCTGGTCACATTTGCTGCCTAACTAGGTTGTAGCTCTTGCTAGCAAGCACAATACTGATCTCTGCAGCGGGCTGGAAGAGTTACCTGGTTTTTTGTTGACAACTTTTGCTGTTTCAGGGCCTGTTGCCTCGAGCCTGCAGCCTGAGATCCAAAGCAGAGCGCAGGAAAATGCTCTGGTCCCTCCTAGCCAAAGCTGATGGAGGGTTACAGGCTGTGCCCTCCTGGCAATCACAGGGGCTGGTGCAAGGCAAGGGAGATTTTTTTCCCAAGGTCTCACTAGAAAATTACCTGGCAGGCTGCATCCAGGCCTGGAGGAGCTCCATGGGAAAAGGGAGGAGTGCCCTGCTTGCAAGGCCCAGGGAGAGCCAGGAGCACACTCGAGTTTTTTAGTGTTTGCTGAGCCTGGCTCTCAGCTGGAGAACAGGGATTTTGGGGTACTTCATCACCCCAGGGCTTTGCTTTTTGAGGGATCTCTCTTGCCAGGACAGCGTGGAGCTGTGATGGACCCGGGCTCCCTGCAGAGCTCAGTGCTGCTGCTGCTGCTTCCACGCATCACCTATGCAAGACTAGCAAGCACACATCAGGTTACCTGCACGGGGAGGCTGCAGGGATCACTCCTCCTGCAGGGCTGCTGCTGCTGCTGGGGGAACTGAGGAGTGGCCCCCCAGGCAGTGCTCCCAGCCCTGGCAGCAGCAGCAGCAGCCCAGATTTGAGCCAAGGCTGGAGAATCCTCTCCAAAACCCACACATTTGCAGGCTAAGAGTGCCATGGAGCAGGGAGGGTCACTCCAGAGCTTGCTGGCTCCTTCCCAGGCCGGGCTGGTTAGAGGGAGGAATTCTTTAGGAGAAGAGGGAGCACCCCAAAGCTCTTGGGAGCTCACAGACATTCCAGCTCCAGGCACAGTTTCTGCACATCCATGCTGTGGATCTGCAGTTGTGTGCATGGAGCAGTACCAGGACCATGGATATCTGGGATTAGGGCAGGGCTGTACCTTTGTTTTGTCTTGTTGTTTGTCACCAATGTCGTTACTTCCATTCAGAAGTGTCCCCTGGAGCCCAAGGTGTCCATCCCATCCTGGCTGGGGCAGGCCTGAGATGGCTCATCCCAGCTTGGGCACCCAGCACCATTCCAAGAAATTGCTGGGCTGCACGAGGGCCTTGCACTAAGAAGCTTTTCCTTCTCCAGCTGCTTGCCTGAGGTCAGCCACACGCCACAGCCAATTTTGGCTGGAGCCAGACCGGAGAGAGTCTTGACTCTGGACTGCAAGCCAAGAGCCTGAGGGCAGCTGGCATGCTTCTCCTTCTATTTTCCTTCTTGATTAGCAATTTAAGCCAAAACAGAGGCAGCAGAGAGGCCAGGCCGTGCTGGGAGATGCCTCTGAGCTGCAAAGCTGAGCTCTAGCAAGGAACTATCCTCTTGTTGAGTGGCTTTGCTCAGAAAGGCACTGCCAGGGCTGCTTGCTCCCACATTTCCTGGGAGCTGGAAGGATTCCTGGCCCAGCCAGGCTCCTGAGCACTAATGGGTGTTAGAAGGGCTCTCAGCTGCTTCCACTCCACTCCAACGAGATGCAAAGCTCCCCATTGCTCAAGCTCTTGTCCCTGTGCCTCCCCACACACCTCCCTCCTTCAGCTGCCTCTCTCCAGCCACCAACACTTGGGAGCAGCCAAACCCTCACCAGAGGAGTGTGAACCCAGGCTCTGCCTTGTCCCAGGCACTTGCAGGGGAGCCAGGGAGCTGCAGCTGGAGTCACTCAGGGGTGGGATTGTGGCCCTGCTCCACAGGCAGCAGCATTCCCTTGGGACCAGCTCATGGATCAGGGGGTGCAAGGTTCCCTATGTGAGTTACAGGCTGGGGGGAAAGGACACCTCCCCAGAAGTGCAGTTTGTTCCCTTAACCCCTTTTTTTTATATTATTATTATTATAGCAGTCACGCTTGTTTGTTTAGGGCCTGTTTGCTGTTTATAAGAGAAGGCTTTGCCTTAAGTTTAACTCTTTGCACTATGGACTAGATACTGAGCAGATTAAAATCTCCTTTACCAAAAGCTGGGCTCTGCCTCGTTCTTGGGAAGGGTTTTTTGGGGGAATGTGTGTTTGTGTTTCCTACATTCACCCCTGGGCTCCATGCAAAGCCCATCACTCCCCTCAAAGGGTCAACATCACCTGCAGGCTCGGGGGTGTTTGCCCCCAGAAAAGCAGTGCTGTGGGATACCCTGGAGCCGGGGAAAATCCAGCACCCAGGAGATGAATTCACACCCAAACCCACTCTGGGTGGGCTTCTCAGAGCTGGCAGCCCCCAGCTCCTGCTCTGCCAGCCCAGCTGAGAGGAGATGGTTGTGGATACACCACACCAGGGGCCAGGGAGGAGGGGCTGGGGGCTCCCAGCGTGTTCCAGGCTGGCAGGAACGTGCTGGGACCTGTTCCTTCCTGTTCCTGCACATTTCTGAGGCCTCAGACTGTCCCAGGAATGGAGGCAGCACGGGGCTGGGTCTTGCCTTGCAGAAAGGCTGTGGCAGGCTCAGGGTTACCCTGAGCAGATGCATTTGCTGCACAAGGAGCTGCTCCCTGGCTCGGATCTGAGCTCCTGGCAGGTTGCTTTGTGCTTTTAAGCACTCTCTGCTTCCCCAGCATCCTCATAAATTGTTTGGAAAAATGGCTCAGGATCCTGATGGGCAGAGACTCCAGGAGTCCTGCTTGCCCTGCCCTGGCAGGGCATTTCAATCAGGATGGCTCATTTCAATCAGGATGGCTCATTTCAATCAGGATGGAAAGCAAGAGAGGGGAGGCCAGAAAGAGGCAGATACCTGCTCAGGCACAGGGAGGAGGGCAGTGCTGGCAGATGCCTGATAAGTGGGAAACTGAGGCACTTCTCGTGCTCCTAGGGTGTGACCCGAGGCTCTCTGGGCCCCTGGGGAGGCTGCAGAGGGGGCAGGAAGGTGGGATCAGCAGGGGAATGTCTGCCCTGCCCTGCCCAGGCAGGCTCTCCCAGCCCGGCAGCCCCGGGCAGGGGATGGGGAGGGTGCTCGGCCACCTCGGGCCACTGCAGCCCAGCTTTCCCAGCGAGGACAGGATGTGCAGGACACAGCCCTCCCCCGGGAGCCATCCTGCACACGCTTGGCTCAATCTCTGCTCCAACAGCCAGCGATTGCAGGAGGAAAATGCAACCGGCTCCGTGCTAAGGGACCAGCTCCGTGAGCCCTGCCTGCCCTGGCACTTCGGGTTTGGCCACTCCGGGACAGAAGATTTGGAGTCCTCGGGGTATTCCCTGCTCCTGAACATGCTTGGGAGGTCCCACACAGCCCAGCAGGCTGCTCTCAGCTCATCAAAGCGCCCAGACCCTTCCCCAAGGAGGGAGGAGCGTGCTGCTGCCGGGTGAGCCCGGTTTAGGAGCGCTGGGGTGGTCGGTTCTGGCAGCCCGCTGAAAGCAGGAGCCCCCAGGCGCTGGGAAATCCCTTTGTCAGCCCAGCTGCGGCTCCCCGTCCCTAACGAGCGGCTCGGCACAGCCTGGGGACAGGAGGCACGGTCCCCTGCCAGCAGGGAGGGGACGCACAGCCGGGAGCGCAGATGGGCACAGCGGGAGCGGGGATGATACCCGGGCGGCAGGGAGGGAGCAGGTGAGGATCAGCGGCAGAACCGCGGGGAGCCTTTGGGATGCTGCGGGAACCAGCCTGGGCTCTCATTATTGATCCAGCACAGGGAGCCCCAGCAGCTGCCCGGGCTCAGCAGCGACCCCGGAGGGGCTGAGGTTGCTGGGGACACCAGCCCAGAGCAGCGTGCTCGGTTCTGGGGACAGCAGGGTTCCCAGTGTCTCCATGGGGGGAGGCTCTCCTGCCTCTCTGAGCAGCCCATGGCGGGGTTTGATCAGCACCTCGCACCCCTGCTCGTAGGGATGGGCCTGAGTTTGGGGGAGCTGACCCTTCATCCTCCTGGACACCTCTCCAGGACATGGGGCTATCCCAAGGACATCCCTGAAGGAGCCGTGTCTGCTCTCCTGAGCCTTTTCTTTGGTCCTTTTCTTGCCCAGCCCACCCCCACGTGAGCAAGGATTGTCCCTCCCCTGCCATTCCCAGGTTGAGGGGCTCCTTACCAGCTCAGCAGTCCTGAAGATGCCTGAGAGCATTCCCTGCACCTCAGCAGCGATTAGGCCTCTGAACCTGGGCCATAACCAAACTTTTGGGTGGAGCAGGAGCCATTCTGCTGCTGCAGGAGCCACCAGGCCACCCTTCACCACTGGGGCGTTCCCATGTGCAGCTGCAGGGTCTCAAACACGATCCAGTATATCTCTTTAATCTCTGGTGCCTGCTGACCTCCTCAGGTGACCTTGGAGTGCCAAGGACACGAGTGCTGCTCTGCAAAGAGGTGCTGACGTTTATTTTTGTTCCTAAAAACCCACAAAGCAACCACAAAAACCTCAAAAGAAACAAAATGGTCCAACTGCTGCCTCTGTAAGCTGCACTCAGCACCTGAGGGCTCAGCCTGGCTCTTATATAGGCTCCTCTCCTAGCCTGGCTGAGGGCTGCTGGCCCCTCCCTAGCCTGGGCTCTGCTGGGACAGGGTCTCCAAGCTCTCCTAACTCGGGGAAGCTGGCAGAGCTCATCAAAAGCACCTGGAGCTTACTGGGAGCTTGTCAAAGTCTCCTGTGGCTCCCTTTTCCTTTTCCTTTTCCTCATCCTCCCTAGGCAGCAGCAGACACCCTCACATTCTCACAGGGGTCCCCCTGACCCCAGACAAAGTGTCCACACAGCCAAGAGCATCCCAAAGGCAGCAGAGCCCAGGAACTGCTGTGGCTGCCTGTGCTGAGCCTTCTCCCCCACACGGTGACAGGGACCAGGGAATGCTCCCAGCCCCCACCCATCTCATCCAGAGAATTCCCTTTCCTCCTCCCAGAATAGCCATCGATCTGCTCTGCGGCGTTGTTTGCCCCCCGAGCAGCTCTGCTTGCAGAAAAAGCCATCTCCAGCCCAAACAGAGACTTCTGCTGCAACCCGGCCCCGGGGCTGCCCTGCAGCAGAGTCCCCCTGCCCCCCAAAAGGGACACCCAGCACCTCCACAGGTCCCCACGGGCCGGGGGTGGCCCGGGCAGGCTGCAGTGATGTGCCCGTGGTCCTCAGTGCCAGGGTGGGGGTGGCACTGGGTGGCACACGGTGTCCCCACGGCCGGTGCCAGCTGCTGCAGCCCCTGGTGAGCAGGGACACGGGGTTTGCCCATCCTGAGGGGCACAGCTGCACTCCTGGGGGTGCATCCGGCACACATGGGGGATCCGGGGCAGGGCAGGGGTGCCTGTCCGGCTGTGTTCCCGGTTCCTGGGCTGGGAAGGGCCGGTCCCAGCTGGCGCCCTACAGCCGGGCAGGGCAGCGTCCCAAGCCCATTAAGGGGTTCGGCCGCTGGCCAAGAGCCCCCTCCCCGGCTGGTCCCCTCAGGGACCTATTTTGGGCAAGGAATGAGGAAGCTCTTCATTCCCCTGCTAAAAATAGCGACCTTTCCCAGCGGCGGGTCACCGCTTTCGCACTGGGGCGGGGGGCGGGCGCGGGGGGCTCCGCCAGCCCCGTCCGGGGACCGAGGGCCACCCCCGGAGCCGTGGCTCTGCTCGCCCCGGGCAATCCGCTCCCCCTATGACAGCATGGGGACCCTCGATCCGCCGGGACTCGGTCCCCGGGGGGACCCCGGGGGTGCTCCCGAGCCTCGGGAGGTGCTGGGGGCGGTCACAGCGCTGCGCTCGCCGCTCAAGGACGCCGATGCCACCATCTAGCGGCTCTCGCTGGCCCTGCGGGGACAGCCCGACACGGTGGCCCCGGCCCGGAGCCCCCGGGCAGGGCTGCGGAGCCCCCTCCGCCCTCGGGGCGCAGCAGGCAGGCGGCACACGCGGAGCTGAGCAGCGCTTTATTGAGGGGAGGGATGGGGCAGCACCCCCGGGCCGGGCTCCCGGCCGCTCAGCCCGGCTTGCCCTGCCCTGGGGGTGCCCGAAATAACAGCGAGCTCTGCCCCAGCGCTGCTCCAGGGGTGCTCCGCCATCCCCGCCCTGGCACAGGGAGCGTTCCTGCGCCCCGAGCAGGGCAGGGGTCCCGCTCTCCGGGAAGGGCCGCACCCGCAGCCGAGGGTGAGCTCAGGCGAACACGGCGGAGTTTTGCCAGTAGGAGTAGACGAGGAAGCCGGTGAAGGTGCTGTCCGTCTTGACGCTGGCGTAGAAGCCGATGTAGTCCCCCACGCCCACCTGCACCCACACCTCGTCCTCGGGCTCCAGGCGGACCAGGGTGCCCCCCGAGAGCGAGGCGGGCTTGGGCCAGTTGCCGTAGTACTGGAAGAAGGAGGCGATGGAGTGGCCGTTCTTGATGATGTCGAACTGCAGGCTGGTGCGGTACACGGTGGCGTGCACGGCGAAGTAATAGAGGCCGGGCACCTCGCAGGTGAACTTGCCCGTGGCCGGGTCGTAGTGGCCCTGCTCGTTGATGAGCACCACGTCGAAGAGGATGGGCTGGTCGGCCAGGGGAGGGCTGCGGGACTCGGAGCGCTTGGCGCTGAAGGCGGAGCGAGGAGCAACGGCGCACTCGCCCTGAGCTCCCTTCTCACCGTGCAGCCCGTCCACGCCGGGGCTGCCCACCTCCCCGCGGGGACCCGGCACTCCTGGGGCAGGCAGAGGGGGACAGGGTCACCCCGGAGTCACCAGCACAGCTCCTCCATCCCTCCTGCCCAGTCCCAATTATAGCAATTCCCTGCCACAGCAGGGCACCGCATGGGGGAGCAGCGCGGGCGGGGAGGGCTGGGTGCGTTGATCAACTCAGCATCAACAAATCGTTGGAGAAACCCTCAGAGGTTGGGGGAAAGCCCAGCCCAGGAGCCAGGGCAGGGATGATGGTGGTCCCTCCTAAAGCAGGGCTGGGAGAGAGGGGCGGCATTGGGGATGGGGACAATGCAGCTTCCCCAGTGACAAGGAGCTGCTGGTTTTACAGAACACAGGGGCACCACTGGCAGGGCCAAGGGGTGGTGGTGGCATGGCAGGGGCGCTTCTGCAGGGTTCACTCTCCATTTGGCCATTTGTGCCAGCATGCAGCACTTACTCCCTGGCATGGGGTGTTCCCCACGGGCAGGGAATGGCAAATCCCCCTCCCCAGATGGGAGCTCTCCTTTCTTACCAGGAGGGCCCATGTCACCCTTCTCCCCTGGCATGCCCATGGCTCCATCCCGGCCGTCTCGTCCGTCTCTGCCTGGCAAACCCTGCCCCCCGTGCAGGCCCGGCGTCCCTGGGATGCCTGGCTGCCCTGAGCACAGCCCAGGGATCTTGTTGTCTTCGATCTGCAAGGACCTGCTGATGAGCCCGAGGAGGAAGAGGAGGAAGAGCTGCTTCATCTTGTCCTGGAGGGGGGCAGAGAAGGATCACAGCTCTGGGGACCACAGGGAGGAGGGTTGGGACTGCTTGGTGGGGAATGTAGGGGGGTCAGCAGGGGACATTCCCCCCCTTTTTCCCCATTACCTTTTGGGCTGCTCCCTTCAGCGAGGCCCCAGTGCTGCCTGCACCTGCCACAGCATCCCCACGTGTGCCACCACAGCATCCCTGTGGCCTGTGTGCCACCACAGCATCCCCATGTGCCACCACAGCATCCCTGTGGCCTGTGTGCCACC
This sequence comes from Agelaius tricolor, assembly GCF_023055355.1. Classification (NCBI taxonomy): domain Eukaryota; kingdom Metazoa; phylum Chordata; class Aves; order Passeriformes; family Icteridae; genus Agelaius; species Agelaius tricolor. Next base: position 6,770,392 of record NW_027269289.1, on the reverse strand, counting down.
ACAGCATCCCCATGTGTCCCACCACAGCATCCCCATGGCCTGTGTGCCACCACAGCATCCCTGTGGCCTGTGTGCCACCACAGCATCCCCACATGTGCCACCACAGCATCCCCATGGCTCGTGTGCCACCACAGCCTCCCCATGGCCCCCGTGTGTCACCACAGCCTCCTGCAGCCCCGGGGCAGCTCAGGACGTGTGTGGGGTGTGGATTTAGGGCCAGGGCTGTGGCAGCGCCTTTGTGGGTGTGGCTGGGGGCTCTTTGGGGTGGGCACTGCCCCATCATGCCCAGCTATGGGGCAGCGGGCAGGGGGATTTAGGGCTGGCATCTGGAGAGCTGTGAGCGTGCCTGGGGCGGGGTTCTTGCCTCTGGGGGGGTGTGAGGTGGGGCGGCAGCTCGGGGAACGCGGGGCCGTGTCTGGCCCTGCCCTTGGCACCATCCCGGCTGCCGGCGGCTCTGCTCCACCCCCGGCCGGCTGCAGCATCCCCGGGCCCACCCTCCTACCGGGACCACCCCCCTGCCCGGGCTGCCCCCAGCCCTTCCCACAGCAGCACGACGAGGGCTGAGCCCCAGGGCCAGAGCTGGCCCCATCCCCGTGGCCTTGACCCAGAAAAGCTGCTCTCTTCCCCCTCCACGACGGCAACAAAGAGGAAAAGGAGGAGAAAAGGAGGAGAAAAGTGTCTCTCCTCCGCCCAGGCGCCGGAGGCAGGAAGGCAGGCAGTCCCAGCTGCCCCCGGCTGGGTGTCCCCACTCACTGCGATCCCGCGGCTCCAGTCCAGGACCTCACCTCGCTGCTCACCGCTGTGGAAGGGCTGAGGCTCTTCCTGGCCACTTGGCTCTGACGAAGGCCCTAAGAGAGGCAGCCTCTCCACCCCCCCCTCCTCCCCACGTCTCTCCTCCCAAACTCCAAAGGAAATCAAGGGCCTTGGGAGCCAAAAGCTACAAGACAAGGGGAAAAAGAAAAATAATCCCGTGATGTCGGAAGTGCTGTAAGCAGGGGGAAGGGAGAGCGCTGCAAACAGCCCGGCTGAGGGAGAGGAGGCACAGGCTGGGCACCACCTCAGCTGGACACGGCTGGGCAGCCGGGTGGAGGGGGGGAAAACAAGGAAAACAGGCAGCAGAGGGAAAGGAAACAAGATAAAAGCTGAAGGGGGGAAATCCAGCGAGGCAGAGAGAGATGGAGTGGCAGAAAGAAGAGGGAGTTCTCAGGGTGTGAGGGTGCCCTGACTGGCAGCAGAGCTGAGGCCAAGGCATGGCAGAACACACTGTGCCCAGCAGTGCCAGCCCTGGGAGCACGCAGGGGAAGCTGCAGGATCCATCTGGGCAGTCCCAGCACGTTGGGCTGAGCGTGCAGGGCAGGTGGAAGGGCAGGCAGAGCCGTCTGTGCCCGTGCCAGGAGGCAGGGCCGGCCCCAGGGACCGCTGAGCGCGCGGCGAAGCTTTCGAGGCGCTCCCAGCCTGCCTTTAACTCGTTCCAGCGCCGGGTGCGTCCAAGGGACACGGTCACACGCTGGCCACAGGGGCGGGCCTGCGGCTGGGGACGTCCCTGTGCCCAGCAGCAGCTGGGACATGCAGGGACAGAAGGAGCTGGGTGGGCTCAAACCCCCCGGGCTGGGTGGGAGCGCCAGGTCCGTGCTGGGCACAGGGGCAGAGCGGTGCTGGCACAAGTGGGTCCTGAGCCTGGCGACCCCAGCCAGGCTGGGGATTTCTCCACGTGCTCAGGGCAGTGGGAAACACGATGGCATTGCTGGCTCTCTCCTCCCCGTGCCAGAGCCTGCAGTGGAGCTGGGGACGTTGCCAAGTGCTCCTTCCTGGCCTGGACACCCACGGGCAGGCTGGCTGGTGGCAGGGAGCCACCTCTCTCCTCTCCCCCAAGGTGTGAAGGGATTGTTGTTTTTGGCCAGCTGGACGCTGGTTTGTGGCCATGGGTGTTGCCAGGCTTGTGGCCACCACGGTGGCCTTCAGCCAGCACAGCCAGCAAGGCCACCACTCTTGATGGCACAGGATCCCTTCCCTGCACCATGGGGCCACCAAGTGGACCCCTCTGAGGCCCATCCATCTCCCTGGGACCCTGCAAGCCCCCAGCCCAGTGAGGGCACAGCCAGCTGCCCACTGTCCCCTGCTGTGTCCCCTGTGCTCCTCCATCCCTGCTCAGATCCCCCACCCCATGCCTGGCTTCCCTCCCTCCACCCATTCCTCAGTTTCCCCAGGATCTGGCAGCACCCACACACAGACCCCAAATGAGTCACCTGCTGCTTTGGGTTTGTCAGCTGCTCACGCTGTTTTATTCTGCTGGCTTTGGGGCTGTGGGACACGGGCAGCCCTGGGCTCCTGTCCCTGCAGCCTGGCTCACCTCTGCCCAGCCTTGCTCCGTTTGGGGAGCATTAACCCTTTCCCTCCTGCCCCTCCAGCACAAGCCTTTCCCTATGGGATATGATAGGGAGATGGAGCTGTGGGCAAGCCTGTGGCATCCAGGCACCAAGCCAAGCACTGGGCACAGGAGCTGAGCCCAGAGCAGCTGAGGGGCCACCCAACAGCTGGGTATTTACTCAGGAAGAGCACAGGAGGGACATTTGGGGTGGGGAGGGTGGCTTCAGCCCCTGCTGCTCTCCTCCGGCCGGCTCAGGGCTGGAAGCACTCCACGGGGTCGCTGGAGTCGGGCAGGATGTTGCAGTTGATGGGCCAGAGGATGCCGAGGAGGCCGAGGGACTGCTGGCAGCGCAGCTCCGCCGCCAGGCACACGGCGCGGCAGGGCTGCAGCACGCCCCCGTCTGGGGTGCACTTGGGCACGAAGAGGCTGCAGATGAGCAGGCGGAGGTGCTGATAACACGCCAGCTCCATCAGCGTCTGCGGGACAGCGGGGACAGCGGGGACAGCGGTGTGAGGCCGGCGCACCAGGGGAGGGCAGCTCTCACAGCTGTGGAGCGCGGCAGTGTGGGGACAGCCCCCGGCCAGCTCACCTGGTAGTCCTGAAGCACCTCGGCGGCTCCCTCCTGGTCCGGGATGGCCAGCCAGATGTTGGGGAAGGAGGTGGCGTTGTAGCCCAGCCCCAGGCACATCTCCACCTCCACGGGCTCGCAGACAGACCCTGCCGCAGGGAGAGGGGTAGTGCCAGAGGCAGGGCTGCCCACCGGCTGTGCCAGCTGGGCTCAGGGCGGGCTGGGTGCTGAGCGGGGCACCCAGGGGTGCTGGCACTCACCGAAGGCCGGGTAGGACACCCCGGTGCAGTTCAGCTCGTCGGTGCCATCGGGGCAGTCGTGCCAGCCGTCACACACAGACTCCAGCGCCCGGCACTCGCCATTCCCACAGGAAAACTCTGCGGGGCTGCAGGTCTCTGCAAGGGGAGAGGGCAGGGCAGGGCTGGGAGCCAGTCTGACCACCCCTGTCTTGCTCACTGGCCAGGGGATCTGGCAGATCCAGCGTAGGGAGATCCCAAATTCCCTGGGGTATTTGGGGGCAGCCCCGGGGTCATGGATCACACCTCTGTGCAGGCGAGCCCTTCCAGGTCCCATCCCCACGGCTGTGATGTTATAGGATAAACCAGGTGAGAAACCAGGTGAGAAGGGGGCCCTGGGGGCCCTTTGCTCCAAGCAGGGCCAGCTGTGGTACAAGAGCTGTTTTTCCCAGGTTTTTATCCAGCCTGGCCTTGAAGCCCCCCAAAGATGGGGGTGGCACCACCCACCCTGAGCAGCCTCTGCCCCCACTTGGCCACCTACTCTCTGTGGCATTGCGGGCTTGGTAGGTGGCAAAGAACCCCTCATCTGCAACTCCCTCGTCTGCCACGAAGAGCACGGTCATGACGTGCCGTGAGGAGGTCAGGGCAGGTGGCAGCTGGTGGCCACAGAACCTGCGAGGTCACGGGACAAGAGATGGGCTCAGGGGCCTGACCAGCACCTCCCCAGCCCCTGCCTTCCGGCGGCTCCTCCCCACCAGCCAGCCCCGTGCCTCAGTTTCCCCGGGTGAGGCACGGCCCCAGTGTCACCAGGGTGGCACAGCAGGACTGGGGGTGTCGGGTACCTGCCCATGAGGCTGGCAGTGCCCGTGCCCGCGCTGTCGTGCACCTCTACGAAGTCGAAGCTGCAGTCCTCGTGCGACTCCAGGCTGAAGTTGTGGAAGTGCAGGTCGATGATGTGGCCCAGGGGCACCGAGATCTGCCAGAGGCACAGCTGCGGGGCGGGGGGGGGCAGCCGACAACACCCGTGAAGCTGGGCAGGGGCACCCCCAGCTCTCCCTGGGGCCGGGGCTGCCTTCCTCCCTTTCCTCCCTGCCCAGCCTCACCCTCACCGCGCTCCCACAACGCCCCTTCTCTCACCTGCTGGTGTGGGTATGGCTGCGGGTGGTTCGGGGTGGACAGGTGCCCCTCCAAGGCCGTCAGCGGCCCCCCACATTCTGGAGGGACACACGCACACACACGAGGAGATTTCCCCCTGCCCCTCTCCCTTCCTTCCATCTCCCTCTCCCACCCATCCCTGGCGCCGCGGGGGCCGGGGGCTGCGGGTGGGGGTCTGGGGATTGCGGGTGGGGGTCTGGAGGCTGCGGGTGGGGGGGGTCTGGGGATTGCGGGTGGGGGTCTGGGGGCTGCGGGTGGGGGTCTGGGGATTGCGGGTGGGGGTCTGGGGGCTGTGGGTGGGGGTCTGTCCCTCTCACCTTTGTGTTTTAGGCTGCAGTTGGCCTCGTCGCTCCCGTCCGTGCAGTCGTGGAAGCCGTCGCACACGAAGCCCAGCTGGAGGCAGAGCCCCCGGTCGCACAGGTGCTCGTCCCAGGTGCAGCTCTCTGCACGCAGCACAGACACCCTCGCTGGAGGGGGGTTCCGCCGGGCACCCTCCCCTCCCTGTGCTGGCTCTCCCCATTCCCTGCCAGCAGGGAGGGACCCTGGCAGTGCCCTGGGCCGGGGCACTCACTCTCTGCAGGGAGCACGGCTCGGTAGCGGGCGCTGAAGCCCTGGGCGCCCACGCTGCTGTCAGACACGAAGGTGACCCGCAGGCGGTTCGAGTTGGAGTTGAAGGTCGGGGGGGGCACGTTGCCACAAAACCTGGGGGCACAGCAAGGGCTGGCACCGCTCTCTGCCCCCACACTGCCACGCTCCACAGGTGTGAGGAGCCCTACCTGGTCGGGCTCCCCCGGGCCGGGGCAGGGGCAGTGCCAGCGGTGCCCTGCTCTTCGTAGAGCTCCAGGCGGTCGAAGAGGCAGGAGGCCGTGCCCTCCACGCTGAACGTCTCCATCCTCAGCTGGATGGCGAGGCCGGCGCCCACCTCGATGTGCCAGATGCAGAGGGCGTTGGGGGGGTAGGGGCCGGGGTAGTTGGGGGAGCTGAAGGAGCCCTCGGGGCCGCGCAGGGTCCCTCCGCAGGCTGAACGAGGCAACAGCGTGGGCATGAGCTGGAGCAGGGCAGCCCCATCCCAAAACGCTGCCCCGCTCGGCGCTTACCCGGTGCTGCTGTGCGGGCCGTGGGCAGCCGGCTCTCGGTTGGGGTGGCAGCGGTTTTGGGGGCCGGGGGGTCCCTTCGGATGGGCGCTGTGGCGGTGGTGGCAGTGCCACGGGCGGGCAGGGCCGTGGCTGGGGCACCGGGTGGGTGTGGGGACGTCAGCTCTGTGGCCAGGGAAGAGCGGGGATTGCTCAGCCCCAGCGGGGAGGGACGGCTGCGGTGCAGGGAAAGGGCTCAGGAAGCCCTCTCAGCGCTGTGCTCCCACCCTACCCACAGGTGTGCAGCTCCCCGGGCATCTCACACCGATGGGACACATCCCGGGGACACGGAGATCCCACCCTCTCCCCACTGCGGGCAGACCCAGGGTGTGCTCTGGGTGCCCCTCTCCCCCTCTGAGCCGGTTCTGTGTCCCCCACCCCAGCCACAGCCACCTCCCGGCTCGGCACTCACGGTGGATGACGATGCCGAGCAGGAGGGCGATGAGGAAGAGCAGGATGGTGCTCATCAGAGCCACGCAGAGCCAGGTGAACTTGCAGTCGGCGCGGTACCTCCAGCCCACCTGTGCCCAGAGCTGCTGGCCTGGAGGCGAGAACAGCGGGCAGAGCGCTGCTAAACCATTCCCCACCTCCCCGCAGGGCTTGCTCAGCCCTCTCTGGGCGCGTCCCCGAGGTGCCGATGTGTCCCCAAATAGCCCCAGCACCCCACTCCTGCAGCCCCATGGGCCGGGGCCGTGTACAAACCCCCAGGCTGGTACCGAGGCCGTCCCGGCGCCGTGCGGGGCCGGTCCCATCCTTGTCTGGCGGGTGCTCCGCGCTCGGTGCCGCCCGGGGCTCCTCGCCCTCAAAAACGGGGTTGCAGAATTCGGTCTGTGGGACAGCGAGAGCGGGTGGCACCCTGGGGACCCGCGGGGGGACACGAGGGGACCATCAGCGGCACCCACACCCCCAGCCCTACCTTGCTGCCGTCCAGAGCCTCGGGGCAAAGCGTGATTTCGGTGAAGTCTTTCATGGCAGCGGGCGGTTCCTGGAGCAGCCTGGCTAAAATCCTGCCCAGCGCCCTGTGCCCCCCAGCCCCACCGCCCGCTCCTCCCCAGCTGTCCCCATGGGCCCCGGGGCGGCGTGGGGACCCCTGCTCCACGCTGTGGGGCGGGGAGGTGGCAGTGCCAGCTCTACAGGCGGCAGCCCAGCGCCGGAGCCCACCCGAAGGCCATGCCCACCGTGCCGGGAGTGCGGGGAGCCCCGGGAGGCGGCGGCAGCCCCAGTCCCCTCCGCAGGCCCCTTCCCCCTCGCCCCGTTAATCCAGCTCAGCTGAGGATGCCGAGGTCAGGCTCTGGCACGGAGAAACAGCGTCTTAAAGGGGAACGAGTGCTCGCACCCGTCCTGCCGGGAGCCCATCCCCAGGGACCCCGCTGCTGGGGTCCCCGCACGGCGCCTGGGCTTTGCAGCTGCCCGCAGCTCCTCTCTGCTCAGGGCAGCGCTGAAAGGGCCGTGCTGGGGACCCCGGGCTGAGCGTGTCCCTCCTGCCCTCGCTGGGTGCCTGGGCCCTGCCACCTGCATTCCTGCTGCCCCTTAATGCCCGTCTCCGTCCCTAAGTAGGGGAGAAAGGAGCCATTGTTCAGGGCTTTTGAGGGACGAGTGTGGGCACCGGGGAGCTCCGTGGGGTTGAAGAGGCTCCTTCTGCCACCTGCAGCCACATCTCCCCTGCTGCAGGCGAGCCCAGAGCGGTTCTGCTCCATGGGTGCTCCTGGGGCTCCAGCAGTGGCGGCTGCCCACCCTCTGCCAGAGCACCCGGAGACAAAACACACGCACCCAACGCCCTGTTCAAGCTCAAATTTATTCCTGCACGAGTCTCCCTTGTATGAGACACTTCCCACCCGTCTTGCTTACACAGTAAACAAGCCACCTGCCAAGCAGCATCGCTGCCCCAGCCCAGCTCCTGCCGCGGGCAGTCCCCCGTTCCCATCCTGCCCCCCCCGAGCCCCGCTGGGATGCCCCAGGCTGGGCAGGATGCTGGTGCCAGCGCTCAGCCCGTGCCCGCAGGGCCGGCTGTGGGTTGGATGGAGCTGCCCCGAGGGCTGGGATGGTGCCCGTGTCTCCTCCCGCTGCACCTCAGGCAAGGCAGGACGGGGAGGAGAATAAATTAAAGGCTAAAAAGGCCACTGGCATTTGCTAGCTGGAGGACAGAGCAGCAGGGCGGGTCCCCGGGCACCCAGGAGGGCTCCTGATCACAGGGAGAAAAAAAAGCCCCGATTGCAGATGGTCCCGGAAAGCCACCGTCCTCCCCTCCCTCTCCGTGCGACCCCCGCGGCCCCCCCTCTCCCCTAAATGGTTTAAGGCACCGTCGTTTGAGGAGGCAGGTAAAAACCTACCCGGAGCAGCCCCGGCACAAGTCCCTGGAGAGGCAGGAAGCAGCGGGGGGCTCCAGGTTGAAGCAAAGTCCATTATAAATACATAGAAATTCCACAAAATGTTCTCCTCCCTCCTGTCCGTGGGTCTGGGCTCAGGCTGCTTTGAGGAGTGTGTGTGGGGCAGCTGCAGGGGTTGTGCTGCCTGAGATGGGGCGGAGGCCACCAGAGGGCTGGAGTCCTTTGCCAGGAGGTTTGGAAGTGCCAGGAGGAGATCGGGAGCAGTTCACGAATCCTCTGGGACGGCCAAGCAGATACAGGAGTGGCAAGAGGTCAGGAGGGATGTGTGAGGCTCTCCTGGGTGCTGTCCCAGGGGAGAAGAGGTCCTGGTTGAGTCAATGGGACAGGTGGCCCCATTCCTGTAGAGTCCCTTGCTCAGGATTTTTATTACACACCAAAAAAAAAAAAAAAAAAAAAAAAAAAAAAAAAAGAAGAGAAAAAGAAAAAGAAAGGAAAAAAAAAAAAAAGAAAAAAAAAAAGAAAAAAAAAAGAGGAAAAAAATAAAAGAAAAAGAAACTAAAACCCCGAGGTAAAAACCAAATGCCAGCAATCAGAAGGTGCCTGAGCTGGAGCTGCCTGAGCCCCGTCCTGTCACGAGTCCCTCCTCAGTTCGGAGCTGGGATGTCCTTGCCCGGGCTCTGCTCCTGGCTGTCCCCAGCCTCCCTCTGCAGCCACGTCGGGGGTGTCTCCTCTTTGCCTCCCCCTCGCTCTGGGGGTGCCAAACGCCCGAACCCTGGTGGAGCCGGCTCTGAGGGGTGGCCCAGGGCTCCCCCAGGGAGGCAGGGCTGGCTACATGCGGGAGGACGGGCTGGCCAGCTCGTAGAAGAGCAGGTAGGCATCGCTGCTGCGCACGTGGCTCGAGGACATCGGGGTGACGCTGCAGAGAGGGCAAGGGGACAGCTGTGAGCAGCAGGGATGGGATGCCCTGGGCAGGGGGGTCCCTGCTCGCCTGTCCCACCCCAGGCTCACCGGGAGTCGTTGAAGGTGTGCCACTCGCTGGACACGGGGCTCTTGCAGTAGGCTGTGTAGTGTCCCCCCATGGTGGTGCCCGAGTGGTTGGAGACGGCGTAGAGGTTGTAAACGGCGTGGTCTGTGGGGAGCAGGGGGGCTGCTCAGCCCTGCTGCCCCACAAAGTGCCAGCACAGAGCCCCCCACCATGCCAGCAGCTCCAGCAGCCGGGATTCTGTGCCTCCCACCCCTCACCCCTCTGTCCCCACCATGCCAGCAGCTCCAGCAGCCGGGATTTTGTGTCTCCCACCCCTCACCCCTCTGCTCCTCACCATGCCAGCAGCCTGGATTCCGTGCCTCCCACCCCTCATCCCTCTGCTCCTCACCATACCAGCAGCTCCAATAGCCTGGATTCCGTGCCTCCCATCTCTCACCCCTCTGTCCCCACCATGCCAGCAGCTCCAGCAGCCTGGATTCCGTGCCTCCCACCCCTCACCCCTCTGTCCCCCACCAGCTGGGGACACGAGGAGCCCAGGAGTCCCCAGGAGCTCAGGGCTCCTGGGATTAGAGACAAGCAGGGGCTGGGACTCACTGCAGCTCTGCGAGGCGAATTCCCTCAGGTCCAGGTCCTTCAGCGGGAAGTTGACGAAGGTGGTGAGTTTGCTGCTTCGTATCCTGGACTCGGAGAAGCGCTTCAGGTCTGGAGGGTGACGTCAAGGAGCCAAAGGGACAAAGGGGAGCCTGCAATAACCCATCTCTGCCCCCTACAACAGCCCCTGTCCCCACCCTCTGCCCAAAGGATACGAAGCACCAGAATCTTGGGGAACTTCTGGATGCTGAATTTTTTTGTGCACCTTGTCCTGGCTTTGCAGCGACAACACGTCTGTGGGAGAAAACAGCACGAGCAGGAGGGTGAGGGCACTGCCCACAGTGCTGGCAACACAAGCACAGAGGGGAAGGGGCCCAGCCTGCCCCAGGGAGCCCCCCTGCCCTGTACCGGTTTCTCGTCCCCATCCAGCACGTCCTCTTTGGTGAAGAGCCGGAGGCAATCCATGAGTGTCACCTCCCCGTAGCCTTTCTGTGGGAGTGCAGTGATGGTTAGGGACAGGCAATGTGGGACAGGCAGTGGGAAACAGGGATCACTGGGCTCCCCCTCACCTTGGGGATGGGCAGGGACAGGTCCCAGAAGGGGTCGAAGGCTGTGGAGCAGTAGCCGCACTCGCTGCAGGTCAGAGAGCTCTTCAGCTGCCCAACGAAGAGGTCTGGTGGGGTGGGACAGAGCAGGGTGAGAGCCCTGGTTCCCCCTCGCTCCCAGCCCAGCCCTGTCCTCCCTTCCCCAGCCCTGCTCACCGCTGATGCGGCTGTCCTCCCTCTCCTGGTACCTCCTCCACATCTGCCGGCTCTTCTCGTCGTCACTGCAAGGATGGGGACACAGCGGGGCACTGAGCATGGCCTGGGGGACAGCAGCCCCGCCACCCAGCCCAGAGGGACCTGTGAGGTCACTGTCCCCGGGCTGGCCTTGCGGGCAGCGAACTCTCCTGGGGCTTGTGCAGTGCCAGAACTTACGGGAGGTGATCCAGGGTGTCGGTGCTGGCCCGGGGCCGCACCAGCACGCGGTTCACCTCGCTGTGCAGCCCGTCCAGCAGGAACCGCAGGAATTCCTGTGCATCCTGCTGGCTGCAAGACACGGGGCATGGCCAGTGAGAGGCTGCAGGGGGCTCAGCTGCCCCCACCACCCTGCAGCCACCCCCCTTACTTGTAGCCAACGAAGCGTGGGGCGTATCTCTGGATCTGCGTCTTGAACTCGGAGGGGCTCACGCTCTCGTTGGGGGACGAGGTCCAGAGCAGCTGAATCAGCTTTGCAAACTCTGCAGGCAGAGAGGCGGGGTCAGCAGAGGAGGTGGCACGGCCATGACCCCATGGGGACAGCTCAGGGGTCTCACAGCCCGATCCTCCGCTGGCTGGGCAGCCCAAGGAGGAGCGTGGAGCTCTGGGTGGGGGTCCCGCAGGATGTGGGGTGCGGTGGGGATGTGCTGCAGGAATTGCTGCAGGAATTGCTGCAGGGAAGCCCCCGCAGCCACCAGGGCTGGGCAGTTACCTGACATGAGTGCCGTGCGCATGCGGCTGTTGTTGTTGAGGTCCCGCAGGTACTGGTTCTGCAGGCAGTAATCCCGCAGCTCCTTGGTGTTGCTCAGGCACTGCAGGATGGAGTTCATGAAGCACTGGGGGAGGCAGAAGAGAAAACCATGGCAACGGGAAGCAGAGGGAGGCAGGCCATGGCAGGGGGACACCTGGGCTGGGCACAGGACAGGGGAAGTGCCGTGGGAAGAGGGGTGCAGGGAGCTGCCAGGGTGAGGGTGGAGTTTTGGGGGTGAGGTGAAGGGACGGGGCTTCCCCTGCCCCACAGATGTGCCCGGTGTGAGCTACAGGCCTGGGGACACACTCACCGTGTTGCCGAGGTTCCGCAGGCCGGTCAGCCCCTGCACGGCCTTGGAGCTCTGCAGAGAGAGGGAACAGTGCTGGGAGGGTGGCGGGCTGGCCATGCCTGTGGGCAGCCCAGCGAGGCCATGGTGCCACAAACCTGCCTGTGGAGCAGACCCTCGGGTGCAAGGAGAGGCCCCATCCCGCTGTGACATCATGGGCAGAGCCAGAACTGGGCAGCTCTCTGGGCCAAGAGCCTGGTGACAAACCATGGCTGGCCTGCCCCATGCTGCTGGACCAGGACTATGCACAGGGCTCAGGGTTCTCCTTGCCTGGCAATGCCTTTGCCCCATGCCCTGGACTGCAGGTCGGGCTGGCACCCAGGGCCATGGCAGTGCCATGCTGCAGGAGGAGCACAGTGCCCTGTCACTGCGTGCCTGCCTCATGCCAGGTGTCCATCCCCTCCAGGACACCCTGCACAAGCGCAGCCCAGACTTTGGCACAGTTGTCTTGCAGGATAAAGTCCACCTGCGAAAGTGCAAGCCCAGCCCTGTGACAGCCAAGCTCAGGGAACAGGGCTGTGTGCCCAGTGGTGCCTTCCCAGCCCTGGCTGCGCTGCACCTGTGCCATGGGGTGACAATTCCAGGTGCTCCAGGTGCTCCCTGAGCCAGGAAAAGCAAAGATGGGCATGGGCAGCTGGATGCTGGGGCTGGGAACCATTATCACTCTTTGCTGGAGAGACCAAGAGCACAGAGGGGTTTAGGGGTGCCACCACCCCTCTGCCAGCATGCAGGACAGGATGCTGGTGGGGGGCACTGCTGGGGGCCCAGGGGTCCTGCTCCCAGCCCTGCACAAGGGAGCAGCAGGATGAGCCTCCCCAGAGCAGGGTGGGGGTCTGACAGGGCCTGCAGGGGCAGAGTGCTGGTGGTGCTCCCCAGGATTTCAGGATCCTTAGGCAAACGCCCCAGCTGCCCACCTGAGGCTTGAAGAGGAGGAGAGGAGGCGGGAGGAGAGGAGGGGGCCCAGCAGCTCTGAAATAGCAGCAGCTGGTGTGTGTGTGGGAGGTGCTGAGCACCCAGCCCTGACAGCAGCCCAAAATAACCCAGATCCAGTTACATGTGCTCCTTAGCGACGGCGCAGGCATCACCCACCGCGGCAGGGACGAGCACCAGTGGGGACCCGGCCGCCCTGTGTGGGCACACGTGGCTCTGAGCGGCTGCCCTCGGTGCCATCGGGTGCCCCCACAGTGCCCAGAGCACAGGGATGTCCCCAGATGTGGCTGCCCATGGCTGTCAGTGCCAGGGGGCTGTCCAAAAGTGCCAGGTGCCTTCTTGGGCTGGGGGCAGGCTCAGTTGGGCACAGGGTGCCAGCAGGATGTGACAGGTCAGTGCCACGCCATGGCTGGAGGAGCTGGCCTGGCTCTCATCCCTGAGCAGATGGCAGCAGGAGAGATGGGCCAGTGTCCCCACAGCCTACATCCATCCCTTGGAGGATGTGAGCCCCAAGGCCCCGCTCATGTCCCCACCACTACCCCAGGGAAGGTCACGGTGCCAGGGGTGAGCAGCAACCCCCGGGAGCTGCCCCAGTGTGCCCCAGCCCTCCCCGCCAGGACGGGCTTGTCCAGTTGTCCTGGTTGGGCAGCTCCTGCCCTGTGCCAGGAGGGACCAGCCAGTCCTGCCCATGTGGGTGCAAACCTCCCCACAGATCCTGCATTCCCCCACAGCCAGGTCCTCCCAGAGCCTGGAACAACCCCGGGGGAGGGCTGGGGCTGAGGAGGGGGTGTCAGGTGCTCCCCTAGCCTGGCACAAGCCCTGTGTGCACCGAGGTGTTATTTCCCCCTCTGGATTTCCCTCCCCTGGGTGACTCAACTCCAGCTAATCCCCCTCTCCCGTACAGGGCTTTAACTAGGACACGACATGCTCAGAGGCGCTGAAGGAGAGCTGGCTCACGCGGCGCGGCTGGGGACTCCCCGAGGCTGCACCGCAGGACGGGGACAAGGGACAGGCGGTGGGGACAAGGGACAAGATCCTGACCGTCCTGCCCCATCCAGGTCCACATGCCAGGAGCCTGTTGGGGCAGCAGGAGAACCAGAGCAGCCAGACTTACATAAGTGCTCAGACCTTGCCCTCCTTGCCCCTTGCTCTGCCATCCCTGCAGGAGAGATCTGTCCCAGCACTGTGGCTCTGGGGACAGCCAAGTTCACTCCCATGGCGCTGCCGAGGGGCTCAGCGCGGCCAGCAGACCCTTCCTTGTGGTGGGACACGGGGACCTGGCCAAGGTCACTGCAAGGGCAGGGCTGGGAGAGGAACCCAGGTGTCCTGACACGTGCAGTTCACCTGCTCCCTGCCACCCTGTGGGACACGGGGACACGCTGTCCCCACGGGCAGCTGGGAGGGCACCCACCCCCTGCCGCCCCATCCTTGGGCACGGGGGATGGCACAGGGCACTCCACGCTCCCCAGGACGGGCAGGGGGTGCCCCCTTCTCTGCCCCCAGGCCGGGGGATGGGGGCTGCGGGCATCTCGTACCTTGGTCTTGTTGAGGACGAGCCCGACGAAGGTGGAGACCAGCAGGGACCCTGGCATGGAGGCGCGGGGCCGCAGGTCCTTGTGAAGGTCGGGGAGCGCGGGGGGCTCCTCGGGCAGCGTCACCGTGTAGGAATCCCTCATGGTGGCCCCGGCGGACACCGCAGGACGGCGGGGAGCAGCCGGGGGCAGCGGGGAGCCAGGGGACACCGGCCGGGCTGCCCCAGCCCGGGGCCGGCTGCAGCCGGGGGCGCGGGGTCAGGCGCGGAGCCCCCCGTGCTGGGCGTGCGGGGCCGGAGCCGGTGCCGGCTGCGGGGCTGGCGGCACCTGAGCGCCTCTGACATCAAATGGGTGGAGAGGCGGCAGCCGGGCTCGGTGACGGCTCGGTGACGGCTCGGTGACGGCCAGCCCCCGCGCACCGCGTGGTACAGAGCGCCGGGAGCCAGGGGGGCCCGCGAGGGGCGGCTCTGCCCCGGGGACACGCTCCGGAACGGGGCGGCGACACCGCCCCGGCTCCGGGGGGCTGCGGGGGGCCGCGGTGCCCCCATGGCGTCTCTGTCAGCGGGGCTGCCCGCGCTCCCGTACCCCGACACCGGCACCGTGCGCGCACCGCGGGGGCAACGGGGAACTGGGGAGAGACGGGAGAGACGCCGGAGCAGCGCCTGTCCCCCCCAGTGCTCCCCCCTGCTCGCAGCTCGGCGTGCCCAGGGCTGGTGGCATCGGCTGTCCGGCCCCGGGCACGTTGTGCTCCGGGCAGGAACGGGGCAGCGAGCGGGGCTCCCCAGCTGGGGGTAACTCGCCAAAATTGCCGGGGTAAAAGTGGGACAGTCCCACAGCATGTGGGTGCGTGGGGTGCCTGTAGCCAGAGAGGGTCTGCAGGCTGCCAGACAGGGCTGTGGGGCTCCCGGCCATATGCCTTTCCTGCAGTGCCAATGCCAGGTTCCTGCAGTGACATTTTGGGGGAACCCCCCTCTTTGGGGGATGCATTAGAGCTGAGCTCAGAGGATATTTCAATGCCTTGCGCTGGGGAAAAAAAGCTCCTCGCAATTCCTACGTGGAGCAAAGACCCCACCTGGCGTCTCCCCTCGGTAAACTGAGGCACGGCACGGGCAGGGCTCCAGCTCTTCTCCTGCAGCAAGGGCAGATGCGGAGACTGGCAGGGAGCCCGGCTGTCCTGCGTCCTCGTCCTGCGTCTCCCGCTGCTTCACCCCTCTGACCGCGGCAGGACGAGCGCCGGAGCCCTGCGCCTGCTGTGCGTGCCCAGGTGTTTCTCTGCCTGCTCAGGGAAATTTCCATGGGCAACCAGGGCAGGGAATTCAGTTGGGCTGCTCTGACAGAGCCACAGCCTCCAACCTCACCGAGAGGGCTCTAAGCAGAGCTTCCTTTCCTCCTCTGGAGCCCCCAAAACTCCCCCATCCAGAGGCAGGAGCTGCTGAATCCTGCTGGCTGCAGATGCAGCCTCTCTGTCAAGCGGAGCTCAGCACAGCCAGCGGAGGGGCTGACTGGGGACGGAGGGAGGGGAGGGAGGAAGGGAGGGAGACTATTTTTGGCACCAGCAAAAATATCTGAGGAGGCATCTTGCAGCGTTATTCATCTGCAGGGCTCTTTTGCATCACAACGGGAGGGCTGTCATAACCGGGGCCTGCGCGTGCTCACACGTGTGTACATGTACACACCCCGCGCTGTGTACGGCGTACACACACGGGGACACGGTGTGCACGGCAGGGCACACACCCTCCTGCCCTGCCTGGGTGCCCTGCCGTGCCCAGGGGCACAGCTCCCCAAAATCCCGGGCTCCTGCCACCCTGCCTGGCAGTGCAGGTGGTACCACGGGGGCAGGATGGGCACAGCCAGCTCCGAGCGCTGTGCAGGGAGCTGGGGCAGCTCTCCCCGTGGGGATGCACCGTGCTGGCTGAGCCGGTTCCATGGCAGGAGGGTGGTTCAGCCACATCCCGTGCTCAACCTCGTGCCCTGGTGACATCGAGCGCCCCGGGCCAAGGACCAAATTCCCCTCCAGCCAGAGAGCAGCTCACAGGCTCTGAGGGCGAGGCTGGAGCGGCAGAGAGAAGGGGACGCCCGGTGGGATGGCATCACCCAGAGCAGGTCCCTGCCCTCAGCTGGCCCCTCTGCAGCGGTGACCTTCTGCCGGGCGGGCAGAGGTTGCCACAGGCCCGGTTGGCACCGAGGCAGCAGGCAGGGCCAGCCAGCACTGGCAGCGGGCCAGGGACGTCAGCTGCTCAGGATGGGACTGCGGAGAGCTGCCGGCGTTTTGTGGGTGGCCCTGGCCTTCTGACCCTATGTACACCCAGGGTGGTTAATGGGCCGGCACAGCCCCAGCCCTGCCCCTCACCACACTGCCCTTCCCAGGAGCCAGCACGGCCCTGCAGCTCCACAGGCACAGCTCCTCACTGGAAGCGCACCTTCACACAGCTCCCTTTGTCCATGGGGTAAACTGAGGCACGAAGTGATGGTGAGGGTAGGGACACATGGAGACACCCTCCCTCCTGGCTGCAAACCCCTCTGGATGGCGTTTCCATGGCGCACAGGCAGGAGGTGGCGGTGGAAAAAGGGATGGGAGGAGGCGTGGGGCCAGCCCCGCTGTGGCCTGGCTGCGTCAGGAGCGGCTGCTGCTGACACTGCCCTCGGGGCTGGGCAATGGGGCAGAACGGGTGGCAGCTCCGGGGCTGCAGCCTGCGCTTGTTTCCGGCACCTGGCACGGCCGCAGGCAGCCAGCTCTGGTTTATGACCGGGACATTTGTGTCCCGGCTTGGGAAAGGGAGGGAATAAACCACAGCAGTGGAAAATAGCAGGTGTGCCCATCAAAGCACCGAGGAAACCTAAGCCAGTGTCACTGACCTGGCCTGCCCTGGCATGGGTGTCTGTCCCAGCACCCTTTGCCACCTTTGCCACACATCAGCCTAGGCTGTGTTCATGTGCAGACTGTGGGTTGGGACTTGCACAGTCCCTGCTGCCCCACAGGCACCCCATGGGATCAGGCTGGCACCCCACACAGCAGTGTGTGGGCACATGGGTGGGAACCTTGCAGTGGCACTGTTGGCTTTAGCGAGAGCCAGTGGCTGCAGCAGCCGCTGGATCCCCCCTTGGAACCCCCCAGCAGGGCCTGGTGTGGGAGGGGGAGGCAGGAATTCCCTTCCACAGCCATGATCCTCCACTGCCCTGACTCCACAGCCTGCTCCCTCACCCCAGGACTGGGGCCAGGCATGAGGCAGGGGGGCACAGGGGGTCCCACACCACGGCAGGGCACTGCTGAAGGTGGTTCTGTGGGGGAAGGCACTGGGGAAGGGGCACAGGGAAGGATGTGGGGGCACTGGCTTCAAAGGGAAAAATTTCTGGGAGATTCTTTTCTGCCTCCTTTTGAGCAGGACAGGATTTCTCATGGTTTGGCGGATGCAGTGGGACAGAGACACAGGGAAGCAAAGGGCAGGTCAGACCATGGGGGAATGGAGGGCGACTGGAAAGACAGCGGGAGACAATGCAGGCAGAGCCTGGCCAGATCTTGGAAGGAAACCTGAGTGGAAAATTACCAGGCTGCTCCCCTGCACGGGCTGTGTGTGTGGTGCCTGCTCCCGGCCTGGGCTGGGGCTCTGGGGACGCTGCAGCACTGATGGGGACACGGGGCACAGAGTTACCTTCCAGCACGTGTGGTGCTGCCCAGAGCAGCACTGCCATGGGGAACCCCCTGCTGCCACACAGGCTGGGGCACAGGGCCCCAAACTGGCAGCAGTGGCTGGTGCCAGGGAGCTGGCATTGCTGGGCACCGAGTCACTGTGGCAGAGCCAGCACCAGCCAAACCAGCTGTCCCAGCAGGATGAGCGCCCAGCCTGCTCGTGTCACCTTCCCTATCTGGGATGAGGCAGCAGGAAATCCTCGTCAGCCCCACATGGGAGCCATCACCTGCTGTCACATGCATGCAGAAAATGCAGCGGGCACAATCCTGGGCACAGGCTGCTCCTGCCTCCTTGGGGAGCGTGCCCTGCGGCACAGCCCCTCAGAGGACACCCGCCCGCCCGCCCCCTGCACGGGGCTGCCTCAGCAGCTCCAGCCGGGACTGCTGCGCCAGCAAGGGCATCTCAGAGGGACACACACAGCAACCGAGGCACGGAGCAGCACGCCCAGGTTCTCAGGCACAGCGCGAGTGCCTCGGGCTCCTCAGCTCACCACAAGCACTGCCCACATCCCTCCCCATCGCAGCTGTGTCCCCCACCCCCAGGCAGCCCCGCGTACCGTGGGGTCCTGGGAGGACGCATCGCAGTGCTCCTCGCTCCTCTCGCAGGGCTGGCTGGCACAGCGGCTGCCCGACGGTGGCAGCGTGGCCTGAGAGGGGCTGAGGTGGCCGCTGGAGAGGCTGCCGTGGTGGCTTTTCCTGCCGTAGCTCTCCAGGTAGCCACGGACATAGTCGGAGTGAGCGGCGGCCTGGTAGAGACCCTGCAGGTTGCCGTGCTCGGGCCGGGCGCGGGTGCTGAGCGCGCCGGCCGCGGGCAGGTAGGCGCTGTCTGAGGTGTGCAGCCCCGAGAAGTCCCTGGCCAGGTCCGAGTGGCTGATGGATTTGTGGCGGCTGAGGGGCGCTGCGGAGGGCAGGTAGCCCGTGGGGCTGCCGGGGGTGCCGCTGAAGGTGTAGCAGGCGCCCCCGCTGAGCCCGGCGCCGGGCGGCCGCGGCTGCGTGCGGAGGTACGAGGGGCTCAGGCGGACGCCGGGGTCGGGGTACAGCCGGCCGCTGTCATAGCCACCGGTGGGGGACAGCCCCCCGGCGTGGTGGTAGCGAGGGGAGGGCAGGTAGCTGGCTTTGAAGCCGATTTTGTCGCTGTCTGCGTAGGCGGTGGGCAGGGTGGATCCATAGGAGCTGTAGGAGCTGTAGCCGCTGGGCACTTTGCTGTAGGTGCTCTCGGCGTAGCGGGAGGAGTCCACGTATCGCTTCAGGGTGGAGGAGAGCTGGGACATGCTGCAGGCTCGGCAGGCTGTCCTGGAGGCATCGGCTGCAAGGGAAGAGCCCAGGGATCAGTTCCACAGGCCCTGGTCAGCACAACAGGGCACCCAGCAGCTCCCACCCAGCAGCTCCTGCCTCCCCTGGAGATCCTGGGAGGCAGAGGGCATCCAGGGGCTGTTGGTGGCAGTGTGGCCATGGCTCCTGCCACCTGCCAGCTTTCCTGGAGAGCCTGGGACAGCAGGACCCGGCTGGCACTGCCACCCCCATGCCCCCAGGCACCTCAAACCACAGAAGGGAGCCCCAGGGCACAGCCAGACGGGCCCAGCATCCCCAAAGACACCAAGGAACGGCAGCAGTCACCCCTGCCCCAGTTCTGGCATCCCTGCTACACCATCCCGTGGCTGTCCCACTCCTGGGAATGCAGAGATATCCCCAGTGCCTCCTCCAGGTGGGAGGCAGTGGCCTGGTCACAGGATGATGCCCAGGCCCAGCTTTGGTTGAGACAGGCAGCAGGGATGGGCTGATCCAGCCAGCCCAGCACCTTCCCCTGGTTACTCACAGGGAGTGCTGGGGCTTGGCAAGGGGCTGGCACTTCAGTGAGAGGGAAACTGAGGCAAGATCAGCATCTGAGGATCTTTCCTGTCTCCCTGCCATGGCTGTGCCCTGTGTGCCCCCATCAGTAATTCAAACCGAGAGTCCTCCTGGTGAGGTGGCAGCCGTGCCCCTGCCAGCCGGGCAGAGCCAGCACTCGGTGCCCACAGAGAGCTGGTGGCTCCCACACAGGGCAGGGGAGGAGCCCACAGAGACAGGGACAGAGGCCCCAAGAGCACACACAGAGCCAAGCCGGAGCAGGGGCAGGGCAGTGTGGCAGTCCCCAAACAGGGGCTGTCAGGAGCTGGAGGAGAGCTTCCCCTCAGTGCCCCAGCTAGCAGGCTGAGGCTGGATCCCTACCTGAGCTGGGGCCGTGGGTGGCACTGGGGCAGGCAGGACCCAGCCGAGCTCCTCTGCCCTGGCGCTGCTGGTGCTCAGCTCCCGGGGTGACTGGTGTCCCTTCCCTGGCAGAACAGTGGCTCATGTGGCTCCGAGAGTCTCCAGTCACCCGGGAGATGACCCTGATTCAAAGGCTTTTCCCAGCCCAGCTGGGGCGGGCTCTGGCCCGGCTCCAAGCCGGGAGGTGCCAGAGTCTGTGCCTGGCCCGTCCCTTCAGCACCGAGGGTGCACCCGGGCTTGGGGACGGGCGTTGGACCGCGGCAAGAGGAGCCCCCGCGGGTCACTACCAGCCTGGCCCTGGGGGACACAGCCTCCTGCTCGGAGCCCCGCAGGCTCAGCATGGAAACACCCCGGGAATGCTCCTGGCAGGGGGCGGTGAGAGACAGCAGCCAGCCCCCGTGGGCTCCTGGCGGGCAGCCTGGCTTGGCCGCCGACCGGCAGCGTCCCGGGCGCTGTTACCGCCCAGGGAGCAGCCATCCCACCCCGGAGAGGGAAATATTTACAAGCAGCAGCGAGGTGGAGCGCACAGACCTGTTTGGGGACGGAGGCTGAAGGGTGAATAATCTGCTCCCGGGCAAGGGTGCCGCGAAACACCCGGCTCGGCTCTTCCCAGCCTGGCTGCGGCCGCCCTCACCAGGAGCGGGGCTCTGCCAGTCGGGATTTGCCATGGACAGCGGGGAATTTCGCTCACAGGGAGTGGGACCCCAGCCAAGAGACTGGCACTCGAGTGCCAGCATGGGAATGACGGAGCCCCTGGGCTCCCAGGGAGCAGCACATGCCTGGCTGCCTGCCCTGCTGGGGCACGGAGCAGCCTGGCACAGCGACTGCCCCTGCTCTCCATCCTCCTCGCCAGCAGAGATGATCTTGGTTTGGGACAGTGCCAGGACAGCCCCACGCCATCATCCCCTGCCAGGTGCCCACGCTCTCTCCTGGCACCAGCAGCATCAGGAGAGCAGCAGTTTGGGAGGAGGAGGGCAGCAGGAGCTCCTGGCAGCAGGACAGGTCTCCACAGGGCAGCACCTGCCCTGGGGATGTGGAGCAGCCGATGGAGGGATGCAGGGTCAGGAGCCAGCACCGGCCCCAGACATGGGAGCTATCCCATTCCTTGGGAAGAGAGGCCTTACCATGGAGGAATGTCACATCAGCCAGGCTTGCCTGTGCTTCCAAGTCCCCATGTCACATCCGAGCAGACCCCAGGGCGGCGGGAGAGCGGAGCGTGCCAGGAGCCAGAGGAGCCGAGGGGGTGTGAGAAAACCCCGGTTCCTCCCAGCGCTTCCTGGGCTGCCTGGCCCCTCCCTACCCGTCATTGTGCTGAGCTTTCCTGCTGCCTGGTAAAGCCCTGGAGCCGGCACGGCTGAGTCAGGCCTCCTGCACCCTCATCATCCTCCCGGGGTGTCAGGAGAAGCTGAGGCACAGGAATGTCCGGTCTGCGCTCACGGGGCCGGGCAGGAGCGGTGCCACCACATGGGAGAGGGACACCAGGGGGCTGCTCTGGGCACTGGGGAGTCCTGCCCTGGCCTTCCCTGGGAATCTCTGCTCAAAGTGAGGAGGCAAAACCTTCACGCTGAAGGCAGAGAAGCAGAGCCCTGCTCTGTCCCCGGCTGCTGTCCTGCCCGTGCCCAGTGGCAGGTGTCCCCTCTGTCCTGCCCGTGCCTGGTGCCAGCTGTCCCCCTCGGTGGCCACAGAGCCCCAGAGCGGGCTCAGCTCAGCTTACACAGCGCTGGCTCCATCCAAGGAGTCACAGCACAGCTGCTTCTCGCTTACGCAGGCTCGGAGCTGTGTCCCCTGTCCCCTGAGACAAAATGTCCCAGCCTGGAGGTTACGTGGGAGCTCCCAGGACTCAGTGGAGGCAGAGAAGGGACCCTGTGTGAGACACTTTGCACTCTTCAGGGTACAAGTGCTTTGGGGTTGAGGGGCTCTGTGTCCAGCTGAGTGTGCCAGTGGGGTGGGACAGCCTCCTGCCCATTCCCCAGGGGAAACAAGGCACAGAATCCTCCTGGTGTCCATTTCCCTCTAGGAAGGGTGACCCCAAGCAGCCCTGGGGGGAATGTGCCACAAAATGTTTGCTCCCTGGAAGGGGCTGGAGTGACCCTTGTTGACAGATGGGGACTGCAGTGCCTCTGTCACAGCCCAGCTCCTGCGTTGCCCCCCACCACTCCCACCCCCAAAGTGACAGGCCCTGCCCAAGGTGACTCACCCAGCTGGGGCCAGCCTGGCCAGGGCCCTTCCCCTGCCAGCCCTGGGCCTGAGAACCCCCCAGGCTCACCCCACACACCCAGGAGTCACCGTCCTGGCCCCGCTCTGTGCTGCTGACACATCCCCACCCTGCTGCAGAGCCTGCTGCTCCCGGGCCACCCCCAGACAGCAAAACCCAAACCCACCGGGGACCCTGACGTAAGAGCCAGGGCACGAGTTACTGCTTTGAGGTCTGTGGGTGGCAAAAAAAAAGAAGGGACCCTCGGGCAGGTGCTCTGCCCACACCAGGGGATGAGGAGGGTGCCAGAGAGGGCTCAAAGCCAGGATTTTGTGTGTGAACTCGGAACCACCTCTCCCCCGTGGTGTTCTCCAGCTGAAGGAAGAGGGGGACAGTTTTGTCTGTCTCCGTGTCCCCCTGCCCCGGGCGGTGCCCCCACCTGCACTCACCTGCATGTGGCGCGGGCGGCCGATGGCTGCTCAGGGCACGGCGAGGGGCGAGCAGCCAGGCATTTGGTGATGCCCTCGGGGCTGGTCCTGCCTCCTCGGGGAGCTTCCCCCGGCACCGGAGACGGGCGATGTGGAGACGGGCAGCAGCCGAGCCCTTCGCAGGGGACAGGACACCCCCGGCTCAGCCCCTCCACCCTGGGAGGGAGCGCAGTGGCCGGAGGGGGCCGAGCCCGAGGGCTGTGGGGCCGCGCAAAAACACCACCGCAGAAATTCAGGGCTCAGGTTACCAGCCAGATAAATATAGTGTCTTTATCTGACCTCACAGGGCGCTGAAATGCTCCTCTCGCATTCCAGCTTGGGGAGGCTTAAAGGGGACGCGAACCCGGGGGGGCTGGTGGCCCACGGCAAGGGGGGGCCGCGAGGGGAGACTGCGGGGGCTGTGCCAATGGAGAAGGAGCACTGAGGGTAAGCGTGAGGAAGGGACAGGTTTGGGGAGGGACGTCGAGGTTCAGGAGGGAAAGGATAGAGGGAGGGTTAAGGGAGGGAGCCGGCGGGTGGGACGCGACCTGGTGCGTGGGGAGCAGGGAGGCACAGAAAAGGGGTGGTCGTGGCTGCCAGCAAGGTCTGGAGTAGAGCATCAGGGTGAGGGGAGGAGCTGGACTGCGTTTTGCCCCCCTTGGGGTGAACTGTAGGGAGAAGAGCCCCCTAAACCTTCAGCAGAGGTGGGCAGGGGCCAGCTGGCATGGCGTGGCCACCCCTCGTGGGTCCATGGGGACACTGGGGCACCGCTCCGGGACGCCTGACCCGCCCAGCCTACGGCATCTGCGTGGCCGTGACTCAGCGAGCACCTGCCGGGGATAATGGGAGGGATGTAATTAGGGTGGCATCTTCCTCCCTCCCTCCCTCCCTCCAGTCTGGCTCCAGCCCTTAAACAGGGAGGGACGCGTCGGGGCGTTGCTCTGGGAGGTGGCGCAGGGTCACCAATGGTGTTAGGGGGTGGTGGCAGGCTCTGCTCGTGACTCCTGGTGCCAGGGTGGCATCTTGACCCTGGGCAGGGCAGTGTGTGGCTGCTCCAGAGGACACGGGAGCCCTTGGCAGCCCCCCGGGCAGAGTGTGGGCATGGGGGCTCCAGTGGGACCCCGGTGTGATGGGCACAGGAGCTTTGGGACACGTGCACACCCGGGCCCCCTCCCATGGCCACTTCCATCCCTGGCAATTCTCTCCCCAGAGGATGGATGGGCCAGCACCACACCTGGTCTCCTGCCTTGCCTCCCTGCCACCACCGTGGGCAGTTGGTGGCCTCTGGGACGGACTGGGGGTTTAGGGACAGGGATGGGGACAAAGGGTCTGGGGGCAGGGGGCCACGCTCCAGGTGAGCAGGAGGGCGTTGCCCTGCCCAGGGAAGTCGAGTCTTGCCCCTCTGCCTGCTTCTCTCCCACAGACACTGGGGTGCTGGAGGCACAGGAGGGTTGCCTGGGGGGCTGCACCCCTTGGCAGGGTCCTGGTACCCTGCCCCACACAGCCCCTGTCCCCACCGCCGCACACACGGGCGCCCGTGGCTCCAACACACAACCTAGGTAGGGTTTTATTGTGCAGACAGAGGAACACTCCTGGATGGTAAGGTGTTGTTTTTTTTGTTGTTGTTGTTGTTGCTTTTCATAGGGTTCTTTTTTCCCGTTTTTTTTCCTTTTCCCTTAACAGAATTTCTTTGATGACAAGCTGTGGAAACAACTACAAATGTTCACAAAAAAATGAGACTCGAGCCGCGTCCGCGCTCTGCCGCTGGGCTCTGCGCCTGCCCCGGCGCTCACCAGCACGCCCAGGGAGCTGGGCACAGCCAGGCCTCAGCTGGGCACGGCCTCAGCAGCACTAGACAGCAAGCAAGCAGGCAGGGATGGGCAGGGGACGGGCACGGGGGTCGGAAGCAGCTCTGGAGAGGAGCAAGGAGTGGGGAGCAGCTGCTGTGTATTGCTCTCAGCCGTGGTGGCACAGCCCGGGCTGCACGGGTGGCACAGCTGGGGTTCACCCCATGCACCTGGATGCTCCTGCCTGCCTCTTCCTTTCCCTGTGCCCTCCCCTGGGTGAGGCTCCTCGGGGTCCCGTGGGCATCTGGGCAGCCCTGGGCTGGCAGATCTGAGCTGTGCTGGCCATCCCTGTCCCCGCTCTCGCCAACCCCTGGCACCATCCTGGCCTTACCGAGGTTGTGGGCTGCCCTTCGGTCCTTTGCTGCTCTTAAGGGGAGACAGGGAAATGCTGAAAGGGAGGAGAGAGAAGGGAGGGGGCACACAGGCTCCTCCCAGGAGCACGGTGGGATTGGAGGAAGACTGCTCTGCCTCTCCATGAGGAAGGACTGGGGTCCCCACACGTTCCCTTAGGGAAGACAAGGTGCCAGTGCAGGGAAGTCCCTATGGAGACCCTCCCAGAGGGGAACCCCCTCCCCACCAGCCATCCTGGGTGCAGCTCTGAGGGCCCTGGGGAGGGCAGTGGGGCTGTGGCTAGCTCAGAGAGGCTCTGCTTGCCTCCACTGGTGCTGGCAGCAATTCTCTCGTCACAGCTAAGGGCTGGTCCCCGGGGAGAGCGAGTGGTGTCTGGCTCGGGCAGCCCAAAGGTACCAGATGGTGTCTGGAGGAGGCCTCACTTCCAGCTCAGCTGTAAGAAACAGATTAGGAAAAACTTGTTGCCGAAGCACTTTTGCACTGAGCCCATTCCCAGGGCCCCAGAGGAGCCCTCAGGAGGAAGGGGGGGTTCATGGGGTCTCCTAGACCTGCTCCCCTCTCTCCTCCCAGCCTGCCAGGCTCAGCAGCATCCCATGGCTCTCCTGCTCACTGAGACAGGAGTAATTTTGTGCCCTCTCTCAGCCGTGGCAGCTCAGGCTGAGAGGAGCAGGGTGAGGAATCAGTCACCTGGGTGGCAGGCAGGGTGGGTGGGGACACCAGGAGCCCTGTCACCTGCAGGGGCCACGGGCACAGCACCCACCACGGGCACAGCACCCACCACGGGCACCCTCTGCATGCTCTCACGTCACCCCTCTCTCTTACCTGCCAATCCAGCTGTCTTTCCCCGGTTGAGAACAGGCAA
The DNA here is from genome assembly GCF_023055355.1 of Agelaius tricolor. Classification (NCBI taxonomy): domain Eukaryota; kingdom Metazoa; phylum Chordata; class Aves; order Passeriformes; family Icteridae; genus Agelaius; species Agelaius tricolor. The sequence goes on along the minus strand of NW_027269289.1, from coordinate 6,745,017 downwards.
ACCCCAAGAGTTAAAGGGATGGGACAAGCGAGGCTGAGGCCTCCAGTGCTCCCAGCACAAGCAAACCAGCCAGCCTACGGAGCGGGGAGGCGCGATGGGAGAAGCAACGCTGCCTAGCAGAGCCACCATGCTTCGGAGCGGGGCGCGAGTGCGTGGGATGGTGAGCCTCGGCACGGGACGGTGGTTAGCGTTAATATACGGCTAAATAGAGATAACACAGAGAGGTTTCACGGCTTCCAGACGCTTCAGCTTCTCTTTCCAGGGGCTGCGAGGAAGGCGGGGTGGCTGGGGTGCTCGGTGTGTGCGTGCGTGTGTGTGCGAGCGCTGTGAGTGTGTGTGCTTCGCCTTTCACAGGGACACGAAGTCCACGGCTTGCAGGAGAGGCAGGGAAAGGAGCAGCAGCAGGAGCCACGAGGTGTTCTGGATCAAGAGGCTGAAGCCGGCGCATTTCTCCAGTTTGTCTGTGAGGAGAAGGAATGGGGAGGGAGAGAAGAGAGGCAATGAAATCCCTCGGGAATGGGGCTCAGGCTGGGAGTTCCAATGGTACTGGAACACAACTTCTTGCCTTTGCTCTGTCACAGAAATGCAGCACGCCCCATCCTGGCCTGTTTCCCTCCCAACGTGTAGCAGCAAATATTTTTGGGACTCTGAGAAGCATAACCCTGCCTGTGCCTGACTGAGGTGACAAGTGGATGGGCACCAGGTGAGACAAAGGTCTGCATCTGGAGGACTGCTCCTGTGCGCTGCAGGTGTGAAGGATCCCCACTGTCTTCTCTATGGGAGGATACCTAGGCAATGTGCCCGAGGTGGGACCCAAGAGAGGCAGGAAAAGCGCTGTGAGATGGGGTAGAGTGAGTCCCACCTGAAGAGCAGGTAAGGGTCAGGACATATTTATGGAGCTCAGGGAGTTGTGGTGCTCTCTGCTGGCCCTGCCAAGCCAATGAGCAGGTGGGAAGGGCTGAGGCCAGGTGCCACTGCCTGTCTCACCTTTGATAACAGTGATGTTCTTTATCTGATTGCCAGTGTAGTCGTTGGTGGCCTTCAGCTCGCACATGTAGATGCCCTCATCGCTGGTGGTGAAGCTCTGCAGGTGGAGGCACACCAGGTTCTTGTGCATGGTGACGTTGGCTCGGCTCCGGTAGATGTTCTCGGAGACACTGATGGTGCTGTGGATGACGTGCTTCCTGTTGTCCTTGGTGATGCTGAACTCGTAGGTCAGGGGGTTGTCGGTTTTGTTCTCATAGCGACAGTCCACGCGCAGGTTCTGGCCCAGCAGGCAGGCACTCAGGTCCTTGATCATCTGGCAGTGGGCGGCCTGGAGGACTGGGAGAGGCAGGAGGGGGTTGGGCAGGGAACAGCGAGCTCTGGGGAGGCCCATGCAGCCTCCAGGCTGCTCTGGGCCGAGCAGGGAGCAGGGAGGGATGTACCTGTCAGGATGACGGCGATGCCCACGGTGGGGTTCATCTTGCTGCTGAGGTGCCCGGTGGGGGCTGTCTCTGGGAGGGGAACCTGGGCAGGGGGAGAGAGAGGCAGTTAGCCAGGCCACTGCCCCATGGGCGTGGGCACTCGATGGTGCAGGCTGCCCTTCTTGCACAGACGATGCTCGAGCGTCTGCTCCTCCGCACCAGTGCCTGATTCACTGCACAGAGCTGGTGCTGCACCCAGCTGGGGAATCAGGCACTGTGTGTCTGCCCAGCATCACCTCTGCACATCCCCAGGCAATGCCCCATCCACACATTGTTTTCCCTGTCCAGATCCCCCCAGAACACATTAAATGAGCATGGCCAGACCTGCAGCAAGGCCTGCATGTCCAGCCTCCTCCCCCTCCTGCCCCATGGCCAGCCAAGGTTTGGACAGGTGAAACCAGGCTGTACCCCCGTGCCTGCACACCTTGACCAGGGGTCTGTGGCTCACGGTGAGGGGGCTGCCAGCTGAGGGACCCTCTTTGGGGGCCAGTGGCCGCCTGCCCTGCCAGTCCTCCAGCAGCTCCAGCGGGTGAGCTCAGCAAGGATGAGTCATTGCGATGCAGTGAGGGAAAGGGGCCAAGAGCAGTGAGGAAGAGGGACACAGCAGCTGGACAGCGAGCCAAGACCACTGAAGGATGGCATGAAGCCTCCAGGAGCTGAACTGAGCCTGCTTGGCCACGGGGTGGAAGGGGTTTGGGTGGCACCATCCACTGTCTGGGTCCCTGCCCAGTGCCTGTCTTTCTCCAGGCTGTGTGTGTGGGTAAGGGGCCCGTGATGAGCCATCCAAACAGCAGGGCTGCTGATTCCAGTTGGCCCAATGCAGCCACAAGGAATCAATTAAAGGTTTGCAGCCTGGCCAAGCGGCCGCGTGGGGAATCCAGCCGCAGACATGCGGAATGGAGGGACAGCGCGGGGGAGCAGCGAGGCAGCCGGGCTGAAGGACGCACCGAGCATCCTGCAGTCAGCCCTCCAGGCTGGCCATGGAGGGCCAGGTCCAAGAGGGGGAGCTGGTTAACCAGCCCTTCGTGACCCCAGGCTGGCAGAGGGGACAACAGACCCTCAGTTTGCTCCCTCTGAGCCTGGCAAAGCAGCCAGGGAAGGGCTAGGAATCGCCTGTACCACAGCCAGCTGCATTTTTCTATTTCGCAATTTTTGTGTTTTTCATATAACGTTCTAAGAGGAAATACCAAACCCATTTGCTCACCCTGAAGCTCTAAAAAATCTCTTTATCCAGAACCCTTATGCTTGGCCAGGAAGAAAAATTCTCTTCTCTCTGATCTTGACAACCGAGAGGTTGCCAGTGGGGTAAATGCTTGAACCTCTGCATTCCTAGAAGCTGTCCCTCTGTCCCTTGCTTTGTCATTTCCCAGCACCAACCTGCTCCCTTTTGAATGTCCTGGGACACTATCTAGGTCATAGCCTGTCTTTCCTCCCGAAAATCCATGCAAAGAAGCTCCCAGAGAGCAAGTTTTCCTCCCATCTACGTGCCCAAACACTCAGATTTTCTAGGCTCTGGGTTGATAGCCCTTGGACCCCTCTTCTCCTGCCAGCAGTGCTAGGAGCAGAGCAATCCAGGTAACTCCTGCAGGGTCCCAGGGGTTTGCGTAGGGACAGGGCTCAGGGGGACAGCGGCATTCGAGGGGCTCCAGCTCTCAGAGGGCAAAGTCCCAACCCCCTCGGGGTCACACCATGGCGGTACCTACCCCCTTTGCCCACCGGCGTCACAGGCTCAGGGTGACAAACGAGCTGCGGGGATGGGGACGGGGGCGTGCAGAGCCAGGCTGGGGGGCTGGCAGGAGCCTGGCTGTGCCGGGGGGTGGCTGCCAGCAAAGGGGGTGCACGGGGACGCGGTGCGCAGGGAAAAGCGATCGGGAGACCCCCGAGAGGGGCAGGAGGGCTCGGGGTGGGCGAGCTCCCCCCCTGCAGCAGCGCGGAGCGGGAGCGCGGCTGCGGTGCGGGCGTGCGCGGGCGCGCCCACCGGGAATGCCGCAGTCCCGAGCCGAGGCTGGGGGGCACCGGCACCGGGGGTGGCGAGAAGCTGAGCCCGTCCCCTCCTCCGGCGCGCTCCGTCCGGCCGAGCATCCCCCGGGCGAGGGGCGAGATGCCCCCGGTGCCACCTCCGCGCCCGGCGGCTGCGGACCCTCCCCCGCCCGCAGCCCCGCGCCGTGCCCCGAGCCCGGCGGCTGCTCCCGGCCCGGCAGCGTGCGCGGCGCTCGGTGCCTACCTGCGGGCGCTGTCCGGTGCTGCCCGCTGCCTGCGGGGCTGCCGGCGCTGTCCGGGGCTGCCCGGCGGGCTGTGGGCGCGGCGCTCCCGCAATCTGGGCAGGGCTGGGCGGGCGGACCCAGCGAATGGGGACCAGGAGGCGTCACTGAGGCTCGGCCCCCGGCCCTGCGGCGGGGGGCGGTGCGGGGGGGGCCCTGCCTCTGCGGGACTCGGACGCCCCCGCCCCGGACGAGGGGCGCGCACTGATGCGGAAGGTGCGGTTCGCCCCCCTTGTGTTCCTCAGGAAGGGCGACACATCCCCATCGCCATGGGAACATCATTTTGCGGAAGAGCTGCCAACCCGCAACTTCCCCGGCAGCGTGGGAGGTGTTTTGCTGAGAAAGGAGGGTGGTTGGGAAGGGGAAAAGGAGCTTGGTGTGGGCTTTGCTGAGGAGGGGGCAGGTACCATCCTCTGCCACCAAATGAGTGCAGCTCAGGTGCTCCAAGAGGCCGCTCTGCACCAGGTCACCACTGGTCTCCTCCATGTGGGGAATCCTTGTGAATCAATGATTCACAATGCTGAATCAAAGAATCACACAATCCTTTAATTTGGGAAGGATCTTTAACACCATCGAGTCCAACTGCTGACCCAACATTGCCAAATCCACTGCTAAGCCATGGCCCCAAGTGTCACATCTACAGCCTCTGTCTGTGATGGCACTGGACACAGACCTCCAGTTTTCGGCCCAGGTCTGGTGACAATGAGGACACAGCAAGGTTTTGCTCCCCACAGGCTCCCATCAGCATGTTTGGGAAGGGGATAAGCAGAGCTGCTTCTGCCCAGGCAAAATGGCTTTGGACCCAGAAAGCAGCGTGGGACAAGGCCTCTTCCCTGCTCTTTGGCAAGGTCATGACAGCAGAGGAAGGCAGCAGCAGGGAGCTGTTTTCCCTGTGAGTTTGGGTCCAGAGGTATCCCAGGAAGGCACAGAGACACAGGATGGTCTGCCCTGCTCTCACCTCCTCCCACAGCCCTGGCTGGGCCCTGCTAAAAGGGCTGACACTGGGAAAGTTGATATAAAAGTCATTTTCTCCTCCAGCAGAACCTGATCTCAGGTGACACTCGAGTGCTGAGGTTTTGCAAGCTGGCTGTGCAGGGGCTTTTGCTAATTCTACAGAAGCTTGGCTCTGGCTGCTCGCTCACTACATGGGCTGCAGGTGTGCTGGCCCAAACAGGGACAGCCCCCCAAGCTGGCCAGGGGGCCTGTGGTGCCTGGGAGTGTTCAGCAGGGTCCCAATGTGCTGCCATGAGGAGAGCAGAGGGCTGACCCTTGTGGCAGTGGGGCATTGAAGGCACTGGGGCAGCATGACACACCACACTGCTGGCTCAGGCTGGCAGGGCTGGCTATGGATGGGAGGAGAGGCAAAACAACAGGGAAAGATACTGAGACTGGGAGCAGATGGATGCGAGGCAAAGAGACAGACACGAGGCATGCTGCAGTGTTGTCAGGGGGGAAGAATTGCAAGCACAAGGTCTACATCCAAACACAGCTGTGATGTGGGGCAGCACATGCAACCACACACACACACACACACATGGGTCCTTTTCACATTTATCCTCACATCTCCACAAGCTGTGTCTCCTCCACATCCCCACCCTCCACCGCAGCTACTGCACAGTGAGCCAGGGAATTCAAGCTCCAAGGACTGGCTTCTAGAGGCATGCAGGGGCCCAAGTCCCACTGCGAGAGATTTGGGCTCCCTTTCAGCCTCTGGCTGTAGAGGCAGGCGTGAGTGTGCAGTATCTGGGCAGTGCTGGCAACCACTGCCCTGCCTAGCTATTTGCAGGAGGCTCCTTGCAGAGGTTTTCCCTTTTGCTGCAGATTGCAGCCTGGCTGCTGTCCCTAAACCAGAGAAAAGCACCTAAATCACACCTAATGCAGAGGCCTCTGGATAGCAGCCAGAGGAAAGGGGTGGGGAGGAGAAAACCTAATAGAGAGGGGGGCAGGCAGTGTTTGCAGTGGCAGATGTCAGTCAGGGAGACAGACAGCAAGAGGGACGAGGAGGCAGCCAAACAGGCTCAGTGCAGCACAGCAGTGCAGACACCAGCAGGAGAGAGTGGATGCGGCAGGACAGACAGACCAGCAGGCAGAAGCAGGGCACAGACAGCTCCCCTGGGAGCTCAGAGCAGCCAAACTGCCCCTGGATCCTCTCTGGAGAGAAAGCCAGGGCATGTGGGGGTCCCTGGGAGGGAATTCACTGCTCCCAATAGCTCAGTAGCTGCAGGAGGCAGGCTGGGAGCAGAGGCTCTGAGGGGCACCATGACTCGGGTGTCTGGTGATGCTGCAGCAATTAAAACCTGGCCTTGCCCAAGGACATCCTGCTGCAGGAGACACCCTTCTAGGAGAAAGGTGGATGCACATCCTTCCCAAGAGGAACATCTCTGTCCTGCCCTCAGCCTATCCCAAACACAGGAATTGGAGAGTCTCTCCCTTTTCCTCCTGCTCATGAATCACAGCACAGCAGCATACCCCAGGTCCTGCTCAAAACAATGCCCACACAGCAACCATTTGCTCCCACACTGCCAGTTGCAGGGGAGAGGTGATGTAAGGACATGGACAACAGGACCTGGGGGCAGCCGTGCTGTGGAGAGACCCCTGACACCCTCTCCAAGGCTGTTGGAGCTGGGGAGTTGCAGCATGGAGGAGGTAAGGGAGGGCATCTGGGAATTGGTGGTGGAGCTGCAGAGATCACAGCCCAAGGAGGGACTGATGCTCACCTGCATCTCATGGCTCAGCCCCTGCCCCAGAGACAGGAGGGCTGCAAAGGGTTTTCTCCTCACTGCATGTAGCTAAACCCAGGCCCTTCCCACCCCATCTTTGAGGGACAAGGAAGGGAGGCTGCAGAAGAGCTGTGCCCTTGATTGGAGGGACAGAATGGCCCTCGGGAGCCCAGCGAGGCCCCACAGATGCTAAATGTAGCACGGCCCAGATATGAAGCCCCTGGGCTTTGTGGCAGTGCTGCACAGAGCAGGGGTGGAGGAGACTGTGCTCCCCTGCTTCCTGCAGGCAGCCCAGAGCCAGGCAAAACAGGGGCAGGCAGGACTCCTGCTGCAGCACTGCCTGGGGTCACATCAGCCTGGCAAAGGAGATGGCTGGCACAGAGCCCCAGCCCTGGTAGCCTGTGCCTGCTTCGTGCCTGTGTCCTGCATAAAGAGAAGCCCCAGAGAGTGAAGATCTCTAACAGTGATCAGGGCCAGGGAGTGCCTGTGAGCAGTCAGCTCCAGCCCTGCACTGACACACTTGCCAGAGGAACATCCCTCCCCTTCCCTCCCTGTTTGCTGCACGTTGTATCCTGGAGCTGCCTTGTAGCTCCCGGCTCTGTGCTTACAACCAGTGCCCCAAGGTGGGAATGTTTTCAAGGGGCTTCTCTGGGAGGCTGCCAGCACTGAGCATTCCCTGCAGTGTAAGATCCTCGCCAGTAAATCCTGCATCACCTGCACTGCTGCCTTCCCAGCCCACTGAGATCCACCAGGCAAGACCCAGCAGAGCAGAGCCATGGTCCCTGCAGCCTGATATCCACCTAGAGGAGGGGGTGACTACCTCTGCCTGCCTCCAGCCAAAGGCCACTGAAATCTCTTTGCAAGTCTTAGGAATCCTTGTGGGAGCCAGCCAGCACGCGAGGAGCCAGCTCAGCCTGGAAGAGGAGGTTGACTGAGGTAGAGAGCTCTTAGTTTGCTCCATCTGCTCTCCAGACTGAGTGGGAAGGGTGCTTGGCTGCCTGCTCCAGCCTCCTCCTCACCGCCTCCCATCACATCCTGTTAGTTCTCAGCAGGGGCTGGGTTTTTTTTTGGGAGAGCTGCTTTCTGCAAACCTGATCTCTGCTGAGCTGCCAGGGACTCATCCCTGCGGGCAGGAGAGGCATTTCTGCCAGCTGAGCTGGGCAGGTCTGGCAGGTAACTCCTGGCTCAGTTTGCAGACCTGTTTCTTACCTGCAGGGTCAGTGGCCACAGGGCCTGTATTCCAAGCTCTCTGCAAGGTGCCACATCCCATGGGCTCTTTGGAGGGGAGTGAACACGGACAGGGCTAGGATTGGGAAAAGGTGTCACTTCAGATGGTGAAACTCCCCTCTGCCACCTGCTGAACACCTGTGACACCACCACCCTCACTTCCTTTGAAATGGGGAGTACCTGTGGGACTGACACAGGACGTGCAGGATTGGGAGCCCCAAGAGGGAACAGATTCCCAGATAAACCTTATGCCCCTTTGTTTTAGAGAAACTTATGTTGGAAAGGAGAAGCTGGGGGTCTCCAGGAGGTGCTGGACAGAAAGAGAGGTGTAGAGCACAGAAGCATTTCTGCTGCCCACCCCCAGCCATGCCTTCCCCTCTGTCTCAGGAGAGATGACTAATGCAAGTTACAGAAAGTGGAAATAGCTTCCTTGAATATTCTCCTCCTATCTGCTGGGCCTTAAGGAATAGAAAGTATTTATTAACATTCCTTATTTATGAGGGAACCATTAGGCCAAGGTGGTTAACTCTCACCACACAGGTTCCTAGGGATAGCACCACAGAGGAACCACAGGAAGCAGCTGCCTGCAGGGTCTCCCAGGCTGGGAAGCCCCAAACACCGGAGAGAGGCAGGTGAAATCCAGTCCAGAGTTAAATATAGTCTACAACTTCCTCCTGAGGGGCAGCACCAATCTCTCTGCTCTTTGATGACCAGGGACAGGAGGTGCAGAAATGGCTGAAGCTGTGCTAGTGGAGATTTAGGTTGGATATAGGAAAGGATGGTTCTGGGGCACTGCCCAGGCTCCCCAGGGAATGGTCAGGGCCACAAGGCTGCCAGAGCTCCAGGAGCATTTGGACACTGCTCTCAGGGATGTACAGGGTGGGGTTGATGGAGCTGTGCTGTGGGAACTCAGTGATCCTCCCAACTGAGGATATTCCATAATTCCATAAACAAAGGCAGTTCTGCCCCTTTCTAGCACTGCACAGGGCTCAGTCCTACCCTGAGGCTGCCGGGAGCCCTGGCTGGGACCCGGGCAGTGCTGGCAGGGCAGCGGCTGTGGCTGCACACACAGAGCTTCCCTTGAGCAGCCACCAGCTGCTCCTGCCCCGGGGTTTGTGTCACCAGCTCCAGCGCTCCCGCCTCTCCCCATTGTTCGCAGGGACAATGGCACATGTGCAGGGCTGAGGGAGAAAGGGCTTCCCCTGCTCTCAGGACCCTCCTGCCCCAGCCGAGTGCCTGGAAGAGGAGGAGGCAGCTCTGCCTGCCCACACGCCGGGCTCTGGCTCCTCCAGGCCAGCTTTGCTGTTTCCCTTCTCTCCTCCAGGCCAGCTTTGCTGTTTCCCTTCTCGGCATCACAGCCCAAACACCAGCAGCCCTCCAGCCTCATCAACCTCTTCTGCTGCACCTGGTCACTCAGGGAGTCCTCCCAGTCCATAATGACAAATTGTTTGGAGCAGGGGGGGATTTTCAAGTGCTTCCCAGGCAGCTCCACACCCCTTTGTTGTCGACTCCTGCTCAGGCTGGAGAACCCACAAGTGTCTGGGCTCTCACAGCAGAGCTGGGAGCCCCAGTCCCCCATCCCTTGCCTTCAGGGACAGCAAGTGGCTCACTTCACATCCCTGGGGAGCAGTTTTGCCACAGAAAAAAACACCCTGACGAAATTCCTTCCTTTTTTTTTTTTTTTTTTGAGTCCAGGCCAACCACTCTGCTTTGAAATATTAGTGTAGGAGAGATTGTGGATATAGACAGCACTGTCATGAAGAGGCACTGAGCTATAGAAAGGAGAATCCTAATGTTAGAAAAAAGTTAGAAATGAAAGGGGAAAAAAAAAATCAGGATTGTAGCAGTGGGAATTTACCCAGGCACACAAAGAACTGTGCTGGTGAGTGCTCATCTCTCTGAGCTATTACTTATTATCCATTATCATTAATTATTTATTATCTTTTGTTTTTATCAATTACGTACCTTTTTATTAGTTATTATTATCTACAGAACCTAAAACTCAGCAAGTGGAGGCTCTGCCATGTGGAGACTTCTTTACGTTTGGCCAAGAAGCACAACAAACATGAGTAAAACCAGGTTTTGCTGAGTTTGCTCTCCTATTGCTGAGGAATTCACAGCTGGGAACACCAGGAATAAACAAGAAAAGGCAACACATGCTTAATAAATCTCCCTTAAATGTTGAGATCTTCATTGCAAAGAGCAAACACCTCCTGTCTGTATTTTATGGAAGAAATGTCTCCCTGTGGCTGAGGGAGCTCGAGCATGTTCCAAAGCAGAAGCCACACAGCATCTGCTGTAACATTTATGCCTAAGGGGTTTGAGATCCTGCCAGTCAGCACTTGATTACAACTCACTCTCATATTCTCTTCAGATAATTCACAGAAATCTGCCCATAAGATGTCAGCTATAGCAGGGTAATGGCGCCTACCTGGACACCAAAGCATGGTAACAAACAAGGGGGGATAAACACCCCACGACATCAAAATCTGAAAATCTGTGGCTGCAGGGGAAAACGTTAAAGAAATACAGGACAAGTGCAAAAGCATGAGAGAAGGAGGTGTATGAAAAATTGTAAACCAGAGGCTGAAAAAGCATTTTATTGAGGGAAAAGAAGGTGGAGGAAGAGAAAAAAAGAAAGTCACAGCTGCTGCTGCTGGGGAGAGAAAAAGAAAAAAAGAAGGATTTTGTGAAGGCTGAGATAAAGAGGTTTTCTCCGCAGTAAAACTGCTGTAAAAACCAAAAAACAGATTGAGAGACGAGACCACCAGAGCCTTTGTAAAGATGGGCTTTGCTCCAGCCGCTCGGAGCGGCTTCGGCCTGCAGGCCCCTCACGGGCCGCGGTGCTGAGGGCGCTGAGGGGAGCAGCGGGAGGCGCCCCCTGGCGGCGCGGGAAAAGCGGCGCAGCCCCGCCCCGCCGGTCGAACTAACCAACTAATTAAACATCGATCTAACTAACTAACCATCGATCTAACTAACTATCGATCTAACTAACTATCGATCTAACTCACTAAACATCTAACTAACTAACTAACCATCGATCTAACTATCAATCTAACTAACTAAACATCTAACTAACTAAGCATCGATCTAACTAACTAACCATCGATCTAACTAACTATCGATCTAACTAACCAAACATCTAACTAACTAACCATCGATCTAACTAACTAATTAAACATCGATCTAACTAAACATCAATTTAACTATTGATCTAACTAACTAACTAAACATCAATCTATCGATCTAACTAACTGACTAAACATTGGTCTAACTAACTAACTAAGCATCGATTTAACTAACTATTGATCTAACTAACTAAACATCGATCTAACTAACTATCTAACTGATCATTGATCTAACTAAACATCGATCTAACTAACTAAACATCCATCTCACTAACTATCTAACTAACTGATCATTGATCTAACTAACTAAACATCTATCTAACTAACTAAACATCAATCTAACTAACTAACTAAACATTGATCTAACTAACTATCGATCTAACTAAACATCAATCTAACCAACAAGTTATTGTTAGATGTAACCAGTGTTAGACATGTAACATTATAAAACAAAGTAACTATAAGTTTCTTATTGTTATTTTAGAGTTATGAATGTTAAAATTTTAAAAGTATGTGTTGTATGGATTTGTTAAAATGCAGTGATTTAATTTATGAAAGTATTACAAACTTAAAAGAGAGAGTTAATTACTTACAAATAGATAACAAATAGAAATAATTAAATATTTTTTTCAAAAGTTAAAACATTATTAAATAAAGTTTTATTGAAAACGAAATTGTTAATTTTGTTAGTAATTGTTAATATTAGTTTGTGGGGTTTTTTTGTTTGCTTGGATTTTTGTACTAAGCTTTGATAAAACCCTTTGGAACAAGTATGTTTCTCAGCTTTTTGTCCAAGGATTGACTTATTTACTATGCTTATTTACACATGAACATAAACTATATTTATGTAGTTCTTTACTGCTGGAAGAGTGGAAGGTGTTTGTGTGAGTCAGTTATGACATGATTTTTCATTTTATTCTTTCCACGGAATAGAATTTTTTATGCCATTGTTTGTTGTTTTGTTTTTTTTTTTTTTTTTTTTTAATATCATGAATCTGTTTTGAAGAGATTCAGATTTCAGTTTAAAAATGTTGGGTAAGATACTCCTAATGCAATGGGTTTTTTTTAACTTGAAGGACGTACTGATAATACTTACTTATTTCTGAGGTTACACATTGGTAAATTTTTAAAAAAACCCTTAAAGCAAGTTTTTTGTAACTAAAGGAAAACCAGAAAATTCTGTTGGTGTAAATTAGAGGCAGGGATAAAAAGAAATAATAATAATAAGAAAGGCAGGGAATGAATTAGATGAAAACCAGAGGAAAACATTGCCATTATAATCATGCTACACACACACACACGGGGGAAGGCTCTTCTTGCAAAACACACACTCAAGAAAGCAGGGATTTACTAAGCACCACAAACAACATAACCTGCTGCTTACTACAGGAAGAGTAAACAAACACTAGGAACCAACCCACAGCTTCTTTTCATGCAACTCCTCTCTCTGCTGGCAGGCCAGGGCTGCATTTCTGAAAATACATTGGACATAAATCACAAGAAGCTCCTTTCAGATGAAGCAAAGCGTTGTAAATATGAATTAATCATGTGCGAAGGGCCAACAAAGACGGCCCGGGTGTCCCCCTCACGCAAAGCAATGATTTGATGGAGCCAGCCTCTTCCTCTTAACAATACATGGATTGCTTTTGCTTGGGAGAGACACGAGGGAATGAGAATGCCAGAACGGTTTGAGTTGGAAGGGACATTGCCCTCGTGGGGGTGTCTCCATCCAGGGAATAGAGGGGGAAGGCAAAGGCAGGGTGTTTATCCTGCTGGGAACCACGAGAGTGCAGCATTGCCCTTCGCTGGGCTGCTGCTCGCGGGCACAGGGACGATGCTGATTCCTTGAACACAAATTACTCAATCCACGAAGTGGAAAGAGGAGAGCCCTGTGCTTTCTTGACAGAATGCAGGCCGTTGGTAGGGCGGGTTTTGGTTTATTTTTTTATGTCTCAATGGTTTTTTGCTTTTCAGAGCTTAGCCCGGTGTTCCCTGGTGGGGTAGATAGGAGGGGTCAAAGTGAGCCTCATGAGCTGCACTGCTCTGTTTTGTGCACGTACTCTTAGGCCTGACTTACTGAAGAGGGGTTTTAGTGGAGATTTCAGTGGGGAGGAGCACTCCCAGCTGTATGGAAAGTAGATGGGAATAATAATAATAATAATAAAGTTAAAATCTGCTGATCTCCCAGCAGCTTAGTAGATGAAATGATGAAAACAACTTCTGAATTCTGGCATTAGTGTGCATGGAGTGTGCCATGGGCTGCTCCAAGCTTTATGGTTGTATCAAAGGGGTAAGGGAAACTCTAGAGGAGAATGCTGGCAGGGAAAGAGAATAGAATCACTAGAAAGCCAGACTGGTAGAGTCATTAAATAACATACAAGTCTCCCTTCTCTGTCCCTTCTCTGTCCCAGGCTTTTCAGAATCAGCAATATTGTTGGCTGGCACATCTGTGTGTGGTGGTGAAGGAGTGAGTGGCTTAGACCTGGGAGCTCTCCTGGATTGTTTTTCCAAGCCTGATATGTCCATCTTGTGCAGGTGTGGACATTTGACCCTGTCTGGATGGCTGTAGACCTCAATGTTGTGCTTCCTGCCTGGCTGCAGCTCAAACTATCTCGACCTACAAAACAATTTCCAGCCCCTTGCTAAACACAACAAAGAACTGTCCATTGATCACTTAAATGTTTTCCAGTCCCCCATCTAGCCAAACGCTCTCTCTTTGGCACCACTTACCACTCAGTAAACCTCAGCCAGCAAAAAAAAAAAAAGTTTCCTTGTTTACAAAATAAAAAGAGTGATTCTCTGCTTCAAAGGCCTGGGGACCTTGTTTACCCTCCAGCCTGGAGTGAGTTTTTATGGGCAGGTTTATAAACCCCTGCACAGCCAGCTCTGTAGTGCTGACAGGCCTTTCAGGGTAGCTGCTTTAACACCTCTGCTCTGACAGGAGCAGCGCTGTGGATCTCAGGGATAGCAGCAGAACAGACAGGACAGATATTTTTGGGAACTGGCAGGCTCCTGTGTACTGCAGAGACCTTTATCTTGCTAAGGGAGTGGAGCCCTTTTAGTGTCTCGATGTGGAGGGGACAGGAAACAAGGCAAACCCATTCCAGCCCTGCCAAAGCTGCTGTTTTGCCCTGAGTTTTTGAGACAGAAACGTGGTACAGTGTGTAAGGGAAAAGTGCTGGGCTGAGCCCTGTTCTAGAGCTGTCACCAGCAGTGTTCTGTCACCAGTGTCACAACACAGGACCTGCAAACCCCTCAGTGCTCCCTGTGCCCACTCTGGCATGTGCTCTTCTGCAGCCTTTGGTTCTTCCTTATCATAAATCCTGTAGGATTTAACTTCTAGCTACTGATCCTTTTGACAGTAATGGACCATTAACTAACTAGACATAAAATTGAAAGTGTAAATCCCTCTGCCTTGGGGAATTGGAAAGCAGGTTTAGGATGCAGGCCATGAAACACAGGAGTTCATTGTAACGGCAAATGAGGCCTGATTAACTCTGCCTGCCTGGCACCCTGATCTGTGCCAGCTGATGAACAGGGGACCAGGAGCTGAGGCTGGTGCTACAGAACATTGCAAGTGCCAGGGGAAAGCCTTTAGACTTGGTGCTTGAGCTCCTTTGTCCCATTGCCTTCCCTGTAAGACAGTGAGGGAGTCTGGGCTGCTGAGGAGTTATCTCCAGACACTGATGCTGCCCTGATTGGAAGTTTGGTGTGTTTTCCTCTGTTGGGATAAGGAGAGAAGGGAAGGCCGGATGTGAAGGTGCCTCTGCCCCTGGGAAACAGCCTCAGGGAGAAGGATGAGGTGATGGAGCAGCTCTGCAGGTGGGTGTGCACCAAGTCCAGCTCCCAGCCCTTCCTGGGGCCCCCAGTGACATCACAGGGCTCTGCTCTGAGTCTGTGGGAATGAGTTTGCTTCTCTCTCTCTTTTCACCAGACCTTCAGATCAGTGCCCACTGATTAAAAAAGTTAATTACCTTCCTCTTGCAGAAATGACTCTGCTTTCAAGGTCTCCCAGGCCCTTAATTGAGCATCTTTCTTTGACAGAACTTTTGATTGAATTGCAGTGAGTCACCATCAGAGCCAGGACGGCCAGGTCAGAGAAGGATGCCTTCAGGGAGCCAGCATGTGCTGAATGGAGTGGTCCCAAACTCCTCAGGAATCAGTGACTGCATCAGAGACAAGAGAGGGAATCGGGTTCAAAAGCAGGGCTGGGTGGAGTCTGCACTTCTGTGACCTCCTGGGAAGTGAAGTGCCTGGTGGCCAGTGGTCCCTGCACACCAGAGCCAGCCCCACCACCTCTGTGTGCCTCAGCATTTTCCTCCTTACCCTGGATCCCATGGCCATGCTCCTGAGTGCCTGTGCCATTCATCATGCCAGCAGCACAAGAGCAACTGGAAAAAGTGTTTGGAATTTATCACCCATGGCAGGAGCTTTTGTCTGTAATAAAAAACATTTTCTCCCTCCTCTCTTCTAGAGCTTTTCTCCTTCCCTTCTCTCATTATTATTATTATTAAGAAGCTTAATGCCATATGTCTTGCTGTTTCATAAATAACTCCTGTAATCAAACAGCACTGGGTAAATGGGCAGTCCAGCTTGTGCAATTTGTTTGACAAAATGAATCCAGAAGAATATGAGTCTGTGGAGGAAAGACAAATAGAGCAGCTTGGATGAATGTGTTAACCAAGAGAAAAACGGCTTGGCAGAGAAGCTGATGCTATTTTTATCCATGCAAATGAAGTTTGGGGCTAATTTATTAAAAATACAGTACAGAACTTGCCAGAATGGTCAGTGTCTCCTGGGATGGAGAGCAGGAAAGGTTCTCTGCCTCCTGAGGGCACAGGGGGTGCAGCTAAGGAGGGAGTGAGATGCAGCCTGGTGTGTGCTTCAGCTACCAGGAGGAGGGCTGGGCCTGGAGCATCACCCAGGTGGCAGGAAGGGAGGAGAAACTGCCCTGGGCTGGTGGTCCTGGCATCCATCCATCCATCCATCCATCCATCCATCCATCCATCCATCCATCCATCCATCCATCCATCCATCCATCCATCCTCCTCAGATCACAGGGAGATCCCAGAGCTACCTGAGGCTCAGCTCTGGGCTGGGTGTGACCGTGATAATCCCAGATAGCCAGGGTTAGATCTGTGCCTTCCTGAACAACTGGGCTGCTGCTCCCTGTACCCTTCCCAAGATGTACCTGAGTGTTCATGTGAGCTTCCCTGGGCAGGAAAAGCTGCAGGCAGCTCCTGCGAGGCTGTCTCTGCTGTCTCTTCCATGGGAAATCCATCCCAGAAGGCAGTGAGAGCCGGTCTCAGCCTGGGAGGTGCTGCAGCCTAGAGGAGAAACAAATCCCTTCATTCTGCAGCAGGGCCCTGCCTGTTCCTCACCATCAGGCGGCAATGCTGGCTCTGGTGCCTGGCCGGGCTGGGAAGTGCAGATGGAGGGGAGCATTTTTCATTGAGGAGAAGTATCTCGGCTGCTGCTCCCTGCAACTCACCTTTTGTGGATCTGCCCCGTGGCCAAGGCAGCTGAAAAGCTGAATTTTTATTCAAAGCAATGGGTTTGTTTGTAGGGATTGTGTAGAGGGGGATGTTTCCCTCCTCCTCACCTCCTTCCTTCTCTCAGAATACCTGAGATACCTTTGCTCTGAGCTTGCAAGCACAACATTGTCCTGTGGCCTGTGGGATGCTGTGCACATGGGGATGCAGGGGACAAAAGCAGAGGCTGGGCCTGAGCTGTGTGCTGGAGGCAGGCAAGGCTGCAGTGCAGGTGACTCACGTGTTGGACTGCACATCCACAGCCAGGGATGCCAGCTCATTAGTTGAGGAAACACCTCTCTCCTTCCTGGCTGCTTCCCTCCCCCTCCTCCAAGTGGGAATGCAGCCCCCATCCTTTTTCCCCATTCCTGGTGTGTATGAGTATTCTTTTTTAAGTGGCAAGCTGAATATTTTAAACAAACACTGCTTAAAATCTATAATTTATGGGCAAGGCTTCAGAAGAGGAGATCAGTCATTTCTTGGTGCTGAGGGTGTCTCCATCTGCAGCAGCCCCCACTACTCTGTTCCCAGTTAACTGGTGCAGCATAAGGGATTAGGCTTGAGCATGGCAGCACTGAGCAACACCCAGAAAATTCCCAGCTCTGAATGAAGAAAAACCAGACTGCTCTTGCAGGCAGGAGCAGCTCCAGGCCCTCCACCAGTGGGACAGCTCCAGCCCTCCTGCTGGCCCACCTGGAAGCAGCTGGCTGGGCCCCACATTTGGCCCAGAGCTGGGCTACCTGGCACAGGTCTTGGAATGGGTGTTAGGAATCTGCAGCTCCCCTTCAGCTCCTACTTCACCCCTTACCTAAAACCCGAGGGAGCCAGGGCACAGGTGAGCAGTCTGAGCTGGCAGAGGCTGAACTCCCAGAGCTGACAGGTCAGACATGATGAGAAGCTGAATCAGGATCTGAACTCGAGCTTACAGGCACTGCTGGGCAGTGGGAGACCACAGGTCACCAGGAGAAGACCCTCCCTCTGCTGTCCTCCTCCTCTCTGTGCCCCTGCATGTTCCCCAAGCTGAGCTGCATGAGGGAGGATTCCAGGCTTGTTCGTTAATGGGAGCAGAGAGACTTTTGCTTCAATTAATTAATTTGCTGCTCTTCCCCATTTTCAGGACCATCTTTTATTCATGGCCAAGTAGCTCAGACACCGCTGCTTGCTGCCTGTTCAGGATGCTGGCATTAATATTTCATCCCAGAGCCTGCTTGTGCTGAACAGAGCTCATGTCCCACGTTCCTGCTTCTTCCCGATGTTCTCCTGCCCTGGCCCAGTTCATATTTCCCCCTTCCAGCCCCAGGCTGGGTCTCCCTGTCTCCTCACCAGTTGCATGGATTCTCCTCGGATCCTATTCCCTGGGAATTAAGCGTGGCACCCTTGGAGCTGGGGCTTGGAGCTCACTGCCTTTGTCTCCTGTGGCTCTGGGCAATCAGCCCTGCTCAGAGGGTGTTGTGCTCGCTGTGGGAATAATGGGCTCTGGGAGCAACTTGTGTTACCAAGCAGCAGGGAGAGGGGAGCGACTCTGACCCTGCTGTCCCCTCCCAGGAAAGCAGGATATCCATTTCAGTTGCCAGAGGAGCAGTGTGGTGCTGTGGCTGGAACCTGGGAGAAAAGAAGGCTGCTGAAGAGGAAAACCTGGGCTGTACCTTTCAGGGCAGCAGCAGAAATGAGGAAATGACACTCTCCCTGCTTCTTCACCTCTCTCCTGGCTCCTGTGTATGCACTTTCCAGCATTCCTTAGTTCTGCAGAGCTCCAAGGCCAGGAGCAGCCTTTGCCTACAGCTCTGCAGCCCCAGCAAGGCACCGTGCCTGAAGGAGGGCAGGCCACAGTGCAGCTGTTTGGAGTGGCACTTCATTTACTGAATGGCAGCTCCATAATCCTCTTCAAATAAAAAGACTGTGGAGTCTCAGAACTGGGAGCTGATGGAAGGCTTTGCTCTCAGGCAGGTGGCACAAAGGGAGTATCTCCTTGCTGCATGTAGGAGTTCCTGGGTTTTGCTTGGGCTTTGTTATTTGATTATTTGTTCTCTCATTCATCACTGAGGCCAGTGGATATGGTTCATTCTCCCTGATTAAGGCACTTGTTTTGGCAGGGAAGCATTTCCCAGGTCTCATGGGATGGGATGAGAGGCCTTGCAAGGCACAATCCGTGCCCTTCCCTCTTCATCCCAGAGCTGATTCCTGGTACATCTTCTGCCTCTTCAAGAACAAAACAGCACAGCAGCTGATGAAATGTCTGGCCCCAGCCCCCTGGCTCAGGCTACAGAGCCACCAAACCAAAGCATCACCAAAGCAGACTGGACTGGGAAAAATGTGGAGTTGGGAGGAAAGGGTGGAATTGTTGGAGAACACAGGAACATGCCTGTGCATCCAGAGGTGTAGTGGGGACACATTCAATTGAAGGAATGTGACTGCAGGTTGCAGGATGTGGAGGCTGCAAGTGGCAGAATCTCCACAGCCTCATTAAACTCTCATGTCCAAATTAAATGTCAGATTTGCATATTGGTTCTGTGTTTACAGGCCCATTATGCAGCAGCCGGGAGGAAGCTGATCATGGGTGGGGGTGCTGAGGGAATCCAGATTGCAACCTCACTCCTGAGAGCCCTGCAAAGCCAAGCACCTGAAATTTTAGGGGGAACTCGGGATTAAACTTGGTTTTGCAAGAGTCAGGGCTCTGTGCCTCAGTTCCTGCAGGCAGAACAGAGAACTGCATGTGGTGGGCAGCGTTGTGTTGTCCAGGTTCCCAAAGCACCTTCGGTGGGTTCTTCACTACCCCCTTTTCTTTCAGAAGACAGAGGAAGGGCAAAGCACTGCCTGGACTCTGGTTGTAGAGTTTCACCTCTGGGAAGCCCTTTACAATTTTTCTCAGGCTAGATTCCAGTCAGATCATGTTCTAATCCAGGTTTAATTACCTGTGAGGACAGACAAGCCTCTTTCTTGCCTCTTGGGAAGCCCAACCAGCAGGCTGGCATTGGGAATTGGGACAAAGCCAAACTACAGCCCAGGTTGGGGAGCCTCCAATGTGCACAGGAATGTCCATTGTGGCCAGAGACAGATAGGGACTGAACTAAGCAGCACTGAGAAGCAGTGATCCAGCACCTGAGAGAGGCACATCCCTGCATGTGGGTAGTGAGAGCTTTCCCTGGCTCTGTAGTGGAATGCTTATTATCCATGGAGAACCCTGACAGTGTTTTGGCTGCAGATCCATGGGTGGCAGCAGCAGGAAGGTGCTTCCCAACAGCATACTGGAGAAGCTAAAAGTAGGAAAAGATTCCTGGTCACCTGGGTACACTGTTGGGTTCTGCTCCAATATCCCTGCTGGGCCCTGCAGGAGCCATGCAGCCCATATGCTTCAGTCCCTGGAAAGAGATGGGAAGCAAGGAGGAAGAATGAGGTCTCTGTTGCTCTGGGAAGCCTGTGCCTGCTGCCCTGCACAGCTGTGAAGCATGTCACATCCCTGACGGGCCAGATGCTGAAAGATGCTGAACATCCTTAGAAGGTCAAACTCAAAAGGCAGAAAATCCTCCTGGCTAATTCTGAGACACAGCAGTGACGGGGCCTGCATGACAGGAGACACCCGGGAGGCAGAGCAGCTCTGAGTCAGCTGTCTCCAGAGAAAGATTTGTCAATGGCTGGGCCGGTTTTCACCAGCTCCACAGCTGGTGGCAGTTTCTGCACTTCATTCAACAAGCATCTTGTGTGGCTGACATGCTGCTCCCTGGAGGGGAGCCAGGGGATGAGACCCTCCTTTCTCACTGGGCCTCAGTGCCTCTGGGCTTTATCCAAGCACTCTTTGCACTGCAGCACCATCTCCACAGGAGAAAAAGGGGGCCAGCATCAGGGGAGAGCCTGCAGGCCCGGGCTGGGGAAGTAGAGGGTCTGAAGCATCTTCTCTGGCCACCTTCCCAAGTGCTGCCTGCCTGTGAGCCCTGGCTCTGAGTGCAGCCCACCACCTTAGGGCAGGCTCTGGGCAGGTAAGGACAGAATAATTCCAGGGGAGCTGCTCCAGATTCACACGATTGTAAAGAGAAAGGATGCAGGCATAATTAAACTTCTGAGTCCTAGGAGGGGCTGGAATAAAACTCTGAGATCTGCCACAGGCTGCCTGTACGTGAGTTGTATAGTTCCTCCAGGTCCCAATTCTCCTATCCATAAAAGCTGGAGAACCTCCTGCTGTGGTTATGAGGGATGCAAACCTTGCAGGGCTGAGAGTGCTCCTGCCAACCACCAGAGCATCCAGGAGAGTCATGGAGCTCCACGTGCTGCTCTGCTGACTGCTTCATCCCTGATGCAGGCCAGGCACAGCTGCAGAGGTGAATGACCCTGGAGGGTTTTATTGGCAGGATGGTGCTCTGGAGAGGAGAGGAGGCTGGCTTGCTTGTTACCAATGGGATCCTTCACCTGTGTAGGCAGCCTTGGTGATAAGGTGCTGAGCAGTGGTGGATAGTCCAGGATTCCAAAGTTGGCTGCAGGCCTGACTCTCCTTTCTGTACTCATGGGCAAATCCCTGGTACACACTTTATTTCTGTAAGAGTTGCCTTCCTTTAACACACAGTGAAGTGCCACTCTCTCCATGGATGGCAATGCAGGAGTCTCCTCATCCCTTGTGTTTCAGGCCCAGAGCTATTTGGATAGCTATAAATAAGCAGGCAGGTAGGTTGTGAAAAGGACACCACCACAGAGTGCTTGCTCAGCCTGTGCTTTCTGTCACTGCAATGATGGTGCAGACAATTCCTCAGCTCCCGTGGCTGCATTCCCCTGGGGCTGTTGTTAATGCTGCTTTCCCAACTCTTCCACGGAGCTGTCTCTGCCTGCTGCACTCATATAATCAGGAGCTGTAAAACCACTGACAACTCCAGAGACCAGAATGGAGATTACATGCAACATTAAAATTAAAAATGGGCCAGAGTCACCAAGTTGTCTTCATTAGGCAGCTCTGTTTTATTTGTGGCTTTTACTGCCAAATAAATAATCTTTCAGGTGAGTTAGTTAAGCTGCCCTCAGGAGCAAGACAAGATGACTGAGGAGAGGCAGCTCAGCACAGCCTCTGGGATTCCTGCCACAAATCAGCCAGTCTGGAAATGGCAGAATTGGTGTCAAACCAGGGTGAAAACCTTAAAATCCCACCAACACTCAATGCAGAACGACACAGAACAGTCCTCTCCCCTGAGCCAGTGCAGAGCTGGCTTCAGTGCCAACAGTGAATTCAGCCATTGGAGGCTCTGCCTCCCTCACAGCCATTCTCTGTCATCTGCATTCATTTGGTTCCTCAGGTTTTCTCCTCTCCCTTTCTGCCAGTCTTCTAGCAGAAGAAGTCTTTCCTTTCCTGAGGAAGCATTAGGGGGAGGCAGCACTATGGATACTTAAGGGCAATTTTAACAGGCAGAGCATGCTTGCCCCAGAATATCCCAGGATTTTCTGTGGAGAAAGCGCACTGGTCATACACTCACCAGGTGCCAGTGCTGGTGGATTGCGTTCCACGTGGACTGCTGATATAAACTGCAATGCATTAATGGCTTGGTTTGACTCTGCATCAGAACCAGATGAAGTCTTGTCTTTGCTTTGTTTCCTTTTTGCACTTCTCCACCCTTTCAAACCACAGGCTTGAAGGCCATGACAGTTATTCCCCCAGGGATCAAAAAGCCTCTTGCAAACCATAGTGCAAAATCATAGCAGTGATGCTGCTGACAGTGCAGACAGAGGAGAGGCAGGGGAAAGGTGCTAAAATCCTCTCTTGCTTCCTTCCTGGTCCAGGCTAGGGTCCTGTCTCCCTAAATACTCCTTGAGGCCTGGCCAGAATCATGGCAAACACAGGAACCCAGCCCTCCACTCCTGCCACTGTGTCAGAAAAGCTCCTCAGTACTAACAAGGGATGATGAGACACACTAAGTAAGGTCAGGTATGCCCTGATTATCTGCTTCCTCATCAGAAAACTGCCCTAATGAAACTGAAATTCTTTGCAGGAAATGCTTCCATAAATAAGTCAATTTTTACAAGAAATATGATAGCAAACATATCTGTAGGAAAGAATGAAAGATACTGGTGAATCATCCCATTTCAACACTTTAAAATAAAAAAAAAACCCACTTTATATTTTGTTCAGAAAAGAAAGTTAACTGATACTGAAAAGAAAAAAAAAATCACAAAGGCTGAACTTGTGTGGGTGCAGATAGTGAAGGAACTCTTGTCCTCCTGCTCAAGGAGTCCAGACTGAGCTCAGCTGAATGAATTTCATCCTTTTAATACAAAGCACATCTTTTCCCAACCATTCTTTGCCTTTCAAATACCCTTTGCTGCAAAGCCAGAGCTGTGAGCGGGCACCTTGCACGGTGTGAAACCACACCTGCTATAGGGTGAAAAATAAACAGTGGGAGAAACTATTAGATTCTTTGTCATATATCCCCAGCAGTTTGGGGACCCTTCCCTTGGTGTGGGACACGGTTCTGTTGGGACTCATCCCCATAAGGGCCATCAGTTGCTGGCACCAGTGCTTGGCACCAGCCAACAGTGGATGGAACCTGATTGTCACCACCAGTTTGTTACTGGAAGACTTTCATACCTTCTCTCTGTGAGTCCCCATGGGCAGCTCCTCACAGCACTGACTCCTTTTCTCTTTCTTCTGCACGGCCAGCTGGCTCCTTCCTGTCCCTAGCACAGCCACCCAACCCTTCCTCCTCACAGCACAGCCAACAATCACCAAACCTCCTCTAACCCACTCTTTTATAGCACCCATCCTTACTGGACACAGGTGTGCCCTATTAAGGGCAGGGCTGTTCCTACTCTGTGCTAATTAGCACAGCTGCAACTCCTCAGGGCTGAGATTGCCTTCAGCACCATCTCTATTCTCCTACAATCCATCCTCCCACATGGTTCTGCTCACGTGGCTGCCTTTGGGTAAGGGAGACTGTCAGGGAGCTGTCATGGACCACCAGGAAGAATTCAGGAAGCACTCAGGAAGAATTTCTTCATGGAAATGGTTGTCAGGCATTGCAAGGGTGTGCCCAGGGAGGTTTGGAGTCCCCATGCCCAGAGGTGTCCAAGGAACACCTGGATGTGGCACTCAGTGATCTGTCACAGGCTGGATGATCTTGGAGGCCTTTTCCAACCTTAATGATTCAGTGATGCTGTGATCAGATCTGGATGCTGGGTGGCACTGATGCAGATGTGCTTCCTGGCCCCAGCTTTGGCATTCACATTTCTCTGTGCTTCCCATCTCGCTGTCTGGGGGAAAAAATCCAAACCAAAAACGTGAGAAAAGAGAAAAGCAGCTCCCAACTCCATTCCCTAAGGGTGTGTGAAGCTGGCGAGGAGGAGATCCTGCACAATAGCAACAGAGGTTATTCAAGCCTTGGAGATGGGTCTGGTTTCACTGGCACACACGTTGGACCATAATAAATCCTCCCTGCTGGGCTCCTGCACGTCACAAGTGACAGAGGGCAGGACACAGCCCATGGCCACGCTGGCAGTGCCTGAGTGTCCCCTCCCTGCTGCCAGGGATCTCCCATCCCTCAGTGGGAGCAATGGCTGAGAGCTCCCGTGCTCCCCAGGGAGGCAGCAGGAGAGCATTCCTGCTGCGTGCCCCTGTGTGTCTGTGTGTGTCTTTTCCCTGGTAAAATCAAATTAAATCTTCCTTGGCTCATCTGCCAGGGCGTGAGGGAGCTCCCTCCTGCCTGTGCCATGAAAGAATTGTCACCCTGTGACTCTGGAGGGGCACAGCACAAATGGCTGTGCTTGTCCCCTGCTGTGCTTTGAAGGAGGTGGTTCTCATTCCTGTAACGTCCTATTGTGAGGGGATTTCATTAGCTGTGGCTCGTTCGCTCAGCAGACACAAATGAGGTTTTAATTTTTTGTGTACGGGCGTGAGGTGGTTTTTGTTCATCGCATCGGGAGCTCTTGCAGGCCTCCCACGTCAGAAGCTGCCTCTGAGAGGATGGAGAGGGCCAGACAAAACAGGGATGATATTCCAGAAGTGACAGGATATGCTGCAGCTTTAATATGAGCTGGGTTTGGTTTATTGTCACAAACACATGGCACTACAGTGTGCCCTTCCTCTGCACTTGCAGTGCTCCTGTCTCCAGCAGAAAGCCCCAAATCCCAGCAAAAGGAGAGTGGTAGATGCTGAGAGGGCTGGGGAACAAACCTAAGCCTCTCTAAATCTTTCCAGAGCCTCATTTCCTTCTGCTTCTCATTGTCTCTCTCCTCATCCAGCACCCAGAAGCACAGTGGCATTTGCTTTCTTGCTTAATGTCAATATTTGCTTTGCTTTGGAACTGTCTGTTTAATAATAATAATTCCTGAGCACAGAGGAGAGGTGAGGCCTCTGTAGCTTCAGACTCAGAAGAGTGGTCTCAACACTCTCATTTTCTCTACTTTCTCCTGGGGTTGGAGCAGCAAAGGGAGCATTCCCAGGCTTCAGGATCCTCACCCTCAGACAGCTGATTTCAGTAGAATGCCAATGCATCAGGTTCTGACTCCTGCATGTTTTCCTTCCCTCCCTTCCTTCTGTGATGAATGCTGTCTCTGAGACAGGCAGCTGCAGAGGGAGATGCAATTTTTCTTAGCTTGCCAGCCATCAATCTCCTGAACAATACCCTGCTAATGAAATGGCAATGTTATCACACGCCTGTCACCAGCAGGAATGGGGCGGCCGCTCCAAACTCAGACCAGACAGAGGAAGAGCAAGGAGAGCTCTGGAGTTTGTCTTCAGGGTGTGATTCCTCCTGAAGGCTTTTGACAAACTCTGGGCATCTTTCAGTGCAGAAGTGAGAGCCCCCAAGTAAAGTTTGCTGGCCATCTCCTCCCGCTTTACAAGGACCGAAGTGTCCACACATGGTCAGCCACTGTCCTCTAGGACCATGCTGGGTTTTCATCTCAATTCTCCATGTGGGCACCTGTGATCATTCAAGGAGCCAGTTCCTCCTGTCTCCTTTGGGAACTGGCATCACCAAGTGGGCAAGAAAGTCCTCGAAGCTTCTTCCTTTGAAAATCAAGTGGTTTTTAAGTGGATAGACTCTTCCCTGACCTGTTCCTATTCCACCTCCTGCTTTTGCTCTCTTGGAGCCCTTCAGATCAGACAGCACAGAGCTCATTGAGTGGCATTTTGTCCCTGAGGCCCTTCTGTCCATGATTTCAGTGAATCCCAAGGCACAAATCACCATGACAAGGATTTCTGCTTTGCATGGCTTGTTTTTGTGCTGAGAGATTCACTGCAGCCTGCTGAGGTGATGGGGACACACCTGGAACTTGCAGGGGGCCTTGATCAAAGCAGAGGTGTTACCTGGGCTGTGTGTCATGGGGCAGGCTCTCCTTGAATGGTGAAGGACTTCCACTGAAAATAAAACCCCTGGATGTGTGAACAGATGGTAGCAGCTACTTGGAGGGAATGAGAGATGAGGGGAAGTTAACAGAGGGCCAATCTTTCTAAAACTTAGGGCTGCCTCCAGACAGGAAAGGTGAGCTAGGCCTCACCCTGCTTTGGGTTATGCTGAGAAAACTCCTGTGGTTTCTGTGAAGGATCAGCAGGAGAAAGCCCAGCTCATTCCCAGCTTACCCACAGCCAGATGAGGCACTGAGCAAAACCTGAGCCCTCCTTTTTCTGAATGAGAGATGGGGGGAAATTTACAGAGGGCCAATCTTTCTAAAACTTAGGGCTGCCTCCAGACAGGAAGGGTGAGCTACCCTGTAGGCCTCACCCTGCTGAGAAAACTCCTGTGGTTTCTGTGCAGGATCAGCAGGAGAAAGCCCAACTCATTCCCAGCTTACCCACAGCCAGATGAGGCACTGAGCAAAACCTGAGCCCTCCTTTTTCTGGGGCTGATCCCTGCTCAGCATCCTGCAGCAACATCCTCCTGCTGCCTGGATGAAAGCTGGGGAGGTGGGGGACGCCTCCAAACTGTGAGAAGTGCCAGAAATAAGGTGTTTGGAGCACTTCCTTCCGTGTCTGGGAGGAACAAGGGAAGCTGAGGGTGCCAGGGGGTGCAGAAGTTGAAAAACTTGTGCAAATCTCAGTGCATCCAAGGTCACTGAGGTTCCCTGGGTTTCTCTAATAGGTGGATGCAGCCTGATTGTTTCATCCTTTAGAAATCATAGTTTACATTCTAAGTCCTGGCTTGAAAAATTGTTCTTTTTTAGTAATAATTGTCACTGAACACTGAAAAACAACCATGAGAAATGACCAGAATATAACCTTTTGAGAGTGCTGTAAAAAATTTTGTTGTTTATTTACTTTAGTAAAAAAAAAGGGAAAATCAAAGAGAAGAGTAAGAAATCTAAAGCTCTGCGATGAGAGAAAAAATGCAATTTGCTTTTAAAGCTCTTTCTGATTTTAAAGTGATATACGGAAAAATATAAATGGTTCTAGAAAACTTCACCAAAAAATAGAGAGAAGAGAAAATAACTGCAGTGAAGG
Organism: Agelaius tricolor; assembly: GCF_023055355.1. Lineage (NCBI taxonomy): Eukaryota > Metazoa > Chordata > Aves > Passeriformes > Icteridae > Agelaius > Agelaius tricolor. Next base: position 6,718,276 of record NW_027269289.1, on the reverse strand, counting down.
GCAGTATATTGAGGGTCATATCTGCCTCCATCTCCTGTAAAACAATATTTGCTGCAACAAAACAGGGGTCTTTTAGTTATTTATTTTCATGTCAGCTACAAAATACTAAGGAAGTAAAAAAATTTTAATTTATCCTGGATGAAGTTTGGTGGCCGTGAGATTGCCCAGGGCATCAGACTTGAATGCACAAGCAAGGAGGGATGAGGAGAGCAGGAAAAGCCTCTGCATAGGGAAGTGGGACTGGTTCCTTCCCTTGAGTTGAAGCTGGTCCAGGGAGTGCAAGGACAAAAGGTGAAATGTCAGACAGCACCTGCTGAGAGAGGCCTGGGCTCCCTCAGACCCCATCACACCACAGGCAGACCATAATAAGCAAGATTTAAGTGCCAGAAATCCACCACCTTTTGGAAATGGAGTGGTGTCAGCTCTTCCTCAGCCCAGTCTGTGCACTGAGGGTTCAGAGCCTTTTACAATCCAGCCCACGAGTCATCTTGTCCCTTTCATGTCTCCTCTTCACACAGCTGGTATTTGTCATTAGCACATTTTATTAGTCTTTGTTCCCCACCCTCAGTGAAAAAAAAATCTTAATAAAATGCCAGAACACATACTGAGCAGGAGAACAAATTGTTAATGCAGTCATTAAACAAATACACCTTTCCTCTGGTCTTTGGATGGAAATTAATTACCCTGCTGGAACTGAAACCTGGATGTGTGCTCTGACTGACAGCTGGGGGCTGTGCCTGGAGCCTTTTCTAGGGGCTGAAATGAGAACTGGCCCCTTTTTCAGTCGTGAGGAAGGTGATGGCAGGACTCTGAAGGACCCTGAGATAACAGATCATGGGAGCTGGGTTCACTGTCCAAGGGCAGCAGCAAGAGCTTGCTAAGCCCCACCAGCAACTGGTGGGATTTCCCACTGGCTGGGGGCAAAATCCTGGGTCTGAGTCCTCTGAGCTGAGTCTTGTGCCATAATTAACACCAATTTCCTCTTCCTGCCTCCCACTGCCCATGGCAGGGCAGGATTCCGCTTTATCCTGGAAATTAAACGCCCTTAGTCCCAACCAGGGGCATCATCCCCTGAGAAAACAGAGCCCCACAGGGCCAGAGGCGCCTGCTGCCACCAGCTCCGTGGCTTGGGGACACTTGCAGGACGTGTAATTGCTCTGTCCCATGATCTGGGTGCATTACTAGCCCAGGAGCATGAGATAATGAACCTTTTAGCCGGGAGTAAAGAGAGAGAAAGAAAGAGAATGAATGAGCTGGGCAAGAGAGAATGACTGAGGATTCAGTTAGTTAATAAAGGGATTGCAGAAAGCAAGGTGAAGAGACAGTGGTAATTTTATGCACTGCCAGTCAGGCCCATTTGTCCTGGGAGCAGCTCCAATTTCTCTCTGAGCTGTTCTTTTTTTCTTTAGAAATGGAGCTGTGAAAGAGGAAGGAAAAAAAAAAACCCTCCCTGATTAAAATCAGCACCCAAAGTGACAAGGAAAAAAGCCATTTTAATCTCCACATCCATAGATGGATCTTCTCCCAAAGAAGTGAAACAAAAGGGAACTTAGAAAATTGGCCAGTCTTACACAGCACAGGCTGAAATCATCCAGACTCTGATGGCAGCCTTGTCATATCCCAGCCCTAACCACAAAATAAAGCCAAATTTCATTTTTACAACTATTAATTCCCACTCATACACGAATCTCTCTGCTCCGCCCTCATCCACTCCCCATTCATTCATGACCATTTAAGAGTAAACCTCCCTCAAACCCCTAATTAGCACTGCAATTTCGATGTTTTAGCTCTACAACTGCTTCAAATCTTCCTCTTGTTATTAAATATTCCTACTCGTGCATCATAACTCCTAACCCCTGAGCTGAGGCCAGAGAAAGACAGAACTGGGTATCTACTGCTTTTAAACTCAGCTTTTATCAGATACTTGGGTGACATCTGCTTGTCCCATAGAACTTTAATTTCTGATGAGGAGAAAAGAAAGTTATTTGAGGAGGACAGTTGGAAAGGGCATTCCTGTGTTTAAAAACAGGTCTGGATTATCCCTTGCAGTCAATGGGAACTTGTGAAAAGGTTGGTTTTATTTCAAGACCACAGGATGAGGACATAAATAGGAATGTGTGAGTATTAAATTCTGCCTGAGTTGTCCTTGGATGGGACATCAGGGTCTTTGCACCAGGTCTCTGGGCAGGTGGATGCATTCACCTATAAATTCCACTTCCCTGGCCCAGTGTCAGGGCTCCTGAGCTCTTTGTGCACATCCAGATGAGGCTTCTGATCTCACCAGAAATGCCCTGGCCAGCGTTGGCAGTGCTTGGTGCAAGGATGAGTGGCATTGAGCACATAAATCACAATTTGTGTCTGCATGCAGGTGCAAGCTGCTAAGCCAGGAGCTTTTCCCCTGCAGGAATCCATTGCCTTGTTTTATCCTGCCCTGCCCATGCCCAGCTTGGCCACTGGTCAGCGTGGATGGCAGCTGAGGCAGGAAATGAGAGCACTCAGGGCTCTTGGAGAAGCTTTCAGGGCTTGTCTCCAAGGGAGCAAACAGAAAGGTCCAGGGGCAAAGCCAGAGCAGCTCTTCAAGAGGATTTAATCCGATGTGGGCTGCCCCTAAGCGCAGGGTCGTGCACGAAAGGCTGAGAGTGCTCCTAAATCTGTTTAACCTCTCTTAACTTCCCTGCCTTTCCCCCTTTAACTGGATGAGCACAACTGCCTTGCTCTGGTCCTGATGGCTTGAGTGCAAAGAGAGGGGTGGGATTTTCCTGGAGGAAGGCACCAGCAGCGTGTGCCCTTCCCTCAGGGCCACTGAGGACATAAAGCACTCATCAGCAAGCCAAAGGCTGCTATTTCTGTTATTTTTGTATCCATATACTTGGAGATGAGATGTGTGGAGCCTGGGAATTGCAGCTTGCAAGCAGCATTTTGTCCAACAGATGGATGTCAGTGTGAGGAGCAGCAAAATCAGGGGGTTTGTGTGATGTGGTTCAGGTTCCACATCACTTTGAGTCCCCTCTTTTATCAGCACTGGTGTCCTTGAGTGGAGGCTGTGGCTCAGCTCAGCTCAGTCCTGGCACTGAGGCCCTGTGATTGCATTACAGGGAATTATCAGGTGGCTGCACCTGGCTTAGAGAGCTCCAAGAAGGCACAGGGGTGCAAAAGGGAAGGCAAAGCACCGGTGGTTTATGAAATTAAAGAGTTCACGAGTGCCAAATCCACATGCTAGAGTGGAACTGAGAAATGGAAGAGGTCTCAGCAGCACCTTATCAGGAGGTAGAACAAGGAAATTGGAGTTGAAAGCACTGCAGTGCCTGATTTGCTATCTCTCCTCTACACCTTGGCTGCAGGTTCTGCCTTTAGGGGTTTGTTAGGCAACTTGGGGAGAAATATTTTGTGTGTATTCAGTGGGTTCTGCTTGCAGAGACCTTTGTATGCATGAGGTGGAAAATCTGTCTGGAGAGATGGGATCCAGTGTCCCTTGTACCCTACAACAAACACAAACACAGGAGAGAAAAGGACAAAAACTGTAACACGGGCTTCACACAGCTTTTTTTGGAGATGGAGGATAAATTCTCCCCTGCACTTCCCCCTGAGCCTGTGTGCCTGTAAACACAACTGATATTTGCATTGGAAATGTTATTGAGGGGAACAGTTTGTGTTTGAAGGAGCTTTGGCAGCACCTGGCTGCTGCCTCCATGGGAGTAGCAGCCAGGTGGGCATGGGGGGTCAGTGTTGGGATCTCTGCTGCTCACAGTGACCCTGAGAATGTTCAAAGTCTCTTTTCCCGCCTGGTGCTTGAAGAAGCAGTCAGGGCTCTTCATTTCTCGCTCTCAAGGTTGTTCATTGTTTCTTAGCTATAAAAAATTTTCCCCTGCCCTGCCCAGGTCCATCCAGCAGGACAGTTCCAGGCACTCTGCCTGCCCCCAGGGCAGGGTTATGTCTTTGTACTAAAAACTGCCTGTACAATGTTTACCATAACTTCCCAATACCCATCACCTGTGTTAGACACTGAGCTTCTACTCTAAACCAATCCCAAAGTGCCACCATCACAGCAGAAGATGGAGGCCAAGAAGAAGAAGGAAAAAGGCTGGACATGCCCAGATCCCTCCATCCTGCCCCCTGAACCCCCATACCAAAAACCTCAAAATCTACTTTTCCACCCTGTGGTAACTTCACTATTATTCTACCTAAACTGTTGTGGCTTGGAGATCTTCATACAAGGTTGGTAATTTGCTCCATGGGTCATAATCAAACCCACAGGGGCATTTTGGGCTCTGTGCCAGGGGTCCTGGCTGCTCAGGACAGCCAGAGGGATGTGCTGGGTCCTGACAGGTCAGAGGGGGTTTTCTGTGTGTGTGGGGAAGGGAAGGAGAGGCCAGCATCCCTCTGGAGCACAAGACCCTGCTCTTCCTGGGAGAAGGGGAGGCAGCTTGGCCAGGCCTGAGAAGGGAGCTGACAGAATCCAGCAGATCCAAGTGCCTGTGGTAGGTGCCAGCTGATGGGGAGACCTGCTGGGCCAGTGCTCAGATGCTGTTAATGCAGGAAAATCTGAGGAGGTCAGAATCCTTCAGTGATGCTGCCAGAGAAACTGAGATTTCAATTTCTGTATAAATACCATAAATACAGCTCAGTTCCCTGCTTTTACCTCGAGTCTGTGCTGCCTGTTAGGTCAGGGAAACAGATCAGGTTCTCCTTTGCTTTCCTCTATCTTTCTCCACTCTTTCCTCATAAAAAATCCTGGAAAACCTTGGCATTGCTGCATTGTCAGACTCTGGCTGCAAGCACAATGTGGGCCTGCTCCTGTAGCTGCTGGTGCAGCTTGGAGATGCTCAGCAATAACATCAGCACTTGCTGGCAATGGCACAACAGGAAATTGGAGTAGTAAAATATTTCCCTCCCATTTACATGCTCATAATGGAGGTTTTTAAGGCCCTAATGACAAGGAATGCTCATTGCTGGGAGAGGATGATTGAAGCAGAGCCGGGGTGATGCAGGCACTGAGGAAGGGATGTTAATTACATCAAAGGAAGCAGGAGGGCAGCACAGCTGCTGCCATGGGGGCTGTCCCTGCCCCTGCTCCTGGCACAGATGTGCTCACCCACCCTCCCCAGACCTCAGCGAGAAGGAAAAAGCAAAGGAAATAAAACCCAAACAAACAAAAATCTCCTTCCAGCTGCAGCCCGCCACAGGAGCGAGCTGAGTTTGTGCACGGAAAACTGCTGGAGGATGGAGCAGTGCTCAGAGCAGGAACAAAGATGCTCAGGAGAGGCAAAAAGAGGGAAAGAGCCCTGGAGACATGGCTGAGGTGGGCCGAGGAGTGAACTGATGTGGTGCAGATTAAGGAGCTTCTGTTGGGTGCATATGAATGAGAGGCAGCCTTTGAAGCCCTGCAGAGGATGCTGTGGTTGTTTCATCTCCGGCAGCCAAGTTGTCTCCAAATTCTGCTTTCTGCCACCTCGCTGGTGGAGCAATGCCCCGGGGAGCTTTCTCCTTGGATGGAAATCTCCATCTGCATTCCTGGGAGATCATAGGGCTGGGTACTGCTGCAGAAAAGGTGTTTGAGGAGCTGTGCCCCAAAAGAGAGAGAGAGAGATAAAGGAGAGCCCATGAATATAACTCAGCATAACAAAAAATAGCAGCGAAAAGAGTTAATGGCAGGATGCATAAAAGAACAAATGAGAAAGGAAGTCCTTAGCAATTGCATAGAGCCTAATTTAAGCAGAGTATTCCCGATATTTCCTCTTTAAATAAATAAAACAGCAGAGCCCAAAGTGTTTGAGTTTTTCCCAGTCAAAGCCTTGGTATCAAACTTTCATCTATTCTTGACAGAGCAATTAAAGGGAGGGATACAAGCTCTGAAATGTAGCCAAAAGGAGTAGACTGAATATTTAATACAGTTCCAGGCTTTGAAAGTCCCAACAAACCAGTGGAATGGGGGAGCTGGTGACAGTTTTATCTTAATAAGGAAAGGGAGGGGAAAAAAACCCCCTTTATTCCTGCCAGCAAGGATGGCAGGGAAACACAAACTGGATGGGAAACAGGCAGCACCTTTCCAGATTGTCTTCTTGGATGTCATAATAGCCTTTCTCAAACGGTGTTTGATGGAGAGGGAAGTGGATCTGCCCACCTATTTTATTCCAGCTCGTGGTGCTGGAGAGACACAAGTGTGGGGCTCTCTGAGGCATCCTCTAAAGGAATTTAAAAATACTTTAGGGTTGAGGACAATCTCTTGTTCTGCAGCTTCTGCTCAGCAGCTGGGAGGAGGTGGAGGGAGAGCTGGGGAGTTGAACATGGAGTTAAACATGCAGGTTAGCTCGGCTGCCAGGGCTCAACCAACTCATTAGAGGGATTAGCCAGCAGCCCTGACTGGATTTAGGAGGGTGGCTGCTGCTATCAGTGAGTAATCCTGCCTCCAATCCTCCCGGGTGGCTTGGGGAAGACAGGGAGCAGAGGAAGGGTGGGAGGGAAGGAGGGACACGGAGGAATGAGAGGGATAATTGAAGGGAAGTGCTGGAGGCACTGGAAAACTCCTCCCTGAGAGGGCATGGCTTGCTGAGGAGGGAAATATTCCTTCTCCCTGTGCTCTGGTGAGGATCATGGAGCCCTGGAACGGGGCTGCACTGCCTCACTCTGTGCAAACCTCCAAGGCAGAGCTGCTGGAGCAGGATTGTGCTGTTTGGTGACAGGGAGATTGAATTTTGATTAGCTCTGACACAGTCTCTTATAACCTTTTCATTAGAAAATTACCTTTAATAGAAATTGTTCTGACACCTCAGCAGCGTTTCCCCTAATACATTACAGACTCTCGTGGTGGGAAGGGAGGGCAGGGAAATGGAAAGGTGCCTCTGTTTTTTTTCTACTTGCATATTTATTAATCCATTTACAGCATAATCCATCCCCTGTTTACCTACTGACCTACTTGCTGACTTGTCTGCCTGCTCCTTTGCCTGCAGTATCCATCCCAACAGGGGATGTCAGCTTTCTTACTCTGAATTAAAATCTACTTCTCCTTTTTCCTGTGAAATGCAATTTTTTGGAAGAAACGTTGTTTTGGGGCGAGCGCAATATTTCTTTCCAGTTTTGCCTTGAGAAGATAATAGTATAAAAGTCATGTTGTGACTTAAAATGAAAAATGAAGGTGTTCCTTTCTAACAGTGTTTCAAAACTGTGTTTCTGCTTTATCCAAAGGCACCTCTGCCTAATTTTTAATCAAAATTTCCACCCAGCTGATGGATGGATGGGTGTTAGAGGCAAAAGAAGCAGAGCAGGGATGGAAAATGTCTCCATGTTCTCATCTAGTATCAAAAACCAGCTGATACCTTGTACAACACAGAGCAAATCGTGTCATCTCAGCCTCTTCCCAGATCTGTGTGATGGAAAGGAAGACCCGGTGTGGGAACATGAGGAATAATAGTTATTTGCAGAGCTCTTTGAGATCCTAAAAGGGAAAACCCTGGAGAGATGTAAAGTATTATTAAAAGGGCTGCAAGTTCTTTTCAGTTTAAGGGATAATAAAATCATTGCCCAGGAGATCTGGTAGTCAAAGTTCTGTGCAGAACGTGGTGAAAAGGAAAGACTTTGGGAGAGTTTTGGGCACTGAGCAGGAGGACAGTAAATCCAGGCTTATCAAGTTAAGTCTTATCTTGGTTCTGGGTTAAAATCAGTTTTGTTGTTTCAGCAACCATTTCATCACGCGCTAAATGTGTTTGGAGCTTGAGAATTTGAGCAGTTTTTGGTATTTAATCACATTTCAGTCAGGCATTTGGGCCTAATTTCTCATTTGAATTTCTTTGGCTTCATCTTGCAGTCATTGGGCTTTTTTTTTTTCTTTTTTTTTTTTATCCTTCCCAGATTAACGAGGCCTTTAGTACCTGCCATTGTCTCCCCACAAAGGCTTTTATCTGCTCTAGTCAAGTCACTTCTCAATCTCTGATAAACTGCAAGGATTGAGCTCTCTCCAGGGAGGATGGATCAGTGCTCTCAGCGTGCTCTGCATTTGCCTTTGGTCTTTTCCAGGGAAAGCCCTGTCCACACACCAGCCCCACTCCAGTGAATTCCTATTCTCTCCCGGAGCTATCTCCCCGCTTTGTTTTGGTTTTTTTTTGGTCATATTCCTCCCCTTAGATCTTCGGGCTTCCTGCAAATTTCATTAGGATTAATTTAATTCTTCATCTCAAGATTATTGAGGGGAGCTGAGTCCAAGGGTGGAAATGTTAAAGCTCCACTTGTGCCTCTCTCTCTGCAGTGTTCTCTCCTCCATGGACAGTCCCTTCCATCAGAAATAGGATTCTTAATCCATTTACCACGTGCTTCACCGATATCATATAACACTAATTTTTTAATCAGAAAGTTGTGAGATACAGAGTCAAACATCTTACAACAGCTAAATATATTATATCTTTGCAGTTACCCTTATCAACCAAACTTGTAATCTCATCAGAGAATGAAATCAGATTTGACTGACAAGACCTATTTTCCATAAAACCACGTTGACTGATGTTAATTATATTTCTGCCCTTTAATTCTTTATCAATTGAATCATATATCAGCTCTTCTGATTGCTTTGCCAGGGACAGATGTTGGCTGGCCTAGATTCCCTGCTCCAGCTACGAAATCCAGGCGCCAGCTTCGCTTTTCCTGCTGCAGCTCCCTTCCTTTTCCAGGGAGGTGTGGGAAGGTGCGAGCTCTCGCTGTGAGCATCCCCACCGACCATTCCCATCCCATTTTCACTCTGCAAAGAGCACAAGGGCTGGGCTCTGTGAAGCGAGGGTTTGTGCAAGGTTGGGGCTCCCTTTCCCTGGGAGCAGGCGCATCCCTGGTGCTGCTGCAGCCTCTCCCGTGGGTTTGCAGGCACCAGAAGCAGCAATCAGCTCTCTCCTGCTGCCTGACACCGTCGGATTTTCTTACATCTCCTGATAAGAACTAACCTAGCATTTTACAACTGTATATCTGAAATTAGTAGCAGCTTAATCTCCCTCTGCTGGATCACTCAGAGGTGTAATTGTGCAGAAAAAAGGGTATTAAAATGCAAAACGCTCTCCTGTACTTCTTCATGTTAAATCCCTTCTTCCTTCTATTCTCTTTTTTTTTTTTCATTTTACAAGAGGGCTTTTACTTTTTGCCTTCTCCCCATGTGTGTGTCTGTGTGTCTTCATAAAGAAAATGAGCTGGGCACGCAGAGAGAATAATTTCTATTTCTACATAAATCTCAGAAATGAATACTTAAATTCAAGCAAAAAATACATTCTTACACCTTTAATTTCCTCTCTATGAAGTATAATGAAAAAGCCTGATTATTTTTAATTCTTCCCTTTAATAATTCAGCAGTGGAGTGATTTAAAGCTAGGGACGATAATTACCTTTTCACTTTCCTGGTAAATGGAGTTTTAATAGAAATGGAAGCTCAAATGCTGGAATTAATTCAAACAGGTCAGCATCAGGTCATCCATAGCATCTTCTATATAAATCATTTATCTGAAAAATGGCCTGCTTCTCAATTTCCCAGGAATCCCTAACCAGAGGCTGTGTTTAAACAGAAGACTCAATGTTTATATCTTGTAAAGCATGAAGGGGGGAAAAAAAATGTGCAATCCACATCATCTTGGAAGGGTTTTTGGTTTTTTTTTTAAATGCAAACGAAACTGCTGTTTGAAGGACAGGGAAGCAGGGGCTTGTCGAGATTAGGGAAATTCAGCTGTAGCTACAATGATGGTTGGCTGTGGAAACTCTCCCAGATCCCATTATCTGAGCAGTTTGTGCTGCTCACTCTATTTATCTTCATGCTACACCTGCTACATCTGTTTTAGAGGTGAGGGATGGAGGTGAGCAGTGTCATCTCCAGCTGAGAGCAGACCCCCAAAATAGGGAGTAAGCTCTAACTGCTGCCTTGTGAGCCAGAAAGGTCTGTCAGGGAGAGAAGAAAATAAGGAAAAATATCTTTTCAGCCCCATCTGTGGAGGTGTGGTTTGTAAAAACAAGGGGAAAAACCAACCAAGGCACATTTAGCCAAAGCTGCTCCTGCCCTGGGGAGGGTGGTGACACCACAGGGCTGATGAACCAAGGATTTTCCTGGCATGGGGGAGAAGGGGAAAAGCTTCACAGAGATCCCACACCAAGGTCCTGCTGTGATGGATCCAACCCCACACCAAGCTCCTGCTGTGACAGATCCAACCCCACACCAAGGTCCTGCTGTGACGGATCCAACCCCACACCAAGCTCCTGCTGTGACAGATCCAACCCCACACCAAGGTCCTGCTGTGACGGATCCAACCCCACACCAAGGTCCTGCTGTGACAGATCCAACCCCACACCAAGGTCCTGCTGTGATGGATCCAACCCCACACCAAGGTCCTGCTGTGACGGATCCGACCCCACACCAAGGTCCTGCTGTGATGGATCCAACCCCACACCAAGGTCCTGCTGTGATGGATCCGACCCCACACCAAGGTCCTGCTGTGATGGATCCAACCCCACCCCAAGGTCCTGCTGTGATGGATCCAACCCCACACCAAGGTCCTGCTGTGATGGATCCAACCCCACACCAAGGTCCTGCTGTGATGGATCTGACCCCACACCAAGGTCCTGCTGTGACGGATCCAACCCCAAACCATCCCTGTGGGGTCTGAAACTGCTGAAACGCCTCCCCTGAGCGTTCCTGGGGCTGCTTCCAGCTGGGGTTGCTGTCCCTGGGCAGGGGTGGGCCCTGCACCCCGCTGAAGTGGAAGGGGCTGGGCCAGCAGCAGCGTTTGGCTGGAAGCAGGCGAAGCATCCCGGGGGTTAAATTTTTCATGAGAGCTAAACAGAAACTGCCTCGTCTCTAATTAAGCACCGGGACATGGAACTTTAAAGCACTCCAGCTCTGATTCGCCACAAGTGTGTGGTAATGATTTCTTTTCAAATGTCAAGCAGTTTTGTTTCTATTTCCTTTTCATAAATAATTGGTGCTGAGCCGGTGGCGACACCAGCATCCAGCTGGCAGCAGGAGGCTCGTGATGCACTCCTTGCATCCAGCCAGGCGTGGGGCAGTTCCAGCAGATCCCAGGTGGGGAGAGAGGTTTTCCTGCTCCCAGTGCAGGGAAACCATCACCATTTTGAGGTTTCTTTCTGATTTTATTGTATCAGGTGTTTTGTTTTCATTAATATTAACCCAGCGCTCAGAGTGTGCTGGTGGCAGGGAGAGGTGGCTGCGAGGGTGGAGGGTGGCCAAAGTGATTTTCTGCAGGAATAAGGGGGGGAATTTAATAACTGAGGGCCAAGAGAATCCTGGCTGGGATTAAACTAAAAAACTGCACTAAAAATCTGCATGGGCAGCTGTGCTGCTCTAGTGAGGGATCCAGGTGAGCTCTCCCCTTCCTGCTCAGTGCAGCACATCCTGCAGCCACCCCTGTTTGTGTTTCCTCTGCACCACACCAATATTTCTCTATCCATTACTGTGTTTACAGCCACATATTATCCACCCTTGCCTGGGGAACTCAGGCCAATGACTGCATTGCTGGGATCCCCAGCCCTGTCTGTAAATACAAGCACAGCTTCCAGCAATGATCCACCTGTCATCAATTCAAGGGGATCAAACTCATGGCTTTTTTTGGGGGGGTGCTGCTTGAAATGCTGCAGGGGTGTTGTACTTCATGAAAATGTTCGTGGCAGGTCCATATTTACTGTCAGATGCCCTCATGAGAAGTTTAATATTATCCTTTTTCCTTTCCCTCCCTTCTGTTGTGCTATAGGTGAGTGCAGTAAAAAAAAAAAAAAGGTGTTTCAGAAATGTATAAACTTTGGGAGTTTCAGAAATGTATAAATTTTGGGAGTTTCAGAAATGTATAAACGTTGGGAATCAGATCTCCTTGGAGAAAAGTGACCTGCTAAGGGGCATCACTGCAGTGATGGAATTGATCTCCTGTCTGTCTTTCAAAGGAGTTTTTCAGATTTCCCAGACCCATCCAGCCAAGGAAGGCAGATGTTTAAACCCTGATTTTGCTTGCCTCTTGCTGCATTCCATATTTAGCCCCAGAAATATCTGAAGTGGTCATGCTGCCTATCTCAAGAGGGAAGGAAGAAAATAAATCAGACAAAATAGAAGCTGGGTTGTTTGCTCCAGGCATGTTAAAGAAGTGTGTGGGTGGGTGTGTGGCCTTCTGCCTGAGCTGTGGGGCAGTGCCAGGGCTGATCCCTGTCCCTGGCTCCCTTGTGTCACACGGCCCTTGGGGACAGCCAGCTTGCACTGTCTGAGGTCACCAAAGACCGAGCCCTGTGTCTCAGGAGTCTCACTCACAGATGCACTGTACAGAGATTGAAATAGGGCTATAAACATAGATGAACTCATGTGTGGAAGGCTCTTCATGCCCTGTTTGTAGCTCTGTCCCTCCCCTGCACATGTGCCTGTCCCATCCCATCCTGATGGGAGCCATCAGGGGATGCTCCTCTTCCCCAGAGCCCTTCCCTGTGCTCTGGGTTCCATCCTCCCTGGCTCACAGCTGGCCCCTGGCACAAGCAGCCTTTTCCCCTCTCCCTTTCAGGAGTGATGTTTGTGGAGTCTCACACTCAGCCACTCTCCTGCATTTTTCATGGAGCTGCTCTCTGGGGGCAGCACGGGCTGATCATCAACAGCACCCGAGCAGAGATTGCTGCAGTCCCTGCACAGCTGCTAATTCCCCTCCTGTCCCTGCAGCAGCCCTGTCCCTGCCACCCCCTGTCCCAGGCACAGATTTAATTGACCTGTGCTCTCTTTGTGGGGTTCTGTGCTCTGTTTGTGGGGTCCCGTGCTCTGTTTGTGGGGTCCCACTGGCCCTGGGTGTCCCTGCCTGCCTCTGAGCTGTGTGCAGCACCCTGGGATGTGTCTCTGCTGTGATGAACCGGTGCTGCAGACACCTCACTGCTTGTGTTCCATCCTCCTCTTCCTCTGGTCACCCCAGAGCCTGGATTTTTTTATGGCTGAGCTCAGATAGAGGTGGAGCAGTCAGAAATAGAAACCAGACAATGGTGCCTTAGGGCTGCCGGTGCCTTGCAGTGCTGAGCTGATTTTTATTTCTTGGTGTGTTTTCCTAGATCAAGGCAAAGCTGGCTCCAAGAACTTCTCACCAAAACCACCTTTCCCAGCCCTTGCTGTACTGACACAGAGCATTCCATGGCCTCTGTGCCAGGAGAGCTGCTCCTGGCTGTAGAGCAGGAGAGCAGCTGCTTGGACTCCTTCATGCCATGGGATGAAGTCTCTGGAATGCTCTGGGAGAGCCCTGGGGCTGTGGGACTTTGTGGTGTGAAGGAAGAGAGGAGCTGTGAGCTCTGAGAGAAACAAGAGCATCTGTTTTTCCCACTCCTTGCTAGAGAGTTGCCCTTCAAATTTTTTGCTTTATTTTTCTGATTAATTAAATTCCCTGGATGGGAAGAAATGAGCTCCACGCTATGGAGAAGTGGTGAAATCTGAAAAATTGTATTCTTGGTTCTCTCCCTGCCTGAACAAGGCATGGACCTGCACACCATCAGGGCTCCTGGTCATGCCCCATCTCCTCATCCCTCCCCTGAAATAAAACAGGCAGTGGCAAAGAGAGGTAATTTATGGGCACTGAATAATTCAAGCGACTTCCATGCCCTGCTCCTTTTTTTTCTTGCTGTCCCTTGGGAGAATCCACCTCCTGCTACACACATGGGGCCTGGGAGAGGGGAGCCTCTCCTGGGACACACAAACATTGCACATTTCCTTTCATCCATCCTTCCCCTGCCCATCTCTCCCTCTGTACAAACATCTCCCTTTCCACACTTTGTTTTCCCTGCCTTGCACACACACACCTCAGCCTTCCTGTGCCATCCTCCAGCCTCCCTCAAGAGCACTCCATTTCAATAGGAGATGGGAACTGGGAATTTGGCTTTAATATTTCATAAGCTTCCTTCTCAAATGTAAAGCATATTTATGTTATTTGCATCAACCACCAAGAAAAATACTGCCTTCGAATTTGCAGGCAGATCCTAACCTGCTGCCCACTTTTCCAGGGCAGAGCATAAAAACCACAATTTATTCAAAGGAAGCCTTTCTCCTATTTACATTTATATTGAATAATTTAAAACAACTTTCTCTACTTCCATCAATTCTTCCTTGTAGGATGGGAGGACCTGTCCATGTCTGAGGAATATGTTCCTAAGGAAACCTCAGAGCACAGCACACAGAGATTGCTGCAGACCTGATGGCATCTAAGGGATCATCATGCTGGGCTAAAAATCACCTGTCTCTTTCCAAATTCTGTCCCTGCCTCTTTTGCTGTGTCCGAAGGTGGGGTAGAAAGAGATCAGCACAAGCTGATGGGGGAAACAAACCCAGTTTCAACCACTTTAACTCTGGGAAAAGCTGGCAGGGCTTGAGGAGTGTTGGAGCTGAGCTCATGGGGGAGGCAGCTCATCAGTGGTGCCAATCTGTGGTAATCAGGGAGTTCATTTAAACCCACTGAACACCACTTCCCCACTTTCATTTCCTCTCTCCTTGGGCATGTTTAGGCCCTTTGTCTCTTATCTCTTTCTAATCATTTATATTTTCATCACTTTCCCTTCCTCGGGGTTTATTTGGCAGCGTTTTCAGAAGTTTGGTTTTTTTGCTGGATCCAGAGTTAGTGTTGTTCTTCTGCACTGGTGTCCAGGTGCATTGTCCATCACTTAGGCACGACAGCAGGGAACTGAGCCAAAAATGAATTGAGCTCTCACACCCCAATGGATGGGTGAACATCCCTTGGCAGCCCAAACAGGAACAACCAGAGAGGAACATCTCCAGTGAATCTCAGTACAGCAGTGAATCCAGATTAATCACCAACAGATAGAGTGGAAGCTTAAATAATGTCTAATTTCCTAATTTCAGAACTGTCTCTATCACTCTCAAGGCTCCAAGTTCTTTCCCAGCACAGAGAATGACTCACATCTTACCATGTGCCTGGGACAGCTGATTTTTTTTGGTACCCTATTTTAACAGATTATTATTCTCATTTCTTTAATCTGTGCCAATCTCAGGCTGCCAGTGCAGCAGACACAGTCCCTGGAGCAGTAGCTGGATCTTCTGTGGCTGGAAAAACCTCCTGATGCTGAGTGGTGACTGCTCATTTGCCCAGGGGAAGCCGAAGGAGTGGAGGAAGGTGCTTGAAGCGGCCAAAAAGGGGGGGGAACTCAGCCATGCACAATCCACAGCTCCTCTGTGGCAGGAACCTGCAAGTTTTAGGCACACATTATGTGTTCTATATATTCCATAATCCAAACAAACTGCGGGGAATGCCGGCCTCAAATTGCTGTGAATTAGGAGCCATTCAAACGCAGCCCAAAGCACTCGTGAACTATTTGGGTAAATACTCTTTTAATCTGGTGCTGACTTCATTAGAAACACAAGAACCTAATTTCTGCTTGCAGTAAAACCAGAGCAAGATGTTGGCAAATCAAAGCTGATGGAGTAACAGAAGTGTTGGTGTTTTAATTGAATGTGGAATAAATCCACCTGCACATAATACCTCCCCAGAACATTCCCCCTTAAACATAGCTTCCTTTTCTTTTTTTGTCAGTCATTACTAGAATTTCAAGGTTAGAGATTAATTATAATGGTAATATTGCCGTTTATTTTACTGCCAGCTGTAGTGGGAGAATAAATCTAGCTTGAAAATAAATTGTGAGCACTGTCCACACTTAAAAAGCTTGTGATACTGCCTCTGTTTTAATGAAACTTTATTGACTGATTCTATTGAATTTGGCAAAAACCCCTCCCTTGCTGCTCCTACTGCACGGAGGCACAAATCTTGGAAAAACAAGATCTTGTTTAAACAAGAGTTCAGCTCCTGGCATCTATCAAAGTGGAGCATCAGGAAAGAAAATGAGCACCAATCCTTCCTTCATCTTAATCCAAAAATGTTTCCATTCTTCCTTTTATTTTTTTTCCCTTCTTTATTCCTGTGAAATCCAAGGAATGCTGCAGGTACCTCCTGGCTGTGTTTTATGTGTAAGGGCACAGTAACCCATTTAATTAACTCCATGACTGTGTGCTTCATGCTGGCCTTGGGATTGCACAGTAAGCAGCAGAGATAGATTAAGGCAGTAATTTCATGGCTATTTCTGTCTTTCCCCACTGCTGGTCTCTCAGGGACAGATTTAGATGTCCTTTAGGAAGTTTAAAATTAGGGAAAACCTTTTTTTTTTTTTTGTTTTTGATCAAGGAGAGATCCATCACCAGTTCTGATGGAGGAGCAGAGGGTGGAAGGTGCCTGGTGCTCCCACAGGGGACAGGGATGGAGGGATATGATCAGAGAAAGCTGGGAGAAAAGTTCCCCCAGCAAACCTAGGCCTGGGGAAAGGAGAAATAACCTCTTTATTCCCTGTCTTAGCACCACTTTTACTTCTTGCAAAATCCCTGCTTGCATAACTGCCTGCTCACAATAGCCTAGGTGGAATTATCTTCATCTGAAGCCATTCTCAAGACTAGAAAGAAACAATGATCAGAGAAAGCTGGGAGAAAAGTCCCTCAGCAAACCTAGGCCTAGGGAAAGGAGAAATAACCTCTTTATTCCCTGTCTTAGCACCTCTTGTGCTTCTTGCAGGATCCCTGCTTGCATAACTCCCTGCTCACAATAGCCTAGGTGGAATTATCTTCATCTGAAGCCATTCTCAGGACTAGAAAGAAACATTTCCCACGAGCTGCTGGCATTTGGAACTGGGGTCCACAGGCAAGCTCAGCCTTTCTGCAGTGAACAAATCCCACACAGAAGGGCTGCAGAGCATGAAGCTCTTGGCTTTATTCGCTCAAGCTGCTGATATGTGATGGCCACAGAACAAATTGCCCATTAATTGGGTAAACTGTCCTGGGAAATGACAATTTCCCCTCTCCCAGCTCTCCAGGTCCACCTCAGCTGGTGCATCAGGACCTTGCTCGCAGTTTGAGTGGTGTCAGGACTTAAAATAAAAGATAACACATAGGAGCAGAATGAAAAGCTGGGGTCACTTGGCAAGCACTGCTCTTTGGATGAACCTGGAGCAGACCCAGGATGAGATTCAAAGCTGAGACCCACTGGAGGTTTCCTCTGGCTCTTCACTCTCTCTTCACTCGTGAGAACATCTGGGATCCATATGGCACCATGGCACTTGCCACAGCACTGGAAACTCTGTTCCAGCAACCAACATAAAATCTTCTTTCTGGATACTCCTCACAAAGACCCAAACTGTGATATCCTTCAAGCACCAAAGAGGGGCCCATTAGAGCACTCGTGTTTGAGCATTTTGAGCAATTATTCATGTTCACCCAGCTCCAAACAGCTACCAAACACCATGTGTTTTTCCTCAGTGTTAATAAAATCCTAAATGATTCTTCATTAAGAAGCCCATTAAGACAACTGCAGTTTCCTCGAAGCTCATTAGAGGATATTCTCACCACTAAATTATCACACTGGAGTTTTATAGGAGGCTGAGGAAAGATGCCCTATTGTGATTAATTCGTGATAGATTTTCCTCTTCTCTGCTTGCAGTCTGCTCCCCAGGCTCAGCTCTGCTGGTTTCCCAACTTTGGGAGGATAAAACTGATCCTTGAGCTTGGCTTTGTGGGAGAAACCATCCAGAGCTGAGCCTGCCCTCCCTATTTGTGCAACTTTCCTTCATCTCATGGCCCGTCCTGTGCACGGAGAGTTCCTGCCAGTCTGAGCTAGGATTAGCATCAAGGGCAGCCCTTGCAAGGCAAAAATCTGAGGGCAAAGTGGTGAAGACAGCAGCAGAAAACAGAATCATTAAGCCCATGCTGGATCAGTGCTCTCCTCACTCCGGGTTCTCCTGAACCCAGGGGGAAGCTCCAAGAGCTGGGGATCACTCAAGTGTGGGAACAGAGGCCGCTGTGACAAAACAGAGCTGCTCACATCTCCCACTGAGTATTGAAATCTCATTTTATGGTACATTATACCCTTGGCCTTTTGAACAATCAGTGGCCATAAATGGTGTTTGCATCCTGGAGCCAAATCTGGGGAAGGAACGAGAGATAATCCCTCTGGCTGGGAGGATGGAGTGGGAAGGGCCAGCACTGCACAATTATTTATGTCCACTCAGAGACACAGGGAAATGAAATGCATTAAGAAGGCTGCCAGGCCCTCCTCAGAATGGGGCTTTAAATGATATTGATGTGGTGCTAATGGGTGCACGGTTTGTCTTCTCTGTGTTACAGCTCAGAGCTTGGAGCTGGCACATGGAGAGGCAGCCTGGCCATAGCTGGTCTCTTTAGGAGGATTTATTTCTGGGGATTTGGAGCCTCAAAGAGCTGCAGAACCTGTTTGACCCAACAAGAGGATCAGGGAGGTACCCAGCCACAGTGCTACTGCTTTTACTCACACCTCATTCACCAGCCAAGGGTCAGGAATCCTTAAATCGGGATTTTTTCCCCTGAATAAGAAATGAAGAATGAATCTGAATAATATCCCTGTCTGAAGATGACCCTTGGCCAGGGGCTTTGAGGCTGGCAGGGTGTCACACGCTGCCCCAGAATGTCACACCCTGCCCCAGCAAGGCTTAAAACCCCCAAGGTTTTTGAGCCAGAATTCCTTCAAGAAGCTTCATTTTTTCAGGTGACAGAGGAAACTTTGTCCACTCCTCCAGCCTGTGTGGCTGCCTTGGAAATCTCCCACCTCCAGATAAAAACTCCTCATATGTGGCCTATTCCTTTCAGCTTTAATCTCCCCTGGAATCAGCTATTAAATCAAGAGTGTGTGTGATTATCTTTGGAGGGAAAGGTGCAGGGTGCAGGGTTTGAAGGCAAGAGCTGTTTATTCATTCCTCCTGCAGCTCCTGGCATGGAATTAAGGGAGGAAGGGCAGAGCTGCGATTTGTTGGCTTGATCTGACAGCCAATTTTCAGATCTGGATCAGAAAGTTACAAAGGAAGTTTTTAAAGTGCCTGCATTTGGGGTTAGCTCTGTGGAGGAGAGTGTTATTTTTCACTCTGCTTTCAAAGAAGAGTTTTTAATATGTCAGGGCAGTTTTTAAGGATTCAGTTCATTGTGGCACCGACTAAAGCCAGCTGAGAGCACAGAAATGTGCTGTGCAAACACAGTCCTTCCCCAGAGGGCTCAGAGATTCTGATTAATTATTAAGAATAACTGAGGAAATCACAGAATCCCAGGATGAAAACCTGGCCTTGGACACTCCCAGGGATCCAGGGGCAGCCTCAGCTTCTCTGGATAACCTGTGCCAGGGCCTCAGCACCCTCCCAGAGAAGAATTTCTTCCCAACATCTGATGTAAATCTCTCCTCTCCTGGTTTAAAACTGCTCCCCCTTGTCCTATCACCGTCTGCCTGTGTGAGGAGTGGCTCTCCATCTCTTTTACATCCACCAGTGAGTAATGAATCACAGCAATGTGTGTGTGGAATGCTGCTCTTTCCTGGTTCTCTTCCTTCTGGTGCAAACCCACCCCTGAGATCAGCTGAGGGGAGCTGCTGGGTGAAGGAATGCACGCTCCACCTGTGCCTGGGGGACATTCCAGCCTCTGTTCCTTCGGGGAAAGCCTTCCCCAGCTGTCCTGGGCAAAACACAGCCAAGACTATTGGGTGGCAACCCAGAGATGCAGGCAGGAGCCAGCCAGGCCATCTGGGCAGTGCTGAGTGTGGGGTATTTCCACCCAATTCCTCCCTCTCCCTACGAGCAGAGATAATGATAATTATTTCTCCAAAATGAACACCCATGATAGGAGCTTTGCCTCTGCTGCTAAGGCATCTCCTTGCTTTGCCTCTGATCACGAGGCAGCTGCAAAATTGCTTTCAAATTGTTCCACACTTGGGTCTTGCCCGTGAGCTCCTTGGTGGAGTAAGGAATGGGAAAAGCATTTGGGAAGGAGGGAGCAGGGAGGAAGCCAAGGGGTTGGAGCTGGGGAGAATGAAGGGTGAAGGGTGGGGTGGAATATCCCATTTTCAGCAGGAGCTCGGGGGTCACAGCAGAACAGGAGGGTCCTTTGGTCTTCCAGAGGGAGGAGCAGGGCCTGGCTCTACAGGAAGGCCAAAACCTTTCACATTTATGGTTAAAATAAGATTTTTTTTTTGGGGGGGAGAGCACACCCAGCCAGGTGTCTTTTCTCCAGCAGTGAGAGCAAAAGAGGCATCACAGGCACTGTGCCAGTGTGGAACGGAGAAAGAAATGAAACCCTCCAGGTGAAATTGTGTCCTCTGAGAAGTGAAAAGTAATTTTTCTGCTGACTGCATCTGACCACAGCTCTGCTCTCCCCCATCAGCTGCCAGGCCTTGGTTAACTCTGCTGCCAAGGTATCTCCTTGCAGTGCAATAAAAATAAAATAGTCTCTGATCCAGCTTTCCTGATGGCAGCAACTTTGTTTAAGCAACTTTATAATGAACCCCAGCTCTCCTCCCAATAGGTGCCTTTGCTATAATTTCCTAGAGTAACAATGGACTAAAATAAATCAGCTTTTGCAAACTCATAAACACAAAGAAGGTAATGTAAACCAATTTCTGATCTAGTTGAGGTGCACTGAGATTTCAGAGAGTGGCATGAAGCTTGAGTGGATTCTGAAATTGCTCTTGAGCCTGAGAATTCATCTCTCCTTTCTCTGCTCTGCCAGCAGAGATGTTGCTCTTAACCCCTTGAAGGCTGGCTTTGAATTCACCTTTTTTTTTTTGGTGTCTACAATTCATTTGTATATTCATTCTTGAGACATGGAGAATTCAAGGTGCTGAATGCTCAGAGCCCTTCACTGGCCAAAATTTTAACAGTTTTTGGGAGAAAGGGGCATCTGGGACAGAGAAATCATCCCTGGTGTGAAACACCTGGGACACCCAGGGCTGGGGACACAGCAACACTGCTGGTGGCACTGAACTTGGGGAAAAAAGCATTGGAAAATCAAAATTATTGCAAAAATCAGAATTATTGCAAAAATCGGAATTATTGCAAAAATCAGAATTACTGCAAAAATTGGAATTATTGCGAAATCTGGTGGCACTGCCTGGAAAACACTGCAGGTTCCCAAGCCCTGCTGGGAAAAAGAGACCCATCCTCACCATCCTCCCTTTAACAAATGCCCATCCACTGTGTAATTAACCCAGTTAGCAGAGACACTGATGCATGCTAACTCTATGAAACCAGCTTATTATCTGCACTGCTAATTAGCCATGGGAAAACAGGCACGGGGTTTATGACTACCCATTTAAGAAGGGGGAGGAGGAAAGGAAAACCTGTTGAAATGGGGTTTTAAACCCTGTTATTTCTTTGTTTTTTTTTAAGAGGGATGAAAGCAGGAACAAATTAGAGTGCCCATGTTGAGGAGGGGTTGGTTTGGCCGGCTGGGGCAGGGGACAGGATGGAGAGGGAGAGTGATTTTGGGAGATCAGGGTGAAAAACTGTGGGGAAATTGGTTTTAGCATCAATTCCCAGACAGGTTTGGGTCAGGGTGAGCTCTCTGCCTGCCTGGCTGTGTTAATCAGCTGTGAGATCTGCTGGGATTGAAGCCTCACCTGGCTGGAGTGGGGCTGGAAAGGGCCCTGAGCAGGGACTGGGGACAGCAGCAGGAATGGGCATCCAGGGCTGGCTCACAGGCAGAGCTGTCACTCTCACAGGAAGCTCCCTCTGGAGTTTGCTGCTGCATTTGGTATTCGGGGAAGAGCCCAATTCCCTGATTGTGCTGATGGGATATGAAAGGCAGGATGGAGTTTTATTGCAGAGCAGTTGACCCTGCTCCAGAGATATTACTGATACACAGCTGCTATTCAGCGTGGCAAAACACTGCAGTCATTATGTGAATCTGGCTGCTAAGAGAAGCAATTAGACTTCAGAGCTTTAGGATTTGCTTGAGAAAATAAAATAAAATAAAATTCAGGCATGTTCAGGTGGGAGGGTGGGGCAGGTCCCTCTCTGTTCAGGTGATGGGGTTGCTGTGGAGCACAGGGTGCCTTGTGCTGTCATTGAGGGTTCAAGCAATGACCCTTCCCAGCTTTGAAATTGAAGGTAGGTGCGAGTATGGTTCTGTTGCTGCTCAGTGGGATTAGTGAGGCTTTTCTCAAAGGCTGTGAGTTGTCACAGAATCACTGAGGCTGGAAAAACCTCCAGCATCACTGAGTCCAAGCTGTGACTGATCCCCACATCCCGTAATTCCTTGGACACCTCCAGGGACTGGCACTCCTGTTGCTATAGGACACGAAAGAACACAAGCACACACCGCTGTTCTCAAGGTGAAGAAAAAGGGGAGTTCATTTTCTGACTCCAGCATTTATAGTTTTCCAAGGGTGACAGTGGATTGGAGGGTGACGGTGCTACCTCTTCAATGACACTGGACAAACAGCCCATCAACTTTCTCCTCCTCCATAAAGGAATGCAAAACAATCAGTTATTTACATAAAGTGTGTGAGAAAATTCACTACAAGAATGTCAACATCAGAAGGCTTAGAAAATCTCAAAAAACCAGGGTGACACACTCCA
This sequence comes from Agelaius tricolor, assembly GCF_023055355.1. Lineage (NCBI taxonomy): Eukaryota > Metazoa > Chordata > Aves > Passeriformes > Icteridae > Agelaius > Agelaius tricolor. The sequence goes on along the minus strand of NW_027269289.1, from coordinate 6,695,881 downwards.
AACCCCTTTGGGCAGCCTTTCCATGAAGAAATTCCTCCCGATACCCGACCTGAGCCTCCCCTGGTGCATCTTGAGGCCATTTCCTCTCACTGAGGGCAGGATTTATAAAGCACAGAGCAGCCCAGGCGAGGCAGGGAAGGTTCCTGCGCTCGCTGTTGAGCCGTAATTACGCTCAGAGCCTGTGTCAGCGATTACACTTGTTCCACTTGTACAGCACGGGGCTGCTGCCTTGTTTAACAATGCACAGCTCATTGTTCTCGCTGCAGCCCTCAACGCCACCAAGCTGATATTGCTTTTCCACGGGCAGGCAGATAAGGGCGCGTGCCCTGCGCGCCGTGAGAGCCGCGGCTGCATCGCCACGGGCGCGGGGATGAGAACCTGCCACGCACAGCACGGCCCCTCTTCCTGCACTGGGAGGGTGGAATTGCCACTGCTAGGAAAATTCATCCACCAGCACCAGAGGTTTGTGTCCAAACAGGAGACAGAGCAGTCCTTTGGCTTTATTCCAGTCAAGGCAGAGGCCATGGGGCATCCCCTGGGGTCTCTCTGAGTTTTGGAGGATGCAGCCTCCTTTTTATCCCAATTTCCAGCCACAATTCCTTCTCTCTTTACCCATTGGCTGAGATACTTGAGAGGTTCAGACTTCCCAAAACACCTGATACCAGAGATTTCTCTCTAATGTATAACCCTCCCTATTAATTTTTAATTCTTATGTAATTTAGGGGTTTTTCCCCATTGGCTGAGGTACTTGAGAGGTTGAGACTCCCCACCACACCTGATACCAAAGATTTCCCTCTAATGTAAAACTCTCCCTTTTAATTGTTGATTCTTATGGAATTTAGGGGTTTTTCCCCATTGGCTGAGATACTTGAGAGGTTCAGACTCCCCAGCACACCTGATACCAAAGATTCCCCTCTAATATAAACCCTCCCTTTTAATTGTTAATTCTTACGGAATTTAGGGGTTTTTCTTCCCATAGTTTCTTTCATCTCTCAATGTCTAATTTCATTTATCAGCAAACCTAAAGTTTATTTGTAAAAGCAAATCTCTTCTTCCATTCATCCATCAGTGGAATCCTTCCCAATGTTTCTCTCCCAGTGCTGGTTTTATCCACCAGCAGCCCCACAGCGTGTTTGGAAAGACAAATCCACCATTCCTCTCACCAGGGAGGCAGGAAGAGGAATTTTGCCCATGAAGGGGAAAATTTCTGAATTTACTGAGTTTGTCGTCTCTTTGGAGCAGCCAGGGGTTTTATTGTTTATTGTTGTTCTTTTTTTTTTTTTTTTTTTTTTTTTTTTCTGTGCTGGTAAATGCTTTGCCTGTTTAATAAAGAGGTTTTAAGATCATCCTGCTGACCAGGAAAGGGCTGGAGAACAGATCCATGCCCTTCCTGAAGCTCAGCAACGCCAGGGTCTGCTTCACTGTTCTCTTCCAGGAAGGTATGGGCAGGGATGGATTTCCAGGGGCAAAATCCAGGTTATTTTCCCCCCTTTCCCTAATAATTCCCTTAGGTTGTGGCCAGAGCTCTTTTCAGAGTATTCCTAACTTTTCCAACCTGAATTTTCCCAATACTTGGCATTTTAGTATGGGAATTCCACCTGGTTTGGTCCCCAGGCTGCTGTCAGGGATGATCCCACCCCATTCAAGTGCTTGGGATGCTTTTCCCAGGTCACAGCCACCCTGAGCTGCCACAGCTGGCTCTGAGATGTCACACAGCCTCCCTTGCATCTTCCTGCCTCCTTCCTGCCCCAGCAGCACAGGAATTCCCAGCTGGAATTATGCTGAGAGGGAAGTGGCACGCTGAGGCTGCGGAGAAAGGAGGAAATCCTTCAGGATGGGGAAAAACATTGGAAACACAAGTGCAGCGCTCATTGGGGAGGCTGAAGACACACCTGAGGTAATGCCTGTACATTCAGGATTTAAAATGTAAATTTCAACCTTTAAAACAACAAGGTTTTAATGGCCTTCCCATGCCAAAATACACTGCCTTCAGCTGGGACACAGGGAAGGGTTGTTTCTATGGCAGAGGGTGGGAATCTGCCCTAAATCTGTCCCAAATCTCTCTCGTGTTTCATTTGGGAATGAGGGGAGATTAAGAAGCAGGAGAGAACTGGAAGGAGAATGGTGAGCATGAGATTGCCTCTGACAGGCAGACACAGTGGCAATTTTTTCCCCCAAGATGCATTTTTGTCCTTCACTGAAAAGTGCTCATTTGTTGTAGCAGAACTATTCAAGATTTGGAAGCGTTCACGAGGAATTTTCTGAGTTGGAGAAACAGGGTTTGAAATTATCAAGGCACCCCAGTCTCATGCAATCAGGACACAAAGTCTGGGAAAGTCTGAGTCGAAATTTACCCTTTCACTTGAAGTTTAAACTTGAATGCTTGAAAATACCCTAAAGCTTCAAATCAAAATGGAACAATCTAAAGTTATTGGAGGAAAGGAATAACCCAATCTAAACTGCATTTCTACTGGTCATCTGGGGAAAATTGGCAACACATCGACATTTTGCTTCAATTTGAGATAGATTCCTGTCAGTCAGAAAAAATTGTTTTCTGCCCCACTCTTTTTCCTCTCTCTGTTTGGTGCAATGTGAGGATGCTGAGGGATGTCTCTGCAGGACCTGGGTGTGGGGGATCTCTGCACCCAGAACCCCTCAGGGGAGTCTCTCCCTGTGCCAAGCTGGGCAGCAGCTCTGGTGCTGGGCATTGTTCACCCCAGAGGGAAGAAATGATCATTTTCTCTTGTCTCATCCCCAGAGAATATAAGTTTTCTCCTCTTTTCAATTAAATTACCCGGTTTTTTCTGCACCTCCAGCTTTCCCCCAGCCTGGAAGAGCTCTGAGAGGGCAGTGGGAAGGGGAATCTCCAGCATGGGAATGTGGGATGCTGTCCCGGCTGGATACAGGGGCAGTGTCAGGGCCTTCCTCTCCTCAACCCAAGCCACTTGGAGAAGACAAGTAGTTTTCCAGAGCTTCTGCTTTATGCCAGTAACGACCCTCTGGAGTATTCCCATTTCCATAGATTTACTGGCTTAATGCTTTGTTAGCATGATAAAAGCCAGTTAATTATCCCTTATGAGATTCTGCCTCCCCACCTGCCTTCCTCAGCCCCCCCCAGCCCGGCTGTGTATTTATCTTTTGTTCATCCATTGGATTTGGAGGGGAATAAATTGGGAAAGCTGGAGTGATTCATGTACTGAGGATTGCATATTGATCTGGCACGCTCTCCTCCTTAAAGCCCCCATTAGTCACGGGAATCAATGGCTCCTCCTGGATGGGAATCCGTGCTTGTGGAGCCAGGATGCCAAGCGTGAGCTGCTGCAAGGTCTCTGCACCTCGCAGCCCCTGCCCAGCCCCTTTTGTTATTCTTTTTGTTGCTGTTCTTGCCAGAAATTCGGGTGCTTACAAGTTGGCAGAGGCAGGGCGGCTCTGCTGCACTCCCAACCCCTAAGACCCTGCCTGAAGCAGTTTCTGAACCCTTCCAGGGACTGCTGGCGATTGTTTCTCTGCCAGTGAACTTTTTCTGATGGGTATCAAAAGCCAGGAGGTGAGGGAACGTGTTGTTTTGCAGGCTGCTGGAGCAATATTTCCTCCTACGTGGAACAAGCACAGAGTTTTCCATCGAGATCAGGGTGCTCCCAAATCAGTGTCGCTCCACCCTGGCATGAGCTGATCTTCCAGCAGAGCTCATAAAACACCTCACTGAGGCACAGCAGCATCATCTGCCTCGGAATCAGACACAGCCAACACCTCCACAGCTGAACGGGGCTATTTAAACAGCCCTCAGAGACCCATCAGCACCACCAAATCCTCCAGGCTCCCCGCTTGTTTCCTTTTCTTATTCACCTTCCCATGGACTGGGAAATTCCATGCAGGAATTTCTTTGCCTCTGGATCTTAGCCGGATTTTTCCAGGAGAGGCCCCCAGGAATGAATTGCCTGAGGGTGATTAGGGGGACTCAGTCCAGGCTGTGTCACAGGGCAGGGAAAACGGGGCTCTGCTGGATTTGTGAGAAATGGGTTTGTAAAGAATGCTTAAAATCTGATAGAAAGCTTATATAGTTTTGTATATTTATATGTAAATACTGAGATAAGGTGTGTTGACTTCAGAAAGTTATAGACTAGAGATGATATTGTTGAGAGAGAGATTGAACTAGAAATAAGTTTTAAAATACAGTTTTATAAAAGGATAAAATATTTTAGAAAATTAGAATGGTCAAAGGTGCATTATAGCAAGGCTATGTAGAGAAAAAATATAAGTGATTAGTGTTAGAAGTAATAGTACTATTGTTAAGTAGTAATAGTAGCATTGTTATTGTTATTGTATTATTAGAAGTTACTGAGCTCAAAGATTTATAAAGTATTATAACTAAGAAATAGGTTAGTGTCTGATAGAATGGTGTTGAGTTTGACATTTCTTGTCTCTCACTATGTATCAAGATTAATAATAGAATAAAATCTTTTCAAACACCTCTCAGTTACCCCATCTCTATAAAAACCAAGAAAACCAAAAGAAATCCATCTCCACCAAGGAAGGGGAGTGCAGATCTTCTACCCAATATCTGATTGCTGCTGCTAAAACCCAGAGCCACAGTGCAAATCCAGCACTATTTTCCTCTGCTCCCCAGATTTTGGGTTCCTCTGCTCCCCAGATTTTGGGTTCCTCTGCTCCCCAGATTTTGGGTTCCTCTCCCAGTCCCCATCTGCATCCTCACCTGATGCATCCCTGCAGATTTTTGGCTCTCTGCTCTCCCCAGCAGTTGCTGCTTTTCAGGGCAGCTGATCAATGGCAATGTTGTATAAAGTCTCAGCTGCTTTTTTTTCCCCCCCCCCTTCCTTCCTTTGTATATAATTCACAATTTTGTCTTTCAGGAAAGCTCATGTCAGTGAAATATGTCTCCTCTGTGAGATTTCGCCAAGCTGAGGGTTTTCCCTGCTGAAAATATCTGAAACTGCAAGTGTTAGAGGTTTTGGTACAGATCTGCCTTCATGAGACTCACCACTTGGAACAGATTCAAGATTTCCTTCGTGGCCACATGATCTTTCACATAGGCTAGATTTGAAAACAAACTCCTTTGCTCTGCCAAAAAGGGAGGAATCCTTTCATGAAAACAGGATGAGTTCCAATTCAGCAATGATCCATGTAAACACAAAAATATAGGGTGCCATCTTTCATAAATCCTAGGCATTAAAAGATCAGCTAACAGAAAATGGCATGATTGCTTTGAAACCCACATCATTTGTGCTGCTGGATGGAAAAACATGGACACAGGAAATAAAACCAGCAGGACACAAATGTTAATTACTGGAGAAACAGTCCTGTCCTAAATTGTGTTTGTGTCTCTCTGCCTCTCACTTGCTTTTGGCTGGAGGACTCCAGCCCAAGGTTTGGCCCAGCCCCACAGGAAGAGGAGACACAACCCGAGCTGCAGCTCCAGACCTTTCTGCAGTCCCATCCTGCCTGTGAGCATCCCAACCTCCCCTGCTGTCCCTGGGGTGCTGAGGATCCCCCTTCCTGCTCATGGGAGAGCATCCCCCGTGACCCAGGAGATGGGGGGTGAAAGGAAACCCTGCAAGTGTCTCCAGCCCCAGCAGCTTTTTTTGCAGAAGGGGTTTGGGCAGGGAGCGTGGAGAGGCAGGGGAAGCAGCCTGTGGTGGGAAGCAGCCCGTGGTGGGAAGCAGCCTGTGGTGGGAAGCAGCCTGTGGTGGGAAGCAGCCCGTGGTGTGATGCTGAGCCCCACTGCTCACCCCCAGCCCCTGCAGGCTGCAGAGCCTCCTGTCAGCAAGGAGAAGGTCCCTGCTGTCCCCTCCTTTCCTCCTCAGGGAGCAGCACCGACCTTTCCCTGTCCCCACCTCTCCCAGCCCCAAATCCCCTCCAGAGCCCATCACCACTTTTACAGCTGCAGCCAGACTCTGAGGGTTTCTGTGACCTGTTGGCTCCATCCATTTGCTTTTCTAAGGGTCATCTCAGTAATTTTGTGAGTGCTCAGAGCCCCAGATAAACCCTGGTGTTAGAAACCCCCTTTGGGCATTTCATGCCCTTTTCACTCAGGTCCTTCCAGTGGCACCAAGCTCCCACCTTGCTCAGGGATCTCCATCCTCCAGGAAAATTCCTCAGGGACAAGAGCTGATGCTTTCATCTGTGGGTGAAGCTTTTCCTCCACTCTTTTCCCCCCATAACACATTTTATTATAGTGGAAATGAAAGCGTCTGCTCATTCCCCACTCAGCTGTTCCTGTGGTAGAATTGCTGGAAGGGGAGAGAACAGAAAAATTCTGTTTGAAAAGGGAGGGAAGGGAAGGGAAGGGAAGGGAAGGGAAGGGAAGGGAAGGGAAGGGAAGGGAAGGGAAGGGAAGGGAAGGGAAGGGAAGGGAAGGGAAGGGAAGGGAAGGGAAGGGAAGGGAAGGAAAGGAAAGGAAAGGAAAGGAAAGGAAAGGAAAGGAAAGGAAAGGAAAGGAAAGGAAAGGAAAGGAAAGGAAAGGAAAGGAAAGGAAAGGAAAGGAAAGGAAAGGAAAGGAAAGGAAAGGAAAGGAAAGGAAAGGAAAGGAAAGGAAAGGAAAGGAAAGGAAAGGAGGAAGGAAAACTTTGATCCCACCTCTGTGTGTACTCTGCATGAACACCTTCCCTTTTTCCATGGTCTCATTTACCAACTTACTTAACCTTCTCTGGTGAAAATAGCTTGGAAGAGATGAGAGCAGAGGGACAAAGTAATAAGGTTACACATTTACCAGCCTGTTAATATTTATGAGGGCTATGAACCAGATTAATCTCCATGCACCGTTTCACCAGCAGTGCTTCCCTTCCATATTTATGTGAGGGGAAAATAAATAAACAAACAAAAAGAAATCCCAATATCTACCTGCTTTTGAGCAGTGCGTGAGCCACCTGTCATTCAACCAGAGTTGATAAAAGAGTTTTCCTCTGGATCTTTTTGGGCAGTGGGACAATTTTCCAAGTTTCAGCCAAGGGATGGGGTCAGTGCTCTGTAGGAGTTCAGGGGTTTAGGATGCAGGGATGGAGCTGTGCAGGTGTGTGGGACACTCAGGAATGGGTGGGAAAGGGGCACAGAAATGCCCAAAGCAGGGCTGGGGCCTGGAGCCGGGGTTCATCCACCTGCAGTGCCTCTGATCCCAGGTGCCTCCAGGTCTGTGGTTCCCAAACCCAGCTGCTGCTGCTGCTGCCTGGGCTCTCCCGGTCCCCCAGGGAAACATCTCTGCCTTGTCTCCAGGAGAAACACAGTCAAGCTGTTTATGAAACTAGTTATGGGGATGAATTAACATTTAAAACCCTGCACAGTTTACATTTCCATTTATAAATTCTCCTGTTAGGATTATTTGATAATGCAAATTCTCATCTACTGTCTTAATAGTCCCTTCAGTGTTGGGGTGGGTTTGGATTTCAATTGCTTTTTTTTTGTCTCCTCCTAGTAATAGGATCTGCCTCACATATGACAGATTTGTCAGTGAAATTTTAACAAATAATATTAAATGAACTTTAAATGCCATTTGTATCATCAGTTTTTAATTTCAAAAGTGTCATCCCATTGTATTTGGGGAATATGTAAATGAACAGTTCACCTAGTAGATTTTATGGCAGCCCAACGTGTCTGGAATACTTTCTGCTGATATTTCTGTTTATTTAATCCTTGCAATATAAGGGAGAGATTAGCTCTGCGTATTTTGTATATTTGCTTTATAATGACTTGGTCTTTTTTTTTTTTTTTCATTAATGAAATGATTTACAGTGATGCAAAACAAGGTACAAATTATATTGGAAGTTGACTATGAAATAAACAACTTTGGGGGGAGAAAAGCACCCGGATTAAGGAAAGAGAAGGATAGTCCTGTGCCACTGCATGTGATGAAAATGTTTAACCCCCTGTGTTCACCTGGATTTACAATGAGATATCACAGAAAAGGGTGCCAGGGCTCCCCCACCCTCTCAGGGAGAATTTATTATGGATATCCAACCTAAATTCCTCCTCTGGGCGACCTCCTCTGACCCTACAAAGCTTTGAGCAGAAGATTGGGTAGAGCAGCCCTGGAGTCCTTTCCTGCTTGAACTCCTATCAACACAGGTACTCCCCGTGGCTGGGGATTGCTGAAAAGAGCCCCACCAAAGCTGCTGGCAAAATCCCCATTTTTGGCTGGGTGTTTATTTCCTGTTGTTGTTTATCTCCAAAGAACCGGAGGGTTTACTCGAGTACAAACACCCGGGTGGGATGAATTACACTTGTCTGTGGTGTTTTCCCTCCCCAGCACTGGTTTCTGATGGGGGTGGCATTCCCAGGAGGGTGATTTGGCTCCTGCAGGCAGCTTTTGATGTGTTGTGCTGGCAGGAGGAGGAGGAGGAGGAGGAGGAGGATGGGGCCCAAGCAGCTGCCTGTGACTGAGGGAGGCTCAGGCTCTGCTCTGCCCTGCTGAGCTCATTCATTCCAGGGCTCTGGGAGTGACACTGATATTAAGTAAGCAAAGTGCTCTGCTTAATCACAGCCTGTGTGTGCTCCTGAGGGAGATGGAGGCAGCAGAGTCCCCCCTCACACTCAGAACAGAGCATCCAGAGCAAGACAACCCCATCAGGATCCTGGGCACACCTTGTCTGAAGAGGACAAGGAGAGGACTTGCTCTCAGAGCTGCCCTAGAATGGAGGTAAATTTAGAAGAGAACACCTCTTGTTAACACAGAACAGCCTCTTCCAGCCCCTTGTCCCTAAGTGACTCAGCTGAGCCCTCTGTGGAACCTGCTGTCACCTCTCATGAGGAGCTGCCACTGCAAGAGCACTCTGAGAGAAAATAATACAGATTATTTGTCCAGAGAGATGCCCCACTCCTGCATTTCGGGCAGGATGGTGCTCAGATGAGCTCTCTGGGTTTCTGACAGAAGCTCTGGTCAAAACACTGCTGTGGCACACTGTCAAGTGTCACAATTGCTGGGGAAGTGGCAGGGCCAGCTCAGCAAGGCTGCATCTCAGTGCTCTCTTCACCTCTCAGCTCTCCAAAACTGCTGGCATCCCAGAGAGATGTAGGAGAAGGACAATTCCCTCCCTCCCTTGGTCCTCCCCTCCTCTCCCTGCTCATTCCCACCTGCATTTCTTTGTCTCTCTTGCCTCTGAACCTCCCTCCTGCTTTGTCTTTGAGCCACCGTGGCAGCAGTTGGGGTGTGGGAGCCTCCAATTTCCTATTCAGTTCATCGTGGAGCAGTAATTTGCTGCACTTCCATAATTAGGGGAATTTTAAGCAAACTACCCTGTGGATGATTACGAGCCGGATTCAATCTGGGTTGCTTTGATCACCAAGAGGATGAAGACACTGCTGGAATATTTGGTGGTGTGCTCTGCCTGAAGAACCTGGTGCCAGCTGCTTCCTCCCTGCCTTTCCCTCTCCCTCTCACCACCCCTCCCTGCCAATCCTGGGATTGTCTTTTCAGCTCAAGTGGAAGAAAGAAATGCTCCTTCCTGGAAGATGAAGCTCTGTTAAAATCAGTTTTCCCAGTGAAGAAGAAGCTTGGCCTGATTGTTGGAGCAGGGCCTGAGGAAGGCAGAGTCAGGGAATTAAATTTCCAAGCTTGTGCCTTGGTTTCCTCATCTGTAAAATGATGGAATAAGGGGCAGGGCACTCATTTGCTGTTTTGTTTTGTGGAAGTTCCTCTAAGCAGCATTCCAAGGGCAAATTCCTTGGGTCTCCAGGATGGTTTGGGAAGATCTGTGACAGAATCACAGGTGGGAAGGAACTTTAAATCCTACCCAGTGCCACCCCTGCCATGGCAAGGACACCTCCACTGTTCCAGGCTGCTCCAGGCCCTGTCCAGCCTGGCCTTGGGCACTCCCTGGCCTTGGATATTACCTGGCCTGTGAAGTGACAATTGGTTTTCCCAGCTTTTATCAGCTTTAACACCCAGCACTGAACACAAGACCTTTGGCCATCACCTTTTTGCTTGGGCTGTGCTTTATCTATCTCCCTGATTATCTCCTCTCTGCTCCAGGGCTGGGAATGCACACAGCAGGGAATGGCCCAATGCAGCTTTAATGCATCCAGAGAGGGGACAGTGACAGAGCAGGGCTGAGGGGACACCCTGAGCCTGCAGGAATGTCTGCTGAGGGCTGGAGGGACTGGGAGACCAATTTCAGCACTGAGGAAGAGGACAGAGCAAAGGTTTGGGTGATCAGCAGCTTTAGGACCACAGCAGCTTTGTTCCCATTTATTCACCAAGATTGTGGCAGGAGCTGCTCCAAGCACGGGGAAAGGGCAGGATTTACCTGCCCCAGGAATCTCTGCTCAATGGGAGGTCACGGGAGGAGGTTCCTGTTCCCAAATGTGAGCATGATGGGCTGTCAGCCCCGCTGTATTAATAGACTATTAATGCTTCCAAGTTTCCTGAGCCACGTGCATGGGTTTTCGATAGGTTAATTAGGCCATATTTCAGGATAATTACAGCTGTATATTTCTACACTAATTAAGTGGCTTTAAAACATACCCACAACGTGGCTCAGTGAATCATAATTAAACTTCCTCTGCCTCCTGCTATACACTATGGAACTAATACCCATAAAAGACCTGAGCGCTGCTCCTTGCCAGCAGCAAATTGGAGCTTGCAAAAAAAAAAAAAACCAAACCAAAAAAAATCTTATGGAATGTCTGCCTTTTTTTTTTTTAAATAGAATCATGTACAAACTAATTCAAAATGAATATTACATGAGTCATCAAAATGCTGCAGCTTCCCTCTCTTTATTTATATTTATCCTCCCACGTGAGCTGTCACCTGGAGGAGACAGTGGCGCTCCAGGGTGAGGGGAGAGTGATTCATTCCTGCAAAGTCTCTGACAAAGATGGGCTTTGCTTTTCCCTCCCTTCCTGCTGGGCAAGGCTCAAAATCCATGGAGAATGACGTTGGAATCTCCCACTTCTGGCTGGTGGGGAAAAGGAGACAATTCCTGGCTGCTGCCCCTTCCTTGGTCCTGTTTAGCTGGAGGGCTGAAATTCCTTTTTCCTCCTCCTTTTTCCTCTCCTTTTTCCTCCTCCTTTTTCCTCTCCTTTTTCCTTCTCCTTTTTCCTCCTCCTTTTTCCTCCTCCTTTTTCCTCCTCCTTTTCCTCCTCCTTTTCCCTCTCCTCCTTTGGCATCTGTTGTCCTTTCAGTCTCCCCTTGACAAAAACACCTTCTCTTGTAATTTTGTCATCCCCTGAATGATCCCAGGAATCCTTTCCCTGCCCAGGTTTCCTGCATCCTTCTAAAGATGATTTTTTATCTCTTTTTCCAGTGCCTTGTCCCCAGGTATTATCACACCTCCTGCCTCCTGAGCTGAGCTGTTCCACTCTTTTCCCTGGTTGCTTCCAGGCTTAGTGCCCTGACATTTGTCTGGGGGCTCACAAACTCTCCTCTAATAAAAATAATCACCAAATTCTTCCCCTTTCCATCAGATTTTGCCATTTCTAGTGGAGTTTTGTCTGAGTGAACTTAAATGTCCGTTTATCTTCATTCCCCTTCCTGGATGTGTGAATGTTGTTCAAAAGTTTAAAAGGGCTTGGAAAACTGAGATTAAATGTAGGGAAATTCAGACTATATCTGGTTTTTGGGGTTTTTTTTTCATTTTTCAACTGATTTACTCCAATTGCATCCTCAAGCTTTTGATGGGAGCTTGCAGCAAGCACTCCAGTGGAGGAATTAATAATTAGATGAGGAAGATTAGATTGAGGAGGAGTGAGTAGTGATGGGTGCTGTGGAAATAAAAATGATACAGATGGACACAGAGATAGATCAGCCTGACTGAGAGAGGCGAATTTTAAGCCATGTTTTAGCACATTTATGGAAACCCAGTGTGATATTCACCCAGGAAACTCATTCCAGGGGTTGAGTTCAGCTGCTCAGGAGACAGCCAGAGCCATGTGAGCGGCATAACCAACACCAAGCAGCTCTCGTTTCCCTGCTGGAATTGTCCCAGCCAATTCCTGATGCAAAGCAAAGCAAATTCTCAACTTCCCCTCGGAGCAGGGCTTCCCACCCGGGGTCCCTCTGCCATTTTTATGAGTTACCTCACCTAATGAACAGATTCTGCGAGAGACAGAGCTCCCACACAGGCAGGAAAGCCAAATTTGAGGTTTATTGATGAATTATTCAGCCCTCTCTGCCCTAACACTGACATGTGAGCAGGAGCTTAATGCCCTCAGGCACCATTTCATTGTGGGAGGACAGATCCAGGTTTATAATCAACATCTTGCATTTAAACCCCTTATTTACATTTTTTTCCTGGGTCTCAGGCCTTAATCTCAAGTGTCTCCTGTATGGGAACAAAAAATTAAATTTTGGTTGAGGATCATTTCCTACAGACCACGTCGAAAGCTCTCATGGAGCACGGGAGGCAGGAAATCTGCTTGGTTCATCACTTATTTATTTCTAATGAATGGGAGAGGAAAAATGCAGCAAGACAATCCAGGTGAAGTCGAAGGGAAAGGTTTTTAATGAGAGGAGCGAGGAACAAGTTATCCAGGAGAGTCATTGGATCCCCTCCCTCAGAGGCTGGCAGGAGGTGTTGGATGTCTGTGATTCTGCTCCAGTGAAAGGCAGGGGGATGCAACCGCACAGGTCTAAGACAGAAAGGAAGAAAATTTAATTACAGGTCAGCTGAGACACTTGTGATGAAGACATTTCGGAAGCATCACTGATGTGGGAGCCTTGGCAATGCGCAGATTCCCCAGGATGGATAAAACCTGATTGAATTCCAGCCAGAGGCACCTTGTCCTGCCCCTGCCATCAGTGCTGAAGGTGACTTTCTGCTGAAAAGCAGCAGGGGGAGAAGAGGAGGGGGTTCAGCACACCTTGGGAGGCTTTCTCCTCTCCCCTGTCCTCGGAGTTTCAAGTTGCAGGCCCAGCAATTTCTTTAGGGGTTGCTTCTCCCCTCAGCTAAATTAAATCCACCCCATGCCTTCCCCAAAGCATCCAGGAATTACAACAGAAATGCCTTAAAAAAAAAACCAACAAAAAAAAAAACCCCAAAAACACTGAATTTATGTCACTTTTAGACCTGCAATTGAGGATTTTAAAGCTGTTTGCAGTGCCCTGTTCCAGCTCAGAAGGAAGGGAGTCACCCTTGCCCTCTGCTTGCCCTCCCAGGTCCTGGACAAGCTCCCACATGCCACTAACCCAGCTCAGGCTGCCCTGGGGACTCTTTTCCTGTCTCTGGAGGGATCCTGGGGCTGTGTTTTGGTGCAGCCCCCTAAGTGCCCTGCAACACTTGGACTGGAAGGCCCTGTATAAAACCTTAACCACTGCCATTCATTCATCGCTCTGCTCTGCTGCTGCTGACTTTCATGTGGCAGGAACTGCAGCCTGGAACAAGCTGCTGCCACTGGAAAAACATCTCTGCCCAGGGAAAACATCCCTGAGCTGGAGGGCAGAGCAGAAGGAAAATCAGGATGTGCAGCTGAGGAGGATGAGGGGGATGCTTGAAGGGAAGAGTAAAGGATGGATGGGTCCTGAGGGCTGGGATGCACCAGGCAGGGCTGGATTTGCTGCAATAACTCCATCCCTAGGTGCAAACACTGTTTGAATGCTGCTGGGATTCCTGGCTGAGGAAAACCAGCCCCACCTTCACCTGCAGGAGTCACCTCAGGCCCCAGCAGGCACTGGTGGTGACATCCAGCTGAATGCTGGGCAAAAGGGGTAAAAGCAGCTGTGGACACTTGGGTTTGGGGGCTGAAGGAATGGGCAGGGGAGAGCAGGGTTCCCTTTTCTGGGGGAGACATGGAACAGGAGCAGGGGGTGAAAAAATGAGGTGCAGGAGCCCTTTGGGGTGCAGAAAGCAGAGGGTCCCTGCCAGGCAGGCTGAAACAGAGAGTTCAGGGAGTCACCACACGCTGCCAAAGAGCTCTTCAGGATGCAGGTGAGCTGAACAAATGGAAATTGAGTGTGTCCAAGGCTGGGGAGAGTGTGACAGCTCCAGCTGCTGCTCTTGGGGCCAGCCCTTCCTGGCTGGCAGCTCCTCTGAGCTGGCTTGGCTGCATCCCTGTGCTCCCACCTCCTGATGGAAAGGGGGAAGGATCCCCCCAAAAAGCCACAGCCACTCGTGCTTGTCTTGCCTACAGAGCTGGTAACAGATTAAAGGATTTGTTCGAGCACAAACGCTCTCACCCCTGGCAGTTTTAATAAACCAATAATCAAATAAAGAAGCGACTACAATAAATTAACATCTTTTACCAGAAGCCAGGCAAGACTATCCTTTTAAAGCCATTGTCAGAGCTGTAACCGGTGAGACAAGGGAGGGAGGGGAGAAGAAGGAGCAGCAGAGGGGAAAAGCAGGGAAAAAAAGGGAAAAAAAGCGTTTAACCCCGGTTGTTAGACATGCGAATCCCACGTCTCATTTCCAGCAGCCTTACAGCGTGTGTGAGTGCTGATAAGGCCTGTGTGAAATTGCCAGCTCGGGCCGAGGCGTGGATGTGCCATAAACCATTTCTTTATTGAGCAGATAAAGGAGCGAGGCTGGCTGAGCATGACTGAGCCATTAAACTCTGCAGCCCGGCAGCAGGGGTGAAGAAAGACACCCATTCCTATTAGGGACACCATTAGTTAATGAGAATTTGTGTGTGTGTGTGTGTGATCAGAGAGGGTTTCCACACACACACACACCCAGCTCCACGTTTGTGACTGTGCTCACAGGGGTCTCAGGTCGAGGGAAGAGATGAGGATCTGACTCCATGTTTCAGAAGGCTGATTTATTAGTTTATTATATATATTATATTAAAACTATACTAAAAGAATAGAAGAAAGGATTTCATCAGAAGGCTGGCTAAGAATAGAATAGGAAAGAATGATAACAAAGGCTTGTGGCTCGGCTCTCTGTCCGAGCCAGCTGGGCTGTGATTGGCCATTAATTAGAAACAACCACATGAGACCAATCCCAGATGCACCTGTTGCATTCCACAGCAGCAGATAACCATTGTTTGCATTTTGTTCCTGAGGCCTCTCAGCTTCTCAGGAGGAAAAAAAATCCCAAGGAAAGGATTTTCCATAAAAGATGTCTGTGACACACGCTCTGTGTGGGTGGAGGAGGGTGTGGAGTAGGGGGGACACTGTGGGACCCCTCGGAGAGGTGTGCAAGGAACTGAGGGTGAGGAGCAGGAAAACAGGGAGAAATCCAGGTGAAAAGCACATTCCAGGTGAGTCTGTGAGGAGCCACAGGGCTGGGCCATGCGGTGCTGCTGCCTGCTGGAGTGTCCAGCTGAGCTGGGCTGTGCTTTGGGTACTAACATTTTTCAAGCTTTGCTGGGTGTTTTTCCACAATGCCTGATGTGCTCCCTGCATGTGTTATCCCTGCAGTGTTCATCACAGAATTGTAGAATTGTGGCATAGATTGGGGTTGGACTGGATTGGATTGGATTGGATTGGATTGGATTGGGTTGGATTTGAAGGGACCTTAAAGCCCCATCTCCTTCCACCCCCTGGGACAGCTTCCACTCGACCAGCTTGCTCCAAACCCCATCCAACCAGGCCTTGGACACCTCCAGGGATGGGGCAATGCCTGGCCACCCTCACAATAAAGAATTTTCCCCCAGTGTCTCATCCAAACCTGCTCTCTCTCAGTTTGCTGCTGCTTTACATGCAACTCCAGCCCCGGTGCCCTCACTGGTGATCAGCAGGGCGAGGAAAGGAGTGAGATGTGCAGCCCTCAGGCCCTTCCAGATAGGATTCCCATCCTTTCCCCAGCCACCCCAGCTCCTGGCAGTGTCTGAGGAGGTGGCAGGCAGCTCCTGGCCCTGTCCTCACTGCTGATGGGAGCGGGCAATGAGCGGCCACAGGGCTTGGAGCACTTGGGCTGGAGCAGAGCAGAGCAGAGCAGAGCAGATGGCCACATTAGCCCTGCAAAGGAGCAGCCTCTCACTCTCTCTGCTCATCACTGGCCCCCATCCTGCCTCAGCTTTCCAATTTTCTCAGCGAGCCTTTGACAGCTGCTCCGGGGGAAATTGCGGAGCGGAGCCCTCGGCTCCTTTTCATTACCCGCAGCACCAACTCCCTTTGTCTTCCCAAGCAATTTCATAGCCCCTGCACAAACACGGAGCCATCAAAGGAGCCTTTCACAGGGCTGGCACGGGAGACAATGCGAAGCAGATACACCTCCATCAACAAAGGGCTGCATTTCCATTTTGATAACAAACGTGCTGGCTCCCTGTCGAACACACCGCCTTGTTTTCCCTCTGTTTTCCCTCTCCTTCCCCCAGCCAGCCCCAGGATGGGGTGTACAATAGCATTTCCCTTCCCTCCCCTTGCCACTTGTCGTGCTGACAGATCTGATAGCCCTGCCACGCTCTGCCTTTCCTTCCAAAGGCCTTGTTTTCCTCCCCTTCAGTGTTATCTCCCTCTTTCACATCCCCATCAGGATGCCACCATGCAGAGATGGGACAGCAGAGATTCAGGAGCTGCCAGAAGGGTGTTTTCCTTCTCCTGGGTGTGTGCACTGGAGCATTCCCAGGCTTGCAGCAGAGCTGAGCATGGCTGCCCAGGGTTGTGATTTCAGCAGGATGCAAGGAGGGGAGGAAGGAGAGAGCTGAGCTGACACTGGGGCTCCCAACCACCTGACACCTGCCAGCACAGGGATGCTGTTCCTTTAGGATCCCTAAACATGACCCTAATGGGACAAACAGCTCGCTATCATAATTAGAGCACTCCACCCATGTTTTAATTATTCAGCCATTTTACCTCTTTCCCAAAGTGATTATCTCAGCCATACTGAGAAGATGAACAATGCTGGTTCCTCTTCCTTGGCAAGACTGAGAGAACCAGGCACTGATTCTCCACCCATCTCCATCTTTTCAGCCTCAGCAGAGGAGCAGTTTCCTCTTCAGGCTGATCCTGGGAGGATGAACTGGACTGCAAGCTCGAGGTGTCTCCACCAAGAGCAGCACCTTGTGCCTGTCTGCACTGCTGATGAGGAGCTGGGTGTTGTGTTAGGGGGGAATTAGCAGGGACAGCCCCCCTGGCTCACTGCTGGCTCCCAGGCCCTGCAGTGTTCATCCCCCCAGAGCCAGGGAAATGTGAGCACCTTCCCCTGGGAGCAGCTCCCAGCTGGGGCCTCCTGGCACAGGAATCCATCAGAGAGGAGCTCAGAGCACTGGGGACAGGAGGAGGGGAAGTGGGAGAAATTCTGCTCTGGGCACTCAGGCTCCACACCAGCCCTGCCCTGAGGAGGCTGGGGGCCAGCCCAGGGGATCTCAGCCATGGGGATCCCACGAGAGGCAGCAGAGGAGCAGAGGGCTCCAGCTCCTTGTCCCTAGGGGCCCTCTGTGACACAGCTGGGACAGGATCCTGGCAGGTTCCTCCCAGTGCTGCTGTCCCTGGCAATCCAGGGAAGGGCTGCAGTGCCAGGAGCTCTCCAGAACCCTGTGGCTCCCTCTCCTTTGCCTCAGTCTGCTGTAACAAAACCAAGCATTTTTGTTAAAAACTCCCCAAACCCCCTCTTGTGATGGTGAACACCACAGGCACTCCCTGCTGCTCCTCAGACGTGGGTGGGCTGTGCTCCCCGGAGGTTTTTAGGGTCATTATTTCATCCACCAGCAGCTGACAAAATTTTCAGCCTCGGCAGAGGAGCAGAGTCCTTTTCTGGCTGATCCTGGGAGGATGAGCTGGATTGCAGGACCTGCTGGTGCCACAGCACGGAGCAGGGGCTGGGAGAGGAGCAGGGGTGAGAGCTGAGGCTGATCTGGAACAAAAAAAGAGAGAAAGGGTGAAAGAGAACCCAAGGAAACACAGAGAGGGGTGTGAAGAGGGCGAAGAAATGCACAGAAGACCTTTTGAAAGGAAAGGGAAACAGAAAAGGAAAGAAGCCTCGTGTACAGTGGATTGTTCACCCAGATCAAAATGCCAACTAAATTAGGATATTATAGGTCACTGAACAGGGATTGCACAATGGCTGAGTCTCTAACAAAGGTTAAAACACAGAACAAAGACAAATAATGACAGAACCCAGAGCCAGTGACCATAAACTCCAAACAAAAAGGAGGGAGGCACACACAGGATGCACAGAAAGCAGAAGAAATCGTTGTTTGCAATCAGTGCTCAGTGGGTCAGATTGAAAATAAAATGGCTTTGCAGAGCCAGCATCCTAGATGGGGGCACAGAGGCAGCTTTGACAAGGTCTTTCAATAAAATTAATACACTTCAAACGCTTGGGAGGAATGAGAAGCTGACATCAGCTCACAGACAGACAGGAACATGTTTAAAATGTGCAATGTATGAATGGCAGAATGAAGGAAAGAAACCCTGGTTTCTCTGAGCTGTTCTGTACAGCTGTCTGGGAAATCTTCTGCGAAATCTTTGGTTGGAAAATCACTATTTAGCTAAATTGTAGCTATTTGCATTGAAAAGGGTAGTTTTGCTAAACTTCTGGGTTTGAAAACATTCACAGAAAAGCACTGAAATGATTGGAGTGTGCCAGCTCTTGCCTGATTTTCCAAGGAAATGGAGATACGGGATCACACCACATATGGCATCAGTGAGAAGAGGCTTCTCTGTCCCCTTCTACAACTCCTGAACCCTCTGAGACATTTTATTCAACTGTGACAAAGGGACAGGGGCTCTCAGTGTCATTAAACTCTACATAAGAGGGACTCATGAATGGGAAAGATGTTGGGGCAGCTGCTGGCCTGTGGCAGGAAACACCAGCACCCATTTTCAGAGCTGGTTCCTCTCTTCTGCCCCTCCACTGCCCTGCCCTTGGTCCCTGGGCTCCCACACCCTTCAGCCGGGGCCAGAACCCCAGGAATCCTGAATTGCCCCTGGTCTCACACAGAAACCATCCCTGCTCTCCCAGACAGGCAGCCCTCTAGGTGACTTTTGGGGTTGCTATGGCAGCAAAATTGATAACTCTCATCTAAAAAGGCAATTCAGTGTTGCAGAGGATGATCAGCAGCATCCATCACGCCCATACCCTGTAGCTGCTGGGCTAAATGACCACCACAGCTGCTCAGATGCATTTTTTCTCAAGTCCTGGTGGCTCTGTGCTGTCACTTGGGCCATCCTAGGGTGTGGAAAGTGAGTGAAAGACACAACATCCTTGCTTTGCCACAGATGTGGTACCTCCCCTCAGATCAGTCTCAGGAGAGGGTGGGGATGCTCCTTGTGGGATGCTTTGGGTGCTGGCTGCTCTGATAGATGCTCCCTCAGCTCCATATCTCGTTCTGCTGCGAGGCTGAGATAGCAAAGTCTTTGCCAGATCTCCTTAGGATCCTCTTTTTTAATACCTCAGATGCGCCTGGCAGCCGGGGAGGGTTGTACAAGTGAGAGGAACGTGGGGATGCAGAGATGGAAAAGGCAGGGCTCGTGGTCTGTGACATCCAGCCTGTCTGTTATCTCTGCCTCCAGACTGAGGGCAGAGCTGGGAGTGATCCATCCTGCAGCTGTCTGCAGCAGCTGCCTTCAGATCCCAGCCTGACAGCTCTCCCTGCTCCTGCAGGGACACTCAGTTTGTCCCCTCAGGCTCTTCCCTTTCCCTGGCCCTTCCCACAGCCCCGGATCTGGGGATGAGCTCATGGCAAAGCTGAGAGCACAGCCTGGGGTGTGAACCCAGGAATTCAGGTGGTAACAGCAAGGGGAGGACCCTGTTACTGCTCCAGACGCTTCCAGGGTCACCACATCCCACCTCTTCTTTTGACACAGTCGTGTCCTTGTGAAATCACGTTCAAATGTTCATTTTTGACAATGATGTTCAAAGCAAACACTGCTCCTTTCCCCTCTGAAATCCCAGGCAAAAGGACAATGATGAGACCCAGCTGCTTGTACTGCAGCACTTAATAAATGCTGCCATTTTTACAGGGAGCACCAATTGTTTTGTAGGTGTTAATATGATCTACACGGAATTAACAGTACCCCCAAAGCTGTTCCCTCACCGTGCAAATAGAGGCAGATTTGCTCTTGCATCTCATTTTATTATTGATTGTACCTCTCTTTTCCTTTGACCCCTGCAGCCCCCCAGACCTGGGGAGCCTCTGTCCCCCTCCCTGACATCAGGGCAATCACAGCAGTCCCTGCTCTCCCTCCATTTCCCTTTTCCCTTGCCTTTTTTCTTTTTTTTTTCCCATTTTTTTTAAGCTGCTTCTCAGAGCTCTCTGAGCCACACATTTCCTCAGCTTTGATTGCAGTGGCTGAGGTAGCAATAGCAAGTGCAATTTTCGAGCTGTGTTTCATGGATGGTTTAGAATAAAACCCTGCATTAGCCTGAGCAGGCTCCAGAACACTCCCAAAGCCACTGCTTGTCACACACACGGTGCCCTGCCTCCTGTGCCCTGCTCACAGGGGTGACACCACCACCAGCACTGCCAGGCCTGCTGCTTCCCACCCCCATCATCTTCCTCAGTGGCCCCCAAAGGGAGAAAACAATTGATTCGTTGCTCCAGTGGTGGAGATGAAGGCTCCTGCTCTCTGTCCCTTGTCCCTCATGGGTGTCACACCCCCAGGTCCTGTGTGCCAGGGGCTGCAGGGTCCCTCCAGTGAGCTCTAAATCATCATTTATCCCTCTGAGGATTTCCCAGCCTCCTCAGCCCTCCTTTCTGATGGAGGGATAAATAACCAGGACAAGCCCCAGGATGTTCCAGGTTCCTCTCCCTTCCATCCCAGGACTCATCCATGCAGCTGCTGTCACCCTGCCTGCATTACTCCCATGGCAGCCCGGCAAATTTCTGCTTCAGCACTGGGGAAATCTCCCCCTGGCTCACAGCTGGCTCATTCCCGGCTGGAGCAGCTGGGATTTGCAGCTCCATAAAAGTCTCTGAGCACCCTCATGAATAGCAGCACTCAGTATGGAAATGATCTGCCCGGGCAGGGGAGCAGGCACAGCCCCTGGGCCCAGGGCACCTCATCCCTCTGCTGTCCCTGCCTCCCTCACCAGGGATTGGGGTGGAAAAGCTGCACCCAGCCCACAGGGATGAAGGGCAGAGTCTGTGACGGGTCCAGGCACATGACAGGGTGCAGAGGGAGGGGATAACACAGCCCCCAGTCCCCACCTTCGCTGCCAGCCCACAGCCAGGCACAGCCCCGAGACATTTCCCTGCCAGCCCTGCTGCTCCGAGCCCAACACGTCCATGCTGTTCCCTGTGACTCACTCCCAAGATATCTGGTAAATACACACACACACACACACACACAAAACCACCCTCCTGTGTCCCAGTGTTAGCCTGAGCCTGGGGGAAAAGCTCTGGGAGAGAGCAGGTTCCAGTCCATTCCTCCCAAAGTGTCCCTGCTTCAGCAGCTCAGGTTTCCTCGGCGTTCTGAGTGGGTGAGCAGGGAAGGGTTTAGCCAGGACCTTATCAAAGCTGGAGCCAGGCAAGCAGTGAGCTCTGCACCTCATTAAATGGATTGAGGAGGTGTGATGGCGCTGAGGGTGCTGATGGACAGCCGTGGTGTGCAGGAGGAAAGGTCTTGGGAGCAGAGAGAGAAGGGCTTTGTGTTGAGGAGCAGCAACAAAACCCAGCTAAAGAACAAGGCTGGCTCTATCCGTGGCCTCTGAAGATCCCTGTGAAATTGGGACAGCTGGAAGACCTTGGCCACAAAGCCACGGAGCCGTCCCAGAGGGCTGCTCCCAGTACCAGAATGGTTTATGCAGGAACTCTGCCCACCTTGGGATCAGGCAGCTGAGCCTGAGATTAACTGAGCCCAACAGCCCTGGCACCACACCCGCCTGCCCTGGCACCTGGGGCAGCAGCACAGGCTGCTGCTGGTGCCACCAGGTCACACATTTTGGCCCTGGGTGTGCTAAAGGGGACCCGGCAGATGGAGAGGGGCAGGTGGTGGCCAGGATTAGGGGTTTTCAGGATGCATCAGCAACCTCGATGATCTAATATTGCTCCAGATGTGAAATGCCTTAATCCACAGGGAGGAGGTCTTTTCTGGGGGGGAAGGGACAGCCTCTGCCAGATCCCTTCCTGGAAAGGAATTTTCCTGCCTGGCAGGGGGTGGTGGTCTGGGAGTGCATTAAAAGCTGACAGAACATAGCTGGCTCACCACTGTTCCCTGGCAGGCCCCACACAGAACCTCCCTGCTCAGCAGCTCCCGTGGCCCTCCACGCAGCCATTCGGGCTAAGGGATTTTTTAAAAATGCCTTTATTACAGGGATTATTATCCTAAGTAGGTTAAACCATCATTGACAATGCCAGCTACCCCGAGGAGTAAAAAAATAGTGACTTGGAGGCTGGTGATTTCAAGCAGCTGCCCACCTCCCCTCCCAGCCCCGCTCTGACTAATTCAGACCTCAGGCAGATGCCTTTTGGCTATGATCTCCAACGCACAAAAAAAAGCCTTATAAATAACCACCATTGTGCCCAGATTGCCATCTCTGCCTCTCCTTTGTCCCCTCTCCCCGAGGCAGGGTCGGAGGCTCCCATTTGTGCTGAGGAGAAGCAGGGCAGGGCTGCTCTGAGCTCTCCTCTCCCTTTGAGCTTTTCTCCCCGTGCACTTGGGTTTTTCTGCAGCACAAAGCTCCTGAATGAAAGGGGGGGGGCTCAGGTTTGGGGATCTTCACTCCCCTCCTGCATGAATTGGCTCCTGTAATTTCTCCACGTTGATGTCACACCTGCGTTGGGTTCATCTCTGTGTTCCCAGGTGAAGGAGGGTTTTACCATTCAGGAAAAGTCGTGCCCGAGTAGGTTTGTAAATTAGGACTGAGAGCTCCATTTTGGGTGCCCAGCTGGACTCACAGAGCTTCTCCATGTGCTCCCCTGTGCCCCACCTGTCCCTGCAGCCCTCAGGACCTTCATGTCCCCTTTTAGGACAAAATGTAGTGGAACGCCAACTCCAAATGATGGATGTTGAGGGAAACTGAGTGTAAAATTCTGAACCTGAGCAGGGTGACAGCCCAACCTTTCCCTCACGGATTATTTGTGAGAGATTAGGCTGGGGCAACATCCCTGATACAGAGGGTTTTCCTCTCTGAGATAATAAACCCAACCAATTAATTATTCCAAATTAACTTCATCCCTTCTGGCCTGAGGGGTTTGACACAGATGGAGACCCTGATTCCCTCTGCACACCAGGGAGGGAGGATGGAGCTGGATTCTCCTGTGTGAGGGCAGAGCAGCTCCTCCCAGCCTGATGGGGAAACACCAGTGCCAGGGGGTGTTCTCCAAGAACAGATAAGGGAAGCAGAGCATTTCCTGGAGCTGGTTGATGGTAGTTTTCACACTTACCAGCTGTTTGCACATGAAATTGTTTCACACGATTAGGCAGGTAACAGCACCTCTAAGCCCTGTGTCAAATATTATTACGCAATAAAATAAAACCCGGAGGGAAATCGTCTTGACACACACCCTGATTTACACCCTGCACCGCGGAGATAATTACATTTCAGTGTGATACATAAAAGGCAGCAGAGGAAGCTGGTGGGGAAGGCGCAGCTCTCTGCAGTACCTGCTCAGTCAGAAGTGTCTTGTTCATCATTGTTTTACAGGAATCAAAAAGCTGCTGGAACAAGGAGGGACGAGCAGGGAGGGATCCCCAGGGTGGCTGTGAGGAGGGCTGGACTGAGGCTGGCAGGGGCTGGCAGCCCTTGCTGAGCAGGTGTCATGGTTTAACACTGGCACAATGCCAGTGCCCCCATGAAGATACCTTCTCCCTGGTTTCTGCTGTGAGATGTGACCAGGAATAAGCAAAGCTTTCTGTTTTTAACCCCGTGTTCTCAGAGGCGTGTCCATGTCCCAATGGCCAGGTTAAATGCCAATATTAAAGCCTGAATATCCATTGGCCAAAAACACAGCATCCCAAAAAACACATTTCCTGTCAAACCACCACAGCAGGTGACAGGGAGGGGGAGCAGCGTGACCTTTTCCTGCCTCTTCATTTCCTAAACAGGTGTAGAGCTCTTATCATTACGATCTCCTCAGCCTTGCTCCCAACGAGAACAAAAACACGGCTGAGGGTGAAGCTCATATTTAAATACATATTCAAATAGATATTTGGGGATGTATGAAGCTGGTAGAGAGAGGGGCCTGGAAGGGAGTTTAATATCTATGGAAAGGGAATCTATCCCTATTCCCAATTCCCTATTCCCTATTCTCTATTGCCAGGATAAGGGCACTGGGCTGTCTGGAAGCTTTGTTCTGCCTCTCACCTGTGCATAGGAGAAGAATTGGATTCAGTGGTCACCAGACCTTATCTGCAGTCCATTTTCACCATGCAGACAGATTTTCCTTCTTTCCCAGTTAAGGGAAAGGCGCTTCATGGGAACATCCCAGTAAGGAGTGAGATTTAACCTGTCTCACTGCCAAAGTGATCGTGCTGGGAGTTCAAGAATTTCAACTTCTTTTTTTCCTTCTCTTTCTTGGAGGTTGGTGAGACCGATCTTTTTCATGGGCTGAAGAAGGGACCTGAAAATCTCAATTCCCACCACCTTTCCTGGTAAGAAAATCCTAAATGGAAATAAATTGTGGCCTGAAAGTGCAGCTCTGAAGGTCTGTGGAATTTCCAGGTGAAGCCTGGGATGAGGACAGTGCATAAGTTGTGGGGAGCAGCTGAAAACTGAGATTTACTGGACTTTGCAGCCATGAATTGAGTTCTGACCCACCCTCACATCTTTGCCTTTCTGCTTGTCTGAGCAGAGGTGAAATCAACACTCAGCGATTAGAAAAAGAAGAGAAGAAAAAGAAATTAATTACTCCTAACAAACTTTTAAGATCATGGGTTCTGCCTTCTGAGAAGTCTCCAAATCCCCCTGAAAAGCCAGGTCTGTGCAGTGCACTTTGCATGCCAGCAGGGCCTAATTCTCTGCCTGATAAAAGCAGGAGGAAAGATAAAAAAGCTGGCGGGCAAATAGGATTAATTGTGTGTCAGAGGTGCCTAATTAGACAGAATGATGGACTGGAAGGCAACTCACAGGAGGCACCAGCCAGCCCAAGCTGCTCTCAGTGGCCTCTTCTGTGTCCAGGAGCAGCAGCTCTGGGCACTGTAAATGCTCCAGAACCAGCAAGTCCCTCTTTGCCCATCTGTGCCCTCCATCAGGGGTCTGGGAAGCCTCTCCCTGGTGCCTCTCATGTGCCAGCCTGGCCCTGGGATGATTTCACCCACCCACATGTTGATTTATTGCATCTACCTTTCCCCACGTGTTGAAGAACTCATGTTCCTTCTCCCTGCTCCATTTCAGGGCCTCTCCTTCTGAGCCTTCTCTCCTGCAAGGATTTGGAGCATCTGGAGTGTCTGAGGCAAGTGTTTCTCCTCACTTTCAGCCTCAGGGAGCCTTGGAGTCCCTGGACACAGAGTTGGATTTGCCAGGATTTCTCTGTGCCCAGAGATGGAGCCTGCCTTGCCATCCTAAATGGAAATAAATGGCCAGCAGTGCTGTACTGGAATTTTCCATAAAGAAGAGCAGCTGGAGGGGATCTGGCTATTACACGTGATGGGAGGGTGCCAGTCTCCTCTCCTGCTTGGAGGCTCAGAGAGCATGAGTGGGACTAATTTCATTTCACCTAAAGCATTCAGCGAATCCTTTTCACCATGTAAAATCCATTGCAGTTTTCTCATTAATCCTCCAAAGTACAGACACTTACTCCAGGCCTAATCCCACTCTGCTATTGTGTTTCTCCACTGCAGCCTTCCCTCATCAGCTTAACAAATTCCCTGATTTCAATAGAAGATCCAAAGCTGAACATGCTGGGCATTAAACTGAAACCTTCTCCCAAGGGCTGCTGCACCTTCCTCACTCCCCAGCCTGAGCAGGGATCAATCCTGCAAGAAGGCAGGAGAGGTGGAGGTCATGAGCTGCGACATTTAAAAATTGCTTCTCCCAGCCAGTGTCAGGTGAGACAAAAAGAGAGGAACGTGTCCCAGGCAAATGAGAATTGATCGGAGCCGGCTTTGGGGCGAGGTCCTGCTCTCCCCTTTGTGTCCCTCTGGGAATGATCCCAATTCATGCAGGGAAATAGATGGAGAGTCCACGCTGGTGATAAGGTGCTGGATCTAATTAACAGCTTTGTCAAAGGGCTTTGTTTCAGAGGCTGTGCAGCACCACCCATCCATCAATGCTGAGCAGCCCTATCTGTGCACAGACAGTGCTGAGGAGCTGCTGAGCCTCCTGCTGGACCAGCCACCCCTCACACAGGGCTGCTCTTCCTCCAAAGACTTGCATTTCTTCTCTTTTTGCTCTCTTTCCTTCGTATTAATTTTGCTTTCATTCCCTCTCTCCACACAGACTCTGTCCCTCCTTTCCCTTGGCTGTTGGTTCAGGATCAAGCTATTACTTTGCCACCTCTAAAGAGGGAATGCTGACCCTTCCATCTGCTTGGGGCTCCTAAAGGAAAGGCTGAAAGATGGTTATAATAATATTTTCATCTCCAACTGCTCAGCTTTGCTCACCCGTGTCACTTGAACAGCTGTTTCCTTAATTTACACCATGAAATCCTTTTGTTTTCTCCCAGTCCCTCTCCAGCGTGAGTTGCAGCAGGGAAGTGTTGCTTTATCTCCTGGGTGAGGTTACAAAGGATTTCCAGCCGGGGCCAGCTCAAAATCCGCCTGCTCTGGGTGTGTCTGTCAAGTCTTAGGCTGCAAAAGTTCTTCTCATGGCTGTTTATCTACAAGCAAGTACTGCAGATAAATACCTGCCATTCCCACCAACCTGGCCTTTCCCAGCCCTTCACCCACTCACAGCCCATTCCCCCTTCCCTGGGTAACTCAGTGACCTGCACAGCTCTCCTTCTCCTCCTCCTCCTCCTCCTTCTCCTCCTCCTCCTCCTCCTCCTCCTCCTCCTCCTCCTCCTCTTGGCCCTGATTTTGCTCCGAGGATGCTCCAAACACCTGAAAATGTTCCTGAGACACATCTGCCCTTAGACCCCCTTGACACTAATCCAGGCTGATACCGTTTGCTCTCTTCCCATTTATAAGGTCTGATTCCCATGTAAATGTTTCATTTGCTTCCGAAATTACTTTGATCTCTTCCGAATTTTTTATCTCTTTTTATTGCATCCTGGGATCATAATCCTGCTTTATGTCCTGCTATCTTTTGGAGAGGCCAAATGCCTGTGCTGCATTTGTTTTTCAGTCTGGCATTTTCGCTGTGCAATTGGCTACATGAGCACACTTCTGAGGGAGAGAGTCACAGTGGAAATTAAGCATAAAAGACTAAATGCTGCTGTTGAGCTGTGAGCTGTTGTGTTGCTTTGTTAAATTTTTAAGAGTATTTGGATGGAAGTGGTCCTTCTTTTTGGTTTTTAGTTTTTACAAATCTCCTCTGAGAAACCATAGCAGCCTTCTGGAATATGCAGGGAAGAGTTGTCTGTTTTAATAAAAGTGAGAAGGGGAATCAAAATAAACCCAGAAACAGTGATAGATCCTCTAAAATTAGCAGCCTCACAGGCATCCTAGGAGAACTAACTTGGGAATGGTGGTGTGGCATGCACAGAAATGGGGGAGAGGCTCTTTGATCTCCTCAGCCAAGCTCCAAGCACGATGCTGGGTGGGAAAGCAATGTTCAGACTCCAGCCAAAGGTGTGATCTCCTGGGGGCAGGACCTGCAGCACCCCCATGCAGGAGCTCCTGCAGCCTGGGGGAAATGGGCACTGCTGGCACAGAGCTTGAGCCAAGAGAAGGAGCACAGGGAGCCAGAGGGGTGGGAGGGGGAGTGTGGGTGAAAAGCAGCCTTGGAGGAGATGAGCAGGGTGCAGAAGGGAGGTTTTGTTGTGGGAGAGCAAGGTTCGCCATCTTCAGCGCATTCTGGTTTGTACAGCGAGCTCACCCAGCTTCTGAACAAAAAGGAAACAACCAGACCTGTCCATAGAGTCTGAATTTCCCAGCATTAATTGCTTGGTGCCTCACATTGCCGTTCAGGCTCTCCTGGGGGTTTGCTCTGTTCCATTAGTGAGCCCCTCCTGCTGCCTTGGGTTCAGGAGGGGTTACCCTGCACTGCTGATGAGGTGGTGCCAGTTCCATCTGCACAGGGTCCTGGTGTGAGCTGAATTTCCTCATCCAGCCTCTGATCAGCTGGCCCGAGGCACTCCTGCAGCACAGAGCACAGGCCAGGCCTGGGGAATCCTAAAAGCAAAAGCCTGGCTTGATCAAACCCTGCTCCACTTCAATCCTGGCTGCCTGCAGATCTCCCAAAGCAAAGTGCAGCCAACAAGACAATCATGGCCTGAGACACACAAGGCTGTCCCTGAACAAAGAGCTGGATGCTGATGCAATATTTATAGAGAAATCACTTTTCCTCAGCCCCAGCTGGATGAAAACCCACTGGGCAGATGGGGTTGGCCCAAAGCTTTTTTCCCTTTATCACTGCAGCAAGTGAGGTGTTTTCAGTGTGAGCCTCAGAGTTATGGCTGTTATTAAATTGGAATATTTTTATAGACTTCTCCACTTAGAATATACAGGCGTGTTTACACACACAGCCCTTTTGCTTTAATTTAGTCCTCTCCTTTCCTGCACCCCATCAAGTAACTTCTAATAAATGACCAAATAAATGCATTCAGATAGTGCTGTAATGGAGAAAAATTCAGTGTCTAATGAAGAGATTGTTCCTACCCCAGGACTGTAAAGATGAGTGATGGTGACTGCGGTTTGAAAACTCCTTTTAGTTTAAAATATTACTCCTTCATAAGGCAAAAAAGAAAGCACAAAGGGGAAAAAAAAACCAACCCAAAACAATTCTGTATAGTTTTTACCAGTCAGGATCTGCTTGCACACAAAACAGAAACTGTCTCAGCCAAAATTGCTTCATATATCATAGCCCAGCACCAGGCAGATAATGGCAAAGCCAGTTCTGATCAGGGAGTGATTATTGCTCCATGCTCTGAGCACTGACGTGCACACAGCTGACTGCAGCTTGATTTCCTTCAACTGGATTGATCTTTCCAGGCTGAAATTAAGGATGTGATCACCCTGATGAGGTGTTGACCTGAAGGAAAATTCCTAAAAGGAGCCCATTCTTCCTCTCTCACACTTAAATTTTCTGTTTGCAATTGGATTGTCTCTTTTCTGCAGCTCTGGGTGCTCCAAGGGAGGAAAAAAAGGCTTTTTGTCTTCCTGACCTGTTACTGACAGACATCAAATTATCTCTAGATCATCTTGGACCTGATAGAAATCTGTGGTCAGACCAGTTACCAGATTGCAGAAATGAGAAGCAGAGCAGAGGGAATTGTGATGAGCTCATTTCGTTTGGTGTCATTTTGCTCTCCCCCAGCCCATCCAACGTGACTCTGGAGCCCCCACACTTCCCCAGGCTGTTTGTGTGTTTGCTGATCCCACGGAATGTCCCTTTCCCCCAGCATTTTTGTCATTAGGAGTTTTAAAAGAGGGACATTTCCCACTGGTGCAGCACCAGCCAGGCAGGATCTGCAGGGACAAATCACAGCACAAACAGTGATAAGGGCAACAATTAAACCCTGTCCACTGCAAGAGCTGTGGCCACCTCCCCTCCTTGTTTAATTTAGCCTCTCAGAAAGGACAGGAAGTTGGGAGAACCCCAGCTTTGCCCGATTTTGGCAATTCCCACGTGCCTGTTATTCACATTTCACTGCTGCAGAACAAGCCCCAAGCTGGGAAAGGCACCCAGTGGCCAAAGGAACAGAGGAGACAGCAAATAACACGAGGAGAAAAGCCATGCACTGATGAATCCCCTGCTGCTAAGACAACAACAAGTCAAACTTGCACCTTTCATGGCTAAAGCAGCACATTAAAATTAATTGAATGAGCCTCAAGTTCCGTGAAAAGGATGTTCTGTGTCTGTTCATCTGAATCCTCGCTTCCCTCAGAGATGCTTTTTTTGTGCCATGAATCCAAATCCAGGCTGTAAATTCTCCTTGTTGTAAAGCACAGCGAGACACAGACCTGGGATCTGCCAGAGTTTGTTATTGGGTTTGCAATATGCAATTGTGGCAGTGATTATAATATCAGCAACTGGATTTCATCTGTCCCCACACATTGAAACGGGCGAGCTGAAATGAGCAGTGACAGGAAAATGGTCTTGTTTGCACATAAATCCTTTAATAACCAGCAATTTCAGAAAGAGAATAGTAGGAGAAAGAAGAAGTTGAAGGACAAAGAACTCACATATTAAATCCTACATTGAATTTTAGTCTTAAAAACCGTATCATTGAGGCCTTCAATGGGCCTTGAAGAGTGGTAAAAGCAACCAAAAAGGGTTAATTCTCCCCCAAATCTCTCATCCAGAGACCACTATTTGCATGCCTTTTAAGGCAGCCAGGAAATTACATTAATTTCTCTAATGTGTGCAGTGCCATAAGTTCCTTTTTTAATTACAATGATCAAAATATTGCTTAAAATTAAAGGCAGCTGCATTTGTTTCTGACGGATATCATAATTGCAATTGTAAATTGGGAAATGTAATGTTTCCTGGTGCTGCTGTGAGTAATGGCTCTGAAATCATTATAGATAGGTAGATATAAATAAACCAGGAGATCTGTGAAAATAGAGCAAAAGCAAGCTAAAAGGGTAATTAGCTGAGCGAATGGGAACAGAGGAATCCGGTGCTCAAACAAAAAATCTAAATATTCAGAGGAGCTCTGTGACTGTATTCATATCATGTTGGAAAAAAAAAATTCCAGAAGGAGAGGAAGAAAAAAAAAAAAAAGAAAGAAAGAAAAAGAATGAATTTGAACTCTGAAGGGTTTATAAAATCCTCCCCATGAGTGAGAATGGCACAGAATTCCTGTGGGGTTTTTCTACCCTTGGAGGATTGCTCACATCTCGTGCTGCTCCCTGAGGATCAGCAGGTGGAA
This sequence comes from Agelaius tricolor, assembly GCF_023055355.1. Taxonomy (NCBI): domain Eukaryota; kingdom Metazoa; phylum Chordata; class Aves; order Passeriformes; family Icteridae; genus Agelaius; species Agelaius tricolor. Next base: position 6,665,194 of record NW_027269289.1, on the reverse strand, counting down.
AAGTGGATGGTCCTGGTGCTGAAAAGCCGAGTCACATCTTTAAACCAGGGAGGAGCAGCTCCCTCTTCTCGGGGAGTCTGGAGCCATTTCTGGGCTCCTTGCCCCAGGGTCATCCCAACCCAATCCCAACAGAGAGAGAAAGAAGAAGCTGAAGGACAAAGAACTCACATATTAAATCCTACATTGAATTTAAGTCTTAACAACTGTATCACTAAGGCCTTCGTTGTGCCTTGAAGAGTGGTAAAAGCAACCAAAAAGGGTTAATTCTGAGGTTTTTTTGCTTTCTTTATATGTCAGGATGCTGCTGCCCTCCAGGAGCTGTGGAAGAGCTGAAAATACTCAGAAAAAGCCCTGGAACAGCCAGCAAGGTGCAGCTGAGCCCTTTCTGTGTGCCTAAAAGCCCTCCCAGAACAGGAGCCAATCTGGGTGTAAATCCAGAGGAATGAGCTGTCCATCCATTCAGGTTTTTTAGGGAAAAGAAAAATGAAATTTTCTGGATCTGAGGCCTGGGCAGCTGGGAAATGGCCAGCTCAGCAGCAACATTTATCAGCAGGCCCTGAGATATAACAAGCAATCACACTCCAGCTGGTTTCCCATCAATAAGCAGGGATGGAATATTAGTAACTATTCCGTGGGATTTGGAAGGCAAACACTGAAAAAAAAAAAAAAAAAAAAAAAAAAAAAAGGAATAAAATAAAAAAAAGAGCAGTTGCAAACTGGAGAGAGCTCAGCCTGGCTTCCCTGCTCTGCTAAACTCCAACAGCTCCAGGTGGTGCTGCCATGCTGGGAATGGTGGAGTGGACAGATGAGCCAGGGAGGAGAGAAACAGATGGGAGAGGGGAGCAGTCAACAGCTGTACAAACCCCTGGAACATCCCCAGATGGAGCAGCTGAGCACGGGGCTGGAACTGTTCCTAGCACAGGCAGGACACAGACATCCAACACTGGCTGGAGGATACTTCCTAGAGATAAAATTAGAGGCACAGGAAATAGAAGAAAAAAGAATTATTATTATTAATAATAATAATAATAATAAAGGTGTGGAGCTCTGGGGCTGTGGGACAGCCTGAACTTGGCTTTCAGTGTTGTGCCCACAAAATCTGCAAGCACAAGTAGAGCTGAAACCACTGAACATCTGCTGGAGAAATGCATGTCCTTGCATGTGTGAGAAGGCACTTTGAGCTTAATTGGAGCTAAACCAAGCACCAGAATTTGACTATCCAGGCAAAATTCTGAGAAAAGCCAGTCCATCCCATGAAATTACCAAGAAACTCTTTCCCTCTGCTCTGGGTGAGAGCAGGAGCCTGGAGACTTCTCAGGCTTCATTAAAGGCATGGGGATCATTATTTTCCTCCTTCAGCTGGGGGAATCTCCTCCTGAAAGGATCTTTTGGCAGCCAGGGATGGACCTAACGAGGACAGTGACCGATGGGAGGGCCTCTGTGGGTTCTATAAACACCATTGATTTTCACATTCTCAGAGAAATGAATTAGGTGCCGATTGTGTGGGAACTGAGTCCCTGCCTCCTGCACTGGGAGAACAGAACTGCAAACACCGAGTGACCCCCGAGGAAAGAAAAGGCTGGGGAGGGAGGGAATGCAGATGTGGGATTGAAAAGGTTGTCTCCAGTTTGGTGCCCTGCCATTGTGCCTTAGGAAAGGGCATTTCCCAGCTAATCAGGCTGATGTTAAACCATGAGGAAAGGGGTTTGAGCTCCCTCCTCGAACCTGGTTGCTGCCTAATGTCAGAATTCCCTCCTAAAGGGGACCAGAAGAGAGAGAAAATGGTGGGGATTGAGTGAATAAAGTGAGATGGGCTCCTCCCTGCTCCACAGCACTTTGCACTCACACGAATCCAGCTGCATATTTATATCCTCATGCTTGGCAGATGACAAAACAGACACACAGGCATCACCTCTGTGCCAGTCACAGGGAGATTGGCATTTATATCACCATTACCATCATATTTACCCTTCCAGGGCTTCCCATCTACTGTGGCAGACAGCCCTGCACCTCTGGGAGCTGCAGGGACACGGGGGTCACAGGCAGTGACAGGATGCTGTGGCCCCAGAGCTGTGACAAATGACACAGCCTGTGCCACAGGGCTCTGCCCGCTGCTCTAACCCATCATCACCACCACGGGGAACAGCTCAGGCCCTGCAGCTGGGGGTGGTTTAATCTTCTGCAGGGCTGTAACCACTCTGAACCCCGTGTCTAACATCACTCAGCGTGACTGCTTAATTACAGTAATTAGGGAGCGTGCTAGGAACCTGTGCTGTGTGACAGGGAGGGACTGCACGCAGGAAAAGGATTCCCTGGGGTCAGGTTCCTTAGGAGGGGATCCTGCCCATCCCTCCAGCTCCTGGGCTCGGGGAGCTGGGGAGCCTCAGCAGGGCACCTGCAGCTTCTCCTGCTTCCTCCTCCCCTCCCATCCCCAGCCTGGGTTTTACTCTCTAAAATCAGTGAAACCTTTCTCCTGAAACTCTCTAAAATCAGCGAAACCTTGCTCCTGAAACTCTCTAAAATCAGTGAAACCTTACTCCTGGCTGCTCTTTAGGAGAGGGCCAGGTGCTGGGTAATTCCAGAGGTGTCCCTGGGAGGGCAGGAGGTGACAGCATCACCACCAAGTGATGTGCAGCCCTTGGAGCCTTTCCACACCATCACCACCAAGTGATGTGGAGCCCCTGGAGCCCTTCCACACCATCACCACCAAGTGTTGTGGAGCCCTTGGAGCCCTTCCACACCATCACCACCAAGTGATGTGCAGCCCCTCCACACCATCAGGACAGTGGGAGTGTTCCTCACCTCCAGCTCTCAGGGAGTGCAGGTGGATGAACCCTTCAGCTGGATAAACCCTTCAGCTGGATAAACCCTCCAACCTGGCAAAGGCACGTGGGGAGCTGGCACCCAGCACTGCTGTCACCCCAAAGGCGCGGCCAGGGTGGCCTTTCCAGCCCCTGGCACCCTCAAATCTCCCTCCTATTTCAGCCCCCTGAGCGCTTTGCCTTAGGTCAGGCAGAAAATCCTCTGTGTCCTGTGCTGGGAGCGGCTTCCAGAGGCTCAGGGCAGCTCTGCAGCAGGTGTGGAGCTGGATCTCCTGTGAACAAACCTTTCCCCACAGCACCAAGCACGTCCTGCAGAGCGCTCCCTGCTCTGCTCCTCACACCTGCTCTCCCCTGGGCTGGAAAAAAACCTCATTTCACACCAGCACTGCCGACCTTTCCCGTCCTGCCGGGGCTCAGAGCCACCCCAGCCTGCTGTGCCAGCCCTGAGGTGGCACACACGACTCTGGTCGCACTTTAGCAGGCGCTAAAGGGACACAAGGATTAGGAGCTGCCCCCAGCCAGGACAGAAATAATCCTGACCCCGCAGCCCTGCACCGAGGAAAAGCCCTGCCTCTGACTTAATGAACCGCGAATTCCAGTGTAATGAGTTTTATGCTGAGGAGAATAATTAATGTAATTAGTAGCGATATGAAAATGATGGCACCGGAGCCTGGATGGCGAGGGGGAAGGGAGGCTGGGGGTGGGAGGAAGCTTGGAGGAAAAGTTCCTTCCCTCTATGGTGCTGTTCCGCCAGAGGAGCAGGGCTGGATGCATTCTTGGCAGCCTTTAAAGCCTCACCTCCCATCTGCCATAAAGGGGAAGAAAATAGAGCATGACAGTAGAGAGAGAAAAAAAAAAAAATTAAAATAAAAAAGAAGAGCTCAGCCTGCCCTGTTTGCAGCAGGGATGTGAAATCTTCAGAGCAGCCCTTTCCTGTGCTGGCCTTGAATTTGCAGCTCCTCCTTGAATTTGAACATTCTCCACTCTCCATGGGGCCTTTTTTTTTTTTTAGTTCTAGGAGAAAATATCTTTATAAAGGTAATTAGATGGTAAAACAACATTTTTTCACCTTACACTACATAAGTATCAATTTACTCATCCTGTGTAAGTGTTTTGATAGGTTTGATATATTTAGTGCTGTCCAAGAGCTGTATTTTAGTTTTATACATATGAATAGATGCATAAATTTCTCCACAGCCATAAAATGGCCCAGCAGGAAGTTTCCTGCTCTGACTGTGGCACTGATCAGACATTCAGCACTGGGGAAAGGGACCACAGAACTCAGTGTCCCTGACCCTGCCAGCCACGAGGAAATAAGAAAGGAGCTGGGATTGATGTGTTTTCCTGTTGGAGTGGGCAGCTTCCACCTGTGCAAGGTGTTTCTGGTGCCACACTGGCTGTTGGTGTGACTTTTCAGCTCCCATGGGCCACGTTCAGATGGGCATTGGTGGCAGTCTGTGGGCAAATGTTTGAAAAACTTCCATGCAGGAGGCGAATCCAGATTCTTTCCCCCTTCCTGGGAAGTAAACACAGTCCTGGGGGGAGATGCCAGGATCCAGAAGTGCAGGATAAACCTGTCTGTGTGCAGGCTGAGCAGAGCATTGCCAGCCCTCTGCTCCCACCATCCTGTGTGATATCCTGGCCCTGAGGAGAATTTTGCCTCTCCTGGATGTTCCTGAGGAGCAGCCCAGAGAAACTCTGGAGTTCTCAGCACAATCGTGTCAGCTCCTCTCCCACAACCCAATAAACCCTTCCCAGTCGAGACCAGCTTTGGCTGCTGCTGCTGCTGGTGCATTCAGGCCCTCCACCCTCCCTCTCTGCCCCATCCCTCAACTCAGCCCCAAATCTGTGGCTAAACTGCTCCAAAGGGCCTTCACCCAGAGGCAGAGGCTCCATCCTTGTGCAGAGCAGCTTTGCTGGTAAGAAATATCCTGGGCCTTTCTCATTCTCAGAGTCAGCGCTAAAAAAACCGCCATCAATAAACGGTTTATTGATCAATTTGTGTCTGATAGGGACCTCCTGAGGAAGTTTGGAGTGTTCAGATGGATTCACACCCTGGTGCAACCTCCACTGAGCACCTGCCCCAGGAGAAGTGGGCTGGGGAGGAGGAGGAGGAGGAGGAGGAGGAGGAGGAGGAGGAGGAACCTCCCTTTTCTTTCCCTAAATAGCTGCTGGCCCCAGGACTGGCTGTTTGTGGCTGGATCTGTCCCACCCACGTGCAGGGGGAGGTTGGGAGGAGGATTCCCAAGCAGAGTGAAGAGAGGCTGGCATCTCCTGAGCAGCCAGGGCAGGCACCTGCAGCATCCATCACCCTGGAGGCCACTGAGCTCTGCTCCTCTGCTTACCTTTGGGTGCTGGCTGCCCTGTGCTGCAGGCAGGGGGGGATGCAGCAGGAAAAGTGGGTTATTCCATCCTGAGGAGCCTCTGGAATGGTCAGAGAGAAGGCAGGAGTGCCTGTGGGGGCATTTTAGGGGGTGCAGTGCAAGGAGTGAGGGATGTGGAGGACAGCTCAGCAAGGAGGCAGACATCAAACACCCCACACAGGCCCCACAGGCAGGACAGAAGTTGCTGTAACTCTTCAGCTCACTTTTATTTAAGTTCTGTGATCAGTCTTTTTCCATCTGCAAGAGCTCTGGTGTCAGCGCCACCCACGCATGGAACAGAACCCGTGACATTTTCACCCTGGTGACAGGAAGAGCAGCTCCATCTTAGGGGTCTTTCCAACCTAAACGATTCCCTATCCTGCAACGCCAGCTCCTCCCAGCCCACTGGATCCCACTCCACCGGTTTCCAGCTGCACTTGCTCAGTGATCCAGGCCCAGGGCTCAGTGCCCAGAGCAGGCATCTTGTAAAGTCAATTGGCACCGTGTCAGCAGGAGAACACCTCCCCCTGGGCCTGATCCAGCACCTGCAAGCTCCCCCCAGGCATGGGCAGCCTTATCTTGGGGCAAAGTGAGGATTTAGCCCACGGCAGCAGGTGCAGGGGAGTTTGGGCAGAGCCATTGGCTGAGGCTGCCCAATGTAGGGAAAAAGGAGGGAGGAACAAGAGCCCTGAATCAGAACCACTTCCAAGCACACATTTGTAAAACCAAAGCAGTGCACTCACTATTTCTTACTTCAGGGCTGTCCTTCAGGGTTTCCCCCCTTTTCCTAGGGCGCAGAGGAATTTGGTGGCGTGTGGCGAGCCCCTCTTGCCATTTATTGAGATCAAACCAGCTCCTCAGGAGAGGCAGAGAGAACCAAGACATTCCTAGACTAAATACCTGTGCTGGCATAAGTCAAACTACTGCTTTGAACTGAGGCTTCCTCTGCCTTTTACCTTTTCAGGGAGGATTGAAATCCTTTTGCTTTGCTGCAAGCCCAGTAAAACCCTTTGTGGCAGACTTCTGTGGGCAGCTGAGATTCAAAGCTGCACAAGGCAAGCAGAGTTTTTCTGTAATGCTGCAGTTTGTATCCCCTGCCTTCCCCTTGCTCATCAAAGCATCTTTGTCCCAGACATGGGCAGCAGAGAAAACCACCTGCAACGTGTTCTCAGCCTCCTCTGGCAAGCAATCATTTTGTCTGGCTTCTTTCCTCTTGTATCTGAAGACCTGAACATATTCCACTTCTCATTTAAATTCCTGGATCTGTCTGAAACCACATCAGGTGAAGGCTCCAAATCAAACCACGGTACAGGCAGAGCTCTGCTGTTCCAGGCATGCAGGTAGGGAAGCTTGGAATGGGTTTTTTTTCTTGCTTTTTCCTCATGGTCAGTGGTGCTGGGTTGATTCCAGGACATCAGAGACCCGTGGGGCTCCCAGCACCTCCTCACCTTTCCAAAGAGAGGGAGCAAAGGCAGGTTTGGCAGATTCAGCGTGGGGTGAATGTGGTGGCTGTGCCTTCAGTTCAGAGCACACCCAGTTTCCAGCTCCACAGTAACCCAAGGTGTGTTGGGGAGAAAACCAGGGAGAAAATGCATTTTCTGATAGAGACCTGGAGCACTGGAGTCCTTTGGTGTGAGGGAGCAACCAGCTGAATCCTCTGGAGATTGGCAGAGGAAATGGGACCACAAATGATTCCAGAAAGGTTTGCATCAGTCAGGACTGGCAGGACGGGGTTGAAAAGTTGTGTGCAGTGCTCTAAGGCTGTGCCCTGCTGATCCTCCCCTGATCCTTTGGGAATGAGGGTGCTCCACGCACCAGCACATGGCAGAGCTGCTGCTGCCCATTCCAGCCTTGCCAAAAAATGCATCAAAAACTCCCCTTCATCCCCTCCTCAGCCAGCCAGGCACCCCCATGTGGCTCAGCTGATGCACCCACCTGTCACTCAGTGTGAGGCCACCTCCAGCAGGAAAAGCCTCTGCAGGTGCAGCAATTCCCCCACAAACCTTGTCCTGCTCGGGCGCCGGGGAAGGGCTGGGAAGAGCTGGGGGTGTTTTTTGCCATTCTGGGGGATCCATGCACGTGGTGTGATCCCCCCAGGGCTGTGCTGCCCGACTGCCCAGGGTGTGGACCCCCTGTCCCCCATCCAGATGTGTCTGTCAGCCTGCAGGGAGGCAGAGTGGCCCAGATGTGCAGCTGTGGGGAGGAGCAGGGACAGGCAGGAGGAGGGGACAGGGACACAGCAAGGGCAGGGAACAGGCAGAGCTGCTGAGATCCAGCTGGACAAAGATAAATGGGTGCCTCAGAGCAGGAGCTGGGCTGGGACACCTGTGTGGTCACACGTCCCCTGACAGGAGCTGTCACCTGCTGGGAGTTCCGTTCCTCACCTGTCCCAGCAGCATGGACGGGTTTGGGGTGCCTGGGCAGCAGGGCAAGGGTGTGGTGCCACCTCTCCCTCCCACGTGGCCTCAGCTCCAGCATCCTCACGTTTTCCAGAGGGATTTTAGTGCCTGCAGAATGCCAGGTTTGCAAAGCAAAGGAAATTCCCCGAGGCAAAGCAAAGGAAATGCCCTCTGGCCGCAAAGCTTTGTCCCCTTGTTCAGAGCCATCCCAGCCTCACCTCTTCCATGCCACGGGTGAAACAGATGGGAGTTATCCCTGAAACCAAGCTCTGAGGCAGAATGTTCGTTCCTTGTCCTCCTCTTCCTCTTCTTTGCTTTTATATACATTGAAGTGTATATCGATATTTATATATTTTTTTTCTCTAATACAAGTGAACACAAATGTGATGTGGAGATAAATTCCCTTCTCTAGAACACTTTGTGGTCACGGGAATGTACACATTTGGATTTACACACCCACACACATTCCAATATCAAAAAAAGGTGTAGTCCCAAAACTAAGATGCTTTTATAAAAGTTAAAAGGCCAAATTCCTCTATTGGCTTTTTTCCTTCATTAAGAGCAAGGAGATTACCTGAAATCCTGATTTGTTCTTCATATTCTGCCTGAGTTAATTTTAAAATTCCAATCAACAGATGCGAGGAAGAGAAGGGGGAAAAGCTCGTGGGGGGCCACGTTAGGCTTTGGAAGGAAAATTAGAGAGAATGTTTTCCTTGATAATTATTTTCTCCTTTGGGTTTCAGGTTATCAGACCTGTTATTTAAAGGATGCTTTCTCCAAATGTGTTGACTCCAAAACATGTCTCCTTTAAAAGAGTCAATCCAGGAGATTGGGAGTGGGAGCAGGAAGGGAAAAGGACAGAAACAAACCGCCTAAACCGTGTCCTGATCTCTATTTTTGGGTTGGTTTTGAGCATCTTTCGTTATAAGCATCTTATGATTTGGTTGAGCAATCTTGGCTGTTCAGCTCTTCACAAACAGGGATTTGCTATCCCCACTTCCAAGGGGGAAAAGGAGCAGGGAAAAAAAAATAAAAAAAGAAATAAAAAGCCACAGGCTCAGCTTTGAGCACTGGCTGTGCTGTAAAACCTCACAGAAGCTGCAGCGAGGGCTGGGGATGATCCACACCCGGCTACTCCGGCATGAGGAGTGCAGGAATCAACACAGGGGAAAACCTACAGACACTGGACTGGGCTGGGCACATCCCATCCACCACAGGGCAGCTGTCACCCACAGACACATGCACACACAGAGCCAGGAGGAGAAAAGAAAGATGCAGGTACTGGAGAGGACGTGGGAGAAGGCAGAGTGTTCCCTTGAGCGTTAGCAAGCCAGGCAGACACTTGGAACTAATCATGGCAATTGCACCCGGATTGAAAACCCAATCAATAAAATGAGCAATGGCAAAGGGAGGGGAGGGCTGGAAGGCCTTGGTTGTTGAGCCACAGGAGAGGTGAAAACCATGAGTTTCTTCATTATTTTTTTTTTTTTTTTTTGCAGTGTTGACACTTTAAACATACTGTTCCTTAGGACAGATGTAAGGAGCCCGGGAGCCGGGAGGTGGGCAGCAGAAGGAGATGTCGGAATGGTGAGGATAAAGATCTTGTGGGAGGTCTGACAAGGGGGCATAGACATGAGGGATCTTCTCCAGATATCGATCTTCATGTGAGTAACAGCGGGTCAGGTAATCACTCGCATTCGATATCTCTGAGTGACACTTTCCAAAGTTCTGCAAGTAGAGACAAAAGTCAACGGGTGAAAACTCCGGGATCCACGGCCAGAAAACACACACAGCCCTTCAGCTCCTTGCTGAGACACACAGAGAGCAAGCAGGATGGAATATTAACCAGTTTACAGAGCTCACTGCTTGAGGAAAATGGAAACCCAGGTGATAAATCCTCACGCTGCAATGTTTCTGTCTTGCTGCCTGAAATACCCAGATCGTTGATGAATATGTATGGGCTGGGCATGGTTTGTCCCTTGTCTGTAAATACTCTGCTCTCTGGACTAAACAAGCAGCCAGCCAAAGGAAGGGCAGTTTATTCCTACGCTTTCTAACCTGAGTTTTGGAACAGCAGTGCTTGAAGGCATCATTAATCCAAGCCAGGCCTGTGCTCTTCCATTGAAAGGGCACATGCGTCCTACGGGGGCTGGGGATGCAGAACGAGCTCACTGTGCCTGTTGTTAACGTGGGGGACAGGAGTGCTGGGCTTTACCTGTGCGAGCAGCTCCCCTCGGGGTGGCTTCTGTGAGCCAAATCAACCACAGCGAACACAAAACCGCTTCCAAACCCGAGGCTGCTCTGTCGGCTTCTCCCTCTGTGCGTGGATGCTTTGCCCTGCTGGGGTTGAGGGAGCATCTCTCCCACATCCCAGGGCTGCGGCTCCCCAGAGGGTGGCAGCACATGGGAGGGATTCCTCCCTGCTCCCGTTCCTGCTTTGGAAACCCTGCAGGGTGACCCAAGCAGGATGGACATTTGTTTTTAAAACCAACCTGCTCTCAGGGGTGCTCACCAGGAGATAATTTCATCTCCAAGAGGGAGCAAACAGCGCTGGAAAACGTTTTGATGCTTGTGGTTTGAAGCAAGGAACTTGTCCTTGAGCCCTTCCTTGTTCCCTTTCAAAATCCCAGGAACAGTCAGTTTAGTGGAAAGGACAAGGGTTTGGCCCTCAGGAGAAAACGCCTGAAGGAACAGAGCAATCCACTCCAGCTCCTGGATGAATATTTCACCAGGATGCTTTAAAAATCCAAAATCCTATAGAAAACAAGGTGTTGGCAATAATTTATTGATGGCTCAGACTGCTGGGAGAGGCACAAAGGCAATTTTGGGAACAGTCTGGCTGAGCCCAGTGAGGGAAAGTTTGCTTGGGCTCCAGGAAAACAGCAGCAATGCTGAGACCAACCTCATTTTCATTTCCCTTCCATTGGCAAACTGTTTATCCTACAGATTGAGCTTTTAAAAGTCAGTAGTGGAGTTGCTGTGCTGGGATCCTACATTTGGGTGTGCCTTTCCCACAGTTTTTGTCCATTTTAGCCTTTTAATTGCCAAGTGAAAATGTGGATAAGTGCAGCATTGGAGCTCTTCAACCAGAGGAGCCCAAGCCAGGGGCCTTGAAAAAGCCTCATTGACTCTACCTTAAATAAATGTTTGCTGTTCTTTTGACCAGCTGATAAAAGAGGTAAAAAGAAGCTCACAGACTGGGAGAATGGGATGTGTAAAGTCCTCTCCCTGTACAACCTACTCTTAAGAACTGTCACATTCAACAGAATCCCTTTCCACACCTGGAACGGGGAAAAAAATCTGTATTTAGCCATGCTCTCCTCCTGCTTTAATTTTCTGGGTTAAGCTAGCCTGAAAGGGAAGTTGTCTTAATTACAGAAATTTAGTAAGACAAAGCAGGCAAGGGGGTTTCTTGTAATTTGTTACCAATTAAATGGGAGGAGAAGTTTCTGCAGAGGATTTGCTGGTGCTGTGTGCAGGTCTGCTGGACAGAAAGGCCTCCTAGGAGAGATCCTCGGTTAACAAAAGTGGAAGCTGAGCTGGATGTGATCAGGTGGCAGCAAAAGGGGCTGTGAGACACTTTTACAGGCTGTCTGTGACAATGCACGGGGTCAGCAGAGCATTTTTCCTCCTGCTTATCTGCCAGTTAATGTGGCTGTGAGACAGGGCCCGTGAGGCATGGCCAAAGGCACCCAGTGCAGTTCTGTCAGCACTTCTGTTTGCACAGGTGAGTGCAAACAAATCCCTCTCTCCTTGCTGGCCCCTCTTTTTGTGCTCGCTCCTCACAGGTGGGGTCAGGGCAGGGCAGCTGGAGAATGTCAGGGCCAAAGGAAGAGAATTCCTGTTCTCCTTTTACCTTTCCTCAGCACCTGAGCTGGGAGTTGCTTTGCTCCTGCTTTGTTCCCCGAGCTCGTTTGTGGAGTGGCAAAAGGGAGGAGAACAAAACCAGCCTGGTGTTTTCGAGCACATCTCGCCGCCGGTGCCCTTTGACTTCCTTCCCCAGTCCCACTGTGACTTTTCCCCAATCTAATTTATCTTTAACGAAGTTTGAAATTAAATTAGGGATAATGAACTAATTAAATTGAACTGGCACACGATTCTACCACCTTCCCCCACCTGACTTCTCCCACTTGCCTTTGTCTCCAGCATGACTCCATGCAATTCTTCATTATCTGGGTTACATCCTCCCTTCTCAGTTTTATTTCCAAGGGCTTGATTAAAGGGGATGTCAGCAATCTATCCATTTCAGACAGCCTGGCAGATTACCTTTAAACAGGCTTTATTTGATTGAATTAGGGAGCTTTCATTTCTGCCATGACTTTAACTCAACCCTTCTCCATCCCTCCACACCCAATTCCATCTTTTCTTCTGTTTGCAGAACATCTCTTTGGGTAGCAGGAGGTGTGAGGCAGCTGACCATGTCCTGTACTTTTAATCATCTTGGAATAATGAGTTCCTACTGGTCTGAAAGTGGAAAACTCCTTCTCAGTGACCCGAGGGTTTCTCTGCTATGGTTTTTGGGAAATCTGAAGATTTTACAGATGAGAGTTGGACAGCAAATGGTTTCCTCTGCTTGGCCAAGCACAATTTTGCACTTATGGAATGGGTTCACCTGTGCTTTCCTGGCTGGGGAAAAGCCCCTGCTGCTCAAAACTCCTGAAATTTTGGGCTGCCACTACCCTGACCCCCCCTCATCTGTTGGTTTGGAATTTTGGGCTGCAGCACAGGCTGATGGCCAGGAAGGAGCAGCTCTGTTGAGTGACAGCGTCACAAAGCTGCTGTCACACTGTGGGCCAGCCAGGGCAGAGGCTGAGGCTGTTGGGGGACAGAAAATACACTGGGATACAAAAAAAATAAATATTTCCTCTTGGTGCTGAGAGCCTCACATCCTCTCCTCTCCTGGGTCTGAACTCCCTGCTCGGGGTATTCGGGGAATTTTTCCACTTCCAAGTATGGCCATGATTTTAGGGATATCTAGGAAGGTTCCTGCTCTGCTTGGTGCTTTATCTGCAAGGGAGCTCTTGGATAATCCCTGTCCTGAGTCAAGAATGAGCATTGATGTGTCAGGGATGAGCAGGAACCGGAGCTTGGGCTCCTGTGAGGACAGAACTGAGGACAAGTGGGACAGAGGGACTCACCCCTGGGTTCAGGAAATAAAAAGATTGAGCTGAAATTCCCAAAATACAGAGCAAGGACCTGTGGTGAGGGATGCATTCAGACACATGCAAGTATTAATTATGCAGAAAACTTGCTCAGAACATTGCATTCCTTCTCACAGCATGCTTTTCTCTTCCCCTGCTGCCTCTGGTACCTACCTGGTCCGTGATCCTACAGCACCTCACACCACCAATCATCCCAAACATTTCCCTCCTGGCTGTTTCTCTCCCAAATCCTCCTCTCCACCCTTCTGGAGTCAAGGCAGGGCTGATATCCTTATTTAAAAATGGGAAGCTAATAAGGAGCCACCTCTTTGCAAGTTCTCCTGCAATTTGGAAATTTTGCAATTTCTCCTGCAACTTGGAAACGGGAATTTGAACCCTGGTCACTGATTTGTTGTGTTCTTGATTCCAAGTCTGATGGCTTCCAGCTATTCCTGCTGCAACAGGGACAAGAAATTCCCAAGAAAATGGAGAGCTGGAGTGTGGGGAGGTGAAGGGGGAGGAAATAATCAAAAAAGCATAAAAAAAAATTAAATTGCCCTGATCTGTGGTGTGTCTTAGCAGGGAGATTACACCTTCAAAGCACCATATGACTGGCTTTATTTTTACTTCAGAGAGACTGGGAGGATTTCCAAATTTGGATTTGGAGGATTACTGTCCTTTTGCTGACAATAAAATTCCCCACCCTGGGGAGGACGAGGCGAGACCTCCCAGGATGGATTAGGGAGCTCTTGCCTTGTTTGGAGCAGTGGGAGCAGCCCAGGAATCTGTTGGGAACGGGAGGTGAAGACACGAGGGAGAGGGGCCGGTTTCCACCACCCCTTCCTCAGGGCTGGAATTCTCATCCCAGAGAGGCTGGGGGTGCCTGGGAGCACAGTGACAAACAGATCCCCACAGGGAAACAGAGGGAAGGGAAAAACCAAACCCATCCAGAACTTACTGTCCACTCTCGCTCGTTACGTCTACGAAGACCTTGATCCTCATTCTGGGAGCAGGAGTGGGTGAGACACCACAAGAGAGAGAGGTTATGGATCTGCTCCGGCCCAGGCTGCTGCAGACACTCACCTAGGAGGGCTTTTGCTACACCAGGGGAGCTACAGGGCTGCTTCCAGCATGGGAACACCAGGGAGAACAGGGACAGGGCAAACTGGAGCAGCCCCTGCGCAGCTCGCACCCAGCAGTGGGTGCTGCACCCTCACCACGGAGCTCCTCAGCTCAGGGGGACACTACACAGGATTGTTCAGTGGGGCTTTTTAAAAATGCCATTTTCCTCCTGGTTGTCTTCCTTCCCTTCCCTATGATCCAATGGCCTTTATCTTCTCCAAGCCATCCCTTTCTGGCCCCAAGCTGCCGCTTCTCTTGAGCCTCCTCTGATCGACCTGGGCTGACCAGGAGGGATTCAAGGACCTCCAAAGCACCTCTCCATTTGCTGGCTGCCTTTTCTCCTCTCCCTTCCCTTCCTTTAGACCCACAGATCCTTCCTGATGCTGGAAAGGCAGCAAAACAAAGGGGAAGGAGCAAAGCAGAGCCTGGAGTCTCCACAACCTCAGGAGTGAGGGAGAGTTGGAGCCAAGGACAGGGGCACCAGTGGCATTTCCTTGGCCAAAAACTCTTGGAATCATCCAGCAAAGGTGGGAAAGGAGAGATCTCTCCCTTTCAGGGACCTGGTGGCTTTAATAACCGAGAAAAAGCTGTGATTATGGGGCAAAGGGACATGGGAAGAGCTGAAGTCACCCCAGTTTTAATGTTTTTTCCACTAAAATAATCTTCATTCAGAGGGTTACTGGAGAGGGTCCAGAACAAGCAACTGAGTCCAAATCACTCCCTGCCACAGGACCTGAGCTTGAAAGACTTTGGTGAGGCTTGAAAAAGTCCGGAGAGCAGGGCTCAGCCTGTGCCTGGCTTTGAGAAGGAGAACACCAAGGAAAAGAATCTCTCCCTCTCTCCCAGGCATCCAAACTTGCCACCTGCAGCAGCCTCAGCCACCCAGCCCTGTCACTGTCACATGCACAGTCCCTCTCTGCCTGTCTCCTATCCACGGAGTCTTTCAGCTGGGGGAACCTTTAGGTGCTCCCATATTCTGTCACATCCTCTCCCACCTTGTTCTTTCACACATGCACATATGCTCCATCTTCTCTAGAGTTACTTCCACATGCACACAAGCCTTTCCTTTTTAAAATTTTCCTTTCCATCATTCCCTTGTCCTGGGAACAAGGAAGGGAAGAGCCCTCTTAGCATCTCTGACTTTCTGATTCCTCAGAAATTCCCTCAACCAGAGCAGGAACTTCAAACCCACCTGGAGCAGGGGGGCCAAACCAAGCCATGAACCCTCTCCCCCTGTCCCACATGCCTGGCTGCAGGAAGCAAAGGGGAAACACAGCAAAAAGAGCATGCAGAGAGGCAAGGCAAGGCAAAGGCATTCTGGGCAGCACCCCCCAAAAAAAAAAAGAAAAAGAGAGACAGAAAGAGAGCAGGAGAGCAGGCAGGGAGGGACAGACAGACAGAGCGCTCCAGAGGGAGGGAGGAATGCAGGGAGGGGGCACTTTGAGGGGTGCAGTGAGGGAGGCAGAGTGTTGTGGTGAGTACCTGGAGGCCAGAATCTGAGGGGAAAGGGCCTAGAGTGACATGCGCTAGCGAAGGTTGGGCTGGATGGTTGCATACTCGACTAGGTCTCCTCCTGCATGGATGGAGCTCCGAGGGCTGGGTGACACAGCCAGAGCCGACGTGTCCAGCTCTGCATACTGGACATCACAGTCCTTGTTGCCAGGGTTCTGGAGAGAAGAGAGCAGCAAGGCAGTGGGGGGACACGAGGGAGGAGTGGGGGGCAGAGGGGCCATGCAGATGGTGAGGGGTGAGACAGGACACGGAGGGGGTGAAGGGGGAAGAAAGAAGAAAAAGGGTGAGGAGGGAGGGGAGGAGTAAGAAAACAGGGGGGGAGTAAGAAAAAACAGTTAAAAAGAAGGAGGTAGGGAGGTAATGAATAATCAGTCAGGTAAAATCCCAAATCAAAGCAAAAGTCACAAAGGTGCTGCTCCCCCAAAGGCAGAGCTGAGTGACCCAGCGCTGGCTGGCAGCACTCCCAGCCACTGCCCCTTTCCCTGGGGCTGCTCCCAGCACCATCTCACTGCTCTGATCTTCCACTGAACCCCCCTGGCACCAGCATTTTCCTTAGCTGGGGCTGGGTCAGTGAGTTCAAACCTTGCAATGCACCTGAGCTGTTTCTACCCCAGAGTTTGGGATTCGCTGCAAACTCAGGTTTGGGGAACGTGAGTGAAAATCCTTGGTTTGAAATTTGAGGTTTTGGGAAGGAGATACCCAGAGGGAATGGCTTTAAAGCCAAGACTCTAAAGGCATGGCCACAGGGGAATGTCAGTGTTGCTCTGCCCCAATGTGGGAAATGTGGAGTGCTGAAGAGCACAGTTAACACAAGGCTTGGCTGCACAGCTTGGCACTGCAGATTACCTCTGCAGCACGAGTTTGTCATCCTAACACGGTCTAAGAGATGCTAAAAGCATCCTCCTTTGGCATGGAAATATTTATGGGCATTCCTTCACTAAGCAGGCTTATCAGCAAGGACTGCATGAATGGAATATTATCCAATTTGTCTCATCATTCCTATCCAGGCATCTTTCATGCAGATAATAATAATGGGAGAAGCCTGGAAGGCAGGATAGCCCAGAGCTTGTGGCCCAGGGGGGAAAAGGATCACCAGGAGGAGCCTTGGGGCCAGCAGCCATGGTGTGAGGGGGGATCCTGGCTTCTTGCCCCATGGAGTTTCTTTAATCCTCCCTTTTGGGGCTGGTTTCAGTGCCAGCATTAGCCAGGCATCTGCTGAGCCTCTCTGAGAGGAGAGAGGAGCCTCTTCCAAACAAAACAGCTTCCCAGTCTCTCTCTCCCATTTCCAAAATGGCCGCACCGCATGGCAGTGGTGCAAAAGGTGTTTAATTTGAAAGTGTTCCTCTCCTCTCTGTTTGGAAGTGTCCTCAGCCACCTAGCAGCTGTGGCTGGGCCATTTTTAGGAGTTTATAGCCCTGTTATGAGCTGGTTGAGTGCCTGTTGCTGGAAGGGGTCGTTCACTCCATGATTATCTCTGCCTGCTGCGCTGGCCTGCGCCAGGGCTTGGCTCCCTGCTCTGCCCCTCAGCCACAGGGACGAGGGGAATGAAGGGGAACGGGGCTGCAGCAGCACTTCCAGCATTTCCAGTGCTCAGCAAAGCTGGGGGCTGCAGGAGCAGAGGGCTGGAGGTCACCTCTGTCCTGCCCTTGGTGGCCAGATGGCAGCGGCGAGTTGCTGGCACGAAAGCTGCACATCCTGTGGAGCCTCTGCTTCGTGTCTGGACCCGGAGTTTGGACATTTAGGAAAATTAGCAATGCCAACTCCAGTCTCAGACACAAATCTAGGCCTTGCAGAGCTCTTTCCCCCTGGATTTTGTGTCTCAGCACCTCCCCTACTCCTGGAGGAATCCAGGCTAAGTTTTACCTCCTCGTTCCTATCCTGCCTACTTTGCCTCACTCCTCTCTGCTTCCTTCCCGCAGGAGGTGTTTTCCCCATGGGTTTCCCTTCCTTTCTCCCGCTCCTGGGTTCCCTCCTGCTCTTTTCTGCCTGTTTGGAGCAGAATTTATTACAATATCAATAATGTGCCTTGTATACAAGGCCCAGCACTGCCTCACGCAAGCGCTGGGTGTAAATCATCACCATCGGCACCCCGGTAATTGCCCTGCAAACCCAGAGAAATTATTTGGCTGTCTGCAGCAATGAAACTTCCCCTTCTACCTGTGCAAATGGGCCCTGCTGACACGGACACTAATCACAGCTCTGCTCCTGCACTGGCTCTGCCTCCACCCCTCTCGGGCTCCTGCTGCCTCTCACGCGCGCACGGAGCATCCACCTGGCACAAAAGCACTGGCAGAGCACACCTGCCTTCACCCACACGCCTGAAACACCTGAGCCCCACTGATATCCTCACTGTCACCCCAAAAGTGCTCAGAGAAAAGCGCTGCAGGCAGCCCCCACACCCCTACACCCACCCCTGCAGCCTCAGGTGTCCACGCTGCTGTCCTTGGGCATTTTGGGGCTGTCAGCTCTCTGTTGGCTTCCCCACAGCCTGGAACCCTAAAAACAGAGATTCTCTCCCAGCTCTGCTCCCTCCTGCAGGTATCCTGAGCCTGCAGACATGCCCCAGCCTCTCCCTGTGTCCTGGTCCCCTGCCAGCACACGTCCACACGCACGGCCCTGCACACCCTCCTGGAGGTTCCTCCTCCACCTGCCTCTTTTATTTTCTGCTGGCACTTCTCCCATTCTCCCCTCCCTCACTCTTTGCCATCTCTAATCACTCCCTGACTCCCGTTCTAGCGCTGTGAAATCGCCCACCCCGGGCAGTGCCTTTCGTGCGGCCTCGTGATAAATCTGGTTTATCCCAAATTACGAGGTTCTGCACAATTCATTCAAAGCTGAATGCACCCGCCCCATTTTCCTGCAGAATCTGCTCCCTTCCACTCTCATCGTCTTCACTCCCCTCCCAAGCCAAATCTGCAGATGAGGTACAGGCAGAACAAGAATATCCTGCCTTTCTGCCGTGCCTTTGCCTCTCAGGGATCCCAGAACCACAGAGCAGCCACTGCATCTGCATTTGGAGCAGGTGGGAGCAGGGCTGTGCCAAAGTGAGCCTGGCAGGGACCAGGGATGTGCTTCCCTCCTCATCCTCCAGCTGAGCCAGCCCTCAGGTGAAGGATTGGGCAGGTCTTGCTCCATCCCATGGTGGTTTTGGTAACCACTGCTGTTCCCTGGGGCTTCCCACTCCTCAGAACCCCACTGTGACACGAAAAGGAGGCTTCTGCAGTGCTTTAAGGGTGAAAAAAGTGATGCAAGTCACTTTTTTCCCCTGCAGGGAGGAAGGCAAAGCTTGTTCCTTTGCAAAGCGTGGCCGGACGGCACAACCCAGCCCCGGCCTGGCTGAGGCAGCGCGTCCTGCCTGTGAGATCTGGGCAGAATCCAGCAAAATCAGCACTCCTTGGCAGCCAAGGACACCCTTGTGTCCCTTGCCAGCCCCAAACTCCACCAGCCAGCTGCCTGCCCGAAGGATGCAGCCGTTTAGCAAGGGATGGGAGCAGGCTGCATCCTGCTGCTGGGGCAGGGAGCCAGAGCACGGCGCAGGTACGTGCTGGGCGAGCCTGGTGGCACTGCCAGGGGCTGCCAGGCACGCTGGCCAGGGACAGGGCTCTGCCACAGCTGTGCCAGCCCCGTGCCAAGAGCTGGAGTCCCCCCAGACGCCCCATCCGTGCTGCAGAGCCTGTTCTTGGTGGGCCAAGTGAAGGGAGAGCTCCACGGGCGAGGAGCAGCCGGTGCCAGGCGTGGGACACGGAAATGCATCTTCTCCGGCCAGGATTGAGAGCTGCAAACTCTGTTGCCATGGTTACGGAGCAGCAACCCATCAGGCCCCATCTCACATCACTAACTCTGCCACTTAATTAACTGACTGCTCGTTATTTCCCGAAATGAGCTCCTCCATCCTCCTGCTTGCCTGAAATTTAGCTTTCAGATGCTTTTCGAGCTGTGGTCTCGCTCCAGCGTCCTGTGTTTCATCTAAAGCTCAGCAAGGAGCAGAAAGAGCTGGGGAGCAGCCCCAGGACTGGGGAAGTTTTCCTTTAGGGGTGAAGTAAACAGGATCAGCACAGAACTGTGGCTTTTGATTTCCAGCGCCCTTGGCGCTGTGCCAGCTAAAGGTCACTGAGCCCTGTCCTTCCATTGTCTGCACATGCCAGGGTCACACCAGGATGAACTGGGCTGTAATTGGTGGTGTTCATGAAAAATCACTCCAGTCTGGGCTGATATCTCTGCCCCTTTCTCCAGGCAGGAGTTCACTCTGCTGAAGCACCGGGCTGGGTGTGCAGTGCTCTGAGCTCCTCATGAGGAGGAGTTTGGGACAGACCTGAAGGATTTACATTGGGATATCTGCTCTGCTATGGATAAAAAATCAGAGCATCCCCATGCCATGGGGTGAGGGAGGGAAAGGATGCTGTGCAAGGCCTGGGAGTGGGATGGTTTTCTGTTTTCTCATCAAAAACTCACTCTAACCTCGCCTGTTTCCCGTTCCCTACTCCTTCACATCTAACATTGCCTCACTCCTTGCAAATCAGCCTTTCCCATGTGACTGCCAGCATCTCCTCCTGACCCTTAATCTCTCCCTGCTGCTGCTGCCGCACATTAACATCTCCCCATCTGAGGCTGAACAAATCCACACTCCAGAAAAAAAAGAAAAAAAAAAAAGAAAAAAAAAAAAAAAAAGAAAAAGGGTTTAAATAACTTGTTGTTGTCAAGTGAGAGTCAAACGCTGGCACACTCTGCCCTGCAGATAATTGCTTTGTGAAGCTCTCACTGCTGCTTCCCTCAGCTGCAAACCCCAACAGGGGCACCCTGCAGGAGCTGAGGGGTGCCCAGGGTGGGGTAGGTGGGCTGCAGGTACAGAATTTGGGGTGGGCAGGGCATTTTACCCATAAAGGAACAGCTGTGGGACCTACAGACAGCTGAATCAGAGCTGAGGTCAGCGTGGAGGCTGCTTTCCTCCAGGATGGGGTAATGCCAGGCTGTGGATCTTGCTGTTTTAGGGTCCTGGGTGCCAGGTGAGGCTGGGCTGAGGTGCCAGGCAGTGCCACTGTCACCCTGTGCTCCTTACCAGCTTGTCACTGTAGGGAGAGGGCTCGGGGGCTGCCATGTCATAGTAGGGAGTCTGCAGAGGGAACTTCTGGATCTCCTCCTCGTGTTTCATGTTGTCCAAGTGAACAACCTGGAGTTGGGGAGAGAAGAGGGATGAGAAGAGAAGGGATAATTATCCTGTGGCACAACCTGGGGCAAGCTCTGCTTCAGGTGGCACCACAAACAAACATCGACTCCTTCAGACTTCAATATCCACCAAAGGGGCAGAGCAGAATCCAAATTACAGCTTTTCATTAATGCTAGACTCTGGGAATTCTGGGGGACGAGTCACAGAGTCATAGAATCATGGAGTCATAGAACAGTTTGGGTTGGAAGGGACCTTAAAGATAATTTAGTTCAAAGCTCCCACTAGACCAAGTTTCTCAGAGCCCCATCCAACCTGGCCTTGAAAAATCCTCACTTTCTGCCCCTCAAACTCAATCCAGGAACGTCTTTGCTCTTGCAACCCCCATTTCCCAAAATCCAGGCCCTGTGGACCCTGCTTGGGATCAGCTTTGTGCGCCAGAGGCAGGAATTTGCAGGTTTTTACCTGGATGTCCTCTGGAGTCAGGTGGCTTTTCATGTCCTGTTTCCTCTTTGGTGGAGGGGCAGGTTTGTGGGATGGAGGGAGGTCAATCCTGCAGGGAAAGAAGAGGCTGCTGAGTAGAAGGCAGGAGAAAAGGTTCTGCTGCTTTGATGTGCCCAAGGATTTGATTGTGTTTGTCACCAAACTGCCAATACAATCACATAGATTATCCTCAGGAACTCCCCCGTGCCCTTTGCCTCACCCCAATTAGAATTGTTAATGGAAAATAAACTCCCTCCTGGCATTCTGTCCTTATTCCAGGCAAATCCCAGTGTCAGAGTGCAGATCCTGAGGGTGCAGCTGGGACACCTGCTTGGGAATGGCTGCAAACCATCCCTTGGGAGGAGTTTGTATCATGGCTGTGAGGTACCAGAAAGTGATAACAAGGTAATTGTCACAGACATCTTTTATGAAAAGTCCTTTTCTTCAGGATTTTTTTCCTCCTGGGAAGCTGAGAGGCCTCAGGAACAAAATGCAAACAATGGTTATCTGCTGCTGTGGAATGCAACAGGTGCATCTGGGATTGGGCTCATGTGGTTGTTTCTGATTAATGGCCAATCACAGCCCAGCTGGCTCGGACTCTGTCTGAGCCACAAGCCTTTGTTATCATTCTTTCTTTTTCTATTCTTAGCCAGCCTTCTGATGAAACCTTTTCTTCTATTCTTTTAGTATAGTCTTAATGTAATATATATGATAAACTAATAAATCAGCCTTCTGAAACATGGAGTCAGATCCTGGTCTCTTCCCCAACCCAAGAACCCCTGTGGACACCAGCACAGCAAACCCTCCCCTGGGAGGTGTTTGTGTCATGGCTCTGAGGTACCAGAAAGTGATACCAAGGTAATTCCAGCCCCAGCCTGGCATTTTTCTGGGAATGGCTCCTGTGTGCAATGAACAGCCCTGTTTGCAGCCCTGCCCCAGCTCCCAGGAGGAGTTTGAGCCCTCCTCATGGACCCGCTCTGCCAGGCAGGGACATTTATCCCTGACCCTCGCCAAGGAGGATCAGCTCCTACCCCAGAGCACAGGGATTGGCAGCCACGATAATCCCAGCCTGGAGACTGTCTCTGCACATTCTGTTCACATGCACAGATGTGTCTAATCCTTTTACAAAACTTATTAAAACTCTGATCCACTAATTAGCCGGCTGCCCCCCTCCCTCCTCTCCGTGCAGGCTCCACCAGATCTGATGGAGATGGGCGCCTTCCCTTGGATCCCAGCGTGGGACTGGAATGTGCTGGTGGCAGGGAGGGCAGAGCAGGTCCCCGGGGCTCTGTAAAACATTGACTCCGTGGCTCTGCTCAAAAGAAATGCTATTACCTTCGGGATCAGCCTCCACAATAGAGGCAGCACCTCGGCAGAGCTGGGCACGGTTGTGTTTCTATTCTCAGCTAAAGTGGCTCTTCCCTGAGCCTGGTGGAGGGCCATTGTGGGAAGTGGATTGTCAGAATGCATCTCGATCACAGGCCCGCTGCTGTTGATGCAATTTCACCTTGTGGTGCTGGTTTTTGTTGTTTGTGCTCCTCTCTGCCTCTCCTGCCGCTTCCCCCGCTCCTCTCCCCTGCCTCTCCTGCTATCTTCCAGTGCCCTCTCTCAAATGGGATTAAATGGAGCACAAAATGTGCCCAAGGTGGAACAACAATGAGGTGGGGGCTGGGGGAGCATAAAAGCAACCTCTGGGTGCTGGGCTTTCCGTGCCTCCCCTGCGAGGTGGGGAGGGAAGGAGGGAGGGAGGCAGGGGATGAGGAGCTGGAGGCAGGATGGAGCTGTTCAGCAGAGCCCAGGCTGAATGCCCCTGGAGAGGTTCCTGCTGCACAAAGTGACCTCCACACCACTCCATTCCCTGCCTGGGATCTCTGCTGCCCTGGGCTGGGCAGGGCAAAGCCCAGCTCCAAAGAGGAGCCCCTGGGGTGGCCTCTGTCCCTGCTGTTGGCAGAGTTTATGTCACCCACAGGTCCCAAACTGCAGTGCTGGTGGATGTGAAACCTTCCCAGACTCTTTGGGATGCGTTCAGAGGTGCTCAGGGTCTATCAGAAACCCCTCTCTGGTGGCAGGATGGAATTCAGTCTCATTCAGGAGCCTGAAGCCATTGGGAAAGGAGGAATAGGATCCTCCTCTACCCATGGAAGGGGACAGTGGCACCGAGCCTCTGCCCCAAGGCTGTGCCACAGCAATCCCAACACCTGGTGGAGCATCCCCATGCTCCAGCTCCCACTTCAGCCTTGTGCCAACAGCTCAGCAACAGGAGAGAGCAGCGTGGGAAGCACCAGGAGGCCCCGAGGAAGGGAAGGCGATCAGAGGAACGAGACAGAAACAGCAGGAAAACATTTCCCCACTAAATTTTCCCATTGTGCAGGCAGAGGAAGGTCCAGAGGAGCTGTCCCCCTGCCCACAGCAGCTGCAGCCCGGCTGGGCAGTGCTTGTGCTACTCACAGGTCGTTGTCAGTGTCAGAGCGGCTCTTCTGCTGCCGCCTGTAGACGATGATGACGGTGACGGCCACGCCGATGATGAAGACGGCGGCGATGACGCCTCCCACGATCCCGATGATGCCTCCGGGGGCACTCTGAGGTAGTGGCTTGTCTGCAACACACAGGGAAGCACAGGGGACAGGGTTACAACAGCAGAAATGCGGCTGGGGTGGCGCTGGCACCACCAGGGATTCCAGGAGCAAATGTGAGGATGAATCCCAAAGCTTCCCCGAGTGTCCCCATCCAGCAGCTCCATGGAGGGAGCCAGATCCTATTGAAACGAGCTGCCCAGAGATCAAGAGGAGCAGAAAATGTGGCAGGGGACAGAGTTAGAACAGCAGAAATGCAGCTGGAGTGGCACTGACACCACCAGGAATTCCCTAGCACACCAGAGAGCAAAGGTGAGGATGAATCCCAAAGCTTCCCTGAGTGTCCCCATCCAGCAGCTCCATGGAGGGAGCCAGATCCTATTGAAATGAGCTGCTCAGAGCTCAAGAGGAACAGAAAATGTGGCAGGGGACAGGGTTAGAACACCAAAACTGCAGCTGGGATGGCGCTGACACCACCAGGAATTCCAGGAGCAAAGGTGAGGATGAATCCCAAAGTTTCCCCGAGTGTCCCCATCCAGCAGCTCCATGGAGGGAGCCAGATCCTATTGAAATGCACTGCTCAGAGCTCAAGAGGAGCAGAAAATGTGGCTACAATTGTGTCTCCAAGAGTTAAACACTTCCTCACTCTGCTCTGCAGTTTCATCTTCAGGTGTTTATTCCTGGATCCGCTTCCCTGCCTTTGTTCAGGCCTCAAAGGAAGAAGGGTTTAGGGAATAAAGGTGCTTCCAAGCATTCATGTGGACCTGCTGCTCGATACTGTTGAAGTATTTTGAAAGCCTTCTGCTGGGCTTTGTCCCAGCTTCCTCACTGAATTCCTGGTGCTGCTGGAATGTTCTTAAAACGAGCTAAGGAGCAATGCTCAATAGATCGAGGTGGAGCAGAGGTTTGTGCACCCCAAATCATTCCTAAAAAAGAGGCCCTGAGTGCAGGATTTAGGGGCAGGAGGGAGATGGACCCAATCTTGCATTTCATCCCCTGCTTGGTGACCTGGTGACAAACATGGGCCTCATCCAAAGGAAACCCATCCCGATGGGAAAGCGCTTTGAAACCTGCGATAAAAGGATTTAATTTGCTCTACCTTCCAACCTAATTAAACTTGAAAACTAGCTAATTGGTACTTTGTACTTACAACTCAGGCAGTGATGAAAGGAGGAGATAATTGGGATGGAGGAAGAAGGAGGAGGAGGAGGAAAAGATATTCAGGGGAGGGGAGCAAGACAGGGATGAGGGAACAAGGGGCTTTGTAGGACTTGTCTGTCACATCTAATTTTTGTACTTTTCTTAATGCCCTGGCTACTGGCTGCTCTGAGAGACCAGATTGGGCTAATGGATCTTATTCTGCAACAATTTTGGCTTTGGGTACCAGAATCTCCCCTAAACTACCCATCCCCAAGGCCTTGGAATTAGGCCCACTTTCCATGTGCAAAGCAGTAAAACAAAATGTATGTGGCTATAAAACATCTGCACTCATCCCCAAACCACACAGGATGACGAATCCAGGACTTTTGAGGGTGAAAATCCTGCTCTTTACTCCCACTTCACCTCCACGGATCCAGCACTTGCTCATCCTGAACCCCCCGTGCCAGGTGCAGTCTCAAAAGGGCTGTGCTGGATCATTTCCAAGAGAGCATTCCCAGGTCTCCGCTCCCAGCCAGCCTTCCCCAGCTCTCAGGTTTGCTGCTGTCATCCAGGAGTGAACTGAGCTGTGCAAACCCTTCCCTGGGAGCCCCCCCTGCTCTGCTCCATCCCAAATTGCACCAAGCACTTGAGCTCCCAGCCCCGCACTGGGGAATTCACCCTGGGAATTGCTCTACTACCGATGCCCCATTCCCTTTCCCACAAAATCCTGGTGTTTCTTCCTGCCACACTTTGACACTCCATGGGCCAGCATCCCACCCTGCCCCTGCCTTGCCCTGCTCCTTAATGTGAGCCCCAAGCTGTGTTTCTTTGGTGGCAGGATGCTGGAGCCATCAGACCCCATGGTTGGCAGCCACTTTTCCTCTCTTCCCTCCTCCATGAGCCACAACACCTTGTAAATAATATTTGTGCCTCCAGACAGCTCTCTCACAGCTGACATCTCACCAAGGAGCCCCCTCCGGGCCAGCATTCGGGATTGTGGCTGTAAAGAATGTCCCAGTCACTTTAGCTGGGGCATTCCCGTGATGAATTGGCCCCTGATGGCTCTGGGGATGGCAGGGACCGAGCAGAGAAGGAGCAGGGAACATCAGCCGCCTGCTGCTGCCGTAAATCAGGAGAGTGGGGAGGGAAGAAAGGGTGGAAGGAGAAAGAGGGAAAGGAAATAAATAAATAAAATGGATCTCCAGGCACTCAGGTGAGGCTGGGTGATAGCAGGAAGGGGCTGAGAAGATTTAGAGGTGGGGGAAATGCAGCAGGAGAGGGAGAGGTGAATACAGGGCAGCAAGGGGGAGTGAAAGAATGAAGGAGCACAAGGAGAATTGCAGATATTTGGGTTTTTATGAGGATCCCTCTCCTTCCCAGGCTCTCTGTGTGAACATCCCGGGGTCAGGGCCCATCCCAGGGCTGTGTGGCCTTGCAGGGACAAGCACCAAGGCACGGCACAGCCATGTGACAACAAACCCTGCCCCTCCAAGCGCAGCTCTCCTTGCTGGGGACAGTCTGAGCCACTCCAAAGGGCTGGCCACAGCTTTGCAGGGGTCCAGGCAGGGAGATGGCAGAGGTGACAGCACTAATTGCTGGCAAGAAGAGGAAACCCCAGGAGGTGAGGAAGATAAATGAGAGAAGAAGGTCCTGAGAGAGCAGGAAAGTGCCCAGGATGGAGGAAAATGAGAATTAGGGAGAAACCTTCCTTTATGCTTGTTCTTCCCTCTTACTTTTTTTTTTTTTTTTTTTTTTTTTTTTTTTTTCTTTTAAACCTATTTTTTCATTCTATCCACTGTTTATTTCCCCCTGGGGAAGAGTTGTGGTTGGTGCAGTTTGGAGGCCACCACCAGGGCTTTTCTGGAGGGGAGGGTGGCTGCAAAAAGGGGATGCTTCAGGTCATGAGGAGAGCACCAGAAGAGCCTCAGGAGATGCCCAGAAGTGCCAGATGAGGATTCAGTTCCACTGACAGGGCTTTTGGGCAGCCCTGGGAAGATGTTTGCAAGGCTTGTGAATCAGGATCAGAATAAATTGGCAGGACAGCTCAGGGGCCTCCAGACAGGAGTGGGAAAAGGCTTTGCCAATTAAGAATGCAAACCCCCGTGCTCTGTCACGCTTGAACAATTTAAAACTCTCCAAAAAAAAGAACGAAATTAAAAAAAAAAAAAGGAGAAAACAAAGTTTGTGTGAAGCAGTTGGCAGTGAGGCAGGTACCAGAGGGGCTCAACAAACAGCTCAGCCTTATCTGGATGTCTGAGGGCTGCTGGGAAACTCCCTGTTCCTTCTGGAAGCTGAATTAATTCACAGTATTACAATTAAGGAGAAAAGAAGGGCGTCCCACCCCCAGTCTCTCTCAGAGCTGTTTTGTTCATGACTTTGTTCTCCCACGGCTCTTCTGGAGAGGGAGGCAGGCACAGGGAAGGGAGGGAATGGTTATCTCTCCGTGGAGCGTCATTCCCGTCACCGGGGCCGCGTGCGCGCCTTCCTGAGGGGAGCCAGCAGCAGAGGAGATCTGTGCACAGCCAGGCCAGGGACCCCGTCCTGGGGTGCTGCTGGCCAATTCCCCAGTCCTGGGGTGCTGATGGCCAATTCCCCAGCCCCAGAGCCCAGTTCAGCCACATTCCAACCTGCCAGCTGCTCCCAGGGGAGGAGGGATGCCACTAGCCATGGATGTGTGTCCTGTTAGCCATGGATGTGTGTCCCTCCAGCTATGGATATGTGTCCCATTCTATCCATGGATGTCTGCCCCATTCTAGCCATGGATGTGTGTCCCTCCTGCTACCCATGGATGTGTGTCCCTTTAGCCATGGATGTGTGTCCCATTCTAGCCATGGATTTGTGTCCCATTAGCCATGGATGTCTGTCCCATTATACCCATGGATGTGTGTCCCATGTGCCATGGATGTCTGTCCCATTCTAGCCATGGATTTGTGTCCCCCTAGCCATGGATTTGTGTCCCCTCAGCCATGGATGAGTGTCCCATTCTATCCATGGATGTCTGTCCCATTCTAGCCATGGATTTGTGTCCCCCCAGCCATGGATTTGTGTCCCCTCAGCCATGGATGAGTGTCCCTCCACGTCTGCCCTGAATTCAGCCACCTTAAGGAGAGCCTGAGCCCCCTCTCGTTGCTGAGGCACTGAGCTGCATCCCCCAGGTGAATCTGGAAGCTGGGCCACTCTCAGGGCTGGTTTACAGCAGCTCTGAGTGCAGCTGGTTTGTTCCAAGAGTGCTGCACACCCTTCTCCTGCCTGCCCCCTGCTAAATCCAACCTGATCCCTCTTTCCTTCCCAGCAAACCACAACAACAACACAGAACACCTCTGCCAAACCCTCTGCTCCCATCCTGCACCCATAACCCTCTAAAGCAGGGTTCCCTTTCCATTTATCACCTCCCCACAGTGAGCAAATCCCCCTCTGTGTCATGGCTGGCTGGCCAAGGGGCTCAGCTGTGCCTTGGGAAGGGATTGGGATCGTTCTCTTTTGAAGCTCCTGCAGCAGCTAACCTTGCTGGATTTAATGCAACCCCAGTGCTCCATGCAGCCCTGCTCATTCACAGCACAGCACCCTGTGCCCAGCCAGTGCCAGCCCACACCAAGTCTGTCCCCAGCCTGGATTGTCACCGTGACCTGGTGGAAGGAGACATTTGCTGGACTCTTTCTGCCTGCTGGTCCTTTGAGCAAGACAATGAGCTCA
Organism: Agelaius tricolor; assembly: GCF_023055355.1. Taxonomy (NCBI): domain Eukaryota; kingdom Metazoa; phylum Chordata; class Aves; order Passeriformes; family Icteridae; genus Agelaius; species Agelaius tricolor. The sequence goes on along the minus strand of NW_027269289.1, from coordinate 6,636,785 downwards.
GATGATGCATATTTATAATACACCCCACCTGACACATTCCAGGGAGCCTGAGACAAGTTCACAGAGCTAAATTAAACCGAGTTGAAAAGCTTGGCAGAACAAATACTTCCCTGGCTTGGTTCTGAAGGCAGGAGCAGGATTGGCTAATTTGAGACACGCTCCAGTAGAACACACACCCCCAGGCACAAGCTGGTTCCCAGCCTTGTTGTGATGCCTTTTGTTTGCAAAGGGTTAATGGAAAGCTGCTCCCAGGAGCTGATGGGGCAGAGGGGAGCATAAACAGCAGGGCTTGCAAAGCACTGGGGGTTTTGGAGGGATCTGAAGGCTGAGGGAGGAGGGTGGGCAGGGTTTCTCTGGGGGCTGTGTGTGTTCAGTGAATCCCTTCCAGGGACAGCCAGGCCCCCAGAGGATGAAAGGGATTCAGGAGGGCAGACACTGCTGGGAAAGCTGCACAGCAGCACTGGACCATGGGCGTGTGAGGCTGAAGTGCCTTCAGCCCTTCAATCCCTGCATCCAAACCTTGCTTTGACCCTGGTTTGAAGGGGAGAGGAGAAGTGGAGCACAGCAGCTCACTCTGCTCCCACCTGGGCCCCTCAGACCCTGCTCCAGCTCAGACCCTTCCCTCACTGCAGGTGGAGGTGACCTGGCCGCTGGTCACGGTGAAATCCTGCCCTGTGCAAACACAAACCCACGTTCCACAGCAATTCCTGGCTTGCAACATCATTTAACCCCTGGAAGGATCCAGACCCAGCTCTGTCACCAAGGGCTGCTCATCCAGGCAGGGGAACAGGGGCAGCTGCACCTCAGCTTGGGGAACAGGAGTGGTTTGGTTAGGAAAAGTGTTTGGCAGGGTTTTCTGAGCAGGAGGAGACAAAAGCACCGTGCTAGTAATTCCCATGCCAGTTATGTAACCCCAGCAAACCTCTACAAATGCTCAGGGCAAGATTTTTCTCCTGGGCAGGACCTTTGTGATGTGATTTTCACTATTATAATGAAGCTCAGCTACAGGATAAGCATGGACCTTGAATGTTTTGCCACACAGACATCCATCAGCACCTTGATTTAACACATCCTTGAGGCCTGTTGGTTCCAGGAGGTCCTGGAGTAAGGGATGCTATCAGCTGTCTGTTCCACTGATAGGCAACATCTTCATTTACCCCATCCTTAAAATCTGTTAGTTGCAGGATGTCCTTGGCTGGGGGATGCTGCCTGCTCCCCTGATTAGGTCTCCTTTCTTCCTGATTAGGTTTGAAAGCCCACGAAGATCTGACAGCAGGGAACATCCTGACTCGAGATAATCTTGACCTATTCCACATTTTGCAGCACAGCCAGCTAAAGGTTAAACACCAAAATCAAGGCAGAGCTGCTCTTCTGCCTCCGTGCCCTGATATAAGTCAGATGGAATTTTCAGAGCCATCACAGCCTCTCCCATCGGGCTGTTTGTTGATGTAACTCTCCCTTACACAATCAGCCACCACACAGGCGAGTGCCAAGGCATGGCTGCGATCCTGACAATGCCTCGTGTGCCTGGAAATCCCCCTCTGCACAGGCTGGGCCCCAGAATGTGCTGCTCACCTCCCACACGGCGCTGCTGGGCCCTGCAGAGGGTGCTGGCAGTGTCCTGCTTTTGCTGTGTCTGTGATGGGGGCAAACCCAGCGTCCCCAAGGCTGGTTAGACAAACAAATGCCCTGACCCCCATGCATTGCCCTTTTCCTCCCTCCCACAAGTGGGAATCCCTCTGTCCCCCTCTAATTTCCCTCCACTGAAGGACAGAAATCTGGGTGTCCCCTGGGTGCTCAGCTCATCCCCAGCACAGCCACCCCCCTGTCTGGGTACTGATCACAGCATCCCCTGAAGATCCCTGACCACTTTCCTTCCCTCTGTCATTTCTGCCAGCCCAACTGGCACTTTGAGGCTTTTCAAGCCTCTCTCCAGCCTCTGATGAGGTTTTGGGAGAGCCTGGACGTGCAATGTGTGGATCCAGCTCTCCCTGGGGTGCCTGCTTTGAAGTGGGCCCCGGGATGTGCTCGGCTTTGGCTGGGATTTCACACACATTCCAGCAGGGAATGGCTTTGCCATGCAAGGCTCCCTCCAGTAATGACCAGTTTGTCCCTCTGCTCCCCTCCCCTGCAGGAAGCACCATCCTTGCTTAAATGACATCTGGTTAAAGAGCTGCTGGCCGCAAAAACATGTCTGGAATGTGGCCCTAGCCCTTGGTGACCTCCCCTTCCATGCTGCCAGTGGCCACTGACAAGGATGGGGTTTGGATGCAGCAGTGGGAGCAGGCTGTTAACCCCTGGGACCCAGCAGGGATGAGGATTCTGCTGAGCTCTGCTGGGAACTCCACCACAGATTTCTCATCCTGGGCTGGTTTTCCTTCTCTGTGCTGAGGATTCTGCAGAATTTTGGTGGAAGCTCCACCACAGATTCCCCATCCTGGGCTGGTTTTTCTTCTCTGTGCTGAGGATTCTGCAGGGCTCTGCTGGGAACTCCACCACAGATTTCTCATCCTGGGCTGGTTTTTCTTTGTGCTGAGGATTCTGCAGAATTCTGGTGGAAGCTCCACCACAGATTTCTCATCCTGGGCTGGTTTTTCTTTGTGCTGAGGATTCTGCAGAATTCTGGTGGAAGCTCCACCACAGATTTCTCATCCTGGGCTGGTTTTTCCTCTCTGTGCCCCTCCATCAAAGAGGGGGCAAACACGACTTTGCTGCCACTAATCCACCCCAAACTCACCTGTCCTCTGTCCCTACCACCCCCACAGACCCCCCTGCCTCCCAGGAGCAGGATTTGCAGGATGGGGAGCACCCCAGCCTGTTTTGGGGAAGAAGATGAGCCCTGGAGAAGAAGGGAAATGTTCTCTGGCATTTCCTCTGCCTCGCAGCCCTTAATTTTAGTTCTGCTTCATTTCCTTGCAGCTTGGCAGAGTAATGAACAATCAAATCCCTTTAGTAATTTATTTCTTCTGCTGCACAGTTTCGAGGAGGTGATGACACTTGAAATTGCCTCTCCTGGAGGGATGGAGGGGCTGGATCCTGCAGCCCATTACTCCAGGATGCTCCTGTCCTGCTCTCAGCAGCCTGCCCAGAGCACAGCGTGCTCCCAAGCCCATGCTCAGCCAGAGATACAGCCCTGCTCCCTTGATGAGTCCATTAAGGTCACGCTATTACAAGCAGCCACCAGATGAATTCTGTCAGATAGAAGGCACAGGAACTGCAGCTCAGACTCTCATCATTTGTGTTAATAGAGTTAATTTGCTCAACGATCCCCAGCAGCACTCCTGGGAGCGTCTCACTCTGCCTGGCCGTGTGCCCCGGGCCGTGTTTGTCTCCCGCTGCCCTGGGGGTGTTTACAGCTGTGTCCTGGATGTCTCCAAAGGATGAGCTCCCCTCCCCTTTGCATCCCTGCTCAGGGAGCCAGGATGGAGCTCAGGGAGAGGAGGAGCTGCTCTGCTCCCCTGTCACCTGGCCAGGAGTGCAGGGAAAGGGGGACGGTCTGTGACAGTGGAGACGAGGATCTGACTCCATGTTTCACAAGGCTTGATTTATTATTTTATGATATATATTACATTAAAACTATACTAAAAGAATAGAAGAAAGGATTTCATCAGAAGGCCGGCTAAGAATAGAAAAAGAAGGAATGATAACAAAGGTTTGTGGCTCAGACAGAGTCCGAGCCAGCTAGGCTGTGATTGGCCATTAATCAGAAACAACCACATGAGCCCAATCCCAGATGCACCTGTTGCATTCCACAGCAGCAGATAACCATTGTTTGCATTTTGTTCTTGAGGCCTCTCAGCTTCTCAGGAGCAAAAATCCCAAGGAAAGGGTTTTTCAGAGAAGGTGTCTGTGACACCAGTCCTCTCCTGTCCCCGGGCAGCTGCGGCAGCAGGGAGGGCTCCAGGCTGCTCCTCACACCCCCTTCCTCCTCTCCTGTCCCCAAATCCCTGAGAGCTGCAGCAACCCAGACCAAAAGTGATTTTCCATCCTCCTGGAGCAGGGAGGGAGCTGCCAGATGTGTGAGGATGGAGCTGCTGGATGCTCCTGTGGCTCTGGGGCTGCTGCCTCCCCTCCTGCCCCTCACACACCTTCCAGGCCTTGTCACCATCCCTGTCCTGCTGTCCCCAGCTGTCCCCACCCAATCCTGCTCCAGGAGAGGGACCTGGTGCAGAAAACAACTCAGGCTTCACCTTCCTGACCCTTTCCCTGATCTCTCCCTCCTGTTAACGGCACTGAAAGTCTTCTCACACACCTTCCCACCTCACCTAACCTCTGACATGATAAAAGCACCAATAAATGATAAAATAAAGCACCAATAATTAGCCATGCAGCCTCATTCAGCTGGGAGTTTCTCAGCTTGGACACAGGGAGCTCCCAGTTCTGCAGCATGGAACAAATGGAAAAGCAGGAAAGGGAGCAAAGGGAAAAGCAGGAAAGGGAGCAAATGGAAAAGCAGGAAAGGGAGCAAATGGAAAAGCAGGAAAGGGAGCAAATGGAAAAGCAGGAAAAGGAGCAAAGGGAAAAGCAGGAAAGGGAGCAAGTGGAAAAGCAGGAAAGGGAGCAAATGGAAAAGCAGGAAAAGGAGCAAATGGAAAAGCAGGAAAGGGAGCAAAGGGAAAAGCAGGAAAGGGAGCAAAGGGAAAAGCAGGAAAAGGAGCAAATGGAAAAGCAGGAAAAGGAGCAAAGGGAAAAGCAGGAAAGGGAGCAAAGGGAAAAGCAGGAAAGGGAGCAACCAGTGAGCAGCACAGAGAAGCTGAAGGACAGGCCATGGGTACAAAACCCAGGCTTACCCTGGGGGTACAACAGGACCAAACAAAACCCCTGCACTGTTCCACAGGCACTCCAGCAGGTGGATGTGGTCAAGAGGGCTGGAATGACCCAGAAAAGGCACAAGATTTGAAAAGCTGCTCATGATCTCTCTCTGGGGACTGGCACACTTTTGTTGGTGGCTTCTGAGATGACAAAAGAATTTCCCTGTGTTTGAGGATGGCAGAGCTGAGGAGCTTCCTGGACAGCATCTCCTTGGATATTCCACTTATTATGAGCAAACAGAGAGGTTGAAAGACTCAGCTGAGGAGATTCCAAACTCACTGCTGTTGGTTTTTTACTGTTTGTTGAAATAGTTAAATTTGAGAAAGGTTAAATTCCAGCAGAAGGGAGGAGGGCACAGAGAATGCCTCGAATCCTACAGGGTGGTTTCCTGGCACCACAGGAAAAGCAAACACAGGCTCCAGGTAATAAAGAATTAAAAGGGAGGAATATAATCAATGCCAGTCTGTGAGGGTCACGGGAAATGGGCCTTGTCAGTCCAACACAATGTCATTTTTTTGCCTACTAAACCAGTCATGTCATCAAAGCAAGTGTAGAGACGGGATGGAAAATAGATTTAGAATGACTGGCAGGATTTGGGAGTTGAACACAGAAGCTGCCAGAGCTGGGCTGTCACAAGGTCACCCCCTAGCCCAGGACAAGCCCTCCCCATCTCCAAATCTCCCTCTGCCAGCCAGGAGAGGGGAGGTGACCCCTCTGTGACTCAGGGCCTGGAGGAAGGGACACTCCAGGGATGGCCCGGGGCTCTCAGAGCCTCTGGGGAGGTGCAGAGCTGCTCTCAGGACTCCAGTTGCTCGCAGGGACCCTGAGATGTGTTCCAAAGTCTCTTTTCCCAGCCCAGCGGTCAAAGAAGGAGTCAGAGCTCTTCATTTCTCAGTCTCAAGGTTGTTTATTGTTTCTTAGCTATAAAATTCTTTCTTCTGTCCTGCCCAGGTCCATTCAGCAGGACAGACAGAGGCACACTGACACCCTCAGGGAAGTGTTATCTTTTTATACTCAAAACTATGTGTACAATGTTTACAATTAATTCCCAATACCCATCACCTGTGTTAGACACTGAGCTTCTACTCTAAACCAATCCCAAAGTGCCACCATCCCAGCAGAAGATGGAGGCCAAGAAGAAGAAGAAGGAGAAAGGCTGGACACACTCAGTTCCCTCCATCTTGCCCCCTGAACCCCCATTCTAAAAACCCCAAAACTCGATTTTTCACCCTGTGATAAATTCCCTGTCATTCTACTCAAACTTTCCTGGCTTGCAGATCTTCATCTATGGTTGGTAATTTTTTCCATGGGTCACAATCAAAGGCACAGGGGTCTGGGGCTCTGTGCCAGGGTCCCTGAGCCCCCTGGCAGGGTCCAGGACAGCCAGAGGGGTGTCCTGAATTCCAACAAGCTGCCTGTGCACATCCCTCCTTTTGGGGACGGGCTCCAACACCCTCCCCTTCACCTCCCCCCATTCTGTTGCTCAGGTAACACTTTCAAGGCAGGTCCTCCAAGCAGATTTTTAGGTCAGTTATAATTGGAGAAGCTCACATGGAGCTATAAAACATCAGTTAATATGCTGGAACTATCTAGTTAAATGCCAATTATAAAACCCCATAAGCTCCTCAACTCAAATATATTAATAACATAATTAAACATTTATTGCTTATGCAAATTAAAAGTTCAGTTAATCGGACGCCAACGAAACCCCAGGAAGTGACCATTTAAATAACTAATTTCTGTTTAATTACAATTCCTGCCCGTTGCAAAGCCCCCCCATGCCATTTTTCTGGGCAGTGTTTACTCCAGCTTGGCATTCCCAGCCCATTCCCATTCCATTGATAAGCCCAGACAGCTGCAGCATTCAGAGCACAGCTGGCAGCAGCTGGACTGGGCACACTGGGGGAATTATGGACCTCAGGATGAGCATTTTGGGGTGGGATCAGCTCCCTGGGTGGACAGATCTGTGTGCCAGCAAAAAGCCTCTGTGCATTGTTCTGGTGACACTGGGAGGACTGGGAGCTGCAGCAGTGGGGTGAGGCTGGAAATGAAGCATTTATTCCTCGGGGGATGGAGGAATTTAGGGATTTATTCCTCGGGGAATGGTGGAAAGGAGGCATTTATTCCTCGGGGAAGGGAGGAATTTCCCCTGGTGAGCAGAGCCATAAGAACGGACTCCCTCCTCCTCTCCCTCCTCCCTCCCTCCCCTCCACGGGCAATCAATTAAACCTGGCAGGTGTGAAGTTGGCAAATTTCTTTTCCAAACCCTGAGGAAAGCAGGCTGGCAGGAGTTTGGGGTGCTCAGGGAGATGGGGGAGAGATGGGAACGCTCCCACACCCTCCCTCTGTGGGTGAGGGGTGGCTCAGGGTGGGTGGAGGGAGGGAAGGCGCACCTGGACTCAGGGTGAGGCTGGAAAAGGACTTGAAAACCACCAAAAATCAGAACCACCCTCTCCTCTCACAGCTCCCTTTGATCCTTCAGGATCTGATCCCTAATCACCTCCTGGGGTTCAGCCAGGGCTGAGCTCCCCAGCAAAGCACAGGACAGCGTCTTCTGCACAGAGGCAGGAAAAGATAATTTACTGTTCACATTCAACCATTTTCCTCCCAAAATTCCCAGCCATTCAGACAAAACCCTCTGCCTGCTGCCTGCCAGGACCTGGGCTTGGTCCAGCAGTTGTGAAATCTGTGGAGGAGGGAGCATCCCCAGCTCACCTTGAGCCTGGCTCAGTCAGATGAGGCCACGTTCACCCCAGCTGTGAGGTGAAGGGAGCAGCTCGGATGCCAGGTATCCATAAATCACTGCCTTTCAATAATTCAGCCCCTGGAGGGTGACACAACATTTTTACCCTACATTTCAGGTGCAAATATCAACCTGGCTCTCTGATTTCTGCCTGCTAGGATGTGAAATTCCAGCAGTGCAACACGCATCCATTTTTTATTCTTATTTTTTTTTTAATTTTTTTTTTTTTTTTTTATTTTTAACAGGCTGAGCCTTGTTCTGCAAATACTCTCTAAATCCAGGCTGCCTCTAAACACGTCTGGGAAGGCTGTGAAATGCCTGTTTGCAGGAGGAGGAGGAGGAGGAGAGAACCAGCCCCCCTCTCCTTCTGCCAGGCACCACTGAGGGCATCTGGGGCTCAGCAGCACTTCTGGTGTCACAGGTCCCTCAGCTGGAATCCATTTGCATAAAGCAATTTCCTCCAACAAATATGTTCATACAAATCAAACTGGAGATTGCAAATAATTTGAGAGTGAAAAAAACCAAAAAACCAAAAACAAAAATCCAAACCCAAAAAACAAACCAAACCCAACCCTAATCAAACATATTTGTTGCTACGAGTAATTCAGCCTGCACTGTGAGTTTCTCTTGGTTCCATTTAGCCAGCAGCGGCTGGAGGAGATTTAATGGGCTCTGGGTGACCCTGAGTGCTCTGAGCTGAACTGCAGCAGGGCTTGCCTCTCACCTCACAAGGAATTTGGGATTGAAGGTCACATATTTCAGCGACCTGACCTGTTTCCAGTGCCCCCTCACTGTTTAACATCTCCCAGTCCCACCTTCTCCTCTGGCTGCTGGAGCCCTTTGGCTCCTGCACTTCCAGCTCTGGTTCTGTGCATCCCTGGGAGATGCCCCTGGTTTTGGGTCTTGGGCAAGGTGTCAGTCCCAGGTGCTGTTCCAGGGATATTGGGAAATTCCCTGATCGCCCTGAGCTGCGTCTCACCACAAATCCTTCTCCAACTCCTTTATTTGAGCAGAAATAAAACCCCACAGTCGCCAGGCCTGGTGAGGGAATGCACAGGATGGGAACCTGGCCCTGCACCTCCACCAGGGACATTCCAGCCCCAAATTCCACCTGCATTCGCCAGGGAGGGGAACACATCACGCTCAGCACTGCACACAGAGCCACAAACCTCCCCCTGCTCTGATGCAGCTCCTGCCTCGCCCTGTGCTGCTCCTCAGGGCTCTGCAGCCCCTCTTGGGCTCTCCTGCAGCCCCTCTTGGGCTCTCCTGCAGATCTGTGCCTTGGGGAAAGGATCCAAGCCATTTTTTTGTCCATCAGGCACTGCTGGCACTCCCGTCCCCAGTGTGTGCTTGGTTCCAAAGAAACCCAATCCTTGGGGGCTCTGCATGCTCCTGCTGCCTGCAGCCCTGTGCAACCCGAGCTGCTGAGGAGAGGCCCCAGGCTGTGGGTTTTATCCATCAGCACTGAACTCTGTGGGCCTGGCCTGGGAAAGCAGAGCAGCATTTCCCAGGGGCTCGTCCCAGCCCAGACAGCCCCTCCTGCCCTTCTGCCCATCTCAGCCCCAGCCCTGCAGGGCTCCTTTTGTTCCTCCTCACCCCCAGAGCCGGCTGAGGAGGCTGAGGCAGCTGCTGGGAGCTGGTTCTGTAGGAGCTGTGGTCACTCCTGAAGGAAAGCTGCTCCTCCAGCAGGTGCCATGGCTAACGGGGCAAAATGAGAGGGGGAAAATGAGAGGAGAGAAAGACACAGCCCAGAGAGTGGTCACAAGTCCCCTTGGTGACCTTGGAGCCTGTTTCTTCCTCCTTTTCCACAAGGAAAGCATTCCCAGAGCTCTCTAATCCCTCCCAAAGCAGGTGCCATGGCTAACAGGGCAAAATGAGAGGGGCAAAATGAGAAGAGACATAGACACAGCCCAGAGAGTGGTCACAAGTCCCCTTGGTGACCTTGGAGCCTGTTTCTTCCTCCTTTTCCACAAGGAAAGCATTCCCAGGGCTCTCTCTAAGCCCCAAGGCAGAGTGGCTGAGGCCTGGCTCTGTGAGCAGCAGAGTTTGGGGGGTTCTCCTGCCTGGCTGCACACAGGGCACCAGCCCCAAGGACCAAACCGCTCCTCCCCAGCCTATCCTGAGCATTTCTGCCCTCTCCCTCCAGCTCCAATCCCAATTTGGGTCAGCATCCCTCTCCCTCTGTGCTGGGCTTGGGCTCAGGTTTAGGTTCAGGCCTCCAGCACAGGCTGGGTGCAAAAATCCCTTCCCAGGGAGCGTCCCACTGTTCCAGGGCTGGCACAGGAGCTGCTGATAGCAGCACAAGGACAGCAGAAATGTTTCCTCTGATCTCCTGCCCGCCTTGTCCCTCCCTCCCTGGCCAAGGCCTGGCCTTGATCTTTGGGAACAAGGCTTCCTTTGGGAATGAGGATCTTTCTTTGGGAACAAGGTTTCCTTTGCAGCCTCCTGTCGCACAAAGTGTCTTTCCCAAGGCAGGGACAAGGGGGGTATTGATGCCTCAGGTTTTGGATTTTATATTTTTCAGGTTCTGTGCTGCTTTAGTGTGTGGATCTGGGTTCACATCAGGGGATGCTGAGCTCTGGGCACAGAGCAGGGAGACAAAACAATTCCTGCTCCAGCTGGGCACCAAGGACAAATGATCCAAATCTCAGCCCAGGAGCACAAACACCGTGGGCTGGAGAGAGAAAAACAAGGATGGGCCTGGATGGGCTAAAGCTGGGATGGGACAATGAACTGCAAGATGCAAATGGAGCAGAACTGATCCAAGGGAGAGACCCCGGGAGCGCTCGCGCATTTTGGGACCATTTGGGTTCATCTTGGGTTCATTTTGGGACCATTTTGGTTCATCTTGGGTGCATTTTGGGACCATTTTGGGTTCATCTTGGGTGCATTTTGGGACCATTTGGGTTCATCTTGGGTTCATTTTGCGGCCATTTTGGGTGCAGCCCTGGCTGGGCTCTTGTGCTGCCCAAGGTGCATCCAATGAGGCCTCCTAATAAACCCTTGCTTTATTCTTTAGCTCCATCCAGTCTCTGTTCTGGCTCAGCCTTCCCAAGTCATCAGCATGCCCTGAACTCCCCCTGAGCTGCCCCTGAGCCTGCAGAGGGTTTTGAAGCCCCATTGCCATGGCAGGCACGTGTGGCTCTATAAACCATCCTCCAGAGTCTCTGCATCCTGGCCCTGCCACCAGCTAATTCCACATTTCTAGGGAAATATTGACATTTTTCCAATAGCCTGTCCCATCTGCTGCAGCCAGCAGTGAGAACTTCCTCACCACAGACACTTGTCCTAACTTTTCACACATTTCCTGATGGATTTTTCTGCCCTGTGTTTTTCTAGCCGTTTATTTTTAAGCTCAGGTTAACTTTGGGCCTCAGCCAAGGAATTTCACTGTTTACATCAACAAAGGGAAGCTCTCCCAGCCTCCTTTAGCCTGCACTGGATCTGCTGTCCAGGAATTCCACACAAAACCTCCATGGTTTGCAGTCATTCCCAGCCCATTGCTGGAGATCTCTGAACCCTTCACCTTCAGCCTTCACCTGCCAGCAACTCCCCTTCCAAAACACAAATACAAATAATTGGAATTTCCAAAAAAACCACTGCAAATCCTGGGATATTTCCATCCCAAATAATTGGAAATCCATGGTGCCATGTGATTCCCCTCACAGCTCCCAGTCACTGAGTGCACAACGACGCAGCCACAGATGCCCCAGAAAGAAGGAGAAGGTCTCTTTTTTTAAAATTCTTTATTTATAAAAAAGTACATTTTTTTTTCCACAGCTCAGCCACTATTGGTTTTTTTTTATACAAGTAAAAGGAAGGGTGATGCAACACCCCACCCACACAAATTATAACCATGAAAATATTCCCCCCTCCCCAACCCAGGACTCAAAATGAACAAATTACAAAGGATGAAAAACAAAATAAAACAAAAAAAACAAAACAAAAGAAAAATCCTCAAAAAAAAAAAAGAAAACAAAAAACCCAGAAAAAAAACCCAAACCGAAATCATGAAAGTCCATTACATTATTATTATTTTTATTTTTTATTTTTTACAAAAGCACTTACAACACAGATTACAAAATAAAAAAAAAAAAAAAAAGAAATAAAAGAAAAAAAAAGTGGGGTTGGGGTTGTTTGTTTGTCTGTCTGCAGTTTTAATTCTACAATGATCATTACAGCCAGAGGATGAAGAAAAAGAGAGATAAAATCACTGAAGCTGAGGAATCATGGTTTAAAAAAAGAGAAAGGCCAAAGAAAAGAAAATCCAGACCCTCAAGGAGAGTCCCTCCACCAAGAGCAGAGGATCTGGCTCCGTGTGCTCCTTACATTCACCCAGGGAAAGCCCCCAGTCCCAAATCCAAGCTCAGCTTTAGGCCTGGCTTTCCTTCCCTCTGATGGGCTGAGCCCCCCCAGCCCCTCTGCCCTTGGCCCCACTCTGGGTGGGTTTGGGATGGGTGGGAAGGACCCAGCACCTTCACACCCTCCAAGGGCTCCCCTGCTCCTCCCAGGGAAAAGCCCAAAGTGGGAGCAGATTTCCTCGGGGTGAGGGGATGGAGGGAGTGCGGGGTGGGCAGGGAGAGGGGCTGTGCCACACCTCATCAGTAAAAACAGGCAGGAACAGGCAGCAGCCACACCGTGCTGGCAGTGTCCCCTGTCCCCACAGCCTGCACAGGGCCCAAACTTCAGTGCTGCAGCAGCAAAGCTGGAGGGAAACGTCAAAGTTTAAATTTCTGGGGTTTTACCTGCTGGGATTAACCCCATTTTCACACTGGGAAGCTCAGAGCCTGCAGGAATGACACAGCTGAGCCCCACAAGGGCAATGGGGGTTTTCCCTCCACCTAATCTGCTCCCCAAACCCCAAAAGTCTCCGTGTGTGTGTGTGTGTGTGTGTGCATGTGTGAGCTTGAGCAGGGCAGAGGGACAGAGCCAAGCAGAGCAGCAGCCCCGTTCCAATCACACTCCCTCCTCTGATTGCCTCGAGATTGATCTTTGGAGTCTCTCTCTCCCTAACCCTCCCTGATTTTTGCTGAACTGTTGTTGTGTTTCTTTTTGACTCAACATCAGGAAAATGGCTCCCTTTGTCCCTCATGTCTTTGCAGTCAATTTGGTGCAACCATCTCAGTTTGTTGATTTATTTCATGAGGAAATCTTCAGGTTGTTGTTGTTTTTTTTTTTTTTCCCTCCTTGAATGAAAATGATTTAACAGGGGAAAAAAAAAATCAACAAACCTGGTAATTAAATAAGGGAAAATAACATCACCAGGGTGAATTGCAATGAATAATCCTAGAGAAAAGCCCCAGCAGGGAAACAGCTGGGGTGTCTTTGTACATAAAGCACAGGCTCGTTGTGGGCTGTGACACAGCTCTGTTTGCTTGTACAGCTCCCTGAATTCACACTGGGAAGGAAATGAGGGATTGGCCCAAATTCACCTGAATTTTGGGTCACTGACCTCTCTCACTGCTTGCTCACCTTCCCCACCCACCCTGAGGTACCGCGAGCTTTGTTATCCAGGATGAGGCTGGGAAAAGGGAAGAGGGAAAAGGGAAAAGGGAAAAGGGAAAAGGGAAAAGCACCACAAAAGGCTGATGTGCCTGTTCCTGGCCAGGGGTCCCTGCCAGGGGAGGGGATGAGGCCCTGGCCCCCAGCCCCAGCAGGGTGAAGGCGTTCCCCAGGCACAAACCCAACCCAGAGGGCCACACCAGCTTGGGACTGGTGTGAAATGGGACAGTTCCTGCCCAGCAGCAGCTCCCTAGCACCAAGATGGAGAGGAGCTGTGGACAGCTTCCCTGTCCCAGCTGGAAGCTCCCACTTGCTCCTTGCCAGGTCCCACGGGGGCATTTTCCAGCTCCTTAGCACCTCTGATGAAAGTGGGGTGGGAGAAGCAGGGGATTTTTCGCTTGAGGGTCCCAGAGAGGTGGCCCAGCTCGTGTGTGGCACTCCAGCCTGGCAAAATCTGCCCTCTGAGGGACATTGGGGCACAAAGGGACAGGTGACACCATCAGCAGAGCACAGAGCAGCCCAGGCTGGCCCTGCTGCTGAGCCCTGCACAGTCCCAGCCCATTCCCTCCCTGCAGGATGCAGGTGGTTCCTCACTTTGGCCTCTCTCCTGAGCTCACCCCTGCACTCAGGTGGGAACAGGGATCACTTTCTGCTTGATGATGCTGGAAAAACTCATCTAATTCCCTTCAAGGGTCCCCTCAGAGCAATTTAACCCAGAGAAGGCAGTGATGCTATTACTGGACCAAAAACAGCTCTCAGATGAAGCATCAATCTGATTTTCTTCCCCCACACTTCTTTTCTCTTCCACCTTGCTATGGATTAATGGCTAATCACTCAGCTAATTACCCCCCCAAGAGTCTCTTGGCCATCTAGCTGACCTTGCAAGGGACAGCAAGAAGCAAATGACAGCACAGAGGTGGCATTTCTCCGTGGCTGAGGTGATAATTGCACCAGGGGAGCAGTGCTGAAGAGCTCAAGGATGAGAGAAATGCAGCACTGAGCCTTGAACTCGCAGGGTGCCTCACTGCTGTGCCAGGCAATGCTGTCTAAGGATCTTCCACTCCAGGTTCTGGATGAAAAATGAGCATTTGACCCCTTTTCTGAACCACTCTGAGCAGGTAAGTGGCTGAGCTAAGTCCTAAATTTGGGCTGGTGCAAAACAGGCAGGAAAAAGTGCTGCAGCAGAAGGGAATGGTGCACAGGCTCTAGCTTGGAAATCCCACACTGCTCCACTCTCTCCTTCCCTTTTCCCCGCTCCCACTGGGGTTTTGAGCCCTCACTCAGTGGACAGTGTGTGGATGGGCAATAAATAAGCCAAGGAGGCTACAGCTCCAAAAATGACACCTTCAAAGGCAAGCTAATGACTCCCAAAGCACATTTCTTACGGTTCTTTTGCTTGTCCCTGAATTTTGGAGCAGCCCTGACCTCTCCCAGGCCCTCATGCCAACGTTTGCACCTTTGTTCTTTAGGACACAGAGCTGTGGGGTCAGCCTGGTGGGAATTGCCCAGACCTGAGCAGTGGCCTCAATGTAAAGAATCCCTGCTGGGCCCTGCAGTTTTTATAAAAGATTGTTTTCTGCCAAAGCCACCCCCTCAGAGGGTGTGCCTGTGCTGGGGCAATCTGCAGGGCAGGGTCTGTGCCACTGATCTCACCGGTGCCTGCTGATGCCTGCCCAGAGCCTGGTTGGTGTTGCACTGTCTCCATCCTGCTCCCAGGGGCTCAGATCTGAAGGATTATTCACTCCAGAGATGGACTTTGTTGGGAATTCTCCCTGCACCACACACTGAGCCAGATTACAGGCTCTCCCTCTGGGGGAATCAAAGCCCTGTGTGTGCTGCTCTCCCAAGGCACCGGAGGGAAGTCATTCCCACCCCTAATCATCACTAATCAGAGCTTTGGAGAGACGTTAAGAGGTTTTTATTCCCTTTATTGGGGACTTTCCTGTTAGCAGGGTGCTCCTGGTGGCAGTGGGGTGGTTGAGCCTGAGGAATCCCAAGGGAATCTCTGCCTGTCCTGGCTCTGAGAGGACACAGAGCAGCCTTCCTGGGGCATGTGGCTGTCCAGGGAATCTGTGTGTGTCCCAGCCCTGAGAGGACACAGAGCAGCCTTCCTGGGGCATGTGGCTGTCCAGGGAATCTCTGTCCTGCTCTGAGAGGACACAGAGCAGCCTTCCTGTGGCATGTGGCTGTCCAGGGAATCTGTGTGTGTCCTGCTCTGAGAGGACACAGAGCAGCCTTCCTGTGGCATGTGGCTGTCCAGGGAATCTCTGTGTGTCCTGCTCTGAGAGGACACAGAGCAGCCTTCCTGTGGCATGTGGCTGTCCAGGGAATCTCTGTGTGTCCTGCTCTGAGAGGACACAGAGCAGCCTTCCTGTGGCATGTGGCTGTCCAGGGAATCTCTGTGTGTCCTGCTCTGAGAGGACACAGAGCAGCCTTCCTGGGGCATGTGGCTGTCCAGGGAATCTCTGTGTGTCCTGCTCTGAGAGGACACAGAGCAGCCTTCCTGGGGCATGTGGCTGTGGTGCCAGAAGGCAGGAAGCCTGAGGGGCTGGCAGGAACAGCAGAGAGATTACAGCCCTACAATTGGATTGCCCACTGCCCTACCCCACTAATGCAATCAGGGCACGCTGGGGAGGGCTCAGGCTCTGGTCTGCACCGAGCACCTCACAGGAAAGGAAAGCTTTGGAGGCTGCCTGGATCAGAGATCTGACCTTGACTCATCTGTGTGGGTCTGCCTCTCCAGCCTCCTCCCTTTCTGCAGCAGGATAACTGCTGTGGAACAAAACCCAGCGGGTAAGGCAGGAGGAGAATTAGTCCTGCTATTTTTAGATGTGCATGATAATACAGCTCAGAAAACTGGGGATTTCTTTTCAAACAAAAGATTTATTTATACATCGAATTTAAAAAGAAAAAAAAAAATAACCCACGAGAAGAAAAATAAGCCCCAATCCCAGTGAATCTAATTTGGAGATGGTCGGTGTGAGACAGAGGGCCCTGAAGTCTGGAATCCCATTTATTCACAGAGCAGAGATAGCAGCAATCCAAACCTCCCCAGCACAACGCCGTGGCTCAAGGCAAGGAGGGAAAGATCAATACCCCAGGCTCAATCCCTCCTACCCTGTCTGCCAAGCCTGTGCTCAGGAGAGGGATGTGATATTGGAAAAGTGGCAATCAATGCCACCTACGTGGTGCAGCCACGGGCTGGGGTTGTTGCTAGGAGAGAGAGAGAGAGAGAGAGAGAGAGAGAGAGGAGCACCCCCGTGCTCTGACCAAAATAAAAAATAAAGTGTAAACACATGACAATTAAGTCTTAGTGGTATAATAAAATAAACCTCAGGGGCTGGTCCTGCCCTGCCTGGCTGTGCAGAGCAGAGCTGAAGGCAGTGAATGTGTGGAAGCAAAGTGTCCTCAGTTGGTCCCTTCCCCAGTGGATGTGCCCGGCCCAGGGGTGCCCCAGTGAACTGCTCTGTGGCTGGTACCAGCAACAAGAACAAAAAGAGCCAGCCTTTCTCTGAGCCATCACGGGGGGAAAAGTGTCAGCAATAAATACTCCTTTTCTTTCGTTTAAAAGAACACTCAAACAAAGACGGAAAAATGAAAAGCCAGGCGATAATAAATCGTAGGAGGAAAATGGCAGTTTTGTTTCCCTGCTCTGCTATCAGCCCCTACACCTGGGGTTTGGTCTAGGGTGGTTTTTTTCCCCCCTTTCTCCTCATTTTCCTTTTATTGAGTCATTAAAAACTGAGTGTGGTTCTCTCCAGGTGTGCAGCAGGCAATGGGAATGTCACCCAGACCCCACCAAACAAAAAAAAACAACAAAAAAAAAGTGATTAGGGGGGAAAAAAAACCCAAAATCCATTCACCTGATAATGGCACCTATGTTTCCATTGCCATAAGACTCTCCTGGCCTCTGTCCTACGGACAGCCCACCTGCCCCCCTCCCAGGGTTAAAAAACAAACAAAGAAGACAACATACAAACAAATTTCCAGTGTTTCAGGGGGCTGGGAGTGGGAGGAGGAAGCCTCGGGGAGGGAAGGGCACTCTGAGACATGAAGACACAAACAGAGTGTAATATACAGGCTGGGCAACAGTCGTTAAAGCAAAGAGTAACACCTAAGCCACCGACCAATACAAACACCACAGAAGGGGACGAAAGTCGTCGAAGAGAGAAATTAAAAAAGCCAAAAACCAAAACCGAGAGAAAATAATTACCCGACCTCCCGCCCGCCCTCCCGCACGAGCCCCGCCCCCCCTCCCCAAAAAATGATCCGTAAGCAAAGCCACCCTCCCTCCCCGCTGGCCCCCAGCATCCAAAAAGTCTGTGCGGGGCCGGGGCGTGCGCGGGAGGGATGCAGGGGAGGGAGGGCATCGTTGGTGAGCGTTTGTGAGTGTGTGTGAGTGCGTGTGAGTGCAGCAGAGGGGCGTGGAGCTACACGTACCACTCCTTTTTGGAAATAAAAGAGCCGTCGTTCTGCGACACCATGTTCTCGGCCAGGTCGAGCTGCTCGGGGTCGTACTGGAAGCCGAGTGTCCTCTCGTCGTAAGGTTCGGGGTGGGCCTCGCCCTCGTCCACGGTGAAGTAAGGCCTCTTGGCATCCTCCTCGTAGGCTTTGGGGCCGCCCAGCTTGCGCTCTCCTCCCGCATCCTCATCCTCGTCCTCGTAGGTGCTGCCGCCCAAGGGGCCCGGCTTCTTCTCGTCGTCCGAGTCGTCGGGGTACTGCAGGTTCTGGGCCATGGGGGGGTGGTGCTGAGGGATGCCGGCCTTGCTGTAGCCGTTGCCGTACACGTGCTTCTTTGTGCTGTAGTCACCCTTGAAGGTGTGACGCCGGCGCCGGAGTACCACAAAGAGCACCACGGCCACCAGCAGGACCAGCGAGACGCCTCCCACTATGCCCCCAATCACCGGTGTGGGGATGTTCGGCTGCACCATGGATTTGTGATCATCGATTGGAGACGGGGTGTAGGGAAATTCTGGGTAGGAAAAGACAGATGGAAGGGGGAACAGTGTCAAACCATGCGGAAACGCGCCCTCCCCTCCATGCTCTCATTGCCAGTTTGGGGCGGGGGGTGAGGGGGTGGGAAGATGAGGGTAAGGAACAGGGAAGGGAAAAACTGGGGAAAGGGGAAGAGGGGCGTCCTCACGGGGTCAGCTCTGCCTCAGCAAGGGGAAGGTGCCGTGCCAAGCTGGCCAAGCCTCATGCAGGAGCCCAGCAGGCTGGAAGCAGTGGTTTTACCCTCCCCAGCCCTCCTGGTGCCTCCAGGCGTGCTCAGATCCCACCAGACCCGAGTCTTGAGTCCGGACGCGCTGCGTTTTACCAGCTGACAGAATTCCAGCTCCCCTGAGAGTGCTCCTGACAGGGAGCAAACCCCAAACCCCACCCGAGGGTGGGCATAGGCAGGCGCCACGTTGGACCCACCAGCTCTGCTCCCCTCTGCTCCCAGCCCAGCCCAGATTAGAACCGAGGCAGCAGCACCTTGTGATCCCCCACCCACAGGTGCCCTGTGGCTGCTCAGAGCCCTGCTGGCTCCTGACCCATTGTGCTGACCCTGCAGCATGAGGACACAGCCCTCCCACTGCTTCTTCCCCTTCCCTGGCCAGCACAGTGCCACTCCTCCTGCTAATCTTGCTCCTACCCTGACCTATTTAAAAAAAAAAAAAAACTCAAAAGGAGGTAGAGGAAAGAGATGAGAAAGCAGCTCTGTTCTCTTTCATGCAGTTCAACACCTACACTTTGGCACAGATAAAGTTTGAGCCAGGACTTCAATCAACCTTCCTGGGCACAGGTACAGCCCCTGGCTGGGCTCAGAGCCTGTTGAGCATCCGTGTCCAGCAGGCATCAGACACCACATGGCTGTCTCAGCCCTTCTCTGCCTCCTAATTCAGGCAGCAGGTGCCCTCTTAATGCCCTGTGGCAGCCTTGTTTTTACATATGAGACCTCTCCCAGTGCTTTTCCCACCTGCAAGGCCTCTCTGCCAACCCTGGAGCCTCCTGGCCTTCACTTCTTCCCCCAGCAGCCAAGGAGAGGTGCAGAGCCAGCAGCAAAGGCAGCATCCCTGAGCACAGCCAGGGTTGTGGGGGGCTCACAGGCAGCAGATTCCAAAGGGGTGAGAGGCAGTGACTGCTGCCCACCCCCCTCCATTCCCTGCTGGCACAGCTTTGCCCAGCCACTGAGGGAGAAGGGACAAAGGAGCTTCCCCCAGGTGAAGGCACTGCAACAGCTGCAGGTTTTGGACAAGGGCACTGAATTCGAGCAATTGCTGGCCTGAGCCATAAATGTTTTAGGGTTTTTTTTTTGGTGCCTGGAAGATGATTAATTCCTGCCTTTCCTGAAACATCCACCCGACAACAGCATCTTGGTTTCTGCAGTGCTGACTTGCCTGGAGCAGAGCCTCCCGAGGCTGAACCCACACAGAGAGCAGCCCACTGGGCAGAGTGGGCTGGGGGACAGATGGAGGGTCCCTGCTGCAGCCAGAATGAGGAGCAGGATGCTGTGCAGGCAGGAGCCAGCAGTTTTTTCCCAAGGACAGCCTTAGAGAAGCAGCAAGGGCATGTCTTGCAGCACGGGGAGCCAGGGCTGGGCTGGGGAAAGCCAAAGCCACATGTTGCATCAACAGAAGGCCTGTCCCAGCCAGCTGCTTAATGCAGAACCTCTCTGCAGGCAAGCCAGGGACAGTCACGTCCATCCCCTCGTGGTCCTGCCTGCTGAGGGCTCAGCTTCAACCACACAACATCCACGCTGTTCCCTCTACCCCTGCCCAAGCCACCCCCTGGGGCTGCTCCTCGCTGTCCCAGCCTCTGTGGTGCCCAGTTCCCAAAGCTGTGCACGGAGCAGGGGAGGCCTGGAGGCTGAGTGGGAGCAGGGGAAGCCAAGCAAGTCCCCATGGGCTCAATGTTTCATTTTCCCACAGCTCTGAAGCCTCCTCACACCCTGCTGTTCCCCACAGCAAGGCTGAGTCTGTGCATGGCCCCACAGGTCCCAAAACCCACCCTAAAAAAACCCAGATGTGGTGTGCAGATCCCTCAAACCTCAGAGATTCCTCTGCCTCCCAGCTCTGAGAGCAGATCTGAGAGGGGAAGGCTGTGCTTGATTTCTAAAGGAGCTTGGCCCACTTTCCTGGTAAAAGCCTCATTGACAGCCCAGGCTGGATGTGTGAAGGGAAAAGGGGGGATGTTTTCCTACCTTTCTCAGCAGATATTTATTTTTTTCCTGCCCTTTGTGCTGCCCACCCCTGAGGCAGCACTCGCCACCCCCATGGCACTGACAATGCCATGGACATGAGCAGGAACACATCCATCCATCCCTGTGTCTGTCCATCCATCATCCATCATCCATCATCCATCCATCCCTCCATCCATCCATCCATCCATCCATCCATCCATCCATCATCCATCCATCCATCCATCCATCCATCCATCCATCCATCCCTGTGTCTGTCCATCCATCATCCATCATCCATCCATCCATCCACCCATCCATCCATCCATCATCCATCATCCATCCATCCATCATCCATCCATCCATCCATCATCCATCCATCCATCCATCCATCCATCCATCCATCCACCCATCCATCCATCCATCCATCATCCATCCATCCATCCATCCATCCATCATCCATCCCTGTGTCCTCCATCCATCCATCCATCCATCATCCATCCATCCATCCCTGTGTCCGTCCATCCATCCATCATCCATCCCTGTGTCCTCCATCCATCCATCCATCCATCCATCCATCCATCCATCCATCCATCCATCCCTGTGTCTGTCCGTCCATCCATCCATCCATTCATCCATCCATCCCTGGTGGATTTCACACGTTCCTCAGTCAAGGATCTATTTTCTCCCCTCATCCCATCCCCACCCTCCATTCCCATGCCAGAAAAAACAAACCCAGACTGTGGGCAGGGATAAAGAAAGAAAGAAGGACGACAGGGGGAAGATCAAATCACCCCCTCCTCACCCACAGAGCACCTCCCTCCTCATCCTCCCTCCAGCACCGGGCCAGGGGGGGCTCTGAGGATCAGGGGGTGACCCTGGGGTGGGTCGGTGTCGGGGGAGGAGGGGGTCCGGCCCCTCCAGAGCCCGGCACTGCCACTGGATGGCGGCACAGACCCGCGCTGGCTCCGGAGCAGGGGGGCCCTTCCCTGTTCCCGGGCGGGAAGGAGGGGCTGTGCCCTGGGACAAGGTGCCTCGGCACTGGCACGTGGTGAGCGAGGACCAGCGTGTCACCTGTCCCCGCATCCAGATCCATTGGCCACCAGGATATCCAGCAATCCCTCAAACTGGGACCCACCCCGTTTCAAACAGAGCAGCGCCAAGGGGAGAGGGGGAAGTGTGGGAAAAGGAATCCCCTTTTTTTGTGTCCAAGATGGGGGGGGGGGGGGGGCGTGAAATTTCTGGAACCCTGAGCCTGCTCGGAGGCCCCATGTGAAAAATCCATTAGGAAGAGTCTGGAGAGAATTAAAGCCCCTGTGAAAAGCAGCCTGGAGAAACAGGAGACAGCGGAGCCGAGGGAGGGGGAACAAGCCAGGCTTTAATGCCAGCATGAAAAGCCTCCCCCCCTGCCACCCCCCAGCCCTTATAAAAAGAGGGAGTGCTGTATGAATAGGAATTAAAGCAGCAACACTATCTGCCCGTGCCCAGCTCTGCCAGCTGTTGCATTCAGCCCAGCTTCCTGTCCCCGTGCCAGCAGCCAGACCTTGGGGACAGCAGCTGGGAGAGCAGGCAGAGAGACAGGAGCTCAGCCCGGGCTCAGCCTGGCACCTGGCCCAGCCCACAGGTTCCCTTTGATCCCTTTGCAAGGCTCCAGGCATCTCCTGCCCTCTTCCTGCAGCAGCCCAGGGCTGAGCAATGAGGCCACAAACTTCCCCAAACCTTCCCCATCACAAGAGTGGCTTCAAAAGCAGAGGTTTGAAAGAATCCCATCTTTTTCCTAATGGCTGTTTTTCAATAAAAATGAGGCGCATGCAAATCATCACACCTGTCCATCAATCCTTTATCTGCTGCTTGTTTGAACCTGCTGGCCAATTTTAGTGCTGTGTGACAGAAGGAGCTGAAATTGTCCCTATCAGAAAGCTCCTGGAGATGGCTGGAGCGGGATCCTTGGTAGAGGTGGGAGCCAAACCTCATTAGACATCAGAGAACCCAGAGGGACAGGAGGCTGTTCCCAGGAGCAGGAAGAGCCCAGATCAGAAAAAGGGTATTTTTAGACACCCAGTAATTCTTCTGTGATATGCAGATCCACTGGAAATCAGCTTTCAAAAGCTCTTCTGCTCATCTGCTGGGATATTTTAAAAGACTGCTTCCTGTGGCCATGTTTTTCCTTTAAGCCCCATTACCATCCTTTTCCCCTCAATCCTAAGGACCAAGGGAAAAAGCAGCACCAGCCCAAATTCTCTCTGTAGCCACAGGCACTGAAGAAAATGTCAAACTCCATGAGGAATTATCTGCTGGACGTGTGTCAGCCCAAGCTCTTCCAGAGGAAGACTCTGGATTTCCTTTTGCTTTGGAAAACCAAACATCCACACAACGTGAACAGCAGCTCCAGGGAGGAACAGGAACCCCAATTCCAACGTATTCACAGGGCTCCCCAGTTCCCAGATGGCCTCAGCAAACACAGAAATGACCCTGCAGGGTTTGTTCAGGAGCCAGATTGCTGATGGCAAACTTTCCCTGCTGGAACAGCCCACACCAAATTATCCCAGGACTTTGCTCGTGTGCTAAGTTATGTACACGAGGGAAGATAAGGAGAAACCTCGGGACAAAGCTGCAATTTGAGAAGCCCAGAGCACTGCTGACCTTCTCCCTCCCCCCTGCACCTCTGCCATGTCCATCTCCAGCTTTCCAAGCCTTCCTCTCCCTCCCAGGGGTTCCTGCAGGGCGGGTGGGGATGGAACAACCACTGGCAGCTAATCCAGCAGTTCAGCAGCTGCCCCCGGCCTTTCAGAGTGTGACAGCTCTTGGGCCAGATGCCAAACGTGTCTTAGGCCTTAATCTCTCTCTCAGGTCACCTATCCCCTGTCAGTCAAGCCCTGCTGCCGTGGGGGCAGCTGGCACAGATGCCACCAGACAGGATGCACAGCCACTCTGCAGGATTAGCATCAGCCAGACGCCCCCTCCTCGGGGCTTGCTCCTCTTTGCCCTCCCCAGCATCCTCCCACCTGAATCTGCCTGGCTTTGGGAGCACCTGCTGCAGGAATTGGCATTTAGGACTTCCCAGAAAGGGCTTTTCCCAGCCTGGTGCTGTGGCAGCAGCTCCAGCGAGCCCCAGGGCTGTTTGCAGTGACCTTGCTGGGACGAGAGCGCTGCTGGTGTGTAAATAACTCCCTGCTGGGAGCCAGGCAGGGGGGGTCAGCAACCCCTGCCAGCTTTTCCTCCCCCCCAGCCTGTAGCAGATCCAAGGCCAGGGCTGCAAAGCTGCTGGCACAGGCTCTCCCTGCTCCCCCAGCTCTGTGAGTCTCCTCCAAAGGTCCATTTGCCATTTTTTTTCCCTTTCTCCTTGTGCTTCCTCTGGCTGGAGCCAGTGCACAAGTGGGTGAATGTTCCCTGCACAGGGCCAGTGTGTGGCCACGCTCTGCTGCACTCAGAAGAGCCCATGCTCATGAATTCCTACATGCAAATGCTTTATTCCTGCCCTGTGCAGGAATTCCCATTTCCCAAAATTCCCTTTTTCATCCTGCCCTGTGCACGCAGCTTTGGGAAAACCATTTCCATGGCCAGGCTGAAAATTGGGAGTCTAGGTGGGAATATCCACAGCCAGGATGCAAATGGCATCACACAGGTTTGAATATCCATGGGCAGGACAAAACTGGGATTACACAGGTGTGAATATTCATGGGCAGGATAAAAATGGGATCACACAGGTGTGAATTTCCAATGGGATCACACAGGTGTTTAAGTCCATGGGCAGGACAAAAATGGGGTCACACAGGTGTGAATGTCCATTGGGGTCACACAGGTGTGAATGTCCATGACCAGGATAAAAACAGGATCACACACATGAATATCCATGGCCAGGATGCAGATTGGGATCACACAGGTGAATATCCATGGCCAGGATGCAGATTTGGATCACACAGGTGAATATCCATGGCCAGGATGGGATCACACAGGTGAATGTCCATGGCCAGGATGGGATCACACAGGTGAATATCCATGGCTAGGATGCAGATTTGGATCACAGGTGAATATCCATGGCCAGGACACAAATGGGATCACACAGGTGAATATCCATGGCCAGGATGCAGATTGGGATCACACAGGTGAATATCCATGGCCAGGATGCAGATTTGTCTCACACAGGTGAATATCCATGGCCAGCTCTCTTTGCAGGACCACCACACACGTGCAGTCCATAAGCACAGCCTTTTACTCTGTCACCCAGTGCCTGCAATAAATAGTTACATGTCACACTACATGGCTTGCCTGCGACTGACAAAGGTCCTGCAAGGCAGGAGAAGCTATTAGGGGAACAGATTGCTGGAATAAAATATTAAATTTCCACTTATCAATCTCTTTAATGCACCATAACTCTCAGAGAAGCATTCAGCCTTCTCCCTCTGAACAAATTGCCCTCCCCATCAGGGGGCTGGAGCAGCCCTGCATTTTCCTCTCTGGGGCCTGGAGGGAAGATTTTGGGTGGCAAAAGGGGGGAGAACAGGGAGACAGAAAGGGGAAAAGCTGCTGCAGGCTTTTCTCTGCATCAGCCTTCTGTGTTGTTTTTTTTTCCCTCCCAAGGCTGGCTGCTCACTAGATTGAACTCCATTTATTGCATGCAGCTCTTGAAAGAGGTTTCGTGGTCCACTGACAATCCCTAAATTGCCTGCAAGACCCAAACAAATGTACCTGTAATAGCTGAGTGAGGAGGGTGAGCCCTCCCCAGCACCGGCCTAATCGCTCCTCAGGGAGAGCTGGATAAACATATTCAGATCCCATGAATTATTAAAGGATTTTTTTTTATTATTACTATGTGGTGCAGGCCTGGCCTGTGGGGCTGGCTGTTAATCCCTCCTCACAGGGCAGCTGTGGGTGTGCCCTTCATTCCCTCTCATTTAACCTCAACCCCACTGCCAGGACCTTTGGGAACCAGCTGAGATTGCAGGCAGGCAGACACCAACACAACCCCAAAAATCCTGCCAGCCCTGCCAGCCCCTGTTTCCTCTGTGCTGCTGGAGCCTGAGAATGATGCCCTTTTCCAGTCCTTTGTAAAAACACCTGGGAAAGAGACAATTTCAAATTCCAGAGGGGGAATCCACAGCCCCTCGTGTCTGGAGGAGCCTGTGCAGGTGAGCTGGTGCAGCCACCTTCAGTGCCACTGTGGTGCTCAGACACATCAAAAACAGGCAGGAAACACGAAGAGAGAGCTGTGCCTGCTGTGCTGACACCCCAAATGATAAGGGGTGGCTGGACAGGCAGGATGACAGCAAGAAATGGACACAGAGGCTATGGAGGGATGGAAAGTGAGAGCCTGTCACTCTCAAAGTCTTCTTCAGTCCCTGCTCCACCTCCTTCTGTGTCTGGGGGCTGACCTTGGAGGTTTTTAAGCTCTGCTCACTGTTTCAAACGTGCCCCAAGGTTCTGGACACTGTGTGGGACGGATTTCTGCTGCCAAAGGGAGTCAGCTCAGCTTGTACCAGGCACTGCCCCAGGAACACCGAGGTGACAACTCCTCAGCAGCTGATTGTGGCCATGACCTTGCCCTGGTTTTGGGTGCTTGGGCAGGGCCGGGCACAAAGGGTTTTGTTCTTCCAGTGCCTTTCCCTGGCACAAGAAACAGCCCCCATAGAAATGGCTGTACCAGGAGCAGCTCAGCAGGCAGGGATCCAGGACACGAGGTGTGAATGAAAGGCCTGCTCCGGTGATAACGATCATAAACAAATACCGGGTAATTAGCATCTAATTAGCACATCCCATCCATTGACCTCCAAGCACTTGGATAGAGGAAGCTTAGCCTGGTTTGCCCAAGTTACAGAGAGGGGAGCTGAGGTGCCAAACACGGAGTTATTGCTAATTTTAGCTGTCCCAGACTCGGCTCTGTGCTTGCTCAGCGTTTTCCAGCAGAGGAAGCTGGTGGAGGGGGCTGGGGTTTCATCACCCTCAGGTCAGACAGCTCCCCAAGGACTGGGGTGGCAGGAGAGGCTCTGACTGCCCTGGGCTGGGCAGAGCAGGAGGTGACAGCGCTGGGAGCCTGTTCTGTGTTTCCCGTGCCTTGGAAGCCCCCAGTGCACCTCATTCACCTCCTGCCCACCCTGTCCGGGCTCTCTGCAGACCAGAGCTCGCTGCAGTGTGGCTGTGCCCCACCTCACTGCTCCAAGAGGCATTTCCAGCCCTCCTGATAACGCAAATGGCTCCTTTTGCCCCAAAGGAATTGGATAAATGTCCCTTTCCTGCTCTCAAAGCACCCCCAGCCACTTTTCCCCTCAGTGATGTCTCACAATGTCACTCTGACTTTCAGAAATCAGGTTACTGCCATATGTTATTTCTTCTCTTGAAGCTATTTCTTGACATGACTTTCTCTCCCTGACACTCCCTCAGCTTGCCCACATGTCTTTCCCTCCCTCCTGTGGCCACAGTGCTTTGCAGGCCCTCAGATCCCTTCTGTCTCCTGGGACATCACAGCATCACTTCCCACTGCCTGCAGCCTGGGATGTTGTTCCTCCCTGGAGCCCAAAGCTCCTCCAGCACCCACAGGGATCCCTGGCAGGCGGGTGAGTGAGTTCACAGAGCAAGAACTGCTCTGCAAGGAGCTCAAATGAAGAATCATGAGAATTGCCCAACATCAGGAACACCAAACACCATCGTGGACAAGTGACTCATCCATCTCCTGCCTTTCTGGCAGTCCACATCCTCATCCTGCCCCTTGTTCTGATCAATATCCCCTGATGTGCCTCTGCTGTTAACATGTACAACAACCTCTCTGAATCCAAAGCAGAAGACGAGGGGAGAACAAACTGAATTGGTGTAAGAAAGAAAAAAGGCCATGAGAGGAGAAGAGAAAACCCACAGTAAAGCAGTGCAACACCAGCACCAAGCCAAGAACTCCACTGCCCCATTTCCCTCAGGAGATTCCCACCCTCAAAGGGAGACAGTGACTGAGGAGATGGAGCTGTGTTACAGACACATTTTTTGTCTTTAGGATTTTTTTCTCCTGAGAAGCTGAGAGGCCTCAGGAACAAAATGCAAACAATGGTTATCTGCTGCTCTGGAATGCAACAGGTGCATCTGGGATTGGGCTCATGTGGTTGTTTCTCATTAATGGCCAATCACAGCCCAGCTGGCTCGGACTCTCTGTCCGAGACACAAACTTTTGTTATCATTTCATTCCTTTTCTATTCTTAGCCAGCCTTCTGATGAAATCCTTTCTTCTATTCTTTTAGTACAGTTTTAATATAATATATATCATAAACTAATAAATCAGCCTTCTGAAACATGGAGTCAGATCCTGGTCTCTCCCCTCATCCTCAGACCCCTGTGAACACAGAACTGCTCACACCTTTGTCTCCCTCCCCACCATTTTTTCCCATGCTGCAGAGCAGCCCAGGTGCTGTCCTACCTGTGACATTGACCTCCACCAGGCCCGAGCGTGTCCCGATGGCGTTGGTGGCCTCGCAGACGTAGGTGCCAGCCACGCTGTAGGACACGGGCCCTTTGAAGTAGATGGTGTTGTTCTGGATTTCCACACTCCCTGGCAGGGTCCCGTTTGGCCTGGGGGGGGACAGAGACAATGTTTGACCCCACAGGTGACACCCAAAGGTGACAGCAACGTTCTGGGTCTGTGCTTGTGGAAGCTGGAGATGCTGGCTGGAAAATCCCCATTAATGCAGGTAGGAAAGGGACACAACCAGAGCTTGTTTTAAGCCCAATTTCCTGCCCATTTAACCCTCCTGATCAGCCAGGGTTAATTTCAAGCACAGCAGTGTTGATTTAGAGCCCTGCCCATGTCACAAACCGTGGAACTGGAATTATGCAAAACTAAACCCGGAGATACAGAAAATAAATTGACAAAGGCAGATGAAAAAATTAAAAAAAAAAAAGCCCCTGTGTGTTAGGAAAAGACACACATGGCCTGGTTATTCTTAATTACTGAAGCAAAGTAAAGTAATTACTCCTCTTAGGCAATTAAAAATTACTCAAGTAATTCCTTCCCCTCCTCCCAACCCAAATGTGCACATATTGTCAGCAATTTATAAGAAACAAAAGGGAATAACGGGGGTATAATTAGGATTGTAAAGAAGTGCCCAAATGCATGTATTCTGCATGTCTGTATGTACACATATGTACAGAAAACAATTTTTCCAGCTGCATCAAGCCAATGATTCCCAAGATGATGGAAAAGCACCTTAACCATGGTCCTATAGAGCTCTGAACCTACAAAAACAAGAGCACAGGGTGCTCAAAAGGGTGGTGTGGGATTGCTGCCTCCTGTGAGAGCTCCCCTGACTGCTGCTCATCACCACCCAAATGGGAGGAGAGGAAAAGCATGGCTGGGTTTTACATTCCAGGCACAGAAATTGCCTCAAGTGGCATCTCTTCTGCCTTGGGTGTGTTTTTGCCTCTGAGGCTTTCCTGGAAATGTTGTGAGGAACCCAGAGAGCCCCTCAGAATTTAAGTCAGACTGGCAGAACCAACAGATGGAGAGAGCTGGGGATGGAGAACTAGGAAAAAAGGGAAGAAAAACAATCCTCTTCAGACTTTCACTTTGAACAGTTTGATCTGGGAAGTGGAATGAGAGAGAATGTGCTCCTTGCAAAGCCATGTTGAGAGCCTCTCTCCTGATGACAAATGCCAGCTGAAAAGAAGAAAGGATCCATTTGATCTTCCTCTTTTAAAGCTACATGAGTGCTTACAGAGAAGAAAGAGCAGCAGGAGAACCACATCAGGTTGTATCAATTCCCACCTGACTGCCCAGACACCCCTCACTCACTTTTCAAGTCCCTTTAGTGTGTTCAGCCAAAAGCTGGAAACCTGAGGACAAGGAATTGCTGCTGTTTAATGCCAGTCACGTGAGGAGCTGATTCCAGGGGAAGGTTGTTCACACACACACACACACACAAATTTTCTGTTATTTGTGCCTTTTCAAAGCAGGGCAATCCTGGGTTCTTTCCCAGCTCTGCTGCTGAGGCACATGGATCACCTTGTCACATCTCAGCTGCCTCATGTCACCAGGGCAGGATATGATCCCAGTGAGGTGAGAAGGGGGAGTTTTCCCTGGGTATTGAGGCTGCACTGAGCTGGCAGCCACCCTCACCACAGGCATAGGCTGTACCTTGGGGTGACACCGCTGACACTAATGGGACTGGGCCCTAAGTGACCACAGGGTGAGGGAGGTGTCTGCAGAGACTCCTTGTCCCTGCTGGGAGGTGACATTTGCTGCTGGCAGCGGGGCTCTGGGGACACTTACAGCTTCCACTCGTAGGTGTGAGCTGGGGGGTTGGCATCAGATTTGCAGATCAGCTTCACATCCTTGCGGTTCAGGAACCAGTTGCCATCAAAGCCCTCGATGGTGACTTCTGGCTCATCTGCAGGGGTGGGGGGAAAGGGAGGAGAGCAGGGGGAGGAAAGGGTTGTGGGAAAGGAAAGGGAAGGAAATGAGAGGGGAAGAGATGAGAGGCACGGGTGGGAAAAGGAGAGAGATTAAAAGGAGAGGAAAGGATTGTGGGAAAGGGGAGAAAATGAAATAGGGAGAGATGAGGGGGCAGGAGTGGGGGATGGAAAGATTTAAAGGAGGGAAAGGTGATGGGATGAGGAATGTGGGAAAGGAAAGGGGAAAAAATGAAATAGGAAGAGATGAGGGGGAAGGAGTGGGAGAAGGAGAGTGAACACAAGGAGGGAAAGATGATGGGACGAGGAATGTGAGGGAGTGCAAAAGAGAGAGAGAAGGGGAGCAGGAGGGACATGGCAGAGGCAGAGAAAGAAGGTAAGAAAAAGAGAAAACCCATGATTATTCCAAAGGATCCTTTCAGTTCTCACTCTCAAAACCACAACCGCAGCCCCTCCACCAGCCCAACCCAAACCCCTCTCTCTCCAGAGCCTCTCCCCCGGGCAGCCCCGAGCAGGGGGAGCCCTCCCAGCTGTGCCGGGCCCCTTACACTGCACGTTGAGGGTGATGCTGTCGGTGAACCTCTCCAGCTGGTAGTTGACCACGCACATGAGCTGCTGGCGGTGCGCCTCGCGGCTCGGCACCAGCCGGTACCGGCTGATCACCGTGATGGTGCCGTTGCTGTTCCGGATCTCCTGGAACTCCGCCTCCCCCTTCAGCTTCGTGTCCCAGGTGACGGTGCTGGGGGGTTTCCCGTTGGAGGAGGTGCAGGTGGCTACCAAGATCTTTTCTGTCCTGCCAGACTTGGCGATTAGAGGCCTCTTGGTGCCCTCCATCCAGTTCGTGGGCTTGGCTGTAGGGGAGTGAAGAAAGGAGGAGGAGGAGTGTCACAGACATGTTTTATGAAAAATCTTTTCTTTGGGATTTTTTCCCTTGAGAAGCTGAGAAGCTTCAGAAACAAAATGGAAACAATGATTATCTGCTGCTGTGGAATGCAACAGGTGGATCTGGGATTGGTCTCATGTGGTTGTTTCTAATTAATGGCCAATCACAGCCCAGCTGGTTCAGACTCTCTGTCGGAGCCACAAGCTTTTGTTATCATTCTTTCTTTCGCTATTCTTAGCCAGCCTTCTGATGAAATCTTTTCTTTTATTCTTTTAGTATAGTTTTAATATAATGTATATCATAAACTAATAAATCAAGCCTTCTGAAACATGGACTCAGATCCTGGTCTCTTCCCTCATCCTCAGACCCCTGTGAACACGGTCACAGAGGAGGAGGAGAAAAGGGTACAAAGGGATGGTTATAAAAGCAGTGCTGCTGTGTTTGCTACACCCCCAGGGCCATCTAACACCACTGAGGCTGTGACAGGGCTTGTGGTGAGTCCAGAGTGTGCAAATTGCCAGCAATAATTCCCATGTAGTAATTGCTTTATGGCAGTGCCTATGCACCTTGCACCATCTACCTGCATCATTTATGGGGAAACTATGGTGGAGGTGCCCTAAATGCACAGATATATGGAAAATAAGCCCTTTCCTCCCAGAGGTTTCCATCTCTGTGTTAGAAAGGAACTGAAACTGGAGAGAAAGCAACTCATGTAGACCTTGGGTGGTGTCTGTTCACTCACAGCCCTGAGCTCCAGGGACAAGCTCTACTTGAGTTTAGGATCAATCTGTTGTTTCTTCTCTCTTGACAGCCCCAGCTCATTAAAACTCACCACTCCCACAGGGACCTGGTCACTGTTACTGCACCTACATCAGGAGTGTAGGTGGAGGGAAAAGGGGAACTGAGGCCTGGAAAAAGAAGAGGTGTGACAGCTCAGCTGTCTCAGAACCACCTGCTTTGTGTTCCCTGCTCTTCACCTCTTCCCAGTCAACTTAGAAATCCATCCCTGCTACAATTTACACCCCAAATTTGCCCCGAACTCCCAGGATGTGAATCTCAGCTTCCTCCAGCTCTGTTGGACTGGAGGTTCACCCTGCAGAGCCTGCCCAGAGCCTTACCCAGCACGGTGAGGTTCAGCTGCCCTTCCCGGTTGCCGGTTGGGAAGGTGGCAAACTCACAGATGTAAACGCCCTCATCATCCAGCTCCAGCCGGGACAGCTGGATGGTGCCATCCTTGAAGGAAGGGTTGCGGAAAGTCACCCTCTCCTTGTAGGGGGACAGGATGGACACGCCCATGGCGGGGTTGTAGATGGCCACATTCTGCTTGGTGCCGTTGGTGGCCTTCTGCCATGTCACCTGCGTGATCTTCACGGCGGGCAGCGGGTTGGTGAAGCTGCAGTGCAGCACCACGTCCGTGCCGATGAACCCCGAGACGGTGTCATTGACCAAGACACTCTGAGCTTGCAGCCCTGCAATGAAATGGCAACTTGTGAGCGTTTGGGGACTTCCCAGAAGCATTGCGGTTATTGGCATCAGGCTCAGGAATTTCCTCTATTTACTCCACTTGTTTCACAGAATTCACAGAATGACCAGGTTGGATGAGACCCTCAAGACCATCGAGTCCAACCCCGCCCCAACACCCCAACCCTGGCACCCAGTGCCACATCCAGGCTTTGTTAAACACACCCAGGGATGGGGACTCCACCACCTCCCTGGGCAGAACATTCCAGAACTTTATCACCCTTTCTGTGAAAAACTTTTTCCCAATATCCAACCTGTATTTCCCTTGGGGCAGCTTGAGGCTGTGTGCTCTGGTTCTGTCAGTGCTGCCTGGAGAAAGAGCCCAGCCCCAGCTGAGCACAGGCACCTTTCAGGAGCTGCAGAGAGTGATAAGGTCACCCCTGAGTCTCCTTTTCTCCAGGCTAAACAACCCCAGCTCCCTCAGGGGTTCCTCACAGGGTTTGTGTTTCTTTTTGACATGGCTGATACAAGGGCAATTTGTGGCTACAGGCACCTTCTGCATCCACCTGCAGCTTCATTCTTGATCATAAACACCTTCCTCCCACTATGACCAGCCTAGGGCTCATCATCATCATCACCCAAAGGCACAAGGCTGGATCAATAACACCTTCCTCCCTTTTGTCTTCAGCTCGGGGTGACACTGAGTCAGTTGTGGCAAATATGCAGGGCATGTGTGTCTGCAGGCATGTGAAAGCCCTGATGTTTATCAGCACAGCACATCCCAACATATGCTAACACACACTCAGACATCCATTTAATCCCATTGGAGCTGCAGCAGTAATTAAAGGAGCTGCAAAGACCCAGCCCTCATTTCAGGGCAGCAATAATTCCCATACAAGAACAACGTTAAGGCACTGCCTCTACACCTTGCATGATCTTCCTGTATCATCCAGATCATTTCTGTGGCCTTTTTATAACCCCAGAAATGGCTGAATTTAGGAACCTTCCACCCTGATTCTGTGAAAGGTGCTGGTGAAAAGTGGGAGCTGCAGTCCATGACAGCTCTTCTGTCTCAGTTGATTCCTCCCCTGACAGATGGAGAAAAGCATCTCCCACCAGACTGACCCTGAAATTCATCTTTGTTGCCACTGTGTCTTTTCCTAATCTGTGTGTTTAGAGATAATGCTCTGGTAATTATACAGCCAGTATTTGTATGATAAATACAACAGGGAGGCAAGGTGGGAAGAACGAGAAAAGCGGGTTTTGCTCCCAGCTTCTGGGAGAATCTGCAATTGGATGGATTCTGGGAGCTGGGCAGGAAAGGAAAGAAAGGGATAGTTAAAAAAAGAAAGATAGAGAACTCTTTCATGTTCTGCACAGAGAATGAGGAACATGAAAGAGTAATGGAACAGAGAGAGGGGCCGGGGAAAGAAAAATGCAGAGCAAGAGAAACAAGACAGCACCTCCTAACAGAAATGTCACCCTGCTCTGTTCTTCCAGGGATGAATGGCTCCCTGTCCAAGGCTAAAATAAACTCCTCAGTGTTGGTCCCCGTGGCAGATGTGCCCTGGGACCTCTCCAAGAGTTTCCTTCCTGCAGTTTCACAGACACACACACGAGTGCAGGCAGACAAAACTCTTCTCCACCCACACTCCATGTTGCCCCCTCACTCCCTGCCTGCTGTTCCCAGCCTCACCCTAATCCCCACATCTCATCCATGCCTCTTCTCTCTCCCTTCTCCTTCCTGTGACCCTGAGGACAAGCCCCAACAACCCAGCCTGGCCACGAGACGCCACCAGCTGACCACAGCCATCAGCAGTTCCGACCGAAACTCGGCCTCCAGAGCTTTGTGTGGACTTGCCCCCTGCTCCCCGAGCCAAGCCCCACACCCCAACACTAAAGCTGGGTGATCAGGAATGTTCTCCAAAGCTTCTTGCAGCCACAGCAAAGCGCTGGTGCCCTCAAGTGCCTGCACACACAAAGCCACAGTGTCCTCTGGGGCTGGCAGGGTGCACCCTTCCCCTCCCAGCACAGCCAGGGCCATCTTCCCCACAGTTTTCTCCCCACAAAGCAGAGGGTTGGGATGTCCTCACTCTGAGAAAGTCACATCTGGACCATGTTTCCCCTCTGGAGAGGGATGTCCCAGCAGCAGGACACAGTGCAGGACATTTCTACCACCAGCACCCACAACATCCTCCCTGATGAAACGAGGGCACAGGCTGGGTTTAGACGAGGCCACGCTGGGATCTGAGGGAAGAACGGGGGCACAGGGGAGGGGGAGATGTCTCCACCATGCTGTGCAGCATATGCTGCTCCTTCCACCCCAGAGGTGAGCGTTGCCCACACTCGCCGAGGTGAGGAACAGCTTTGCCAGGCAGTCTGGCTCGGAAGGCTCCAGAGCCTCCCAGAGCGTGTGGGAGCTTGCTGGGGAGCACTTCAATCACGTAGCCAGGGCCTTGGGAACGGCCCAGCCCGGGTGGGTGTGCTCAGCACTCCCTCAGCTCCCAGGGCCGGGGCAGTGCCGAGTCATGAGCGCCTCCTCCACCGAGGGCCGCTGCCCCCAGCGGAGCCTGCCTGGGGCTGGGGCGCTGCCACAGGAGCTGGCTGTGCTCCCCACAGGGGCCGGCTCTGCTCCCCACAGGGGCTGGCTGTGCTCCCCACAGGGGCCGGCTCTTCTCCCCACAGGGGCCGGCTCTTCTCCCCACAGGGGCCGGCTCTGCTCCCCACAGGGGCCGGCTCTGCTCCCCACAGGGGCTGGCCCTGCTCCCCACAGGGGCTGGCTCTGCTCCCCACAGGGGGTGGCCCTGCTCCCCACAGGGGCTGGCTGTGCTCCCCACAGGAGCTGGCTGTGCTCCCCACAGGGGCCGGCTCTTCTCCCCACAGGAGCCGGCTCTGCTCCCCACAGGGGCTGGCTCTGCTCCCCACAGGGGCCGGCTGTGCTCCCCACAGGGGCCGGCTCTGCTCCCCACAGGGGCTGGCCCTGCTCCCCACAGGGGCCGGCTCTGCTCCCCACAGGAGCCGGCTCTGCTCCCCACAGGGGCTGGCCCTGCTCCCCACAGGGGCTGGCTCTGCTCCCCACAGGGGCTGGCTCTGCTCCCCACAGGCTCCCTGACCCCCCACGGGGCCCGGCAGGGCCCTTTGAACCGGCGTTTCCACAGCCCCACAAAGCGGCCCGGCGCAGGAAGTCAGGGCTCAGCGTCTCCTCTGGTGCCTGGGAGCAGCAGAGGAGCCAAATTGCAGGCAGGAGAGGGTGGAAGGCCACCAGATTCTCCTCAGAGTCACCCCTGCAGGGCTGGCAGTCCCTTGTGGCATGAGCACTGCCAGGCTGAAGGCCTCCACTGATGTGCCACACGAATGGAGATAAAGTCATTCAACTTGCAGGGAATGTGATGGATGGCACAGGGGAGGTCAGTCTAGTCCCTCATTCCATCCATCATTACTGTGCCCTTCCTTTATGCTGTGATCTCCCTGCAAATTAATGAACTGACCCTTTTAAAAATCAAGTTATTTATCTTGGCCTTGAGCAACAGCAACAATTCCCAGTTCTACCCTCCCCCTGCCATGGGACCCATGCATCAAAACAGTCTGGACTTGGACATAAATTGGATGAAAAGTGGATTTTGGAGATGATAAACCTGGTCCTGAACCCACAATGGTCCTGCAGAACCCTCCTGTGCTCAGGTGTGAAGAGCCAGACTTCTGGCCAGGGAAAAAGCTGGTGCCAGTTGAGTGAAGACAGCTTGCCAACAGCCAAATGCTGCCAAAGCTGGGATTCAGGCCTTTACATGCAGCAGCCTTGACAAAAACACATTCCAAACTTTCTCAGGGCTTCAGGGGAAAAGGGAAAACAAAAAAATAACACCCGGCAGAACAAAATAACAAAACAAACAAAAAAAAAAAAAAACAACACCCTGAAAAACCCCAAACACAGCGCGGAAATCGCGTTTCCTTTCCAGGTGACTGAACAACTCTTTTGCAAGACAGGAAAAACTCTCTCTGTTCCACTCACCTAAGCCTTAAATCAGGAAAACAACGCACCCCTTCTGCTCCAGGAGCACCCACACCTCAATGCAGCGATGAGGAAGGGGGACAGATAGGGGAAAGGGGTTTGGGAGGTTGTTGGATCAGTTTCCCATCCTAAATCAGAAGCCAGAGGGCAAACCTGGCTGCTGCCACGCTCTGGAGAGTGCTCGTTTGAGTACTTGTTTGCAAGGTGACTGAGCTGGGCTGACAGGCCTTCCCTCGCCCCGTTACACACTCAATAATTCATCAGGGCAAATGCATAGATAATTGATGGCAATGAGCACGCACGGCCGGCAGAGGAGGAGAAAATAAAATCACTAATCAGCCTCTGGAGAGGTTTGAACATATTCAGCTGGATGTGTGTGTGTGAAGTGCTGGGATTGGCCGCGTTTCTCCTTTTGCTGAATGATCCGTGTGCTTGGTAGGGCAGGGAGAAAGCTTGGGATGAATCCTGCCATTTTCACACCCCAAGATCTCCCAGTGCCCACCAATCCATGCTGACACCTCCCAGGGGCAGCCAGCACCCGAGCAAGGATTAGCTGGATGGGTTGCAGCTTGCCCACTTGCATTTTATTCATTAGTTTTGTGGTGTTATTTTTTGTCGCGGACCAAAAAGGGCCCAGCCGTGTGCCAAAGACTTGTTGGTGCCAAGACCTCATTAGTGCAGACCTCAGAGATCCTACTCCTCCACCTTGGCCTCTGAAGTGGTTTGTGTTGATGCCTTTCCCCACGATCCCAACCCCAGATATTCACCGAGGCCTCGGGGGCTCCGTGCACAGCTCGGGGTGCCCTGAGGCTCACGGGCTGGGAAGGGAGGGCTGCACTCCCTGGGTGTCAGGGCCATTGGGACACAGCAGAAGTGGCAGCTGGTGGCTCTTAGAGCTGGAAACTCTTTCTCCTAAAATCCCAGGAGGTGCTGTTCCCACACCTGCAAATCAGGTTCTTGCTCCCCCATGCAGAAAGCTCTGGAAATGATCTCCAGGCTCTGGGTGAGCTCTGTCACAACCTCACTCAATGCCTCTTTGTTAAGAGCCATGTGAACTGCACTCCGCTTTGCACAACCTTGCCTCTGCTCAGCCTCTCACCAATTTCTCTCCCTCCTGTTCCCTGATACTCATCTCCCCTCCAGGGCACTGAAACAGCCCTTGGCAGAGTGTGATGAGCCACCCTTTGGTGTGGCAATATCATGACTGATGCAGATGTCACAAAGCTCCTGATTCTTAGTCACAGCAGCTGGGATCTTACAGAAGGACAAATCAATGCATCACACTTCAACCTGCACTAAGTCCCACAAAAAGACCTGATTTTTGGGACAGCACCGTGGCCATGGCAGTGATGTCCCATCCTCTATCTCTCACAGACACTGCAAATTTTCCATGAAGGAAAACTGGGATGGAACAGGAGCCCAAAACTTTCCCCTCCGTGGCACTTTCTCTCCTGGTGTTTCTGAACTCATCTTTCTGAAGGAAAACAAGGTCTGAAACACAACTCGTGTGGGGCAGAGCCTCCAGCAGCCCAGAGGAACATCCCAGGTTGTCAGGCAGGGTGGGAAACATGAGAAAAAAGATCCTAAATCCCAGCAGGGGAATTTCAGGTGGCAAGAAGCAAAGGTGTGAGGCGGCACTTGGCCAAGAGATTGGGGTTGGTAGCTCTGCTCTTGCCAGGGAGCCTTTGCATTGATTGCCAGGCATTTAAATCAGGATTCTGCTGCTCTTCCAGGAGCACAGGGCCTGCCTTGCCCTGCTGGGAGCCCGTTGCAATGAAGGAGTGGGCTCCAGTGAGTCACCCCAGGCCCTTCCTGTGGCAGCAGACTTTCACTGGAGGTCTCTCTGCATTCCACTGATTCACTCCTGCAGAGCCTGAGCACCACAGGGACTGTAAAACTTGAGTTTCCAACACAAGGGGATGGGGGAGCCTTAGAAGGGAGATGAGAGAGATGTGGCAAGATTATAGCTCCAGGTGACATGGCTGCACATGAAAGGCCTGAGATAACACTGGGATGGGGTGAGGACACCCCAAGAGAGAAACTGCACGCCCAGGCATCCCTTCCCCCTTCCCAGTGGGAGCTGGGAGAGATTTATGGGAGCTGTCGGGAAATGGCAGCGTTGTACAATGGCCTGCTTGGCCCTCAGCCAAATAAATCCCTCCCATAAAGAAAGGACTGGGCTGGCCTTTGGCTTGAAAATGGGAAACACGGGGTCCTCTCCTCGAGGTCACTGGTTCAGACCCAGATCCAGCCCATGGCAGAGATGATTTTATCCCAGGACCAGTCAATGGCTCGTATCGAGCGAGGTCTCCAGCCAGGCCATCATTGGCAGCCTTTGGGATAAAGCCTTCTCCTGCCTGGGCAGGATTTCCTCTCTGGATAAATGGAGCACAAAGCAGCCTCAGGAGCCCCTGGAATGAAAGCTCTTCCCCAAAGGGCCTCATCCATCGATGCTCCACTTACAATCTGGTCACTGAGCCACTGTTGGGACTCACACACAGGCCCCAAGCAAGAGCAAGGCCATGCTTGTCCCAGTGTTCCTCATGGAAAGAGATGGAAGAAAAACAGACACCAGGGTGGGATGGGCCACAGATTGAAGAGACAGGGATGACCACCAGACTAGACCATGAGTTTTTCAACTTTGCAAACATCCCCAGCTGCATCCAGCCAGGAAAAGGGCTGCAAAGCAGGGGAGTGGGATGGGAACAGCAGCCTGCCTCTGCTCCCAGCTCTCCCTCCCTGCTGTTCCTTCCCTGCCGTTCTCACAGCTGCTTTGCTTCACCCCCCAAGTCACGGGGAGGGGAACATGCCCCATGGCGAAAGCAGGGAGGCTGGCAGAGCAGGGCTCCTGCAGAAAGAGCTGACACAGCACTGGGAAAGGCCTTCCTGCAATAAAGCTCCCAAAGCCCGTGCTCAGCAACAAAGCACAAAGGCTCCGTCCGCGCCGCGCAGCGCCCGGCCCGCCCCAGCGCGCCCGGCTGATCCAGCTGCCAGCTCCCACACACCTGAGCACACACACAGCCTGCTGTGCCCCACTGCTGCCCACTTGGCTCATTTCCCCTCTCCTGTGGCCTGGATGTGGCTCCAGCTCCTTCCTCAGCTCTTTTCCTGCCGTGTGCTCCTGCTCCCACCTGTCCAGCGCTTGGTTTCGCAACTCCAATCTCCTTTGTCCTGCAATTTCCATGTCACATCTCCTTCCCTCCCCACTGCCTGTGTCCAGGATTGCCTCTCCAGCTGGTCAATGCTTGTGCCTTTCTTTGAATTGCTCTCCTTCCATTGTAGCCTTAAAAATCTTCCCACCCCTCTGGTATCTCCACCGCCACACCCCAGCCCACTCGCCCACCCCTGCTCATCCCCAGCCACTGTTCCACCAGTGGACATGTCCAGGATGGCATTCTGCACTAGGAAAAGCAGGCAGCTGGCCAGGCAAGGACAAAGAATCAAAAATCCAAGACTCTTCTCTCTGGAATCATCTCGCTGCCTGCCAGCAAGGAAAAAACCAAGGTCTTCTTGCTTACCAATTCTAACCTGTAAGCAAAAGAAAGAGGACCACAAGCAGAGCCAATGCTTATTTGGTGGTTGGGTGGGGAAGAAAAGCTGGAAAATCAAGTGTGGAGGAAGGGAAAGAAGTTGGAGCTTTGAGAAGAGGGAAGCTAATTAAGCTGAGACTGTCCTGAGACCTTATCTTGATGGGCTGAGTCCTCAAATGCACACGAGTGTTTTCTCTGCTCTGCCTCTTTCTTGGACTTCCTTGTTGCCTTGGATATTGTTCAAGGAGCTCTGGTCCAGTGCTAAATCTCCTCGAGCTCTCCAGGTGCTAAGGAGGAGAGATTTAATGAGGAGCTGTGAAGAGGGGATCAAGATAGTAACCCATGGAGAGCCTCATTTCCGAAAGGAGGGAACTTGAGGCTGAAGAGATTCAATAAAAACAAAAATAAACTCGATGGCACAGAAAAACGAGAGAACATCAGATCCTTCCCCCCCTCTCTCTGGTCTGTGGAGCTGGAGCAGGAAATGGGGGAGCTCTCAGGGCTGGAGCAGGGAGTGACTCACTCGCCTCCACAATGGGAACGGGACAAAGCCGAAACTCTGCTGACTCAGGCGTGACTTCAGCGCCAGGGTTAATAACTGGCAGCCTCCCCTGGCTGCCCCAGCAGCCAATTCCCTCTGTCCCCACTCAAACCAAGCCTCTTTCATCAGCAGAGATGCCCGGTCACAGGAAATTATCAAAGATTCCAAACGCTGGCCTCGTGTCCAAAACGTGGTGAAAAATGCACCCCTGCCAAAGCCCGCTGGTGCTGGCCAGCCCTGTAATTTTCAAGGAGAAGATCAAAACTCTGACTTTCCTATAGCTGAAATGTGTGTTTAACAGTCACAGCTTTCTGCCTGTGGTTTTGCTTTCCTCCCATTATCTCTCAGGATATAACATATTGCTGATATCTCACTATCTCCCAAAGTTAAAAAGAAATGTTTCCTCCTCTCGGGAGCAGGGATGCCACGCTCTGTTCTTCTGTAAT
Organism: Agelaius tricolor; assembly: GCF_023055355.1. Taxonomy (NCBI): domain Eukaryota; kingdom Metazoa; phylum Chordata; class Aves; order Passeriformes; family Icteridae; genus Agelaius; species Agelaius tricolor. Next base: position 6,596,315 of record NW_027269289.1, on the reverse strand, counting down.
TTGTTTCGAAAGACAGAAACAAGCAAATTTTTTTGTAACCAGGAGAATGTGATATATGCTCTGGTGGCTGACAAGTAGGGAAAAGCTTTGCGAACAAGACAAATGCAAACATGGCACCAACAGATGCAATGGACAGACACCCTTTGCTGGCTCCCTGCCTGTGATTTCTCTTTTAATGTGTTTTTATCTTGCCCTAGAGATATCTCTGCAGGGAAGTGGGAAAGGCTCAGACCTCCCAACTTTCTCTGGGTTGTTTAAAGATTCCAGCCCATGAACAACAGCCCAGAAAGAGCAGTGAGCACAAATAACCTCAAATTCAATGCTCTGCTTGATTTCCAACCTGCTGCTGCTCAGCTTTCTTATCATCAAACCCCTGTGTAAGGAATTTCTACAGATTTCACTTCTTAGAGCAGAGGCAGACACAGCTCCAGTCCTACCTGGGCCCCATCGGCAGGAATCACTCTGCATATTTATGGAAAAAAGCTTTGCATCTTCAAAAGGCTTTTCAAACAGCAACTAATTAATCCTCCAACACCCTGAGAGGCAGGAAAGCCTTATTACCCCTGCTTTCAGGGGTGGGGAAACCAGAGGTGCTGAATGACAAAGAGATGTGCCCAAGGCCACCCAGGCAAGCAGCGGCAATCTCACCGGGCTGGAGGTGGGGATGTGCCGAGGATGGTGGCAATTCCCACCTGAGGGAGCAGGGATGGAGGCATTTGTGGGGAGCCCCACAGCCCCACCCACCCCTCATGCAAATGGCAGAGTCACCCTCATTTCCACGGCTGGGGAAACCGGGGGAGATGAAGGGGAAAATCCATTTAATAGGCAGAGCGTGGAAACCTAAACATTGCCCAGGTAAGAGCTCCACTAGAGGTTCCCAAATAGTGGCTCACGATTTTACCAACCCTGAGCAAACTGCTTGCAACCAAATCTCTGAGATTTTGTGCTAAGGACGTGCCAGAAATCAGGAGAGACTTTGAGGCTGGGGGTGAGTGTGCCATTCACCCTCTGAACAAAGCCAGCCCCACATTTCTGAAATATCCCATGTGCTGAAAAACAGTGGGGTTAGATTAGATTTTAGGAAGAAATTCTCTGCTGTGAGGGACTGGCACAGGTTTCCCAGAGAAGCTGTGGCTGCCCCATCCCTGGAAGTGCCCAAGGCCAGGCTGGAGGGAGCTCTGAACACCCTGGGATGGTGAGAAGTGTCCCTGCCCATGGCAGGGGGTGAAATGGGATCAGCTTTGAGGTCCTTTAAACCCAAACCCTGCTGTGACCCCCGTGCTGGGTGGAGATGCAGCTCTCCCATCCATTAAGGTCCCAACCTCCATGCAGGCTGTCTGAGGAATGATTGCTGGGCTCAGAGGGGCCTGCAAGAGCCAGCACTGTAAACAAGGGACAAGACCACCCATTAAAGGCAGGCTGAGCATGGGGAGGGGGGAGGAAAGCAGGGAGGGAGGGTCAGAGCCCAGCAGGGAGACCTCCCACCACGGGTCACACTCCCTGCCCCATCCTCTGCCCTGCCTGGGCTTTGCTTTCCTGGGAGACCCACCAGGTACAGCCCCTCTGCCCTGCCCAGAGAAGCAAGGGCTGTCAGCAAGGGCTCAGGGAGGCCAGAGCAGAGGGCAAGGCAGGAGGAGCAGGGAATTCTGCAGAAAAAAAAAAAAAAAAAAGATTATTTGTCCTGCAGAGAGTTCACAAACCCCCATTTCCATTTGGGCACCTCTCAGTGGGAGCGTTGCTGCTTCTGCTGAGTTAACTGGGGATATAGACACAAAAGTTGTATCTCCTTAGTGATTGTAACACAATGAGGGACACAGGTGATCCTCCAGGAAGAGAAATTAAAGATTTCTCCATGCCTGATTGTCCCACTGTCCAACAAGGTGGCTTTGTGCTTCCAGGTAGCCCCAGGGAGGAGCTGGGCTGTGCCACAACACTCAGGGGAATTTGATGACAAATGTCCCTGAGGAGGTGGAGTGACACCAGTGCTGAGTGCCTCAGTGCCCAGGGACAAAGTTGTCCCTGCAAACACCACCTTCAACACTTCTGGGGGCCTCTCCCAGGGTGTTTCACTTGAATTCTGAGCAGGAAGGTTGGGATCCCCACAGGCCTCAATCCCTGGGGCAGGCTGGAATCACACATTTGTCCTAAAACTGTTCCCCAGGTCCTGATCCATGAGAGATCAGGCAGGACCAAAAGCAATCAGCTCCTCATGGAGATCCATGCACAGGGAGAGGGATAGAGAAGCCAGCAGCCAACTCCCCATCCCCAGCCTGGTGCTGCAGAAACCAGGCCTGGATTTTCAGGGTTAAACAGCTCAGTTGGCCTTAACTGACAGATTTCATTGCCTTTCATGGTGATTTCATTGCCTTTTGTTCAACTACATCAGCACAAGGCTCCGTGTTCCCTTCTCAGGGAGCAACAAGCCACGTGCAGAGGGATGTGGAAGCCAGATGGATTTTCCTGTGCCACTGGGGAGAGCTCCAGGGAGTCATCCTGCTCTTCCAAAGACCGGGAGGTCAACTGCTCTCAGGGGACTCCTGTGTGCTTTGTCTCAGCTCAGACTAGAGGCTGCCACAAAAATGGAAAGCATGCTATGAAAAATAACCAGAGCTGGTGGAACATTTTCCAGCACAGCATATTTTTCTGATGGAAAGTGTCACTTAGTCCAAGCCAAAACCATCTACTGGAACGTGCTGATTTTGGCAAAATTCTACTAAAAAAAAAAACAAACCCAAAAAAAACCCAACCAAAAACCTTTTGATAAGTTTGAAATGGTTTTTCCTTGTGGACTCTCATTTCTTTGAAATGGCATTATGGTAAAACACTGACCAGGAGTGCAGCCAGGATGGGATGCTTTGCTTGCCATGGGATGGGGGCATTTTGGATGAAGCCAGGCCAAAGTTTTCTTTTGAAATTTCCCTTTTGTGGAAGTTTTCAAAGCAGAAGGAAACCTCCCTCTGAAACTGCCAACATCCCCACTCTGCCAGCCCATCCTGCCTTAGTCATCCCCAGAGCTGACCTTTCCAGCAGCTCTCACCCCCAAACACAAATCACCTCCCTGTGCCTCTCCCCACCTTCACTCCCCACACCCCCTGATCCATCTGGGTTCATCCTCTCCTGCCTCTCATCCCACCCTGTCCCTGGAGTTTTCTGGGGGCTTGGGCCAGCCCTGCAAGCTGTGTGGGACCCCCAGCCCCTCTGGAGCCCCTCTCCCTCTGGGTTCTCTCTGCTCCTCCTTCCCGACAGACGGATTTGCTCCCACCCTGCACCTGCCTGCTGTGCCCACCTCCTCCTCCTCCTCCACAAGTCTGCTGCTTGTGCCTTTCCACTCTCTAACAACTCCAGGGGAGGCTGGTTGAGAGAACTCCTGTTCCTTTCAGATTTGGGGGCAAAAAAGAGGGGGAGAGAGAGAGAACACAAACCAGGCTATTACATTTTTTTACCAGACGTGACAATATGGACACAGTTCCTCCAGAACATTGTGCATATTTTAAGACAAACTTTACCCCAAAAATGTCAGCCAGCTCTCCTGGTGGGAGGAAGAATGAAGGAATGGAAGGGTCCTCCAGGTTTCCAGCAGAACTTTTATCTTGGAAAAGCTGGAAACTCCTGAGCACCTTCCCCAGCACAGCATGCTGCTTCCCTGCTGCCTCCCAAGGGCTGGAGCTCCAAAATTCCCCATTTCCCATGGGAGCAGCTCTGTCCTCCAGCAGGGGAGTGCTCAGGGTGGGGAAAACGGCTCTGGAGACAAACCAGTGGGGGCAGGAGCAGGGAGGCCTGGAGGGGAGATGGGCTGGGCTTTGCCCAGAGAGGTTGTGGACTCTCCATCCCTGGAAATATCCAAGGCAAGGTTGGATGATGGGACTCAGGAGAAGCTGTCCCTGCCCCTGGCAGGGTGTGGAATCAATGGTTTTTAAGGTCCCTTCCAACCCAAAACATGCTGTGACTCCATGCCCTGACCTCCCATGCCAGGAGCATCACCCGGGTGAGGAGGAGCTGTGCAGGAGGAATCCCAAGGAGGGAGACAAGAACTCCTCCTCAGAGGGATGGGAGCAGCCTGGCTGTTGCTCCCCTTGGTGCTCCACCACCTCTGGACCTGGGGTGGCTCGCAGGCTGCAGTGTCACTTGTCTGTCACCCCTGCTTGAGCTAAGGACTGCTCAGAGCCACCTTTACTTGGTGCTTAGGGAGCAGAGTGGCAGAGAGAACACAGCTGGATTCTTGGCTACCTAAAGAGATGGATGGGAGGATATAAATAGCTAATGGCAAGAGGAAAGAGGACAAAAAGTCCCATTTCCAATTTGGTAAAAAACTGACCAGAATAGTAGTGGAGGAAGACTTCCAGAAATAAGCATGTGGGTATTAAATGAATGGAAAATGAATTAAAAGAGAAGACAGGGAAAAGAGACTAAAAGGAGATTCTGAACCTGTTTGAACAGTAACTGTCCCATCTTGGAAAAAGAGATTATGTCACCTGGGTGCCACAAACCCTTACTGGAGGTGACTTCAGAGTGACAAGAGGCAGTGGAGCAGGAAGATAAGTATGCAGATAAATGTCATTAACCCCTGTTAGTGCAGGGCTCTGAGAGTTCAAAGGCCCCATCTGCAGTGAAGGATGGAGGTCACAGGGACTGTGTCTGCAAAAACTCTGAGAGGAGGCAGTTGAATAAACCAAAAGTTTCTTGCAGGCTTGGGAACCAAGGGCTGTGACAGTCACAGGGAGCTCAGCGGATCAAGAAGGGGAGAGAAGATCATTCCAGGTGTGCCAAGGTGGGGTCTGCCTCTGAGGTCATCCCTGACCCACAGGGATGCAGCAAACAGAGCTCAGAGGATGGGAAGGATGTGCCCCAAAGGGAAGGGAAGAGCCTTCCTTGAGGGGAGGGACACACCTTCCTCAGGAGAGATCCCATCAGAGAGAAACAGCAGCCCTGGGAAGGACAACAGCAGCTCTCAGCTCTTCTCAGGGCGAGCTGTGAGGATCCCCATGGCTGTTCCCAGCCCTGGGGCCTCTCCAGATCCACAAACACCCAGCCAAGGATGGGGACATTTCGCTGTGGATGTCCCCAAGCGAAGCACCCAGACGGGGAAGCCACACAAAGCCCAAGAGGAAGAGGAAGTTTACAGCTGTCCTCAGAAAAGTCAGCGTGGCCTTTCCTCTCAGAGGCTCCACATCCCCTGGGAAAGCACAACAACTCATCTGCAAGTCTGCACAGAGCCCTCTGGGAGCTGCAACCTGGGGCCTGACAACTCCGTGGCAAAGTGTGAATCCAAAGTAATTGCACTGTTTGCTCTGGGAATACTCCAGATACACTTGGCATAACAGAGGAGCACTCAGAATTCTCTCCTTGTAGGATCTACAAACCCCCTCTTTCTTTACATCCCCAGGATTTTCTCTTCTCCCTTCTTTCTTTCCATTGCAGTGATTTTAGAATTTTAGAATTTTTTTTCGAGTTTCTGCCTTCACTCTCTGCCTGTTAATGAAATCTTTTTATCCTCCAAGCCTGCCTTGCAGAGAGGGGGATCTCTGGAGCAGACACTGAGGGCAGGGTCCCTTGGGCACAGATACAAACGATCTGCAGGCTGGGGCTGCAGGCTTGAGCCATTTTAATTACCTGCGAGCAGAGCACCAGCCAAGGAATGGCCAATGTGCAAAGCAAGCCCAGGATGTCTCACCAGGCTCCTGCTGATCCTCTGTCAGATTAAATTCTTTGGTGAGAGCTGCCCTGCAGTTTTATGGCAGTGATGACCCCCCTGCACTGGGCTGGGGCAGAGCCTGAGCTCCCAGAGCTCTGCAACTGCAAACTGTGACACCAAGGAACTCCAGCAGGGTTTGAAGCTGCTGCTTTTCTATCCCTAACACAGCAGAGATCCCTCTGAGTCCAAAATCCTGCACAAAGGTCTCCCCTTCTCCCATCCTGAGGTCCAAAGTCATCCCTGTAGCTGGAGAGGCAGATCCTCTCTATCTGTCCCCATCCTACCAAGCCCTTCCCAGCTCCCCGTGGTCCCCTCATATCCCTTCATCTTCCTCAGATGCCCACAGCAAACCCAGGGGAAGGAAAATGGTGTTTGGGTGTGTGTCTGTGTGGGCAGAGGGAAGGGAAGGAGCAGATCTTTCCCAGGGACTCAGACAGGAGTCAGGGCTGAGCAGCAGCTCTCCCCCAGCTGGGATGGACATTTGGGGCACCCTGGCTTTGTTATTAGGTTATGGCAGGGGTCCTTCAAGCAGGAATGGCAAACTGTGCTGTCAGAAACTCCCCTCTGCCTCCTTGCCAAGCTCTCCCCAAGCAGGGATGGACATTTGGGGCACCCTGGCTTTGTTATTAGGTTATGGCAGGGTCCTTCAAGCAGGAATGGCAAACTGTGCTGTCAGAAACTCCCCTCTGCCTCCTTGCCAAGCTCTCCACAGGGAATTCTGTCCTCTCCCAGCTGGCAGTGGCTGTGCTGCACAGCCCTCCTTGGTTCCATCCCTTGTGCCCCGTGCCTGCAGGTGCTGGGGAGGGCACAGCTGAGGCTCCCACGGGACTCAGGGTCCCCATTCCTCCCATTTCCCTGGCCCTGCTGCATGGGAAGCCGCACCCTGACCTCTTCCAGCTCCAACTTGCTTTCCCAAATTGGGCTGGTTTAGGGCAGGACGTGCCTGGGCCTGCCACCTCCTCCCCAAGCCTTTGAAGGCAGCCACGTAGGCAGCTGCACCCACAGACTTTGGTGTGGAAAAGCCACAAATCCCCTGAGTCACCTGGCTCCAGCCTCTGAAGGTTCCTGTTCCCTCTCTTGGTGGGACAGACAGGCCCAGGACAGCAGGACTCCCTTCCCAAGAACTCCTGGGAAGGCAGGCTCCTGTGCCAGGCTTGGGAGCAGGGCTCTGGAGCTCAGGATGGGAAAAGGGGGGTCCTTTGTGCAGGATTTGGGACTCAGAATAGAAGGGGAGGCCTTTGAGAAGGATTTTGGACCTCAAAGTGGGAGAAGGGGAGACAGGATTTTGGAGCCCAGGATGTGTGAAGGGGAAATTTTTGTGCAGGATTTTGGACTCAGGGTAGGAGAAGGGGAGGCCTTTGAGAAGGATTTTGGACCTCAGGATGGGAGAAGGGAGGGACTTTGTGCAGGATTTTGGACCTCAAAGTGGGAAAAGGGGAGACAGGATTTTGGACTCAGGATGCAAAGAGAAGAGGAGACCTTTGTGCAGGATATTGGACCTCAAAGTGGGAGAAGGGGAGATTTTTGTGCAGGATTTTGGACCCAGCAGAGCAGATGGCTCCCTGCAGGGTGAGCCCCAAGTCAGGGGGCTCTGGTGTTCTTCAGCCTCAGCAGAGGAATCTGCCTGCCTGGGGGGTTCTCTGTGCTCAGCACTGACCCATTTCCCCTTCCATTTCCATTTCCACCCCATTCTCCCCCTCTCCTTGTCCCCCAGTGCTCTCCATGAGGGGCTGAGGGTGAGCTGGGTGTGGAAGGAGCCACCTGGCAGGCAGGGCACAGAGCAGGGTGTGTGCCCAGGGAACATTTCAGGGCAGAGGAAACACGTGCAGTGCTCCAAGGACACAAAACCCTCCTGGATTTCCGCAGCCCCAGCTCCAAATCCCCCACCAAGGCCATTTTCTCAGCCAAAGGGACAATGGGAGCTGACATAAACAATCCCACAGGATCAGCACATGGACACCCAGCCCGCCCCCACTGCTGCCTCGCCTCCCCCCCAGCCCAGCTGAGGCCAGCAAGACACAATGTGTAATTAGGTTAATGAGCTAAGCCCGGATTTTAATTGGGATTCCCCGATTTACTGCTCTATCTCCTCCTTTTGTTTTACTGCTGGTGCAGGTTCCTAAAAGCTGCCCTTGCTGAAGGCCCCGATAGTAGAAAGGTCTTAGGGATCTTTAATTGTATTTAATCATCGAGGTAATTAATGATCCTTGAGCAAAATGGAGATTGCATCTAGAGTAGCTCCAGTCTTGCCCTTTAGCATCTGTTGTGTCTGGGCACAGGAATTCTGCAGCAGGCAGGACAGGGGTTCACACAGAGCCAGACAAAAGGAATGGAAGAGAGAGGAGAGTGGTGGGGAGAGAAGGGACTGGGGGGAAAAAGCCCATTTGAAATGGAGAAGGAGCTGGGTAGAAGAGAGGGAAGCAGGGAAAGGGGAACAATGGCATTCCTTCCCCTCACAGGCAGGAGCCATTGAATTGCAGAGCCAGGGGGGACGGCTGCTTGTTCCCTGTGTCCCCAGACTGGACAGCCTTGGCTCAGACAGCTCCCATGAGACAACCACCAGCTCCTGCTGCTCCCCTTCTCCATCCCTTCCCTCCCTCTGGCACGGTTTCACAGCCCTTTTTTCTCAGGGAGACGTTCCCAAAGTTCAAAACCTTGAGCTGGAACAGTGGAGAGGGGGAGTGATGGGGCAGCAAGTCCCAGCACGTCCCCTCTCTGCCAGGCCACAAACCCTGCACCTCCCATCCCTGCTCCCAACCCCTCCAGAGCACAAACAGAGCCTGTCCAACCAGAAATGGGGCTGCCTGCTCCAACCTGCCCCAGAAAGGCAGATTTAGTGAGAAATGTCACAGGCAAAGCAGCAGCAGGGACGTGGAACCAGCCCCTGTGTCTTGGGATGGATCAGAGCTGTCCTGAGCACGGGGATGTGTGAGCAGGGGCTGTGCTGCCTTGTTGAGGAATGTCCCCTGGCTGCCAGCCCTGGTGACAAGGGACAGCTCAGCCCAGGAAAAGCACTGCCCTCCCCTCCTCCAGCCCCAGTTTGTGCAGGACAGTTGCACAAACTGCACACAAAGCACTGCAGCCTGTAGTGGGGTGATGTTTGGGACCATGTGAGTCCTCCCAAAAGGAAAAATCCAGATCCCCCTTCTCATTCCCATTCTGGTGGGGTAGAGCATGAGTGAAGGGTCCTGGTATGAGCCTGCTGTGATTCTGTCCCTGCAAATGAACCCCAGATTGGGCCAAATAAGCTCTGTGAGCTGGCACTGAGTTGTTGGGCTGGGCTGGCATTTCCAGCTGCCCACAAGCTGAGCTTTGGGAGAGGGGCAGCCTGAGCCAGGGTTAGGGGCTGGGGGCTGAGTTCCCCTCCAGATACTGAGAGCTCAGTTTTCCCTGCAAAGCTGGGGCTCTGTTTCCATGGGAAAGGCTCTGCACAGAGCCAGGCCTGGCTGGGAATCTGCCCCTTCCCACTCTGGAACAAGCTGCCTTCCCAGGCAGGTTCCAGCTTGCTTGGGCCGGCAGCTTGGCAGATCTCATTTCTGCTGTTTTCTTCTCCTTTATTGCCTCCTGATCTGCCCCAGGGCTTGAGAGAGGGCTGCCTCCTCCTTCTGAGCATTAGCAACCCTGCCAGTTTTCCCCACTTGGAATATTTCATGCACAGGCCCTGGTTTCTCCCACGCTCCCTCCCCATCCACCCTCTCCACCCCAGGTCCAGCTGTGGCTCCTGTGGCAGCTGGAGCCTCCAGGGGCTGGCACAGCTCAGGGGGTGCCCCTGCCCTGCTCCCTGGGCCTCAGCCTCCAGCCACAGCACAACTGGGAACACCAGGTGGGAGATACTGGGAGGGGCAGAGCGAGGAGGGACACCCAAAAATGGGGACATGGAGCACAGAGGGGACAAGGTCACAGGGCTGTGCACAGGGGCACTGCAGTGGGGAATAAAGGGCTGGGAGATGGGGAAAGCCTGGCTACAGATGCTTTGGGATGGATCAGAGAAGAGAAGAAGGGGGAGATGTTGGAATCTGAAATGCAGGGAACACTCAGAACTTTAGGCCTGTAAGCCAGAGCTTAGAATTAAACACAAGATTTGATCTGAGACCTTGGAAAAGGCTTCCAGACTTGGAAAACTTCCAAACTTAGGTGAAAACTTTGGTCCTGCCCCCATGCCTGGCAGAGCAGGGTCCAGCCTTTGTCCCAAGGCTGATCTGCACAGCCCCTGATGCTGGGAATGGCTAAGCTGATTGCAACAGCCCCTGAGATCTGCATCAAGCCTCTCCTCCCTCCCAGCACACCAGATCAGGCTGCCTGATTGTGTCATTTATTCCCCCATAAACAAAGCAACCAGAGGAGAAACTCAGCCCAGAAATGAGAAACCTTCCAGGAGACACAGCTGGGCCAGGCAGGAGGAGCAGGGCAGGGCAGAGCTCCCTGGGCTGACCTCACTTGGGCTGGAGGCCCAGCAGCATCACCTGCAGCTGGCAAACGCCCCTGGTGGGTCCATCCTGCCCCACAGCACCGTCAGAAAAGCACCTGGAGCAGAACACAGCCAGCCCTGGAGCTCCAGGGCAGGAGCTGATCCCTGCTTGCCACAGCAGGGAGGAGCTGCCCCTTCCAGGCACGTTCCCTGCTGTCCCTGCTGCCACCACCAAGAGCTTTCCCTGGGCTGAACAGCAGGCCTGAGGTCCCAACCCAGAATCTGCAGCGGTGGGGCTCAAATGCAGCTGCCTGCTCCCAGGGCTGGGGTTAGAGCCCAGCAGGGAGGGACTCCAGCAGCTCCCACCCTCCTGTGGGGTGCAGGGCTCCAGGGCTCCTGTGCAGCCCTCCCAGCTCAGGACGTTCTGTGCTTCCAGCAGCGTTTGCAGCCTCACTTGGGGAGCAGCCACAGCCACAGGGGCACTGCAGGGTGAACCAGTGTCACCAGCCATGGTGGCCTGCACTGCAGGGGAGCTGGGCTTGGTCTCTTCCACCAGGCAGCACTGACAGAAGCAGAGGACGCAGGCTCCAGCTATGGCAGGGAAGGGACAGGTTGGATATTAGGAAGAAATTTTTCACTGAAAGAATAATAAAGCACTGGAATGCTCTTCCCAGGGAGGTGCTGGAATCACCATCTCTGGATGTGTTTAAAAACAAACTGGACATGGCACTGGGTGCTATGGTCTGGTTGAGGTGTGAGGGCACAGGTTGGGCTCGATGTTCTTAGAGGTCTCCCAACCTCATCTTTCTGGGATTCTGTGATTAATTCTGTGATTCTGTGACTCTGATTCTGTGATTCAGTGATTCTGAGAGGCTGGGCAATTTCAGCATCCAACAGAGCTGGGACACCCTGAGGAGCAGGGGATGCAGCAAACAGAGCACAGAGGGTGGAATGAAATGGTTTTTAAGATCCCTTCTTAAATGTAGAGTTAAGAATAAAATGTTTTTTTTAAAAATAATTAAATGTTTAAGAATTAAATGTTTTTTTAAGAATTAAATGGTTTTTTTAAGAATTACATTTTTTAAAGAATTAAATGTTTTTTTAAGAATTAAATAGGTTTTTAAGAGCCCAGGGCAGGAGCAGGGGCTGGGCCCCCCTTGGATAACCTCCCCCTGTGCCCCAGAGCCCCTCCAGGTGTTTTTGGGGTGCTCCCCCTCAGCCAGGGCTGCCCTGGGAGAGCTGGAGCTGTCCCTGGAGCTGCTCAGCCTGGCTCTGGTGCCTTCTCCTGTGCTGGAGCTGCTCAGGGCTGATTTCCCTCTCTGTGCGTGCCAAGGGCAGCAGCAAAGCTCTGGCTGTGGCTCAGCTCTGCCTTCCCAGGAGGAAGAGGAAGAGTGGCAGGCACAGAGGCAGCACACAGGCACCTGACTCACACTTCCCTTGTGTTTTCCCCTTCTCCCACCCTCCACAGCACCTCTGGCTCTGTTTTTCTGGCACCTCTGCACACAACAGCATCGCTCTGTGCCGTGCCAGGAGGAGCAGCCTGACAAATTCCCAGCAGGGAAATTCAGTGTACAGGGGAAGGGGAGGGCACCTGGCCCTGTCACACTGCAGAAACACCTCCTTGTCACCCCAGCCTTCAAAGCTCTGCCCATTCACAAACATGAATGCACCCAGCAACTGGAAGTTTCAGCCACAAAAAAAAAACCAAAACACCCAAATTGGAGTTTTCAGCCACACAACAGCAAAAAGCCCCCACTGCCCTTGCTTGGTGCTGCCAGAGGAAGGATCAGGCCAAAGCATGAAGAGATTGTCTGAAAACTCCTCTTGATCCACTGCCTTGGTTTTTTACAGAGGTGGGGACAGAGCAAGGGATCTTGAGGGAGGCAGAGAAGGCACTGGCTGTAGCACAGTCCATGAAACCTCAGAACCACTGCTCAAATAGATTTTAAATGGAGTCCCAGGCCTTCCTGCACTGAGGGTGATGAAGAATAAAATGAGCTGAGAGCTTTTCAGTGCACACACTGAGGACAAATGGCTTTTTAATTGATAATGCCAGGAGCTGGAGCCAGGGGATTCATCAGCAATGTTTTGGCACCTCTCAGGACTGCAGGATTCTGCCCATACTTGTGTTAAATGACACATTAACAGGAGCAGGAGTGCAAGAAGAGTGCAAGGACTCACAGCAGCTCCAAGAACTCTCTGAGTCCACCCATGGAGAGCAGCTCCTGCAGTGCTGACAGCAGCTCCTTTGGCTTGGATTGTCCCCAGAGCAGCACCACAGCTGTGCCAGGACACAGTGAGCACAGGAGATGATGATGGTTCAGCTCCAGCACAGTCGTCCTGCCCAGCTTTGGGAGGCTGGGATGCCCCTCGTGCCATCCCCCTGTGCCCTGCCCACCCTGGCTGTGTGTTCTCCTCTCCACTCCCCTCAGGAAGCCCTTCCCAGCTTTGCTTTTGTGTGGCTCCTTGGGAGCAACCCAGGCAAGGAGATGATGAATTCTGGAGAGACGGTAATGACTTCTGTCAGATTAATAAATTAACAAATCTCCCATTTATTCTCCAGATTTAATTTCCAATCCTTGCGTTTTCTCTTCCTGCCATGCAAAAACACCAGGGAAAACCACGGGAAGGCACCAGAGAAGCAGGGAAGGGGAGAAGGAGGCTCCAAGAAAGGGCCACCTTCCCCAGTGGGAAGCTGTTAAGCATCTCCAAGCCACTGAAAGGGCTCCTAAAGTTGCAGAAAGGTGAGAGGAGGAGGAGGAGAAGCTCTGCCAGCACAAGGAGCAGCCCCCCTTGATGGAAAATCCCAGCTCACAGTGCAGACATCTTCATCCTGGCTCCCTGTCTGCACCCACTGCAAAGCCAGCGAGGAGAAATTCTCAATTCAGGCACTCTGCAGAAGAAATCCACCTTGGGCTGGATAAATCTGGCAGTGCCTATTTTTTCCCCTGGACACGAGGGAGTCTGGATGATTTGCTCCATTTTCCCTTTTTGTTCCAAAGCAGGGAACTCAGTGAAATGGAGCCTTTCTCACTGACCTGGGCAAGAGGGAGAGCTCTGCTCATCCAGAGGCCTCCCCAACCACTGCTGAAATCTCTTGTGGAGGAAACCTCAGCCTCTGTTGTCTCAAGGAGCTGCTGAGCTGGAGAAGCCATTCCAGGAGAGCCTTTTCTGTTCAGAAATGACTCCTGAAGTGCTGCTCTCCTTAGAGGGTCTAAACCAGGACAGCCACAAGGGGAACATCAGCTGAGCCTGCCTCCTCCTCCTCCTTGTCACCGCTGGGTTTTGCCCGATTTTCTGAGCAGAACTCGTCTTTCCCCTTCTCCCTTTGTAAATTCCCCCTCTGAGAAAAGCGACACCGGCTGAGGGTCGGATTTCAGCCTCATCACTTAAAGATGATGTGGTTTAGCCCAGTGCTGGTCCAGCCTGGGTAAAATGATGCCTGGTGCCACCCCCTGCTGCCCTCGTGGAGCAGCCCAAGGCACAGGCAGTGCAAACCCAGCTGGGTTTGCAGCAGGCACTGCTAAACAGGACCTGCCCCTGTTTCCCAGCTCAGCAGAGCTCAAGCGGAGCATCCACGTAGAAATAATAGGAAGGGGAGGAAAATTAGGATCCTACTGCGGGCCATCAGGTCTTTTCCATTCCTTTCCCAGTCATCCATCCCTGGATGACCCTGGATTCCCTGCCTTGCTCACAATTTCTTGCTGACAAGCACACAGGCAGGAGGATGAGAGGTTTTGTGCCAAAAAATAGGTGGGCAGAGCAGGAATAGGAGCAGAGAAGCCAACAGAACTGAGCTCTCCTGCTCCAAGCATTCCTCTCCCGAGCATCCCACACAGCAGCATGCTCACCTGTGCAGGTGCAGGGCTAAGGCAGTGCTTTGCTTTGCTATTTTGGGGAGGCAGAAGGCAAATCCCCCGAGGATTGCTGTTCCATGGCCACAGAAGGTAAAAAAAAAACCCCAGAATTGTCAGAGCATCGGGGGGGGGTAGGAGGGTCAGGACAGATGGAGATGAGAGATCTCTGCAGCCAGGGCGTGGAACTTGGGGGTTATTGCAAAGGGCCTGGGTGCAGGGCCCTGCTGGGAGCTGCCAGGCACAGCTCAGAGCAGGACTGAGAGAAGAGAGAGAGGATGAGAGGGTGAGAGAGAGAGTAAAAGGGGTAAGAGCGTGAAGTTCACGTCACAACACCATAAATCTTCTTCTGTGCTGAATATTCTAATTCTCACTGACCAATCTAGTCCAAGACACAAATCCTACAGCATTTCCATACAGCCTATAAGAATCATTACATCACCATCCTGTGTTACATTCTAAACAAGCTCTTTCCTCTCCAAGCCTTGGAAAGCAAGGCCAAGCCTGCAGCCTGCTCAGAGCCCCAGAACCTCTGTGTCCCCCTCATCCAGGGCTCTGAAAACCACTTGCTTGCCATTGTCTCTAATTTGTTTGTGTACAAACTTTATATTTAACCTTGTAAGGAGAGTTAAACCACATTACATCACCACCCTGGGTTACATTTTAAACCCTAAAAACTCCTCTTTGGGCCCCTTCTGCCAAGCTGCAGGGTCTGCTCTGCCCCTTGGGCCTGTCTGCAAGCAGAGGGTGTTGTTCCATCAAAAGGGGATCACCTTCAGTCTAGCCACACCATTGTTTTCCAGTTGTTCAGTAACCGAGGGATCTCAAAGCTTGCTTTCATTTCAATCTCACTGATAGTTTCCATATTCTCCAAATCTTTCGCCAGGCATTTATATTGATGAGGCTTTCCTGTTTCACCTTCCCCAGCCCAGAACAAAGGGCAGCATCTCCCTGCCCCCTCCCTGCAGCCTAATCCTCCCGGGCAGGCCGCAGTGTCCCCCGGGGGGACAGCGCTGTCCCCTCCCCGGCACAAAGGGGGCTCAGCCCAGCCCGGCAGCGGGAACAAAGCGCCGGGGCCGGGAGCGGAGCGCAGCCCGGCAGCATTGCCATGCTAATGAGCGCTCCCCGTTCCATCCCGCCGCCCGTGGCAAATGGGAGCGAAAATCCAGCCTTGAGAGGATGCAACTTTTATGTCCGATGAGCGTCGCTGAGCTCCAGCACCAATCCTCTGCCTCGGTTTATTTTTAATTGACTCCTACTAAGCCGGAGTGCATTTTCATCCCTTCCAAATGGAGCAGCTGTTGAAACTGAAAATCAGCAGCAGAAAGTGCGGACGTTTCTATTTTGCGGTGTTCGCTCCTCAGCGCTCCATTTCCAAACCTCAGCAGCCTGCCCAGAACAAAGGATGCCGTGGTGCAGAGCATTAACCCCATCCTGAAACCTCATCCTTGCAATCCTCGCATTCCGCTCTGAAAGCCTCACATTCCATCCTGAAACCTCGGCATTCTCAGCCGGATCCCTCCTGCCCTCCTGACATCCTCATCCTGCACCCCTTGATATCCCCATCCTGTACCACTCACATCCCAATCCTACACCCTCTTATATCCCCATCCCGCACCCCCAACACCCCATCCTGCACCTCTCAAATCCCCATTTTGCAAAATCTGTGTCCCCATCTTGCATTCCTCACATCCTCAACCTGCATCCCTTGATATCCCCATCCTGCTACCCCTATATCCCCAAACTGCAACCTCTGCATCCCAATCCTGCATCCCCAAACCCCTAATCTTGCATTCCTCATGTCCCCATCCTGTACCATTCACATCCCCATCCTACACCCTCTTATATCCCCATCCTGCACTCCCAACACCCCATCCTGCACCTCTCAAATCCCCATTTTGCAAAATTTGTGTCCCCATCTTTCGTTCCTCACACCCTCGTCCTGCACCCCTTGACATCCTCATCTTGCACCTCTCAAATCCCCATTTTGTAAAACTTGTGTCCCCATCTTGCATTCCTCACATCCTCAACCTGCAACCCTTGATATCCCCATCCTGCACCTCTCAAACCCCCATCCTGCAACCCCTGCATCCCAATCCTGCATCCCCACCCTCCCCATCCTGCATTCCTCATGTCCCCATCCTGTACCACTCACATCCCCATCCCACACCCTCTTACATCCCCATCCCGCATCTCTCAAACCCCCAGTTAGTAAAATCTGTATCCCCATCTTGCATCCCCATCCTTCCTTCCTCACATCCTCATCCTGCACCCCTCAAATCCTCACCCTTCAGCCCCTGCACCCCCATCTTGCCTCACTTCCATCCTCATCCTTCAGAGCTGCATCCCCAGCCTGGATCCTTCACACCTGCACCCTGCAGTGCCAGGTCTGTGGGTTTTCATCCCTCCCTGGATCCTGCACTGGGTGTCACCAGCACGGTGACAATGTGCCACCCCACAGGGTGAGACTGGGAAAGCTCTGTCCCCAGGCAGGGAGTGCTTCCATCCCTTCCAACAGGGTCAGCACTCTTACCCTGTGCACAACTGACCAGCACACAAACCCCAGTGTCGCCCTGGTTTTTTTAATTTTTCTAAGTTTTTTGATGTTTACATTCTTGTAACTTTCTTACACACTTGATGTAAATGACTGATTGTTTTGCATTATTTTATGGAGGGGGAGAAATTTAATGAACTGTTGGTTTGTCCAGTGTCATTGGAGAGGTGGCACTGTCATCCTCCAATCCACTGCCACTTTTGAAAATCTTTAAATGGTAAAGTCAGAAATTAAACTTCTCTCCTTTTTACCTTAGAGAGCTGCATGACTGTGTAGTTTTATTTTTGTTTATTTATTTATGGCTTCTAGTGATACCCCAGCACCTGAGAAAAGCCCTGGCAAGGCTCTGGCCCCTGGAGTGGACAGCTGGACGCCAGGAGCTCATCCCAAGGCTGGGATTTAGCAGGCAGGATGTTGGGATCAGGCACCAGAGCTGACAAGCTTTGGTCCTGCTCACAAACAAATCCTGCCCTCCTCCACAAGGCAAACACCAGCTGGCCAAGCCATGGCCATCCGCTGCTCGGTCCCAAGGGACAATAATCCACAGAATTATCATTATTGTCGTGCCAGGATCCACAGAGCTGGCACTCCAGAACCCACTGGAGAGCCCTGGGCATTGCCAAACCCCTGCACCAAGGCAGGGCCAACATGGAAATCTGCAAATGGGACGGAGGCAGGAGCTGGGACAGGATCCCTCGAGCAGGGTGGAGCTGTGGGGTCTGGCTGGCTCTGAGGATGCCCAGAATTCCCTCCCTGCACACAGGGGAGCAGCCAGCTCCTAGGGGCTGTGCCAGGGGTTTCTGTACAGGGCAAGAGTTGCTGATGGGGAATAAAAGCTCAACTTCCCTCCCTCAGCAGTTTGCAACAGAGCTTCTACAGGAGCAGCTGTCCAGGGCCTGGATCCCTGATCCCAGCAAAGCCACAGAGAAGCTGGATCCTGGTGTAGGAAGGAAATCCTCCTCTCCTTGGCTTCCTTGGAGAGCAGGATCCAGGCCCCAAGAAGGAGCAGGAGGAGGGGGAGTGGATGCAGGTAACACTTTGTCAGCAGGGCGTCCTCTGTAAATAACTTTCACACCAGGGCCGTGCTGAGTGCCAGCCAGTTCAGGTGCCTGGCACATATCAGGCTAGCTGGGAGCTGAGGGGTTCAGAAAATCTGTCACTGACCAGTGTGCTCCAGTCTTAAAATAATTGATTAATTAAAAGCTGACCCTGAGCTCTTTTCCTGAAGGTCTGTCCCTAGCTCTAAACCCCCAAAAAGCCATTTTTATCTTTTGCCAACCAAACAAATCCAGCTTCAGACCTCTGATTAAATATTAACAGCTTAGCACAGACCACAAGCAAGCTCCACAGCTATTTATTGCTCCAAAGGCAGCTGCAGCAAGAAACACAGAACAAAACAAACAAAAGCCAGCCAGGAACGAGCGGTGTCATCCACATCAACAAGTTTCCCTTGAGTGCTTGAGTCAGCTCAGAGCCGGGGGGCATTTCAAGCACGTTTTGCTGGGCTCAGAGCTTGGGGACCTGGTGCTGTTGGAGCTCTCCCAGCTCCAGGTGCCTCCCAGCACCCCTTTCTGGAGTGCTCCATGTCCCCACTTTGGAGCTCACTGCAAACCCCCCTGTGATGCCTGAAGAGCTTGGTGAGGGTGCCCTGGTGGGGTTTATCAGCCTCTCATCCCCATTTTGGGACTGGCAGTGACATTTAGGGACACGGAGATGAGGTGAGGGCGTGCAGGAGCCCACACAGGCAGGAGGATGAGAGGCTTTGTGCCAAAAAACAGGTGGTCAGAGCAGGAATAGGAGCAGAGAAATCAACAGAACCGTCCTCTCCTGCTCCAAGCATTCCTCTCCCGAGCATCCCACACAGCAGCACGCTCACCTGTGCAGGTGCAGGGCTAAGGCTGTGCTTTTCTTTGCTATTTATAACTCACAGGGTCAATGTTGGTCCCTGGGAGTCACAGCCAGGTGTGGGACACCCCTGGAACCAAGGGCAAAATCCCCAAACTGCCCAGGGTGCCCCACTTTGTGCACCCCATAGATCCAGCAGGGTTTTCCCCAGTGTCACTGCATCCCCTGGAGCAAGAGGACAAAAGGGGTTTGTTCCCCATTGCTCTGCTGATCCTTCCTGGAAATCACAAAGCAGCTGTGCCTGTGCTCGGGCTCTGAGCCAGGCTGGGATCCCCCTCCCCACCTGATTTCCCAAGCAGGGCTCAGGTTTCTGAGGCGCAGGATCAAATAACCCATCACTCATGGCAAGATATGATCCCCTATTAGCAATTCCGTGCAAACAGCTCTGCTCTTCCCAGGATTAAAAGCCAATTAAAGAACCTTGTTTTCAAGGGGAGAGGAAGATGAGAGGAGGGGGTTTTGTGGGTTTTTGTTGGTGTCTGGCTGGTAGGAAATATCTCCCCATAAGGACTATTGATGAGTTCTTTTCAGATCACATTGATTTTGCTCAGAACCATTTGGGACTCATGTCTCCGGAGCAAAAAGAGAAACACAAAAAAGACAACAACAAAATCCCCACAAGCCATGTCCTAAAAAGGAAAAAGAAAGAACTTTTATTTGCAGGAGGATCAATGGTGTTTGCTGAAGTCAGCAATTGGTGTTTTGGGTTTCAAAGCTTTCTCAGGGCGAGGGAGCCTCGCTCTCAAGGTGAAGAGCAAGCTCATAAATCTGGGAGAAGCTTCAAGCCCAGAATCTGCTGATTCCCCACGGCAGGGAGGGCAGAGCCAACAGGAAAAGGGCATTTGCTCTGCAAACAAGGAGCAGGATGAGCGCTTGTAAATCGCTGCTCACGAGGGAACAGGTGACATTCAGCCCTGCTGCACTCAGATCTGGGATAAAGGGGAGCACAAAGGTGACTTTAAGCCAGCTCTGCATTCACCAGGGCCATGTGAGCACCTGGTTCCTCATCTCAGCTCCCAGCACAAGCCTCAGGTCTGATGCTGGGGAAACAAAGCTTGTCTTCAGCACTCAACCCCAGCCCCAAAGCCTGAAATCATGGAAGGGGTTGGAAGGGAGCTTAAAGATCAACTTCCCACTCCCCACCATGGACAGGAACATTTTCCAGATTGCTCCAAGCCCTATCCAACCTGAAATGCCTCCCCACTGCCTCCTGCCCTGGGAGCAGACGTGTCCAGGGCAGGGGGAAGCCAGAGATGGGAAAATCTCCAGCTGGGACTGCAGCACGGGGAGAACTAACCCCTCCATCCCACTTCCCCAGATACAGGAGGAACGAACAAAAATCCTCACCATCGACCCCCCAGCCTGCCTCTGCTGCCAGTGTCCTCCCCAGGAGGAGCCCTGGCTTTAGGATCTCAGCATCATCAGGGTTGGGAAAACCCTCCAAGATCATTGAGGGCGATCTGCCCAAACATCCCCTTGTCACTAAAGCACAGAGCTTCCCCCAGCCTGCTCCTGTGGCCCCCCAGCCCCAGTGGCAGCAGTTTGGAGCCAGCTCCTGCCCCTCAGAGCAGCCTCCTGGAGCCAGGGGAAGGGGCCAGGGGCGTGCAGCTGCTGCCAGGGGGTGTTCAGGGGTGTTTAGCACACCCACCTGCCTCAGCAGGCAGGTAGGTGACCCCTCAAGGTCCCCTGCAAAGCTGAATTATCTTCTGTTTCTATCAGGATGCTAAACCAGCACAAAAACATGTCTGTCTTCCTGTCAATCTGTCACTTCGCGTTCGCTTCACTTTCGTCTGTCAAACATTAGCCCAGATCTCACTGTCAACAAGCAGATATTTATTTGTTGTTTCCTCTTTTGTTTGCTTCTTTTTCCAGGCCATTTCCACTTGAGATGCACCCAGGCAGAGCCACATGTACACAAATAGCAGGGCACCATTTTCACTCCATTCCAGGCTTTTTTTGTTGGAAAAACTGGGAGTAACTCGCTCTGACAAGTGACTCCTTGCATTAAACCAAGCTGCCAGGCTCCTCTGGGCCACACACCTGGGCAAGGTGAGGGGATCTGGGCTGGGCAGGGATGATCTTTAAGGTCCTTCCAACCCAAACCAGTCTGGGATTCCATGGGAATGGCTCCAGGGCTGGGGGAGAGGCAGAGTTCCCTGTCAGAGCATCCTCACTGCTTGTGGACACGCCAGGGGGGCAGGAGAGCTCACAGAGCTCACCTGAAGAGATCCAGAGCTCAACTGAAGGATCCAGACCTCACCTGCACATCTCCAACCCTCACCTGAAGAGATCCAGACCTCACCTGAAGAGATCCAGACCTCACCTGAAGAGATCCAACCCTCACCTGAAGAGATCCAGACCTCAACTGAAGAGATCCAACCCTCACCTGAGGAGATCCAGACCTCACCTGCACATCCCCAACCCTCACCTGCACATCCTCAACCCTCACCTGAGGAGATCCAGACCTCACCTGCACATCCCCAACCCTCACCTGCACAGCCCCAACCCTCACCTGCACATCCCCAACCCTCACCTGGCCGCTGCCACCCCCCTGGATGGGACACCCAACCTGGAGGGGAAGGGAAAAGCAGAGAGCAGGAAGGGCCTGGGGACAGCACAGCCCTAAGGGGGGACACAGGGAGGAGCCAGAAGGATCCCCTCCCACTCTCCCCTTCATTTCCGCCCAAGATTTAAAGAAATAAAGAATATTTTTCCTGCCTGGATTCATTTTCCCGGCGTCCCCGGCCCATCTCAAGCCACCCCGTTGCCATGGCAATGGGCTGAAGGAACAGATGGGTCTGGCAGGCAAATCCCCCTCGGAGGGGAATGCTCAGGGCCACACCCTTGGGGACAGGGGGGTCACCACCCCCTGGTGCCCTCCCCTCATCCTCCCCATGGCCACACCTTGGTGGCACCTCGGGGTGGCTCTGCAGGAAGGAGGGACAGGGGCTGTCCCCTCCCAAGGGGGCTGAGATCCACCTGGCTGTGGGAAATCCACATTTTCTCAGGCATCTGGAGCATCTCCCTGCCTGCCTCAGCCCTAAAGCAGGGCACAGGGGGCAGAGTGGCATCCCTGGAGCCCTGTGAGGGGACACGGGGCTCATCTGGCCCAGCCTTGCCCCAGAGGCATTCATCCGCCCAGACTGGGCTGAGGAGAGGGGTGGGCGAAGATAAAACTCAGCCTTTAATCTCCCTGGGGATTAACCATCCACGTGGGGCCGTGTGTGGAGCAGCTGAGCCCTCCTGGAGATCCCAGAGCTCCTCTGGAGGATCTGAGAGGGGCAGCCAGGCCTGTCCTGGGCACCCAGAGGGAAAATAAAAGGGTGCTCCTACACCTCCTCTTTCACCTCTTCCTTCACCTCCTCTTTCACCTCTTCCTTCACCTCTTTCACCTCTTCCTTCACCTCTTCCTTCACCTCTTCCTTCAGCTCTTCCTTCAGCTCTTTCACCTCTTCCTTCACCTCTTCCTTCACTTCTTTCACCTCCTCTTTGACTTTATCCTTCCCCTCATCCTTCCCCTCATCCTTCACCTCTTTCACCTCTTCCTTCACCTCTTCCTTCAGCTCTTCCTTCATCTCATCCTTCACCTCTTCCTTCACTTATTTTACCTCCTCTTTGACCTCATCCTTCCCCTCATCCTTCCCCTCATCCTTCCCCTCATCCTTCACCTCTTTCACCTCATCCTTCCCCTCATCCTTCCCCTCATCCTTCCCCTCATCCTTCCCCTCTTTCACCTCACCCTTTACCTCTTCTTTCACCCCATCCTTCACCTCCTCTTTCCTCACCCCTTTTGCAGACAGAGCTGCAGCTCCCTGTGCTCAGCCCCAGCTCTGGTTCCTTTTTTTTGGGGGGGAAAACACCAAGTGTGAAGCTGCACTTCAAAGCCTCCAGAGCTGTCTGGGCCTGCACAGGTGAGGGGCTCTGTGGGGAAACAGGGGCTGAAGGCATCAAGAAACTCTGCTGCAAGAAAAGGAAAAATAAAGGAAAAAAAAAGGAAGAATAAAAAGAAATGGCTGTTCTTTTGGAGCTTTAGCACAGGCTGTCCCAGCTGCTCAAGCCTCTTTTCTCCTGAAAAACCCACAGTTTCTGGCTGTCCAGGGCTAGTTTTGGAGCTGGTACCACCATCCTTGGCTGCACACAAACCCCTGTGGATGGTGGGGGAGTTCTGCAGCTCTGTCCCCATTCCAGGGCCACACAGGGGCTTTCCTTGCCCATGGACTCCTGGGATATTTTGGGATTGGGAAGCAGCATTCCTCAGGGCTCAGAGGCTGCTGGGGTCCCAGGATGAGGCAAGAGATGAGAATTTGGCTTCATGTTTCAAAAGGCTGATATGATATGGTATGGTATGATATGATATGATATTGCTGATTTATTATTATATTATATTATATTATATTATATTATATTATATTATATTATATTATATTATATTATATATATTATATATATTATATTATATTATATTATATTATATTATATTATATTATGTTATATTATATTTAAAATGCTATATTAAAACTATACTGAAGAAATAGAGAAAAGAATACTTTAGAAGGTTAGACAAGAAGAAGAAGAAGAATGATAATGAAAGAAGGATGATAATGAAAGCTCCTGACTGACTCCTCGGAGTACAACACAGTTGATGGTGATTGGTTTTTAAATTAAACAATTCACATGGAACTAATCAAACAATCCCTTGCTATATTCTAAAGCAGCAGATAGTTTTTGTTTATATTTATTTTTTTTTTCCCTGATGCTTCTCATCTTTTCAGGAGAAAAATCCTGGCAAAGGGATTTTTCATCAAATATCACGGGGACAAGGAGGGGGAGCAGGGTGGGAGATGATGGTGCTGGGGGGGCTGAACCCCTCTGGGCTTTCCTTGCCCATGGAGTCCTGGGGGGTTCTGGAATTGGGAAGCAGCATTCCTTAGGGCTCAGGAGCCAGAGAGGGGGAGCAGGGTGGGAGATGATGGAGCTGAGGGGCTGAAGCCCCTGAACCTCCCTGCCCTTCCCTGCCCTTCCCTGCCCTTCCCTGCCCGGCTGCTCCCTCCCTGCAGCCCTGGCACGCTCCCAGGGGTGCTGGGTGCTGGCCTGGGGGCCCAGCCCGGCCCAGCCTGCTCCAGCCCACACCCGTGGGAAGCTCAGAGCCCGTCCTGCCTCTCAGGTGTGGCCCTGGCCCGCGGGCTCCACAGCTCAGCTGCCAGCTGGGCAGGGAGACAGGGAAGGGCAGCAAAGCCTCCCAGGGCATGGCAGCACCAGCAGCACCATTTGGGGCTTCTTCTCCTTCACAGGAGGAAGGAATAAATATATATATATATATTTTTTTTTTTTTTCTGGTGGTTTCTGGAATGCTTGCAAAGTTCTGATAATCCCTCATATCCTTTATGACTTCATCCAAAGCTCACTATAATTAACTCTTTTTGGGGCTTCTTCTCCTTCACAGGGGGTTCCTGACATATTTAAGGGAGAGAGGGAAGGGCAGCAAAGCATCCCAGGTCCATGGCAGCACCAGCACCCCTGTCTGGGGCTTCTTCTTCTCTTTAATAGGGGGTTCCCTGATATTTTTTTTTTTTCTCTGCTGGTGTCTGAAATGCTTGCAAAGTTCTGATAATCCCTCATGTCCTCACTATAATTACACCTTTTTGGGGCTTCTTCTCCTTCACAGGGCATTCCCTGATATATATATATATATATATATATATATATATAATTTTTTTTTTTTTCTGCTGGTGTCTGGAATGCTTGCAAAGTTCTGAGGATCACCCATGTCCTTTACGGCTCTATCCTAAATTCACTATAATCTGTGTGTCCAAAGCTGCAGTGTCACTGGGAGACCCTCACATTAAATCCATGCAGAAATCAGTTGGTTTTCTGTGTTAGTTCTTGTTACCTCCAGGGTTTTTCTCTGCCCAGCCCAGGCTGCCCCACATGAGCCCTGCCCCTGCCCCACGAGCCCCCTCTTCCCTTCCTCCCCTCTGCTCCCTTTCCCGGATCACAGCTGCCTCCCCTCCCTGTATTGCAAACATTATTCAGCTCTGAGATAAGAAGCTCTCCAGCAGCACTTTATTAATCCCACAGGAGGCAGAAAGAAGCAGAGTGAAAGGGTTTAGTGTGGCCAGGACAGACTAATGTTCCACAAAACACCTTTGCAGAAGACAGCCACGTCTTTTTCCCAGAAAGTCTCCTGGGAACCTTGGGTAATAATTAACAATTATCGAACTTTAAACCCTCCATCTCTCTCTCTCTCTCTCTCTGTGTCCTGACCAGGATTTTGTAATAACTCCCCCAGTCTGGAACACTCCCAGCCCAGGGCGCTGGGGTGCACTGGAGCTGCAGGGTGAGGAGGAGGAGGAGGAGGAGGAGGATGCAGACAGACTCCGTGGGCAGGCTGCTGACTCTGCTGCTTCCCTGCTCCTCTAGAGCTTGGAAGTGAACCTCCCTTCCTTCCTCCAATGAATCCTGCGCCTCCTTTGGCCTCAGAATGAAGAATGGCCCTTTGTGGCTCTTCCCAGGGAAGTTTCTCCCAGCCCTGGAATGCCAGAGACTCTCCTGCATATGGCTGAAACTGTCATCACCCAGGAGAGAGACTCAGAGCTTTCCTAGCACAGAGACTCTTGTTCCAGCCCATCTGCTGTCTGAGGCAGCCACAGTCAGTGCCATCAGTGCCAGGCTCACACGGGGACAAACTGGGTGCCTCAGTGGGCCTGGGCTCCATCCCTGCCTGGGGGAAGGACCCCAGAGCTTTGGGAGTGCTTGCTCGTGCAATGAATGGTGTTTCTGTTATCCAGGGCAGCTCAATGCCAGGAACCCTCCTCACAGCCGTGCAGGGAGATTTGGGGAAGAGCAAAACTGACTGCAGGGCTCTGGAGGCTCCCACTGCTGCCATGGCAGGACACCATGAGTGTCACCTACTGCTGCCATGGCAGGACACCATGAGTGCCACCTACACCCATGGCAGGACACCATGAGTGCCACCTACACCCATGGCAGGACACCATGAGTGTCACCTACTGCTGCCATGGTAGGACACCATGAATGTCACCCACTGCCATGACAGGACACCATGAGTGCCACCCACTGCCATGGCAGGACAGTAGGACACCGTGAGTGTCACCTGCTGCCATGGCAGGACATCCTTCCTGCCTCAAGGCCCTGTTCAAGATGTGAATCCCTGGCAGTCATTCCTGAGTCCAGCGCAGTCCAGGCTGTGGGTGGGAAGGAGCAGGGAAGTTCTGAGATGTTCAGCCCACACCTCTCACCCTCCTGCAATCCCTGTCCTGGAAACCAGAGGTGACCTGAACACAAAACCAGCAGAAATCAATCAAGGGAGCTTTGGATTCAAGCAGGCAGGGAAGCCAGTGGGCTGTGTTCACCCAATTCCATGATGTCAGCCCCACATCCCACACCCAGAGCCGCCAGAAACTGAGCCCAGTGTTTGCACTGACAGAATGTTTGTACTTGGATCCATGCAAAAGCATTTCCTGCCTTCCAAACTCCCTGGGCAAGGAGCTGCCTGCTTCTGGCTGCCTTGAAAAAAATGACCAAATAAAAGGGAGTCACCTTTCCCTGAGCTCTGCAAATGTCTCCTGCCTGGCTGAGGGAGGATCAGGTGTGCAGGGCACCCTGCAGACGCGGGGCAATGTGAGCAGAGCAGAGAGGGACAGCTCCCAGCAGCTCCTGACAAGGAAAGGCACACAGAGGTGAAGGGAGCTGGCCAAGGATGTTCCAGGGAGCTGCTGGCAAAGCCAGGAAACGCTGCCAGCCCTTCTGAGCTTTGCCATCACCTCCAGGCCGTTCTTTCCCTGTAAGTAAGAGCTGATTCATGCCTGGTAGGCAGCAGATATTCCCCTTGCCAGTGAGGTGCTCCACGGGCACGGCAGCATTTGAAATGTCAAGAGCACAAAAGAATATATGTACTTAAGGAGAATGATTTGAGCCTTTTCTTTCCAAAGTGAGTTTCGAGGCAGTGAAAGGTCTCAGATCAATACCTGCAAAACTGCAAATTGGAGTCCTCCCCTTTGCCATAGAGAGGGTACAGCTGAGACAGCATCTGCACCCCCAGCCTGCCCACAGCCCTGCCAGCCTGCCTCAGCTCTGACCTTCAAGTGGCAGAGGAAAACTCCCCCTTGCCTTGCAGCCCTGGGCTTTTGTTCCTCGGATGCTGATTTATTTAACTTGGGTACATTCTGTCTAGGGAAGAGCCCGAGTCCTGATAAACTCACTCCAAGTGCACACTGAGGAGAAGCCTGCTTCCTCCTGCAGCTACAGACAAACCCCAAGGGGGGTTTGCAGCGCAGATTTTGAGGCAAATCCAGAAGAAAGCTCAAGTACCAGGCTGGCTGTGGCCTTTTGGAAGGTGAAATTCAGACACCTGCTCAAGTTCCCCATTGCACACAGGCTTTTCTTCCCCTCCCTGCCCCACAGCTGTCCCTGTGCTCAGCCCCAGGGACCCCTGGAAAGGTTTTCCCCATCCAGAGTGGGATCAATACAGCTGTCAGGCTCTGGCCACACCACCCCTGCTAATTGGAATTACAGCAGGCAGACTGCAGCTCTCACTCCATCTCTCTGTCGCTTGTCATAATGTAATCAAAATCTCTCTCCCTCTCTCTTTATCACCGAGCCTGACAGGGGCACAGGCAGCCACAGGACTGCAGATTCCTCCAGACCTCACTGGGGCTGGGCAGCTTTGCCACAGGGCTGGGAAAAGAGCCCCTCACTGCCAAAACTGCACTTTTGGATGAGCAGGATAACAGGGAAAGGTGGCCTGAACACTCCTAGGGAGGAAGGGATGGAGGAAGGGATGGGGTTGTGGGAAAAGAGCCCCTCACTGCCAAAACTGCAGCTTTTGGATGAGCAGGACAATTGGAGAGGTGGCCTGAACACTCCTAGGGAGGAAGGGATGGAAGAAGGGATGGGGATGTGGAAAAGAGCCCCTCACTGCCAAAACTGCAACTTTTGGGGAGCAAGATAACGGGAGAGGTGGCCTGAACACTCCTAGGGAGGAAGGGATGGAAGAAGGGATGGGGTTGTGGGAAAAGAGCCCCTCACTGCCAAAACTGCAGCTTTTGAGTGAGCAGAACAATGGGAGAGGTGGCCTGAACCCCCCAAGGGAGGAAGGGGTGGGGATGTGGGCAGGGGGTGCAGCCCCAGGTGTGAGCAGAGGCAGCCCCAGGTTGGTTGGGGAGGTGGGCAGAGCCCAGGAAGGAGCCTCCCTCCTCTTCCTCGCTGCCTCCTGCCATCCCAGGCTCCTGCCTCACCTCAGCCACAGGTTCCCAGTGGCTCCAGAGGCAGGAGTGAGCAGGGATCAGTGGATAAGGCAGGAGGCAGCCTGGCATGGACACAGGGCACCGAGCAGGGCCCTGTGCTCACACAGGAGCCCCTGCAGCTCTGCCCAGCCCTGCCCTGAGGGCTTGGCCGGTTTACAGAGCCGGGCTGATCCATCCTGGGCAAATGGCGCAGCATCCATGATTTGTTGGCCATTATCAGCCAGCAGCAATGCAGGGCTGAATTACCCAGAGGAGGGAGGGATCAGCAGCCTGGACGTTCCCAGCTCCCCTGAGAGTGGCCATAAACAAAACTTAAATAATTAGAGTGCTTGGGTGGAGATGCAGCCTCTAAGTATTCTTAGGCTTGCGCAAATATAGGAAATAAATTCTTGGAAGGTGCCAGGCTGGATGGGGCAGAGGGAGGCTCATTTTCCAGATCACTTGAGAGCAGCCATTATAAATCTCAGTGAAAGATGCACCTCCCCAGGCTGGTGATATTTTTAAACTCCAAGAGACAGAGAAAGAAGCGGGGGGAGAGTAAAAAACCCATTTTAGTATTTACACCACAGGCGAAATGGGTATTTAAAAATCAGGGTACATTTTCCAAAGTCTGTTCCTGCCACGCCAACAAATAAAGAATTTTCTTTCTATAGTGTGCTAGCTGGCAATATTAGCCCCAGAGAATTCTCTGCTACCACCATCATTCTGTTGTGAGCTGAGAAATCAAACTCCCAGAAGGACTGGGGGAGTCAGGGGATAAAGGTTCTTTCACTGGCAAATTGCTGCTCCAGCTCTAAAGTCAATCAGCAGCAAATGCAGATCCTGAGGGGTGGCTCCTGCCCTGGGTGTCTGGGATGGTGTCCCAGGGATGTCCCAGCCCTGGGGAGGCCCCCTGAGCTCTGGAGATGGGAATCCATGGAGCAGCACGGGCAGGAGCACCAGGCCAGCTTTCCTTCCTGATGCTTCAGTGGGTCAGTGCTGGGGTGGGCACACCTCAGCTGGTTTTGGGGTGGATGTTCAGGAAATCTTGTCAAGAGTTGTTCATTCTCTCTCCTGGAGAACCTCAGACAAGAACTGCCAGGGCTCTGCCTTTCCTGCAGGCCCTGCAGCCTTCCCTGTCCTCAGTCCTGCTCCTCATTCCCTCCTCAGGCACAGAGAACATTCCCCCTTTTACAAACTCTGCTCTGCCCAGGCCTTTCTCCTCCCTCCCACCCCTGCCCAGGGCTGCTCCATCCTCCACAGGATCCCAGCCAGCTCCTGCCAGAGGGAAACACAGCACAGCCACCACAGCAGCCAGCAAACCCCCAGAGAAGCCTCCAGAGAGACCAGAGCACTGCAATCACCCCCTTGAGAGGAGATCCCCACAAGTCCTGCCCCTTTTTCCCTGGCTTCTCACTGATTCTTTCCCTGGCTTCTCACTGGATCTTTCCCTGGCTTCTCACTGGATCTTTCCCTGGCTTCTCACTGATTCTTTCCCTGGCTTCTCACTGGATCTTTCCTTGGGTTCTCACTGATTCTTTCCCTGGCTTCTCACTGGATCTTTCCTTGGGTTCTCACTGATTCTTTCCTTGGGTTCTCACTGGATCTTTCCCTGGCTTCTCACTGATTCTTTCCTTGGGTTCTCACTGGATCTGAGCTCCAGGTAAATTTGGCAAAGCTCAGCCCCATCACTGGGAAAAGTCTCTGCATGAAACTCACACACACAGAGAGCTCCTGGCCCCCAGATTTTGGGGGGGCTGAGCTGGAGGAAGGAGATCCACGAGCGCCCTTTCCCCTCAGCACCCTGCACGTGAAAATAAACCCAGCAAGTAAAACACCCAGCACTCCATGGAGCCTGGCAGAGCCCAGAGGGGTCCTGTATCCAATGGAAACTGGCAGCTGATATGAATTACAGCATGGCAGGGATGCTGCTATGCAACACATCCCCGATCCTCAGCAGCCAGAAACGGGCACAGCCCCAGTTCTGCCCCATGCCCAGAGCTGTCCCTTCCTCCAGCACGGCCCCCAGACCCTCTCCTGGTGCAGCTGACCAGGGGAAGAGCCCAAAGAGGCCCAGCAATGAGCAGCTTGTGCAGCTGTGCACCACCAAATCTGCTGTTGCCTCCAGTCCCAGCCCTTAGAACAACACAAACGAGGAGACAGGCAAGAAAAAGGAAATACAACCCCTCCAGAATGGGGGAGATCTTCTTCTTGTGTGCTCTTAAACTGATCTGGATTATCCATCCCTAACATCTCCTCTAGTTTTGGCCCCCCCATGTTAGGAAGGCCATCAGCACTGGTGGGATCAAGGCTCTGGCCTTGCCTCCAAGAGGTCTCTGCTGATGGTGTAGCCCAAGGAAAGCCAGGGGAAAGCCCCTTGGATGCCTCTTCCTAAGGAAAATGCAGCCAGAGCTTGATGCAGGTAATCCTCCAGTGCAAAGTGTCCTCCTGAGTGCAGATTTCTAGGAGAGGTTCCAAGGCAAGGGGAGCCTCCATCAGGGCCGTGGGTTTGGGTGAGTTATGACTGCACAGAACTGATAACTCAGAGCTGATAAGTGGCACCAGGCTGCTCAAGGACAGGGCAGGGTTCATCCCTCCCTCGCTGCTCTCCCCTGCCCTGGGTGCCACAGCTCCTCACAGGGCAGCAAAACCACCCCAGGCCAAGCTGCTCTGCCCAGAGATCAGGAACACAGAGCAACAGAAACTCTGACCTCTCTCCTCCCCTGCCTCTCCCATTAAACTCTGCCCTGGCTCTGTGACTTGTGCCCATCAGGGGTCATTTGTAAGCCTTGGCTCTGCCAGGGCACTCAGCACAACAAGCTCTAATTACAGCCCTCTGCTCTTGAGGCCTCTTGTGCCCACCAGCAGCAAACCCTGAGCCCACAGGCAGAGCTCTGCCCCCAGACCGTGCCCTTGGGCTGTGGAAATGGACGGTGCAAAGTGCTCCAGCAGCACTTCCCTTGAAGGGGAAACGAAAGGAGAATGAAATTAAGAAGTGAAACCTGGTTTTGCACGTGAGAGAACCTCGGAGCAGAGAGCAGACGCTCTTAGGACAGTTCCTAGGTGAAATCCCTGCGCCCACAGGACACAGCTCCACTGCAGCAGCCACACACACAGCACAGGGCTGGGTCTGCTCTCAGGTGGCCACACAGCCCCCCCTGGGTCCCTCTCAGACAGCCCTTGGTGCTGGAATGTTCTGGGAAGGCTCATGCCAGCCCTGCCCAACAGGACCCTCCATCACTCCTGGCCGTGCTCCTGATGCCCCTCTCCAGCACAGAGCGAGGGAAGGGGGATGGATCTTCCACAGGAGAAGCAAAACAGCCCCAAACCCAGCCTGATTACAGGGAGAGAATTGCTGGGAAGGGAGGTGAAGGCTGAGTCCTCCTGCCTAAGCAGGCTTGGGAGTACCTGCTGTCTCCCAGCCAGGTGCTCCATCTGGTGCCTGATGCTGCTCCGAGGCAGGGATGTGATTTGCAGGTCCTGGACCACATCTGGAGCATCCCTGCATGCTTGGGAGCAGATGGAAGCACTTTGCTGTTTCCTGCAGCTAGAAAGGCAAAATAGGCTGGGATGGAGGACAGAAAACCCCTGCATTGGGCTCCACTGCTCCTGCCTCTCCTGGGCTCCTCTCCCTGCCCACCTGGGGCTCAAGTGCTGTCCACCAGTCCCCAGCTGGTCTGGCTCAGGCCCAGGGAGGGCAGGCATGCAGCAGAGAGAGGAGAGCTGGGTGGAGAATGCTCAGAAATGCTTTATTGCATCACACCCAGTAACGTCAGGGCAGGATTGTGAACCTCCTGCAGGGGCTGCTTTGTGGTGGGGGAACAACGGAGGAGAGATGGCTCATCAGGTTGGGTCGGTTCCTGCCACCATGCCCAGCACCCCACAACGCTGCTGACACCACAGGAGACCTCTGTGCCTCCCTAGGCTGGACCCTCCTGTCCCTCTGGGCTGGGGACAGCAAGGGACAGGAGCTGTGTCCCCTCCCCATGGCCAGGAGCTGCTGTTTGCGTGCCCTGGGACTGCAGCAGAGATGGAGAGCCATGGCTCTGCTGGGAAGGGCTGCAATCAGAGCCCAGACAGGACAAACCCTCGGTGGCAGCAGGAGCTGGGCTCCACACGTGTCCCCAAGGAGCTGGGACACAGCACAGGGCACAGGCAGCAACACGTGCTGTGAGTTACACTTCCCATTTCTCCCTGTGACACAGAAGGGACGTTAAACCCAGCGTGGAGTCAGAGGGGAAACTCCTTCCTTCCTCTTTGTCATCTGAGCAGATTTTCTTCTGCTCCAGAGCCAAGGGGTTCCCCTTGAAAACCCTGGGATGTGCCTCAAAGCAGCCTGGGCTAATCCTGGCAAAAAGTGCACCTGGGAGAACATCCATGGCTCAACACAGCCAGGAGGAACCGTGGCACGAGACCTCTCACTCCTTGGTTAAACCTTCACCTGGAACTGCTGCTGTGTGTTAAACAAACCTGCCCCTGGAAGGCTCCTGTGGCCTCAGAGCTGGGAAATCTCCGTGCTGAGCTCTGGTAATTAACACCAAGAGGAGTCTCCAATGCAAACTGGGTCCCTGCTCCAGTGGCTCAGCACCAGCTCACCCTTCAGCAGAGCTGCCCTGATTTAATCTGACGTTATTTGAAAAAGCAAGATCTCCAGGGGCTGCTGAGACCGGAGTACCTTTCTTTGTCCCTCCCTCATTTGTTGCTGCTTTTTTGCACTGATAAGCCTGGCTGGCCTGAGAAAGGGACCGAGCAGGAGCCATCAGCACCTCGGGCAAGGATGGTGCAAGATTCCAACCCTTTCTGGGCAGCCCTGAGGGCTGTGGCCATCCTCCTGAGCTGTGACCAACCCACCCCTGCAGCCCTCACACAGCCCAGCTCCAGCTCTTCCCAAAATTTCTGGCTTGGAGCAAACCAGTCTGGTGGAAGATGTCCCTGCCCAAGGCAGGGGGTTGGAAGACGATCTTTAGATGCCTTCCAATCCAAATCATTGTGGATTCTGGGATAAATCCCCTTTTTCCTGCAGTGCTTGCCCCATCCCTGTCTGCTCACACACAGCCCAGCTCCAGCTCTTCCCAAAATTTCTGGCTTGGAGCAAACCAGTCTGGTGCAAGATGTCCCTGCCTGAGGCAGGGGGTTCAAGGAGATGATCTTTAAGGTGCCTTCCAATCCAAATCATGGTGGATTCTGGGATAAATCCCCTTTTCCCTGCAGTGCTTGCCCCATCCCTGTCTGCTGGCAGTGCTGTGTGACTCCCCAGATGGGAAGAGCTGGGACAAGGCCACTTGCTGCTGTCCCCCCAGGCTGTCCCCAGCCCAGTGGCACTAGCAGAGGGCAGGAGGTGCTGGTGGCAGCCTGGGAAGCAGGTCATGGACAACCTGCTCTTCTGGTTCCTCCCGTGACTCAGCCGAGGTGTGAGCCCTGCTCAAAGGAGCCCCGTGGTGCCTCCCTTTCAGCCTGGCCTTTGTGGCTGCTCCAGCTGCAGCCCAGAGCAGGGGTGATGCCAGGAGAGATGTGCCAGGCTCTGCCAGCACCTCCTCGGCCACCAGCTCGTCCCAAGCCCTGGAAGTGCTGCTGGATGAGCCCCTGGAGTCTCCCTGTGGATGGGACTGGGCTGGGAGCTCCTGCCTGACCAACGCTGCTGGTTCAGGGGGCAAACAGCGTCTCTGGGTGCTCTGATGGACCCCGAGCTGCAGGGAAGGACCAGCACAAAGCAACAAAGCAGAGACTCTTTACCAGCCCCCACGTAGCTCCTCAATGCATTGTGCCAAAATCATGTATATATATATATATATGTATATATATAAACATATATAAAGCTGTATTTAGGGTTTGAATTCAGACAAGCTTGCTTAACAAGGAGAGGAAACTCAGGATCCTCTACTAACAGAATCCACAATGATTTGGACTGGAAGGCACCTTCAAGATCATCTTCCAAGCCCCTGCCTGGGGCAGGGACAGCCCCTGCTCATGGGCTGAGCTGCCTCTGCCCCAGCCTGGTGCCTCACCCACGCTGACACACACTCAGCAGCTCCTCCATCCACGCCAGGGTAAAACCCGACCGGTCGGTTGAAGTGAATTTTAAAGAGAAAAAAAAATCAGCCAAAGACACGTTTTTGCTGCCTGAAATAGCCTGATGCTGCTGTTTGTGAGTTTTGGGAGGCGGGGGAAGAAAAAATAACAGCCAAGAACTCAACCCAAATGCTGAAGGAGATTCTGGCAACTTTTTTTTTTTTTTTTTTTTTTTCATTTTGGAATCTACTTTGGGATATTAAAGCAGCTCTAGAAAGTGCAAGATGGAGCAGATCCTGCAGTGACACGCTCTGGCTCTTCCCAGCACTCCAGAGAGCTGTTGCAGCTCCCCGAAATGAACCCTCCCTCCAGCTGCAGCCCAGCCTGACCTCAGCCCTGCAGGTCACCACGGCTCAGCCAATGCTCCTTTGATGGAAAAACCCCGTGGCAAAGCAGCTCCAGCCACCTCTGCAGCTCTCCCTCCCCCGTGGAGCATCTCAAAGCACTTTGCAAAGCGTTCCCAGGCCCCTCTGGGAGAGCGGGAATAGCAGAGAGGGATTTGGTCTGCGGCACTTTGGGAGCGGAGGCCCAGATGTGCAGAGGCAGGAGCGGGCACAGGTGATGCCTCTGCCCTGTGTGGCTGCACCTCCAGCTGCAGGAGCTCCACGGTGGGGATAAACAGGCAGATTGTCGAGGCTTGTAAAGCACAAATTGAACTGCAAGTGTTCCCAACCTCTGCCTGGGATCTCTCCTCCCCTTCCCCCAGGGCTTTCTGTAACCCCTGTTGGTATCAATATCTCGAGTGGAGCGTGAGCTGATACCTGGTTCCAAATGGATGGGCAGGGAAGGCTGCAGGAGCCATGAATTGAATCCGTTCTGGACGATTGAACTGCTCACATTAAAGATAATTTGTAAAGCAGATTTTTATACCAGACTCCTTACAGCTTTTACAGCGGTGGGACTTTTATTTCCTTATCAGAGCAAAGGAAAAAAAGCTAACATTATCTGAAGGGGGAGGTGGGTGGGAACAGAATGAAATGGCATTGATCAGCTGGACATGAAAGGTTTTCCAGAGAGCAGGCACTGCTCTGATCCTTCTTGGGGGTTGGGTACAAAACCACATTTTCCAACAGGTCCACAGCTACTAATTCACTTGTCGTAGAGGATCCTGAGTTTCCTCTCCTTGTTAAGCAAGCCTGTCTGAATTCAAAGCTTAAATACAATTTTATATATGTTTATATCTATGATTTTGGCAAAATAAATTGCAAACTCAAGGAGCTACATGGGGTCAGGTAAAGACTCTCAGCTTTGTGCTGGTCCTTCCCTGCAGCTCTGGGTCCATCCCCAGCACCCACACGAAATAAATGAATGAATAAATATTTAATATCCAGGATCAGACACTCCTGCAGCTGTGGTGCATCCACCACTGAACTGGTCGGGCCGAGAGTCTCGCCCACACAGGCTGCAGGGCACTGTGCTCAGGGCCAGGTTTTGGGGAGGATGATCCTCCTGGAGCACTGCAGAGCTGGCTGTACCCCGGCCTTGGCAAGGCACCACGAGATGCACCACTGGCTTATCCTGGCAGAGCTGTCAGTGGGACAGTGCAAGACAAACTGCCACGCTGCTGCAGTGGCAAGAGAGGAGCTGCTGGCAGCACAGCCCTGAGAGCAGCCAAAAATAGGAGGAGAAGTCTTGGCAGGACAAGGTGAGATGCCAGGCTGTGTCAGGGTCACTGCGTGTCTCCTTGGTGAAAGCAATTCCCAGGGGAGCACAAAGTCCTCTGGTTGAGCCAGCACAGTCCCCAGAGCATCGCTGCCCCTCCAGCGCCTTTGCCTGGGGCTGTGGGGGGAGGATGAGGAGGGTGAAGAACGGCACGGAAAGTTCTGAGACTCCTTGAGAGGAGCCAGAGCTCAGCCCGGCACCTGCCCGAGGCACAGAGGAGCGCGGGGAGCCCGAGGCGGTCCCTTCCTCCCCTCTGCTCGCAATGCTCAGCCGATCCCTTTGTCCTGCGAGCACCGAGGTGCGCCCAGCCCTGCTTTCCCATCGCCCTGTGAACCTTTCCCCTCTCGCAGCCTCCCTGGTTTCTGGATCACCACCCCCTCCCGTTCCATCCATTTTAACCAGACCATCCAGTGGCTGGGATCTGTTGATCTCCCATGTCCTGATGTTATCGCATCCCCGTCTGTGCCAGGGAACTCTGGGCCCTGGCGTTTGCTCTGATGGCCCAGACCTCGCTCCCATCTCAAAGCCTCAGCCCAGCCAGCCTGGCCGCTCCTGTGGGACGCTGCCCCAGCCCCAGTATCGGAGGAGAGGACGCAATTCCACCCTGCCTTCATTGCAACTTCTCCCCAGCTGCAGATCCCAGCCCAGGCTGGATCCGCTCCGGTGCCCGCGCTCCAGCCCCAGCCACCTTTGAAAAGGCAAAACCCCGGCTCCGTTTGCATCCCTCAGTTCATTCACAAGCTGTAAACGCAGACTGCCGATCCCCTCTCCATGGCTCCGACTCCCGGAAAGCCCTCCAGGACGGCATTAACCCCTTCTGCACTGGAGCAGAATAAATGAGTCCCCGCAGGGCACTGGCCAAAGTGGGTCACTCGCCCGCTTCCCAGCGCTGCGCCGAGCCCGGGGCAGCTCCCAGCCCAGGGAAGGACACACGGACAGCTCTGCCACCGCCCGGCTGGCTCCAGCGAGCGGGGAGAGGCGCATCTCTGCCCACCTCCTCCGCTCCAGAGACGGATCAGAACCCGAGGGATGGATCGGAACCAAAGGGATGAATAAGATGCCATCAGGCAGCCAAGCTGAAAGGCAGCGAAAGGAAGCGCTGAAAGCTGGGAGCGGTCCAGCCCCTCCGCAAAAGAGCCCGTGGGAAGTGTGTGCGGAGGGGAGCGGGGATTTTGGGCATGCTGGAGAGCCCAAAGCCTCCGTCTCTCCTCCCGAAACATCTGCGCTCCGTGCCCAGCCTCGTGGCTGCCTTTCCGGGGAAGCCTGGCTGCTGCGCCTCGCTAGACGCTGCTCCATCCAAAAAGCAAACAAACGGCCTCGGCTCGCAGGGCTCCGGAGCCCGCTGCCTGCAGCTGCTTCCAAAACAAACGAGCGTGTTGTTCCGAGCCGAGCCGCCGCTGAAACCGGCCCCGGCTCCTCTCCCACCCTCGCGCAGATGCTCCCGCACCTGCTCCGCACCCCAAAACGCCGATCCCACCCTTTCCGCACCCCGTTTCCCCCACGGGCACCCCGCGAACCCCGCCGGGGCTGCCTCCAGCCCCGCAGCGCCCTCGGGGGAGCGGCTCACCTGGTAGGAGCGCGGCTGCCAGGATGCAAACTCCGATAGTCCACCACGATGCACGGCAACTTGTCTGCAGCCGTGAAGCCATGAGAGTTCCTTAAGAGCAATGGGCAGGGGTCGGTCTGGCAGCGCCGCGGGGCCCCCCACCCTCCCAGCCCCCGGTGATGCTCAGGTCTGCTTGAAAAAAAAAAATTTTTAAAAACAAAAATAAAAATAAGATCGGAGGTGGGTGAGGACAAAGAGGCGGTGGGAGGGCGGGAGGGATCCGCACATCCGCGGGGCCCCTCTGGGCGGGCGCGGGGCGCTCCGGCCGCGGGGCAGTGCGGGCGCTTCCTTCTGCAGAGCCCGGGCGAGTGACGAGGAGAAGAGAGGGGGGTGGAAAATGCGATTTAAAAAAAAAAATATTGAGGGGAAAAAAAAAAATCAACCAAAAGAAACCCCAAAAGAAAGAGGGGAGGCAAAACAAATGCAGAGCGGCTCGGCAGAGCCCTCGGCGGGCTGCGGCGGTGCCGTGGCTCCGGCGGCGGGGCTCGGCAGCCCCCGCCCGCTGCCCGCCCTGCGCTGGGGCCCCGGCGGCGCTCAGGCGGTGCCGGTGCGGGGCCGGGCGCGGCGCTCCATGGCCGGGCGGGGGGCGCGGGGCCGGGCCGGCCGCGGGGCGGGGGTGCCCGGGTGCGGTGCCCGGGTGCGGTGCCCGGTGCGGGGCTCGGCGGCCGCGCTCGCACTCACGCACACACTGGCGGGAGGAGCCCGCCCCGTGATGTCAGCGCTCGGAGGAAGGAGGGCGCAGCGTTAACCCTTCCTGCGGCCGGCGGCTCCCGGCGATGCGCGGCCAGGCGAGGGCGGGACGGGTGGCCGGGCTCGCCGCCCGCCCCTCCGGATGCTGGCAGCTGGCGGCAGCTGGGCTTTGTTCGCCGAGCAGCCCAGGGCGCCTCGCCGTGGGTTGGCGGAGGTGCTCCCGCCTCGCCGCTCGGGGCTTGTGGACTTGGGGCTGTTCCCGAATTCTTGAGCTGTTCCTGAATTCCTTTCGGACGCCGGAGCGCAGTGCCCGGCGCCCACCGCCCAGACCGAACGCATTTTTCACCCTGCGCGATGTGAGTGAGATACGTGGGACCTAAAGCGGCGATCCGAAGCGCCTGGGATGTGGATAATGTGGATACCA
Organism: Agelaius tricolor; assembly: GCF_023055355.1. NCBI lineage: Eukaryota > Metazoa > Chordata > Aves > Passeriformes > Icteridae > Agelaius > Agelaius tricolor. The sequence goes on along the minus strand of NW_027269289.1, from coordinate 6,558,206 downwards.
CAGCGTTTTCCTGGGGCCTGCTGGAAGAAGGAGCTTGTTGTGGCCACCCTGTGTGTGCGCCGATGAGCGAGGGGATTCAGGGCTGGCACAAGGGATGATGCGCGGGAGGAGGGGGCAGCGGTTTCGCTGCGCTTTGTAGCAGCCTTTATTGTGTGGACACAGAGCCAGCCTTTGTGGATCTCTCGCCAAGGAGGTGTTTAGCCTGCTAATGCCGGCTCCTGAGCTGCCCCGGCCTCTGCAAGGATGCTGAACCCCAAACAAAGATGTGAACAACAATGACAACAACCAACAACAAAGTCATGTTGATTTCAAGCTCCATTAGAACAACACAGGAACAAATCAATGCCTGGCAGGCAGAAAAGGATGGAATCAGTGGGGAAGGATACCACACATAGTGGGAAAGGGAAACCGGGGGGGGGGGAGCCAGCAGCTATAAAAAGATACCCCCAAGGACCCCTTCAGCAGTCTCCTCCTCCTTTTAATTCCTTTAGAAGTTAATTCCTGTTCGAGGGAAGGATGGGCAGCTCTGTAACAAAGCGGATTAGGCAGATACAAGGTTTGTTCCGAAATAACAAAAGTTATTACGTAGTAATGAGGTTTAGTTAATAGATTCGCAGACTGTAAGGCCGCTGGGATTCCTTTGGACATCCTGCCTGTGGACCTGAGGCTGCTGAACCGATGATTTCTGCCTCCTGCCTCTTCTCTAAAGCTGCAGGCCTGAGCTCAGAAGGGCAACCCCCCATCCTCGTGGGCAGGCAGGCTATGGGGAGTTCCCAGCATCCTTGTTGTTGGTTGGTTTTCCTGTCTGCGGAGTGTTTATCTGTCTAATTTCAGTTTTAATCCATAAAATCTCATTATTTCCTTTCCCAACTCCATTAAAGAGATACCTCCGATGAGACATTGCTCCCCTGGGCAGGTCTCTCTGAGTTACCATGGAGTTCCCCACATTAACAATGCTCCAGCTTGCTTTATTCCCAGTGTTACATTCCCCTTTCTCCCACTTGTTCTGTTGTCACTGCACCTGAGCTGACATCCCTGAGATCTGTGGGGCAGCCACACCTCAACTCTCCTCCTTTGAGCTTCCTGCATTTCAGGCGGGGGAAAATTCACATTTCCCTTCAAGAATCTGGGGAGATTTCATAGAGCCTTGGGGCCTTGGCTTCCCGAATCACAGACCTCAACCATGTGAGACAAAAATGTAAATCCATTTAGCAGCAGCAGCAGCAGCAGCAGCAGCAGTGGACCATTAGCCCTGGTGCATGAGGCCTGACTTACTGAGCCAGAATGTATTATTTTCATGATCCTGCACAAAGCAAAACCCATCACATTTGGCACAGTTCTGGCTGTTAACTTCTAAGATTTATTACACAGTGCCATGGGGGCCCCTGTTCTGCAGCATTTTGTGAGACCAAAATTTCCGTGAAGCCCAAGGGAACTCGTGCATGAGCAGGAGAGGCAGGAGCAGAATGCTCTGGTTTGGCAGTTTTTTGTTATTTCTAGGGGAGGAAGATCATAATATGTACCATATTTAATTGCATCATGCTTTATATTGTTTTTAATTTGGGGAGGTCTCTGTGTGCATGGCCTCTGAGGGGCTGGGGGAGCTGCCTTGCTAGATCAGCTGGTTCAAACCCATTTTTTATGTCCTTGTTTTACCCCTCCCAACAGTGGGTTCCTAAAACTCATCCCCGGCAGAGATGAGGAAAAGGAGCCCTGCAGTGATAAGACAGGGGATTTCAAGGTTCCTGCTGCAGGAACACATGAACCACTGTGAGACTCAGAAATCCCTTCCATAAATCTCTAAATGTGCTCCACCGCAAACAAAAAGAGGAAAAACCAACCCACCTGGTGCCTCAGATGGAACTGGGCTGTGAGGAACCCCACCTTCTCCAAGGAAAATAATTTCTAAAACTGTGATATTTACCCTCTCTTGGGTTTTAGGGGTGGTAAAAGTCTCATTTTACGTGGCAGGTAGCCCCCAAAACAGGGATCCAAACCTGTCCTGTGCACCCCTGTGAAATCTGGTTTAGGCACAGACCCTGGAAGTGGGGTAGGAACTTGGCCCACACTTACATAAGTTGTCACGCCAATATTGCTCTTGAAAATTGCCATTAGAGCATGAAACAACATTTGGCTGGGAAAAAAAAAAAAAAAAAAGGAAAAAGAAAAAAAAAAAAAAAACAACAGGCTTGCAGTGTTTTGTCCTCCCAGCATTTTGGCTGCTTTTCCAGCACCGGGGTTTTCTGCTGATGCTGCTGTGTGAGGTAACGTCTCCTCAGCAACCTGCTGGAATGGGACCTCCCCAAACCCTTCCCACTGGAAAACGTGGGCTGTGAGCAGGGGCTGGGATGGGGCTGGGATGGGGCTGGCACTGACGCAGCTCCTTTGGATGAGGGGTTGGTGAGGGCTCTGCGCTGGCACAGCTCCTCTGCATGGGATCTTCCCTGGCGAGCTGATGCACATCCTTCCCCAGGGTGGAACAGTTCCTGCTGGAGTCAGACTTGTCCAAATCTTTCTAAAGCAGCTCCTGGCTGCTGTGGGATGAGCACAGAACCGGGGGTTGGGCTGATGGATGGCCCTCAGGGGAGCCAGGAATTCCCCCAGCGCCTTCCCAAGCGGTGGCCTCTTCCCAGTGGCTCCCTGCCACTTGAAAGGCTCAGCGGGAACGGACACCTTCTCTGAGATTTTTACAGTTCTGACTACCAGAAAGTCTTGGAAGGAGGGGAGGAGGAGGAGGAGGAGGAGGGGGGAAGGGATTGCTCTTTCAGGCGTTCCTCGGTGGGGTTTTTTCAGCTGCTTTTGTTTGCTGCAGAGCCCACAGCAGAGAGCTGTCACTCCGAGCCGGGAGCGCGTTTGACACTCCCGTCTCTGCCGTGTACCTGGTGTGTATTTGCTGCAGTGCTGATTACATTAACTCCCGTGTTTATAAACATTTGGAATCAGTGCAGAAGGCTGCGCTCGGCGGAATTTGAAAGCCGGCACCGGTTTTATTTTTTGCTTTTTCATCTGTAAACACACATAACGCGCCCGTGGTGCAGCCGGCAATGGGGGATCAGGGGTGCAGAGGTGATTCCGTGCTTGGCTTCACTTCTGAGCTCTCCCGGTGCAGCCTCCTACATGGACTCACATATACACGGCACACATGCACGGCACAGGCAGCTCACACATCCCATTTTCAAAGGCAATTCAGCACTGATAGTCCTTGCTGCCCTGCTGTTCTCTGGATAGAGCCGGCAGTTAGAGGAGGAATTAAGTCTGAACTGGGGAGAAAATTGCCTCCCAGTTAATGGGAGCTGATGCGAGCTGCGAGCAGGCTGCAAACAGCAGTGGGGGTTTTTTCCTGAGCCCCTCTGCTGAAGGGTTGGTAAGAGCCTTTCCGTGCTGTCTGAGTGCCTTAACCCTGGCAATCCCCACAGCACCCCCTTGTGAGGCAGGAATTAAACCGTAATCCTCATTATACAGGGAGAAAAGAAACCCGGGGAGATCAGGAATCCCAGCCTTGCAGGAAGCAGGATGAGTTCTGCCAGGGATTTCCAGGGGAAAGCAGCTGGAACTGCAAGGCTGGTGGGCTTGGGGTGGGGACCCACGGGTTGGAAATGCCCTGCAAGGGCTGGGGTGAGGGGCTTTCAATCCAGGGGAGGAATTTGGGATGGGATTTGGGGTCTTGCATGGGTAAGAGTGATGCAAACAACAACCACTGGCCCGAGGTTTGGCCAGCAGTGCTGGGCACTCCCGTGCCTTGTGCGGGCTCTGTGTCAGCCTGTTCCCATCAGCAGAGAATAATTCCTTCATCAAAGCTGTGAAATGCCTCCAGGAAGGAGCTGCTGTCTTCCCAGAAGGAGCTGATGTGGAAGAAGGGATTGGAAGATCTCTCTTGCATGCACACAAAGCGCTGGGGATGGTGTGAGTGCGTCCATGAGGGCCAGAGGCAGGCAGGAGATGAGGCACAGCATCCACGGGGAAAGGGAAGCCAGAGGAGAAGCAGAGGGTGGAATCAGCAGGAACACTTCAAAGGGCATCGCTGATGAGGTCGGGCAAGGGAAATTCTCTCACAGAGGCACGGGCACAGCTCGTTCAGGGCAGCAGTGACTGTATCAGAAAATAGCATTTATTATTGAACAGCTCTGTGCCCTGCCATCCCCAGGGCCCTGGCAGTGCCCATGCGAGGAAGGCAGGACACAGAGTCCCCAGCCAAGTGTGGGAGCAGCCTCCTGACGGGGGTGTCAGGAGCTGCTGTGCAGCCATCCATGAGGGAGGGCTCCCAGAGAGGATTTCTCTGCCCTGGAAATTCTCTGACACGCTCTGCTTCGGGTTTGGATCGGGATCAGGCCTTGCTGCAAATGCACAAGTGGAAATAAGCCTTTAGCTCGCTGTGGTTGGACAAACAGGCTTCTCTTCCTGCATAAGCTCTCCTGGGGCCTGATCTCTGGGTCACACAGGGAGCTTGGAGGGTCGGTCTCATTGCAGGCTGTCATGGCAGTGGCACCAGAGGGGGAATGTGATGCTGTGGTCAGGGAGCTGTGCTCCTGCAGCCACCCCTGCCACCAGCAGGGCAAAGCCACTGCCATCCTCTGGAGACCTTGGAGTTGGACCAGATCCATGCAGGGTGCAATTCTGCAGCAGCTCCAATGCATTAACAAATCCACGCCAGACGTGGGAATTTTTGGTGTAATCCTGGGGTGAGTTGAGCACAATCACTGCTGCGAACACAGACAGTGACAGGGAAGGGACTGCCCCACTCAACCCTTGCCATTGTTTCTGAGGCACATCCAGCAAAGATTATCTTTCATCTTCCCTTCTTTCAGCCATGCCATTAATTTTTGGCTGTCCCAAAAAAAGCAGGACCCTCTGCCCCCATCCACCAGGCCAGGTGGGAATCAGCACATCCCAGAGATGCTGATTTACCATCCCTGAGGGCTGGCAGCTCTAACACTTGATAAACAGAGCTATGACTGCTAAAGGCCGAGTTTACCCTGCCTGCACCCCTGGATCTCCTGTGGGGAGGCTCTGGGGGTTTCCTGTGCACGTTCCTGCTCCAGCCCAGGCAGGGAAGGGGTTTTATCAAACAATGCAGAGTGAGCCCAGAGTAATCCCCCTCCCAGCCTGCTTTGTAAATGCCAACTGGGCCTGCCTGATGTCTATTCAGAAGGGTTTTGCTGCAGTCTGAGGAGTTAACAACGGGAATTTGGAGGGACTCCAAGGGGAAGGTCTCTGTCAGCCTGGGGTGACTGCAGAGGGGCTGCTCTGTCCCAGGGGACAAACCTCTCCCTCCTCCTGGCTCATTCTTCTCCAGCTCTGAATTTCTGCTTTCTTCTGCAGGTGCTGGAGGGAGGAGTCACCTGGGAAATCATGAGAACTTCCCAGAGGCTCTGGGTGGCTTTGCCCACCTCGGCCTGGCAGTGAGGATGAGCCCTCATGGCACCAAATTTCACCAGCCCAAGAAACGTCCTCTGCTCCTATCTCCTCTTTACAATTTAGATTTATTTGTGATGGGAAAAAAAAAATAAATACTGGGGCAAAAAAAAAATCAGTGGGTTAATGGTACTTCAGAGCCTTCCCACAAGGAAGAAGGATTCATGCAGGCTTTGGATTTTGGGGAGCCAGATTTATTTGCCCTCCCTCCTCAGTATGACTCTGTTTCCATGTGCCATGAGCCCCTGCCACCCTGGGCACCCTCTAAGAGCTGTAAAGTGACTTAATGAGTCATCTCCTCCCGAGCGGGGACAAAAAATGTCACATTAAATTTCTGTTTGCAAATGTTTCAAGTGCGTGGCTCCAGCTCTCTGACACAAAATGAGCTCACAGTGGAAACTGTCTGCAGGGCTGCATTTCCATGGGATTTTGGTGGGGATTTACGATGGTTTTGGGTTCCAAATCTCATTTTCATGGGGGACAGCTAAGCCAGCACCTACACAGGGTTTGGTGCTGGTAAAATTCAATGTTTTCTACAGATCTGTGGCAAGGAGAAAACTTTTAGCAGCAGGAAGAGACCCCTGAGTTCAGCCTGTATTTTTGACACCTTTTTTCTCATGGAATTTTCTGTGTTCAAGGCCAGGTTGGGTTTGGTTCCATTTTATTTCACCCTGATACAAACAATTGGAACAAGAATTCAGATCTCCCAGTGCCCGTGTGTGGTACCTATTCTACCTCTCCAGATTTGGGGCTGAGCCTTCATCCCCTCCTGCCTCAGTTTGCCAACGAACATGGGAATTTTGGAGGCCAAAAACCTTTCAGTCGTTTAACCCGGAGCTGGGGATAAATGAGTAACTGGTTTCCACCTGGAGCATTATGGGGAAATTGGACCTCTGTGGAGGTGAAGTGTTGGAGATGGATCATGGCAGGGACAAGCTGTTAAGGGCTTTTTGTCCTTCTGTGGGCAGCAAAAGTCTCTTTTGTCTTTCAGGATAACCTGAGAGGAGCAGGGCTGTGGGCTCACTCCATTTGTCAAGTGATTCTTCTAAATGTATTTAAATACTTTTACAGCCTCTGTTAATGAAACTTTGGTGACCCTGGGGCTCCTGAGGGAATCCATCTGCATCTAAGTGATGGAAAATGAACTCGTTAATGGCTGGGCCCTGCTTAGTCAATATGGGATATCGATCCCCGGTGATGAAAGGCTGGATGGGAAGGGGCTGGGCTGAATGGGCTTTATCCTGGGATGAGCAGGGCTGGGTGGGCAGAGATTGATGGGAGAGAACTGAGAAAAGGCCTCATTCTCCCTGCTCACTGCAGGGATTTTGGTGGTGCCAAAAAGGACGCAGGGAAGGGCTGCCCAAGGTCTGATTCCAAGGGGTCTCTTCACCCCAGAAACTTTGGGTGTCCCAGTTTCCCCCTCTCTGAAGGTTTGCCTATCCCAAACCACCCAGCCCCGCTGCCAGCAAATCTGGTTTCCTGTTGTCACAGCTGATTCAGCAGGGGCAGGGAGATTAGATATGGATAAGGCAGGAGATAAAGGCTGGAGAGCGGGGCCTGCATCCCCTGGGAGGTGCCCTGGAGGGTTTGGAATGTTTCTCATCACCTGATGGGGGCTATCCTGGGGGAAGGGCCTGTCCTGGTCTTGCTTTTGGGCTAACAAAGTCCCCTGAAGCCTTTTTTCCTGTTGCTCATCGCTGAGGGGGGAAAAAAAAGGGAGGAAATCAAAGCTGGAAAATGGGAATTCCCTGTGTGGCTGAGACAACACATTGCACAGCAGGAAAGGAACGAGATGGGGGAGGGATAACAGGTTGGACGAGGGAATAGGGAACAAAATTCATCTTTTTGGCGAGTTTTGGGTGCAATCCTCCTATAAACACTGTCAGAAAACGGTGTTGGGTCTCTTGAGAGCCCTGATCCAGCCTTGCATCTCTCCCTCAGGGCAAAGCACAGCCCAGGGAGCTGGGAGCAGAGCCCCAGACAGGGTGAAGGGGTCGTGTTCCATCAGTGGGTGAAGCTGATTTCCACCCCAGGAGATCAGAACAGCAGCACTGCCTGGGCTCCCTCAGGGTCCCCCTGCTCTGCCTCGGGGGATCCCCCCTCATTTAAAGGCATTGCAGGAAAAAAAAAAAGGCAGGTTTGGAGAAGTCAGTAAAAAAAGTAAAAAAAAAAAAGTCAAAGAAGTAAAATCTTTCTGGCTCTGAAGCAGCTTTGGATGTCCTCACAGGGCTCTGGGATCTGCAGCAGGCAGAGCTGAGCAGTTTTGGGAGGGTGGGATGGTGCTGTGGCCTCAGGGATCCCCAAATCCCCTGGGCCGCATCCTCAGCTGATAAAAGCTGGCAGAACTGGGCTGATTGATGGCCACTGAAGCTCAGCTGCAGCAGGGCCACAGGAGAGCATTTCCCGAGCACTCTCCTCCCTCTCCTCTCTCTCCACTTGCCTTCAGTCACTAAAACCTGCTTCATTAACAAACTCTCCCTAATCACTGCTCCTGAGCAGCCGAGCACTCTGCCCACTGGGGCTCTGCGTGGAGCTCCTTCCCAAGGATTTTTCCAGCCAATATAACTCACACTTTAATGACTTTTCTTCTCCTCAGCCAGCTGTTGGAGGAGGTGGAGCAGTGGCTCTGCACGGTGGCTGGGTGTCAGCTGTGAATCTGCTGACATCCTGAGCAACCAGACATCTTCCTTCCCTGAAAGGAGTGGTCTTTTAGCCAAAAAAAAAAAAGGATTTTTTAGCTCTGTGTCAGCCTGTTCCCATCAGCAGAGAATAATTGTAGAATAATAAAATTTGAGTGTCAGGGAGTTGGTGGAGGTGATGCTCCAGCTTTTAGGGCTGCCATGGAAAAAGTATGAGGGTCTTCAATAAATCAGAGCAACCAGACATCTTCCTTCCCTGGAAAGGAGGTGGTCTTTTAGCCAAAAAAAAAAAAAAGAAAAAGGAAATTTGAGTCAGGGAGTTGGTGGAGGTGATGCTCCAGCTTTTAGGGCTGCCATGGAAAAAGTATGAGGGTCTTTTCTTCTCCTCATCCAGTTGTGGGAAGAGGTGGAGCAGTGGCTCTGCACGGTGGCTGGATGTTATGCTGACATCCTGAGCAACCAGACATCTTCCTTCCCTGGTCTTTTAGCCAGAAAAGAAAAGGAAATTTGAGTCAGGGAGTTACAGAGTCACAGATCTGAGTCACAGATTTTAGTGTCAGGAGTGGGGACATTCACAGATTTTGGTGTCATGGGTGGGGACAATCACGGATTTAATGTCATGGATGGGGACAATCATAAATTTGAGTGTCAGGGAGTTGGTGGAGGTGATGCTCCAGCTTTTAGGGCTGCCATGGAAAAAGTATGAGGGTCTTCAATAAACCAGAGCAACCAGACATCTTCCTTCCCTGGAAAAGGGGTGGTCTTTTAGCCAAAAACTAAAAGAAAAAAGGAAATTTGAGTCAGGGAGTTGGTGGAGGTGATGCTGCAGCTTTTAGGGCTGCCATGGAAGAAGTATTAGGGTCTTTAAGGATTTCAATTTTGTATCTTCAAAGGAAAAACTCTTCCAGAAAATGCTGACCTGGAAGCGATTAGACTGTGAGGGAGGGAGAGACAGGCATGGAAAAGAGCAGGTTCAGGCCTGGAGTGATGCTCAGGATTTGTGCTCAGCAGAGTTTGTCCACGCTGGCCCTGCACCCCAGGGCTGACAGAGCCCCCTGCAAACACTGCATCCAACACAGAGAGAGCTCTGCTCTGCTCTATTCCCATCCTGGCACGGAGCCACCTGTGTGAGACACCAGAGCCTCCCCCTCTCTCCCTTCTGAGCCCCTTTGCCGTGGGGAGCGGCCCAGCCCAGCCCGGGCAGCCTCACATCCGTGGGTGGATTGTTTTCCCTCCTTCCCACCCTCCTGATGATGAGGAGGAGGAGGAGGATGAGGTCTATGTTTCTCCCTTTCCAGGAGCAGAAATAGCTCGTGCTTGTCGTAAATCACTCGGAGGGTGAGTCACTGGCTGATCAAAGGACAGACCCTTTTCTGGGGCTGGGAGGAAGAGGAGGTGCTTCAATAAATCGTTAGGAATCAGCAGCAAGGAGTGTCCCTGGGGTCTGAGGAGAAAACCTGGCTGTCCCCCTGGTGCAAATCACAGATTTCAGTGTCAGGAGTGGTGGGGAAAGTCACAAATTTTAGTGTCAGGACAAGCACAGATTTTAGTGTCATGGGTGGGGGGCAATCACAGATTTTGGTGTCAGGAGTGGGGACAATCACAGACTTTAATGTCACCAGTGGGGACAATCACAAATTTTAGTGTCAGGAGTGGGGACAATCACAAATTTTGGTGTTTTGGGTGGGGACAATCACGAATTTTAGTGTCAGGAGTGTCACAAATTTTGGTGTCAGGAGTGGGGACAATCACAGATTTTAGTGTTTTGGGTGGGGACAATCACAAATTTTAGTGTTTTGGGTGGGGGCAATCACGAATTTTAGTGTCAGGAGTGGGGAAAATCACAGACTTTAATGTCAGGAGTGGGAACAATCACAGATTTTAGTGTCACGAGTGGGGACAATCACAAATTTTGGTGTCAGGAGTGGGGACAATCACAGATTTTAATGTCATGAGTCATTTAGGATCCCCGTCAACTGATTTAGGGTCCCATTCCCGGGCGTTGGGCAGGGCTTTCCATCACAGCTGGGCAGCAGCAAGGGGACAGGCCCTGTGGCAGAGGGGGCAGACGTGCCAGGAGCAGGGAATGAGGAGGGACAGAGTGGTGGCATGTGCCACTCACTGTCAGGAAATGAGAGGAGGAACGAGGAGTCCGAGGGCATCAGCGTCAGCGGGGCACGGCTGTGACAGGAGCTGGCAGGGAGGTGACAGCAGCGGGCAGGCAGGGAGGGGAGGTGGCAGCCTGTGACACAACTGCCTCGGGAGCCAGGACAGCACATGGGGCACCTGTGGCAGGCTGGGAACGAGAGCAGGGGCAGCACAGCAGCAGGGACAGGAGGAGTCCCGAATCCCTCACCCCGAATCCTGAATCCCGAATCCCAGATCCTGAATCCCAGATCCCAAATCCTGAATCCCAAATCCCAGATCCTGAATCCCAAATCCCAAATCCCAAATCCCAAATCCTGAATCCCAAATTCTGAATCCCGAATCCCAAATTCTGAATCCCAAATCCTGAATCCCAAATCCCAGATCCTGAATCCTGAATCCCAAATTCTGAATCCCGAATCCCGAATCCCAAACCCCGAATCCTGAATCTCAAACTCTGAAACCCAAATCCTCATCCTTATCCCGCATCCCAAATCCCGAATCCTGAATCCCAAATCTTCATCTGAATCCTGAATCCTGAATCCCAAATCCCTCACCTCTCATCTCTCATCCCTCACCTCGAATCCCAAACCCTGAATCCCGAATCCCCCATCCCTCACCCCTCATCCTCACCCCTCATTCTCATCCTCACCCCTCATCCTTCATCTTCATCCCAAATCCCTCATCTTCATCCTCATTCTCACCCCTCATCCCTCATCCTCATCCCTCGTCCCTCACCCTGAATCCCTCACCCTTTATCCTCATCCTGAATCCCTCATCCTCATCCTGAATCCCTCATCCTCACCCTCACCCCTCATCCTTCATCCTCATCCCCATCCTCACCCCTCATCCCTCGTCCCTCACCCCTTACCTCTCGCCCCAAATCCCTCACCCTCATCCTCATCCTCACCCCTCACCCCTTACCTCTCACCCCTCATCCCTCATCCTCATCCTCATCCTCACCCTCACCCCAGGCCTTCCCCGGTGCCCGCAGTGCCAGCCAGGGGCAGGAGGGGTCGCACAGGGGCACGGGGCGGTGTCACAGCTGCCAGGACAAGGGACAGAGCCGGGGTTCCTCCTGTACCCCGCCATTCCTCCCCTCTCCCGTGTCTGCAGCCTCTCCGGGAGGGAAGCAAGAGCCACCGACTGTGAGCCGAGCAGATGAAGGGTTTGCCATCTGTGAACAAGTTGTTCTGATTGAATTAGAGAACATTTAACATTTACCGATAATTAGGAACAGCCACCCATTACAAAGGCGGAGGAGGGAAGGGGAGCTTTTGGAAGGCGATTGGAAGCTCCTTGACACATCAGCCAGGGGAGCTTTTCAGACACAGCTCCTGAGCCTTTCCAGATGCTTTGCGCTCCTTGCATCCCCGATTCTTGGGAGCCGAGAATCTCTCCGTTCTGTCCTCTCCGTTACTTTTTAGCTGCTTTTTGCCTTGTTCTCCCCGCCAGCGCTCAGCCAGCTCCTCTCTGGGAGGTTTTAGCGGGGTTTCCTCTTTGGTCCCATACTGAGCCGTCAGCTGTGAAGCAAAAGGGAAAGAAATTTGCTTTTCTGCTCCATTATTGTCGCAATTCCTTTGGTCTGGAGCTGGGCTGTGCAGCCATGGGGAGGGAGAGCCCTGAATGCAGAGGCTCCTGTGCTATCCTGACCTCTGCAGGACAGACCTGGACCTGAAGCTGGGCACGATTTTATTCAACCTCTATCACAGAGCAAGATAAATACCTTTATAATAGAAAAAAAAAAAAAATTTTGTAGATAAAGAAAGAGTAAAATATGTAAAATACCATCCTGAATGCTCAAAAATACATTCTCCTCTTTTTATCCTTGTGCTTCCTTAATGTGTTTTTACACCAACAGTATTAAGAAAAAGCACGTTTGCCATCGTTTTCTTTTGAGCGCCAAAGAAGCTCAAATTCCCCAAAACACAAAAAGAGATGATTTCCATCCCAAATTTCCTCTGAAAAAGAGCTGGCATTTCTCAAGCAGCTCGAGCAGTAATTGCCTCGCAGCAGTGCTGGTAATTTCCCTGCATCTGCTGCAGAGACACCCAAGGGGTGAAGCCATAAAGCTGCAGCTGCCCTTTGGCTGGAAGGAGCCTCAGCGAGGGTTTTTGGGCAGCGCATCCAAGGCTTGGCCTCTGCTCCCAGAGCCGTGGGCAATTCCAGCAGCAGAGCCACGGGATCCCAGCGGGATCGCTGTGCCTTGCAGGGAAGAGAACCCTGACAGAGGATGAATAGGTTTGTGTTTGGATGTCCTCTCAGAAGGAAATGAATGCTCAGGGAAGCTCTGGATGCCCTGGAGGTGTTCAAATCCAGGCTGGAAGAGCTTGGGGCAAGCTGGGACAGTGGAAGGTGTCCCTGCCCATGGCAGGGGGTGGAACACAATGATCTTTAAGCTCCCTTCCAACCCAACCCATTCCGAATCTGTGAAAGGGCAAATCGAGGCTTTTCCCACCAAAAAATCTCAGGAATCCTGTCTGGGACGGTGATACCGACCCGGGCACAGCTGGTACCCCGCCCCTGTGCCCCTTGCCGGGCTGTCCCCAGCAGGCGATGCGCAGGACCCTGACAGACATCTAGTGGCATTTCCTAAAACTACAGCGCTGCCAGGGCCCGGGGGGACGGGGCAAGACCGAAATCAACATCAGCCGCAGGGCTGGGCACCTCTGAGCTCCATCCTCCATCTGAGCTCCATCCTCGGAGCTCCATCCTCCATCTGAGCTCCATCCTCGGAGCTCCATCCTCCATCTGCACTCCATCCTTGGAGCTCCATCCTCTGAGCTCCATCCTCCATCTGAGCTCCATCCTCGGAGCTCCATCTTCGGCTCCAGAGCGAGGAAAAGGAGAAATCCGTGTTCCAGCAGGGCTGGGTCTGGGACAGCCCGGCTGAGGCACTGCGGGCTCACCCTGCACTGCCCTGGGCTGGGACATGGACAGGGATGGTGGGCACGGGGAGGGATGGATGGATGGATGGATGGATGGATGGATGGATGGATGGATGGATGGATGGGTGGTGGGCACGGGCAGCCCATCCCCGCCGCTCCACACGTGCCCGCGCCCTGGCTGCGAGCATGAGCAAATGCCTCCAAGGGGGTGTCAGACACGGTTACAGTGAAACACGATATTTATAACAAAGTGTGGGGGAAGGTGTCACATCACATCACGCTCATGCTCCGGCGCCCGAGACGCGGGGATGGGGAGGGCCAGCAGGCAGCGGGAGGAGCCGGCTCTGGGAACGCGGATCCCTCGCTGGAGCCCACCCCAAGCAGGGTTTCCCCGGGCCAGGAGAGCAGGGCAGGTCTCTGGTGGGTGCTGGAATCGCCTGGCGCTGTCACTCGGCTCTGGGAGCCGTGCCTGGCCCTGCTCTGCTTTCCCATGGGGAAAAACAAACTCCAGAATCTCGGTGACCTCAAGCGCTGCTCCATTGTAGCTTTTCTGCACGGGCATTTCCCACTCCTTGTGCGTCAGCTGCCTCAGAGCACAGCCTTGCTGATAAACCTTGCCTTACCAAGCCGAGATTAAGCGCTGTAATCTTTTAAATAAACAGTTCTTTGGAGAAAGCCATGTCCCTGCACGCAGCTGGGACGGCACCATTCCCTCCCTGGGACTCTGAGAGTGCCCAGCTCCTCCCAAAGAAGCCAAGGGCCAGCTCTCAGAGCTGCAGATTCCCTGGATCCCAGATGGAAATTCCCTCACGTGCTGCATGGAGAGTGGTGGGGTGTAGGGGGATACAATATAAGAAAATAAAGGTAGAATATAAAGTAATCTTACCCCCTAATGAGCTGCAGCTGGGTTTTTTATTAAAGATTAGGATCAGGCCTGATGTTAACAGGCCAGGTGTAGCCAATAAGAAGAGTGTTTTAAAAGAGTGGATTGGTTGGTTGAGGGGAACTGGAGTCAGTGGGCCACTGTGAGGACAAGGAAGAGTTGGTGCCTGGAGGAGCTGCCTACAGGAACCATCAAGGAGGTGTGAAACTCTGGCAATATGGAACCCTTGCAATGTAATGCCAACAGAACCCTTGTGCTATAATGACAACAGTGGGAGCTCCTACACACCCACCCCAGTTCATTTCTGTGCGTCCATCCCTGCTCTATCCCCCTGCCCTGGCACAGCAGGACATGGGTGCAGTGCAGCACAGCCATCCCAGCCTTCTCTCGGGGCTCATTGCCCAGGAGGAGCTTTTGGAGCAGCCTTTTCCCCCTGGCCAAAGTCGGGAGCATCTCCTGAGGGCAGGCAGAGCTGCAGGTTTGGTGTCAGGGAATGGCTCAGGGGATGTGCAGCTGAGCCCTCTCTGCTCTGTGGTCCCCTGGGAGTGACTCAAATCCAACCACGCTGCCCCACAGTCCCTCGTGGGCCAGCCCAGCCTCTGCCTGTCCCATCCCAGCTCTTCCCCCTGTTTCTCCCCCCTGAGTTTCCTTTTCCAGCTGCTCAGTGCCTGCAGGGATCAGTGCTCCCTCCCAGGGTGGTTTGAGGTCAGTTTGAGCATCAGCTCTGTCCAAAAGTGGGGACCTCATTGCTGCTGGTGTGTCCATGCCAGCTTTGATTCTCCTGGGAGTGCTCAGGGTGTTTATTGGAGGAATTAAATGCATTGGAAGCTTTGTGTTTAAGGCAGCTCTGTTGTCAGCTCGTCTTTCATTTTGTACAAAGGCATAGCTGAGGTCAAGGGGCATCTTCAAGGTGAACAGCATTAAAAAAGGGATAGGTGGAGGTAGAAACTGAATATAAGGTTCTCTTGAGCAAAATAGCATGAATTTAGTGTACCTGAGAAGGTGTTTCCTCATCCAGCTTTAAGAAAAGGAAAGACAAAGTGAATGAAGAGTAAAGCTCTGGGAAAGATGAACCTTACACGTTTGTGCAAGGGGTGACCTTGGCCCCCTTCTGAGGCTGCTTCCCTGTGCCTGCAGTGCTGGGGACAGCAGCGGTGGCTGCAGGAGGGAACATCCCTGGCAAAGGCACCAGCTCCTGCCTGCTCTGCAAGGAGAAAGCAAATATTCATTTTCCTGGGGAAATGTGCACTTGACACAGGCTGAGCCCACCCTGAGCTCTGCCAGGTTCCACTGTCAGTGGTGCCATCAGCAGGCAGAGGTGACATCAGCACATTGATGAGGGATGCCCTTGTTAAGTTATCACTCAGGGCTGGGCTCCTTCACTCCAGGCACGAAAAAGAGCCAGGAGAAAAGAGGGATAAGGGCAAGGCTGGCATTTAAACCCCAGAGGGAAAAGGCTGGAGCACCTTGGCAGGTGTGGGCTGTGGTTGGTGGAACATTTTGGCTGCTTGGGGAGGGAAAGGTGCTGGAAATGTTCAGGGAGAGCCTTTCAGGAGGCTGTAGACTGTGTGTTAATGTACAGGGGCGCGCTGAGTGCATTTTATTTGTGTTTTATGGTCTGGACAGCACATCCCTGCTATTCCCATGATCTGGAAAGCACATCCCTGTTATTGCCATGATCTGGACAGCACATCCCTGTAATTCCCATGATCTGTATGGCCTGGATAGCACATCCCTGTTATTGCCATGATCTGGACAGCACATCCCTGTAATTCCCATGATCTGTATGGCCTGGATAACACATCCCTGTTATTGTCATGATCTGGATACCACCCCCCCGTTATTTCCCATGGTCTGTATGGCCTGGGTAACAACCCCCAGTTATTCCCATGGTCTGTATGGCCTGGGTAACACCCCCCTGTTATTTCCACAAGAGGAGAGCCCAGCCCAGCTGTGAGGATGCTGGCGTGTGACAACCCAGGGACACCCATCCTCACAGGACATTCCCAGTGGCATCACAGAGGGACACAACGTCCCAGCCCAGCCAGGGCTCTCTGCACACCCCACAGGGCTGCCTGAGGCGGGGTGGCTGTCACTGCGTGACACTGCCCGCTCTGTGTCACCCTCAGGGCCGTGTGTCACCACAGACAGCAGACATACCGCACCTGAGCCACTGCCTGTGCCAAAGCTCAGTGCTGAATCCTGACTGGGGGACACGTGTGGGTCCTGGGAGGCACTGGGTGTCCCTGGGCACTGCCCACAGCCATGGCACAGCCCCGCTCCCTGCACGGCTGGAAGGAGCTTGTCCTGCTCCCTGCAGTGACTAAGGCAGCCTGGCATTTACCCAGGGTTTATTTGGACACTCCAGAGCCAGCTGCAGACATTTTTTTCATTTGCTTTTTGTCTGACTTCATGCCCTTTTGGTGATTGCTTATAAACTCGGCGTGGAGAAGGGAGCTCGCTGCTTGCAGGGGATGGAGGCTCGTGCTGCATCCACCAGAGGCAGCCAGAACAAGAGGGAGGGGAAAAAAAAATCCAACCCTCATGAATTATCTGTCCTGGAAGCTGCATGTTCTTTTTACAATTCCCTTTGACTGTTTAGGGAAAGATTTATCCTCTCCTTTCTCTGACAGCAGAGCTCGCAGTGTTGCTGTTAAGTTCAGGCCAGCCTGGATTAACTGTGCATCCTCAGTGCCTGATTAGCTCTATTTGCTGTGTTTTTATTGACCTATGCAAGAGGGAAATCTGGGTCAGGCCAGGCTGATGAGGCTGGAGCTGGCTCTGCAATATAAATCAGAACAAACGAGGCCATCCAGCCGCTGAGCCATCACATCCTGCTCTGGGCTGGGTCGCCTCAAAGTGTCCAGGGGACATCATTAGGAGCTTTCCCAAGCTGTCAGTCAGACAGGGAGCCCGCTCTGGGGGTGGAGGGTTGTTTTGGGAGCTGCTCCTTGTTTCTGGGTGAGGTGCATCTAATCAGTGAGTGGCTGCAAATAGAGAGGGCCCTGCCTGGCTGTGGCTCCGTGTTTCTGTGCACACAGGAGGGATGAGACAGCTGAAGGAAGCCTGCAGGGCTGAAATGAGGTTTTTCTACAGAAGCAGGAGGGGAGGGCAGAATCTCTTACCCAGACCTTATTGATGGCTTGTGCCACGCACAGCCAAGGGGGAAGCAGTGGAGGCTGCGTGCTGCTGGCAGTCCTGAGTCTCCTGTAACATTGGCACTGCTGGCTTGGTTGGATCAGAGCAGGGATCAGCCTGTGACCCAGCGTGCAGCTGTGTTAGTCACCCTGCTCCAGGGGCACAGAGCAGGCTGTGCCAGGCTGATTTCAGCTGCCTCACTAAACCCCTCCACCGCTGGAAAAGCTCTTTGCAGGGAGACAAAGGTGTCTGGTGCTGGAAGTTTCCAGGCTGGGGAGCAGGGAGCAGCCTCAGCTGGTGCTGTCTGGGGTGTGTGATGCGCTGGGAGTGCGGTGTCACACAGCATCAGCTTCACTTTCAGCAGGGCTGAGGCACAGTGACAGCACAGGGCGCAGCAGAGCCACCCTGGGAGGGGACAGCAGAGCAGGAGAGCCACTCACACCCCACAGGGGGCAGCCAGAGAGGGGGTGCTGGGGGCACACAGGGCAGGGAGGGCTGTCCCTGCTCTTGGGCTCCCCTCGGGGCTCTCAGAAGGCGCCGCTGGCTCAGAGAGGGAGGCGAGCTCAGGTCACAGTCACGTTGTGCTGCCGAGAGCCACACACGTGGTGCTGGCCCTGGAGAAGGTCACCTGGGTGGGGAAGCTGCTTGGGGATCTGCCTTTGGAGGAGCAATGGGCTGGGGAGGGCAGCACAGTGTGAGCTCGGCCCTGGGAACGGAGCAGGGAGGGCTCAGTGAGAGGAGGCAGCTGAGCTCCTGCTGCCTGTGGGATTCCACGTGCAGTCCTTTCCCACCTGGAGGCTTCTGGAGGGATTTTGGAACATGGAGCAGGAGCACCTGCGGTGGGAGTGTCAGGAAATGCCCTTTTAGGAACGGGGAGAACCCACCAGTGTTTGTACAGTTCCACACCCGGGTACAGCAGGTGTCCAGGGCTCTTCTTCTGGGGAAAATCCAGTCAGGAAAACAAGAGGTGTAGGAGGGTCAAGATGGACAGAGATGAGAGATCTCTGAAGCCAGGGCTTGGAATTTGGGGTTTATTGCAAAGGGCCTGGGTGCAGGGCCCTGCTGGGAGCTGCCAGGCACAGCTCAGAGCAGGACTGAGAGAAGAGAGGGGGAGAGAGGATGAGAGGGGAAGAGAGTAAAAGGGTAAGGGAGTAAAGGGGTAAGAGAGTGAGGTTCCTGTTACAATACAATAAATCTTCTGTGTTGAATATTCTGATTCTCACTAACCAATCTAGTACAAGATACAAATCCTATAGCATTTACATACAGCCTATAAGAATCATTACATCACCATCCTGAGTTACATTTTAAACCCTACAAACTCCTCTTTGGGCCCCTTCTGCCAAGCTGTAGGGTCTGCTCTGCCCCTTGGGGCTGTCTGCAGGCAGAGGGTGTTGTTCCATCAAAAGGGGATCACCTTCAGCAGCCACACCATTGTTTTCCAGTTGTTCAGTAACTGAGGGATCTCATAGCTTGCTTTCATTTCAATCTCGCTTACAGTTTCCATATTCTCAAAATCTTTTGCCAGGCAATCAGATTGATAAGGCTTTCCTGTTTCATCTCCCCCAACAAAGAAGAACCTCAGCTTTTATGGAGAAAAAGAGACCCAGACCTGCTGGTGTCCTCCACTGAACCCATCCAGCCCAGCCCACTTCCAAGGAGATGCTTCCTTGGGTGAGGCTGGGGGAAGCAGGGGCACCCCAGGGCTGTCTGTCCTGCCGAGGGGAGCAGCACTGGGCTGAGCCGTGGCCCTGCCTCCCCGGGCATTGCCATTCCCTCCACACGCTGCTCCTGCCTCCCTGCCCTGCTTTATGGCCGTGATTTACTCGCGTCACAGGCGCAGCGTCGCGGAATTGAATTCACGGGAGGCTGAATTTATGATGAGAGAAATTAACCCTTTGCCACCCCCCTGCCTCCCCCAGCCCCTCCTGGGTGCAGCACCCTGGCTGAAGCACCCCATGGAACACCCGAATTCCTGCGGGATTGCTGCTGCCCTGCAATGAAGGGATCAGGGAAGGGGTTCCGTGGGAATCCGGGCAGGCAAAGCGAGCTGGCACTGCAGCCTCTCCATCAGGCTCCTGTCTGCTCCTTCCATGCTAACAGTCCCCTCCATAATGATCTATTCCCGCTTCTGGGTGATTTCCAAAGCATTCCCAGCAGGTATTTCTCAGCCTCGCCATCCCCTGCCCCTCCCCTCCGAATTTTCGCCCTCTCTCCAGCTGAATTATTGGATGAACTGCAAGGCACAGAAGCCAAACAAAGAAGGAAGGGGAGCAGAAACGAGAGACAATTTACAGGTCACAAGCCAAGCTCGCCACGGGGCTGTGGCTGGGGGTGTTGGAATTGCTCCATCCTCAGGAGCTAATTTGGGACATCCTCTGCTCCCTGCCTGGGGAGGAAATGGCTCCTGTACAGCAGGCGCCTGTCTGTGGCAGATCTCTTGTAAACAGCATAATAGCTCCGTGTCAGAGCAGACATCTTCATCAGGTGCTCTGCCAAGGCCCCGGGGGAAGCTGGAGGACAGAGCTGTGGTCAGCAGGGATTTTTCAGGCACAGCCCGGCTGAGATTGAGGCTGCACAGAGCCCTGGCTGAGCCAAAGGCTGCTCAGAAAAAGGAGATTTGTGCTGTACCTGCAGCATCCTCCAGCAGGGCGGCTTTGCTCAGGTACTCTCGGCAGAGGCACTAAAGAAAAGATGATATCAGAACTGGAGCAGGATGGAGAGAGGATTTCCTGCTCTGGGGGAAGGTCAAAGCCTTTCTTTTTTATCAGAATGAAAATCTTGGTGTTTCTCATCAATCATCAAAACCCACTTTTATCTGGGCTTGATCACAATGATTCATTTGGGCCTCTTTATATTTTTTTCCTACTCCTGCACATGTATTCATCACCCTTCCCTTCGTACCTACAGCCCCCAAAATCCAAGTTTCAAATCTGGAACCAAAGTGCTGCTCTGTTCCTTTTTCTCTGGGATTGCTGTTGACTGAGGAGAATCTGTCTTGCTCTCAAATGAACATTTTGGGATTTCTCTTTCTGCTGGAGGCTGAAACCAGAACAATTTCCGTGGGCATCAGCCTTCCTTTGGTGATGTGATTTTTTTTTTTTCCCTCTCCTCTTTCAGCTTCTAAAGCCCCACAGCCCTGTGAGTCCATCCATCCATTCCCATCCTTCCAGAGCAGCCCTGAGACATCCCCAGCTGCAGAAATCCTGCTCGAGGTGCAGAAACTGCAGCAGCAGAAGGAGCCTTTACAGCAGAGTCTGTTTATTGATATTTTATTATGCTGTTTAGCAGGACCCTGGTGCCTGTAATAAAGCATTAAGGAAGTGTAGCAGCACATTCTCATTGATCCCCTTCAGTGCTGTGATATTTCTGGGAGGACCAGGGACAAAGAAAAGGAATCATTTTGCTCTCTTCCCCCTGTGCTGCGTTGCTGATGGCAAAATGCCCTGGGAGCCTGAGGATTAATTGGATTTAATGTCACCCCCAGCTGAATAATCACAAACCACATGGAAAGAGGAGAAGTTTTGGGGGTTTTTGATCTGTAGAAGCGCACAGTGAGGGATCTGGAGGAATCCATGGTGACTCAGGAGCGCTCAGATCTGCCCAGCCTTGTAATTCTTGGCTGGATGGAAATGCCCTGGGCTGGATGAGCTGGAAATGCCTCGGTGTGACAGCAGTGACAGTTTGCTTTGCTCTGGGGGCTGCAGCCTGCCTGGGTTTCAGCACAGGGAGCAGCCCCTGAGCTCTGCACCTGGCAGGGACCTGTCCCTCTGTCCCTAAGAACACTGCAATTTCATTTGGCACCAGAAATGGGGAATAAACTGCTCTTATCTGGTACCAAAACTGGGATAAAACCTGCTCTCACCTGGGATTTATCTGGTACCAAAACTGGGGAAAAAACTGGGATAAAACCTGCTCTCACCTGGTACCAAAACTGGGATAAAACCTGCTCTCACCTGGGATTTATCTGGTACCGAAACTGGGGAAAAAAACTGCTCTCATCTGGAACTTATCTAGTACCAAAAATGGGTAAAAAACTGCTCTTATCTGGTATCAAAACTGGGATAAAACCTGCTCTCACCTGGGATTTATCTGGTACCAAAACTGGGATAAAACCTGCTCTCATCTGGAATTTATCTGGTACCAAAACTGGGATAAAACCTGCTCTCACCTGGGATTTATCTGGTACCAAAACTGGGATAAAAATCTGCTCTCACCTGGAAATTTATCTGGCACCAAAAATGGGGAAAAAAATGCTCTCACCTGGAATTTTATCTGGGACCAAAACTGGGGGAAAAACCTAATTTTATCTGGGACCAAAACTGGGGGAAAAACTGCTCTCACCTGAAACTTAATCTGGCACCAAAATTGGGGGAAAAACTCTTAGGTCAGAGCTCAAGGAAAGCTTTAATGCATCCACCCTGGTGTTTGAGACCTGTCTGTACCCCCCTTCTCCTCCTGGGTGATGCTTTAAGAACAAAACCTGCTCTAAAGGGCAGCTTTTACTCCTGGGAAGAGCTGGGAGCCTCTGGCTCTGCCATCCCTGTGCAGGCACATAATTCTGTCTGGGATGGAGGTTTTATTCCTGTAAACATTGTATTTATTATTAAAAGAATACATATATATAAGCTGGCGAATTCATATTGCACCAAAAAAAAAAAAAAAAGAAGAAGTCATAAAGCTCCCACTAAAGAGGCAGGAAAATGCTGTGAGGAGAACAAAGCAGGAATTTATCACTGGGTTTGGGCAATCTCAGAGCCAGGCATGGCATTGTAAATAAAATACACAGCGCTCCTTTCACCACACAAATGTACCCTCAATCAGGGAAAAAAATACAAATAATTTGAGATCTGATCCGCTCCTCAATCAGGATGTGATTTATGCTCAGGAATCAGAGAGATAATAAATGGGGGCAATTTCTAAATCACTCTGGTCTCCAAATGCTGTGTCCTCAATTGCTGTTGGAGGGAGGAGCTTTGGGAAGGAGCAGAGGAATTTGGAATGCCTCAAATTTTGAGGTTTAATCCCAGTTTTCCTAAATTCCAGCACCCCAAATGAAGGCAGCCAATATTGTTCATCTTTCCTGAACAATTTTACCAAGTTCCCCACAAAAAACCCTTTTATTTTTATGGGGTGATTTAACTGTTGCCCTGCTTGGTGCAGGCCGAAAAATTCCAGGATTGGTTTGATCCCAGTTTTCCTAAATTCCAGCACCCCACAAATGAAGGCAGCCAATATTGCTCATCTTTTCTGAACAATTTTTACCAACTTCCCCACAAAAAAACCCTTTTATTTTTATGGGATGATTTAACTCTTGCCCTGCTTGGTGCAGGCCGCAAAATTCCAGGATTGGTTTAAACCAAGGCTTTCATGCCTGAGGTCCTTTTAAAGGATATTTCAGAGGGATTAAGGAAAGCAAAGCTCACTAATATCAGGCTTTAATTTGCCACGCTGCTGCTGCTGGTGGATTTGTGGGGCCTGCCAGTGAAGGTGAAAGCTCTGTAGCCACTAAAACCACGCTGGCAGTGACTTGTGGAGATCCTGACAGGCTGTAAAATCCCTGGCTGAGGGAATTTCAGCCCTGTTTTAAAACCCTGACCAGACAGAACCCGGCCCTGGGTGCCAGGACCTCCTGAGGATGCCGCAGTGCAGAATTATTTTGGTGCCTTAATGCATCTGATGCAGCTTCAGAGCCATTTAAGCCCAGCTTAACTTGTTCTTGATCCCTTAATTGTATCATTAGGAGCGTTTCCAAATCAGTTCTGCAAAAAAAAAAAAATTATCTCACTCCTGAGTCTGAGGAGAGCCATTATCCAAGTTTTGATCCATTTCTCTGATAAGAGTGATTAAGTTTTAGAGAGGCCCTGCTTGCTGGGGATGCTGAGGAGGAAGGACACAGTCTGTCCCTTTGGGTGGCTTTCTTCAGGTCTGACATCCAGGTGACATCCAGGTGTCTTCAGGTGACATTCAGCTGTGGGTCTGTGGGGTTTTAAACACCCTGAGGGTGTTTTGGTGCCTTATGGGGGTAACTCGTGCTTTGTATAGATATTATTGAGGGAAATTATTAATAGATATTAATAGGGAAATTATTAATAGATATATCTATTCATTAGAAATGGTTAATAAATAATTTTATTTAAATTTTACACCATCTCCGTGGCTCAGGGTGCTGTGCAGGCACCTGGGGTGCCCAGAGGGGCAGCAGGTGAGGAGCTTAACTGGGCATTTCATTTCTGGTGTTGGGGAGAACAAATTCATCATCAGTGGAAGTAAATTTGCTGTCCCAGGAGAAAATTCTGAGGATTCAGCAAAGGGGAAATCAAAACAACAATTAAAAAAAAGGGAAAATGCTCTTCCAGACTGCTCTGATGTGGGTTGTATTTTATTGTGGATCCAGTGGAGACCCCCCCTGTGCACAGATAACAAACTCCAGCCTGGAAAGAGTCTCCAAAGCTGATGGACCCCACAAATTGAGAGCACAACATCCTCTGTTTGCAGGGGAAATTCAGATTGATGCCATTCCCTGCTTTCCAACAGCCCCTGTGCTGCTGGAAATGGGAAAATGCTGCTGGGAAATGCCCCTTGTGGGGATGCCTGGCTCAGAGGGAGATTTCCTGCTGCCCTGGCAGAAGGAAAATATTTATAAATAATATAATAGGTATTATATATTATAATATAACATATATTATATTATACATTATATTTATATATTATAATATAGAATATATTTTATAATATAAATATTATAAAATGCAATATTTCAAATTGCAAAATAATTACAATATGAAATTTAGAGCAGAGCCTGAGCAGTTCTGAGTGGAGCAGGGGAGGATTGAGCGGCTGAGGGCTCTCTGTGCTCAAGTTCATTACTCTGCCAGGAGTTTATGATTCCTTTGTTATAGAAGCTCAATACCGATTGATTTTAAAATATTTTTTTTTGTGGGGGGGGAGTTTAATAAATTCACTTTATTGTTGGGCTTTGATGTTATTTTCCATGTGATCAGCATAAAGCTTCTCCCTTGATTCCCTCTCCACTGGTTTTTAGACCTTGAGGCCATTCTCTCCCTCTCTCCTGATCAAAAGCTGGGCCTGGACTAAAGCTCAGCTGAGGCTCAGGTCTAGGGGCCAATTTTGAAGTCGTAATTCAGGAATTCAGCCAGCCCAACTCACTTTTTAACCCAAACCTGTGCTTTCTCAGGTATTTTCTGTTGGAACCAAGGAATTTCAAGTCTTGTTAATGAGTATTAACAGATGGGAAATTTCAAGTGCTTGAGCATTTGCATCACGGTGGCGTTTGGATAATAATGGTGGCTGTTCCCCTGGGATGGCTGGGAACCAGCTTGGCAAAGAGGGATCTTGGAAAGAAAACTTTGTCCACTGTGCAAACCCAAACGTGTGGTGAGACAGGAACTTCGTACAGAAAAACACAGAAATCCATCAGAGCTCCTCTGGTGAGCTGTCCAAGGGAGCTGGGCAGGGATTTGGGAATTCTGGAGGACAACTGAGGAGTTACTGTGGGATTTTCTGAGATCCCTGTCGAAGGGAGGAATGATGAATCTGACTCCATGAAAGCTAATTGATTATTTTATGATTCTATATTATATAAAAGAATACTGAAGAAAAAATACAGACAGAAGGCTAAAAGGATAATAATGAAAACTGATGACTCCTTCCAGAGTCCTGACACAGCCTGATTGGTCATTAAGTCAAAATAATTCGCATGAAACCAATCAAACAACCACCTGTTGGATAAACAATCTCCAAACACATTCCAAAGCAGCAAAACACAGGAGAAGCAAATCAGATAATTATTGTTTTCATTTTTCTGAGGTTTCTCAGCTTCCTAGGAGAGAAATCCTGGGCAAAGAGGATTTTTCAGAAAATGTGACAGTCACAATTACCCTGGATTGTTCCAGGAGTCCCTGGCCATGCAGCTGATCCCATCAACTGGGACAATTCCATTTGAAGTTTTCACCTCACGCTTTCCCTTGGGAAAAAATATTTCCTCCCATCCTCAATGTGAATTTATTCTGTCCATTAAAAATCACCTACAGCTGCCACCAACACCCTGTGCCTTGACTGGCGTTGGAGCTTTTGGGGGTAACTAAACCACTTTTAGGGATCCTTCTCCAGGTGTCACCAATTCCTTTCCAAGGTGTCACCAATTCCTTCCTCAGGTGTTTCAGCTACAGCCAACGTCCCCAAATCCCCATCACTTGGGTCACCACCTCTGCAGGAGATTTATTGAGCAGCTCAGGACCCTGCTCACCTTTTGGGCTGTTCTGCTGGAGCTTTTAATTGTTTTTTGGGGTTTTTTTAGTACATTTTTAGTTTGCAGTCGAATCTCACTATGGTTGTAGGTGCCAGCTGATTTTTCTATCTGCTCCACTTTCCTCAACCTCAGAGGTGCAGGATAGGGTAAGAAAACTTTCTGTTGTTGCTTTTTGTGAGCCTCCCTCCAGCCTGGAGCGCCAGGGGAAGGAGGAAAAATCTCTTTTGGGGGAGAAGGATGTGTTTTAAAGAGCAGTGATATCTGTCAGTGAGACAGCAGCTGCTCTGTAATTCATTCCCAGCTCTGCCTCCTCCTCCTCCTCCTCCTCTTGGCCCAGAAATGTCGACACAGCACTTTTCTCTCTCTTGGGTTGTTTATTGAGGGGTTTTTTAAGATGTTTGCAGTGTGTCTAGGGGCTGTACTGAGGAAAGGACCAAGAAAATCAGGGAAAATTCCGGGTGTGTGCAGCCCCTCCTGGGTTTGTCAGTGGTGGATGAGTTCATTTCACCCAGGCTGGGTCACGGGAGGCCTGAGGAGCATCGGGGGGAGCTCCTAAAATCCATCCAGGAGTGCCCAGCTGTTCATTTGGCATTTATCCAAATTTGGCATTTATCCAAATGAGGGTCAGACACCACATACCCTGGATATGTGAGCTTTACCTCTGATTTAACAAAGACTGGTAAAATATGAGTATTTGCTAAAAAAAAAGGGGGAAACTGCCACAAAAACAGAGCAAAAAGCTGAAAATCTCCTTAGGGAGCAGCTGATATTTGGAGCTCCAGCAATTGAGGGTTCATTGTTTCCCCACTGTGCTAAAAAAGATTTAAAGAGCTGCCTTTTTTTTTTTTTTTAATTGATTTTTGGGAGTTTTGGTTTTTTTTTTTTTTTTTTGGGGTGTTTTTTTTGTTTTGTTTTTTGGTTAGGTTTTTTTGTTGATTTTTTTGGGGGGGGTTGTTGGGTTTTTTTTTGTTGTTTTTTTGGGGTTTTTTTGTTTTTCTGTTTATTATTTGTTTATTTTTGATGGGTTTGTGGGGGGTAAATGATATTTCTATGTGTGGAAAATTCCCTGGAAAGGCTTTTCTTTGAGCACCTTTATTTTCTTTAGAGCACCTGTCCTTCCTTGCTGCTGCAATCCCCATCCATCAAACAGGAATTCCAGGAGTGCTCCCTCACCTGCTCCAAATCATTTGGAATTCTTGGGAATAACTGATGAAAACCCTGACAGCTTTAAGTGTGAGCTGCTGGGTTTATCCAGGGGGATTTAAAGCACTGCTTGCTTCAAGTTAGGAAAGTAAAACTCCCCTTTATAAAACTTCCCTTATTTCTGCAAAATTAGGGGGGAAATTGTCACCTGGAACTCCTTTCTGGAGCAGAATTTGGCCTCAAAAGCTGCTGTTTTGGTGGAAATAAGTTGATTTATGCCAGCTGAAGATGTGTTTCTAAAACTGCTTAAAGCTTAGTGTTCCTCTCTCAGCATCCCTGTGAGATAAGGATTTACTGCAGCTGTTGGAGAAATGCAAATTTTTTATATTTTTTTGCTCTCCACGAAATATATCTTCTCATAAAAACGCTCCTTTGGTGTGTGGAAATATTTCATGAGCATCTTTAAGGTTTTGATGGGAGATGGGATCCCAGAAAGCAAAACACTTTTTTTAGAATGCTTGGTCGTTTTTTTTTTTTTTTTTCTCAATTATTTACATTTTCCCCGCTGATAAAAAAGTGTGATAAATGAAAGCAGGCAAGTTTCTCATGCACACAGAAAATGGTGTTTGGGGAGAGTGAAGGAATTGCAGTGTATTATGGTGTTTCAGGCAGCTCTGCCAGTGACAAGCTTCAGCTTCAAATAAGAAAATCCTGGGTTCAATTTTTATTTGGCAGATTTCTTTTTTTTTTTTTCTTTTTTTGCCTTTTATCAGCTCCTGCAAAGCAGTCCATGCTTAAAGAGCAGAATCAATACCCAGGAAGGGTCAAGCAGCTTACAATTCATTACATGTGTGCGTTTCTGTCTGACAATGCAATTCTTGCTTCTCATTTTTCACGTCAACTTCTTCTCAGGGAGAAAGGAAAAAAAAAAAAAGAAAAAAAAACAATGAAAGAAAGGAAAGAAAAGCAAGAATAGACAAAAAGACAGAGAGATTTACCCGAGTCATGGAGTGGAATAGAAGCTGACAGGTTTCCTAATGTTACATGCCCAGAAAAAAAAGGATTCCTCACTCTGCTCCTCTGGAAGTGCTTGGGGATCCTTTGTGGTGCTCAGGGGAGCCTCAGCTCCAGGATTCCCCACGAATTCCCTCCAAAATGTGCCCCAGATGCTCCCTGGCCTGGCAGGAATTCTTCAGCAGATCAAAGGCAGCAGCAGTGAAGTGTTGGGAGCTTTTCCTGGTTTTGTCACTGAGCGTGCCCAAATTCCCCCAGGCAATCCAATTCTTTTTGGGTTTTATTTTCCTCGTTGTGAGGCAGTTTTGGGAAGGGTCAGGATTTAAAACTGCTGGAAAAATCCTTGTTGTGGAGGGATGTCCCTGATGATCCAAATTCCCACAATTTCAACCAAATTCAGCATTTCCCAGGTCCAGCTGTGTCTGCAGGTGCCCTTGGAGGTGCCAACCATCCTCACTCAGCTGTGCCCAGCTGCAAATCCAGGTTTTGGTTTATCTTTTATCCAGGATAAACCTTGGTTTGGGGCTTTCCTGGAGCTGAGGCTGTGTGGGACTGGTGGGATGTCCCTCCAGCCCTGGGGACACCTGAGGGAGGGGAAATTGCAAAATAAAGCCAAAAATTCATCAAGAGGGGTCCAGGCTTGTCTCCCCTAGTTCCCTGCTGTCACTCCAAAACCTCCATGGATATCTTGGCTGGAATCTCATGGGGGAAAGGGAGAATTTGGGTCTGGGTCTGCTCCAGAGGGGTTTTCTGGGTCTGCTTGATCACAGCCAAGTGTCTGGGAGGGCTTGGTGACAAAACCTCCCACCCTTGGGAAGCCCAGATGGATTTTTTTGCACAGGACCATCCTGAAGGTTGTTTTTAGGCACACCTCGTTTATATTTGTGTTTTCTGGGTTGGGTGAAGGAAGACCAAAAGGAAATTTGTTCTTTTGCTGTGGATTAAATGCAGCCTCTCTTCAGGGCTCCTGAGGTTTCAGGGTTCCTCTGCAGCACCAGGAGGAATCAGCACCATCAGCTTTTCTACTTTTCCACTTTTCCTCCCACCTTGAACTCACAGGAGGGGTTTGGTCATGGAAAAGTGGGGCTGGTGGGACTTGGGGGTCACCAAATGCATCCCCTGATCCTCTCACTGAGATGTGGCACAGACACGTTTTATGAAAAATCCTTTCGTTAGGATTTTTTTTTCTTCTGAGAAACTGAGAGGCCTCAGAGGAAAAGAAAAACAATGATTATCAGAGGAAAAGAAAAACAATGGTTATCTGCTGCTGTGGAATGCAACAGGTGCATCTGGGACTGGGCTCATGTGGTTGTTTTTAATTAATGCCCAATCACAGCCTGGCTGTCTCGGACTCTCTGGTCAGTCACAAGATTTTATTCTCATTCTTCTTCTGTTCTTTGCTAGGCTTCTGATGAAATCCTTTCTTCTATTATTTTAGTATAGTTTTAATATAATATAAATATATTAAATATATATTAAATATAATAGATAGTAAATATAATATATATTGATTATATTATAATATATATTTAAATATATTATATTGAAATATATTACATTTAAAGATATAAAATATTTAAATATATATAATATATCTAAATATTTTTAATATATAAATATATATAATATTTAAATATATACTATATATTTATTATATTATAATATATATTTGTAATATATATTTAATATATATGCTTAAATATATCCATTTAGTAATATATGTACTTTTAATACAATATGTTATTATTTTAATGTAATATATATTATTATTCATTATTAAAATAATAAATCAGCCTTCTGAAACATGGAGTCAAGGTTCTCCTCTCTCCCCTCGTCCTGGGACCCCTGCAAACACCACCACAGAGATGCAACCCCTGTCAGTGCTGACAGCTCCACACGAGCTGGGAAATGTGCAGGAATCAACCCCTCGTGCATCTCCTTCCCCGAGCCTGCCTCTCCTGTCATGTTTTCCCCCAGAACTCGATGTTTTCAAGTCTCTCTGCTTTCAGATCAGCTCCAGGAACAGAGCACACGAGAGCTACAACTTTCTTCCACTCCCTCCCCCTCAGCCCGAGTGTTTAATTTGCTCCCGACTCTGCTTGAGCAGTTTTTTGAGAGCACAGTTTATATTTGCCTATGCAAATCAGCTGAGCAAATATGCTGAGCAGCTCCAAAGATAGATCAGGACGTTTCAGCACATGCCCAGCCCAGAGGAAAATCATCCCAGGCCATTTTGCTCTGTGTTAACCCTTCTGCCTTCCCTGATTTGGGGTTTTTTTTTGGCAGGGAGAAGCTGTCCCAGCTCCTGTGAGCCCGTGGCGTGGCTGTTCTGCACAGGAGCACACAGAGGGGTGTATATTCAGGAATCACTTGTCTTTCATGTCCTTTTATTGGAGAACAAGCAGTTCCAGGAGCTGCAGAGTCCCAGCCAGCTTTCCTTCAGCCCTCTGATTTATGCTGGAGTCTCTGATGCCTCGTAAAATTCTGCTCTTCTGAGGCTCTGGGCATGGTTGGGAGTTGATAAAAATCCTCTTCCCTCTGGGTGCTCTCCGAGCTGGGCCCAGCTGTTGTCTCTTCTTTAGAGGCAGGGAAAGAATTTGACCTTTCTCCTTGAATTCCCGCCAGCAGTTATAAAACAGCAGAAAAATGAATTTTCCTTGAAAGTGGCGGATGGCAAGTGACATCCACGCAAGGCATGCTACCTACCTCTGGACAACAGATAATGTAAGGGCTGCTGGACATATGAATTATTTTATCATTTACTAGGAACTAGTATTTAAATTCCATTTTACATGTCCATTTTTTTTATCTTGACTTTTTTTTTTTTTGTCAAATAATTAAACCATATATCCCTGCATTATCCAAATCATTTGTCATCAATGCACTTTCAATTAACCTTCCTCTGTATTTCCTAGTATCAAAA
The DNA here is from genome assembly GCF_023055355.1 of Agelaius tricolor. Classification (NCBI taxonomy): domain Eukaryota; kingdom Metazoa; phylum Chordata; class Aves; order Passeriformes; family Icteridae; genus Agelaius; species Agelaius tricolor. Next base: position 6,527,749 of record NW_027269289.1, on the reverse strand, counting down.
ACAATAACCAACTGTCATCATCACTCCACAACCACCCCCAAACAAACACAGAATTAACCCCCCCAAAAAAAACCAAACAGAAATACAAACCATGATGACAAATCATCAACCAATCACCCAGCAAATTTTATGTTCTTGTAGCTTATAAAAAGCATGACACTGAAGGTGTCAAGATGGCTGCCACACACACCCAAGGACAAAAGACTTAATCCCAACCTTACTGTTAGTTAGGGCACAGTCTCAAGCTATGGCAGGGAAGGTACAGGTTGGATATTAGGAAGAAATTTTTCACTGAAAAAATAATAAAGCACTGGAATGCTCTTCCCAGGGAGGTGGTGGAATCACCATCTCTGGATGTGTTTAAAAACAAACTAGACCATTGGTTGCTATGGTCTGGTTGAGGTGTGAGGGCATAGGTTGGGCTCGATGATCTTAGAGGTCTCTTCCAACCTCATTATTCTGGGATTCTGTGATTCAGTGATTCTGAAATTCTGTGATTCTCCAGTTCTGTGATTCTGTGTCTCTGTGATTCAGTGATTCTGCAATTCTGTGGTTCTGTGACTCTGTGATTCTGTGGCTGAAGTGGGCTCCAACATCCTCCTGGAGAGCTCTGGTTCCCTTTTCCATTTCTGGTTCCCAATTCCATTTCTGGTTCCCAATTCCATTTCTGGTTCCCTTTTCCATTTCTGGTTCCCAATTCCATTTCTGGTTCCCAATTCCATTTCTGGTTCCCCAGTTCCATTTGCCCTCCCTCCAGGGTGAAGGAGCTGCTTGGCATTCCGTGGGGTGACAGAGAGCTCCTGCAGAATCAGCTGCTCGGCCACGCTCCTCTGGAACACAAGTGACTTCACTGGAGAGTAATTACTCCACTTTGGAGGAATGCTAATTACTTTGGAGAGGGTTTTTATTCAGGAATAAAGAGCTGCTGTCGCAGCGTCCTTTGGGAGGCATCAGGGAATCGTTTCTCCACTCCAGATGTTTTCCTCCTCCTGGAGATGAGGGCTGCAAAGGCAGGGGCTGTGCTGCTGCTGAGCCTGGGGAAGGAAAAAAGGCTTTCAGGGATGTTTTATAGCAGGGTTGATTTAACCTCAGAGCGTGTGGAAGGCGACACAGCTCCTCGGTGCTGTTTTTAGCTGAGTTTCCTCGAGAAATGAGCCTTACATAAGCAGTGTCTGTATCCATCACTTCTGCACCATTAGCTCACTCCAGCCCTGTTTAGCCCAGCACAGGAGGCGTCCAGGGCTGGGCTTGCACAGGGTTTGGGTGCTCAGGGAGGTCCTGTGCTCAGGGAGAGGCTGCAGGTGTCATTATCCTGCTAAAACATGGAATTACCTGTGGAATGGGATGGCTGAATGTGCTTCTCCTGCAAAGGAAAGCTCTCAAAGAACACAGCCCATCACCCCACACCCCCAGGGCTGATTTCTGGGCCCACAGTTTCATTCCTGGTGCTTTAAAGCTCCTGCAGGCCCACAAACTCCTCCTCAGACTGAGCTGGAGCCAGCTCTGAGGAGGAAGAGCTGTTGCTCATCCTCTCCTCTTCCTATTCTGCTGTCCCAGTTCCCCCCAGACAGTCAGATGGCAGCTCAGGGTGCTTGTGCTGGTTCTGCAAATGTTTCACTGTGCTTGCAGCCAAAAGCAGCCTCACTTTGCCAGACAGTGGAGTCTGAACCCTTCCCCCTCAGCTCTGCCATGGATGGAGGGTGAGGGACAGCTCCTGTTCCACCTCTGAACTGGCCAAATTCATTGCCCAGATGAACGTTTTGGGTTGAAATTTAGGATTTTTGCGCTGCTCCTCTGATTGCTGGGATCTGCTCACCTGGGTCAGGAGGGGAGGAACAGGAGAGGAAGGTTCTGCTCTGGGATGGGGATTGCTCCTCACCTCCTCCTCTTGGTTAGCTGGGGAGCCAGGCTGGATCATGAGCTCACATTTAACCCCTTCTCCTGGTTTTGGGGCATTTTAATGAGTTGTGAGCAGAATGTGGATCCATCTGCTGGGATTGTGCAGGGGAAGAGAATTCTGGAAAATGGGGAAATCATCATGGGGGCCACTTCTTGGTGTGATGTGCACCTGGAGTGTTTTGGGGGCAAAGGACCCATTTTTGTGTCCCACATGTCTCATCTGAGGAACCCCAGCTCCCACAGGGCTGAAGGCAGCTCTGCTGTCATTGCCAGGGGTTTGTCCTCCTGCTCAGGGTGACTTCAGCTCTTTTTGCTCCTGATTTGTCAAATTTGGGCCAGAGGGGCCTGACTGCCCCAGGGCACAGCGAGGTCACCCTGTCCCCAGCCAGAGCAGGGCAGGTGGCACCTCTTGTCCCCTTCCAGCCCTGCCTGGTGCCAGCAGTGACAAGGGGCTCTTGGAGATGTCAGGGTGACCCTGCAGAGCTCTCTGCCTTGTCCCCAATGTCCCCAATGTCCCCAATGTCCCTGCCTGGTGCCAGCAGTGACAAGAGGCTCTTGGAGGTGTCAGAGCTCTCTGCCTTGTCCCCAATGTCCCCAATGTCCCCAATGTCCCCAATGTCCCTGCCTGGTGCCAGCAGTGACAAGAGGCTCTTGGAGGTGTCAGAGCTCTCTGCCTTGTCCCCAGTGTCCCCAATGTCCCTGCTGGTTCCTGCTGTGACAAGGGACTCTTGGAGGTGTCAGTGCCACCCTGCAGAGCTCTCTGCCTTGTCCCCAATGTCTCTGCTGGTGCCTGGCACTGGGACAGCAGTGACAAGGGGCTCTTGGAGGTGTCAGGGTGACCCTGCAGAGCTCTGCCGTGTCCCCAATGTCCCCAATGTCCCTGCTGGTGCTTGGTGTGACAAGGGGCTCTCGGAGGTCTCAGAGCTCTCTGCTGTGTCCCCAGTGTCCCCAATGTCCCTGCTGGTGCCTGGTGTGACAAGGGGCTCTCAGAGGTGTCAGAGCTCTCTGCTGTGTCCCCAATGTCCCTGCTGGTGCCTGGCACTGGGACACCAGTGACAAGGGGCTCTTGGAGGTGTCAGTGTCACCCTGCAGAGCTCTGCCTTGTCCCCAATGTCCCCAGTGTCCCCAATGTCCCTGCCTGGTGCCAGCAGTGATGAGGGGCTCTTGGAGGTGTCAGTGCCACCCTGCAGAGCTCTGCCTTGTCCCCAGTGTCCCTGCTGGTGCCTGGTGTGACAAGGGGCTCTCGGAGGTGTCAGAGCTCTCTGCCGTGTCCCCAGAGTCCCCAGTGTCCCTGCTGGTGCCAGCCAAGCCTGCTGCAAGGGCTGGCACCTTCCCTGGCTCTGGGATGTGTTCCCAGATCCAGGCACAGCAGGGAGGATTTTTGATTTTGTTTGTTTGTTTGTTTTCTGCATGTGTCAACATTAGAAAGCAAAACCCAGACAGGGAAACATTGAAGAGTCTCTTGCCCAGCCCAGCTCTTGTGCTTTTATTTGTCAACACTTATTTTTGTTTCCTGCCACAAAGTGGAAACATTTGGTCAGTGTTTTGGCTCCTGTCCCTGCTGTTTTCCCTGTCTCCTGCAGTGTCACTTGGAAGGACATTCCAGGGCTTTTTTTTTTTGTCATTTCTGTCAGGCCTGAAGCTGTAAAATATTTGGGTGGGGGGGTGACAGTGTTTAAATCCCAGGAGAGGTTTTTTCCCTAGCTCCAGGGCTGCCCTTTGGGTGAGGGAATGTTCCCAAAACCTGCAGAGCTGCTGAATTTGTGATCATTTCCCTCAGCAAATGGTGGCACACAGAGCTGGACAGAAGCAGAAATAATTTGGCTGAGCTGATGCTCAATGGTCCAAGTCTTAGTTGGAGTCTTAATAATTGTAATGCAATTACCTTCACAATTATGGTCAGATAAATCAATGCTCAGAGATCAGGGGAATCTTGAATTTCTTTTTGTCCTTTCCCCCATTTTCTGGGGAAATGTATCTGGATAAAACAGGACAGGGGATTGGAGGGAGCAGGGGTCTGACCCAGCACAGCCTGTTAAACCCAAAATAAAGATTTTGGATTCACCATTTCCATCACTTATTGGATTGATGAGCAGCGATATCTTGCAAACAGAGGACTGATTGCTGAATAAAGGAATTCCAGTTTATAGCACCAAAGATTTCCCCCCTGTATAAAATAGACAAATATTTAATATTTTTAACATAAAATATAAATATATTATATATAATATATATAAAATACACAATAGAAATATATAAAATAGAAATATATAAAACATATAAAATTTATATTATATATGATATAAATATATAAATTATAATATACACATAAAATAGAAATATATAAAATATACAATATCAATGTATAAAATGCAAATATATTTTAAAATAGATAAAATGTATATTACATTTAAAACATAAAAGATATATCATACACATATAAAATAGAAATATATATTTAAAGATACATAGAAATATATTTTAAATATAAAAATATAAAGGGTGTTTGTATGCACAGGGACCCTCTCAGGCAGTGGTGGGAGAGGCAGAATCCTTGGAGAAGGAGGTGCCAGAAGGGAACATTCCCTGGGAAGTTCCTGGGCAGCCGAAATGGGAATCAGCTCCTGCCAAAATCCAGTGAAGAATTCAACAGGCATCAACGGGAAAACACTGGGACACTTTGGGAAGTGCAGGAATTTTGTCTTGTCCTGAGAGGTGAGGCATGAACAGACCTGGATGAAATATCTGAAAATGAGGGGTCATTTTGTGGGGTCAGCTGGCAGGGCTGGAGTCCCCATAACCACCCCCAGGCAGTGCTGCTCCCTCCATCCACATCCCAGCAGCAGGGACGGATTTCTTTATCAAGAATAAATAAATGTATTCATTAAATGTATTTAATTAAATTAAACTCTTTATCAAGAATTTATCTGTGCTGCCTCAAGAGCAGGATTTTCCACAAAATTTGGATTTTTTTGTGATGCCCTTGGAGCTTTACCTGCAGTCCTCCCCAGGTGAGAAGGCCCAGACTGGCTCAGCCTCTCCAGAATTCTGGCACTGCACTCCCCTGCCCTTGAAAGCAAGGGGAGATGAAGAGATAGTGCCTGGCTGGCCACCAGAACGTGTGGTTTTCATTAAAAGTGTGTGAAAAGCCTTGCTGTTTTTCAGCAGTGATTAAATGAAAATATATGTACACGCCAGAGAGCTGATGTCAGCCCTGTGGGCAACACAGCCCGAGATGAGAGGCTGAAGAAATAAGAAATTGTCACTGATGTTATGAATTCCCTGTGCCCCCAGGTCTGAGGGTTTTCCTTGATGACAATTTTTTAATAAAGAGCGTTGGATTCGCTCTGAAGCCCAGAATTCCGAGTGCAGCTGGAAAAGGGGGGGGGGGATTTGCCAGGCAGGGGCCTGGCAAGGGCAGGAATTCCTTTAAAAAGTCAACTGGGGGGAACCTGAAAAGCGCCTCAGGGCTCTCCTGCCTTCCGGTGGTGACAAAGGACCAAAACGCTTGGGGGTGTGGATTAAGGTGGGATTTCAGTCAGGGAGGAGCTGGAAGCTTTTCAGGGCAGCAGAAACACCGGGTTTGTCCCCTCACAGCCGGTGTTTGACCTCTTCTGCTGCCCTCAAGGCAAGAATCAGAGATGCTCAACAAGCGCCTGCTGAGGCATTGTCCCAAAGGGCTCCGTGCACCTGAGCAAGCTGCAGACCCAGCTCAGGGCCCAGCTCGGAGGCAGCTGTTCAGCACTGGGGCTTTGGAGGCCAGCACAGAATTCTCCCCTCTTCTTATTTTCCTCTTCTTTTTCTCTCTTCTTTTTCTCTACTCTTCTTCTTCTCTCCCCTTCTTCTCCCTTTTCTTCTCCCTTCCCTTCTCTCCCTTTTCTTCTCCCTTCCCTTCTCTCCCTTCTCCTCCCTTTGCCTTCTCCTACTTCTTCTCCCATTTCTTCTCCCTTTTCTTCTCCCTTCTCTTCTCCCTTTTCTTCTCCCTTCCCTTTCTCCCTTCTCCTTCTCCCTTTTCCTCCCTTTGCCTTCTCCCTTCCCTTCTCCCTTTTCTTCTCCCTTCCCTTCTCTCCCTTCTCCTTCTCCCTTTTCCTCCCTTTGCCTTCTCCCTTCCCTTCTCCCTTTTCTTCTCCCTTCCCTTCTCTCCCTTCTCCTTCTCCCTTCTCCTCCCTTTGCCTTCTCCCATTTCTTCTCCCATTTCTTCTCCCATTTCTTCCATTTCTTCTCCCATTTCTTCTCCCATTTCTTCCATTTCTTCTCCCATTTCTTCTCCCATTTCTTCCATTTCTTCTCCCATTTCTTCCATTTCTTCTCCCATTTCTTCTCCCATTTCTTCTCCCATTTCTTCTCCCATTTCTTCTCCCATTTCTTCCATTTCTTCTCCCATTTCTTCTCCCATTTCTTCTCCCATTTCTTCTCCCATTTCTTCTCCCATTTCTCCTCCCATTTCTTCTCCCATTTCTCCTCCCATTTCTTCTCCCTTCTCCTTTCTCCCAGTGTGGGTACCCCGCAGCAGCCCCTGCTCAGAGCTTTGTGCTCTCCCTGCGCACTAAAGCAGCGCAGAATCTGAAAAAGAGAAAAGCCAAAACCTGAAAATCTGAAAAACAGAAAAGCCAAAACCTGAGGCATCATGACCAGAGGATGATTTGTCACCTTTCCCTGGGCTCAGCTCCTCTCCCTGGTGCTCCCTGCTCATCCTGGAGCCCTCTCAGGGAATTCTCCCTTGGATTTGAGATGAAAGCCCTGCCAGAGCTGTACCTTTCCAGCCGCTCTCCTTTTCTCCTTTTTCACCACTTTTCCCTCCCTTTTACATCAAGAGAGCTTTTCTCTGTCCACAGTGCTCCAGAGAGATGGGATCTGCCATGGGATGTGAGCTCTGCTTGGTCCCAGGGCTCCTGGAAATCAGCCTGACCAACGTTTTAACTGTGCACAGGCTGAAAAAATCCCTTGGAGCCCATGAAATCCATGGAAAGAAGGGAACTTTTTGGAGCTCAGACATTGCCAAAACCATATTATTTTTCAAGGATTACCTGCATGGAGAACCCTGTGGGGATAAGGAAAAAAAAAACAAAACAAAAAAAAACCCAACAAAACTGTTCTGGAGCAATTCAAGAATTTTCTTTTAATTTAAAAACTAAAGGCAAAGCCTGCCGGTGTTAGGATTTTAATTAGGGTGAATTAAAAGCTTAGAGGAAAGTGGAATTATTTGTAAATAAATAACTCTTAAAACCTTGATGTGCAGCATTAGAGGAGGAGGCTGAGGAGAGCAGAAGCCCTGCTGGGAAACAAGGAATAAATGCAGGAGAGGGAGGGCTGGATTTCAGTGCTGCCACAATGAACTTGTCTGGCCTTTAAAAAACCCAGAGTTTGTGATAAGGGATGAGATCTTTTTCTGCTGGCAGCGAAGAAATATTGGCAATAAAAATGTTTCAGCTGCTGTTAGACTCTGTCTGTGATTTGATTAATTCCCTGGATTCTGTTTCTTTGTTGTGATGAATTGGAAATCCCATTTCCCATTGATTTGGGCAGTCAGGGGGACACCACCTGCACAGAAAGGTGAGCTCACCACAGCAATCTGAATTTTTTCTGAATTTTCACACTTGCTTCAATCTCATGGCTCCAAGCAAGTTAAATTTAATTCTGTTTTACTTTAGTTTAGTTCAGTTTGGCAGCTTTGAAAGGACCACACCCCACCTGGAAACCCAGACCTGTAAACCACCTCCTCCAAAACTCAATTTTCCCTCCAGTTTTATAACCCAATTTTTAAAAACTCCAGTTTTTTAATCTCTAGTTTTAAACCCCCTTGGTCAATAAGCTCACCACAGGAATTTGAATTTTTTCTGAATTTTCACACCTGCTTCAATCTCATGGCTCCAAGCAAGTTAAATTTAATTCCATTTTAGTTTAGTTCAGTGTAATTTGGTTGAACTGATCTAAACTAAAGGACCACACCCCACCTGGAAACCCAGCCCTGTAAACCACCAAATCCCCTCCTCCAAAACTCAATTTTCCCTCCAGTTTTGCACTCCAATTTTTAAAAACTCCATTTTTTAAACTCCAGTTTTAAACCCCCTTGGTCAATAAGCTCACCACAGCAATCTGAGTTTTTTCTGAATTTTCACACCTGTTTCAATCTCAAATTAAGTTTAACTCCACTTTACTTCAGTTTAGTTCAATTTGGAAGCTTTGAAAGGACCACACCCCACCTGGAAACCCAGACCTATAAACCACCAAATCCCCTCCTCCAAAGCTCAATTTCCCTCCAGTTTTACACTCCAATTTTTAAAATCTCCAGTTTTTTAATCTCCTGTTTTAAACCCCCTTGGTCAATAAGTTTTCCTCTGCCCCCACAAATAAATTGGCCTCCAGTTAAATCCTTGGGAAACGTCCAGGTAAAATCGTTGTAGCTCCTGTTTGATTTCTCAGGGAGGGGAGATGAAGATTTCTTTTTAAAAGCCTGATGCAAATGTGCAGCTTTTGCTGCTGTTCAATAACGTTGATCATTTTAGTGAGGAGGTATCAATGCAATTTTCCACACCACTGCCTTAAAGATTGGCTCTGGGTGTAAATGCAGCCATTGCTTTTCCTCTCATTTGTGTGGGGAGCGAACTAAAGGGAAGAAAATCTTCTGTTGTCTCCCCGATCAACGTGATTATTAAACAGATCTCAGAAATTCTGCCCCAAAATAGGCAGCACCACTGCGTTTTTGCAGGTTTTTATTCCATTTGTGCCTCAGCTGAAAGCAGAACTTGGGAATGTCTTTCCAGCCCATTACATTTCCCAGTGAAAAATGTGAGAATTACCTCTGATGTTCGTGGGAAGCCATCAGGATGTAAAACACCTGAAAATGAAATATTAACTTTGCCACCCAAGCCAGTGATGGCTGTTATGTTTTGTATTATAACACATTAAGGTGAAGTTCCTGCCTAAGAAAGAAATAAATAAAAAAAAAAAATTCCCCAGCTCCTATCCCAGCAATGACAGGCTGATGGGAGAGGATAAAATTGGAAAGTTGGGGGCTGGGGGGGGAGAAAAAAATATAATATATTCACAGTTTAGATGACAGTGAATATAAAGACAGACTGAGCTTGAGTGGAAATTGCAAAATATCCCTGGGAAGTTTCATTCCCTCCAGATTGCTGCCAGATATCCTGGAAAGTGTGCATTTGTAGCAAAACCTCATGGATTGGGGCAGGGAAAGCATCTCTGTTGCTGCTTAGTTGATGGAATTGACAGAAAAGTTCAATATTTGTCCCTTTTTGGAGCAGTTTCCCGGCTCTGCTGATCAGGGTGGGTGAGCACAGCTCCAAACCCCCCCTGGCCCTCAGGGGTGGCTCTTTCTCCAGGTTTGCCTCGAGTTTTGTGAAAAATTTTGCCTTTTTTAGGATTTTTTTACCCCTTTTCTGTGTTGTGGTGGGACCTGCTGTGAGCTGGAACCTGCAGGGAGCAAAAACACCTTGAGAGACTTAGAGGAGAATGAATTTAAAAATGCTTTAATTCGCTGATTTTCCTTCACTGTCCCTTCACTTTTTGCTCCAAAAATCCCCTTTCATCACTTAGGAAGGAAAGGGAGGAATAAATAATAATAATAATAATAATAATAATAATAATAATAATAATAATAATAATAATAATAATATATTAATATATAATTAATAATAATAATTGGGGGAAAAAAAAACCTCCAATCCTTTTCCTCCTCTATCCCCTCCAAAAATCTGAATTTTCCTTCCCCAGTGCTGCTCATTTTAATGTGAAAATTCGAAATTCTGGGTCATTAGCACTGATTACCTCATTTTGGAGCCCATTTTAGGATTATTTGTTTGGGCTTGCTTCTGTTTCAGGTTCTTTGCTGTTCATCGAGAGAACTTCTGATTTTTTTCTTTCAGAAATAAAAAGTTTGAGGCCAGGTTTTGTGGTTAACAGATGCCAACAGGAATGCTCTGCTCTAAAGAGCCTTCAGATAAATGGATTTTGCTCCAGGTCTGCTAATTAAACAGTCTGGAGACTTCAAGGGCCAGGAGAAAAAGGACAAAAGGTGATAAAAACAATGCAGCTGATAATATTTAGGTTTCAAAAAGCTCTCCAATGAGTTCGAGGGGCACCAGGTGTTCTAAATGAGCTCAGATGAAAAATTGTGGATAAATGGGAAGCAGTGGATAACGAGGGGCAAATTTTTTAATGTTTTCTAGGGCTGAAGCTTTGTTTTAAAGCAAATTTCCTGTCAGGGATTAAAGCAGGCTGGGTGTTAGGATGGGAATATTCCTAGCAGGGGTTTCTCTGCCACACCTGGAATTTTTCCCAGTTTTTGTGACCCCACAGTGAGTTCAGCCCTGCCCTCCCCTCAGCCCAGCTGCTGCAGGGGATGATTGGCAAGGAATGAGGATTTTTGGGGAGTTTTGGCACTTCCCTGGAGCAGAATGTGGGGATGGGTGTCTAATCTGAGAATTTGGGCTGTTTTTTCCATCCAAGAACACTTCTGGAACGATGGATTTGGATTATTTTGGTTCCTGGTCTGAGTTTTTGTTATCCCTCCCCATCTCCCAGGGCTGTGCTGGGCTCTTTGCCTTCCTGGGGAGGAGATTTAATCTGGGAATTTGGGCTGCTGGAATGATGGATTTGGATTATTTTGGTGCCCAGTGTGACTTTTTGTTCTCCCTCCCCATCTCCCAGGGCTGTGCTGGGCTCTCTGCCTTCCCAGGGAGAGGATTTGGGATCCCTGATGGATTTCCCTGGAATTCTGCACCTCTCTGAGCCTGGGATGTTCTCTGCCCTCCCCTCAGCCCAGCTGCTGCAGGGGATGATTGGCAAGGAATGAGGATTTTTGGGAAGTTTTGGCATTTCCCTGGAGCAGAATGTGAGGATGGGTGTCTAATCTGGGAATTTTGGCTGCTGGAATGACGGATTTGGATTATTTCAGTGCCCAGTGTGACTTTTTGCTGTCCCTCCCCATCTCTCAGGGCTGTGCTGGGCTCTTTGCCTTCCCAGGGAGAGAATTTGGGAATGGATGTTTAATCTGGGAATTTTGGCTGCTGGAATGATGGATTTGAATTATTTTGGTTCCTGGTCTGACTTTTTGCTGTCCCTGACCATCTCCAGGGCTGTGCTGGGCTCTCTGCCTTCCCAGGGAGAGGATTTGGGATCCCTGATGGATTTCCCTGGAATTCTGCACCTCTCTGAGCCTGGGATGTTCTCTGCCCTCCCCTCAGCCCAGCTGCTGCCGGTGATTTTTGGCAAGGAATGAGGGTTTTTGGGAAGCTCCAGCTCAGTCTGTGACCTCCCCCTGCAGCCCCTGGCAGATGCTGAGGGGCGGATTTGTTAAACCCGGCCCGGGCAGTGCAGTTTGAGGGGCGGATTTGTTAAACCTGGCCCGGGCAGTGCAGTTTGAGGGGCGGATTTGTTAAACCAGGCCCGGGCAGTGCAGTTTGAGGGCCGGATTTGTTAAATCCAGCCTGGGCAGTGCAGTTTGAGGGGCGGATTTGTTAAACCCGGCCCGGGCAGTGCAGTTTGAGGGGCGGATTTGTTAAACCAGGCCCGGGCAGTGCAGTTTGAGGGGCGGATTTGTTAAACCAGGCCCGGGCAGTGCAGTTTGAGGGGCGGATTTGTTAAACCTGCCCTGGGCAATGCAGTTTGAGGGGCGGATTTGTTAAACCCGGCCCGGGCAGTGCAGTTTGAGGGGGGAATTTGTTAAACCCGGCCCGGGCAGTGCAGTTTGAGGGGCGGATTTGTTAAACCCGGCCCGGGCAGTGCAGTTTGAGGGGCGGATTTGTTAAACCCGGCCCGGGCAGTGCAGTTTGAGGGGCGGATTTGTTAAACCAGGCCCGGGCAGTGCAGTTTGAGGAGCGGATTTGTTAAACCCGGCCCGGCAGTGCAGTTTGAGGGGCGGATTTGTTAAACCCGGCCCGGGCAGTGCAGTTTGAGGGGCGGATTTGTTAAACCCGGCCCGGGCAGTGCAGTTTGAGGGGCGGATTTGTTAAACCCGGCCCGGGCAGTACAGTTTGAGGGGGGAATTTGTTAAACCAGGCCTGGGCAGTGCAGTTTGAACTAAAACCATCATCCAGGATTCCACTGGAGGCCTTTCCAGGCCAGGCTTTGTTTGCAGCACGCTCAGAAATTAATTTTTATTTGCAGGCTCGGGGAGGGAGAGCAATGAAACCAAAAGAGGGAAATGCAGACAGAAACTGCATCAGGAATGTTTGAAAAGGGCACTGCAAGGTCTCTCCTCAGAGAGGGAAACTTCCCAGGTCCCACACAGGGATGGCTCTGAGGATTAATATTTAGGAGGAAAGCGATCAATTATGATGAATAACAAATTATTTTGCAAGCATTTAGTGCTATTAAGGACACATAAAGCAGAAGAGGAGATAACCATCCCAATTAATAATGATTAATGCACCCCTGTCAGCAGCTGGGTCCTCAGTGCTGTGTAATTTAACTCTCAGAATTCAGCACACTCCGGATTTATCTCCATTATTTTGTTGTTCTTTGTTTTGACAAACATTATCAGTGAGTGTTTGCAACTTCTCACTCAGGTGTGGTGGTGCTCTGCCAGGGCTTTGACATGATTTATCTGGGATAACAACAATAATATTCCTCATCTGGAATAATCACAATATTCCTTCCCTGGGATTTGAGGTGTCTTAAAAAGCTGTGCCATCCCCAGGGGTGACAGGGAGGCAGCACTGACAGTTCTGTGCTAAAAATCAAATTTTTATTGAGACCTCCTAATCTCTGCAGTAAGCACAACATGCTCTGGCTGATTGTTTCCAAGGAGAAAACTGAAATTTCTTTTTTATCTTTTTTGGTCTGTGTTGGGATTTTTGGAGCCTCCAGGAGTTGTCAGAACAAGGGGATGATAAGATGATAATCCAGTGAGGACAGGGAGCTGTCCCCAGCTCAGAGGGGACAGAAGCAGGGCAGGGGGCTCAGCTTGGGGTGCATAAGTGTGGGGAAACAGAAAAAGTGCATTAGGCAAGGGAAAAATGACAATTCCTGGTGGGGAAGGTGGCTTTGTCCCCAGTGATCCATTCCAGGAAAGCCACCAAGCTCTGTGTGAATGAATCTGGAGTCCAGAAATCCCCATGGCTTCTGAAAATCTGTTTACAGTGAATTCATGGAATAGAATCATCATTCATGGAATAGAATCATTATTTATTTACTATTTACAGTGAGTTCATGGAATAGAATCATCATTTAGGTTGGAAAATTCTTTAATATTGAGTCCAGCCACAACCCTAACACTGGCGCTGCCACCACGTGTCCCCACATCCACACCTCTGTTAAATCCCTCCAGGATCTGTTCAATCCCCTGGGCCAAACCTTTTGGTGAGGAAATTTTCCCTAAAATCCAGCCTAAACCTCCTCTGGTGCATCTTGAGGCCTTTTCCCCCTCATCCTATCACTTGTTACTTGTGAACACCAAAAAATTACAATTTAACCATTTCTTCCTTTCATAATTTATTTATCCACATGTTCAATGCTGTCTAATGGGAATTTGTAAATTTATTAAGGCAGATTTTGCTGATTTTTGTGTGTGTGTAACTGGTGGGTGATTTCTTTCTCCTTTATCTCTTTAAATCTTGGTTTTGGTGGCTGGGTCAGGGTTTTAAGCCTGGCTTTTGATGGCACAGCTCTCACAGCAAGCTCTTGGCTTCAGGGTGCCTCTCTGAGGTGCACCAGGCAAAGCTTTGCTGGTCTGGCTCTGTGGTAAGGGAAAAAATTTAAAAAAAATATTTAATTTTTAAAAAAAATGTGTTTAAGGAGATGGAAAACTCCTGATTCCTTCAGGAAGGGTGGAATTACACAGATTTTAAAGAGTGTAATTAAGGACTTGCTTGTTCCAAGTGAGGCTCCCTTGCCCCAGTGTGGTAATTAAGAATTGTTCCTAGAGAAAATCAACCCAAACCAGGCAAAAAACCTTTGGAATCAGAGGTCACTTGAGGCCACCTGCTAAAATTGGCCACAGACAACACTCACTCCCCCTTTGGGTCTAAAAATGCCTCTGCCCACCCTCAGCCCCATCTGAGATGTGACTCAGAAGTGACACAGAAGTGTGGATTCATTGGCAGCAGCACAGCCAGGAAGGGATCCAAAGGGAACAGCTCCAGCTCCCAGCCCAGAAAAATGAGGGAGCATCCATTTGGGAAAGGCTGCTCAGGAATCAAGGGGTGACTTGGGAAGGCTGGCCTGGAACAGAGGCTGGGCAGAGTTAAAGAATAAAGCAGGGATTTATTAAAAGGATCTCCTCAATGGATCCACCTTGGGCAGCACAAGAGCCCAGCCAGGGCTGCACCCAAGGTGAACCAAAATGGTCCCAAAATGAACCCAAGATGAACCAGAATGGCCCCAAAATGAACCCAAGATGAACCAAAATGGTCACAAAATGAACCCAAGATGGTCTCAAAATGAACCCAAGATGAACCCAAATGGTCTCAAAATGCACAAGCGCTCCCGGGGTCTCTCCCTTGGATCAGTTCTGCTCCATTTGCATCTTGCAGTTCATTGTCCCATTCCAGCTTTAGCCCCTGCAGTCCCATCCTTGTTTTTCTCTCTCCAGCCCACGGTGTTTGTGCTCCTGGGCTGAGATTTGGGTTGGTTGTTGTGGCAGCTCTCTGGTCACAGAGAGAAACGCAACTTTCCAGGCCTGGTTCTGGGAAAAGTCTGTGAGAAGATCAGAGAAAAGAATGAGAAACAATTTTTATCTCCCCTTGCACCTGGTGCTGTGCACACGTGGAATGTGTTACGGGCATTTGTTCACCAAAGGGTGGCTCCTTCATTAGCCACTGGTGATGGTGTTTGGATTGCAGAAGCAATTAGGTCCACCTGTATTGTACCTGTCTGTAAGAGCAATGGGTTTCTTAATAAAGATTATTGATCAGCCTTCTGTGAGTCATGGAATCCGTGCTGATTATTACCTGGCTGGAGGCTGCACAGGTTGTTGTAGCCATGATATTTCATGAAAAATCCTTTCCTTAGGCTTTTTTCCTCCTGAGAAGCTGAGAGGCCTCAGGAACAAAATGCAAACAATGGTTATCTGCTGCTGTGGAATGCAACAGGTGCATCTGGGATTGGGCTCATGTGGTTGTTTCTAATTAATGGCCAATCACAGCCCAGCTGGCTCGGACAGAGAGTCTGAGCCACAAACCTTTGTTATCATTCTTTCTTTTTCTATTCTTATCCAGCCTTCTG
Organism: Agelaius tricolor; assembly: GCF_023055355.1. Lineage (NCBI taxonomy): Eukaryota > Metazoa > Chordata > Aves > Passeriformes > Icteridae > Agelaius > Agelaius tricolor. The sequence continues at coordinate 6,512,665 of NW_027269289.1, read as the reverse complement.
ATGAAACCCTTTCTTCTATTCTTTTAGTATAGTTTTAATGTAATATATATCATAAAATAATAAATCAGCCTTCTGAAACATGGAGTCAGATCCTCATCTCTTCCCTCATCCTGGGACCCCTGCAAACACCATCACAGGTTGTCCTTGGTCCCCAGCTGGAGCAGGAATTGTTTTGTCTCCCTGCTCTGCACACAGAGCTCACTATCCCTTAATATGAAGCCCAGACCCACACACTAAAGCAGAACAGAACCTGAAAAATATAAAAGCCAAACCCTGAGGCATCAAGGGCACTTGGAATGCTGCTGCTGATGTCCTGACACATTATCAGCTCGGAATGTTGTCGAGTTTGACTCCAACTCCTTTCCTCCCATGCCTGGCAATTCTTCACCTGGAATGTATTGATTCCATTTGCTGGAGAGTTCCTTCCCTTAAATGTTTTTTTCCATAATGTGGGGTTGAACGTGTTCCTAATGGCTCCTGCAAGCCCTGTGTTTTCAGTGGCACCAATAAAGTAATTTAGTTTAAATAGAATTGGATTCGGCCAAACAGAGAGTGGAAATTGAGAAAGGGAGCAGAGAAGTGCAGGCTTCTATTGGAGGGGAAGGAAAGCAGAGGGAGAGAGATTTTTTTTTTTCCTAAAGGAGTGAAAAAAATGGGGAAAAAAACAAGGAGAAGTGACAAAAATATCAAACAGGGGAAGTATCAGTGGCTGTTGGAATGCTGTGCTGGGATCAGAGTGCACGGAGGTGAGGATGCTCTGGAAAACACAACCGCAGTGCCTGGCAAAGAAAATGGGAATTTTCCTGCAGAATTTTACCCTCAAAGAGGAGTTCCCAGTTCACCAGCCTTTGAAAGGAGGGGTGGTGACACAGGGTTTTCCATGCCCTGAGCAGCGAGGGGAGAGCAGCCTTTCCTTCCAGGTGTTGTTTAGGATGTCTCCAGGTGTTCAGGCCCCTTTCTGGACCTAGAGATGAAGCTTTTAATGTTCAGTATAATTTCTCCAGGTCTGTGGTAGCACTGAAGTGATTCCAAGCCAGAGGAAGCTCAGCTGTGCTCCCACTCCTTCTCCAAAGGGTCCCTCTCCATCCTTTCCCCCATTAGACCATTCTGTACATTTTATTTCCTTCCATTCTCTGTTCATATTCAATTTTTATTATTTTTTTATAGAAATCTTATTATAACTTTGATCTGATTTCCCTGTCTAATTGACAGGGAGTCAATTATCCCCCTGAATACGACTGTCACACACTCAGCAGCAGGAACTGTCAGGTGTCTCTTTTGGGGGGGAGAAATGAATGTCACCTCTCCATCCCCCCCTGCCTCCATTCATTCCCTTGGGGTTTGTTACTGAGATTTGTTTTTGAGGATTCCATTTGGAAACAGGGAAGTGGAACAGGGAAATGTTGGACAATGAGGGAGCAGGAAAGGGTGAGGTGAATTTTAAAGGAGTCCCTTAAGAAGGGGCTGGTGCTGCCTGGCAGGTTCCCATCGGATTGGGGACATTTCCTTCTCTTTTTGGGTCTTTCTTGTAAAATTATTGGGAAATTCTGAGTGGAGGAGGTCTTTGAGTGTCACCTTCTCAGTGCACCAGCAGCACCTAAACCAGCCAGGAGCTGTTTGGGTCTGGGCCATCCCTGATGAATATTGCAGGGATGATTATTTTGGGATGAATAATGCCTGGAAAACTCCTTTGATCCAGCCCTTGCTGCTCCCTTGTGCCTCGAATCCAGAGCCTGCTGTACAGAGTGGGGGGCCTGGGGAGCAGCATCGTTATCCCCATGGGAGTCTAGAGAAGGAGGAAGCCACAAAGAGCCCAGGAATTGCCATTGTCCTCTCATTTTGCTTCCTGGAGGGCACTGAGAGAGCCTTAATGGCATCTTGATATTTAAAATCCAGGCAGGAGCTGAAACTTGTGGGTTTTTCACAGGTGCCTGACATTTGGGAGAGCTGGGAGGGGATAAATGCTGCGGGGGGAGCTGGTGAGGTGTGAGCACCTCCAGCTTGGAGGGGATCACAGAGCTAATGAGGGCTGGGGCACCCTGAGAGAGGGATGGGGCTGGAGAGATGGGGACAGGGGTGGGGAAAAGGGAATTGGGGTGAAGAAAAGGGAATTCTGTTCAGGAGAAGGGAACTGGGCTGGGGAGAAGGGAATGGGGCTCCGGAAAAGGGGACTGGGTTGGGGAGAAGGGAATGGGGCTGGGGAGAAGAGAACTGGGCTGAAGAAAAGGGAATTCTGTTCAGGAGAAGGGAATTCTCTTCAGGAGAAGAGGATGGGGCTGGGGAGAGGGGTATGGGGCTGTGGAAAAGGGAATCAGGCTCAGGAAAAGGGGATTTGGCTTGGGAAAAAAGGAATGGGGTTGGGGAGAGGGGAACTGGACTGGAGAAAAGGGAATTCTGCTCAGGAGAAGGGGGATGGGGCTGGAGAGAAGGGGATAGGGCTGGGGAAATGAGAATTGGGCCCAGGAGAAGGGAACTGGTTTGGGGAGAATGGAATTGGGCTCAGGAAAAGGGGATGGGGCTTGGGGAGAAGGGAATTGGGCTTGGGAGAAGGGAATTGGGTTCAGGAAAAGGGGATCAGCCTCTGTCCTCTCCCTCTGGGAGTGGGAATTTTGCTGGCTGCTTCCACTGAACTCACCCAGAGCAGCATCTCACCGAGGGATCTCCGTTTCTGGATGGTGTTGAAGGGGCTGTTTTAGGAGTTGAGCCTTTAAAAAGGACACAAGGGTGGCTCAAAGACACAGCAATGAGCACTGAAATCTGTGCAAGGGCCTTGGCTTCAGTGCTCCTGACGTTTCCATATGCCTGGTAATTAAATTGTGAGTCAGGGGAAGGAGCCCAGCTCCTCTAATAGCAGGGAAAAGGAGGCAATCATGGAACTTCCATCTGTCTGCAAAGATCCTTTATGGGGCAGATCCATCAGCATGGCTGAGCCGTGTGCCAGGCTCAATTAGACTAAACAGGATCAAAGGGCAGCCTGGGTAATAAATATCCCTGCAGAACCAAACTGGAGTCTTCCCACTGGCTGCTAGGAGGGATAATAATCATTAGTGAGTGAGAGAGATCCACATCCAGAGAAAGCTGGGCAGGGAAAGGGAGTGATGTTTTATTAGGGAGTAAAAATCCCCATCTCTGTCCCTAAAATTGCAGCAGGCTGCTGTTATTCCCTGGATTGCTTTTTGGAGTTTGGGGAAGGACTGCCCAGCCCCAGATCGTGGAGAGGTGGCCCAAGTAATTGGGAAGTGTTTAAAATGTACACGGGGTAATTGAGAGCTGCAGTAAAACCCTGGGCCAGGCTCAGAACCTCCTCTCTTCTAATGAGGCAAAAGGTGGACAGAGATTGAGTCTGACTTGCAGGGAATTGCTTTGCTCTCCTGTTTTTAGGGCCCTCTGTGTGCTCGTGGAAAAGCTGCCAGCAAAACTTTGGTGACACATCTCCTATAGGAAACGTAACACCAATTGTGTCTGGGAAAAAATATAATAAAAAAGCTGAACTAAAGCCTCTTCTGCCTCAACAGCAAATAAAGAGAGAATAAAAATATTTTAGTATCGAGGCTTGCTTTCCATCAAATTTCTTCCTGCTCTTGCAAAATGATGCAACATCAAGAAGTACCTAAAGGAAAGGGGTATTTTCAGGAGATAATGTTGTGTCCTGAGTGTGGATTCAGTGATCCAGCTGCTCAGGAAATGCAGTTTTGCTGCAATTGTTACCAAGGGAAGCCTTGCTGGGATGTTTCACTGCCTGCTCTGCTTTGAGCCCTCCCTAGGGGTGAATTTTAGGAAGAGCTCAGTGAGTGTGGAAGCAAAAATCACCTGAACCCCCAGGGCAGCCCAGGGGACGAGAGGGCACAGCCTGTCTTGCCCCAAAAAGTCAAAATTCTTTTCCTGGGGAATGCCTGTGTTGGTGAAGTGCTGCAGTTACTGCAGTGGGGGTTTTAGGCTAGCCTGAAGTGGGATTTAGAACAGCTTGATGTGGTGTTAGGCTGGCCTGAAATGGGGTTTTAGACTGGCCTGAAGTGGGGTTTTAGGCCAACCTGCAGCGAGGAGTTTAGGCCAGCCTGCAGTGAGGGTTTTAGGCCAGCCTGCAGCGAGGGGTTTAGGCCTACCTACAGTGAGGGTTTAGGCCAGCCTGAAGTGAGGATTTGGAACAATGTGATGTGTTGTTAGGCTGGCCTGAAGTGGGGGTTAAGGATAAGATTTGCTGTGTGGTTAGGCTGGCCCAAAGTGGGGTTTTAGCCTGGCCTGCAGCAGGAGTTTGAGGCCAGCCTGAAGCAGGGTTTAGATGAACCTAAACTTTTCTTAGACTGGCCTGAAATGGGGTTTTAGACCAACCTGAAGAGGGGTTTAGGCCAGCTTGCAGTGAGGGTTTTTTACTGGCCTGAAATGGGGTTTTAGACCGACCTGAAGAGGGGTTTAGGCCTGCTTGCAGCGAGGGTTTTAAGCCAGCTTGAAATGGGGTTTTAGACTGGCCTGAAATGGGGTTTTAGACCAACCTGAAGAGGGGTTTAGGCCAGCTTGCAGTGAGGGTTTTAGACTGGCTTGAAATGGGGTTTTAGACCGACCTGAAGAGAGGTTTAGGCCTGCTTGCAGTGAGGGTTTTCAGCTGGCCTGGAGTGGGGTTTTAGATGAACCTGAAGCATGCTGTAGACCCTGCCTGAGCTTTAGACCAGCCTGACACGATCCCAGCTCTTCTCTCTTCATCCCTTGGCTGACAAATCCCCCAAAGCAGCGCCAGGATGGAGAAGAGGGGAGAGCCCATGCCCAGTGAGCCTTTTAGGAGCACCTGATTTTGTTGACCCTAAATATCTTTTTGCTGCTGCATCTCTTTATTTTTCTGGGCTTTTTTGGGGGGTGAATTTCCACCCAATTCCACATTCCAGGGAAATTTTCTCCTTTTCTTCTCTTCTTCCTCCCCAGAACAATTTAAAGCCACAAAAGCAAAACGCAAACTCTGCAAGCGAGCACCAAACTGTTCCCTCTGGCTTTGCTGTGCTCAGGATCCCCCCCTGTGCCCATCTGGTGCCTTTTGGCTGGGCCTGAGCTCTGCTCTGTCAGCAAAATGCTGGGATTAACAAATCCCAGCCTTGATTTAGTGCTCTGGGAAGTGACCATGATATCAGGCAGTGAATAGATCCCAACTTTAGCTAAAGGGCAAGTGAATTCTGCCTCTGAGAACACAATTTATTGATTCAGCACGCTCCTCTCTGACACTCAGCTGTCTGAACCTCCCATTTTTTAGCAATTTATTTGCACATTGCCTTTTTCCCCCACCCTTTAATCACATTAAAAGCAATGCTGAGAACGCTTTAAACCTATACAGTTTACAGCATATGAAAATATTTACCTGGTGTTGCTGCTTCCTGTAAATATTGTGGGTTTTGGTGCATTTTTCCCCGTGGTGTTATCACTGTTTTGGAGCTCTGCCTGTCAAGTTGGAGCACATTTGCATAGGGATTTGCTAATTGACAGCTTTTAAGCTGCTAGGGAGCTAGAAAAGGACTTATTTCTCCCCATGTCAGCAGAAGTGCACTTTATTTTCTTACATGCAGTTCAAAATATCACTTTTATTTATGAAATTTAAATTCAGTCATTCATTTCCTTGGATTAAACGCTGCTGGTTATTCTGAAATAATTTATTTTCTAGGGATATTTTGTATTTCTGTCAAAAAACTTCCCCATCCTGCTGCATCCCAGGATTACAGAGGTTACTTAGGAATTTTGGGGTTGCTTTCCAAAACATTTCTCTTCTGTATTTTGTCTGGGACCTCTTCTGAAACAGCTCCACAGATTCTCCAGGGCTTTGGGGGTTTGATTTGTGCGTGGTTTTAACAAAACCTGATCTTTGGAGTTATGGGTTTGAAGAGCCAAGCCCTGAGAGCCTGACCACTCAAATAATCCCAGCCACACTTCTGAGGAGGGAATGGTTCTGTCCCTCCTCCAGAAAAGCAGGAGCTCTCAAAGCATCTCCTTGTGGGCTGTAATTTTGCACCTATCTCAGCTGGGATTTATGGCACAATATCAGTTTATTTTGGACAGCATCTTTCACACAAGCACTGCCACTTGAAGGCTTTTCAGAGGCAAATAAAAGCCAGGCATGACAGATATTCCAGCAGCCTGGAGGGGCACCCACAGCCCCTCTGAAGAGGAAATTGCAGATCAGAGCTGTCACAGGGAGCAGACACCACACTTGGAGGAGCTTCAGCTCCAGCTCTGCTCCATCACCACACAGGCAGCTGCTGAGAGTGTGCCTCCACCAGATTTCTATTCCAATTTTCTAGTCCAGATTTGTATTCCAATTTTCTAGTCCAGATTTCTATTCTGGTTTTCTAGTCCAGCTTTCTATTCCTGTTTTCTCACTGCTGCCTCTCTCAGGAATGCTGCCATCCATCCATCCATCCTCAAATCCATCCATCCTCAAACCCTTCCACCAGGCACACACCTTCATCCCCAGTTTCTCTCCCACCACTGCACATTTTAAACCCCTCCAAATTAAATCTCTTGCTTCTCCCATGCTCCAGCTTTTCCCTCTCTCCTTTTGCCAGCCCTAGATGCATTCCCCACTCCACATCTCCAAAGCCCTGCTCTCTCCCTCATTTCTACTCTGCCTGCCTGGCTTTTATTTGCCTCTGAAAAGCCTTCAAGTGGCAGTGCTTGTGTGAAAGATGCTGTCCAAAATAAACTGATATTGTGCCATAAATCCCAGCTGAGATAGGTGCAAAATTACAGCCCACAAGGAGATGCTTTGAGAGCTCCTGCTTTTCTGGAGGAGGGAAAGAACCATTCCATCCTCAGGAAGGGTGAAGGTGTGTGCTTGGTGGAAGGGTTTGAGGATGGGTGGATGGATGGATGGATGGATGGCAGCATTCCTGAGAGAGGCAGCAGTGAGAAAACAGGAATAGAAAGCTGGACTAGAAAACCAGAATAGAAATCTGGAAAAGAAAATTGGAATACAAATCTGGACTAGAAAATTGGAATAGAAATCTGGTGGAGGCACACTCTCAGCAGCTGCCTGCGTGGTGATGGAGCAGAGCTGGAGCTGAAGCTCCTCCAAGTGTGGTGTCTGCTCCCTGTGACAGCTCTGATTTGCAATTTCCTCTTCAGAGGGGCTGTGGGTGCCCCTCCAGGCTGCAAGCAGGGCTGCTGGAATATCTGTCATGTCTGCTGCCACTGGCACAGGAAAATGAGGGAGTTGAGGGCTTCAGCAGAGGAGTTGTCACCGCTGTCACTGCAAGGACAAACTGAGCCTTGCTGAGATCTCAGGCATCTCCCAGCCCATCCCTGCAGAGAGCTCTGAGTGAAGAGACTGAAAATCTCTGGCTCGGGGAGCAGAACTCTGTTTTGTAGGGATGCTGTCCTGTCTGGGGGGGAGATGTGCTGGTGCCAAGGCTTAGATCCCTCCCGGGGATGGGGGGAATGTGTGAATGGCCACCAAAAGCCCGGTGGCATCGCCCCGGGGATGGATCTGTGCTCCTGGGGCTGCTCTGCGAGCCTGAGCCAAGTGGCAGCGCACAAATGTAAAATAATGAGGCAGCAGCCGAGAGTGTCTGGAGCAGGCGGGGAGGAATGAAGATGGATGAGTGTAGCTAAGAGACAATTTGAAAAGGGATAAATACAGGCAACAAGTTATTCACGGCGGCAATTTGTAAGGAGTGCTAAAAACCTTCAGACAGGATTGTTTCACATCGCCTGGCTTTCTATTTGCAGCCTGACAGTTCTCATGTAAATGGTGCTGATGGATGGCAGCGAACCAGGCCCCTGGAGCTGCTCCTCTGCTATTGATCAGCTTAACTCTTCTGCTGCTGGGCTCTGAGGGCAGCCCCAAGGCATGGAAAAGTGGGAGACAGAATGGGAAAAACCTGATCCTGGGTGCAGAGGAGCAGCGGTGTCGCTGTCGCATTCTCTGAAAAATCCCTTTGCCCAGGGTGTCTCTCCTGGGAAGCTGAGAAGCCTCAGAGAAAAAGGAAAACAATTTTATCTCATTTGCTTCTCCTGTGTTTTGCTGCTGTGGAATGTGTTTGGAGATTGCTCACCCACAGGTGATTGTTCCATTGGTTTCATGGGAATGGTTTTGACTCTTTGGCAAATCAGGACCAAGCTGTGTTGGGACTCTGGAAAGAGTCACGAGTTTCATTATTATCTTTTTAGCATTCTGTAAGTATCCTTTCTGTATTCTTTAGCACAGTATAGTTTAGTACCCTTTAACATAATATAGCATCATAAAATAATAAATGACCTGGTGATTGTTTCTTTGGATTCTGATGTGAATTGTTTTGACTCTTTGGCAAATCAGGGCCAAGCTGTGCTGGGACTCTTTCCAGAGCCACGAGTTTTCATTATTATCTTTTTAGCCTTCTGTCTGTATCCTTTCTGTATTCTTTAGTGTAGTTTAGTATAGCATTCTTTAATATAATATAGTATACCAGAGTATAGTATTCTTTAATATAATATAGTGTACTATAGTATAGTATTCTTTAATATAATAGAATTATATTATAGTTAACAATAAATGAACAATTATGAAAAATGAACAATAACAATTATAGTTAACAATAAATGAACCTTCTGAGAACATGGAGTCAGAGTCATCATTCCTTCCTTTCACAGGGCACCCCACAAATCCAATAAGAAGTTCTTTATGTGGAAGAGAACGTGGGGTGGAAATGAGTGATGCTGGAGGTGAGGGGAAAACGGGGTAATCGTGGTTTTTGGAGCTGTGGCACAGCAAGCAGATTGACCTCGTGCTGAAATGGTGACTGGGGGGACTCCCAGGGGGAAATGGGCTGCAAATATAATTAAAATGGAGTTACAGGATGGGTTCTTATTCCTGGGTGTTAGTTCAGGAACACGTAATCACAGAGTGATTATATACAGGTGGTTTTATTAAAGAGCTCTGGGTGTCAGGGGTGCACAAAAATCTGACCCCAACATGGTTTTGGGCTGAACATGTTTTATATTCTATTGTTATATAACTTAATATTAATTATTATATAACGTAAAATAAGTTAATAACTTATAATAAGTTACCATAATGATTATATAATAATATAATAATAATATAATAATAATATAATAATGTATACATTATATAGCTTAATATTACTTATTCTATAACTTATAGTAAGTTAATAACTTATAATACATTAATATAATAATGAAATTAATATTATAATAATATAATATTATTATAATGATAAATTATAGGTTATATAACTTAATATTCATTATTAAACTTACATTGTTCTATTGTATACATTGATTTCATCCAAGCATGGATTTCTCGTGATTCCCCTCAAACCCCTAACAGTTTCTCATGATTCTTTAAACAATAATTATATCTAATCACATCTAACAATTATCTAATTTATCATGAACTGACTTCACAGGCGCAGTTTCACCCGATCTAGCAAACACAAGGCCCAGCATTTCCCAGCTTCCACCTTTAACATTTTCCCAGGGCCTACCAAGCCTGGCTTTCTTCCTAACTCCCCAAATTTTCTACGATTTTAAAATCTTTTCCTATCCCTGGGAACGGTGCATGGCAGGCATGGAGCTGTGGGCTGGGAGGAAGCTGCAGCTTTTCCTTGTCTTTACCACTACAATTAATTTTCATCACAGAGGAAATGAAATTCAGCCCAGGAAACCCTCTTTGATTCCCAAGGAGGAAAGAGTCTTGTTTTTTATGGCAGAAACGAGACTTTAAACTGCTTTCAGATCCCCTTGCAGGCTGGTTTACACTTCAAGCCCCACTTTGTCAGCTGGCAGGAACCTGCTGCTTCCCCAGGGCACCTTTCCTGTCTGCCTTTGCTTTCCTCCTCTCCATGCTCCAGGGCACCAGGCAGCTTCCAATTAATCAGGGTCAGAAAGGAAATTTCCCTGAGGAAGGGCTCTTTTCTCTCCACCTGCTTGCAAGGCTTTCTGAGCCTTCTAGCAGAGCTGCTGGGCACAGAGAGGGGATGATGGAAAATGAGGTTTGCGTCTAAACCAGCCTCAGAATGTCAGGGCTTGAGCTCTTCCCAACATCTCCTGGATTTTTGTGGCTTTCCTTGCTTTTTTAATTAATTTTTTTTTTAAATTTGAGCTAATTACAGATGCTGGGAAATATTGGCTGGTGGGGGAATAAGTTGCCAGTGGAGCTTTGGAGGAGTTTCTGTGGAAGGGTTTGGGGAATTTCATCCTGCTGGTGAGCTGCAGCCTGAGCATGGAATTCCCAATAGAATATTCCCAATATTCTCCAATAGAATATTGGGAATGAAGGGGAAAACTCAGGGATGGGTCTGATTTTATTTCACACATTTGTGATGGTCACCAGGGGAGGCTGAGACAGAGAACAGCAAATTTTTTATCCTTTAGCAAAAAGGGTTGAGCTCATCTGCTGATGCTCTCCATGTTCATTTTACCCTTCTCTTGAGGTATAAAAACATTTTTCTCCTATCTGGGGCACTCACAGCTGCTCAGAATCCTCAGCTGAGCAACTACTCACAAGAATCTGGAGGTCCTGCTACCTCTGAGAGCAACAAACTCTTAATTTTCAGTGTCATCTGCAAAATGGGCATTTTCTGTGCTGGGAAATGTCAATGAGGTGAGCAACAGTGAGGGCAAAAAAGGATAATTGTGGGTTTTTACCAGTGGGATGACTTGTCTCTACCAAATTCCCTCTGTGGCTATGACATGAGCACAGATCTCAGGTGTCCCCATGAAGTTTTTTAACCCTCTGGTTGTTTCTGCCAGTACAAACAATTTTACTGTTCAGCACCTGATGACTTCCCTCAGTCCATCCTCTCTAATCCTAAAAAAAATGTAAAGTTTTCCTCTCTTTCCAAAAATAAGGAGCTCAAGTTTGCAAAGAGCTGCTCTCGTACCCCCTCCAGTGCTGAGGGTGTTTCAAGGATTCTTTGGAATTAATCCCAAATTTATCCTTCAAACATTTACCAAGAAGCAGCTGATTTGGAGGTCGAGGCTGGGAGAAGCTTGAGAAGGAATTTTATGGAATTAAAATCTGCTTTCCTCCTCAAGCAGCAGCTGCCCCAAGTGCTGCTTTAGCACAGGGACAGGACTTGAAGAATTCCAGTTTTTGGAGGGAGCTGGAATCCATCCCATCCCAATGCAGATTTCCCTCCTTTCCCTTTTGGATTCCAGCAGAGTCAGCACCTTCACCCAGCTGATTCTGGTCCTGCTGCCTTTGGGGGTCAAGCTTTGCTTGCTCTGTTTGTTCTCTCATCCTTGCTGGCGCAGAATTCTGGATCCAGCAAATTCTCCAGTCAGGATTTGTTTTTCGTTGGCTTGGGCAGGTTCCCAATGCGCTGGTGATGCTGCAGGGATTTGGAGCTCCAGGTTTTGTGGCTGTCACTGTCACATTTTCTGAAAAATCCCTGCACCGGGATTTCTTCTCCTGGGAAGCTGAGAAGCCTCAGAGAAAAATGAAAACAATAATTATCTGATTGCTTCTCCTGTGTTTGGCTGCTTTGGAATGTGGTTTGGACACTGTTTACCAACTGGTCGATGTTTGATTGGTTTCATGTGAATTGTTTTTACTTAACGGCCAATCACCATCAGCTGTGTCAGAATCTGAGGAGTCAGTCATGAATTTTTATTATTCATTCTTACCAAGCCTTCTGTCTGTATCCTTCTATTTCTTTAGTGTAGTTTTAGTGTAGCATAATATAATATAATATAATACAATACAATATAATATAATATATAACATAATATATAACATAACATAATATAATATAATGCTATACGAAATATATACTATAATATTATAGTTCTCAGAAGGCTGATTTATTGTTTTATAATATTTTATTATAAAATAATAAATCAGCCTTCTGAGAACTTAGAGTCAAATTCCTCATCTCTCACCTCGTCCTGAGGACCCTCACAAGCACCACGGATGGCTGAGGGGTTTCCAGGAGGGAATGGGGGACAGAGGTGCTGGAGAGCTCTGGGATGGGTGGGATATGAGGGGTGGGGAGGATGGACAAGGGGAGTTATGTTGTATATTATATTCCTGCCATTGTAAACCAGGAACTTTGTAAATCCGGCAGTCAGCAAAGGCAGTGCCCGCTAAAAACCCCAAATGCCAGCTAAAAACCCTAAATGATAGAGACCCCTGGCTTCTATCCTTTTGAAAACAAACAAACAAACAAACAAAAAAAACTTTCTGTGCCCTTTTACTGGGGTCCCATTCCATTCCATTCCATTTTTTTTTAATTCATAGAATCCTAAAACGCTTTGGGTTGGGAGGGACCTTCAAGCTCATCCAGCTCCATGGGCAGGGACACCTCCACTCCCCCAGGCTGCTCCTACCTGGGTTTGGGATGGGAAATCCACGCCAGCCCTGCCCAGGTGAGATCCAGGCTGTGGAGTGAGCCCTGGGCAGGGAAGGAGCACAGAGGTTTTCTTGTGAGAGCTTCTCTGAGTGCCAGCTGCAGGCAGGTGGAAATCTCATCTCCCTGATATTAAACTTAACCTTTATGGGTCCACTTTAAACAGCTGTGGAATTACACTGCCTGTCCTTTAATCCTGGGAGGGCTTTTTAGAGAAGTTTATGTTTAATGCTTCACTCAGATTTACTGGAGAGGGGAAAAGAGAGTTAAAAAAGAGGCAGCGCTCAGGGACAGGAGCAGGGAGTTTTTGGGGGGATATCTGCATTAATTTGGGACAGGAGGACACTAGAACATTCTCTGGGTAATTCCCTTCCCAAACTTTTCACATCTGTTTCTTGGGGAGAATAAGATAGAAGTTTGCTGCTCCAGGCATAGAAAATATTCAGGGAAGCAAAGCAGAACTGATAAAAGTCAGCACAGAATAATATGGAATAGCTGTGCCTTCTGTTCCTTCCTCTTCAAGCCCCAAATATTCCCTTCCAAATCCTCTCCTGTGCCCCCCATACACAAATAATTGATCAAACCCTCCCCCAGTGGGACAAGCTCAGGAAAAAACCCAAACCATGAGAATTGGTCCCCTCTGAGTATCCTTGCAGTGTCCCCAGTCCCTGCACTTATCTTTAATTAACACTCCTAAATTCCCTTTTCTCTCCTTCCCAGACCTGTTAATAATTCTTAGATCTCATTAATGTTTTTATTTTTCCTCAGCAAATTCACATTTTCTTTCCCAGTCCGACTTTTTAACAAATAATGAGTCTAATTTATGCCTGTAAAAATGAGCTGACCTTCTCAGCTTTACATTGCAATTTAAAATAAAATAGAAAGGGAGGGGAGGAGTGCTGGAAAGTGACTCCAGAAGTGGCTGTACAAGCACTCCTCGGCCTCATCAATTCTTGGATTTTTGTGCAAATTGGCTGATTTTGGGAGTGGGAACAAAGTGTCCCTGCAGCAGCAGCCCCACCGTGAGTCAGCAGCAGCTGTCACCACGTCCCCACCTGGCCTAAGTCCCCACCCTGCCTTTGGAAGATGAGGCAGGAGCTGAGCACAGGGAGCAGAGACGAGTTTATTATTAGAGGAGGATGTTAAAACTTGAAATACCACACCTTTAAATAGCTGTGAGGTGAGCAGAGGGAAGGGTTTGGCCTCTCCACCTGCGCTGTCCTCAGCCAACCCTCAGTGCTGGGTGTGAGGGGGCTCTGCTGGGACTCTGCAGAGAAATAATCCCAGAAAACCTGGAGCTGCAGGAGCTGGAGGAGCTGGAGGAGCTGGAAGTGATTTCTGGAGATCTCCCAGTGGGTTTGGGCTGTGTCACTGTAGGACACGAAACAACACGAGCACACAACGCTGCTCTCAGGGTGAAGAAGAAAAGGGGAGTTTAATTTCTGACCCCAACATTTACAGATTTCCAAAAGTGACAGTGGATTGGAGGGTGACAGTGCCACCTCTCCAATGACACTGCACAAACCAACAGCCCATCAGATTTCTCCTCTTCCAGAAAAGAATACAAAGCAATGAGTAATTTACACGACGTGGACACGCAGCTCTCTCAAGGTAAAAAGAGAGTTTTAAATTTCTGACTCCAGCATTTATAGATTTATAGATAACATTTACAGATTTCCAAAAGTGAGTGCCACCTCTCCAATGACACTGCACAAACCAACAGCCCATCAAATTTCTCCTCCTCCAGAAAAGATTGCAAAAAACCAGTTATTTACAGAAAGTGTGTGAAAAAGTTCGCTACAAGAATGTCAACATCAGAAGGCTTAGAAAAATCTTTAAAACATCAGAGCGCCAGGGATGTCCTTTACTTCACCCCAAAGATTCCTGGCAGGGTTTTGCATTTCTTGGGGCAGCACAGCACAGCCCAAACCCACTGGGAGCCCCAAAGTGATGCCACAGCTCTGCAGGTCCCCACAAACACCCAGAGCTGTGCCAGTGCCAGGCACTGAGGGGAAAGTGCCCATTTCTGCTGCCAGGCTCCTCTTCCAGCCCTGAGCTGGGGGTTTGGCTAAAACTGCCCTGAGGAAAACAGAGCCAGCATTAACAGGACAAGGAGAGCAGCCCCGATTACCCACGGGGCTGTGGGGTCTGAGAGGATGAAAACAACCCCAGAGAGCAGCTCTGGCTCAGTGATCATCATTCAATTCAGCCCCACGGAGCTGAGGCAGGCCCAGCTCTGAGCTCTCTGCATTATGCGCAGCCCCATCCCCTGAATATCCTTTGTGCCAGGGGAAGGAGCTGCTCCTGCAGGCAGAGGCTGCTGCTCTGTCAGCTGGGATTGCTGCATTCCCCTGGCACAGAACTGAGCTCTCCCCTTGCAACTCATCCCTCTGGGCAAAGCCCAGCTCCAGCAGCAGCAGCAAAGCTGAGCTTTACAAAGCCTCAGCCTTCACACAGAGCCCCGGTGCTGCCAGTGCCCTTCAGCTCTGCAATGCCCAGGCAGCCAAAAATGTCCTTGGAGCTGGGCACAGCTGAGCCTCTGCAGGGATCTGGGATCTCGGGCTGGCAGCACCCAGCTGTGGTGGGTCTGAGGGCAAAGCCATGCACAAACAGCATAAAAAGCAGAATTTCAACTTTTCCATCCCTGCCAGCACCAATCTCTGCCCAGCTGTGGTGGGTCTGAGGGCAAACCCATAAAAAGGAGAATTTCACCTTTTCCATCCCTGGCAGCACCGAGCTGTGCCCAGCTGTGGTGGGTCTGAGGGCAAAGCCATAAAAAGGAGAATTTCACCTTTTCCATCCCTGGCAGCACCGAGCTGTGCCCAGCTGTGCTGGGTCTGAGGGCAAAGCCATCCACAAACAGCATAAAAATGAGAATTTCACCTTTTCCATCCCTGGAAGCACCAATCTGTGCCCAGCTGTGGTGGGTCTGAGATTGAGAATTTCACCTTTTCCATCCCTGGCAGGACTGAGCTGTGCCCAGCTGTGGTGGGTCTGAGATTGAACCCATAAAAAGGAGAATTTCACCTCTTCCTTCCCTGGCAACACCAAGCTATGCCCAGTTGTGGTGGGTCTGAGATCAAACCCATCCACAAACAGCATAAAAACAGAATTTCACCAGCATGGAAGGAGCTCTGTGCCCTCTGCAGGGACCCTGGGAGATGGATCTGTGCAAATGGGAAGTGTTTCTCTGTCTCACTTTGCCCACCTGGGCGGGGATGATGAATTTCCTTCTGCCTGGCTTCCCTCTGGATGTGTGAAGCTTTCCAGATGAGCTGCATCACCTCCACAGGCAGGGTGAGCCTGGCTCCAGCAGCTCCTGCTGGTCCTGGGAGCACTGAGCACCTGACACAGGGTCTGGAGCAGGATTTGGTACCCCTGTGATGGGAATGAGCTCCTGCTGGTCCTGGGAGCACTGAGCACCTGACACAGGGTCTGGAGCAGGATTTGGTACCCCTGTGATGGGAATGAGCTCCTGCTGGTCCTGGGAGCACTGAGCACCTGACACAGGGTCTGGAGCAGGATTTGGTACCCCTGTGATGGGAATGAGCTCCTGCTGGTCCTGGGAGCACTGAGCACCTGACACAGGGTCTGGAGCAGGATTTGGTACCCCTGTGATGGGAATGAGCTCCTGCTGGTCCTGGGAGCACTGAGCACCTGACACAGGGTCTGGAGCAGGATTTGGTACCCCTGTGATGGGAATGCCAAGCAGAATTAATCATGAACAGCCCAGGCTCTGCTGCTGCTGCTCAGGAGGGGAAGCAGCTGTTGTTTGTTCGATGCAATACTCACAGAACAGGAGGCCATAAACAGTTAAATTCCTGTGACAGCTGGGGCTGCTCCAGCACCTCTGCTCCCCTGCAAAACTCGATGTTTTTCTGTCCAGTGCTTTGATCAGAGGGAGAACACAAACGACACCTTGATGATTACTCACATTTTCAAACGCAGTGCAGCAGCAAGAGCTGTCACCTTCCATAACCCCCCTGGGCTGCCCTGGCTCTGGGTCCCCTCCCGTGATTTCTCACAGCTTTGGCTCCCTGGGAGATGTGGATGAAGGGTTGGTTTGGTGGTTTTTTTTTTTTTTTTTTTTTTTTTGTTTTGTTTTTTTTTTTTTTTTTATTTTTTATTTTTTTGGTGGCTGGTCAAGTAATTTCTGATCAGTGAATAAAGCCAAGAGCTGCTTGAGGAGTCAGGGAGAAGCTGGGGATCAATGGGATGTGAAGTGGTTTTTCCCTCAGGGGGTCTGAGTGCTTCCACACGAGGGTTATCAGTGGATAAATGAGTTGAGGAGGTCAGCTCAGCCTTGCTGCAAGAATGGCTTTTTCCAGTTCAGGCTGTGATTTAATTAGACCCCTGAAACTGTGGCAAGACAGCGCTGAGTGGATGGATATTGGACAAATAAATATTACAGAGGCCACTTTCAAGTTGACTGAAATGATTAATGAATTAGTGCTAAAGTTGGGCCAATGCTCAAGCTGGAGGAGAGACTGGAGGGGATTTTGTGTGGATTCAGGATCAGCAGGGCCCACCAGGCCGGGGTGGGGCTGCATCTTTGCCCCTGGGTGCCAGAGGAAATGAAGGGTGCAGCAGAAGAAAACCTTGAATTGTAGAGCACAACCCAGCAGTGAGAACTGCTTAAAGTAGGATGAATTGATATTCAGAATTGCTGTTGTGATTGCAGGCCACAGCTCTGGGTGCTCTCAGAGCAGAAGTGCTGGCTCAGGGAAATATCTCAACCTTGTTCCCTGCTTCCTCCACCCAGGCTGTGTGCTCTGCTCACTGCTAATTAAATGCCTAATTACTGGGGGTGGGAGCCCCCCTGTGCCTTTGGAATGATGGAGAGGGTGGTTCAGGCTCCACAGACACTTCCAGAAAAGAGAGAATTGGCCATTGGTGCCCTCAGCTGTGCTGGTGCTCACAGGGGTCCGAGGATGAGGGAAGAGACGAGGATCTGACTCCATGTTTCAGAAGGCTGATTTATTAGTTTATGATATATATTACGTTAAAACTATACTAAAAGAATAGAAGAAAGGATTTCATCAGAAGGCTGGCTAAGAATAGAAAAAGAAGGAATGATAACAAAGGCTTGTGGCTTGGACAGAGAGTCCGAGCCAGCTGGGCTGTGATTGGCCATTAATTAGAAACAACCACATGAGCCCAATCCCAGATGCACCTGTTGCATTCCACAGCAGCAGATAACCATTGTTTGCATTTTGTCCCTGAGGCCTCTCAGCTTCTCAGGAGGAAAAAAATTCCTAAGGAAAGGATTTTCCATAAAAGGTGTCAGTGACACTCAGGCACCCTCACCCTCCTGCCTCCTTCACCCTGAACACCTCAGCTTCTCCTTCCACCCCCACCTCCCTTTGTCCCCTGCTCCAATCTCCCCTTCTCACCCAATTTCTCCCCCCTGTGAACAGCTGGAGCTCCTGGAACCACCTGGAGAGGGCTGGGGTGCAGGGAAGCGCCGCCCCTGCCTCCTTCCCCCATCACCTGCAGCCCCTGCGCTCACCTTGAAGGATGGGGATGCTCTTGAGGAGCTGCTTCAATTTTTTACTCCTTGCCCTGATCCACGGCTGCAGTGCCAAATGCTTTCAAGCTGCTGCTGCTGCTCCATAGATCAGCCCAAAGTGGTGGAGTCCAGTTAATAACAGCCTGGAAAATGCCATCCATCAGCACAGGGAAAATGTCTCCCAGCAAACTCCTTAGTGCCCAGTGTGGCTCTTTGTGGCAGAGACAGATGGGGCTGAGGTGCTTTTGGGGGCTTTTTTCCCCCTTTTCACTCTCCCTAAGCCCTTTATCAGGGTTTTTCTGATTGAGGCAGCTTGCTTAGGGCTTGTCTTTCTTCCCCCTGCCCTAAAATTCCTTCTTTGCTCTTGCCCAGATGTGTGCAGAGGCTGTTTCTGTCCCCATAAATGTTCATTTTTACATTTTAGACACTTCTAAACTCCTGCTCGGGACTTCTACCTCCCTGGCTGCCTCCTGCTCTCAGATCTCTCCTGTCCTGGGTCCCTGCACATCCTCTCATCTGTCACAGGGGCTCAGCTGCTGAATGCCACAATTGTCACCATCCAGGGAAGTGACAGCACCTGTGAATCCCATCTTGGGCAGGCATCCTCATTTGACAGCTTAAAAATGCTCCATATCCCACAAAGAAGTGGGAAATCCTCAAAAATTCATTTCTCTCTTCCCTTTCCCCCTCTTGGCTGACCTCCCTCCCCAAACCCTGTGAATCCCATTTAGGGCACACATTCTCAGTTGACAGCCTAAAAATGCTCAATATCCCACAAAGAACTAGGAAATCCTCGAAAATTCATTTCTCCCTTCCCTTTTTGCCTGACCTCTCTCCCCAAACCCTGCTGCCCTAAGGTCCAGGATCAGGGAACTCTCCATGAAATCTCTGTTAAATCTCTTTTTTTTTTTTTTTTTCCCAAGGAAAACTGCTGTTGGTGGGCTCTGGAGCTCAGCTTTTAGCAAACAGGCCCACACTTGATTGCTCTTTTGTCTTTCCAGAGGCAGCAGCAGGGAAGTGGTGAGCGAGTAATGTACTTGTCTGTGTCATTATTAAGTAACCATAAATAAAGCAGATAATAAAAGCAGTCTTCTTTACCCTCTCTTTTCAAACAGTGACAGGAGCTTCCTGGAAAATTACCTTTTTACCTTTTTCCTTTCTCTTAGAGCACAAGTTAAAAGGGTTTTGGTAGCTCTCGACGTCTAATAAACAACCACTTCCCCCTCATTTTCCCCTGCTGAAGGGGAGGTAATGAATGCATTTTATCTCTGCTCTCCAGAGAGGAGCAGGAATCAGGGCTGGGAGGGAGCAGGAGGAGGCATCTCCTTCCATCCCCACGCTCTGGGATGCTCAGGAGAGTCAGACATGACAATTCCACTCTTCCATCCCAGTGCCATTCCAAGCTTTCACCCCACAGAAAAGCAAATTTTGGAGAATTATTTCAATTGATCTGTGCTATCCATAAAAAAAAAAAAAAATGGGATGTGGGGGGGATTAACCCCTTCAGGAGCCCCAAAGTGCTGAAATCCCATCAGGAGCCCATCCCAGAGTGATTCCCAGCTTTCATCCCATAGAAAAGCAGGGGTTTTTTTTGGAGAATTATTTCAATTTATCCATGCTATCCATCAAAAATGAGATGTGGGGGAATTAACCCTTTCAGGAGCCCATCCCAGAGTGATTCCCAGATTTCACCCCATAGAAAAGCAGGGGTTTTTTTGAGAATTATTTCAATTGATGCGTGTTATCCATCAAAAAAGGGATGTGGGGGAATTAACCCCTTCAGGAGCCCATCCCAGAGTGATTCCCAGCTTTCATCCCATAGAAAACCAAAGTTTGGAGAATGATTTCAATTGATCTGTGCTATCCATAAAAACAAAATGGGATGTGGGGGGGATTAACCCCTTCAGGAGGCCCAAAGTGCTGAAATCCCATCAGGAGCCCATCCCAGAGTGATTCCCAGCTTTCATCCCATAGAAAAGCAGGGGTTTTTTTTGGAGAATTATTTCAATTTATCCATGCTATCCATCAAAAATGGGATGTGGGGAGGAATAACCCCTTCAGGAGCCCATCCCAGAGTGATTCCCATAGAAAAGCAGGGGTTTTTTTGAGAATTATTTCAATTGATCCGTGGTATCCATCAAAAATGGGATGTGGGGGAATTAACCCTTTCAGGAGCCCATCCCAGAGTGATTCCCAGCTTTCATCCCATAGAAAAGCAGGGGTTTTTTTTGGAGAATTATTTCAATTTATCCATGCTATCCATCAAAAATGAGATGTGGGGGAATTAACCCTTTCAGGAGCCCATCCCAGAGTGATTCCCAGCTTTCATCCCATAGAAAACCAAAGTTTGGAGAATGATTTCAATTGATCTGTGCTATCCATCTAAAATGGGATGTGGGGGGGATTAACCCCTTCAGGAGCCCCAAAGTGCTGAAATCCCACCAGGAGCCCTGATGGACAATCAAGGGAGTGATTTTAATCCCCAGAGTGATTCCCAGCTTTCATCCCATAGAAAAGCAGGTTTTTTTTTGGAGAATGGCTTCAATTGATCCGTGCTATCCATCAAAAAAGAGATTTAGGGGGAAAACCACCTGTGAGATCTCCCTGCAATACAGAGAGAGGGAAATCTGTAAATAACCTCTTCAGGATCCCCAAAGTGCTGCCCTGAAATCCCATCAGGAGCAGGTTTGGGGGGAAAGGAAAGTTCAGAGGTGGCTGTGACACCAGAGGAATTCCTCAACCCCTCTACTCTCCCAGTCAGGAACCCTGCTTCACGTGCAGCATTTAAAAATGGGATTTTGAAATAAGAATTTTAAACAAGATTTGAAAACGAGATTCTCCCCAGGGCAATTCCTGCTCCAGAGGCACAAATTTCTGATTGAGCTGCTGTCCCCTCCCACCCCTGAGCTGCTGGGACAGTGAAAGGTCACCAAATGCCAAGGGAGTGATTTTAATACCAATAACTTTGTTTGGGGGTGATTCTGGGAGCTGATGTTGCTCTCACCAGGAAATGGAGCCCCCCTCAAAGTGCCTGAAGTTCCTGGGGAGGTGCTTTGATTTTGGCTGGTGGATGAATTATTTCTTTCCCTGCAGGCTGGAGCAGGGGAAGTTTTTGTGGTGCTTTGCCCAAGGAATTGTGCAGAACAGCACAGGAGTGCAGCGCCGGTCAGGGGCCTTTCCTCAGGGTCTGTGGGCTTTGCAAAGTGGTTAAAAATTGCAAATTAGAGATGAGATTTTATTTTTATTATTTTTATTTTTATTTTTATTTTATTTTTAACATAATAATAATAGTAATAATAGTAATAATAATAATAGTAATAATAGTAATAATAATAATAATAATAATAATAATAATAATAATAATAATAATAATAATAATAATAATAATAATTCTGTCAAAATTTAGCCTTCCTGGGGAGGAAAACCTGCTCCTTTTGCAGGGCTCTTGTCCCTCCAAAGCCCAGCCTGGCTCTGAGGTGGGCACAGAGGTGCTGGGACCCCCTCTCCTTCCCCCCCAGCAGCAGGAGGCACTTGCAGCAGTGAGTGACACTCGGGCAGGGTGGGAAGACAGCTCACAAATGCATCAGGCTGATCTTTCAAGGCAAAGGGTCTGTTTGCCATCCAGGAGCAAAATCGTTTCCGTGTCCAAGTGGATCACGAGTGACAGGCACAGCCAGGAGGGGAAGGACCCCCTGCCCTGCCAGCAGGGAGTTATCAGCATTTATTTAGCTCTGTGCATCCTCCCAAGCATCAGCCTCAGAAGGGGAAGGTGGCAAAAAAAATAAAAAATTAAAATAAATAAATAAAATGGAGAGACAAAAAAATGTGCAGGGATCTGGCACCTGGCTGTGCTCCCTTCTCCAGGATGTTCAGGACTGTATATTGATTTATTCATTGGAATGGTTCTTTGTCATTTCTATGCTAATTGAATTATTTAGCCTCCAAATAAGGCTAAATCTTCTAAAATTCATTTCTCTCTTCCCTTTCCCCCTCTTGGCTGACCTCCCTCCCCAAACCCTGCTGCCCTAAGGTCCAGGATCAGGATCTGGCACCTGGCTGTGCTCCCTTCTCCAGGGTGTTCAGGACTGAGTATGGATTTATTCATTGGAATGTTTCTTTGTCATTTCTGTGCTAATTGAATTATTTAGCCTCCAAATGAGGCTAAATTCTCTAAAATTCATTTCTCTCTTTTATCTATCTATTTTATAATATATTTTTATATTTTTTATTGTATTATATATTATATATATATATCATATATTATATACTATATAATATATATATTACCGATATTATATGTATTATTATATATAATATTTTATATTATTTTATAATCTATTTTATTTATATAATATTATTTATTTTACTATATAATATTTAATTATTATATATTATTATCATATAATATATTATATCAATATATATTATATAATATATAATATATAGACTATATAATAATATATAACAATATATTATTATATATTTATTATATAATTTTATTATCTATTTAGTATATGTTTTATTATAATATGGTAATATAATAATAAAATATATTTATATGTAATATAGTAACATATGTTTATTATATAAAATAATAAATTAGCCTTCTGAGAACATGGAGTCAGACTCACCATTCCTTCTTTTATCTGGAGGAAACACAGATACAACACTGAGCCCAGCCCATCCCAGCCCTGTGCCCGTGTTTGGGGGGAAAAAACCAACTTGACCTCAATTCCCACATCAGCCCTGCTGCTGCTGCAGGGGCTGGGCAGGGACAGGGCTGGGTTTCAAGCCCAGTTTTTATTTGAATGGGATTGTTAGAGGAGAGGAGGCTGTGTGAGCAAGCCCTGCTGGCAGGGACAGGCTGTGGTGACATTTGTCCAGCCCAGGGCACTGCTGGGACCCCAACATTGCCCTCCTGGGTCCCCTCCCAGGGGACATGGCTGGGACACAATTGATGTGCCAAGGCCCATCAGCTCGGGGCTCTCATGCTCAGAACTCCGAGAGCGACCTTGTGGGGAAGGCAGGGGACAGGGAGCCCTTCCTGCTTGACAATGCAATTTTATTTTAGACTGAAAATCTCTTTTTTCTCCTCCAAGGGGCTCCTCGGCTGTGGAGGGATGGGGATGTTGGTGATTATCTTGGCATTGCCTTCCCCTGTGCTTGTGCTCTTGAAATCCTCCTTGCAGGGAGGGTTGGGGTTTAACTCCTGCCTTGATGGGCTGAATTCCACCCTGGCTTTTCCATCCCTTCCTTGGCAAAGCAGGATCTCCAGGAGAGGGCAGAAAGGGGAAGGAACAGGCAGGATCTCTGTGCATCTCCTCTCCCAGCTGGGATTTTCCTCCCCCTGTGAGTTCATCCTGCTGCAGGAACCCTGTAGAGGGCCAGGTTATTCCACACTCTTCCCAAAACAAACCAACCATCAGAGCCATAAACTGTGAAATTTCAGTTTTTCCTCGTGATGCAAGGAAGGGAGAATGGAAAAAAAAAAGAGTGAGAAGTGCTTTTAGTGCTCTCCTAAACAGGCAGAGCCTGGGGATCCTGGAGTCTTCCTCCCAAAGGACAAAGCAGAATTATTTGGGGGGTTTATCTCTGCCTCCTGCACCTCACTCCTGTCCTGCTTTTGTCTTCCCAAGGCCAAGCTGAGGAGCTGGAAAAGGTGCAGAGGGAAGTGAGGCAGGAAGCAAAATATGATTTAATTTAATTTAAATTTATTTAAATTTTATTTTTATTTTAATTTTTTTCAATATTACCTGAGACGAATATTACCTGTGATTAGTATTACCTGAGATGAATATTACCTGTGATCAATATTACCTGAGATGAATATTACCTGTAATTAATATTACCTGAGATGTTACCTGTGAGCAGTATTAGCTGAGATGAATATTACCTGTAATCAGTATTACTTGAGATTAATATTACCTGTGATCAATATTACCTGAGATGCCTGGAGGGTGGGGGAAGGAAATAAAAGCTGTTTTGTTTTAGCTGCTCCTGCCCTGCTGTTGTTGAATCTGCGCTGATAAACAATGAGGCATTTACCAAGGCAGAGAATCTGCCTCATCAGCATAATTAATGGGGAGATAATTAGTGCAACGGGAGTGTAACTCTCTATTTATGGCCCTGCAGAGGTGCATCCTCACCCCAAAGCACGCGGGGTTTGTTTCCATCCTCTGCAGGCGGTTCTGACTTCCACCCACATGAATTAAACCTAAATTAAGTCCATTTTTTTTTGGTTTTTTTTTGCAACTGAACCAGCTTGAGAGCTGTGAGCATTCATCTCCTTTCTGGGAGTAATAGCACGGTGACCACAGATTAAGGAGCTGCCTGAGGAGCAGCTTTAGCTGTGAGTGGGGAGTAAATGTGTTTTCCAGCCTCTCTGCTGAATATTAATGCCCCATCCCTGCAGCTGGCTGGTCTAGCACGGGATCCTCCTGCACGAGCCCTGGGTGAGCGCTCTGCAGCAGAGGGAAGGGAATTGTCAGGGGTTTTGTTTACAGGGCTGATGAAAATAAACAGAGCCGTGAAATGTTTTGGGTTGGTTTTTTTGGGGAACGCTCAGGATGGCTGCTCCCCAGCAGGTAACACCATGAAAATGGAAGTTAGAGAGGGGTGAGCAAGGGCAGGGCAGAGTTTTGAGGACCATTTGCTGTCCATCTTCTCCCCAGCTGCAGAACAGCCAAATTCTGCCTCAGGACAGGGGGCACAGCCTTTGCTGAGTTAGGGCAGGATGAGGGGTTTGTGCTCTTTGGGGTTTTTTGGCATGATCTGGAGGAATTCTCACAACCCAACAGCCCCAGGTGCTGTTGGATCACATCCCCCCAGTGCCCCAAGCAGGAGCAGGATCCCCACATTCCCTGGGTGTGCCATGGATCTCCTGTGTGCGTGTCCCCCCTTTGCCTCACATGGAAGCCAATACATGGAAAATGCAACACAAAACTTCAGCCCTCAGCACTTCTTTAATCCTCTCCAGCAGCACAGGAGTCATTCTTTATGCATCCCATAATCAAATTTCCCTGGGTTTATCTGGCACTTGCAGACCTCCATCACCCTTACCTGGGAGCAGGGACTTGTAACACCAACCATGTCCTATTGTTCCCATTTGTTTGCTGAGCATGCGGGTGCAGAGGCATAAATATTAAAATATCCCCATTATAAAGCCAGGACTCCATTGATAAATGATGTATAAAATCAATTTACAACCCAGGAATAAAAAGCACCCATGAAGTGGTTGCTAGCTGCAGGTACTAGAAAATTATTCCTCCATAACTTGCTCTGACTGGAACTCATTACACACTCTGTCCATGGAATGATTTTGTTGTTAAAAACTCTGTCACTCAGGGCTTATTTATTCCTTCTCCTGCTGAAGAATCCTGGAGTGGCTGCTGCCTGTGGAGCATAGAGGTGCTGTGCTCTGTGGTTTTTTTGAGTTTTTTTGGGCAGCCCCTCACGCCTCAGTGCTCAGCAGAGTTTGGGAGACAGGGCAGGATGGAGAAAATCAGGAATTGCTGATGTCTCCTGAAGCACTGACACCTGCATGTTTAACTTCAGGCAGGTGAAGAGCCCCACTTCTGTCTGATTATGCTGAATTTAACCCCCTGGTCACACTCACCAAAGGGAAAAGTTTCCTTGGCAAGGAAATAAAACCTCTCCAGCTTATTCAGGTTTGTCTGAGTGCTGCTTTTTGGGAGGGAGCAACACAACACAGGCTCGAGAAATCTGGAATAAAGGCATCTCCCTCCCCTAATACACAGCTAAGTTGTTGGCTTTGTCTTCTTCCACAAATTTTCTGGGCCATCCTCCCACTTTGCTCTCCTCAATTCTCTGTTGTTTGCACTTTTTGGGCCTGGAGTTTGTATCAATTGTCCTTGGTCTCAAGCTGGAAAATGATTGTTTTATCTGACTGAACTGTGAGGAGAACTTGCCAGCACTTCATATGAAGCTCAGAGCTCCACACAGGGAGAGGCAGCAGAGAATCTGAAAAATATGAAAACTAAAACTTAAGGCATCATAAAACACCCTTATTTTCCTCTTAGGGCTTGCTGTCAGCTGGAATTTTGATCAAGGACAACTTTCCTGAGGTGGAATTTGTGATAGCAGGCCTCTAGCCAGGCCTAATAATTAGTATTGACTCCGTGATTTAGAAGGCATGAAAGACACTTTATTATTAGAAATCTACAGTTCTTATAGAAAAAATGGTGGATCTAAGACTTGATTGGTCTTAAAGTGAAAACCTCTCACACTATTGGTGAACTATCAATAGCACACTCTAGAGAATCATATTTGTAAATGTATTTTATATATATATATATATATTAAAAATATATATTATATAGAAATATATAACATATAAGAATATATAATATATAATAATATATAATAAGATATATAATAATATAAAATCTAATAATATGATCTATAATATATAATATTAAATAATGTATAATATAATACATAATATATAATATTATGTAATGCATAATATAATGTATAATGTAATATATAATATGATATAATATAAATGTTATGTAAAAATGAATCTCTTTATATATAAATATATAAAAATATAAATATATTGGATATATAAAAATATATATGTAATATATCTTTACAGAAAGAGAGGTAATAATTGTTTGAATTTTTCCTCCCACATTTCTCACAGCTTCTCACAGCTTCCCAGGATTTTTTTTTTTTCCTGGGAAAGTCTGTGCCTGCTCTCTGTGGCTCGAGAGCTGGAATTTTGATCAAGGACAACTTTCCTGAGCTGGAATGAGTGGGCTGAGCACGAGGTGGAGGAGAGGAGCAGCATCCCTGCTTCAAGCAGCTCCCTCAGGGATGGATTATTTTGCTCCTCAGCTACTCAATACCTTCATTAACGGCTGAGCTGATGATCCCTGTCCTCTGCAGATGAAGTAAAGATTTGTGACGTTGCAAATAACGCAGTTATTGTTATAGCATCCGGCAAAGTGCCTGGTGAGGTGGCCACCATCCAACAAATCCCAGCTAAAAGCATCCAGTGCTTCTGGAACTGAGATTCCAGGCTCTGGAAGCTCGGGATTTTGCCAGAGGTTGGCCTTGCTGTCCTGCTGGGCGTTGTTTTATTACTCTGGAGCTCTGCTCGCCAAATAAATGCTGTTTAATGCTCAGAGTCTCCCTGCACAACAAAGGGATTTAAACACGCCCCGTTTGGAAATCATCCTGCAGAGCTAATCCCAGTCTAAACCAGTGTAAGCAAAGCTCCCTGAGACTTCTTAATTCAGAATATTGGCACCTCTGCAGCCTCTGGAAGAAGCAGCACCGTCCATGGCTGGTTTTAGGGAATTTGATGTGAATTGAGTTAGCAGAAATCAACCCGGTGACTCTGCAAGGAATATCCCAGCAGCCACCTGGCCAGTGGCAAAATTGGTGTCTCTTACTGCTTGATTTGTTGGTTTATAGAATAAAAAAAATTTAAAAAAAATTAAAAATCGTCAAAAATGCAGCAATAAAGAGCAGTGAATGAAATAAATGCAGGCTCCTCCTCTCTGGGCTGCAGCTCCAGGGTTCCAGAGCATGAGGCAGGAGCTGCTCTGACAAGGAAGGGCCATTTTTGGGTACTTTTATAGGATAGCCAAGGAAGGGCCATTTTTTTGGGTACATTTTTAGGCTAACCAACAAACTGCCATTTTTGGGATAGCCAAGGAAGTGCAAGTGCCATTTTTAGGGTAGCCAAGGAAGTGACATTTTTGGGTACGTTTTTAGGGTATCCAAGGAAGTGCAAGTGCAATTTTCTGGGTACATTTTTAGGGTATCCAACAAACTGACATTTTTTGGGGTAAATTTTTAGGGTATCCAAGGAAGTGCAAGTACAATTTTTAGGGTATCCAACAAATTGCCATTTTTGGGTAAATTTTTAGGATAACCAAGGAATTGCCATTTTTTGGGTACATTTTTAGGATAGCAAGCAAACTTCCATTTTTGGGTACGTTTTTGTGATAGCCAACAAAGTGCAAGTGCCATTTTTTGGGTACATTTTTAGGGTAGCGAAGGAAGTGCAAGTGCAATTTTTAGGGTACCTAAGGAAGTGCCATTTTTTTGGGTACATTTTTAGGACAGCAAGCAAACTTCCATTTTTGGGTACATTTTTGTGATAGCCTACAAAGTGCGAGCGCCATTTTTTGGGTACATTTTTAGGGTATCCAATTAAGTGCCATTTTTGGGTCGACTTTTGGGGTAGCCAACAATTACTTCAATTACCTCAAGAGCCACAATTTCCCCTCCAAACTCCAATTTTTTCCCCCCCTTTTTCTCCTCTGAGCAGGAGCTGGTGGCGTTCACCTCGTTAAAAAGCCATTGTGCTGTAGAACAATCTCTCTGTTAATAATGATCTGGATTTAAAATGCCAGAGCCAGAGTCATAAACCCTCCTGGTGGGCTGCGAGGAGCTCAGAGCCTGCAGGATGAGGCTTCTCCCCAGCCCCTTCTTCCCTCCTGAGCCCTGGAACTCGTATTTTACACCAACTACCTGCTTGAAAAGGTCAGTGGCTGATGTTATTCATGGAAAGGGGGGGAAAAGGAGGAGGGAAGAGAGATCTTCCAGCTTTTTGCTGTGGAAATTCCTCTCGGTTCTGCCATGGGGGCTTTGGCGCCTCCTGGGAGGAAGAAGAGGAGGGAGGTGTTCATGCAGTGCTGGGGAAAAGGTGATTTCAAAGTCAGCCCGGCCTCTGCCTTGCAGAAAATCTGAATTTCCAACAGGTTCCAGCGCGTTTGGATTTGTAGGGATCTCCAGGCTGAGTGGTGGAGTGCTCTGGACAATTGCAGAGTTTCTCTGCTGTTATTTAGTGCTTCTTAATGCTCCACCTAAATTAATCCTGAGCTGGGCTGAGTCAGGCTCTGCCTGGGAGCTCCAGACAAAACTCAGGAGAAAGAATTTAGCTAATTTTTTTAAATTGCCCAGTTTTAACTAAAGGCACTGAGGGACACAATCCAAACAAAATAAAATACAATACAATACAATACAATAAAATACAATAAAATACAATAAAATACAATAAAATACAATACAATACAATACAATACAATACAATACAATACAATACAATACAATAAAATAAAATAATAAAATAAAAATCCTGTCCTCCTTCCAGCCTGACTTGCTTCAGCTTTAAGCCCTCAGTTTTTGTTCTGCCTTTGGCAGATTAGAGAGACCTTTCCTGGCTCAGGGTGGGTTAGAAAGACCAACAGAGCCCTTTGTTCTGTCAATAGGCAAATAAAGCCTGGCTT
Source organism: Agelaius tricolor (assembly GCF_023055355.1). NCBI lineage: Eukaryota > Metazoa > Chordata > Aves > Passeriformes > Icteridae > Agelaius > Agelaius tricolor. Next base: position 6,483,569 of record NW_027269289.1, on the reverse strand, counting down.
TGGTGTGAAGTTCAGCTCCTCTAAGGCTGGGACTTACTGCTCTGCAGGTGACTCTGCTCTGGCCTTCCCTCCCTGCTGGTGTTTGTAAACTCCAGGGTTCTCTCTGCCCTGGTTTGGGGGTTTAGGGGTTTAAGGGTGTAATTCTGCAGCCAATATTTACCCAGATCGAAGTTTTCCCTGAATTCTCTCACCCATGAGGAACGTTTGGGTTCCTGGGGCTTGGGAGTGTCCTGGCAGCTGCTCATCCCTAAAAAAGGAGCTTCATGGAGGGTTTCAGAGCAGGCTGGGGTGCCACAGCACCATTCCCTGGCCTGGTGCCTGAGCTGTCACCTTCCACCTCCTGGAATTCACCCCAAAACTCCAATCTGCTGGAAGAGCAGGAGAGAGGGGCAGGAGCCACCTCACAGAGGACACCAGAAAACCCCAGAAATCCTGTCTGTGTTGAGCCCAGGCTGCTTCATTGCCAGGAGCAGCTCGGAGGATGAGGAGGGAGATGAGATGTGAAGGCTCCGGTGGCTCCTGCTCAGGAGAATTCCCATTCCCGCCACCCCCTGTGACATCCAGGTGACAATCAGCACTGTGTGACACCCACCCCTGATGGATGATGGAGCATCGGGGCAGGCAGGCAGGGAATAAAAACCAGAAACCAGGTAGAGATGGTGTTCAGTGACAAATCTTGAGTGTTTTGTAGTCAGCAGTGCTGTCCTGCAGTTCCAGCCCCCCTGGCTGCTCTGGGTGCTGACAGGAATTAAAGGCCAGGCTGGGAAGACAGAGGAGGTTTTGTTGATTTGCTGCTTTCTCCTTTTTTTATGTGAATGCTTTCAATTTGATGGCCAGCATGAGAGCTTGCCATGCGCTGTGTGCTCATCCCTGCCTGTCTCCGGCTCAGGGCATTCCTGAGAATGGATTCTTGTGACAAAATTCACCCTCCTAAGCTCAATCAGACACAATATTTTTCAATCTCAGAGTTATTTAGACTTTATGTGTCCTCTGCAAGACACAGAAATGCTCAGAATGAGGTTGAATGGCTCAAGGGCTGAGGGAAGAAGAGATAAATAATTCCTGTGTTTGATCCAGAGCTGGCTTTGTCCCTGTTTGTCAGCCGTGATCGATGTCACCCGCTGGTCTCTATTGTTATTCTGTTGTTGCTTGTCACACTCACACCTTCCTTTGAATCCTGCTCTTGTCTCTTTTCCCTCTTTTTTCCCCCTCTCCTGACACCGGGCTTGTGAGTAATTTACCTATGACAACAGGAGACTAATTCTGTTGTTCTGTCAGGGGGAAATTGAATCTGGGGCTTGAGAGCTGGGAGAAATCTTCAAATGGATCTGGAGCAGGAAAAGTCCGTGTTCAATTCTCGGGCCTGTCACGCTGCCTGCCAGATGAAGTCATTCTGAAGGGCAGGGAGGAGGAGAAATGAGGGGAGAAAAACCCCACAGGAGCTGGGCTGAGAGATGGAAGGGAGAGGAGGAGAGGACAGGAGAAGGAAGAGCAGAAACAAGAGGAACTCAGGAGATGCCAAACAAGGAGATGGAGATGTTGGCAGAGTGTTCAGCTGAACGTGTGCTGAGCACTCAGCGAAGCTCAGTGGGGTTTAGGCAGGGGTTTAGGCCATTCCTAAATGCCCAGACAGGGCTGGAGAGCGGGACAGCCCTGCAGAGCCACCTCTGCTCCATGGGGACGCTCCACACCCCTGCCCTGCTGGACACACAGAGCTGGAAGCTGCTCCTCCCTGAAAAATGAATTCATGGAGGGCTCCAGAGCAGGCTGGAGCATCACTGCACCATTTCCTGGCCTGGTGCACCCTCCAGCCCCAAACTGAATTATTCTCTATGGGACTTTGGGTCTGTTTTTTTTTAGAGCAGATGTGTTTTTTTGGTTGTGTTTTGGGTTTTTTTTTATTTTTAAATTATTTTTATTTTGGGTTTTGGTTTATTTTTTTTTTAGATGTTAGATGTTGATAGCTGGTATATTAATAGTAGGGTATTTAGTATATGGGTAGGGTATTAGTATATGTTTACTGGATGTTATTTTGATTAAACAGACTGTTTACTTATAATTATATTAGTAATTACTACTACTATGTTCAAGGTTTTGCTAATAGTAGAAATAAAAGTAAAGCTATTTTAACAGTATATGTATATATACTATAGTGTATATATATAGTGTATACATATATATGTATATGTATATATACTATAGTGTATACAGTATATGTATATATACTATAGTGTATATATAAATATATATGTATATATTTTTATATATATATATATGTATATATTTATATATATATATATATATATATATATGAATTTAATTTTGAAAACTCCCTCCTCTCAAAGTAGAGCTCTGAGCTTTTTTTCCAGCTTGGCCAGCTTCTTTCCAGCTATATTTCAAAACCATAATAATTCAGAGGGAGGGGGTTTACATTTTCCATTTCAGGGGAGGCTCCTGCCTTCCTTAGCAAACACCTGTTCTGTTCAAACCAAGGCAGTCTTGAGGAATGTCAGAATCACAGAATCACAGAAATTCACAGAATGACCAGGTTGGATGAGACCCTCAAGACCATCGAGTCCAACCCAGCCCCAGCACCCCAACTCAACCCTGGCACCCAGTGCCACATCCAGGCTTTGTTAAACACACCCAGGGATGGTGACTCCACCACCTCCCTGGGCAGAACATTCCAGAACTTTATCACCCTTTCTGTAAAAAAACTTTTCCCAATATCCAACCTGTATTTCCCTTGTGCAGCTCCAGGCTGTGTGCTCTGGTTGTGTCAGTGCCTGGAGACAGAGCCCAGCCCCAGCTGAGCACAGGCACCTTTCAGGAGCTGTGCAGTGATGGGGGCACCCCTGAGTCTCCTTTTCTCCAGGCTGAGCACCCCCAGCTCCCTCAGGGGTCTCCCTGCTCCCTCCTTGGTGAGCTGAGTTTGTTCATTTGCACAACTTTGCCCCTCGTGGAGGGTCCCCCGAACCCTCTGTGCCCCAGGGCTGCCAGCTCCACCCCCCTCAGCAGCATCCCTCAGCCCAGCTCCTGATGCTGCCTCACCATTAATTGGCTTGTGTAATCTCCGAGATTGTTATTTATTAATAGATTGTTCTGAGCCCAGCAAAGTTCATTATTTAAAGCAGGAGGCTGAGAGAGATCCAGAGGAACAGATGGATGCATGGAAGCATCAGAAGAAGGAGTAGTTAAAATTCCAGGCATGTGCTGAGCCTTGACAAAGGATGGAAAACAGAATCAATCATCATTATCTAGGAGAAAAGCCATCAGTCTGTGTTTAAAATAAGCACTTTGGGTATTAAGAGATGCCAGACTTTGCAAGAGTTTTGCCTGGTAGCTGCAGACCCCAGGGTTAGGAACAGGACCGGGGAGCACAGGAAAAGAAATGTTTAGGCATGAAAATGCGAGGGGAGATGGTTCTGGTGTCCACCCAGTCCTGACTGCTGCAGACAGGTTTTCCTTCATGGCTGTGGTGGTTAAAGTCACCCCAGCAGTGCTGGTGAAGCCTTCTAGAGGATAAGGACTGCTCTGGCTTGGGAAAAGAGCCCTAATATTTATCCTAAAAAGGGAATTTCCTCACTGGAATGATCTGATTCCCCAGCAGACTGCCTGAGCTGGGCTCTCAGTGCAAGGTGAGCATTGCCTGTGAAGGTGCCAGCAGCAAAGAAGGGAAGTGTCCAACAGAAATCAGGGGAAATTTGGGAGCTACAAGGGATTTTTGAGTCAGCCAAGCCCAGAGATGGCTAAAACCAGTCACAGAGAGGCAAAGTCGCTGTCACACTGAGCTGATGGCAAAGATGAGACTCCAATTTAGGAATTTTTACCCCCAGACCAGTCTCTAACCCCAGTTCCCAAATGTTTTCCTCAGCTGAGGTGGGTTGTTCAGGTCCCTGCCAACACAAAAGCTTTCTTCCCACAGGCAATAAAATAATATCAGACATCATCTCTCTGTTGGCCCCCTGCATGTGAAAGCAAAGGTCAGCTCTGTTGTGAACTCTTGCTAAAATGGCTCTAATTGCATCCAATTTTCCAGCCATGAATTTATCTCCCATTAGCAGGCCCTGGAATACTCAACTCTAATGGCCAAGCTGCTGCTCTGAGCTGCCTCCCAGTAATTGGTTAATAGTGGGGCTGGTTGGTAATAGGTAAACAAGTCTTTTTTCTTCTAAATTTAAAATTTATATCATGGCTTTTCCTCTGAACAAGGTTATTTCTGGCCGTGCCCTTGCTGTGCTTTTATGCTGAACCCACCACGTGTCCTGGGCTGCTGCAGCATCTCCTTCCTTATCTTTGGGAATATTTGGGATCCTTGCTGCACACAGGAGGCTTTGCTGGAGGTTATTTCACCCTCCTACAGAGGAGCAGAACACGCTCAGTTTGGGGTTGTCTAAACACCTTTTTTTGTCAGAACCCACCTTCAGCTTTCTCCCAAACGTTGAGATCTCCTGGCACAGCCCCTGAAGGCAGTGCCATTTCTCCCTCCCCGTGCCAGCACTTCTCCCTTGGAGCCTCTGGAGGTTTTTCAGCACTCCTTGAGTCCCAGTGTGGCTCTTCCTTGCACTGGGAGGGCAACAGGAGAAATCTGATAATGTCTGATTTCACTTCTGCTTTTCCTCTCCTCTTAACCCACCCGTCCCCTTCATCCCTGGCTTCCTCTTTTTACACCTGGAACATCAGAAAGGGTGAAAATGAATAAATCTTTGTGTTCTTCACTCCTGATCTCCTACAGGAAAGGGGCAGGGGAGAGGCTCTGTGAGGATTTATGCACAGATCCTTCCAGAGCTGCTGGGAGAATTCAGGTGATGGATTCGGGGCTGTCAGATCCATCAGTGCCTTCAGGAGACATTTTGCAGATCCCAGCAGAAGAAAATGATGGCTGGACAGGTGGGAGATGAATCCTGAAATGATTCATTGACGATTCTTTTCTCAGTCCTTGTTCGGGGCAAAACTGCCCCTGGTTTCTTTGAGTTTGGTCTGGGGGTGTTCTTTCTTAGGATGGAGCAACAGAGAAATAACTCTGGGGTTTGTGCAGGGTGTTTGGGTCACCCCTTTCTGCACTGGGGCAGTGGGGCAGAGCAGCTGGGGCTGCCCCTGCACCCCTGGAGGTGTCCAAGGCCAGCCTGGGATAGTGGGAGGTGCCCCTGCCATGGCTTGATCTCTGTCCCTTACATCCAAACCCCTCTGTGACCCTAGAACCCTTCCCCTTCCCACAGTCTGTGAGAGAACCGGGGACGATCTCTGCACCCCTTAAATTCAAACCCCTCTGTGATCCTAGAACTCTTCCCACAGTCTGCAAGAGAAGCTGGGGACGATCTCTGCACCCCTTTAATCCAAACCCCTCTGTGATCTCAAAAACCCTTCCTCTTCCCACAGTCTGTGAGAGAAGCTGGCACTGAAGGGGAGTGGTGGGAGCTGCCACAAATTTTGCAGCAAAGAGAATTTCAGTTGTTCTGGTGAAGGTGTGAAAAGCTCCCAGGTGATGACCATCAATCTGTCCTCTGCACTGAGTCTCATCCCTCCATCTGAGAGTAAAAAAATTACAGGCACAAACCCTGACTCTTCAGCTCAAAATCTGCACCAGCCCAACCACGCTTTCAGATTTTATTGCTGCCTGCACCATGAGCCTTCCTCTGCCCCCTCAGCCCTCCCCAGCCAGGCCAGCCCAGGCCAGAAATAGTCCTTGCTGGCAGGGATAATACAGGAAAAAACAGATTAAGGAGGTGTAGACAGGGATTTGCATTTGTTTCACCAGCTGTCTTCTCATTCCTCATGTTCCCCACTTGGACATACCTTGGCAAAGGACTGGAGTCAGGGATGATAGGAACAGAGAGTGGTGAAATAGGAGTGAAATATCCTTCAAAATATGCAGTTGAGGCTGTGGCCAAGCTGGAAAGAAAGCTCAGAGCTCTACTTTGGCAGGAGGGATTTTTTTTAAATTAAATTCAGTGGGAGTGGGATGAAGTGTGGGACGAGCTGGGGGTGAATTCTCCTCCCTCCCCATCAGTTTGTGTGGGACTGGGAGCACAACTCCCCCAGGCTGCTCTGCCCTTTCGTCCCAGGTTGCAAGGCAAGATGTTTTCTGTTACCCTCTGTATGGCAGATTATCTTTGGTCAAGTGGGCAGTTTGCCTTATCTCTCTCTCTGAGTGACCACAATCACTCCTCCCTCTGGGGGGACACCTGCTGATAACAGCTATGGAATGTCCCTGCATGGCTGATAAGAACTACAGCATCCCATTGGGAGATGTGAGCCCAGGGGGAGGAGCCCAGCATTCCTACCTGGATATAATCTGGAGATTCTGGAACACCAGCCAAGCATTCCTACCTGGATATAATCTGGAGATTCTGGAATACCAGCCAAGCATTCCTACCTGGGTATAATCTGAGATCCTGGAACACCAGCCAAGCATTCCTGCCTGGATATAATCTGAGATTCTGGAATACCAGCCAAGCATTCCTACCTGGGTATAATCTGAGATCCTGGAACACCAGCCAAGCATTCCTGCCTGGATATAATCTGGAGATTCTGGAACACCAGCACGGCTTCTGCACTGGATTCCCCAGAGGAGCAGCAGCTGCCTCTTGCCCTGGATCTGCAGAGGCAGAGACTGCACCTTTCTCCAGGATCCCTGCTCCAGCAGAACCAGCCCTGGCACTGCAGGAGGGCTGAGCCACAATTCCAATGGTTCTGCTGCCAACAGCCTGACCCACAGGGTGTCAGGCTGGGTTCTGACTCTGGCAGTGCTGTTTTAGTTACTGCATTGTTTATTTTTTCTTCCCATTAAAGAACTGTTATTCCCTGCTCCCATATTTTTGCCTGAGAGCCCCTTAATTTAAAATTTATAGCAATTGGGAGGGGTGGGGAGGGTTCACATTCTCCATTTCAGGGGAGGCTCCTGCCTTCCTTAGCAGGCACCTGGCTCTCCAAACCAGGACACCTTTCCAGGAGCAGTGAGAAAGGAATGCCTGGAAATGCTGCCAATCCATCAGCCAGGCAGCGGCTCAGCCCCAGCCCCTGGCTGTCACCAAGCCCTTGGAGCTCAGCCTGGGGGACAGGACAGTGGCTCCTCTTCAGCTGCCTCAGGGGACCCTGGGCAGGGCTGGGGGGTGATGGATGTGCAGTTTAGCAAGCCCAGTCTGGGGATCAATAGAGGAATACACAGCCCATGGATCATGCGAGTTCCTCTTGTCTGGGCAGCACTAAATCAAAAATGATCAATGGCAGCTCCCTCAGCCTTGGCCCCTCCGCTCTGCCCTGCTGCTGCTGCAGCATCCTGAGGGGGATTGTGCTGCTTTCCAGCCTATTTCCTTTGCTTCCCTCATCATTCTGGCATTGAAACATGAGGCTGTGGTTTTAATATCCTTTCCTTCCTCCAGTGCTGCCTGCCTCTTTCCCCAGGTCCTTTGCAGCTGGCAGGTGCCCAGCCCATGTTCCCCCTGCTCTCAGGTGCACCTGCTCAATCTGCTGCACGCTGCCTTCCCCTGCACATTGCACCCGTTTGTTTCTTAATTCTGGGATGATGTGCCCTGGCAGAGGTTGTGTTGCAGCCACAGGAGCTCTGAATTCCTCTCCAGGTGTGAGCTGGCTGCTCTTGGTGCTGATCAGGATTTTCCAGGATTTTCCATGAGAGTTTTGGAGGGGGTGCAGAGGTGGCACTGGCTTTGCAGAACTGCCCTAAACTCAACAAACAGCATCTGGATTTCCCCAGGATCTGATTTTTTTTTGACCTGGAGCAGGAATTCACAGGCACAGAGAGTTCCATCATCCCCTCCTGCCTTTGCAAGGTCACTTCCACCAGAGAAGCAAAGCCACATTTTATTGCATGATATATTTATAATAAATGTTCTCAGTAGCAGCTAAAGTGACACTGATCTCAGCAGGGACATTTCCCTGGATCTGAGCTCTCTGGCTGCTCCAGTGGGAATATTTCCATCCCCTCTGTCACAGCTCACTTGGCCCAGCTGCAGATGATGAGTGGCTGCTTCAGTCCTTGATGCAAATGAGCTGTGAGTTTTGCCCAGTCAGACTTGTGCCACTGTGACAGGCAGGAAACAATAAACTCAGAACATCAGCTGGCCAAAAAAAAACCCAAAACCACCCAAAACCCTTGGGAAGTTATCCTTAAAAATGTCCTGGATGAATTTGAGCTGGTGGAAGAAGGCCATCAGTTCTATCAGGGCCAGCAGCAAAGCTGAGGAAGTTTAAAAACTGCTTTGCAAATATCAAATTATGAATCATGGAAAACCAGCCCAGACTTGTGAAAAAAAAAAAAAAAACAAAAACAAAAACAAAACAAAAACCAACAACCAAAAAAACAAAACCAGGCCTTGAGAACCATCTGGGAATTTCCTATTTCATGTCTGCAGTGACATCATGATGGCCCTGGGAGCAGCAGCAAAATCCTACCAGGCTGCTGGCAGGATGGGATTGGGAATCTGAGGGACACGTGTGCTCCAGAAAAACCCCATTACTGCAAGGATGGGGACAATGAGAAGGGGAAAAACCTGATTGAGAGTCATGACAACAGCAGGCCCCTGGAGAGAATGCTGAGCACACAGCCCAGAATAAGCTGCAGTGGGTGAGAGAGACAATAATAGAGGGAATTGTGTCTTGATCTGGCTCTGAATGAGAGCTTCTAGAATGAAAGAGGAGAGGCAGAAGATGCTGTGTTATCTATCACCCCAATTGATTGTTGTATCCAGAGCCTGGCTCAGTGATAAATGAGAGTGCCACTCATCTGCTTTTCTGGTCTATTTAGAATATTTTTAGAACCCTTTCTGAAAGATATTCTGATTAATCTGGTGAATTTTCCTTTGCTCAGTGAGACTTATAGCAACATTGGATTTAATTAGCCCGTGACTGGGAGGGATGTAATGAGGGCAGATACAAATCCCTGTGACAGCTCAGAGTGGCAGGGAGAGCATTTATCCACTGAGGAGCTGAGATGACAAGTGCTGAGCCTTTGGGAAACAAAAAATGGGATTTATTGCTTTCAGCTGGTTCCTATGGAATGGCAGAATGGTTTGGGTTCCAAGGGACTTTAAAGATCCCATCCCAACCTTTCACCATCCCAGGTTGCTCCAACCAAGGATCCAGGGGCAGCCCCAGCTGCTCTGGGCACCCTCAGATTAAAGAATTCCTTCCCCAAATCCAATCCAAATGTTGTTATAGGATATGAAATAGCACGATATGGACATGCAGCTCTCTCAAGGTAAAAGGGAATTTTTATTTCCTGACTCCAACATTTATAGATTTCCAAAAGTGGCAGTGGATTGGAGGGTGACAGTGCCACCTCTCCAATGACACTGGACAAACCAAGAGTCCATCAAATTTCTCCTCCTCCATAAAAGAATGCAAAACAACGAGTTATTTACATAAAAGTGCAATGTAAACATCAGAAGGCTTAGAAAAAACTTTTATAAAACCAGAACAACATCCAAACCTACTTTTTGTCAGTTTAATCCCTTCCCTTGTCCAGTTCCAAGCCCAGGTTCCCTCTCCAGCTGCCCTGGAGCCCTTTCAGACCGTGGAAGATGCTCTGAGTTCTCCACACAAATTCTCCTCCCCACCCTCAACTCTGCCAGCCTGAAAAAAAACCTTTGACACTTCCCATGTCCCTTTTTAATTTTTTTTTTAATTTCCCCATGGCTTCATGCTATTTAGGGGAAAACAAAATGTGTCTGCAGAGCAAGAATCTGGCAAGTTTCTGCTCACAGGGGGAAGGGGAAGTTCCTCCCCACGTTTTGAGGTTCTCTCACCACGAAGTGTGAATAATAGATGGGGAGAAGGGCACTTTCCCCTTCGTGCTCCAATTTCTCTCACACCAATTACTTTCCATCAGCCTTTTCTGCAGGAGAATGGAGCTCTGAGAGGCTCTGACTCAAAATTAACCAGACTTGTGGGGAAGAAAGGGCAGGAAGTTGAAAAGGAAAACTACTGGTGCCTTCTCCTGTGGAGTTTGTAATGTAATTAATTTCTTGCTTCTTTAGAAACTCTTGATTTTTTTTTTTTTTTTTCCAGTTTGGTCAAAGTTGATCTCCAACAATGAGCTGGAACCCATTGGATTGTAAATCCTATGGAATGAATATAGGAGAGGAAAATGATGCTTATTGTCCTGTAAGTTCTGCTGTCACCTCTGGCTGCAGCAGCAGCAGGAGAAATGTCTCAAAACGAGCTTGAACTGCCTTTTTCCCCCTTTTTCTTCCTTTTTTTACCCAAAACCAGCTCTAAATTCAAAACAAACTGTTGCAGGGGCAGGAGCAAAGGATTAAATTTGCAGACCTGTGTGATAACACAAAACATTTTATTCCCTTGGAGCTGTTCCTCGCAGGGAATCCTGAAGATTGGACGTTTTCCTGGCACTCAGGGATCTCTTCCCAGCCTTGCTGAGCCATTGTCAGGCAGCTTGGCTGTGAAAATGAGCACCTTCAGCACGGCTGGGGCAGATCTCAGGCTGCAAGGGATTGGTTTTTCAGGACTTTCAGGCTTTTCAGTGGCATTTGCGCTCTGCTGGGATGAACACAGCAATCTGGATTTCCACAGCTTCCCCCATTTCCCTCTGTAAATTTTCTCCCCACGCTCAAAAAAAAAAAAAAAAAACCCAGGATGAAATAGGAGAAGCACAAATCAGCACCTGGGGGGGATGGATGGATGTGGTGGTGGACGAGGGAAGAGATGAAAATCTTGACTCCATGTTTCAGAAGGCTGACTTATTAAATATATTATATTAAAACTATACTAAAAGAATAGAAGAAAGGATTTCATCAGAATGCTAGCAAGGAATAGAAAGGAATGACAATAAAATCTTGTGACTGCTCACAGCCTCGACACAGGTGGCTGTCGCTGGTCATCAAGTAAAAACAATTTCACATCAATTCTCCAAATCACATTCCAGAGCAGCAAAACATGGAGGAGCTGAAGCTCCTCAGCTTCTCAGGAGAAAAGTTCCTAATGAAAGGATTTTTCATAAAATATGTCCGTGACAGATAGAGAGCAAGATAATTGATATTCTCATCTCCCAGGCTAAATGATTTAATGCTTTGTTTTTTAAAGAGCACTGAGATTCATAAACTTGCAAGGCCGGGCTGTGCTGTGGTGTAAATTGACAGTGCTATTTGGCTTTGCTCAGCTGTGATTTTGGGTTTTTGGAGCTCATTAATAGGCTCTGCTGACTGGCATCATTTGCATGAAGCAGGAATTTCCAGCTCCCAGTCTCCACATCTTGAAAGCCATTCCTCACCTGGGGCTGTGTTGATAAAACTGATTAGCAGGAGGGGAGGCAGGCAGGGAGAAACGTGTTCCTGGTGAAAAGGGCACTGCATCAAGCTGAAATTCCGGGGAAATGCTGAGTTCACAGAACACATCAGGAGTTATTAACCTCTGCATGAGAACCGTGCTGCACAGGGCAGGGAAATTGGTCTGAGCTGAACTTCAGCATCTCTCTGAAGCTGTTTGGAAGCGCTGCAGCAGCTCTGAGAGCCTGGTTTTCACTCCACAGCTCCATGCAAGGATGTCAGAGCACCTTTGCCTGAATGAATTCATCTGTGCAGCAACGCTTGGCCCTGGCTAAATCCTCACCAGGTGAGGAGCTGTGGGTGAATTTCTCTGTAGGAGGGATTTGCACTCTGCTGGATCAGGGTTTGGTTCCTGTTGAATGCTTGGAATTGGAGGCACTAAAACATCTCCTCTCTGATTCATCCCCAGCATCAATCAGTGCAGTGAATAATCCTGAATTTCCTGTCACAGCCCTGATCTCATCCTGCTCAGGGCAGGGTGGAACAGCCCCAGCAGGGAAATCATCAGCTCTGGGAACCTCAGGCTTGTGCAGACCTCAGCTCTGCCATGGAAACCCCGCTGCAAAACCAGGACTCGGGCTCCTCTCTGGAGCCAGGGAAAGTTGGGATCCTTTCCAAGTGCAGTGCTTTAAATGGGCTGGTTTTGCTTCTCCAAAAAGAATGCTGCTTCTCTACTTACACCTTCCCCTAAAGCTGCATGATTTAGTTCAATTAAAACCAAGAAATAAAAATAAAAATAAAAATAAAAATCATAATATACCTTTAATAATATATAAAATATAATAGTATAATTTATTATTAATAATAATATTTATTATTTATAATATAATAAGAAATAATTATATAATATATAATATATTATGATATAATAATATAATAATATTATAATAAATACATACTATATAATAAATATAAAATAAATAACTAATAAATATAATATAAAATATAATAAATATAAAAATGTAATAATACCTTTAATGATATTATTATTATTATTATTATTATTATTATTATTATTATTATTATTATTATTATTATTATTATTATTATTATTATTCCTTTAGGAAGGAACACACTGCCCAAACCCCCTGAAAATGAAACAGCAGCTCAGCAGTGCAGGTTTGATTGATGTCTGGTGGACATGCAGGGTGCAGGCAGCTCCCTTGCTGTGGCATGTCTGGCTAAATCATCTGCTGTCACTTCTCTGAATATCCACTTACCAAAGGTTACATGCTCAGTAAACCACAGCTTAATTACTCTGCATCACCATCTAGAGAGCACAGGCAGAGCTAAGGCTGGGAGAAATCAGCATTTTGATGGGGATCCTTTCTGCTTTAGTGCTGTTTGCTCTCCAGAGCAGCCCCTCTCTCTAATTTGTGCTCTGTTGCCACATCTGCTTTACTGTATGGAAGGGAACTTTCCATTTTTACTCCCATACAGCAAGAGGCATTTTTTTGGGTGAAGTGGGACAAATAATTGAAAATTCTTAGTGACAGCCCTAGAAATGAGAGATTCTGGCCTGGCCTTTTCCCGGAGGGAGCTGTGATCCCCATCTGGGCAGGATTTGAATATTTCCAGTGACAGGGCAGGAGCTGTGCTTTGTGATTCCCGTTGTCGTGCCTTTCCCTGGCTCCCTACAAGAAACGAGGATGTAAGCGGCAGATGCTGAGCTCTGTTCCCTCTCTCCAGGAGAGCTCCTCTGAGCTTGGCAGGAGCAGATCACAGGATTGCTTTTAGCTCCTGGGGTGGAAAGTCCTGTGGGCCAAGATTTCCCTGCAGCCCACGCCTGCCTCTGTCGGGAGCTGCTGCGATCGCCCCGTGAATAATGGAACGTTTTCATCTCTTAATCAGATGCAATTTTCCAAATGGTTTTTATGATTTAGCAAGTCCATTAAAAATGACATTTGTTCTGCTCTGACACTCCTAAGGAGCTCCACAGAGCATAAACACTGGAAATTACTTGTAAGGGGAAGAAGATATTAAAATTCTCCGGCCCTCTCGTGCTTGTCTGAGCAATCCTGGTGTCTCGTGCCGTGCCAGCTTGGAGCAGAGCCACTCGATGTGCTCGGAGTTTTGCTGTGATTAGGGGCAGCTCCAGGCTGCTGCAGAGACAAAACGTTGCTGTTTCTTGTGCTGTGCCTCTCAGATGCTCTACAGGACCAGATTTTAGGGCTGGAGATGAGGCTGAGTTTTGGATGGTGTGGAGTTTTGGCGCTGGAGTGTTCAGAGCAGTGTGGCAGTCACATTTGCTGGAAAAAATCTCATGTTTGCCCAGGATTCTTCTAGGAAGCTGAGAAGGCTCAGAGAAAAAGGAAAACAATAATTATCTGATTTGCTTCTCCTGTGTTTTGCTGCTTTGGAATTTGGTTGGACATTGTTTATCCAACATGTAAATTGTATTGACCCAATGCCCAATCACTGTCCAGCTGTGTCAGGACTCTGGAAGGAGTCAGGAGTTTTCAGTTTTGTCTTTTTAGCCTTCTGTCTGTATCCTTTCTGTATCCTTTAGTACAGTTTTAGTTTAGTATTCTTTAATATATTCTAGTATCATAAAATAATAAATTACCCTTTAAGAACACTGAGTCAGATTCATTCCTTCCTGCCATGGGGCGCCCCAGAAAATACCACATCCCCCAATTTCCACAGAAATTCCTGGGGTTCAGCTCCCTCCTGTCCCTGCAGGGATGCTCTGCAGGGTCACCACCTGCCCCAGCACCTCTGAGCATCAGCAGGAGGCTAAAACTGCCTCTTCAGGAGCCCTGAGGGGATGTATTTCTTTATTTAGGGGAGGATCACAGAATCTTTTCAGCCTTTCTTCTCCCTCCACCCCAGAGAGGCAGGAGGGCTCTGCTCTCCCAATTTTCTGATGGGATCAGGAGTGCCAGGCTGGCTTTGGGCGCTTTCTGTGCTGTCTGATCACACTGTCTGCAGCTGAGGAACCGAAATCTCTGCAAACCTCCTCCGAGAGGAGCATTTCAGCCAGAGCACACAGCTGGGCAGCTCTCAGGAAGCTTTGTTCCAGCCTTGCTTCCATATCCTATCCAGGCACTGAAGTCCCTCTGAGTGGGGAAGAACTTCCTGGGACTTTATCAAAATTGTCTGCATTTTTGGGGTTTTTTTGGGTTCTTTTTTGGGTTTGGTTTTTTTTGGGGGTTTTTTGGTTTTTCACCTAAATTCTGGCTTGTTCCAGGCCATACCTCTCTGGGCTGCTCAGGAGCTGCAGATGTCACCATGGGCTCTGCCAGGAAGGGGATCAGAGTGGGTTTTAGGTAGTTAAGCTCCCAGTGATTCCTCTGAAGCCCATTCCAAGCTGGATTTGACCCTGAATGGGCTCCCTTTTATTTCCCTTTTCCTCTGCAGCCACCAGCCACACACTGGGCCCTTGATGCTGTTTCAGATAATTTTTTTTTCCCCAAGTTGAAGCTTTTACTTTGCTAAAGGGAAAAACCTCAAATCAGGGAGCATCCAAAGGGAGCAGGAGATACCCCAGGGGAAACCTGTGCAGGGGAAATTGGTCACCACTCAGAAAATTACTGCTCTAGCCCTGATTACCCATTAATTAGCCAGAGCAAGCTGCTCTTTCCAGCCTGCAGAATGTGTTCCCTGCTGGCCCAGCTTGGGGTGTTATTCCCTTTCTCTCCAGTCCTGAATCAGGCATTGATTTAACACCCCACAGCTGGCCAGGCAGGAACTTTGTTGTTTGCAGAAATGCTGTGTTCAGTCCAAATGTGAAGTCCAGCTTTTCATCCCATTTTTATCTCCCTAACTTCCCCTCTCCCTTGTGCAGGAATTAAGGGTTTTTGGGGTTTTTTTTGGGGGGGGTTTTTTGGTTTTTCACCTAAATTCTTCTTTCACCTAAATACCCAATCTTCCTGGGTGTGGAAATAGCTGGAAGTCAGATTTTCCCTGCTAGATTCCACCTGTAAGACCGGAGAGTTCTGCCTTTGTCCTCTGGAATATTCAACTACACCCAAAATGATGAAAAGAAATCCCTGATTGCTGCTTGTGGCAGGTTTTGGGGGGCAAGAAACACATCTCAGAGCAAAGAGTTCTTTATCCTCTGCGCTGATCTGATTTTCCCTCTGTTTCTGCTGTCGCTGGAGGGTTTGTGGCACTGCAGGGTGTGGAGAGGCATTCCCAGGGGACTGGGACAATTTTTCCCCCTGGAACAATTGGGAAAGGGAGAGAAAGTTCAGGAGCTCCAGAGGAAGCCTGGAGCTTGCAGTGCCATGAATGAAACATTATAAAAAATGTCTGCAACTGAGGGAATCTGTTATCAGGGAGCTGTCAGTCAGGGGGGGGGAAGAAGGGGGAGAGGGGAGAAGAAACAATTTAAAAGAAGAAAGGCAGAGCACAACTCATTTTATGAAACCCTTATTTTGAGTAATATTTGCTGAATTACTTGGTTTTTTTTTTTTTTTTTCCCTTTCAAGCTTGAAGGAAAAAAAAAAAACAACAAACCAACATTGATTCTTCTTTTTCTTTTGATTCTCAGATCTGGAGAATGTTTGTTTGAGGAAGGGAGATGCACCCAAAAGGCTTGGGATCCTAAATCCACAGCATTCCTTATTCCCTGCCCTGAGCTAATGGACCTGTGGAGCTCAGAGCCTGGCAGGGAAGATAAATATTCAGCTTTTATCTTTAATCCAAAGCCTGTGAGCAGAGCTGATATTTCCTGTGTGTTCTCCACACGTTCAGCTCTGCTCTGGGTGAGTGTAAACAGCAAAAGAGCCTGGGCTGGCACAGAGCTGACCCCACCACCTTCCTTTTTTCATCCAGGTTTATTCCAGCCACTGAAATTGCCTGGTTTGAATGTCAGCAGTGCAATAACTTTGATATTAATCATCACAGCTGCTTGGGAAATCAAAAGGGAGACGGCGGCAGAGCCAAGTGAAAAATTGAGCTGAGCTCACACTTTGGGCTTGGCTTGGGTGGTTGGGTCCAAGCTCCAGCCCTGCCCTGCTCGTGATCCTCATTCCATTCTTAAGCTGCTTCCCACTGCTGGGGAGTTTGGGATGCCCTGCTGGGTTTATTTGGGTTCTCTTTGGGCTGCACCGAGAGATGCCAGAGAGTTTCCCTGTCACTGGAAATGGGGAAAGCCGCGGTGGAGGAATCAAAATCTCGGGATTTTGCCCCGTTAAAAATTCAGAGTTCTGCACCAATTAAGTTGTAAAAGAGCCCGTTTTGGCTGGCACTGCCCTCCAGGGGCCTCCTCTGTTCCAGGATCTCCTCCTGGATCCATCAGGGAGGGTGAACTCTGATCCCAGTCTGAGCAGGAATCCCTTACAGACCAGTCTGGCTCCTTGCGCAGCTCCTCCCTTTCCCCAAAGCACCCCAAACCTTGATTTTTAACCCCAAATCCATCCTCAGGCTGCTCCCTTTCCTCAAACCACCCCAAATCTCAATTTTTAACCCCAAATCCATCCTCAGGCTGCTCCCTTTCCCCAAACCACCCCAAATCTCATTTTTTAACCCCAAATCCATCCTCAGGTTCCTCCCTTTCCCCAAACCACCCAAAACCTTGATTTTTAACCCCAAATCCATGCTCAGGCTACTCAGCTGCTGCGAGGGGAGGGAGGCAGAGGAGGAATCAGAACATCTCCAGTGGCACAGGAAGGGTTGGAAATGTTTTTGTCTCTGTTTTTCTGGTTTTCCTTTAAATATTTGCAGTATTTTGGGGATCTCTGGGCGGGCACTGAGTGCTGATGGATTTGTCCTTCCAGCCCTTGCAGGATTTATTTCCTGTTCTCTCATCTGTATCCCCATCCTGCACCACTTCTGAGTGACACTTTTCCATGTTTTTTCTCGGAATTTTCCAATGCTTTTCATAGGAAAAATCCCCTGGTGGCCTCCTCTACCTTGCAGCTTTTTCTTCAGATAAATTCCTGGAAAATGCAACAAAGCAGAAACTCTTGGGGGGTAGAAGGTGGACTGAGGTGACTTCTGTTTCATGCTTTTATTCCAAAATCTGGGAGGAATGAAGGAAATTGTGAAACAAAACGCTGTGATTGCTTTTTCAAAGCTCTGCAAAGCTCCAGTTCCACGTAGGAGCTGGTGAGGAGGTTGGAACATTTCTTTTATTTAATCCAATCCAGTCCCATTCATTCTTGGGTCCTGATTTTCTAGCCCAGCATGAAAAGTCTTTGATGACTCTGGCACAGGTTTGTTATTATCTAATTGCTTTTCCAGAAGGCTTTCACCTGATAATTTGGATATTGTTATCCCTGCTGAAGCCTGATCACTCTGCTCCACCAAAATCTGAGTCTATTTATTCATTAATTGTGGCTTGGGAACAGCTCAGGGCTCCCCAGGTCCACCATAAAGGACCTTCAGGAAAATTTGGGCAGGAGAAGTGAAGGAAAGGAATTGTGCTGAGGGGGGGAAGGAAATTCAGGGCCTCATCGAGGTCACTCCAAAATTCCAGCAGAGTCCGAGGCAGGGCCCTGCTTGCTGCAGAAATCCCAAAAATTCCGGCTGGTGCTTCATTCCAGGCACCACTTTTGGCATTTGTGTGGGGTTTTTGTGGGTCCTGTGGAGCTGCCCCGGGTCTCCCGGGGCTTTGTGAGCAGAGGATTTCTGTGTAATCCATGGTGACTCTCTGAAGGCTACACCCACACTGCTGCAGCTCATTGGAAGGGTCATTAAAGAATTTGATAATTAAACAGAAGGATCCTGAACTGATTGCTCAGCAAATCCCTCCCATTTCTCTTTGACCTGCAGTTAATTCACATTTTCTGAAGGCAGCTTTGCCTCAGATTTTTATTTTTTTTCCCTTTGTATCCGTGAGTGGTGCAGGGATAAAATCCAAAAAACTGCAAGACCAAATGGCAACAGCCACAAAATTCTGGGATAGAGAAGAAAATGAGGTTGAGCCCTTGGGCTGTGCCAGGATTCAGATTTGGGCAGGAATTTCACATATCCTGAGTTACAAATGCATGGCACGAGGGTGGCAGCAGCACTGGCTTCGTGTTGGCTTTCCAGGGACAGAGATTTGTGCAAACCCTCACATTTAATTCAAATAAATCCTCACATTTAATTCAAATAAACCCTCACATTTATTTCATATAAACCCTCACATTTAATTCAAATATCCAACACAGAGCTGCCATCCCCCCTATCCTTGGAACCCTGGCAGATTTCCCAGGGCAATTTTTAATTTTTGCCCTCTTTCCACAGTGTCCTCTGTGCTCACCCCCAAAAAATCAGATTTTTTTTTTCCCCTGCACTGTTAAAATTTAGCAGCACAAGGCTGGAGGGCAGGCCTGGTGTTCCTGAGCCTTGAACAAATTACCCTGCAGAACATGGACTGGTGTGCCATGAAGTATTATCATAATTAATTACAACTAAACCGCAGTTGTCAAATAAATGAACAAAGTACATTTGGTGATGCATTATCCTTGCTCTTTTATTGTTTGTCCTCTTGCTTGTTAAGCTGGGGATAATCACTCATTTGCAGTTGGGCTCCTGGCTTGCTGAAGTGGAAGTTCCACTGCAGCCATGGAGGGGTTGGTGCTAAAAAAGATGAAATTATTAATGAGGAAATCTCAGATAACAGCAAGACTGAGGTCAGAGGACGTTTTTTAGGGTTTTAAAGGATAACAGGGAGCCAGGAGTTGTTAAAATGTTTGCATTGTTGGACAACTTCGTGTCTTCTTTTGTCAGAGGTTAAAAAAAAATTAATTCCATAAATTAAATTAAAAATATTAAATAAATAAAAATGTATTTAATAAATAAATAAAAATAAAATAAACTAAAGAATTAAAAAGTAAAATATATAATAATAAAAAGATTGTAAGAATAAAAAGTTAATAATAAATAATAAAATATATTAGTAATAAAATAAATAAAAATAAATAGACTAAAAATAAATAAATATAAAATAAAATTTAAAATAAATAAATATAAATTTTGAATTATTAATATTTTTTTAATTTAAAGTAAATAAATATAAAAATAAATACATAAGATTTAAAATAAATAAATAAAAATAAATTTTAGAATATTACTTAAATTTTTAATTTAAAATTAATTTAATTTTAATTTTGAAATTTGAATTTAATTAAAATTAAATTTAATTAAAATTAAATTCAAATGAGCAAAGTGGAGATGGAGTGTGAGGAAAAGCAATAAAATAGGGCCCTTTGGGGTATCTCTGGCACCTTTCTCTAGGTAAAGAAGCCAAGGTCTTTGCAGATAATGTGGAAAATGACCTTGCCAAGGGCTCTGCCAAGATTTGGGATCCTCAGCTCCCAAATATTGGCAAAGCTTCCCTGAAGGGGCTGGGATTCACCTGATCTACTCCTCTCCCTCCCTGGTGATTGCCCCAAATTGACCCAAACAAGAATCACTTTCATCCCTCAGCTCCTGACAACTGCTGGATGAACCCCCCAGGTCCCTTTCCCTGCCTGGGACTGAGTTTATCTCATTAAAAAGCAAAAATTGATTTTGCTTTTTAAACACCCCAAACCTGCCTGAGCAGAAAGTGACTTTGTACAGAAATTTTCAAGCCAGACATGCAAAAATTCCGATTTTCAAGCATGTGAATGTACGCAGAGCTGGCAAACAGCGGATGTGACCACACAAAAGTAGAATTTTTGGTATTTTTGCAGCAGAAGCAGTGAGGGAAGGAGCAGGGACACCTGGCTGCTGCTCCATTGAGCATCTCGAGGTGGGCACTGTAATTCTCTGCCTGGCAGATGCTCCTGTCAGTTCTGTTGTTTCCCTGCCAAGATGAATTTTACCTCTGGGAGCCCTCAGGGGCCCATTTAGCAGGGATAATTAATTAAATTAACAAGCTTTTTAGGCTGGCTGGAGCTTGGTGTAACAAGTGTGCTTTGAGAGGGAAGCTGGATTGCCACAGCCCTGGGTAAACAAGGTGCAGGTTAAAACCCCTGGCAGTGCCTTTCACTGGTATTAATGAGAGAAAAAAAAAGAAATCAAATTGTGCCTTTTGGAACCCTGGTTACAGAGAATTTTAAACTTTACAGAGAATTTTAAACTTTCTGTACTTTCTGCTCTGTTGCTGCTGCTCTCCAGGTACAAAATGGGATGAAACTCCCATTAATTAGGGAGCTGCTGAGACAGTGCAATCGTTGGCAAAAGTTTTGAACTCTCACTTCTTCCTGAGCTTTAAAGAACTCATTTGGCTGTGGTGCCTCTTTCTAGAGCAGAAATCATTGCAGGACTTGAGAGCTGTGGTTTATCAAAGCCAATAAAGAGAGTTTCCAATGAGGGATTGGAGCTGGGATGCTGTTCTAAGCCTCCCCCTGATGTTCTCTCTCAAGCCCAGGTGGCAAGTTGGTGAAAAAAAAAAAAGAAAAATTGAGGAGATTTCAGACCTCTCAGAGGTCCCTTTCTGCCTGGGCACTTAATTGGAACGTGTAATTTAATTAATTTAATTTTGTTTAATTGGGATGGCAGGGTGGAAAGCCAAGATTGTGATACACCAGTGGGCAGGGAATGTTCTCAGCGTGGAGGCTCCTGAGAGAAATAAATCCTCTCCTTCCTCCCTAAATTCAGTCAAATGATGAGCTGCAGACACCTGGGAGCACAGCTGAAGCAGGATTTTGGTTTTCCAAGGTTTAGGATCCACGATTTGATGCTTTTCAGGATGAAAGTTGTGTTCTCAGCATCCCTGTCAGGCCAGGACCTCCCCAGCTGAGCTCTTTATTCTGGATTTTCCCTGACAGCCTGTGAGGGGTGCAGCAATGAAACCTTCACCTACAAATATGAAAAAGATGGAACAGCTTAAGGATGGGTTTGTTTTCCCTTTCACCATTTCTTACCCCACTCCCCTCTCCACAAGCCTTGATAAAAGCGTAGAAAGCACAGCTGGGCCCTGCCTGACACAGGGTTCATTTATTTTCATCAAGGAGCCAAATCCTGATCTCCAAGCCATCAATATTTCAGGGCTGAAGCAGGATTTTGGTTTTCTGAGGAGCCAGGATTTGATGCCCTTGTTTTTGTTTATTTTAGGAGCCACAGTTTGATGTTTTTCAGGATGAAAGTTGTGTTCTCAGCATCCCTGTCAGGCCAGGGCTTCCCCAGCTGAGCTCCTTCATTCTGGACTTTCCCTGACAGCCTGTGAGGGGTGCAGCAGTGAAACCTTCACCTACAAATATGAAAAAGATGGAACAGCTTAAGGATGGGTTTGTGGTTCCCTGCACCACTTCTTACCCCACTCCCCTCTCCACAAGCCTTGATGAAAGGGTAGAAATCGCAGCTTGGGCCCTGCCTGACACAGGGTTCATTTATTTTCATCAAGGAGCCAAATCTTGATCTCCAAGCCATCAATATTTCAGGGCCCAGGGTGGGGGAGGAGAGCTCCCTCAGTCTCCAGGCTCTTCTCGTAGTTAAAAGTTCACTGCAGAAAATCTGATGCGTAATAAATTGGAGCCTTCTCTGCTTTAAATCATTTCTACAGCAATTGCAGAAGAAAATATAATTATTACAAACTGGTCATTTGTTACTGAGAAATCTCATTAAATTGACTCGGTGCTGGAAGGTTTGCTGGGGGTGGAAGGGGAGAAGAGGCAAAAACCTGACAGAGGGGTGGGAGAGGAGTCTCTTAATTACAGATTGATTCTTTCTGGTGATTGAATGTAGAACATAATCAGCTCATCCTTGCTGCTGGGGCAGATGGGAGCTACAGGGACCTTTTTGTCTTCCCTGAGCTGCCAGCACGGCTTGCTAATGGCCTGGGGCTGCAGGGAATAGCCTGGAGAACTGGAAAAAGCAAATTTAGCTCCAGTCATGGATCTGGGCTGCTCTGCTCCGGCTCCTCTGGGAGTCAGCCTGGGCCAGGATTTAATTCAGGGTTGTCTCCTCATCACGTCTTCATTTGGTGCAGGAGGAATCCCACAGCCCCTGGGCACGGCAGGAGCGGAGGCTTGGGAGCCCAAATCCAGCCTTGGTCACCAAAGTTTGGGGCATTGTGAGGGTCCCCAGGACGAGGTGAGAGATGAGAATTGACTCCAGGTTCTCAGAAGGCTGATATATTATATTGTGTTATATTACATTACATTACATTGCATTACATTATATTGTATTAAAATAATATACTAAAACTATACTAAAGAAAGGAGACATCAGAAGGCAAAAACAAGAATAAGATTTATATATTATATTATGTTACATTATATTATATTACATTACATTATATTACATTATATTATACTACATTATATTACATTATACTACATTATATTACATTATATTACATTACATTACATTATATTGTATTAAAATAATATACTAAAACTATACTAAAGAAAGGAGACATCAGAAGGCTAAAACAAGAATGAGATTTATATATTATATTACATTATATTATATTGCATTATATTACATAGTATTATATTACATTATATTGTATTAAAATAATATACTAAAACTATACTAAAGAAAGGAGACATCAGAAGGCTGAAACAAGAATGAGATTTATATATTATATATTATATATTGCATTGTAATTATATTGTATTATATATTGTATTGTAATTATATTGTATTATATATTGTATTATATATTGCATTGTAATTATATTGTATTGTATTATGCTTGTATTTATTATATTGTATGAAAGTGCTATACTAAAACTATACTAAAGAAAGACAAAGGAGACATCAGAAGGCTGAAACAAGAATGAACAATAAAAACTCATAACTGACCAGAGTCCCAGCACAGCTGGACTGGGATTGGTCATTAAGTTAAAACAATTCACACTCTGGGTAAACAATTCTCCAAATCACATTCCAGAGGAGCAAAACATGGAGAAGCTGAGGCTTCTTAACTGGTTCTGGAAAGGGCTCTGAGCTCTCCTTGGAGTCTTTTTCCTCCCAGGATGTGGATTTTGCATCTGCTGAAATCTCCTTGTCCAATCTCAGCCAGCTCCCAGCAAATCTGTGTGTACATTAAATAAAATATCATCTTTAATATATTAAATAAATAAAAAACTACATAAACAAAATTATTTTAAAATCTAGTATAGTAACATAACAGTATAAAATAAGTAAAAAATTTAAAATATTATAATAATATATGCAGGATAAATAAATTTACAGGAATGTTCTGAAACGGGCGAGGATTTAAGTTGGAGCCTCTCAAAAAAATCAAACAACAGAAATTAAAGCTCTGTTATCACTCCCAGGAAAGTTATCCATGACCACAAAGTGCCAGAATCACAGGGGGGAAGCATTGCTGCTGAGGGGGATGATTTTTTAGCAAATGTTCTTTCCAAGCAGGAGAATATTGTGTGTTTTGACACCCAAATGGAGCAATTGTTTTTGCGAAATGATTTCTCTCCAGTTTTAGGCCTTTTTAGTGGCTTCTCATCCCGGAGCCTTAAAGGAAGAAATTGCTGAAATCTGACAAATTGATAGCCCATAATGATCTAATGGTGTGTGCTGTGATTGTGAGAAAGGAGGGGAAGAAGAGCAGGAGTTTCTGCAAGCATTTTATGGAAATGATTCCTGGACATTTAGATTGTCTTCTCCCAGCACTAAGAACAACAGCAAGCACTTCCCCAGTGGATTTTCCTCCATAAAGACACCAAAACTTCCTGCAGTGCTGGGTGGAGAAGGTTAACCAAATATTGGAATATTTATTCCAAATAAATCCAAATATTATGGAAATCAGCTTTTTTTTTTATTATTTTGGTCCAATTACCAAGGCACGCTCAGGATCTTGGGCAGCAAAGCCCCAGTAAAAAATGAATAGAGGCTGAAGCACTCAGGCAGCCCCAAGGGAGCTGTTGTCTTTCACTCATGGGTTAACACCACATTTGGATTAAGTAGGAGCAGCAGAATAAAAAAAAAAATAATTTAAGAGAAGAAGTTAAAAGTGATTGCGGTGACAAAAATAAATAAATTCTTGGCAGTCCTGAATTTTTTACAGATTCTTCTGCTGACTGCAAACCTTCCCTCAACTCATCCTGATTTCTGTAGCTGCTTCCCGCTGGTTTCAAACTGTTCCTTTTCTGGTTCTGGATACATTTCACAAGGAAACTGAAATGTCACCCAGCTCCAGCATTGAACTTTTGCTCCCTTTTTTACATCTGAAGTCACTGGGATAGAGAAGAGATTTCGGCCAGCAAAAAGCAGCCTGTGAAATTAGGGAGGAAAAAAAAAATCCCAAAACAATACAACCCAGCAAAAGCAGAACTTCCCATTTCCTCATGGATATCAGAGCCTCCAGGACTCCCCCTGACCGTCTGAGTTTCCTGGATTAATCACTGAAAGAACTTTAATATTTAGGAGCTGTTCCCCAGCCCACATTTCTGCTGCTTGGCAGGAATTCAGCCCCCTCTGCAGCCCCGGGGGTGGGTGCAGCCCCAGCTGCTGTGGGAAGCAGCTTTTCCCTGCCTCCAGCAGTGGATTTTGGGGGCAGAGCTGCTGCTGGAAGGGCACAGTGACCCCTGGGCTGTGTCCCCACTTCAGGCTGCATCCAGTTCCCCCTTATGCCACTGCTGGGTCTCTGATGGACCCAAAGCAAAGGAGTGACCCCTGCGCTCTGTAGGGTCTCCCCATCCCAGAACACCACGAAACAAAAAGCCACCATCCCCAGAAAAACCCTTTAATGGGGTAAGAGAAGGGGACAGCCCAGAACACCACGAAACAAAAAGCCATCATCTCCAGAAAAACCCTTTAACAGGGCAAGAGAAGGTGACAGCCCAGAACACCACGAAACAAAAAGCCACCATCCCCAGAAAAACCCTTTAATGGGGTAAGAGAAGGGGACAGCCCAGAACACCACGAAACAAAAAGCCATCATGCCCAGAAAAACCCTTTAATGGGGTAAGAGAAGGGGATTAAGGTGACAGCCCTTGTTCCACTGAATGACCAAATAAAATTCATCATCCTTCAATGACCAAACCAAGAAATAACCAAAGACTTGAAAGACAAAGCCTGGAGAGCACCAATCTTCCCAACTATCCAAAAATATCATCGGGCTGGCAGAATTCCTGCAGAATAACACAGCAAAGCACCAATAAACACCCAACCCTTCTCCCACCCCCCAAAAAAATTGGTATTCACGTTGTGCTGGTGCAGCAGCAGTGCAGGGGATGTGTCAAGGCAGTGTCTGTGTGCTCTGATGTTCAGGTTTCATCTCAGCTGTGACAATCCTATCTGATCATTAATAATACAATAATGAAATAGCGACTGGAGAGACACTTGGATAATCATCTGAGCAAAGGCTCATTAGTGCTGCAGAACAATCACTGCCATGTAATAACAGATCCCAGGAAATTTCAATTAAAGCTGGAACTCTGTTGCAATTTCATTTTATTTCCAGCCAGCCAGCACATGGTGTAATTGCAATCAGCCAAGGCAACACAAGCTCCTCGAACTCAACCCTTCCCATGGGAATGGAGGTGGTGTTGGGAAGGAGGAGAGTTTGACAGGAAAGTCCCACAGATTTGTGTGCTTGGCAGAAAGATTTTTGAATGTAGAATCTGAAGAAGGAGTAGAAATAAAAGCAAGTTTTGATCTAGAAGAAAAGAATTGCTGAGCCAATCTCACTGGATAACCAAGGAGGCAAAGGGTGTGTGAGTTAGAAGGGGTTTGTATGGCTTAGAGCAAAGGATAAACCCACCCCAAACAAGAAGATGTTTTTGCCAAGCAGAAAGATTCCACAGGCAAACAAGCCTGCTGATGTTGCAAGTCAAAAAAGGAATTTTCTACTGCAAGAAAACTGAAAAACAACTTCTAGCTTCAACTGTAATGTACTGACTTTGAGTGATTGGAGAACAGTAACATGAACATGGAAATTACAGGAGTTATGATAGGCTAGAGGTAAAAGTTAAGGTATAGATTGGTTCTACTGTATGAAGATGCTCAGCAAAGTATAGAATGCAATGTAACCAAAAGAAAAGTAAATAATGCATTGTAACCAAAAGAAAAGGATATAATGCATTTGTAACCAAAACCAAAGGGTCTCCAGGCCTGCCTGCAGCTGGAGCTGACAGCTGTGGGCACAGCTCTGTCACCCACGACCCTGGACTGCTGTGACACCTTGGACTCAATAAACTGCATTTTGGAGAGCTGCCTGGAGTCCCACATCCCTCATTTCAGCTCTTATAAGGGATTTTTATCCAGTATTTCATTTCAATTCTACCTCAGCAGAGCAGGTAGAAGTGGATGTTGTTCCTTGCAGCATCAAATGCTCGCCTTGTGCTGCTGTGCTGAGCTGGAATTGGGAGAGAATCACAATCCCAGACTGGTTGGGGTTGGAAGGGACCATGGCAGGGACACCTTCCACTCAACTCCAGATGAAATCTCTTGGCTTCATTTTGCTCCCTGCTCTCCACAACCCATGGAATAACAGTTTACATGCTGAGTTCCACGGCACTTGATGGCATTTTGGGATGAAAAAGTGGCTCAAAGAGCTCCCAGCCTGACCCAATCCAGGAATTTTCATGTTGATGTGGAGCTGGAGGAGTCAGCAAAGGCACCCTCGGGGTTCCCCTGCTCATCCATGAATCTCCTGGGGCTCAGGAGGCAGCACAGGGCTCCTCCAGCCTGGTGTTTGCAGGGGCTCAGGACTGATCTGGGGGATGTCTCCATGCAGGTGAGCAGCAGCACATTCCCCGAATTCCTGGCTTTGCCCTCCTTTCCCTTGCCAAGGTCCCTTAGGGAGGATTCCTTCAGGGGGCAAATTCCATCCCATTCCGGGGTGATTCACTCCTGAGCTGCTGGACCCTTCCCACCCGCACCTCCCACAGCCTGGAGCACCTCAACCCTCCCAAAATGTTGCTCTCAGCTGGGTGCAGACCTCACTGAGAGAGCGGAACCCATGGGTGCCCCTTTGGCAGCAGCTCTGGCCAAGGTTTGGAGAGGCTCTGGCCAAGGTTTGGAGAGGCTCTGGCTGCAGAGGCAGCAGGGGCAGACAGGAATGTGTGATAGCTGAGGAGCAAACACACCCCAGGGCAGGGAGGGCTGTGCTGGAGGCAGGAAAGAGCATTCCAGAAGAAGGAAAGGTGCCTTTGGCATGGGATACCCAGTGGGTGCCAGGGATGAGGGGAGCAGGGCTCTGCCCCAGCTCACCCTGGCACAGAGAGCGACTCAGGGCTGCTTTTCCCAGTCTTTCTGACATTTTACCCACTTCTTCTACCATTTCCCCCCTTTTCTGCCATTTTACCCACTTTTTCTACCATTTCCCCCACTTTTTCTGCCATTTCTCCCACTTTTTCTACCATTCCCCCACTTTTTCTACCATTTCCCCCTTTTCCTGCCATTCCCCCCCTTTTTTCTGCCACTCCCCCCCTTTTCTGCCATTTCCCCCCATTTTCTCCCATTTCCCCCCCTTTCTACCATTTCCCCCCTTTTCTGCCATTTCCTCACTTTTTCTCCCATTTCCCCCCCTTTTCTGCCATTTCCCCTCATTTTCTGCCATTTCCCCCTTTTTCTCCCATTTTCCCCCTTTTTCTCCCATTTCCCCCCCTTTTTCTCCCATTTCTCCCCTTTTTTTTGCCATTTCCCCCCTTTTCTACCATTTTTGCCCCCTATTTCTGCCATTTCCCCCCATTCCCAAGGCAGGTGAAGGGCTGCACGTTCAGCCTGGCTGCTGAATCCTATCTCCCCCTGCCAGGTTTCTCCTCTCGTGTTTTGGCAGTGCTTGTAGTGCCTGTCATGTCAATAAAGCCTTTCCCCTAATTTGAATTTCTCTGAGCATTTGTGCAGGTTTATCCATGTGTGAGAGCAGCTGTGTGTGAGATGGATTTATTTCGAGAGGGACGTGCCAGTGTTTGCCAATAGCCAGGAGTCACAAACACCTTGGAGCAGCCTTGTCCTCATCCTCATCTTGTTCTGCTGATCCTCAGACAGCCCCCAGAGCACTGCAGGGACACAATGTTCCCTGTCCTGCTTTTTTCTGACGTGACAGGAGCTTGTTTGGCACCTCTGAAAGAGCCAAACCTTGAACAAATGGCCCTAAAAGCACAATTACCTCGCAGTGGGGTTCTCCTGGCACATCCCAAACCCCTCTGGAAATGTGGGACCCCAAAGCAGGGGTGGATAAAGCAGCTCTGAGGGCAGGGGAGGCTGAACTTGTGATTATTGGTGAGCACTGGAGCAGCCCTTGGATCTGGAATTGTCACATTCCCTGCTAGCCCAAGCTTCTCCTGGTGCAGGATTTGGGATTTAGGGCTTAGCTTAACCCTAGGACAAGGTTTAGGCTGAGATTTTGTTCTCAGCCCAGTGTTTGCTCCCTGCAAAGGCTTTGCCCTCTGTGAGCTGGGCTTGGCTTTGTCCCAATCTCTGTCAGGCTTTTGTCTCCTCTCCTGATTTTTGTCTCATCTTTGGTCATTTCTTTAATTAGCTGCAGCTTTTTCCCCCTCTCTCTTTGATCTTGCTGTGGTCTGAGACCATCAATAACCTTAATGGAAAAAAGGGGCTTTTTTAGTTTAGTTTGGAGATTTTTCCTTTTTTTCTTGGAGAGGAGGAGAAGGAGAAGGAGGAGGAGGAGGAGAAGGAGAAGGAGAAGGAGAAGGAGAAGGAGAAGGAGAAGGAGAAGGAGAAGGATCCTCTCTGCTGGAGGCTGCTGGGTGAGGAGGATGAGGAGAAGGAAGTGGTTCCTCTGTGCTTGTTAACTCCAAATCATCCTGCTCTAATTATTATAATTAGGGCCTTGATGAGAATCTGTTGACATAATGTTCCTCAAGGGAGGAGCCTTGCCCAATTGATGGAGCTCCAAAATCTGTTGCAAAACGGAATTTTCTCCATCCAGGGGTGAAGGAATGGCTGGCCATGGGTAGGCTGGGCATTCCTGGCTGGAAAAAAATGCAGCCTGGAAGCCAAATGTGCACTGAAATATTAATGATGAGGAGGGTGAAGGAGGATTTTGCGTCCTCACCCACCGAAATTGTCACAGCTTCTGTGATTTTGGAGTTTTACTACAGCCCCAGTGAATGCTGCAACTCCCAGCTCCTGATGTAATTCAATCAAAAAGGAACCGACAGGGAGGTGGGGAAAAAAAAGACACAAATCCTTAAATTCCATATAAAAATAGATAAAAGCAACTGGCTTAAAGGATTTGGTTGAGCCTTATTTAAGAACTTTTTTTTTTTTTTAAAGGAGAAGAAAATTAATTTAGCACACACAAACTCTTTTACCTTGCTCATCAAAGGGTCACAAATTTTTGCTCAGATCCAGATCAGAGCAAGATTATAAAAGTCACAGAGGGAAAATAATCTGGATAGGAGAGGTGGGAAGGAAGGGCAGCTGCACAGTGTCCCCAGCACCCTTTAATTCTGCTTCCCTCTGCTTGCCAGCCCTCAAACAGAAGGCAGCATTTGAAATAATGCATCCATTAAGACACCTTCAGTGCCTGTCAGATTTGCTCTGAGAGGATTCTGCTTATTACACGCTGGAAATGTTTTTGTATTCATAAAATTCCGCCAGAGAGAGCCAAAAAAAAAAAAAAAAAAAAAAAAAAAAGAGGGAGGGAAAAGGAGGAAAAGCTGCCTCTGGAATGGGGCTGGGCTGGCAATTAAAATCCTGCCCTGTGCTGGCAAAAGACACAGGTGTGGACAGGTTGGTCTGGGCCTCTTTGAAGTGAGGATTTTGCCGAGTTTGGGCACATCCAGGGGGAGCCGGGCAACAACCCTGAACAAATCTGGGATTGTAGGGAAGGAATGTGGCCATGCCAGGGATGTTTGGGGCCTCGCTGTGGGGTTTGGAGCCATCCAAGGCAGCAGAGCCAGTTTGGTGTCAGAACCCTGGAAATTCCTCTGGCTCAGAGACCCTGGCACAGAGCCCCAGACCCCTGTGCCTTTGATTGAGCCCTTGGAAAAAACAATCACCAACGTTTATATGAGGAATTACAAGCCTCAAAAGTTTAACTAGAATTAGATAGTGAAGTTATCACAGGGTGAAAAGCAGATTTTGGGGTTTTTAGAATGGGGGTTCAGGGGGCAAGATGGAGGGAACTGGGTGTGTCCAGGCTTTCTCCTTCTTCTCCTTGGCCTCCATCTTCTGCTGTGCTGGTGGCACTTTGGGATTGGTTTAGAGTAGAAGCTCAGTGTCTAACACAGGTGATGGGTATTGGGAAGTTATGGTAAATATTGTACAGGCAGTTTTTAGTATAAAAAACTAACACCACCCTGGGGGCAGGCAGAGTGCCTGGAACTGTCCTGCTGAGTGGACCTCAGCAGGACAGGAGAAAGAATATTATAGATAAGAAACAATGAACAACCTTGAGAATGAAAACTGAAGAGCTCTGACTCCTTCTTCAACGGCTCGGCTGGGAAAAAGAGACTTTCTAACACATCTCAGGGTCACTGTGAGCAGCTGAAGTCCTGAGATTTGGTCAGGAGAGAAAGGGGATGAAGGATACTTAAAGCAAGGGGGGACATTATCTATTTTATTTTATTTTATTTTATTTTATTTTATTTTATTTTATTTTATTTTATTTTATTTTATTTTTCAAGCTTTACTCTCCCTCTGCCAAGCTCTGGGTGAGGAGAGGAGCTGTGGGCAGGGCTGTGCTCCTGCTCCTTGCTGTGAAAATTCTCCTTCCTGCCTCAGCCTCATCCAGAGCCACCTCCTCATCCTCCCTTCATCCCCACGGCTCTGGGGGTTGGTCAGGCTCTTGTTTGGAGTTTCAGGTGCTTTGTCTCAAATTCAGTGTTGGGCTCTGCTTCCAAGGCTTGCCCAGCTTGACCGGGACAGGGCTGGAGGGAGAATGGAGCCGTGCCAGGGGAGGATTAGGGTGGACATCAGGAAAAGTTTCATTCCCCAGGGAATGGTCACAAGCCAAGGCCCCCAGAGCTCTGGGAGGATTTGGACACCACTCCCAGGCACAGGGATTGATGATCCCTGGGGGTTCCTCCCATCTCAGAGAGATTGAATACCTGTGATGTTCCCTACCACAGATGCTCCCCCCAGGTTCTTCAGAGGAGGATTCTGTGTCTGGTGCAAATCAAAACCCTGAGCATGCCCTGCTCAGAGGAGGCTCTGAGGATCAGCAGCAGTGGAAAAAAGGGGCTGAATTTCTGCTGGGGATCAGTGAAATGCCTTTTCTGTGTGATTAACTCTGTTTTCCCTGCCTCACAGCTGCACCTCTGTCTCTTTGGACAGACACAGAGGCCACCTCTCCCTTCTCCTTGCTTTGATTGTTTCACTCTGAATCTGTCAACAGAGGAGCATTAGCAGCCTACATGGGCAGCAGTTTTATTTAACATGATGCCTTTTCCTCCTCACCACCGTTTTTCATTTAATCTTTCAAAGCCATAATTATCTAATATTAATGGTCTCATCATCACAACGCTCACAGGAAGACATTGGGGCTTTTGTCCACAGAGACAAAGATCTCTCAAATTAATATAATATACGCTTGTACAGGATTGATTTCAACCTCACAGTTGCCCTCAGCCAGAGGGACCAATCTGGTTAAAAATATCTGCTGCTAATTACCCAAAGAGCCATCATTCAGCTGGAGGATTGAGTGAAATTGTCCTTCACATGTCACATCCACCTACAGACCCTCCCAGCCTTCATTGTTTTTGTGTGGCTCCAAAAAACACAGCGTGGTTTAACCCCAGGCAGAAACTCAGCTCGGCCCCCAGGGTGGGATGAGGTGGAGGAGGAGAGGTGAGAAAACTCGTGGGAGGAGTTAGAGATGGTTTAATAGGTACAGCAAAAGCCAGGAAAGCAAAGGAAAACAAGCAATTAATTTTGCACATTCCATCGTCAGGTGTTCAGCCAGGATGGGCTCTGAACATTCCCTGTGTCATTTCTTCTTCTTCTTCTCCTTTTCCTTCTCCTTCTTCTACTTCTCCTCTTTCTCCTTCTCCTCCTTCTCCTTTTCCTCTTTTTCCTTCTCCTCCTTCTCCTTTTCCTTCTCCTCTTTCTCCTTTTCCTCTTTTTCCTTCTCCTCCTTCTCCTTTTCCTTCTCCTCCTTCTCCTTTTCTTTCTCCTCTTCTCCTTTTCCTTCTCCTTCTTCTTCTTCTCCTCTTTCTCCTCTTCTTTCTCCTCCTTCTCCTTTTCCTTCTCCTTCTTCTCCTCTTTTTCCTTCTCCTTCTCCTTTTCCTTCTCCTCCTTCTCTTTTTCCTTCTCCTCCTTCTCCTTTTCTTTCTCCTTCTTCTTCTCCTCCTTTTCCTTCTCCTACTTTTCTTTCTCCTTCTTCCTCCAGCTCCGTATGCTGGAGACCAGCTCCATTCCAGCCAAAAAAAGCCCAAAAAATGGAAACATTTTCTCTCTGTTCCAGGAGGGAAGGGAGAACCTGGGAACTGGGATATGCAGAATGGGATCTATTATTGCAATTAGGAATCTGCTCTATCCCTGGAGGTGTTTGTGGACAGGGCGTGGAGAATCTTGGTTTAGGTATTCCTGACCATAGGAGGGGGTTTGGAATGAGATGAACTTCCATGTTCCTCCCAAGCCAAACCATTCTGGGATTTGGGAAAATGGGAAATGGTCTCATCTCCACCTTCCTCCAGAGCTTTGAGAGAAGGTGGCAGCCACATTTGGAGGTAATGACAATAAAATTAATTAAAGGTACAAAGCTTGGGCCTGTGGAGCTTTGGGTGTGCAGGGTGAAGTTGCCTTCCTGGTGCAGGTGATGCTCAGAGCTTTAGTCTTGGTTTTGGTTTTAACTCTCCTGTGCTCCAAGGGAGCGGGGAAAGCTGGGACACTGTCACTGTCACATTTTCTGAAAAATCCCTTGGCCCAGGATTTCCTCCTGGGAAGCTGAGAAGCCTCAGAGAAAAAGGAAAACAATAATTATCTGATTGGCTTCTCCTGTGTTTTGCTCATTTGGAATGTGTTTGGGGATTGTTTACCCACAGGTGATTGTTTCCTTGGGTTTCTAATGTGAATTGTTTTGACTCATTGGCCAATCAGGGCCAAGCTGTGTCAGGACTCTGGAAAATCAGGAGTTTTCATTATTTTTTTTTTAGCATTGAGTAAATATCCCTTCTGTATTCTTTAGTACAGTATAGTTTAGGATCCTTTACTATAATATAGTATCATAAAATAATAAATTAGCCGGTGATTGTTTCATTGCTTTCATGTGAGTTGTTTTCACTCTTTGGCCAATCAGTGCCAAGCTGTGTCAGGACTCTGGAAAATCACGAGTTTTCATTATTATTTTTTTAGCCTTCTGTAAGTATCCTTTCTGCATTCTTTTGCATAGTTTAGTATAGCATTCTTTAATACATTACAGTATTATAAAACAATAAATTAACCTTCTGAGAAGATGGAGTCAGATTCATCACTCCTCCCCACAAATACAATATTTGTATTTGCCACCACGAGCTGACCCCGGGGCAGATCTGGGGAAGGAGGAGGCTGAGTCCTGCTCAGTGCAGCCGTGAGGGGATGTTTGTGCCCGGCTCCATATGGCCCAGCCCACGCAGCCTGGCTGGGAGCTGTGACAGCCCCGGGGATGTGAGGCACGACAGAGGCAGGGCTGGGAGCCAGAGCCCCCTCCCGAGCCCTGCCCTGCAGGGAACAGCCCCAGGGTGCTGGAGCACAGACCTGCCTGCACTGAGATCTGCCTGATCCCCTCCTCTCTGGCCTTGCTGCATCAGCAGCCAAACGCTTCCCATCAAACTTCCCCAGACACCCATAAAAATCCAGAGTAACAAACCTCTGGCTTTTATTTTTTATCTCGTTCTTTTCTTGTGTTGATGAAAAAGGGTTTTACTGGAGGAAAGCATCTTTGATGAAAAAAAAATATCGACTTCTGTGCTCTTTCTTGCACATCATCCCTCTTCTCTCTCACCCTCAAGGTCGTGCATCCACCACAGTCAGTGGAATTGTGTGGGATGAAAGCCAAGGGGAGGGAATTCAGGAGTTTTACCTGGACAGGTGTGGCTGTGGCTGCTCTGTTTTAGGGCTGGGTTTTGCATCACCAGCTCTCCCCTGAACTCTCTTGGCTCATTTTCCAGTTGTGATTTTTTTTTTTAGAGGCTCCACACTTGGAATTTTTCTGCTCCTGAGAGCCTTTGCCATGTCCCTCTCCAAGTGCTGATCGTGTCACGCAGCCAAATCTCCATTTCCCAGCCATCCCCCAGCACAGCAGGGTCAATAATTAAAGTCCTTTCTTCTTCTCCCCGACACAGCCCAATCCTGGAAGTAATTGGAAGCTCCCACAGGCCACAGGGAAGTCTGGAATGGCTGCTGGTCCCATTAATTTCCTTCACGTGTCATCAAGACAGGTGCAGAACAAGCCTAATTAAGCTCAAAGCTTCCCAAAGTGAAGGAGCTGGGTTGGGGTTTATTTTTTTTAGGAATTCACTCCCAGCAGCATCTGTCTGATAGATTTGGAGAGGAGAGAGGTGGGAAATGCTGGATAAGTGGAAATTTCATGCTAAGGACAGGAGGGAAGGAAGTTGAGAGCAGGAATGTCCAAGCCCCTGATGCCTGAAAGTCCCACCCAGGTGACATCACGGCTGCTTTTGGGTTTGCAGCCAATTTTACTGCAGAAAAGGGAGGGAAAAGCAGAAAAAAAAAAAAAAAATTTAAAAATCATCCCTGCTGTAGGAGGGAAGGGAGAGATCCCTGACTACCCCAAAATTGCAACCAAAAGTCTGATTTTTGTGAGAGGGCTTGGAAAAAAAGAGCAGCACTGAGAGGAAAATCTAGGAGTATGAAGATTTTGTGCTTGGAATTGTGGCAGATGTAGATTTGCCTTGCTCTGGGGATCTATATCTCCAAACCCAGGCTGTAAATGCCCCAGCCTGATATTTAGGGACTTATTTTTACCTCAGTATATAATCCTAAATGGAGCACCATCACGGAAAATTACCCTTTTTTTGGCCTGAAATGCTCTTTTTAAGGGGATATTTCTGCCTCCCCCTTATTCCTCCCCATCCCCAGCAGCAGAGCTGCCTCTCCCCAGCGTGACTCAGCCTCTGAATGAACCAAACATTCCCAAAAAAACCCCGCAGTGCTCGGAGCTGCTGCTGTTTGATCAATCAGAGGGGAGTGATGGCAGTGAAAAAAGCAGATTTGCTGCAGCACCGCGAGCTGGGACGTGCTGGAGCTGCTCTCCCACATCCCAGCTCCTTTTGGAGCAGCTGCTCCTGGCTCTGGGAGCTCAGGAGGAGCCCTGGAAGAGCAGCAGCAGCTCTGAACAGCCCGGGCACCACGGGAGAGAGCCATGGGGTGCTTTCAGATCAGCCCTTAATTAATGGGCCCATGGAGAGGAGCAGCAAATCCATGTGGCCTCCCCAGCACTTTGTCTGAGTCAAATCCTGGGAAATCCTGTGGAAATCCAGCTGCTGGATGTGAATCCCTGGCTTTTGGCAGGCAGTTTGGCAAGGCATGGTTGCCACCAAGTCATTTTTTAGCACAGAGATCCTCCTGGGCTGGGCAGGGCCTTGTCCCAGCCCTGAGGAGCTGCCAGATGGGATTGGGATCCAGGAGAATCCCAAAGCTGCAGCCAGCCTTCCCTCAGCCATCCCCAGTTCCCCACCATCCAAACTGGAGGATTTTAGGTGGGATATTGGGGAGGAATCCTTCCCTGAGAAGGATTTTGTCTGAGTCAAACCCTGGGAAATCCTGTGGAAATCCAGCTGCTGGATGTGAATCCCTGGCTTTTGGCAGGCAGTTTGGCAAGGCATGGTTGCATGGTTGCCACCAAGTCATTTTTTAGCACAGGGATCCTCCTGGGCTGGGCTGTGCTCTGCTGGGAGCAAGGCAGGGCCTTGTCCCAGCCCTGAGGAGCTGCCAGGGTGGGATTGGGATCCAGGAGAATCCCAAAGCTGCTGCCAGCCTTCCCTCATGGAGGGGGAAGAATTCCCTCACCCACCCTCTGTTCCCCACTGTCCAAACTGGAGGATTTTAGGTGGGATATTGGGGAGGAATTTTAGGTGGGATATTGGGGAGGAATCCTTCCCTGTGAGGCTTGGGAGGCCCCAGAATGGATTTTCCCCCATTCCTGGAAATGGCCAAGGCCAGGTTGGATGGGGTTTGGAACAGCCTGGGGTAGTGGAAGATGTCCCTTCAACAAGGAAAAATCTCTGAAGTCTTTTCCAAGCCAGGCCATTCCCTGAAACGAGGAGGGGATAAATGGATGTTTGTGTTTTCCAGAGGAGCTGCTTTGATGGGTTTTTTTTTTCTTTTTTTTTTGTAGATGACATTAGCACAACCAGTCAGCTGTAACCTCTGGGCAGATCAAAACCCTGCTCGAGCAGCTGGCTGGGAAAAAAACAAGCACTGAGGTGTTGCTAAATGCTTTTATTTCCTGCCACTCTGTTGTTTGGAGATCCTTGTCAGTGAGGAAAGGGAGAAAAGTTTAATTTGCTCGAAATCCTTGTTCAATATCTGGGGCCTGGTGTATCTCACCAGCACAGACGTTCCTCTGTTGTTGTCCCTCCCTTGAATAACTTGGTGAATTAAATTGGGAATTGGGTGATTCACAGCATTTAGAGCCTATTTTGGGAGGGAATGAGCAGGACTGGCTGTGTGGGCTGAATTCACACCTTTGTGTGGCTCCTTCCTGCTGTCCCTTTGCTGTGCCTTGGAGCATCCCAACCATCCCAGTCCGTCTCCAGGATCCTTCGCAGACATTCAGGCATTCAACACCTTCCCAGCACACAATTTGCTCGATAAATGCCAAAGTTTTGCCTTACTTTTCAAAACCCAGCTCCGTTGGTTTTTTTTTTATTTTATTTTTATTTTTTTTTTTTTATTCCTCGTTTTCCCAACTCCACTGTGCTGCAGAACTGAGATTTTCTATTCTCTTCCCTAAAAATGATCCAGTTCCCTGCTCTCTGCAAGGTTGAAGGTGTTGTCCCTTTGCTGTGCCTTGGAGCATCCCAACAATCCCAATCCCCTTCCAGGATGCATCACAGACCTTCAGTCACTCAACACACAATTTGCTCCATAAATGCCAAAGTTTTGCCTCACTTCTACAAAACCCAGCTCCTTTTTTTTGTTGTTTCCTCAATTTCCCAATTCCACTGTGCAGCAGAACTGAGATTTTCTACTCCCTTCCCTAAAAATGATTCTGTCCCCTGATCTGTGCAAGGTTGAAGGTGTTGTCACACAGGGAGGGACATCCAGGACACATCTCTCCACACCTCCACCTTTTAATTTGGATGCTCAAGGGCAGCAGAACTTTTCCTTTTGGAGTTTATGGCCTGCAAACCCCCCTGGGAATATTTCCTGGCACTGTGATGTCAATGTCACATTTTCTGAAAAATCTCTCCACCAGGATTTCTTCTCCTGGGAAGCTGAGAAGCCTCAGAGAAAAAGGAAAACAATAATTATCTGATTTGCTTCTCCTGTGTTTTGCTGCTTTGGAATGTGTTTGGAGATTGTTTATCCAACAGGTGATTGTTTGATTGGTTTCATGAGAGTTGTTTTGACTTAATGACCAATCATGGACATTGGACATGGACATTGGACATGGACTCCTCTGGAAGGAGTGACAAGTTTTCAATATTATTCTTAGTAATCTTCTGTCTGTATCCTTTCTCTATTCTTTAGTATAGTTCTAGTATAGCATAATGTAATGTAATGTAATGTAATATAATATAAAATAATATAATATAATATAGCATAATATAATATAGCATAATATGATATTATATTATATCATATATGTGATATATATTATATTATATCATTATATATAATATAGCATAATATAGCATAATATAATATAATATAATATAAGCCTTCTAAGAATGGAGTCAGATTCTCAATTCCCCCTCCATCCTGGGGACCCAGCAAATGCCACACTGCGACACCTCCCAGGCAGGCAACACAAATTTGGGTGGCCACAGAATAAGGAGGGGAAAAAGGGAAAAATGGGAGAGTGGGATTCCCAAACCGCAGTTATTTAATACTAAAGACTGAGCCAAGTCAGTCCCTTCCCATTTTACTGAAGCATTTGGCCACACTGGCTATGTAGGTCAGGAAAAATATCATGTTTTTTAGTGTAAATATCACATTTTGTAGGTTAAAGGCTGTGGAAAGGAGTAACAGCCCAACACAAGCAAAGCAAACACACAAAGCATCCCTCAAATTCCATCTCAACGTTTCAAAGTGGAGGAAGGGAGACGTGTTCCCAAAATATTTGGATTTTTCGAAGCAAAATGCCTTTGAGAGCCTCTCCCAGGATGGATTTGCCCCTGCAGCCAGCTCTGGTGAGGTGCTGCTCATCCTGCAGATGACTTTTTGCAGGTCCCAGCCCATGTCAGCCCCTTGCAGCTAAAAAAGGAGCCAGCAGATGGGTTCATGCATACATTCAGCTCAGACACGAGGAGGTTTTTATAAGCACTGATTTAACAGGAGCAGATAAAAAAAAAAAAAAAAAAAAACAAACCAACAAACCCTCGACTGTTTTTAGGTAAAAATTGGTCAGCTTTCAAAAGGGAACAGGTTTGCTTCAGTGTTGGTGTTTGTAACCTCTCAGATGATAAATTGCAATTTAAATCACCTCCCAGAGCCGCAGCAGAGAAATTATTCCAGAGCTGCCAAAGCAGAACACCTCATCATTGTCAATATTCTTTTATCCCCCTCTGGTCAAAATTAGCACAATTTCACAACATAATTTGCTTGGGGATGAATGACATTTTCAAATGGAAAACAGGCCCCATTCAGCTGCTCATTCATTTGATTGGAAATGAATTTTTTAGTGGCAGTTTCACACACTTTGCTTTCTGTGAATACTCTGTGATTGCAACTTTCTCAGACGTGTGTGTGTTGGCAACAACAGATTCCAAAAAAGAGTTTCTCCTGATAAATCTTGGCCTTAAGCTTGTCACTTCTGGGTGTCTGGGAAGAGTATTTGGAGCAGCTTTGATTCTTGTTTGTGGCATGTTTTAAATCTCTGATTGGATGAGCATAAATCATTTCCTGTAGAAACTTTTGTGATTATCAAGCTCAGATTTGGTTTTCTGCTTAAAACGGTGTCAAAGACACTTTTTTTTTAAGCAATCAATTTACTTTGATTCTTTACAAAAAAACCCAAACCAACATGAAGAGCCTCTGGACACTTCTTATCTCCAGAGCTTTCATCCATTTTCTTTCATTGCCTACATTTGTTTGTTACTTATCCCAATTGTGCTTAATTCTGGTTGAGATCACAGAGGCTTTTCAGCAGCATTTATCTCCCCATGTGAACACAAATTTCCAGCATAAAAGGAGCCTGTTCTGCTAATAAATAGCACTGGAGAAATTAGATTTAGGTGGGACATTGGGAAGAAATATTTCAGTGTATTGAGTGAAATATACTGAAATATTTAGGTGGGACACTGGGAAGAAATATTTCAGTATATTGAGTGAAATATACGGAAATATTTAGGTGGGACATTGGGAAGAAATATTTCAGTGTAAGAGTGGGGTGGGATTGGCACAGGGTGCCCAGAGAAGCTGTGGCTGCTCCATCCCTGGAAGTGTCCAAGGCCAGGCTGGATCAGCCTGGGGTGGTGGAAGGGTTGGAACTGGATGAACTTTAAGGTTTCTCCCACCTCAAACCATTCTGAGACTTTATGAAATAAAAAAAAAATAATTATTATGAAATAATTTTTGTAGGGGATGTGTTGGGGAAGGCTCACCTGATACCCCAAACTGAGCCTGGCTCCTGCTGCTCCTCAACTTGAAAAAGGTAAAAATGCTTTAAATGGTCTTTAATGGTTTTAAATGGTCTTTAATGGTTTTAAACGGTCTTTAATTTTTTATTTTCCTTTTCCTGTAAGGCTGGATCTTTTCATTCCAGAGCAGAGTTGAGGACGTTTTTCCCTCTGTTTCTGTCACCACATTGCCACTGATGGGTGCCACAACCCAGGGCTGCAGTTTGAGGCTGTCAGTGCCACTTTGGCCAGGCCAGAAATGATTCCAGGTCATTCCCTTACATCAAAAAGCTGCTGTGGACAAGGAAAAGTCCCTCTGGAATAAAAATGAGACTTCAGGGCACATTTCCTGAGCTTCTCTCTCCAAGGCAGGAGTCTGTTTCTTCTCCCCAACATCAGGGCTGATATTCTCCAAAAAATATAGGAATAAAAGCAGATATTGAGCTCTCCCTTTTATATTTAAGTCATTTTTACCTTGAGGCTTAGTGCTAATTGCCCAGCATTTAATTGTCTTGTATTTTTATTTGCAATTCATTTTTTTTTTCCCGAGGATCAATGCAGTAATTCAGATAAAAGATTGGGAATCAGCTGCTGAGCCACAGAGAATTTATCATTATGTATTGATTCCCATGGCACCAGCAAATGAAACTCTTGTCCACACCACGAAAAAGAAAAATAAAGCCAAGTGAATAAATGAAAAAAAAAAAATAATGGGAAGAAATGAAAATAATGGGAATAAATTAATGGGAATAAATGAAAAAAAAAAGGAAGAAATGAAAAAATAATGGGAATAAATGAAAAAAATAATGGGAATAAATTAATGGGAACAAATGAAAAAAATAATGGGAATAAATGAAAAAATTAATGGGAATAAATTAATGGGAATAAATGAAAAAAATAATGGGAATAAATGAAAAAATTAATGGGAATAAATGAAAAAAATAATGGGAATAAATGAAAGGAGTAGGAATTGCAGGGTGGGTTTGAGGAACAGTTGCTCCATTTTTGTGTGGCCTTTGTGACCCAAACAGGACAGGGAGCAATGAGCTCTTGGTGTGCCCTCAAAAGGCCTCAGAGAGCAGCAAAACTGAGCTTGGAGGATCATTCGTGGCTCTTAACCATAAATAGAGGGTGGGAAAATCCTGGATTTGATCCATGGGTGGTTATTGGATCCCAGGGGCCAGCAGCAGCCACTTTGGGCACTAATTACACACCAGCTGATTGCATTAATCAGCTCCCTGTGCACCCAGCTGAGCTCTCAATGTGGAGAAGGGGGGAAGAAAAGGGAAATATTTCAATATTTCACTGGGATTGGCACTTGTGGAAAAGGGGGGAGAAAAGGGAAATATTTCACTGGGATTGGCACTTGTGAAGGGGCAAAAAAAAAAGGGAAATATTTCAGTATTTCACTGGGATTGGCACTTGTGAAGGAGGCAAGAAAAGGGAAATATTTCAAGAAAATACCAAACTGGCCCTCAAATCCTTGTGTCCAGGTGGGATTGAGACAGAACTTAATTTAGATACTGAGAACATCCTTAACTGATGTTAGGAAAATTAATCCACAAACACCAGAGGTTGGTGTCCAAACAGGAGACAGAGGAGTCCTTTGACTTTATTCCAATCAAGGCAGAGGCCATGGGGCATCCCCTGGGGTCTCTCCAAGTTTTGGAGGATGCAGCCTCCTTTTTATCCCAATTTCCAGCCACATTTCCTTCTCTCTTTCCCCATTTCTGAGGTACTTGAGAGGTTCAGAATCCCCAATACACCTGGTACCAGAGATTCCCCAAAGATTTCCCTCTAATGTACAACCCTCCCTTTTAATTTTGAATTCTTATGGAATTTAGGGGTTTTTCCCCATTGGCTGAGGTACTTGAGAGGTTCAGACTCCCCACCACACCTGATACCAAAGATTCCCCTCTAATATAAACCCTCCCTTTTCATTTTTAATTCTTATGGAATTTGGGGGTTTTTCTTCCTCATTGTTTCTTTCATCTCTCAATATCCAATTTCATTTATCATTACAAACCTACAGTTTATTTGTAAAATCAAACCTCTTTTTGCATTCACCAATCAGTGGAATCCTTCCCATTGTTTCTTTCCTCTCTCCCAGCGCTGGTTTTATCCACCAGCAGCCCCAGGGCTTGTTTGGAAAGACAAATCCACCATTCCTCTCACTGATGAGGAGAACAACTCTGAGAGAGCTGGAGGTGAGGCCAAGAACCTCCCACAGCTCAGCCTGAGAACACAGAGCTGCCAGTTCCTCTCACTCCTTTCAGTACCTAAAAGTCCCTTTTTGGAAAGCAGCCTGACCTTTCCAGGGAGGACAGGCTTAGGCCACCAGCCCTTTTTTATCAGAGGAAAAAATAATAAAAAAGATTCCTCCCAGGAAATCTCCTCTCCTGGTCCTGCTTTCCTAGAAAAAAAAAGACATTTTTAGCCTTCAACACTTGCTGCTGGTGCTGGGAGTGTTGGTGATGCTCTTGGCAGTAATGGGCAGCTGATTTGTTAGGGGGTCCAGAATTTCTCTGGATTAAACTCAAGGCTGTGTAAAGCCAAATTTTGGAGGCTGAGGATCCCCAAGGTCGATACAAGAATACAGAAAAATGTTCTGTGGGCACTGGGGAGGGTGAGCCTGGTGGGCCAAGGAGAGAAGGGGAAATCCAGG
Source organism: Agelaius tricolor (assembly GCF_023055355.1). Lineage (NCBI taxonomy): Eukaryota > Metazoa > Chordata > Aves > Passeriformes > Icteridae > Agelaius > Agelaius tricolor. Next base: position 6,441,078 of record NW_027269289.1, on the reverse strand, counting down.
AGGACGTGGGGAGGTGGAATTGGTGGGAAATCAGCGTGTTCCTGCAGAGGAGAGGGCACGTAATGGGGAGAGGTGAGAAATGCTGAGATCAAAGTGGGCATTGATGCTGCCACAGGCCGGGGAGGGATGAAAGGGGAGATAAAAGACGTTGCCAAGGCATCCGAGGCTTTCTTCAGCTCCCAGCCCTGCCTGCCTTGAAAGGGAAACAGAAACAGTGAGTGCAGGGCTGGGGAGCACGGCCCAGCCAGGATAAATCAATCCCAGCCGAACCCTGCCCTGCATTTCTGGTGCTTTTTAAGGTGAAATCCAAATTCTCCCATCCTCCTGATGAGCTCTCCCTGCTTCTGCATGGTTTTGGTCCAACCCTTATAATAATTGAGTTATTAAGCTCAATTCCATAATTCTGGACCATCTTAACCTCAACAGGTTTAAGATGGCCCTGAATTCCTCCCTTCATCCTTCACAGGTTCAGGGAAGTCAGGAATTGCACCAAGAGCTCTCCCACACCATCAGTGGCTCATAAAATCCCAAATAAATAAAATCCAGGTAAAATCCCAAATCCAGGGTTCCTCTCGCCTGCCTGAAGCCCTGTGAGCACTGCTGGAGATCTGAAGTGGTCTCCAGGGCAGGGAATGGGTGAAAATAAAGAAAATCCAAGTTCTAGAGGGAATCTGGTGTGTTCATTGACATTCAGGGTTTGTTCCTGAGCGATTCTCGCTCTTATCCAGATGGGCCCTGCTCCAAGTGGATGTTTGTGGAACTCCTGAGGGGCATTAGCAGCTCTAAATCAGCATTTTAACCTTCCTTCAATTCCTGTTTTCTCATCCGGCCTCTGGGGACCATCTCAGAGCTTTTAGAACAATTATGGGAGATTGAAAGCGAGACAAGGGAGCTGCTGGTGCAGAGTGGGAGACGCTGACCCCAAAAAATGGGGACTTTCCCCCAAAGTTTGCTCAGCTCTGCAGCCCTGAGCTGTGATCACTGTGGGAGAACCTGCCTGGCAACCCAAAATGCAGACACAGCTCGATTTGAGACAAATCCCCCCCTGCCAGCTCCCAGCTCTGCAGAAACAAAACCTCCCCCCCTTCAAAGCAGGCCCCAGGTTTTCCCAAATTGGCAGGAAATGACTCATGCCACAAATATAGACTCAGAAATATTCAGCTTCTCATCCAGGTATGAGAAAGCACTGAAAAAAAAAAAACCCTGCCTTAATTAGGGTTTTGTGGGAAGTGTTTTGGAGATCTCAGGTGCTCTGCCTGTCCTGTGGTGGTTTTGAGGCTCCTCAGGTGCACGGAGATGCAGGTGAAGCCTCTGCTCTGGGATTCCCACCTGGAAAGGCTTTTCCTGGGACCCCAAAATTGCTGCCCACACACCCAGCCCAGCAGAAGCTCTCTTGCCACAGTGGTACAGCTAATTAGACAGGCAATGTCCAAGTCATTAGACAGGTAATTAGACAGGTAATTAAGCAGCCAAACTCTTGACTGACAGGAAACTTGAGCGCCCCTTCCTGGGGTCATAACTTTGGGATGTATTTCCCACTGCCTCGAGAAAAGAGATTTTACCCAGGATATTTTAGGCTCAGCTAAAATCTGTTTTTCCTTGGCAAGGCCCAAGAATTCTGTTCCACTTCTATTTTCCGTGGGGGGAAATGGATAGGGAATGACAGAAGAACAAAACAAATCCCAAAATAATCCCCTGCCCTTGCTTTTGTTCCATCCCTGGCTCCCTTTGGCCGTGCTGCCATCCTCCCGTGGGTGTTCATTCACATGGATTATTTTGATATTGCTCTGGAGGGTTTGCTCTGATTCTTGGGAAAACAAGAATAAAAAAATAAAAAATAAAATAAAAATAAATAAAAAACAAGAAGCAAAATAAAACCCTGCTGGACCAGGGGTAGCTGAGGAATTTGGGGATGTTTTCCACCACAAACCCCCCCAGGTTTTGAGTTTGGGATTTTCTCTGGGGCAGAGATGGAAGCAGAGGGAGTGGAAATATCGAGGTCTGCGTGAGTTATTTTGGTTCCCATCCCTTTGCCCCCTTTCCTGCAGCCCTGCTGGGTGTAAATTCCAGCACGTTCTCATCCCGGTGCTCCCATTCCACAGGGAATTCTCTCCTCAGGGCTGGAAAATGCCTCATTAGGAAGGAAACAGGCAGGGAAGGCTTTGCTGAGACAGGACCTAGGGGGATGATATTGGATTTTTTTCCTTTTTTTTTGCTCTCCCTCAACTCAGCTGTGGTCATTTTCACCAAGGATGTTTGGGTTGAATTTCCCTAATATATGATATTTAGGGTGTTAAGGATAAGGTAATATAGGACATTAGGGTATTAATAATAGAAATCCCCCAAATTTGGGTGGTTTCTCTTAATACCCTAAAGACAATCTGAACTGTTGTCACAACACCAACAAAAAATGCCAAATAAATAAGCACGGCTCAGTCTCCTCTTCCTCTTTTAGTGTCTCCCTTTTTGGGGATGTGTCAGACACTGAGCTCATCCTTTCAAGCACTGTGTTCATGTAGAGGAGTTGTTCAAAATACCATGTGTAGATGCATTAAAAAAGCTTGATCTGTTTGTCTGGTGGGAGGAAATGTTTTCTCTTAGGAGGTTCCAGGCAAAACTTAGTCCACTTTTCCCCAGTCTTTCCACTGAACTGAAAAAAGATGATTTCATCAGATTTCCTTGACTTTTTTCTTTTTTTTTTTTTTTCTTTTTTTGGGGGGCTTTTCTTAAAGCTTCACCTCCACGAATCATGTGTTTATCTTGAAAAATCAAAAAGAAAAACTCTCTGGCTCCCCCAGCCTTGCGGTGCCATTAAAAATTCTAAAAGCTGCGTAGCCTTAGAGAATAGCCTTTCCAAAGACATGAAAAAGGATTGCTGATTTATTTATTATTTATAGAGCTCATTATATTTTAACTCCAGGGGGTGGCAAATACAGGATAGGCTCCTTCAAACAGCTTGTGGGCCCTCCAGTGGTGCTCTCCATGTGCTGGAGAAGGGAGGGAAGAGCAGCTCCAGAAGAAAAGTGAAGTAAGGACAGGTAGGGTGGGCAGGTTTTGGGGAGATTTGATGAGCTGGGAGCAGGAATACCTGGGCCAGTTTGGAATTAATTGGAAATGAGATTTGGAATGACCTGAAAATGGGATGCAGAAAGTTGGGAGCCGGCACAGGATCCCCCGTTGGAGGACTGGAGGAGTGGGATATTTTCCTTGGGGGTGCTGTGGAACACTGAGAATTTCCAGCTGAAATTCTGGCTCCTGAGCCCTGCCCCGTTTGTTTTGTGGAATTTGGAACCCAAATCACTTTGATTTTTTGAGCTCAGAGCTGCTCCAGGGATTGCATTGGCTCAGTTTCCACCTTGGGGTCACCACTGGCACGTGAAGTTTGGGCTGCGCTGACCCAGAGCTGGGATTTGGTGCAATCTGCCAAAAGAATTGCTCAGAAAACTCCCAGCACTGGGGGGATTGTGGTGGGCAGAGAAATCCCCTCTGCTCCTGCTTCTCCTGCTGAGAATTTCCAGCTCCTCTCCCTCCCCATGTCCCGGCTCCATGAAATTCCTGAGATGGGGCTGAGAGGGCAGAGGAGCCCTGGCAGCAGGAGTGACAGGAAAATGGCCTTAAAATGGCCTTAAAATGGCCTTAAAATCCCAGATTTGTCAGCAGGGGAATTGTTTGGAAACCCACTCGGATTTCTGGGTTTGGGCACTGGTGTTTGCTGGGGACAAACTGGGAGAAACTGGTTTTGGGAGGGTTGGGGTGGGACTGAGCTGATTTTGGAGCTCCAGACTAAAGGGGAAAAGCCCAAACAAGGAGCTGCTGCTGCTGCTCCTGGCTGTGCCATCGTTGTTATAAATCACAAATCCAAACCTTTATCCTGTCCTGAACTCCCTCCTCCCAATGGGCCTGTTTAAAATCACATTTTGCTCTTTAAAAATCACATTTTACTGCTCTGATGCTGCTGGTGGCAATGCAAATTCAGAATGTTTAGAGGGGAAAAGTGCCCTGCCTTAATTTCCAACACTCAACCTTTGAACCTTCCACTTCTCTCTATTTTTAGGGGATTTGTGATGACAGAATCCAGGTTTTATTTTTTAAATCCAGCATTTTTTTGCTGATTGTGACTCCCAATCATAATTTGGGTTAAATTTTCCCCAAATCCTGCTAGCATAATTTGGGTGGATTTCTTCTGCATCTCAGCACTACCCCTGATTATTTATGGAACCACAATCAACAACAAAAAATCTCCCTCCCTTTGCCAATAATTCCTGATGCAGGTGAGTTCGGGGGTGCAGATAAATGCAAGTAGGTCTGAGGCATAAACTGAATTAAAATTCAGCTTCTACCTGTGCTTTTGTGTTCTTCCATCAGGTGTGACAAAATCCCAGGACCTTGCACAGATTTGCTGCAAGTCCTTTATCTTTAATCTGTTTTCTTTCTGCTGATTAGAGCTTTCCTAATATTGGGGGCGTTAATTGATGCAGATTTATGCAGTATTTATGCGAGTGCACATCAGGAATGAAGGGGGGAAACTGTGTCATTTTCAGAGATGCCCAGAGTGAGGGGAGCATTTGGAGGGGCTCCTGCATCCAAGCCAAATTCCATCATTCTGGACACGAGGAACCATCTTAACCTCAACAGGGAGAAAGTCAGAGAAGCCTTGAATTGTGATAATTCCAAGAGGTTTTTTGCTGCTCAAACTCCACAGCAAGGGGAGAGGCAGCTCCTCCTGGGAGCTCAGCAAAGCAAAACCCCAAAATCCCAAATTTCCATAGGATTTGGGCATGGTTGTCCCAGCAGTAGCAGGGCCTGCAGAGCCTCTCCTGATGCCAAACTTTGAAACTCACTCTGTGTCCTCAGCAGCTCCTGGATTTTTTTTCTCCTTTGGGAAAAATAAGGACTCACATCTTGTTTGTCACTGTTGTCTCATTCCTGCCGCTGACCCGGGGATAAGGATCTGGCACAGAGCATTTTATCAGCTGTAGGAAATGTTCTTTCTTTATTAATTCCATTTGGGATCAATAATTAATGCTGCTGTCTCCTTTGCAATCCCCCTTGGTGGGAGAGGAGGTCAGGATTTCACTGCTGTGTGTTCCTTGAAGCCCTGAAAATCCCAAAACGCACAAGGATTCCTATATTATGGAACATTTTTTTCCCCTTGTTTAGGGGTCAGCAAGATCCCAGTTTATGGGGACAAGGTGGATAATTGGGAAGAGAATTCCCAGCACAGAGGAAAGGTAGCAAAGATTGAGCAAGGATCATCCCAGCCCTCCCTGGTCAGGGAGAATAATAATTCAGAGAGGCTTTGGGGGCAGAAAGTGAACTTTAAATTGGCAGGAAAAGCAGGAGCAGAGGGGATTTCTCTGCCCACCACAATCCCCCCAGTGCTGGGAGTTTTCTGAGCAATTCTTTTGGCAGATTGCACCAAATTCCAGCTCTGGGTCAGTGCAGCCCAAACTTCACGTGCCAGTGGTGACTCCAAGGTGGAAACTGAGCCAATGCAATCCCTGGAGCAGCTCTGAGCTCAAAAATCAAAGTGATTGGGGTTCCAAATTCCACAAAACAAATGGGGCAGGGCTCAGCAGCCAGAATTTCTCTGGCTTTTAGCTGCTTTTAGCTACCAGCTCCCCTTGGGCCAGTCCACAGCACATCAGGGCTCTTCCTTGGCTGCTTTCCTGAGGCATCCACCAAGAGCAGAGAAATCGTGAGCTGAAGTTTATTTATTTATTTATTATTAATTTATTTATTATAAATAAATATTTTATTTATTTATATTCAGTATTTTTGCTGATCAGCAAAATGCCAGGGCGGGATCTCTGTGCCAGCAGCACAAATCTCAGCCCCACTGGTGGCTCTTCACCCTGCTGTGGGCAAAAAAGGGAATTTCAGAAGGTGGCAGAGAAGCTGATAAAGGCTCAGGGTAAGAATGGCAGAGGGATTTTGTACACCCTGCTGAAGCAGATGTTATCCTCTTTCCACCTGCCGGGGAAACAGGGGGAAATGAGGAAAAAATTCCCAATTCCCACCTTCTCTGTGTTTGGTAGTAAAATGGGGGCTCAGAGTTGCTGGGAAATCAATGCAATGGAGATGCTGGTTCTGCTAAGGGGCAGCCACCTTAGGTGTGTGGTTAAGGGGATTTAAAAGCGCTAAAAGTGGCATTAATTAGGGCCATGAGCCAAGTGCTCACTGATGGGACCCTCCCCAGAGGCAGCTCCCCCACATCTGGGGTGTTCAGGAGCAGCTGCTCCTGCCAGATGTGCTCCTCAAGCAGCTGGATTTGCTCTGCCTCCCCCCTGGCTCTGCTCTTGCCCCTCCTGATTGATTTTCACCCTCAGAATTTTCCCCTTTTCCTTTTGCAGGGTGTCAGTGGAGATCGATCCACCTGATACACACAACAGGCCCTCCTGGGACTGAAACCTTTTCTTCCCCCTTATAAAACTAAAAATCCCAAATATTGCTCACCCCTGTCAGCCCAGCTGGGAGTTCTTCTAGCCCAGCCAGGTTGTTGGCACCTGAGGCCTGGCTGGAGGGAGCTTCTGAGGATGCTGCTCATGGAACCAAACAGGACTCTGAAAAATTTCCTTGCTGATCACTAAAGCCTGGTGATGGCTTGGGACAAGGAGCTGGACACCCTCAGTGACAAACTGACCCAAACAGAATCACTAAAGCCTGGTGATGGCTTGGGACAAGCAGCTGGATACCCACAGTGACAAACTGGCCCAAACAGAATGGCCCTGATCACTCAGGTCTGGTAATGGCTTGGGACAAGGAGTTGGACACCCTCAGTGACAAACTATGGCTCAAATAGAATCACTAAAGCCTGGTGATGGCTTGAGACAAGGAGCTGGACACCCTCAGTGACAAACTATGGCTCAAATAGAATCACTAAAGCCTGGTGATGGCTTGGGACAAGGAGCTGGACACCCTCAGTGACAAACTATGGCCCCAAAATCGATTGAGCAGAGGAAAAGAAAGCCCAGAATTCAGCCCGTGCTGCGTGGGAGATGGGACAGGGGCAGGTCTGGTAAGGCAGGGTCAGTCTGGAGGCCTGGCACTGCTTTCCCTGCCCCACACAGCTCCTGACACTCCTGTGGCACTGGTGGCAGCAGCCAGCTGAGTGCCACACTGGGCAGAGCTGCTGGATTTTAATTAGAGTGAGGCTCAGTGAGCCCGTCCTGCTCAGCGTGGCTGGGGGAGAATGAGCACAGGAGCATTTTCAATTTAAGGTTTAGTTAGATAATGCCTGTTGGTGCCAGTAGATTACAGAGTGGATATTAAATCCTGCAGGATTTGCAATGGCAAAGCACTCACAGAATCCACAAGCAGCAGGGAGAGCAGGGCTGTGGAGCTGTCGTCCCCTGGAGGAGCTGAGCAGGAGGAGGAGATGGGAAGAAATTCTTGCCTAAAGAGCACCACGGGCAGGCCGTGGCCCTTCAAGGTGCCCCTGTTGAGGAGATTTCCTGCTCCTGACAGGGGCCAAAGGCAGGGAAAAGGTGATGGGGTTGGTCAGACTGCTGGAGCAGGGAGAGGCAGGGCTGGGTGCAGAGTGCCAGAGCTCCTGGCGGGGTCTGGGGCCAAGGATCCCACACAAAAACACCTCTGGGAGTGACCCTGCACGTGGCATTCACGTGTTCTGAAAAATCACTTCTGCCAAGGGTTTTCTTCTGGGAAGCTGAGAAGCCTCAGGAAAAAAAAAAAAAAAACAAACAAAAAAACAATAATTTTCTGATTTGCTTCTCCTGTGTTTTGCTCGTGTGGAATGTGTTTGGAGATTGCTCACACATAGGTGATTGTTCCATTGGTTTTGTGTGAATTGTTTTGACTCATTGGCCAATCAGGGCCAAGCTGTGTTGGGACTCTGGAAAGAGTCAGGAATTTCATTATCTTTTTACCATTCAGTAAGTATCCTTTCTGTATTCTCTACTATAGTTTACTATCCTTTAATATAATACAGCATTATAAAATAATAAATTAGCCAGTGATTGTTTCATTGGACTCTGCTGTGAGTTGTTTTCACTCTTTGACCAATCAGTGCCAAGCTGTGTTGGCACTCTGGAAAGAGTCACGAGCCTTCATTATTATTTTTAGCATTCAGTATTTATTCTGTACTCTTTAGTATAGTTTACTATCCTTTAATATAATATAGCATCATAAAATAATAAATTAGCCAGTGATTGTTTAATTTGATTTCTGGTGTGAGTTGTTTTGACTCATTGGCCAATCAGGGCCCATCATGACTCTGGAAGGAGTCAGGAGTTTTCATTATTATCTTTTTAGCCTTCTGTCTGTATCCTTTCTGTATTCTTTAGTATAATGTAGTTTAGCATTCTTTAATATAACATAGTGTCATAAAATAATAAATTAACCTTCTGAGGACATGGAGTCAGAGCCATCGTTCCTTCCTGCCATGGGGCACCCCACAAATACAATACCTGCAGAGCCAGCCAGATGCAACCTGCAACCAACTCTGGCCCTCAAAGATTGAATAAAACCTCCCTGAGCTGATGCTGAGCTGGTGCAGGAGGTGATGAGCAGCTCTTGATGGCAGCACAGCCAACCCAAGCAAGCCTTGGGATGTGTTGGCCCATTGGGCCCAGCTTCAGCAGGATTTGGGGGCATCCAGGCCTTGTCAGGTTCTTCTGGAGCTCATCAAAGCCAGGCTGAGCCAGGTTTGGGGTGCCAGCCATGGAAAGACTGACTGGGATCGGGTCCTATCAGGGTAAACAAGCACTCTGAGGCAGAGTTTGACAGAATTTTCTGTAAATCCTCCCCAAAACGCATCCCAGAGCAGGGGTTGAGGATCAGCAGTGCCAGGGGAGCTGCTCCTCTTGGTCCACCTGTGTCCTGACACTGCCTGGCTTCTCAGGGGGAAGGCATTGAAAACTCCCAGTCACAACAACATTAAAACTCTTATTTACAAAACACTGAAGACCCGGTAATAACAAACAGAAAGGACAAAATATTCATCCTTCATTGCTCTCATATATAAGAAGCTTTACTGCTCCAGGTCTAGATACGTGGCTGAAGGCAGAGTGTAAGATTATTCGTTTAAAAGCACTAAAATGTGCAAATTAATTACCATAACTACCCATGCGTGCTTTAGCTGGCTTAAATGCTGGGCTGTTTTTTTCCAGGTTAAAGGAAATATTAACCTGTAGGAAGCTCTATCCAGGTCTGTAGCCTGAAGAGCTAAAAGCCCAAAGATGTGAGTCCTGGCAATGAAAATTCAGGAGCTATCATAGCCTTTGATTGAACATCCCAATAGTTTCATTAAGACCTCGTCCCTGCATTTTATGTTTGCTAATTAGCAAATTCAAACACTTTATCTCCGTGTTATCTTTGTGCAAGAGAGTGGCAAATTTATGGCATTATAAAATATTGCGAGAATTTAAAGGTTTGCAGGCAATTAGATTTTGTAATTCTTGTTTATGCCTCTGAAGGATTGTTCATTTTAAAACTTTATAGTTAATATGTACAGAGATAAAACAGTGGCCTGCGTTGCTCTGGTGACTGAAGTCAAGTGGTTGAGTGAGCTGAATGGATTAGGAGAGAAAAATGCTTTGGAATTGGCTGCCTTGATCCTCAGCTGGATATTGCAGGGAATTCACCCCGAGCAGAGGGTCTGTGCCCGGCCAGTGACAATTTCCTTGGCATTGTCCCCATCAGGGAGCCTGGACACGGGAGCAGGATGGAGCCGGGGGTCGTTGGTTTTGGGGTGAAAAGCGAAGGATGCGGGGCGAGCAGCCGGGATTCCGCATCCAGCGCGGCGGAGCGCTGACACCTGCCGGCAGCAGCGACCTGGGGCAGTGCCACCTCCTGTCCCCGGGACTGTCCCTGCATTGTCCAGGGACCCAGGACTGTCCCTGCATTGTCCAGGGACCCAGCACAGCCCCTGGGACTGTCCCTGCATTGTCCAGGGACCCAGCACAGCCCCAGGACTGTCCCTGCATTGTCCAGGGACCCAGCACAGCCCCTGGGACTGTCCCTGCATTGTCCAGGGACCCAGGACTGTCCCTGCCACTGTCCAGGGAGCCAGCACAGCCTCGGGACTGTCCCTGCATTGTCCAGGGACCCAGCACAGCCCCAGGACTGTCCCTGTCATTGTCCAGGGACCCAGGATTGTCCCTGCATTGTCCAGGGACCCAGCACAGCCCCAGGACTGTCCCTGCATTGTCCAAGGACCCAGCACAGCCCCCAGGACTGTCCCTGTCATTGTCCAGGGACCCAGGATTGTCCCTGCATTGTCCAGGGAGCCAGCACAGCCCTGGGACTGTCCCTGCATTGTCCAGGGACCCAGCACAGCCCCAGGATTGTCCCACCAGTGCTGAGCTGGCTCCTGCCCCGGGATTCACTCTGGGATCAGCCCCGAGACCGTCCTGTCCCCAGGACTGACCCAAGGACTGGCCCTGAGCCACCTCCTGTCCCCAAGATTGTCCCTGCATTGTCCAGGGACCCAGCACATCCCTCAAGACTGTCCCTGTCATTGTCCAGGGACCCAGCACAGCCCCCCGGGGCTGTCCCACTGGTGCCGAGCTGGCTCCTGCCCCGGGATTCACTCTGGGGTCAGCCCCAGGACCCTCCTGTCCCCAGGATTGACTCAGGGACCATCCCTGAGCCGTCTCCTGTCCCCAGGACTGACCCATGGACCAGCCCTGAGCCACCTCCTGTCCCTGGGACTGACCCATCTGAGCCACCTCTTGTCCCTGAGATTGACCCATAGCCTGGAGACACCTCCTGTCCCCAGGGTCCACCCTGGGACTGTCCATGGAGCCACCTCCTCCTCTGGACTGGACCCAGGAATGACCCCAGAGCTGCCACCTGCCCCTGGGATCCACCCTGGAATTGTCCATGGAGCCACCTCCTGTCCCCAGGGTGACCTTTGAGGTCCATTCCAGCTCAAACCACGCTGTGATTCCCTGATCCAGGCCCCCAGAGGGCTGTCACAGCTGCTGGTGCCACCCCAAGTCTCCCTGTGGGTGTCACTGAGCCCCGCTCTCACAGCCCCTTTGGGTGTCCCAGTGTCCCCTGCACCCCCCGGGTGGGCCAGGGAAACCCAGAACCCATCACCCCCATTCCTTAGGGGATCATGGAATAATCTGGGTGAGAAGAGACCCAAAAAAAAGCTCGTTTAATCCAACCCCCTGCATTAAAAACGTTCATTCCTCCATTGCAGCCCTGCTCCCTGCTCAGGCCAGGAGCTCCATCCTCATTCCCAGGAGCTCAGGGGGTGCTGGAAATTCCCCCTTCTCCTGCTCCAGTGGTGGAACTGAGGCGTTGTGCAGCAGTTCCAGGACAGGCAGAAGATTTCTCTTTGATTGCTTTTTAATCACAGTAATAACAGTAACGGAGGCAATGAGTGGAATTGATGGCAAGGAGCTGAGCTCTCTCCTCTGCTGGCTCCCTTGTGGGGTAAACAAAAAGGATTTGCCAGCTCCTCCAGTGGATTGGTGGGATCCTGGCTCTTCAGGATGAGTGGTGCTGATGGCTGGGGAAAAATAGCTGGTATTTAATGTTTGGAGTAGAAATATGCCAGGAATCCTCTGGAAATCTGTGAAAAACTCTTGTCCACGCAGAGGGATGTACAATTGCTCCTTTAAGCAGCTATCAGGGCTACACCTCCTTGGTTTTGGCCTTGAATCTGCATTTTCAGCACCCCACGGGGGTTTTATCTCTCCCTCGGGGGAAGGAGAAGCTGGGATGGACTCAAGAGCTTTGAGCTGAGCACAACCAGAGGTCCCCAGAAGGGCTCAAGAGGGTGGAGGGTCCCAGAACCAACCTCCTGGGGAGATCCAGGCCCAGGCTGGGCCAAAATAATCAAATTTTGGCCAATAAGTAGAGGAACAAGCATTTACCTCCAGAGGGACCTGGGGAGGTTCAAGTCTGGCACAGGCTGAGGGGTTTTTCAGAAATGCCCTTGTAGGGAAGGACTTTTGTGGCACCAGTGCTTGGGAACTGATCTAAGGGGTATTTTTGGGGTGTGGTACTGGAAATGTATATCAGTGTTTGGCCCTCAAGGATGTGGGAATTTCCTCTGACCTTAAATACCCAAAAAGCAGCAAAACTGGAAATGTTCACCCCTTTTGACTCTCAAGGAGAGTCTCAAGGATGTGGGAATTTCCTCTGACCAAAGGAAATTCCAATATTCAAAAAAAACGAAATTCCAAAGGAATTTCCAAAGGAAATTCCAATATTCAAATTCCAATATTCAAATAATTCAATTATCCAAAAAAAACCCCAGCGAAACAGCCTCAGAGAGCTGTGAAAATGTCTTCTCCAAGCCTGCTGCCCAAGGATAATTTGGATATTCAAGGATCTCAAGGATAATCGAGGATAATTTGGGAGAGGCTCAGCCTCAGTGAGAGCACAGAAACACCAAAGACAGAGCAGAGCCCGTTGGGTTTGGTCAGACATGGAGCTTTCTCCTTTATTTCTGCATTTACATCACCAGCAGAGCCCTGTCCTGTCTGAGTAGGAATCACCATCATCACCATCATCATCACCATCATCATCATCATCATCATCATCATCATCATCATCACCACCATCATCATTCCTGGGGCTTTGCTGACCAAGACTGGATCCAAACAGTTCCTGCACACCCCAAGGCCTGGCTGGAACCCCCAGGGAAGCACAGGGTGAGGGTTCCAGAAGCCCCTGAGCTCCATCCTGGGGGAAAATGGGGGTCCCAGGGGGGTCCTGGTGTCTCCAGGGCTGGGGCAGGCAGGGAGCAGCTCCATTCCTGTGGGAATTTGGGCTGGGAGGCCCCTGGGGAGGGCAAGGAGGCACAGGGGGGACAGAGGTGGCCTCAGGAGGGTCCAGCTGGCACCACACAGCCTGGCTCAGGGCCGGGGGGATTCAACATCCAAGCTGAGGAGGAGGAGGAGGAGGAGGAGGAGAATATTTTCATGTTTTGGAGCATAAAAAGGAGGTGGTGCAAGGTTTTGCTGGACCTGCTCAAGGGCAAAACAGTGAGACCTGGAGGGGGCTGATTTTATCTCCTCACACACATCCTCAAAGCCCTCAGTGCTTTTCCCAGCAATTCCATCCCTTTTGTCACATCCTTTTTGCCACATCCTGCCTTACCACGCCAGCCCCTTCCCCCTCTGGTCCTTATAGGGGGGAAAAAAAAATTAAAAATCATCATAAAGTGACACTTCAAGTGCTCTGGAGTGACCAACATTCAGCCCCAGGAGCTTTGGGTGAGGTGTTGGGTTAAAAAGCCAGGGGTCTCTGCAAAGGGATGAGCCAGGAAGGAGTTTTGAGGTGGGACCTCCCTCAGCAAGGTGCTGCAAGCAGGAAAAAGTGGGGGGAAGCCATTCCAAAGCTGCTTGGATAGAGCAAACCATGAAAAGGAGCTGCTGGGTCTTGGTTTTCAGCATTTGAGGGCTCTCATTCCCATTTCTCCCCCTGCACTGCATGGACTGAACCCCTCAGCTTGTCCATGGAGAGGGAAAATCACCTCAGGGAGATCATGGAATGCTTCTCCAGCCCTGGATGTGATTCATCTGTCCAGGGGGCAAATACAAAAATATTATCCTGAGCAAAAAAAGCTGTGGCAGTAATTCTCACTGCAGGGGAAAAAAAAAATATAAAATACATGAACTACAGCATATAAATCAATTTTGGTTTAAGGGAATTAAGAAAAACCACCACAAACTAGAAAAGCACCCAGCACCTATGGCATCTAATCAATCTTCTATTACTAGGATGGATTTGCTTTTTATTTCTTAATTCCAAAAGGTGGCTGGAGGGGCACTTGAACGGGCTGGAAAACCTCCCTGTGCTCCTCCAGCAGCTCTGGGGAAATCCTGCTGGGGCTTTTGGGCAGGTGAGGAGCAGGGCTGAGCTTGGAGGACCCTGGGGACATGAGGTGCCACCAGGGGATGTGACTCAAGCAGGAGCTGGGTGTCCCCAGGGTGGAGAGGGAAGAGCTTTGGGGCATCCAGAAGGGTTTGAGAGCTCTGGGGACAAGGGGACAGCTGCCTAGCACGGGGTGGTGACACAATTCCAGCTCTGGGAAAATTCTGCTGGGCTTTTTTGGGAGGTGAGGAGCAGGGCTGAGCTGATGGAGGAGCCTGGGGACATGGGGTGCCACAATTCCCAGCTCTGGGAAAATCCTGATGGGGTTTTTGGGCAGTGAGGAGCAGAACTGAGCTGATGGAGGAGCCTGGGGACATGGGGTGCCACAATTCCAGCTCTGGGGAAATCCTGATGGGGTTTTTGGGCAGGTGAGGAGCAGGGCTGAGCTGATGGAGGTCCCATCTCACCAGGGATGTGACCCCAGGGTGGAAAGGAAATCTGGAGCTTGGGATGAGCTTTGGGTTATCCAAAAAGGTTTGAGAGCTCTGGGGACAAGGGGACAGCTGCCCAGCCAGGGGTGGTGACACATTCCCAGCTCTGGGAAAATCCTGATGGGGTTTTTTGGGCAGGTGAGGAGCAGAGCTGAGCTTGGAGGACCTTGGGGACATGAGAGGCCACCAGGGGATGAGACACAAGCAGGAGCTGGGTGTCCCCAGGGTGAAGAGGAAATCTGGAGCCTGGGAAGAGTTTTGGGGTGTCCATCTTTGGGGCAGGACAGCTCTGGGGACAAGGGGACAGCTGCCTAGCAGGGGTGGTGACACAATTCCCAGCTCTGGGGACAAGGGGACAGCTGCCTAGCCCGGGGTGACACAATTCCCAGCTCTGGGAAAATCCTGATGGGGATTTTGTCAGATGAGGAGCAGGGCTGAGCTTGGAGGACCTTGGGGACATGAGATGCCACCAAGGGCTGTGTCCCCAGGGTGGAGAGGAAATCTGGAGGCTGGGAAGAATTTTGGGTAATCCAGAAGGGTTTGAGAGCTCTGGGGACAAGGGCACAGCTGCCTAGCAGGGGTGACACATTCCCAGCTCTGGGAAAATCCTGATGGGGTTTTGTTGGGAAGGTGAGGAGCAGAACTGAGCTGATGGAGGTCCCATCTCACCAGGGATGTGACCCCAGGGTGGAGAGGAAAATCTGGAGTCTGGGAAGAGTTTTGGGTTATCCAGCAGGGCCTGAGAGCTCTGGGGACAAGGGCACAGCTGCCTAGCAGGGGGTGGTGACACATTCCCAGCTCTGGGGACAAGGGCACAGCTGCCTAGCAGGGGGTGCCACCCAAGCATCCACAATTCCCAGAGGGGCAGAGCAGCCGGGGGGACGGGCAGGGCACAAGGAGGGAGAAGTCCCGGTGTGCTGAGGGCAGGGCCATGGCTGCCCTGCCCTGGGGGAGCAGGCGGGTGGGCAGAGCGGGGACATCGGTGACAATCTCAGCGGAGCTCTCCTCTCACCGCAGCGGCTCAGGGCGCCTCGTTGGAGGTGGCTCCGTTGCCTTTGTTGACGTAGAAGGGGCGATAATGGGACTGCAAGGGAGAGAATTTGGGGCACGTCAGTCCGAGCCCTCCTTTTCCCTTCCCATCCACCCTCATCTCACTAATTCCTGCCTCGGTGCTGCAAGGAATTGGATTTTTGAATTGTTTTTCATGATGCGGCTTATTTATTTTATTTTTATGTAGTTCAATCTATAAAGTTTGTATTTTTATAATTTAAAGTTTGTATTTTTTTTTTAATTTAAAGTTGGTATTTTTATAATTTAATTTTAAAGATTTTAAATCATTTAAATTTTAAATTAATTTAAATTAATTTAAATCAATTCAAATTAAATTTAATTAATTAAATTCTACTAATTTAACTCTACACTTTTAACTATAAGACTTTAAAAATATTTATTAATAAAATACTATATAACAAAATGTTTCTATTTTAACTTAATTTTAAAGTATTTTATTTTATTTTTATATCGTTTAATCTGTTTTTATAATTTAATTTTAAAAGTTTAAAATGAATTAAAATTAATTTAAATTAAATATAATTAATTAATTAAATTCTACTAATTTAACTCGACACTTTTAACCATAAGACTTTAAAAATATTTATTAATAAAATACTCTATAATAAAATGTTTCTATTTTAACTTAATTTTAAAATATTTTATTTTACATATTTATATAATACTATAATTTTAATTTGTTATGTTATACTATAGAAATAGTATATTTATATATTTATATTATACTATAATTTTTAATTAGTTATGTTATAATATATAAATAGTACATATATTTTATATAAATATTATCCCTGACTGCACAATCTCCAGCCTGGCTGGGAATATCCCCCCATCATTGAAGGAATAACCATGGAATTCAGGGAGAAAAATGGGGGGTTTAATATCCCCCCATCATCAAAGGGGAATTCAGGAAAAAATGGGGGTTTTAATGTCCAGTAGGGAATATCCTCCCAGAGCTGAAGGAATAACCATGGAATCCAGGGGAAAAAAATGGGGGTTTTAATATCCCCTCATTACTGAAGGAATAACCACAGAATTCAGGAAAAAATGGGGGTTTTTAATATCCCCCCCACCACTGAAGGAATAACCATGGGATTCAGGAAAAAATTGATGTTTTAAAGCCCAGTCTGCCTTGGGTTTGTTCTCAGGTGCAGAAGGTGGGAGAAACCCCCCAGGCCCCTTTTGGTGCAGCCCTATTGAACAGCAGGAAACACCAGAGCAAGCCCAGCCCATCTCCCTGCTCAATGTTCCCTTTTATCAACATTCTCTTCATCTTCTGGCTCTAATTTCCAACAGAATTAAGAGATGAAAGAGGGGGGCTTCATTTAAAACAGCTCCCTGGGTGTGAAAAAGACCTTCCTCCTTAAACAGCCCAGTCCTTAGTGAAAATTCATATTTACAGACCTTTTAGAATGCATATTACTTAAATGCACATTTAAAGGCTGGTTTAAAAGCCAGATTATTGGCCCAACAGACCATAAAAGCTCCTGCAGAGATACTGCAGTATGTATTTCTATTTTGGTGCTTTGAAATGCTTATATTTATCAGCTCAGTTGTTGGGTTCAGGGCTGTGTGGTGAATATTGGCTATAAAAAGGAAATGGTCATTATAAATGTGTAAAAAGGAGAGGAAGGGACACAGGAAAGGGATGGTGGGAGAAGTCACCCAGATTTTCTCTGTGGGGATTAAAGAAAAATCCCTGGGAGCACAAAGGATGTGGGGGATGATGTTTTAGAGGTCAAACCCGAGGCAGAAGGGGTGGCAGAGTTTTGCTGGTTTGCTGCAGCACCTTCAAAGGCTCCAGGCTGGATTTCCTGGGAGAATCTCCCAAGGAACATCCCTTCCATGGGAATTCTCCTCCTGGGGAGCCTTGAAAATGGGGCAGATCTGGCTGCAGCCCTCAATTTCTACCTGGTGTGGTTTCCCTCAGTGTGGGAATGCTCTCTGCTCCTTACACCAAACAATAAATCATCTCTCAAAAATGTGCAACCAGAAATTAAAAAAAAAAAAAAAATAAATGAACAAAATGTTTCGTTTGTGGTGGCGAAAGCTCGACAAACTTAATCCAGATCATGCAAGGCCTCAATGCAGCACAGTGTGAATAAAGCCAGATTAGCTGGGTGCTCCTGGGGCAGTGTATTTGAGACTACAGGCCCTAAAAGGTCACTGGATCACTGCCCTGTGCCTCTTGTCACGGTCAGTGTGAAGCCAGGGGCTCAGAGGTGCTGTGGGGATTCCTGATCCCTCACCTGGGATGCTGCATTGGCCACTGCAGGACAGGATCACTTTGCTGTGGCTGTGTCTGGTGTCACTGACACTCTGTGGATGTCACAGAGTGACACAGAGTGGGTGACAGGGAAAAGCGCTATCAGCGCCATTTTACAGCATTTGCACTGCCCCTAGCTCTGCATCATATTTTAGACCAAAACCTTTTCAAAAAATCATTTTTGCAGCACTGATTAGAGCTGTAAAATCTGGGGGGTGTTAACCTGCATCCTGAGCAGGAGCAGTGGGGCTGAAACTTTTATTTCCACATTCCCAAAGGACAGGGCGGGTGACAGAGTGGGTGACAGGGAAAAGTGCTATCAGTACCATTGTACAGCATTTGCACTGTCCCTATTTCTGCATCACATTTTAGACCAAAACCTTTTCAAAACATCATTTTTGCAGCGTTGATCAGTGCTGGGGGGGTTAATCTGCATCCTGAACAGGAGCAGTGGGGCTGAAACTTTTATTTCCACATTCCCAAAGGACAGGGTGGATGACAGGGAAAAGTGCTATCATTAGCACTTACATGTACCATTGTACAGCATTTGCACTGTCCCTATTTCTGCATCACATTTTAGACCAAAACCTTTTCAAAACATCATTTTTGCAGTGTTGATCAGTGCTGGGGGGGTTAATCTGCATCCTGAACAGGAGCAGTAGGGCTGAAACTTTCATTTCCACGCTCCCAAATGACCCATCCTTATTCCTGAAGCTCCCCAGAGAAACAAAAGTTATTCTTTTCCTTACCAATACAGACTGCTTGGAGGAGGATTTCCACGTCTGTGGCGTCACCTTTGCAGACTGGTGCCTCACTATGGAAGGGTAGGCTGTGACAACACAAAACACAGTCACACACACAGCCCCTGCCACTGCCACCCCCGCGCTGTCCCCAGGAGCAGCAGCAGGACTGGAAGTGCCACCTCATTAGCGTTGCATTGCTCAACGAGGAAATGCAGCCGTGCCCGGGGTGGGACACACAGACAGCCCGACAGACTGATGCCTCTGCCACCACCCAATCAGGCAGGGAAAGGCAGCAGAGAAGGGCCGGCTAATTAAAATGTCTGAGGAATGCAGAGCGGTGGAATGCAATCAGACCAATTAAATTCAGGCCGAGTCCCAAAGTCAGCGTTGTGGCTCTTGCAGAGAGCGCTGCAGGCTGTTTAATTAGTGCAGAGAGCTGAGCCTGGCCTTCCTGCAGCTCCTCCGGCAGCTTGAGGAGCCCTGACCCCCTTCCAGCCCCCCAGCAGTGTCACAGCCAATGCCACCATGGCCCAGCATCCCAAATTAATCACGCCTGACTCTGCTTGGCAGGTCCTGGAGCACCTGGATCCCACCCCTGGTGGGAAATGACAGCAGGGTGATGAGGTGGTGAATGAGGGTTTGGTTTTGGTGAGCTCCTGAATTCTTTTTTTTTAAGGTTATGCTGTTTGTGTTATTTTACAGTGATTAAACTAGAGGGGCAAATGGTGTCTTCCTCAAGAATCATCTAAAATTTATCCCTGCCCATTACAAACAAAATTTAAAATCCTGGCTCCCACCCCTGGTGGGAAGTGACAGCAGGGTGATGAGGTGGTGAATGAGGGTTTGGTTTTGGTGAGCTCCTGAATTCTTTTTTTTTAAGGTTATGCTGTTTGTGTTATTTTACAGTGATTAAACTAGAGGGGCAAATGGTGTCTTCCTCAAGAATCATCTAAAATTTATCCCTGCCCATTACAAACAAAATTTAAAATCCCTCCACCTGTTCCCTAAATAAAACTTGAATGGTTTTTAACAATCCTTGCTGCCCTGCTTCAGCAGAGTCACTCTGGGCAGGTGCCTCAGAGATTGGCAGGGAGGCCAAGGTGCTGCTCCAGGAAGGCAGAGCAGGATGAGGGGTTTGGGACCTCAAAGGTGCCAAAAGGCATCCAGTTGGGAATATCACTGAAGGAATAACCAGGGAATTCAGGGGAAAAAAAAATGGGGGTTTTAATGTCCACTTGGGAATATCCTCCTCAGAGGATAAGGATACCTAAGAGGTATTAACACCTCTTATTACCAGGAAGGCAGATTAGGGGGGTTTGGCACCTCAAAGGAGTGGGAGGAAGGCACAGCAGGATGAGGGAGTTTGGGACCTCAAAGGTGCCAAAAGGCGTCCAGTTGGGAATATCCCCCCACCACTGAAGGAATAACCACGGAATTCAGGGAAAAAAAAAATGGGGCTTTTAATGTCCACTTGGGAATATCCTCCTCAGAGGATAAGGTACTAATTCCTCTTATTACCAGGAAGGAAGATTAGGGAGTTTGGCACCTGAAATGGGGCAAGAAGGCAAATTAGGGGGGTTTGGCACCTCAGATGGAACAGAAAGGCAAATTAGGGAATTTGGCACCTCAAATGGGACTGAAAGCCAGATTAGGGGGGTTTGGCACCCCAAAGGGGGCAGGAAGGCAGATTAGGGAGTTTGGCACCTCAAACGGGGCAGGAGGGCATTTGAGGGGGGTTTGGCACCTCAAAGGGCGGGAGGAAGGGGAACAGTCAGTTCCTAGTACCGGTCTTAGTGAAGAGGCTCCCATCAGACTGTTTGCTGAAGTCACCGGGCGGATTCTGTCCCACCGAGGAGAACTGAAAAGGCAGCTTAGTGCCATTGCCTACTGGAAGATAAAGAGGTTTTTGTTATTCCACAGGGCTGCAGGGGGGCAGTTCCAAACAGCCCCGTGGCACTGCCTCCACCTGGCTCAGGGGGACACCAGCCCCTTGTGCCTCTGGTCCCTTTTTTCTCTCAGGGACCCGAGGCAGGTGAGGGCAGGCAGCTCTGTGTAGCCATGGTATTTTCTGAAAAATCCCTTTCCTTAGGATTGTTCCTCCTGAGAAGCTGAGAGGCCTCAGGAACAAAATGCAACCAATGGTTATCTGCTGCTGTGGAATGCAACAGGTGCATCTGGGATTGGGCTCATGTGGTTGTTTCTGATTAATGGCCAATCACAGCCCAGCTGGCTCGGACTCTGTCCGAGAGCCATTTCATTCCTTTTCTATTCTTAGCTGGCCTTCTGATGAAAACGTTTCTTCTATTCTTTTAGTATAGTTTGAATATAATATAATTAATAAATATATAAAAATATATATAAATATATAAAAATTCATAAATATATAAAATATATATAATATATAAATAAATATATAATATATAAATATATATAAAATATATAAAAATATATAAAAATATATAAAAATATATATAAATATATAAATATATTTTATATTAAAATATATAAAATATATAAAAATATAATATAATATAATAATAAATCAAGCCTTCTGAAACACAGAGTCAGCTCCTTGTCTCTCCCCTCATGCCGGGACCCCTGTGAGCACTGTCAGAGCTGTGTGTGGGTGTGAGGTGATGCCAGCCTCCAGGCAGGGCCCAGCCTTTCTCCTGAGAGCCCCAGAGTGCAGGTGTGGCTGGAGAGCAGCAGCTCCCCGGGGCAGGAGGGATGACTCCAGCACTGCCCTTCCTCCCAGCACTGCAGGCTTCCTCCAAACCATCAAAGCTTCCCCTCCTGGCCTCCTCGGGGTCAGGACGGAATCCGAGAGCAGGGAGATGAGAGGGACCCAGCCCTGGCTGAGGTGTGGCCCTGAGTCACCAGAGCTCCCCAGGCAGGGTGGCCCTGGCTGCTTCCAGGGAGCAGGAAAGGATGGACCTTGGAGGACCTTGGAGGAAGGAAGCAAAGGAGGAAAATGGGAAGGGAAAGGAAGATGGGGATCTGGGAAGAAAAGGCGTGAACGTGGGCCAGGCTGTGTCCTTGAGGACACAGGATATTCCAGCTGGGAATATCCCCCCATCATTGAAGGAATAACCAAGGAATTCAGGAAAAAAAATGGGGGGTTTTAATGTCTCCCCATCATTAAAGGAATAACCAAGGAATTCAGGGAAAAAATGGGGGGTTTAATGTACCCCCATCATTAAAGAAATAACCAAGGAATTCAGGGAAAAAATGGGGGGTTTAATGTCTCCCCATCACTAAAGGAATAACCACGGAATTCAGGGAAAAAATGGGGGTTTTAATCTCCAGCCTGGCTGGGAATGTCCCCCCATCACTGAAGGAATAACCACAGAATTCAGGGAAAAAAAGGGGGTTTTAATGTCCAGTTGGGAATATCCCCCCATCATTAAAGGAATAACTAAGGAATTCAAGAAAAAAATGAGGGGGTTTTAATATCCCCCCATCACTGAAGGAATACCCACAGAATTCAGGGAAAAAAAGGGGGTTTTAATGTCCTGTTGGGAATATCCCCCCATCACTAAAGGAATAACCACAGAATTCAGGAAAAAAAGGGGGGTTTTAATATCCAGGTGGGAATATCCCCCCATCACTAAAGGAATAACCACAGAATTCAGGAAAAAAGGGGGGTTTTAATATCCCCCCTTCACTGAGGGAATGACCATGGGATTCAGGGGGAAAAAATGGGGGTTTTAATGTCCAGTTGGGAATATCCTCCTTAGAGAACAAGGACACCTAAGAGGTAGGAATACCTCTCATTAATAAAAGGTGTGATAGAACGAAGCACCTCGTGCTTCTGAGACTGGCTGGGAGTACTTGGAATCTGCTCCTGCTTCTGCCACAACCTCCCCAGGGTGCTCTGAGTGTTCTGGGCATCTTTGCCAACCTCCTCCTGTGTTTCTGCACCTCCTTTCTCTGCGGCCAAGCAGAACCAGGGGTGCCTTTCCCTGGCTGGGCTGTGTGTGATAACCCAGCAGGGGCTGGCTCTGGGGTTTTTTAGGTGCCAGGGCAGCTGAGAGGGGCAGCAGGAGAGGTGGGTTAGTGAGGCAGAAAGCTGTGGCACGGGGGGTTAGATCCTCTCAGGCTGCAGGCAGAATTACCCGTACCAAGTGTTTCCTCGGTCGCTTGGAAGGAGGAAAATTCCCATGACCGTGGGTTGAAATTGGCTGTAAAACAAGAGCATCCAGTTCAGCAGTGGGCTCCTGACGAGGCTGTGCCTGGCACTGCTCTAGGAAAGGTCCCCACCGAGCTGGGAGCAGCCCCAGAGCAGAAATCAGGGCCCAGGCAGCAGAGGAGAGCCTGGGTTTTACCCCTGGGCGATGGGGAATGGGGAACAGAGAGAGAAGAACTCTTCTCCTGCAGTGAGCAGAGCTCCCAGTGCCACAGAGCTGCAGGTTTGGGTTTGGGTACTCCATGTGAGAGCTCTGCAGGCAGAGCTGGGGGTTCAGTGCTCCAGAGATACCAGGACAGGAACATTTCCCTGCCCTGTGTGTGCACCAGGACAGGAACATTTCCCTGCCCTGTGTGTGCACCAGGACAGGAACATTTCCCTGCCCTGTGTGTGCACCAGAACAGGAACATTTCCCTGCCCTGTGTGTCCCAGGACAGGAACATTTCCCAGCCCTGTGTGTCCCAGAACAGGAACATTTCCCTGCCCTGTGTGTGCACCAGAACAGGAACATTTCCCTGCCCTGTGTGTGCACCAGAACAGGAACATTTCCCTGCCCTGTGTGTCCCAGGACAGGAACATTTCCCAGCCCTGTGTGTGCACCAGGACAGGAACATTTCCCTGCCCTGTGTGTCCCAGGACAGGAACATTTCCCTGCCCTGTGCCAGGTGAGTGCCCTAGGCTCCCACCAGGACACACACTGTTGTGTAGGGGAGGCAATAAAGCCCTTTGAGCACCTAGTAAAGCAAAAAGAAGGATCCTTGGAGCTGCTCTGCTGCCATCCTGTGGACTGCTTCTCTGTCTGAGATGTGTTTCTGTGCACACAATTCTGTCTGAGATGTGTTTCTGTGGACACAATTCTGTCTGAGATGTGTTTCTGTGCACACAATTCTGTTTGAGATGTGTTTCTGTGCACACAATTCTGTCTGAGATGTGTTTCTGTGCGCACAATTCTCTCTCTGTGTGCCTGAGTCCCTTCTACTCTTCATCCCAGGGTGATTTTTCCAGCCTCCTCCTGGCTTTGGCCAAACTGTTTGACACACCAGGAGAAGAAAGCTCAGTGGAGAGGTCAGAAAGGAGCTGGAGCAGCTGGACAGATTGCTCCTCTGTCTTTGGGGCAGTGTTTGAAGTGTTTTATGCCCCTCTGCCTCATCCTGTCATCCCTGCAAGGAAATATTGGAGCATAGAATGGTTTGGGTTGGAAAGGACCTTAAAAATAATCTCATTCCAGCTCCTGCCATGGGCAGGGACACCTGGTTACTCCAAGCCCTGTCCAGCCTGGCCTTGGGCACTTCCAGGGCTCCAGGGGCAGCCAGAGCTGCTCTATGCCAGGGCCTCACCACTCTTGCAGGAAGAATTTCTTCCTAATATCCCATCTAAACCTCCTATCTTTCAGCTTGAAGCCATTTATTATGAAATTCAGGAGCAGTGGAAGCCTTGAATTTAAGCAGGGTTCAAACCCAATGGGTTCAGCTGGAATCCAAGCAGTTCCCCAGTCTGGGCTGCTGCCATCAGCACAGAGCATTCCTCAATTCAGCAAACAGAATTTCCACCGTGGCCTGGGGCAGAATCTGCAGTGACCCAGCCTGCAAACAGGGCGTGCAGCAAAGCTGCCATGAGATACTGAAGGATTCCAAGGCTGTGACACAATGCAGAGGGTGGTCCTCGGCTTTTTTCCCCCTCCTGTTTTTTGGGATTCTTGAACAGAGATGCAATCGGCTGCACTGCTGGACTTGGCTGCCACAGGGACAGGGCACAGGGAGCTCAGGAGAGCTCAGTGATGATGATGATGATGGGGATGGTGCATTATTCATGGGCTGATCCTTGGCCAGCCAGCCTGCGAGCCAAGTGGGTCACATCTCCTGCTTTGCCTACTGATTCATGCTGCTCCCAGAGTCCCCCCTGGAATGGTTCCAGCAGCTGGATCCTCCCTGAGCCCTTTCTCTGCTCCTTCCCCATCCAGCACAGGCAATCCTGGATCACCTGGACCCTCCCTGAGCCCTGGCCCTGCTCCTTCCCCATCCAGCACAGGCTCTGGGTGCAATCCTGGATCACCTGGACCCTCCCTGAGCCCTGGCCCTGCTCCTTCCCCATCCAGCACAGGCTCTGGGTGCAATCCTGGATCATCTGGATCCTCCCTGAGCCCTTTCTCTGCTCCTTCCCCATCCAGCACAGGCTCTGGGTGCAATCCTGGATCACCTGGACCCTCCCTGAGCCCTGGCCCTGCTCCTTCCCCATCCAGCACAGGCTCTGGGTGCAATCCTGGATCACCTGGACCCTCCCTGAGCCCTGGCCCTGCTCCTTCCCCATCCAGCACAGGCTCTGGGTGCAATCCTGGATTATCTGGATCCTCCCTGAGCCCTTTCTCTGCTCATTCCCCATCCAGCACAGGCATTGGGTGCAATCCTGGATCACCTGGACCCTCCCTGAGCCCTGGCCCTGCTCAATCCCCATCCAGCACAGGCTTTGTGTCCAACCATGGATCATCTGGATCCTCCCTGAGCCCTTTCTCTGCTCATTCCCCATCCAGCACAGGCTCTGTGTCCAACCATGGATCATCTGGATCCTTGCCCTTTCTCTGCTCCATCCCCATCCAGCACAGGCTCTGTGAGCAATCATGGCCTGCCTTGTTTTTGGCCAGAGTCACTTTGTTGATAGCAAACACAGAGTGAGTAATTGGGAAGGCAGCACTGTGTGTGTTTCCAGGAAAACAGGG
Source organism: Agelaius tricolor (assembly GCF_023055355.1). Classification (NCBI taxonomy): domain Eukaryota; kingdom Metazoa; phylum Chordata; class Aves; order Passeriformes; family Icteridae; genus Agelaius; species Agelaius tricolor. The sequence goes on along the minus strand of NW_027269289.1, from coordinate 6,415,814 downwards.
ATGTGGAGCTGGGATAAAGCATCCCCCAGCTCTGGACAGCCAGCAGGAGGAGGGGAATGGCTGTGCAGCCTCACTCTGCTCTGGACACAAACCACATGGACCTGGCAGGGCCTGGGGGTCCCTCCTGAAATGCTGGATCCCAGATCAGCACTCACTGACCATGCTGTGCCACTGCCAAAATGGCTTTTCCCTTCTTTTCCCCCTTCCTTTTTGCCAGGCTGGGCACTGTCCCCATCCCAGGGGATGGCACTGCCTGCTGCTCCTCCCTGCCACACCCCTTTAATGCCTTCGGGGCTGTTTCCACCTGAAAGCTCCAGATTTTGGGTAGAGATAAGCTCAGCTTGTGCTATGTTTAAAATTGATTTTCAGATTTCCCTCAGGGTTGGAAAGTTTTGGGTGCAGGGCTGAGTCTGGTCTCAGCAGAACTTCCCTGACAGCACAGGGCCTGCAAACCTTGAGGAAAGAGAGCAGAAAAACAAACTCAGGTCTAAAAAACCACCCCTCTGCCCCTGAACTCGGGAAGAGCCCTGCTGGCACAGAAACAGGAATGCCAGCCCCGCTCCAAACATCCTCAGGGAGCTGCCAGGCGTGGGCTGAGGGCAGAAAAGGGCAGAAAAGGGCAAAGTGGCAACCCAGACAAAGGGCTCAGTGTTGGGGTCTGGGTTATCCTCAGGAAACACCAGCACAGGGCAGGAATGTGCCCTCAGGGAGGGTCCCTGTCCCTGCCCACAGCAGCAGCTGGGAACACCTGGCAAACCCAGGCAGGGCTGAAATTCGGTCCCTTGCTTTGTGCCACCCTTCCTGTTCTTTTGTTTCTCGCCTTCCCCGGGCTTTCAGCACTCTCAGCTCCCTGCTCTTGATGCCACTTTAGGAATTCCAACTGGGATTTTGGAGCTGGATGTGTTGGAAGCGTTGGTTCACTCCAAAAATTCACCCTGCAGTGGCCACACTACAAATGGGACAAGCAAATCCCCAGGGCTCTTGCCAGAGCTCACAGAGGAGCTACAGACTCCTGATTTTTATTTTTTTTTTGGACATATTCCTCACTTCTTCTGTCCTTTCCCTGTAAGGAAAAATTATGTTTGGTGGTGAAAGTAAAATCTTAATGCAGCATTCACTTGATAGCACAGAGAGATAAGCTTTGGGTGGAGAAAAACTCTGATTTTATCCTGGAAATTCATGTAAAAACTCCCCTATATTCACTCTTGGGTAGAGTTCAGCCACTCCAGCTCTTACCCATAAAACTGATCACCTTTTCTGCCTGCTTTGAGGCAAAAGCTCTGTAACTGGAGAGAAAACGTGCAGAGGGATGGATCTGAGATGTGGAAAAGAGCAAATTTTGGGCTGGATCGTGTGAAGTTCCTTTCGTGAGGTGGAAGGGAGCCTGCCCAGCTGTGGGATGCCATCCTTACCTTTGGGAGACAGGAACATGGAGAATCTCTTCAGGTTGTCAGGCTGGTTCCACTCGTAGTTGTTCATCATGAACCGGTGATCCCCTGGGGACGGAGAGCAGGGCATGAATCACTGAATCACAGAGTTTATCACAGAATTAATCACAGAATCACAGTCACAGAGCCACAGAGTCACTGAATCACTGAATTTATCACAGAATTAATCACAGAATCACAGTCACAGAGCCACAGAATCACAGTCATTGAATCACTAAATCACAGAATTGCAGAATCACAGAGTCACAGAATTGCAGAATTGCAGAATCACAGAGTCACAGAATCACAGAGTCACAGAATTGCAGCATCACAGAGTCACAGAGTCACAGAATTGCAGAATTGCAGAATCACAGAATCACAGCATCACAGAGTCACAGAATTGCAGAATCACAGAGTCACAGAATTGCAGAATCACTGAATCACAGAATCACAGAGTCACAGAGTCACAGAACTGCAGAATTGCAGAATCACAGAGTCACAGCATCACAGAGTCACAGAATTGCAGAATCACAGAGTCACAGAATTGCAGAATCACAGAATCACAGAATCACAGAATTAATCACAGAATCCCAGAATGATGGGGTTGGAAGAGACCTCCAAGATCATGGAGCCCAACCTATGCCCTCACACCTCACCCAGACCATAGCACCCAGTGCCATGCTCAGTCTGTTTTTAAACACATCCAGAGATGGTGATTCCACCACCTCCCTGGGAAGAGCATTCCAGTGCTTCATTATTCTTTTGGTGAAAAATTTTTCCCCAATATCCAACCTATCCCTTCCCTGCCATAGCTGGAGCCTGTGTGCTCTGGTTCTGTCAGAGACCAACCCCACCTGTCTGCACCTCCCTTCAGGAAGGTGCAGAGAGCAATAAGGGCACCCCTGAGCCTCCTCTCCTCCAGGCTGAACAGCCCCAGTTCCTCACAGGGTTTGTGTTCCCAGCCCCTCACCATCCCTGTGTTTGAGCATCTCCACGTCCTTCCCAAACTGAGGGCCCAGAACTGGACACAGCACTCCAGGTGTGGCCTCACCAGCTCCAAGCACAGGGGCAGAGTGACCTCCCTGCTCCTGCTGGCCACACCACTCCTGACCCAGGCCAGGGGCACAGTGACCTCCCTGCTCCTGATGGCCACACCACTCCTGACCCAGGCCAGGGGCAGAGTGACCTCCCTGCTCCTGCTGGCCACGCCATTCCTGACCCAGGCCAGGAGCCTTTGGCCACTCTGCTGGCTCATGCCCAGCTGTTGATCACCAGCACCCCCAGGTCCAGGGAGCACAGGGATGCACTTTGGGGCTCTTTAATCCCCCTGGGGCATCTTTGCCTGGCAGCTAAAGCAGTTCTGGAGCTGGCCAAGGTCTAAAATAAAAGGTTTCTTCAGAGGCAGAGCCCAGGTGAAGCATTTGACCTCACAGCAAACACAGAAACTTCTAAAATCCATAGGGAGATCTGAGGGTTGAGGCATTTTCCTACCAAAATGCTGTTGTGTGGCATTTTAAAAATTACTCCCAAAGTTTGAGTTTGGCTCCTGTTGTGTGTTCAGCCTAGCACAGCCTGGCTGATGGAGAACTGCCACTCTTTAGAGCTCCAGAAATCACTTCTGGGAGGGTTCCACGGGTTGGCCTCTCCAGTTCTTATAGAGAGATGCTAAAGCTGAGCTTCAAACAGCTCTAAACTCATGGGCAAGGGGGGCTGGTTCAGGTTTCATGGATCAGACTTACACCTACACAGCCCGGGTTTGGGTTTCTGGCACTGACTCACAGGAAATGAGGCTTTATCACCACACTTGCTGATAAAAACATTCTTTGGAGGCCTCTGCAAACCCATTGTTCTCTGCAAGGAAGTAAATTCAGTTTTCATGTTTAAATAGCTCCATTCTTTGATTCTCAAGTCACTGAACAAACTTTTATTTCTCCCATTCCTTTCAGTGCTATTTAAGCTCCCTGGTTATTTGTCTCCTCACCACACAGGTACCTGTTATGACAACTAAAAGGACATGGATTCCCTTTGGAGTCTGCTATTAAGCAGCTTTCATTCCATTAATATAATATTTCTTCCTGGGAAGTTTTTTTTTTTTTTTACAGTGGAAGATCAAGCCAGCTGCAAATGAACCTGTTGCAGTGACTCAGGGGGAGTCTGAGTTAATAACTCCACAGTTCCTTAATGGATTTAATTCCCTGGCAGCCACTGGATGCAGAGTGCTGCCCTCTTTCATCTGTAACCGTGGCTTGGAGAAGGGAGAGCTCTGAAGCTCCTGGGACTCACCATAAATAACATTTCCCAGCTTTTCATTAGGGCAGAATCCAAGCTGAGTTCCTGGTAAAGCTCCTGGAAGCACCCAGGTTTCTGGCAGGAGTTTAAAAACTATTTTGGCACTTGGATTCCATGGATTTCACATAAAAACAAGGGCTTCTGGCATCTATAACATGGAGGGGACCCCAATTAAAATAATCAAGAAGTAATCAGGCTTTATCCTGAGCTACCCCAACTGAGGGGCTGCAGAACCTTGTTGGGTTTTAAAAATGCTCAAGGAAAATGCTCCAGGACCAGCAAAACCCAGCAGATGGAAATTCTGCACAGCTTCAGGTGAACAAAGAAAGAAAAATGCACAGAAGTGATTTTTGCATCTGTTTGTCATCTATTGATATTGAGGTCTTGTCAAATTTCTCAGTAATTCTGGAGCATGTGGAGTGTTGGGAATTCTAATAGGAATGTTGCAGTGATGGAAAATGAGAAATGTTCAATTTCTGGTGCTACTTTAAAGACAGGGAGAGCTTTAAAACCTGCATCTGGCTGTGCATCCTGAGCACTCTCGGATCCCTGACCTCCCTGAAAGGTTTGTCCAGAAGGATCTGGTCCATTCAATTCATGTCTGATGGAGAATGATGGCTCTGGGCAGTGTAATTATTAATACAGGAGGGGTCTCCAGTAAATACTGTGAATTTGAGAGAATTATCAGAGATCTTGCAGATCTGCAGCAGAGCTCCTCAGCTCCTGTGTTGCATGAGCTGTCCTTGAGGTTATTCCTGCACCTTTTGGCCTCCCACATCCTCCTGGAAGAGCAGGGTGCCACTTATCCTGAGCTCACCCACTGCTGCCCTGGTATTGGGCTTCCTCAGTGGCTGGGAGATTACATCCAGGTGAGATAAGCAGGTGAGGTAACCACTCATTGGCATCCCTGCTGTCCCTGGACAACCATCCAGGTGAGATAAGCAGGTGAGATCACCACTCATTGGCATCCCTGCTGTCCCTGGACAACCATCCAGGTGAGATAACCAGTGATTTCCATCCCTGCTATCCCAGGATAACCATCCAGGTGAGATAACCACTCATCCCTGTTCTCCTGGACAACCATCCAGGTGTGATAACCAGGTGAGATCACCACTCATCCCAGTTCTGGACAACCATCCAGGTGAGATCATCACTCATCCCTGCTCTCCCTAGAGAACCATCCAGGTGAGATCACCACCCATCCCTGCTCTCCCAGGATAACCATCCAGGTGAGATAACCACTCATCCCTGTTTTGCACAACCATCCAGGTGAAATAACCAGTGATTTCCATCCCTGCTCTCCTGGACAACCATCCAGGTGAGATAACCACTAATCCCTGCTCTCCTGGAGAACCATCCAGGTGTGATAACCACTCATCCCTGCTCTCCTGGAGAACCATCCAGGTGTGATAACCACTCACTGCCATCCCTGCTGCCAGAGGTCATCCCCTGGGATTGGGCAACGTGCCCAGGGTTACAAAGGTCTGCAAGTGCAGCACAGCCCCGTTGTGGTGCCCTGTCCTGATCTCAGGTGTGAGCCTGATGCAAGACAAGTCCTTTATTCACAGCTAATTGTGAGGAAGTGGGTTATAAAGTTAAAAGATTGGTTTTGCCGATGTGGTGGTGGCTGTGACCTCTCTGCTCACCTCAAACACCACTGAAGTGAACACCCTGGGTCAGGGCAGGCAGGAAAGCTGTCCCAAGTGGAACAGGGAACATTATCAGAATCATTCCAGCTCAAGTTATAACTGAACACCCAAATGGAGCCATTTTTTACTTGGAAAATTACATTTTCAAATATTTCCTTCTCAGTGGCAGGTGCTTGCAGGGTATTTCAGTGCTGAAACCCTGCACTTGTAATGTTTGATGTCACACCAGCACCCTCCATGTGCTGAGCGTACAAATGGGGTTTCAAACCTGCCATCCCACATTTCACCTGTGTGAATTCACCCTTCACTGAGCAGCCTCAGCAGATCTGTGGAGTTTCCCCTCCTGGAAAATGTCCTGCTAAACTTCCAGGGCCTTGCTGGGGCCTGGCACAGGGCAGGAGGGAAGGGTGGCTGCTCTTGACTCCACACTTTAAATCCCAAACATGAAACCCTAAAATGAACCAAAAATCGGGGAAGTGGGGCCAGTTTGGTGTCCTGTATGAGATACCCTAAACCCCTGGCAGTTCAGCTGATTCCACCCCACTCTGATATTCCAGAATTCACATTCTTCTAACTCTCATCTTCCAGAATTAATTCCAGCTACAGGAGTCGCTTCTCCCACTTCCCCCGCCCAGGTCTTTGCTTGCTTTCTTCCTCACCAGGAGTGCTCACCATCCTCACCACCCCTGAGCCTGCCCTCCAGGGAAGCAGGGAGGGGAATATTTGGGATGTTTTACCGTTCTCCATGTGGTTCCTCTCGATGAAGTTGCGGCCCAGGTCTGCCTTGCAGATCTTCTCCACGTGCCTCATGCAGACATTGAGGAGATCATCCCTGAGCAGCCCCATGGATGGGCTCATGCTCTCCCCTTCCAGCAGCACGCTGTAGGTGGGGAGGGATGGAGGGGGCACATAATTCCTCATCAGAGCCCCAAATTCCTGCCAGAGAAAGGGATTGCATGAAAGAGGAGCATAAAGGTGTGGAGGCTGAATCGGAGGGAGCTGGTTGGTGTTGGAATCCGAAAGTGGAAAGGTGTCATGGACATGTTTTATAAAATCCTTTCCTTAGGATTTTTTCCTCCTGAGAAGCTGAGAGGCCTCAGGAACAAAATGCAAACAATGGTTATCTGCTGCTGTGGAATGCAACAGGTGCATCTGGGATTGGGCTCATGTGGTTGTTTCTCATTAATGGCCAATCACAGCCCAGCTGGCTTGGACTGTCTTGGTCAGTAACCAGCCTTTGTTATCATTCTTTCTTTTTCTATTCTTAGCCAGCCTTCTGAGGAAATCCTTTCTTCTGTTATTTTAGTATAGTTTTAATATAATATATATCATAAAATAATAAATCAAGCCTTCTGAAACATGGAGTCAGATCCTCGTCTCTTCTCTCACCCTGGGACCCCTGTGAACACGGTCACAGAAAGGAGAGCAGGGAAGGTGGGCAGGGAGGTGTTCTGTCCATGGTTTGCAGCCATCCATACAAACCAAAGGCATGTCCAGGTCCATTCCTCACCCACCAGAGCAGAGACAGCTCCAGATGTCCCCATGAATCCCTGCCCTGGATGGGAACTGGGGAAGGCTCACATTGGGGCATACAAGCCACAGAGTGTTTTGGACCTGATTAGCACAAGAGATCTGATAATCAGCATGCCTTGGCAAGAACAAGCAGAGCATTGAGGATGGAATCAAGACTGAGGGCTGAATCAAGACTGGCTGACAGGAAAAGAAGAATCAACTTCTGCAAGCAAGAGATGTTGCAGAGTGTAGAAGTTTGTTTATGTGATGATTAACGCAATTATTGTAGTAAAAAATTACTAGCCTAGAATAGTATATAAGCGTGTGTAGTCCACAAAAATATTGGATTCTGATCATCACTCAGTCTCTCACCATTGCTGATAGTTCACACATGGATTGTCTTTGGGACAAATGCCATCCTCTCAAGGACAAAGGGAAGGGCAATGAGAGTATATAATAATATATAAGCATATGTAGGGCACAGGAAATTTGGATTCTGACCACCACTCAGTCTCTCACCATTGCTGACAGTTCACACATCTCACACTTGTTTGGGATTGTCTTTGGGACAAGTCCTGTCCTCACAAGGGCAAAGGAAAGGGAAATGGGGTCACCTGCAGGAAGAGCACGGAGTCACTGATCTGGTGGATCTGCTCCCTGTTCTCCTTGTCCTCCCGCAGCAGCTTCGCCCTCTCCTCCAGCTCGTCCACGATTTCCTTCACGTTCTCCGAGGCAATCTTCTCCCTCTGATCCAGGGCAGCCTTCACCTCATCCCTCTGCCTCTCCAGGTCACGGATCAGCTCCTTGAAGTGCTGGTCCACCGTGGCTTTCTCGTTGGTGGTGTAGTTCTGGGTGGGGAAGGGGCAGAGAGAGGAGGCAGCGGGAAAGAGGAGCAAGCAAATATTAAAATTTCACTGAGTTCTTTGCTAACAGAGAAACACAGAGGGGCAATAAATCCAAGGATTCAGCATTTAGAGTATGGAAACTCCAGCTAGGCAAGTCTCAGCTGCAGGAAAGTTGTGCCAAGAGAAGCAATACCTGTTCCTGCAATATTCACATGGATGCAATCCAAAAGGGCCACTGCCTTCCCAGCGGTAAGAGCACATCTCCCATTTCAATTCATGCACTCACAGGTGACATTTAAAAACACTCTGTCACCTTCTAAATCAGGGCTCTGGCTCCTGGATTATTTGAGAACCAAATTCCCACTATTTCAAAGGATGAAAGATGCTGAAACTCTTTTTACAAGCCTGACCTCGAGGTGCCTCTGAAATATTCCTGAGAAGGACTGGGGATGTAACTATATTGAGAGTCAGAATTTCTGGGTCAGGTTTCCAATAATAATAATAATAATAATAGTAATAATAAAGCAGATGAAAAGCAGAGCTGGTGAGCCAATGTGCTTGCACCACATAAAAGGGAGAAGAATGGCTTTGCCTGTTAATATTATGCAAATTTTCTGGGGTGTCTCCAACTTGTGCTTTCACTGCTTTATTCAGTTAGGCTATAAATGAAAAAAATAATACCATGACTCTATTCCAACCCTTACCACAGTGCAAGAATTACAAAGGAGCCCTCTCTCAGCATGGAAATAAGCTGTTCCACCATAAATACGATATTTGTGTGGGTAAATTCATCTGCTCCTGCTCTCTTATCTCAGTTTGGGCCACCCAGAACCCTCCTGCAGGTTATTTGTGGATTTTGTTTCTAAATCTGCCTGGCTACTGGTGATGGAAGGGCCATAAAGGACCTAAAAAAGGAGCCAGAGCAGGGAGGTGCCTTGGTTTTGCATCAGGGCTGCATCTCCCCACAGGGAATGTCGCAAGATGACTTCAGTGGGAGTTGTTGTTTCCAAGATTTGGCTCGGAGTTTGGGCTGGGGATGAGATAAGGGCTGGGGAAGGGATGGAGTGGGGAAGGGATGGAGGGATGTGGGAGAGGAGGGGAGCAGGAGCCGGGGCTTACAGGAGGGAGAGGGGAACTGGACCCCCCAAACGCACCTTGATGCGGTCCCTCTCCTTCTGCCACTTGTCCACCTCATCCTCCACCTCGATGATCTTCAGCTGCAGCTGCTCCTTCTGCAGAGACAGCTCTGTCTGTGGGGAGAGGAGAGGAGAGGGAGCCTGGTGAGCTGGGGTTGAGCTGGCCCCTTCCACCAGCCCTGCTGTGTCACTCCTGCACCGAGAATGACACAGGGACAGGTGAGAGGCAGGACTGCAGAAAGAGCAAAGGTTTTATTCAAGAGAACTGCGTGGTTTTTATGGAGTGATATCATATATTCTATTTGATTGGCTACTTAACAAAAACACCTTCCTCACACACCGTCCTTGTGTGGAGACCAAGTAGAACAACACCACCTGCAGATTGTTTGTACTTAACAAGTTACACATCCTTACAACTCCCTGAAAGTTCTCACAAGCCACTGTGAGAAACCCTTGCCATTTCTCTGTCCCACAGCATCCTGTCCTAGGGTGAGTTGTGATGCTGTATCCCCATTCCTGTGTTCTGTTCATGCTGGATATCATGTTCTGTGCCTTCCACACTGGCTCTGCAGAGCGAATGTTTTGGTTTGGTTTTGCTCTCAGCTGCTCCCCCACGGCTGGCAGGACACACAGACAGGGCAGTGCATGGTGCTGCTTTTGCTTTTTGCTTTGCTTTTTGCTTTGCTTTTTGCTTTGCTCTTGCTCCTGCTTTGCTCCTGCTTTGCTCTTGCTTTTTGCTCCTGCTCATTAGTTAGTTTAGCTAAGCAGCCCAAATTTTCCCTGGACTGTTTCTCCTTTCCCTTTTTTGGGCCTACTTGAACCTGCTCCGGACTGGGGCCTGGCAAACACCCAGAGTTTGCACCTTGTGGCTGCAGCAGCTGCCCCAGCACAGGAGGGACTGAGAACAGAGTGACCACCCCCAGAGAGACCTTCTGAATCTGTCATCATTTCAGAGCAGTGACAGTGGTGTCACCTGGTATTGTTCATTCTGTGTGCTGGGGGTGCTGTGCCTGTTAAATAAACAGGTTCTTTCCACTTCTCTCCGAGAAATCTTTCCCAAACTGGTTGGTGTGGGTTTGCTTTCTGGAGGAGCCCCCTTTTGAGGTTTTTCTCCCAAATTTTCCCTAAACCAGGACACATCCACGCTGCTGTGCTGAGCAGAGCAGAGCAGCAGGGAGGTCCAGGCTGCAGAGGGCATCCCGTGCTGCCAGCGGGCACCGTCCCAGCAGATTCAGCTCCCTCAGCAAAGCAGCAGCACCCACCTCCCAGGCTGCCTTTAATCACATGGGAGTCATGAGCTGCAGGGGAAGGGAGCTGTTTCAAAATTCAGCTGTGTGTGCAGAGCAGGGCCCAGCCCAGGGTGTGCCTGTGCAGCAATAACAGTTTTCATGTAATTACGGAATGACGTTTGACGAGTGTTGCAACAAGAGGATGATGCCTCCGGCAGGAATTCTGTTTAGACAGGATTGTGGATTAATTTGCTCTGAATTGAGAGCTTTCATGTAGCGATGGAGCTGGGGAATGCTTGGAAAAAAAAAATTGAAAAGGGGAAAAAAAAAAAAAAAAGGCCACAAAAGGAGGAGGGAAGAGGTGTAGTCAACCTGCTGGGCTGAGATCAGCAACTTCACTGGGATCATTTGCATTTTGTTGTGCAGTGGCTTCCCAGAGAGGCTCAGAGCTGAGACCTGCACAGGAATTTGTGGCAGTTCAGACCATGCACGGTTTCCCTGGGTCATTTTTTCCCAGAGAGGCTCAGAGCTGAGACCTGCACAGGAATTTGTGGCAGTGCAGACCATGCACTGTTTCCCTGGGTCATTTTTTCCCAGAGAAGCTCAGAGCTGAGACCTGCACAGGAATTTGTGGCACTGTTTCCCGGGATCATTTTTTCCCTGGATCAGCCCTGGGCCTGGATGTTGGCAAAGTTTTGCCCCGTTAACTCCAGCAATCCCTCCCTATGTCGTTCCCATTCTCCATCCCTGCCCCACAGATCCTGCTCCAGCCTTTTTGGGGGCATTTCTGCATTTCATGTGTGTGCAGGTTGGCCTCAGCCATGGCTGGAGGCAACCTGGCTGTGGGACACCCAGCCCAGAGCTGTTGAGGAATCTCAGAGCTGGCAGAAATTCCGTGTTCTGTCATGTCAGGAGAGTCCTGAGAACCTGCTGGTCGCGTGGGATCTTCTGCAAAATCATTAAATTAACCCAAACCACTGAAATTCAGGCCAACAACTAGAGGCATGGATGGATAAATCCACTCTCACACTCCAGCTGTCCGTCCAAGAATGCAGTGGAACATGAAGATCTGGCTCTTTATTGATCAGAGTTTGAGGGTTTTCGGTTCTGCACTGGAAATGAAGAGCGGGGAAGAGGCTGTGAACCAGCCCAGACAGGAGCTCTTGTGCTGATGCCAGCCAAGTGTCTGAACAGCCTCTGGAGCTGGAATCCAGCACAGCTGCTCTGAGAGCCAACAACTGTTGGCTGCTCCAACTCAGAAAATCTCTGTTTGTGGAGGGACAGTGGCTGGATGGTGGTTTTGTTGCCTTATAAAACGCAGGAAAAGTGGGCAGAAAAAAGGGAAGTGTTCTCAGAGGTGTCTCAGTGCCACAAAAGCTGCATCCTCACGTTGTTCTTAGGAGTTAGGAGAGCACTAAATATTACCCACACACCCTCAGCAGTGGCCTGAAGGCTGCCATGGGCTGATTCTCACCCTCTGCAGGGGTTCAGGGCACACAGGGAAGGATTTTGTGGCACAGCTTCACCAGGGAGCCCACACTGGCTTCCAGATGAGAAAATCTGCCCTGCTACTGATGGAAACAACAAAGAGAGGAGTTTGATCCCATAATTTTCACATTTTCAAGAGAGTGACTCGGAGGAATTCCTGCTGGTTTCCATTCCCATGTGCAGGGGGAGATGTCCTGTGCATGGAGACTCTGCACAGCAGGGACATGCAATGAGATGAAAATGTTTGAGATCCGTTTATCCACTGCATTAACCAATGTGAGAAATTACACCCAAATTCCAGGGATTTCCTTGAGCCACAAAGCTGCATGCAAGTGGCATTGATTGCTTGTGAAGTTGTAAAAATCTCACCTCCAGAGCAATTATTTCCCTCCTCATCCCCAAAAATCAGGATATCCTTATAAGAATGGTAGTAAAATCCTACAGAGAAGGACTGAAAGGAATTTTTGGGGAAGAGCAGAACTTTCACAGCCAGGTAGACACTCCCAAACTCAAGGGATTTGCAGAGAAAATGACAGGAAAAAAAAAAAAATCAGGTGATGGCTGGAAGGTGGTGATAACAATATTATGCTTTTATGGTCCTTTTTAATTAAGATGGGTCTCCAAGGAATTTTGGGAACTATTATTTGTAAAAGTGCTCGTGACTCCCAGCAGTTCAAACACCCCCAGAAAGGTGGTGTGGGATGGAGCAGCCACTCAGGAGCAGAGGCACACAACAATTTGGAGCAGGTTTATGACTTGCAAATGGAAATTACAGAGATGGTCCCAATGGCCAGGATGCAAATCCCACACTCAGCCAGACCTGGCAAAGGGGAAACACCAGCACAGAGTGCAGCAGGGGCAGGGGAGGTGAAGGGAGGTGGGATTGTGGGGTGCTGCATGAAATTAAATAAATACTACGAAAAAACCACCCTAAATACAGGGGAAGATGTTAAAGAGAGGTGCAGGGAGAGTCTGGAATAGTGGAAGCACTGGTGGCATGGGCAGAAGGGTTCAGGAAGGGTTCTCTGGAGGTGGAGCACAACACCAAGGGGTCAGGAGGTGATTTCCTGATGGTTTTAAGACCTTTTTATGTCTGGGAGGTTGCTTTGGCTGCCCATGTATATCACAGATAAACAGTCACAGAATGGGGCCACAGGGGTTAGGGACAGGCAGCACCTCAGCTTCACTCCCCAAGAGAAAACTCCCATCTGTCTTCACGTTTCTCAGATTTTCCAGGGTCAGAAATCCTTGAGGGACCCTCTAGAACAAATCCATTGGAGAATTTGGGGTCCTCCAGAAGATCCCATTGAGAGATAAAACAGCAACACCCCCATGGTGGGGGTCCCCCAGAGCAGAAATAACCAGAACAGTGTGGGGAAAAGCCAAGAAATCCAGATTTAGACAATTTTTTAAGCACAGCAGGCTGAGAAACGAAGGCACTGAGAACCTTCACGCTCAGATTGGATCCCCTATTAAGGCCTCAGCTAATTAGGGCAGTTAAGAGGCTTCAGTGAAAGTTCAGAGTGTACATCCAAAGAGCTGAACCCAGCCCTGGTGCCGTGCAGGAGCTGCAGATGGGAGATTACAGAGCCCTGCACGATGATGCAAGCGCTTTGTGCAAGGAGGCAGCGGCAGCACAAGCAGCATCATGCCCTGAACACCCTGGGAACAGCCCTGTGTCCCCAGCCTGGGAGAGCTCTGCTAATTAACCAAGGGAAAGCTGCACAAGTGCTGCTCCAGCTCCTTGTCCCAGTGCAGGGCCAGGAAAAAGTCAGGGGGATGCTTGGGACATGATTCCTGCTGGGGGCATTTTCCCATCCCAGCTTCTGTTAATGAAACCCCTGAAAACTCTGCCAGCATCCCATAAAATGCCACTGGAAAAGCTGAGCCCTTGGAGAGAATTCCTTGCTTGCAAACCAGTGGATTTTGCCTGGATTCTGTCCTCAGTGTAGAGGATTAATGCAGAATTCAGGCAAACAGACAAATTTACTCTGTTATTTCCAGCTGGGAAGATTGTCCTTCCTGCAGGAAGCTCTGGGGACAGAACATCTGTGTTGAGCTGTGTCCACAGAGCAGCCACAGCTGGTGCAGGTAAAACCTCACAGCCACACTGAAGCACTGAGAAAGGCACCCAAGCCCTTCCAAGGGTTAATTTTGTTTGCTCTCTGCTCAGTGACAGTGATGCAGGGATGGGAACCCCTCTGGATCCATCATCTCTGCGTGCACAACTGCATTTTCCCATCCCAGTTTCTGTTAAGGGCTGAAACCCCTGAAAACTCTGCCAGCATCCCACAAAACGCCACTGGAAAAGCTGAGTCTGCACAGCTTGGAGAGAATTCCTTGCTTGCAAACCAGTGGATTTTGCCTGGATTCTGTCCTCAGTGTAGAGGATTAATGCAGAATTCAGGCAAACAGACAAATTTATTTTGAGCTGTGTCCACAGAGCAGCCACAGCTGGTGCAGGTAAAACCCCACAGCCACACTGAAGGCCCCCAAGCCCTTCCAAGGGTTAATTTTGTTTGCTCTCTGCTCAGTGACAGTGATGCAGGGATGGGAACCCCTCTGGATCCATCTCTGTGGATGGCTTTCTTCAAAGCCTGGCTCAGCCTTTGTAAAAACCTCCCCTTTTCAAGGCAGCTCTGTGGGAAGGAGGAACACCCAGCTCCCCTTCCTGTACCCACAGCGAACTTTGCTTTAAAAGATAAAGAATTAGAGCAAAAAACAACCAGACCAAAGTGCTTTTCAGCAGAGCTGACCTGGCATGCTGAGCACCAGGGCTGCTGCTGGAAGGCAGTGCCAGGGTATTTCCAGCTCTGGGACTGGCAGGCAGAGGTGAAGTTGTCTCCTTTGGAGAGCAGCCCTGTAGAACAGGTTTGGGATGAAGGATCCCCTTTCAGAATGAAGGATGCTGGCTCCAAGGGGGGGCTCTGCTGATAAATCAGGGTTTTATTGGCCTGTGCACGCTGCTGTGGAGCATTCTCACTTTTCAGGTGTGAGTTGTTATTCCCCAGCCTCACAGAGCTTTTTCCTGGCTGGTTTTTTGCACTGGTTCTGGTGCAAACTGCTACTTTTCCTTTAAACCTGCAGCAGGAAATGAATGCAAAGTGGATCTGGGGAGAGCATTAAAGGTTTGCTGGGTAAAATAGGCAAATAGCACTGGGTGGGAAGTCAGGACAAGTGTCTGAGTCCCTGTGCCTTTCTCTCACTTGTGTCTGCTCAGCAGGAACAGGGGGTGAGTGACTCTCACCCCAGGCTCCTGAAAAGTGGAAGATGCTGCTGTGTTCTCTGTCTGGGACAGAGATATCAGCCTGTGCACTGCCCTAACTATAGGTGTCTGTGTTCTGGCTTGTTTGCATTCCTCTGCTCTGTCTGCTCCCTGAGACAAGCAGCGTTTCCTAATTCCTTTCCCAGCTCTGAAGCACAGCCCCTCTCCTCCCTGCAGGCCCACAGCAAAGCCAGGCTGAAATCTGCATTAATTCTGCAGACCTGGGGGGCAGATGCACCTGAACCAAGCTTATTCTGTGACACTTCTGTGCCACCAAGTCACTAAGCTCCCAGGCTGGCAGCGCAGCAAAACAAACCCAGATCTGGAGCCCTCTCCAGTTCTGGAGCCACAGATGAGGAAATCCTTGCAGACAAATCCTGGACATCCAGCAGGGTGTGAAAGGCTCTGTCAGGACACAGCTTTGTTCTGGTCACCATTCCAGTGGCACAAGATTTGGAGGTTTTAAAGTGAAAAGCCCTGTCAGGACACAGCTTTATTCCAGTGGCAGGATGGATCTGGGGGTTTTAAAGCTCCTCTGGAGCTGCTGGGATGCCAAGCTGGGAGCACAGGGCAGGGACAGGGGTGACCTGGTGTGAGGTTGTGACTTCTCCCTCCCAAAAGGGCAGCAGCAGCACCAGGCACCCTCCCAGTTTGTGGTCACAAATTCCAGCTGGGCTGACTCGATAAGGAGAGGTGTTACACACCGGGGGCTTGGAAATATTCATTGCTCTTTGTGTCTCCTGCTGAGGCTCCACCTCTGGTGAATAAATCAGAGGTGGGAACAAACATTTGCAGGCAACAGCTTTGCTGCTAATTGTTTTTGTCTGAGTGAATGCTCTCTCGAGTTGCAACACGATCAGGCTCTGTCAGGAGAAACTCACACCGGGGCATGATTCATGTTGATAAATCCTAAATCCTCTAGGCTGAGTAGCAGCAGAGCTAAAGGTGTTACAAGGACTCAGAGACAGGAATCAAACAGCATTTAAATCCCAATCTCTGCTCATCCATGGCTGTGCCTTTAAAATCAAGGTGCTGGAGGTGTCTCCAGCCACAGGAGGAAGGATCTGAGCAGCTTTGCTTCCTCAGGAAGCAGCTGCTCCCTTCATTCCAGGCAGGAATTGGACACCTTGGCAGACACCAGGCCCAGCTTTATGTCAGGGCTGACATCAAAACCACGAGCACAGGCAATTATGGAACAAACAGCAGGCTGGCAAGCCCTGCAGGAATTTGGGAAAGGCTGTCTGAGACTGGGAAAAGGCTTTGTCTGGTTTCAGCAGGGCTGCCAGCTGGAGGTGGCATGGCAAGAAAAGACCAGAGGAGCCAGAGATAAGCTCTGCACAAGATGCTCTTTCAGCCTGATGAGGTGAATCTTCCCAGCTCATTGGAAAGAGTAAAATTGTTCTTCCCATTAAGGGAACTCAAGGATTTCTCACAGTGTCTGCCTGGTCACCACACCCAGCACTGGTCTGGGGTTTAGGAGATCTTAGTGCCCTTCCAGGTTCTGCCCGTGTGACTCCAGGCACCTTGTTTTATATAATTAATATTTTACAGGTCTGCTATCTCCCCTGTCCTGTCTGCTTAGAAAGTTTCTCCCTTTTACCACGGGGATGTGCAGCAACAAATGTGGTGAGACCCTGAATTTTGCTAGAACAAGTGAAATCCTCCTCATCCACCCAGAAAGCAAACAACAGGAGGCTTTGAGCAAACAAAGGTGAAAGACATTTCATTAGTGAAATCTCCCTGGATGTCCATCCTCTGAACCTGCTGTAGTAACACTTCAGGGGAAATGATCAGGTTTTGTGCTTGCACCAGGGTTTGGGTTTTTTTCCATCTAAACTTCAAAAGATTTTTTTCCATAGGTGTGGCTCAACAGAAAAGAAAAAAAAAATAAAAAACAAAACCTAATGTCACTCTCAGGAGCTGAGATAGCAATTTTCAATAGTCATTAGTACCCATGAGAAACTTTAGCAGGCACTGATTCAACAATTTGTATTCTGGAGGCGCTGACCCTGAGCAGTGCCCACCTTTCTGTGGGCAACACCACACAACCACTGCCAAAACTCAAGAATATTTTTAAAAACTTGGCATTTAGGGCTTTGATTCAGCCTCTGCTGGAAGCCAGGTGTGCTGGCAGCCAGGTTCTCCATCCCTAAATGCAGCCTGCAGCCCAATTCTAGCATTTTGCTGCTGCAGCCAGGATCAGGAGAGCACCCATCCCATGGAAACAGCAGCCAGGAAATATCAGTGTCCACTGAACACTGCCCACCAAGGGCCAGGAAATATCAGTGTCCACTGAACACTGCTCACCAGCAGTCAGGAAATATCAGTGTCCACTGAACACTTCCCACTAGCAGCCAGGAAATATCAGTGTCCACTGAACACTTCCCACTAGCAGCCAGGAAATATCAGTGTCCACTGAACACTTCCCACCAGGACCCCTGCATCCAGGATTCCACCCCAAAAATGACCTGAGCAGGGGAGCAAAGTCTGTGCTGTGACATCTGCCGGCTGCTGGGAGCCTAAGGAATGAAAGGAGGAATGAAAGGAGGATAAAATTACCTCTTTGCCTGCCTTCTCGATCTCCACTGTCACCGTGCTGTGGTTCTTGTGCTCCTGGAACATGCAGAGGTAGCAGATGCACATCTGGTCTGTCTGGCAGAACAGCTCCATGGTCTTGCCATGCACGGGGCACTTTCTGGCTTCGAAGTCCCTGATGGGGTCCAGCAGCTGGTGGTCCCGGAACGCCGCTCCCTCCAGGTGGGGCTTGAGGTGCAGCTCGCAGAAGGAGGCCTGGCACACCAGGCAGGACTTGACAGCCTTCTGCTTGTTGTCGATGCAGGAGTCGCAGAGAACGTCCTCCAGCTTCACGCGGGGCCGCGAGCCCGCCGCGTGCTCGGCCTTGTTGAAGGGTCTCCTCAGGTCCCCCGTCTCCACCAGGGGCAGGGAGGATTTCTTCAGGTCCCCCGCAGAGAACAGGGACTTCCTCCCTTCCCCGTCAGCGGGCAGGAAGCTCTTTTTGGAATCCAAGGAGAACAGGGACTTCCTGAGGTCGCCCTTCTCCGGGAAGTTGAGGCCTGGTCTCCTCATGTCTCCGATCTGGCCGCTGTTGAACTGCATCTTCTTGGAGTCAGCCGAGTCCATGCTGAAGTAGGTTGACCTCTTCTCGTCGGATGACTCCACAAACTGAATGATGGGCCTCTTCCAGTCACTCCCAGAGAAGAGGGAGCTCTTGATCTGCCCTGTCTCCAACGCAGCACCGCCCGTGCCTTTTATAGCTTCTTTCTCACCTCCGCCAGGGCTCGTGGCCTTCTTGGCTTCCTCTTCTTTTTTGGGGGTACTCGGGCTCTTCACGTCCTCAGGCTTGCTGGCGGTGCCGTTTGTCCTGGCTGCACTCCCCGTTTCCATGGCCTAAACAGGGGTTTTTAGGGGTTTCTCTGCTCGCTCTCTGCTCCAGCTCCTGTCTCTCAGCCCCCTCCAAGGCAGGCAGGCTCTGCCTGGTGCTGCTCCCAGCCAGGAATGGCTCTGGAATGCTGAATTCAGGGAACCTTCCTGCCCCAGTGACGCAGCCCGAGCTCCCGAGGAGGAGCAGCGCGCCCAGATCGCGCCCAGGTGGATGCAGGGGGAAAGAAAGAAAGAAAGGAGGAAAGGAAGGAGCAGACGTGGAGGGATCAGAAGGGCTCCAGCTGTGCAGTTAATTATACAAGGCAGTCCACACCCAGGAACATTCTTGTCTAACCAGGTTGGGGAGGAAGGGTTGTTTATATACATAGAAATGTCTCCTTCAGAAAAAAAAAAAAAAAAAAAAAAAAAAGAAAGAAGAGAAAAGAAAAAAAAAAAAGTAATTTTCATTAAGATGTAGCAACCAGTTCCACCACTTGTTTCAAAAATAATTTGGTTCCCTCCTTGCAGAGATGGGCAGGGTCGGGGAGACCACGAGATGCCCAAGGTGGGTTTGTTAACTGGGTCATAGCCATGCACCAAAATAATTAGGGTTGTAATTAAAATGAACGCCTAGAATAAAGCATTCTTCAAGCAGGCTCCCCCCGGGGCTTGCTGCGTTCAGGAGGGAGGAGAAATTCATGGTTAATACTGGGTTTAAACGGCCCTATTATCTTTATTTTGGTTTTATTTTGGGTTTGTGCAAGGTCTGTCCATCTAGACCTGGAAATAACCCAGCCACGGATCAGAACAGGTAAAAATTGGCTGGGCCTGCTTTTCCCACAGGCCAGGCAATCTCCAAAAGGTGAGTGGTGAAATAAAACCTCCACTGTGTGCTCTGAGATAGGTGTATCCCATGTAGCTCTTCCCATAAATGCCCTCAGAACTGGAACACACCTGGAAGAGGAACCATTGTGCAGCTTAGATGGTCAAAATCTCTTGCCAGAGAAAAGAAGTAAAAAAAAAATAAAAATTAAAAAATATGTGTCTTCAGCAGCTGAATTCCTGGGAAATGTTCACTTGTTGGAATCACAGATAATTTCAGGAGGAAATAAAGCTCTTTATGAGCACTGGTGGATTCCAGTGACTTCTAAAGGATGAGGCTGATCTTCCTTTCACATGCTTTCAGATTATACTCGGAATTTCAGTGAGATTTCTCTGAGATGAATGCCCAGGGTGCAAATTAACCACGCCAGAGATTTGTGCTTAATTGAGTTTTCTCAGAACGCCCTGGTGGCACTGCTGGAGGTGATTTTTACCTGTAAAAAATCTCCATAAACATCCACCAGGACGCCCCTGTTGGAAGGGATTTGAGTAAAAAATCCAGCTCTGCATTTTCCAGCCTTTTTTGAGGTATGGAGGAAACAGAGGCAAAGCAGGAACAGCATAAATTCTGGATCTGATAGGAGAAGGAAAGAACCTGTTCTTACAAATGTAATTTTTCATGGTCTTGTCTGTGCAAAATGAGAGAAAAAGAAAGTGAAATTCTTTTTCTGGGCCCCTGGCTCATAGACACGCTCAAAGACATTTCTTCACAACTCTCTCTTTATGAGAAATGCCTCGGCATTCTGCATTTTTTTGGGTAGTAGTCGTTGGGAAAGGACATTTCTTTAATTAATAATTTTTTATTAATAGGCCCACAGCCTTTCATGAGTCAGAATTCATTCCCCAGCCCAGGAAAGGGCAATGCCATTTTTTAAGACCCGATTTCATAAAGGAAGAATTTGACTGACATCAATGCATTTCTTTCCCCCTGGCTTGCTGGGCTGAGCTGTTCTTCAGAACATCAACAGTCCTGTAAGTCTCCAAGTAATTAAAAATACTGCAGGGTGGAGGCTCCTGTTCTCACGTGTACTGAGGAGACTCAGCAGAGCTGCTCCAGCCAAGGTTCATCCTTGAGGAACAAAAAACATCCCAAGGATTGGACAAAGGTGGCCTTGGTTTGTTTTCCTGATGCTTTGATAAGATTTTGGGGTGGGCAAGGCAGTTAAAAGGTTAATGATTGAGTTTTTAGATCTTGGTTTTCACTGATGTAAGTGGAGATAAATCCCAGAATCATGGGATGGGTTGGAAGGGATCTTGAAGCCCATCCAGTGCCATGGCAGGGACACCTTCCACTGTCCCAGGTGCTCCAGCCTGGCCTTGGGCACTGCCAGGGATGCAGGGGCAGCCCCAGCTGCTCTGGGCACCTGTGCCAGGGCCTGCCCACCCTGCCAGGAACAATTCCTGCCCAACATCCAACCCAAATTTCCCCTCTTGCAGTTTGAATCCATTTCCCCTCTTCCAGTCCCTGATCCAGAGTCCCTCTCCAGCTTCCCCTGCAGATCCTGAGGTCTCCACACAACCTTCTCTTCTCCAGCCTGAGCATCCCCATCTCTCAGCCTGTCTCCAGCCCTTCTATCAACCTTGTGGCCTCTTATGGACCTGCTCCAACACTTCCATGTCCTCTTTGTGTTGGGGACCTCATATTCCAGGTGCTCTGAGGTCCCCACTCAACCTTCTCTTCTCCAGCCTGAGCATCCCCATCTCTCAGCCTGTCTCCAGCCCCTTTATCAACCATCTCAGATCAACTCTGCATGAAGGCTCCAGGGACACCTCCCTGTGGCTGTCCAGGGATAAGGGGGTTTATAAAAAGAGGAGAAAATGACTTTTTAGATGGGTAGATAACAACAGGACAGTGGTTTTACACTAAACAATGGAGGGCAGGGCTGGAACAGATGTTTGGAAGAAATTCTTCACTCTTGGCCTGCTTCAACACTTCCACATCCTCCTTGTGTTGGGGACCTCCCATTCCAGGTGCCAATTTGTGCACACACGCATTTTCCAGGCAATTTAGGAGCCAAAACACAGCTCAGCCTGGCCATCTCCTTATCTCTGCTCCTCCCAGAGGTGTCTCCTGCTGCCTCCAGCATGAGTTCATTTTTTGCAGGAGCATCCCTTGGGATTTTTGCTCAGGACAAGTGTCCCCTGTCCCAGCACCCAGGGCCCTGGCTGTGCCTGTGACTCACAGCACACACCCACGGGTGGCATCTGCAGGGCCTTTCATCTCCAGGACTCGGCAGAGCTTTTCAAAGGTTTGCAAATTAAACCTGACAACACCTTTGCAAAATAGGTCTGGGCTGGTAACCCCACGTAGCAATTAGGGAAACTGAGGCATGCACTAGGGAGCTGGCAAATTTTTCAGCAAAATGAAAGTTTTTTTCCCCTGAAATCGCTGTGCAGCCTTTTGGCTTTCTCTTATTTTTCATCTTTTGCATTCTCTTATTTTTCACGGTTGTGACCCTTCTAAATCCTCACTCTTTTTTATGAATACCTCATGATGCTGCTGCTGGTTGTTTAGAATTTCATTTTGTTGTCACTGTACCAAAAAGTTTGGGTGTTTTATTAAAACATTTCCACTCTGCAACATCGCTGCACATGGTTGCTGTTGGAAATCCTGTCGTCCTGATTTTTAAATTTTTTCTAAGCCTTCTGATATTTACATTCTTGTAATGAACTTTCTCACTCTTCATGTAAATAACTTATTGTTTGGAATTCTTTTATGGAGGAGGAGAAATTTGATGGACTGTTGGTTTGTCCAGTGTCATTGTCATTCCACTGTCACTTTTGGAAACCTATAAATGTTGGAGTCAGTAAAATAAAGTCCCTTTTTTACCTTGAAAGGAGCAGCGAGTTCGCGTCGTTTTGTTCCGTGTCCTATAGTGACAGAAAACCAATCTCCCCAGGACGAAAAAGTGAAAGAAACTGGGTCCACTTCAAACTCAATAGAACAGAAACAGTTAAGCCAACCCCGGGGCACTCCTTTAGACAGGCTCCAGAGCAGGTTTTCAAACAGCAGCGAGTGATGAAGTCATGGGGAGTCAGGGAGAATTAGCTCAACCAGCCCATGATTCACTGGCCCTGCTTCTCACAACAACTCTGAGCCAAGCAGGAGCAGGGAACCTGCCTGGCAATTGCTGCTCCGTGCTCTGCCCACTAATCCACGGAGCCTTGCGCATCCTGCATATTTCCAGCCCTTGCTCATTTCTTCCACCTTCGCATGGAATAAATCCCCGGCCCAGAAGATGCGACGCCGAGGTGCAGCCGGGGTGCTCCTGCTGCTGGGGAGCTCAGAGACCAGCCCAGCTCCCAGCTGGGGAGTGTTGGGCAATGGCAGGGCAGGACAGCAGCTCCCAGGGTGACAGCAGAGCTGGCAGAACGAGTCCAGGGCTCCCCCGTGATCGCATCCAGCCAGGGCACTGGGGGCAGCTCTGCGCACACTCTGGGCTGTGATTTTGTGGTTTGGGGTGGAAGGGACCTTAAATCCCATCTCGTTCCAGCCCCGCTGTGTTCAGG
The DNA here is from genome assembly GCF_023055355.1 of Agelaius tricolor. NCBI lineage: Eukaryota > Metazoa > Chordata > Aves > Passeriformes > Icteridae > Agelaius > Agelaius tricolor. The sequence continues at coordinate 6,393,201 of NW_027269289.1, read as the reverse complement.
ACACCTTCCACTATCCCAGGCTGCTCCAGCCTGGCCTTGGACACTTCCAGGGATGGGGCAGCCACTGCTGAGTGGCTCACCACCCTCTGAATAAGGAATTTCTTCCAAACATCTGTTCCAGCCCTGCCCTCCTGTATTTAGTGTAAAACCACTGTCCTCTTGTTATCTGCCCATCTAAAAAGTCCCTCTCTGCACTTTTTATCAACACTCTTAACAGTGGAAAGCCACAGGGAGGTGTCCCTGGAGCCTTCATGCAGAGTTTGTGTGAGATGGACTCAACTTAGATGAGATGGACTCAGCTTAGATGAGACAGACTCAATTTAGAGGGCATGGACTCAATATAGATGAGATAGACTTAGATGAGATGGACTCAACTTAGACAAGATGGACCCAATTTAGAGGGGATGGACTCAGATGAGATGGACTCAACTTCAGAGAGATAGACTCAAGTTAGACAAGATGGACTCAATTTAGATGAGATGGACTCAATTTATCTGAAATGGACTCAACTTGGATGGGATGGACTCAGATGAGATGGATTCAATTTAGATGAGACAGACTCAAAAAGTGATGCTCAGATATTTGTGATGATTTGCCCACCAGCTGTGTGTCCCAGATTGGGGGATGAAGGGAAGGAAAGCTGAACCAACAAGATTCAGGAATCTGGGGGATAAATTTGGTTCAGTTCTGGTCAAGTGCTGCTCAGGATTTGGCTTCCTACACCAAAATTTGGACTTTTAGGGTGCTGTGAGCATCCAAGGAGCTCCTCCAGGGTACCACAGAGGCCAAACACCCTGGCAGGGCTTAAACCAGGCCTGCAGGCTATGAGCAGGACCATGGGGAACGTTAATCGTTGGCAGAAGTGGCAGGCAGGACACGAGTGCCCTGTTGTGTAAGAGCGATACTGGGTGAGGCACAGCAGTGCCAGGGTGTGACAGCACAGAGGATTTGTGCAGCCTGGGGGACAACCCCTTCCCAGGGCTTCTGCTGAGTCTGGAAAAGGGAAAAAACACAGCTCAGCATTCAGTCAGAGGACAGACAGAGGGGACTCTGAGTTAAAGGGCAATGCCACATCCAAAAGGGTGAATTTATTCGTTAAAAATCTACATCTTGCTCATTAAAAATCTAGGTGTTACTCATTAAAAATCTAGATGTTACTCATTAAAAATTTAGACCTTACTCATTAAAAATCTTAATCTGGGAATTAGGGGAGCACCCCAGGGGCAGAGGCCAGGTTTTGGAGCAGCCTGGGACCCCAAAACACAGGATTCTACAGCCATCAACACGTGGGATGGCTGTGCAGGGATCCTGCATGCCTTCCACGTGCTGTGGAAAAAGGAATACACACATAATTTAGAATGAAATTTCTCTAAAACATTCTTCTTCTTCACACTTCACACCTTTATATATATATATAAAATGTATATTTATATTTATTTTAATTTTAATTCTATATGTATTTTAAATATATATATTGTTAGATTTTATCTATATTTTAAATATAGATATTTAATACATATTTTTTAATTTCTAATATGGCATATTGAGATAAAACTGGATTTTCAAATCAGTTATTTTTTTTAGATAATTAATTTTTAGTTTATTAGCAGAGAGGAGGTTTTCTGTATTATAGGTATTTTGTATTATTTTTTATATTGTTTTTTATATTTATTTGTATTTGGTATTATTTTTTAGGAAATATAGTTGAAACTTTTGTAGTTTTATGTCACACGTGGCACTGCTTGGAGAACATTTATTATTGTGTTTTTTTTAATGTATAATGCTTTTATTATTGTGCATGGATTAGAGCTGCTTTTAGGGTTTTTTAAAGGATGTTTTCTTTAGTTTTAAAAAAGCAATAGTTTTTTATTTTTGGGACACTTTTTTTTTTAATTTCACTTTTTTTTTTTTAATTTTTGGGGGCTGAAGGGTTTTGAGAATAGAGGATTTTTTTTAACAACTTTACAATCTCTTTATTTTTTTTAGTTGCATAACTGTGCAGGGATCCTGCATGCCTTCCACGTGCTCCCAGGGCTTGTTGCACCACGCTCGCATTGTTTATAATTAATTAATTAAAGCTGGATTTCAAGGCTTCTGCTGGCTGCCTGCTGAGGCCAGGAAGGATCCCCCCCACACTTTGATGATTAATTTGGTTTCTGTGTCACTGAGTTTGGAGTTTTTGTTTTCTTTCCCACCTGGTTCTCACTGGAGCCTGGCCTGGTGCACAGGGGGAGGCTGGGTGGAGCTGGCTGCTCCTCTCAGGTGTCTGCTCAGCACTAAAACCCCAAATCCAGCTCAGCACTGAAACCCCAAAACCAGCCCAGCCCTCTGAGCCTTCCCAGCAGTCAGATCCCACTGGAGGCTTCTCCAAGAGGTGAAGAACATTTGGGTGTTCAGATCCCACTGGAGGATTTTCCAGGAGGTGAAGAACATTTGGGGGACACCACTTGTGCTCTGAGCAGGGAAGGCACTGTAAAACCCCAGAGCTGACCCCAAAATACAACACCCAGCATCCTCAACACTAAAACCAGCTCCAAAGCTGGGCTCAGCACTAAAACCAGCTCCAAAGCTGGGCTCAGCTGGGACATTGCTCAGTCACAGGGTGAATAAGTGTCCTTGTTCCAACACGTTTTCCCATTTCACCTCCCAGGGGCTCTGCAGAGCCAGAATTCCTCTGCACAGCCACACACCAGGGCTCAGCTCCCTCTCCTTTGCTGGTGGCCTCCCTCCTCAGGCTTTTCCCCTCCTTTTCCTGATTTCCAGGCACCCAAAGCCTCCCCAGGTGCTGAGCTGGCTCCAAAGCAGGGCCAAAGCCACCTCTGGGGGTTTCTGTGCAGGGTTTTCTCTGCTGGGATTGCTCAGCCCTGCAGGGTTTTTTCCCCTCCTTTTCCTGATTTCCTGAATTTGGGTGGGCACCCAAAGCCCACCCAAAGCCTTCCTGGATATCAGGAAAAAGTTTTTTACAGCAGGGGTGATAAAGTTCTGGAATGTTCTGCCCGGGGAGGTGCTGGAGTCCCCATGCCTGGGTGTGTTTAACAAAGCCTGGATGGGGCTGGGAGGAGGGGAGGAAGCATTGCCCCTTCCTCATCCTCACCTGTCCTGTGTCCCTGTCCCCATGCCAGGCTGCCCAGTGACCCCGGGTGCTCAGGAGGGACAGAGGCTCAGTTTCTGTCCCCGGGGCAGGGAGCGCTGCCTGCACAGCTCTGCCCGGACCAGGGCCTGCAGGGATGCTTGGCTTGGGATTGCCAAAGCCAGAGGATTTCACAGGATTTCACAGGAGGCTCTGCTAACACCTGGCTGCCCTTTTCCCCCCTCCTTTCCAGCCTGCTCTCCTGCCCTTTCTGCTGCTTGCCCTGCTTCTCTCCCCAGGCTGCACTCCCTGACCTCACCAGGGAGCTGGGCTTGGGCTTTAGGGCCTTGGGAAGCAGCAGAGGCACACAGGGAACCATGAAGGGAAGGGAGAACCTTCACAGAACCACAGAATGACCAGGTTGGAAGAGACCTCAAAGATCATCGAGTCCAACCCAGCCCCAGCACCTCAACTCAACCCTGGCACCCAGTGCCACATCCAGGCTTTGTTAAACACACCCAGGGATGGGGACTCCACCACCTCTCCGGGCAGAACATTCCAGAACTTTATCACCCCTGCTGTAAAAAACTTTTTCCCGATATCCAGGAAGGCTTTGGGTGGGCTTTGGGTGCCTGGAAATCAGGAAAAGGAGGGGGAAAAGCTGAGCAATCCCAGCAGAGAAAATCCTGCACAGAAACCCCCAGAGGTGGCTTTGGCCCTGCTTTGGAGCCAGCTCAGCACCTGGGGAGGCTTTGGGTGCCTGGAAATCAGGAAAAGGAGGGGAAAAGCCTGAGGAGGGAGGCCACCAGCAAAGGAGAGGGAGCTGAGCCCTGGTGTGTGGCTGTGCAGAGGAATTCTGGTTCTGCAGAGCCCCTGGGAAGTGAAATGGGAAAACGTGTTGGAACAAGGACACTTATTCACCCTGTGACTGAGCAAGACAAATATCCAGCCCATGTGTGAGCCTGCACGTGTGGCTCTTGATTTACTCCCCTCTCCCTTCCCACTGTAAATAGAGAATGAAAAAATAGGGCAGCAAGAGAAATATGAGGCAGGGGCGAGGGGGGAGAGAGCAGGAAGAGGGAAAACGCTGGGAAAATGACTGAAAAAAATCAGAGATAAATATAAATATAAATATAAATATAAATATCCATATAAATACAGATATATAAATAAATACAAATATAAATACAAATATAAATGTAAATATTTTTATAAATAAAAATTAAAATATATTTATATATAATAATTAAAATATAAATAAGAATATAAATATGAATATAAATATAAATGTCCATGTAAATACAAATGTAAATATTTTTATAAATAAAAATTAAAATATATTTATAAATAAAAATTAAAATATAAATAAGAATATAAATAAAAATATTTTATAAATATAAATATAAATATTTTATAAATATAAATAAGAATACAAATAAGAATGCAAATATAAATCCAAAACCTAGATAAGAGCATGAGCTTGGGCCTGAAGCTGCCTTACTCATGGCAATAAATTGAGGATAAGGTGACAGGAGCTGAGGCAGGTGAGGGTCAGGAGCAGACCTCAGGGAGGGTTTTGCATCCACCACTCTTACTCAGCAGCAGCAGCTCTGAGCTGCCTTGTCTGGGCTTGCACTCCTGGGTCAGCATTCTCCCTCTGCAGCCCCATCCCACCCTCTGGCTTCAGGGTGCTGGCAGCTGCCTGGGAAGCAGCTCTGAGTGTGTAATTCCCCTTTTGCAGGGAAATCCAGCAGGATCAGCAGGCCAGCCCGGCGAGGCTGCTTTTCTCCAGGCAGCAGCACACACAGGGGGTTCGGTGGCTGGAATTTAGCTGGAAATGGGATCAGGTAGTCCCTGACACAGCTCCTCTTCCCAGCTCCCTCATCTGCCCTGCCTGCTCTGTGGTGGAGGCTTGGGAAGGTGTCACTCTGATTTTTTAAGGTTTTCTGAGCCTTCTGATGTTTACAATCTTGGAACAAACTTTCTCACACACTTTATGTAAATAACTCACTGTTTTGCACCCCGATTTTTTAAGTTTTTCTAAATGTTTTTTTTTCTGATGTTTACATTCTTGTAGCAAACTTTCTCACACACTTTCTGTAAAAAACTCATTGTTTTGCATTCTTTTATGGAAGAAGAGAAATCTGATGGACTATTGGTTTGTCCAGTGTCATTGGAGAGGTGGCACTGTCACTTCTGGAAATCTATAAATGTTATCTATAAACCTATAAATGTTATCTATAAATCTATAAATGTTTTCTATAAATCTATAGATGTTATCTGTAAATCTATAGATGTTATCTGTAAATCTATAGATGTTGGACTCAGAAATTAAAAATTCTCTTATTACCTTGAGAGAGCTGCGTGTCCTCATCATGTAAATAACTGATTGTTTTGCATTCTTTTATGGAAGAAGAGAAATCTGATGGGCTGTTGGTTTGTGCAGTGTCATTGGAGAGGTGGCACTGTCACCCTCCAGTCCACTGTCACTTTTGGAAATCTGTAAATGTTGGAGTCAGAGAACAAACTTCCCTTTTGAGAAGGGAGAGCAGCGGTGTGTGCGCTCGTGTTGTTTCGTGTCCTGCAGTGACAGGAAGGGATCTGCAGCCCAGCAGGAGCGTGTGGACACCAGCCCTGGCTTGCAGGGATGGGAGGGAAATTTGGCATCTGAGGGAAGCTGGATGGAAAATGTCTGATGTTTGCCTTGGAAGGGAGCTGAGCACGGCCCTGACGTCAGTGGCACTGAGCTCATGGCTCCTCCAGCACCTGCTTGTGTCTCTTGCAGCCCCACCATGGGACAGCAGGGCCTTCAGCTCTCAGCCTGCCCCAGGGGCTCCATCCTGGACAGTTCCTGCAGCCCAAAGTCCCCTCAGCAGCCTCCACCATCCTGAGGCTTCTTTGCCTCCCTCCTGCCTGCTCTGCTGGCAGACAAAGCTCTTCCCACCCAGCAAAGCCAAACTCTGAACGTTCTCCAGCTCCAGGAGCCCCCAGCAGGACCTGGCTCCCACTCAGGGCAGGCAGTGAGGCTGAGGGTGGGACAGCAGTGACCACCTGCTGCCCCCCTGCTGTCCATCCCTGCTTTCCATCCCTGCTGTCCATCCCTGCTGCCCATGCCTGTCTGTCCGTCCCTGTCCATCCCTGCTGTCCATCCCTGCTGTCCATCCCTGCTGTCCATCCCTGCTGTCCATGCCTGTCCATCCCTGCTGTCCATCTCTGTCTGTCCACCCCTGTCTGTCCATCTCTGCTGTCCATCCCTGTCCATCCCTGTCCATCCCTGTCTGTCCATCCCTGCTGTCCATCCCTGTCCATCCCTCTCTGTCCATCCCTGCCTGTCCATCCCTGTCCATCCCTCTCTGTCCATCCCTGCTGTCCATCCCTGTCCATTCCTGTCTGTCCATCCCTGCTGTCCATCCCTCTCTGTCCATCCCTGCTGTCCATCCCTGTCCATCCCTGTCCATCCCTGCTGTCCATCCCTGTCCATTCCTGTCTGTCCATCCCTGCTGTCCATCCCTGTCCATCCCTGCTGTCCATCCCTGCTGTCCATCCCTGTCCATCCCTCTCTGTCCATCCCTCTCTGTCCATCCCTGCTGTCCATCCCTGTCCATTCCTGTCTGTCCATCCCTGCTGTCCATCCCTCTCTGTCCATCCCTGCTGTCCATCCCTGCTGTCCATCCCTGCCCATCCCTGCTGTCCATCCCTGTCCATCCCTGTCTGTCCATCCCTGCTGTCCATGCCTGTCTGTCCATCCTTGTCTGTCCATCCCTGTCCATCCCTGCTGTCCATCCCTGCTGTCCATCCCTGTCTGTCTGTCCATCCCTGTCCATCCCTGTCCATCCCTGTCTGTCCATCCCTGTCCATGTTCAGCACGGGCAGGGAACACCTGGAGCCTGTGCAAGGCAGTGAGCCTGGCCTGCCCTCCTGCCCAACCTTCATTTCATTAATTGCACTCGCCTTGGAGGCTCCATCGAGTCCCAGCTCAGCCTTGAGTGGCGTCCTGGGGCTGGCTGGCACCCAGGGAGGGGAGCCAAGGGGTGGAGAAGGTTGGGAGAGGAAGCTGCAGCAGGGAATGGCCTGGCCCTGGCATTCCAGGGCTCCCTGGGGCAGTGCCCTGGCAGGGGGACACGTTGGGGACACACTGGGGACACAATGGGGAAGGGAGATGGAGATGAAAGATGAGCATGGAGAGGGGAAATGGAGATGGAGAAAGGAGAGGGGAGATGGAGATGCAGGGGGAGATGGAGAGGGGAGATGGAAATGGAGGAGGAGATGGAGATGGTGAAATGATGGAGATGAAGATGAAATGGGAGAGGGGAGATGGAGGAGGAGATGGAGATGGAGAAATGAGCTGGAGATGAAGGGGTGAAATGGAGGTCGAGGAAGGCACGGAGAGGAGAGATGGAGAAAGGACATGGAGAGGGACGATGAGGATGGAAAGGGGAGATGGAGATGATAGGATGGAGAGAGGGGAGATGAGGATGAAGGGGGAGATTTTGAGATGGAGAGGGGAGGTGAGGATGCAGAGAGGAAATGGAGATGGAGGAAGGGCACGGAGAGGGAAGATGAGGATAGAAAGGGGAGATGGAGAGCAGGAAAGGACACGGAGAGAGGAGATGGGGATGCAGAGGGTGCCAAGGGGAGAGGCTGGAGAGCTGTGCCGGCACAGGAGGTGCTGTGGGGCTGGCACCCCGCACAGGCACCAGCCACTAGGTGTCCTCCCTGGCCCATGCACGGGTGTCAGGGGCCCCAAAAACATCTGGGTGTGTTGGGAAATCCCTCCAGAACCCGGCAGGTCAGTCCCTCTCCGGGGAGGAGAGGGATTCGGAGAAAGAGAGCTCAGAGAAAAACAATTTTTCTGTAATAATTTCTGTAGCACTCCACTGAGCTTTCTCACTGCCTTCCCCAGGAGAAATCCTGGGAACCTTGTACCTGCTGCTCTCTGTGAAGATGAGACATAAACTTCGAGGAATTTAGGGATTTTAGAGGAGCTGAGGTTTTAGTTAGAGATAAGCTTTATTGGAGTTAATTAAAATCAATGGGTAGGCCTTGATGAAGTTAAGAGTTAGCAGTTAACTGATAATTGATTGCTTGGCAACACAATGCTGGGTTAGCTGGGTTTATAATGAACAATACAGAAAGTGATAAATGGCTTTTGGGAGCATAAGACAATTGTGGCCTCCTCTGTTCTGAAACCAATTGAAGATGGGGAATGGGGGCTCTACCAAGGGTTCATTTGTCAGATTTGCATTGAAAATGTAGAAAGGCCAGAAGGAGGAAGACTTCATTTACTTCCTCATTTAGGGACCCCTCCCCATGAAAGGGACCAGTGACCCATTTCAAGGAACAAACTACACATGCTTAATGGCTTTTGAACTAATTACCATGCTTAATGGCTTTTGAACTAATTACCATAGGCAGGGAATGGGATGTACCAAAGTCATGAATATGCATTTGTACTTTGGGTATTCAATACCTGTATAGATAAAAGGGCTCTGTAATCACCTGTAAATTGTGGTGTTATTTGGGAGCTATCCCACAATAAACATTCACTTTCTAACTCTAAACTGTCAGAGAGTTTTTGTCCGTCACAGTTGGATATCGGTACCGGATCAACATCCATATTTTTAATAAATCAAAGCGAGTTACGGCCACAACCCGGCAGTTCCATCCCCTTGTTCCCTCCCCGCTGAAATCCCCGGCTGCTCCCTTATCTTATCAGCACGCCCATTATCCCCTCCGGAGCACCGTGTAAACATCCCGGCAGCAAACCGCTCTCCACGACGATTTCCTCGCCAAACAAAAGCCACTTCCCGGCTCGAGTGATGCTCGAGAGGGACGATTCCTGTACCTGCCGCTGTTTGAACAAGCCGGGAGCAAACAGAGCTCCTTCCTCTGCACCTGCTCGGAGTTTCATCACTGGAGGTGCCTCTGGGAACTGCTCATTAAAATCCTGGCAGCTCATCAGCTCTGCTCAGAGCTGGAATTTGGCTGAGGGAGGGAGATAAGGTGGGCAGGAGCTGCCAAGGGAGGGATTTTTACTCTCCAGGCTGATGTCTTGTTCCAGAGGATGGCACCTCCAGTGGCACAGCAGGGATGCCAGGGATGAGTGGGGAAAGGGTTCCTTGTGCTGGTGTTAAAAATAGGTTTGTGTTTTTTTGAAAAGCTGTTCTAAAATTGTTGATGGATCGTTAAGCATGTGCTGTTAGATTGGTCATTATATTGTAAAAGGGGTTAAATGAGCAGTTATAGGAAATAGGAAACACACCTCAGTAAAGTGCATCACACCCCCAGGGAAACAGAACTGTCATGGGCCAATCAAGCTCATTAAACCTTCATGCAAATGAAGGATCCAAAAAGAAACCAATCCAAAGGGACAAAAAAAAAAAAACCTCCAAGGGAGGGTTTTTTACACTCCAGGCTGTCTTGTTCCAGAGGATGGCACCTCCAGTGGCACATCAGGGATGCCAGGGATGAGTGGGGAAGGGGTTCCTTGTGCTGGTGTTAAAAATAGGTTTTTTTGAAAAATAGGGTTTTTTGGTGTTAAAAATAGGTTTTGTTTTTTTTTTTTTTGAAAAGCTGTTCTAAAATTGTTGATGGATCTTTAGGCATGCGCTGTTAGATTGGTCATTATATTGTAAAAGGGGTTAAATGAGCAGTTATAGGAAATAAAGTGCATCACACCCCCAGGAAAAGGAGCCAGCCTGGACAGAACTGTCATGGGCCAGTCAAGCTCATTAAACCTTCATGCAAATGAAGGATCCAAAAAGAAACCAATCCAAAGGGACAAAAAACAAAAACAAAACCAATCCAAAGGGACAAAAAAACCCTCAAAGGGAGGGATTTTTACACTCCAGGCTGTCTTGTTCCAGAGGATGGCACCTCCAGTGGCACAGCAGCCCCCACCAGGGGTGCCAGGGATGATTTCCTTGTGCTGGTGTTAAAAATAGGTTAAAAACTGTTCTAAAATAGTTGATAGATTGTTAAGCATGTACTGTTAGTTTGGTTATTATATTGTTAAAGGGGTTAAATGGGCAGTTACAGGAAATATGGAAGGAAATAGGAAACACACCTCAGTAAAATGCACCACATGAGCCAGCCTGGACAGAACTGAAATGGGCCAATCAAGCCCATTAAACCTTCATGCAAATGAAGAAAAACAATCCAAAGAGACAAGAAACAGGACACAAAGAGGCTTCTGACCCACTGAATCTTGTGCTGCTCCACCTGGAACACCGGGGACATCACTGCAGCATCCTCGAGGGAACGCTCCTGCTCAGCCCCCTTGCTTCAGGCATTTCATTTTCTTACAATAAATGCTGAAATCACTTTAGTACCAGGAGCCTGCTCTCGTTTTTAACACTGGGGGTCACAAAATCGTGGAGCTGTGCAGGTGTGACAGCCTGGGCAGAGAGAGAGAAAACGGGATTTGTTTTCTCACAATGGACATGTGAGACTTTTTAGGGAGTTTTAGAGAAACGATGATAACTTGCTAAATGCATTTGTGTTGGTTTAGGGTAAATTTGGGAGGTGCAAAACTTATTATTCAGCATAAACAGAACAAGGATAAAAGCATCATACAGTCAGCCCAGGACACTGCTATGAACGACCTGCAGGTGGTGTTTTCCTGCTCTGTTTTTCTGTTCTTCTCAAGGACCGTTCGTGAGAAAAACGTTTTGTTAATGAGCCAATCAAGCAGAATGCGCCAAACCCAGTTATAAGAGAAGGGAATTTCCTATCAAAGCTGCTGCTGTGGAACCAGCCTGCTGGAGAGTCTGTGTCACTTCTGGCTCGACGGTGGCAGAGCTGCTGCTGGGCACGGCAGAGAGCAGAAAAGGACATGGAGAGAGGAGATGAGGATGCAGAGGTGTGACAGAGCACTCAACATCCTCAGCCCTGCTTCTTCTCTCATTCATCCCCTGCCCCTGCTGTGGGATTTGGGAGGAGGTGACAGAGCACTCAACATCCTCAGCCCCTGCTTCTTCTCTCATTCATCCCCTGCCCCTGCTGTGGGATTTAGGAGGAGGTGACAGAGCACTCAACATCCTCAGCCCTGCTTCTTTCTTCTCCCATCCATCCCCTGCCCCTGCTGTGGGATTTGGGAGGAGGTGACAGAGCACTCAACATCCTCAGCCCTGCTTCTTTCTTCTCTCATCCATCCTCTGCCCCTGCTCTGGGATTTGGGGCAGTCCCTGGGCTGCTCCACCCCACCCCAGGTATTGCAGGACCCAGCCAGGGCCTGGCAGGGATTCTCCAAGTGCTCCTCATCCTCAGCTCAGCCTGGGAAGCCCCTCCAGCTTTCCCTGGAGTTTTCTCCTCCTCTGAACGCCCCAGCCTGGCTGGAGCAGAGCCCTTGGCTGCCTTCCCCCCTTACTGGGACAGAGAAAGAGCGAGGATGGGCAGAAAGGGGCAGAGAACAGAAACTAAATTAGTCTCCCAGCTGGTGGCAGCAATTCCAGAAGCCTTTCCAAGCCCTGCTCTGTCAGAACCCAGGACATTGCTCTGGCTGCCCTGGAGGGCTCCAGACCCTGGCAGGGGGCTCAGAGACCTTGGCAAGGAGTCAAAACCACCTGTGCCTTTGATTTTAACCCATGGAAACAATACCCAACTTTGTGTGAGCCACAAGAGTCTGAGTAGAATGTTAGTGAATTTATCACGGGGTGAAAATGTAGAATTTTTGGGTTTTAGAATGGGGGTTCAGGGGGCAGGATGGAGGGATTTGGGTGGAAATTCCTCTGGCTGCCCTGGAGGGCTCCAGACCCTGGCAGGGGGCTCAGAGACCTTGGCAGGGAGTCAAAACCACCTGTGCCTTGGATTGTAACCCATGGGAACAATTCCCAGCTTTGTGTGAGGAGTTACAAGCCACAAAAGTTTGAGTAGAATGATAGTGAATTTATCACAGGGTGAAAAAGTAGAATTTTGGGGTTTTAGAATGGGGGTAAAGGAAGCAAGACAGAGGAATCTGGGCATGTCCTGTCCTTCTTCTTCTTCTTCTTCTTCTTCTTCTTCTTCTTCTGCTTCTTCTGCTTCTTCTTCTCCTCCATCTTCTGCTGTGATGGTGACACTTCTAAATTAGTTTAGAGTAGAGACAAACTGTCTAACATAGGTGATAGGTATTGGGATATAAATAAATGTAAATTTATTTTTTAATTTATGTATTTATTATTTTTTCCTTTATGTAAATAAAGTATACATAGTTATTAGTATTAAAAAAAAAACAACACTGCCCCAGAGGCAGTGCACCTCTGTGATGAAGTGCAGGAGCACTCAGACCAGATCTGAAATAATCACAATTCCCCTAAGGGATGTGCAGTAAAAGGGGGCAATGCAGAGCTTTAGAGTGAGAATCCTCACTGGCATGCTGTAAAATGAATCTATAAGGCTTAAGATTGGTGGGGACAGAAAGCTGGGCTGGTCCTGGCACTGTCAGGGCGGTTCTGTGCATTCCCAGGGTCAAACTGGGACATGGAAAGAGAATTCTGCAAAATTATTCACCTGAAACAGAAAATGTGTTGTTAGGAAGAGGGGCTCTATCCTGGAAATCAATGGCATTGATAACAGCAGGGAATCTGTCACATTCACATTTTCTGGCAAATCCCTTGCCCAGGATTCTTCTCCTGGGAAGCTGAGAAGCCTCAGAGAAAAAAGAAAAAAATAATAAAATAATTATCTGATTTGCTTCTCCTGTGTTTTGCTGCTTTGGAATGGGTTTGGAGATTGTTTATCCAACAGGTTTCATTGGTTTTATGTGAATTGTTTTCACTCCTTGGCCAATCAGGGCCAAGCTGTGTTGGGACTCTGGAGAGAGTCAGGAGTTTTCATTATTGTCTTTTTAGCCTTCTGTCTGTCTCCTTCCTGTATTCTTTAGTATAGCTTAGTTTAGTATTCTTTTATGTAACATAATATCATAAAATAATAAATGAGCCTTCTGAGAACATGGGGTCAGATTCATCATTCCTCCCTTCATCTGGGAGCCCTGCAAACACAATAAAGAGCTGAGATTACAGATAAATGGAAAACAAATGTAACTGTGGCCGCCTAGGTTGTTTTCCTGACTGGTTGTTTTTGTTTTCTACAAGAATTTAACTTGTAGATAGAGCCTTGGGGAGGGAAGGAAAAGCCTCTCTGTTTTGAGGAAGGCAGCTGTGATATCATTTATCCTGAGATTACCGCGGCAGAGCCAAGCCCTGGAGCTGTGTCCTCCTTCCCCGTGGCCTCGAGTGAGCTGTGACCCCAGCTCTGAGGTTACAGGGCCAGAGAGGCTCCAGTGTCCTGCTGCTCTTCCCAAAAGCTGCAAACCCAGGTCTGCCCTGCTCCCCTGCACAAACAGGGAGCAGAAATGTGAGCCTGCCCTTCCCCTTCTCCTCACTTTGCTCTGCTCCTGCTCGGGCACGTCCCTGAGGAGGCCAAAAGCCAGAGCTGCTCCAGGAGGGAGCCCCTGGAGTGGCACAGGGGGAGAGGAGCCAGCTGGCAAGGGGGTGGCTCTGGGAGGAAAAGGGGGAAAAAAAGGGCATGGAAAACATCTTTTTTCCAATTGGTGAAAAATCTCCCCGTTGTGCAATAGCAAAAATCTCCTTTTTTTTCTGCAGCAGCTGCAGCCTGGAAGCTGGGGAGGGTGAAAAGCAAAGGAAGGGGTGGGAGAGGGCTCAGAGGGATGAGGGATGGGGGAGCTGCAGCAGTGCCCGGGCTGTCAGCGCCTTCTGCTGCTCCCAGCACTGCCCTGGCAGCACAGCTGAGCGATGTCAGGAGCCAGCACATCCCTCTGGCCATCCTGGGCAGCCAAGAACCCTGCCAGAGGTCTCAGGGACCCTGGCACAGAGACCAAAATGCCCCTGTGGTTTTAATGATGACCCATAGAGCAAGTTACCAACATGATATGGCCAATATTTATCAGGAGTAACATTATCAAAACCTTTTGGGAGAGGTACTCCAACTAGGCAGGTTGGAAAAGGTTTATCAGGGCTTGTGTCAGATAGACAGATGGTATTGGAGCCTGCAGACCTGGCTAAAGCAGCCCAGACATTTGTCTTTGGTTGATTTACAGGTAAAGCTTCTGCTTGTGCTGCCTGTGCAGCTGCTTGTGCTGTTTGAGCTGTAAGAGCCCTTTCAATTTTTTCTCCTAGAGTTTTTCCAAGTTCATTTGCCTGGATAATTGCCACTTGCTGTGGACTCCCAATTTTGTTACAGGCTTCAATCATTTCAGGCACTGTGGGTTTTTCTTTTCCCAGGGCTTTGATAACTCTTTTACATTCTGCATTGGCATTATTTTCAATAATGTCCTGTATCATTATTGGGTGAGCTATATCATCGCCACATTGTCTCTCTGCTCCTTGCATTACCCGGCCCACAAATGTGGTAAATGGTTCAGACAAGTCCTGGCTAATCTGATTTTAGGCTTTTTCAAAACTTCCTGCAGGCTGAATTTGCAAAAAGGCTCTGCGAGCCATCTTTTTAATGTCATCTAACTCTGGTTTGGGTAAATTCACTCGATTATCATTCTGATCATCAGGAGGGTCACCAGTCAGCTTAGACATGACAAGGGTACCAAGGTCTGCATCAGTACTCTGTCTGTAAGTGGCTAGTGCCCCTGTGAGCAGTCTTTTCCATTTGAGTTCCCACAGCATATATTGTGAGGCTGTGAGAATTATACTAGCAGGATTTTTACAGTCATTTGGTGTGAGTGTGTGTTCTTCCAGGGTACTTTTCAGCAGTTACTTAAAATATGGGGAGCAGATGCCACCGTCCCTTATTGCTTTTCGCAATTCTTTTATCTCATGAGGTGGGATAGCCACCCGTGTTCTAGGACCACCGGCTCGCTGGCTGAATAGCACAGGCACAGCTAAAGGATTTAGACTTTCTTCTTTGTAAATCTGGTGTCTGACTTCATGCCAGTCTCTTAGTTGAAAATTATCAAAAGATTTTTGGGAGTTTTCTAATTTTGGGATTAATGCTGGCGAATTTTCAGGGTTCAGTGTCTCTTTTTGGGTCGAGAAATCTGTCCCAAACACTGGGGGGGACTCGAGCTATTTGAGAACAGTTCTTTTTCGAAATTCTTTTGTGTGGGGATCAAAGGGTTGGCATTTGCAGGGGCGAAATAATTCTGTCTGTCCTGTATTTATTAAAGCAGCTGCCGTATTCCAGTCCCCCCCCCCCCCCCCCCTCGTTGCACGGTTTGTGTGCGTGGATGCGGCTGCACGGACGTATCGTGACACAAAGTAGTCCCGCTCGGTGCTAGGATTGCAGAAGGCGAAAACGCGGAGGCACCCCAGGTATGGGTTGTGCAGCGTGACGCGCTGTGGAGGGATCTCGGTGATGCGGCCGTGCCCGGCTCCTCAAGGTCCGGCAGAGGGAGAGACGCGGAAGGATACATGCAAGGCGCTGCAGTTTCGCCTGCTGTGGTGCCGTGTACAGACCCGGTGGCGGCGGAAGCGGCGTGACAGGGCACAGGGATGGCGGCACGCAGCGGCTCGGAACCGGGACCGGGCTGCACCAAAAGCAGCGGCGGGGGGCGGCGGGGGGGGTGGCGGCGGGGCCGTGGAATAGAACTGCGCATGCGTGCGGCTGATCCCGGAAGCAGCGCTGTGCTTGGATGAAGGCGCGCAGTGATATCGCTGGGGCGGGGGTTGTAGCAATTGCGCATGCGTGGGTGGCGTTGCTAGGGCAGCGTGGGGAGGCGAGGGGAGGCATGGCGGGCGGGCGGGGGGTGCGGGAGGCGGCAGAGCTGCGGGAACGGAACACGGGGCTGCGGCCGGGAACCACGAGACGTCGGTGGCTGCAGGGGGCGGCGGAGCCGCGCCATTCGGAAGCGGGAGGCTGCGGCGGGGCACGGCACGGCTCGGGCCGGCGCCGCGGTGCCGAGCGGCGGCAGCAGGAGCGGGAAGGCGGCCACGGGCGGCGGCGGGGGCGGCCTCGTCAGCGGGAGATGATCCCGGCGTGGCGGGAGGCGGCGGGAGGCTGCCGCGGGGGGCCCCGTGCCGAGCGGTGCGCTGGGCGGGCGGCTGGAGCGCGGCGTGCGGCCGCTGGGAGCCGGGCTGGCTGCCGGCCCGGCGGGCAGGAGCGGCGCCGGCACGGGGCGGGCCGGGGCGCCCCGGTCCCGGCGCCGGCGGTGCCGTGCCGGGACCGGGGGATTGCGCCGGAACGCCGGCAGGGACGGCGCTGCCGCGGGGCCCGTGGGCAGCTCGGGGTGCGCTGCGTGCGCTTGAACGGCGCGCGGGGGGGGGGGGGGGGGGGGGGGGAACAGGGCTGCCCGCGGCAGCGCGCACAGGGGGCGCTGGGGACGCGGCGCGGCCGCGCCAGGCGAGCTCGGCACCGCAGATCCCAGAGCCGCGGGGAACGGCAAAGACGCAGCAGCAGCGGCGGGACCGGGGCCAGCACCGGCCCCGCTGGGTCGGCAAAGGGGGCGGGGGGGGGGGTGGGGGGCGGCAGGAGCGGCCGCACTCGCGGGTAGCGGGGGGGAAAGCGGCGGGATCGGGGGGGAACAGGGCTGCCCGCGGCAGCGCGCACAGGGGGCGCTGGGGACGCGGCGCGGCCGCGCCAGGCGAGCTCGGCACCGCAGATCCCAGAGCCGCGGGGGAACGGCAAAGACGCAGCAGCAGCGGCCCCGCTGGGTCGGCAAAGGGGGCGGGGGGGGGGGGGGGGGGGGGCGGCAGGAGCGGCCGCACTCGCGGGTAGCGGGGGGGAAAGCGGCGGGATCGGGGGGGGGGGGGGGGGGGGGCCGCGGCGCGGTGGTGCCGGTGGGCGCGCTCGGAGAGGCGGAATTGAGGGGCGGGGCTGCGAGGATGGCGAAACCGGGGGGCGGGGACAGCGGGGACCAACGGGATGGCAAAGGCGGGGCCGGGGGGCGGGACCGCGAGGGCGGGGGGCGGGGCTGGCAGCGGCGAGCACGGCGGCGGAGACCGGAGCTGTGGGGGGCGTGTCCCATTGGAGACTCGCGGCACGAGCAGAGCTGGGCGGGGCGGCTGCTGCGGGCATCCCCCGTGCAGCAAACGCCTCAAGCAGCGCCCGACAAGCTGAGAGCAACTGCAGGGCAGCCACGGCCCGGCGGGAGATCCCATTAAAGTGCTTTAAACACCTGAGTCCTAAATGTCTCTGACAAAGACAGCTGAAGGGCACTCCCTTTTACGACAGTCATTATTTACGGCACTGCGGCAGTCACGCTTTACGACAGTCTTGCTTTACGGCCGCTTTACGACAGTGGTGCTTTACGGCACCTTTTGCGACCGTCGCGCTTTACGGCCGCTTTACGACAGTCACGCTTTACGGCACCTTTTACGACAGTCTTGCTTTACGGCACTGTTTACGACAGTCGCGCTTTACGGCACCTTTTACGACAGTCTTGCTTTACGGCCGCTTTACGACAGTCGCGCTTTACGGCACCTTTTACGACAGTCTTGCTTTACGACACCGTTTACGACAGTTTTGCTTTACGGCACCTTTTGCGACAGTCGCGCTTTACGGCACCTTTTGCGACAGTCGCGCTTTACGGCACTGTTTACGACAGTCGCGCTTTACGGCACTGTTTACGACAGTCGCGCTTTACGGCACCTTTTACGACAGTCTTGCTTTACGGCCGCTTTACGACAGTCGCGCTTTACGGCACTGTTTACGACAGTCGCGCTTTACGGCACCTTTTGCGACAGTCGCGCTTTACGGCACCTTTACGACAGTTTTGCTTTCCGGCACCGTTTACGACAGTTTTGCTTTCCGGCACCGTTTACGACAGTCTTGCTTTACGGCACCTTTTGCGACAGTTTTGCTTTACGGCACCGTTTACGACAGTCGCGCTTTACGGCACCTTTTACGACAGTCTTGCTTTACGGCACCTTTTGCGGCAGTTTTGCTTTACGGCACCTTTTGCGACAGTCGCGCTTTACGGCACCTTTACGACAGTTTTGCTTTCCGGCACCGTTTACGACAGTTTTGCTTTACGGCACCGTTTACGACAGTTTTGCTTTACGGCCGCTTTACGACAGTTTTGCTTTACGGCTCCTTTTGCGACAGTCGCGCTTTACGGCACCTTTTACGACAGTTTTGCTTTACGGCCGCTTTACGACAGTCGCGCTTTACGGCACCTTTTGCGACAGTCGTGCTTTACAGCACTACCCTTTATGGAACTTTCACAGTACTTTACAGCATTTTACGGCTTTTATTTTGTTTTTCATTTATTTTTAATTAATTTTATTTTTTAAATTTTTTTTCATTTTTATTTCTAATTTTTCCTATTTTTAAAGCTTTTTATTTTTTTATTTTTATTTTTAATTTAAATTTTTCTATTTTTAGAGCTTTTTATTTTTTTTATTTTTTTTTTTTTACTGCACCTTTTACGACAGTTGTGCTTTACAGCACTACCCTTTATGGAACTTTTACGGTACTTTACAGCATTTTACGGCTTTTATTTTGTTTTTTATTTATTTTTTAATTAATTTTATTTTTTTAATTTTTTTTAATTTTTATTTCTAATTTTTTCCTATTTTTAAAGCTTTTTATTTTTTTTTTAAATTTTATTTTATTTTAATTTTTCTATTTTTAAAGCTTTCTATTTTTTTAATTTTTTTTTTTTTACTGCACCTTTTATGACAGTTGTGCTTTACAGCACTACCCTTTATGGAACTTTTACGGTACTTTACAGCATTTTACGGCTTTTATTTTGTTTTTTATTTATTTTTAATTAATTTTATTTTTTTTTTACTGCACCTTTTATGACAGTTGTGCTTTACAGCACTACCCTTTATGGAACTTTTACGGTACTTTACAGCATTTTACGGCTTTTATTTTGTTTTTTATTTATTTTTAATTAATTATTTTTTTTTTTTTTTTTATTTTTATTTCTAATTTTTCCTATTTTTAAAGCTTTTTATTTTTTTAAATTTTATTTTATTTTAAATTTTTCTATTTTTAAAGCTTTTTATTTTTTTAATTTTTTTTTTTACTGCACCTTTTATGACAGTTGTGCTTTACAGCACTACCCTTTATGGAACTTTTACGGTACTTTACAGCATTTTACGGCTTTTATTTTGTTTTTTATTTATTTTTAATTAATTTTATTTTTTTAATTTTTTTTAATTTTTATTTCTAATTTTTCCTATTTTTAAAGCTTTTTATTTTATTTTTTAATTTTATTTTATTTTAAATTTTTCTATTTTTAAAGCTTTTTATTTTTTTAATTTTTTTTTTTTTACTGCACCTTTTACGACAGTTGTGCTTTACAGCACTACCCTTTATGGAACTTTTACGGTACTTTACAGCATTTTACGGCTTTTATTTTGTTTTTCATTTATTTTTAATTAATTTTTTAAATGTAAAATAAAAATTAAATAAAAATACCTTAAAAATAAAAAGCTTTAAAATAGAAAAATAATTGTATTTTATGCTGCCCAGATCAGCTCAAGCCGGTGATTGTGGTGGTGTTTGAGGGTCCACAGGACAAGGGAAGAGATGAGAATCTTGACCCCCTCTTTCAGCAGGCTTATTTATTATTTTATGATCTCTATTATATTAAAAGAAAATGAGATATTAGAACTATACTAAAAGAGCAAGGAGACATCAGAAAGCTGGAGAGGAATGAATAATAAAAACCTGGGACTGCTCACAGCCCCGACACAGCTGGACTATGATTGGTCATCGAGTAGAAACTGCTCAGGAGACCAATCCAAGATGCCCCTGTTGCTAAACCATCTCCAGCCCACACTCCACAGCCAGCAGATCGTTATTGGTTCCATTTCTGTTCGGAGGCTTCTCAGGTGAAAAATCCCAGCGAAAGGATTTTCATCAAACACGTCAGTGCCAGGTGATGGCAGCTGGCCACTGCGGGCCACAGACCCCCAAACACCTACGCCAGCCCTTTTCCTTTTGTCCCCCAGCCCTCAGGCTCTGTCGCCCTCAAGCCCCCCCTATGCCCCTCAAGCCCCCTCTCAGCTGCCCCTCAGCTCCTGTCTGTCACCCTTACTCCCTCTCCTTTGCTCCTCAGCCCCCAGCTTCTCGGTGTCACCCTCCAGCTGCCCCTGCCGCCCTCAGCATCTCTGTGTGTCACCCACTGTGCCCTCTCCCTGCTCCTCCCTCAGCTCCCAGCCTCTGCCACCCTCAAGCCCCCACAGTGCCCCTCGAGCTGCCCCCAGCCTGTCATGCTTGAAAGGACCCTAAAAAAACCCTATCAAATCTCTTTTTTGTCCTTCATTCTCTGTCCCACCCTTCTCCCTGTCCATCTCTTCTCTGTCCTTCTCTCTGTCCTGCCCTGCTCTGTCCTGCATTCTCTGTCCTGCATTCTCTGTCCTGCATTCTGTCCTGCCCTGCTCTGTCCTGTCCTTCTCTCTGTCCTGCCCTGCTCTGTCCTGTCCTTCTCTCTGTCCTGCATTCTCTGTCTTGCATTCTGTCCTGCCCTGCTCTGTCCTGTCCTTCTCTCTGTTCTGCCCTTCTGTCTGTCCTGCCTTTCTCTCTGTCCAGCCCTCCTCTGTCCTGCCCTTTTCCCTGTCCTGCATTCTCTGTCCTGCCCCTCTCTCTGTCCTTCTCTCTGTCCTGCCCTCTCTGCACCTTGCAGGGGTGTTCTGGGGATGCTGCCTGGCCTCCTGTGCTGCTGGGGGAGGCTCTGTTCCAAAGGAGCTCTCCAGGGCTCTCTGGAGCTGCTCTTTGGAGCAGGGCCCCTTTCTGACCCCACCTCCTTTCACCAGGAGCTGGCCCCTTTCAGCTGCCAGCCAGCCTCTCCTGCCAGCCTCATCAGCTTTAGCTGGAACAATTTCCTTTGAACTTGGCTTGAGTGAGCATCTCCATGGCAATGGGATCGGGGCTTTGTGTCCCTGCACCCTGCCCTGCACCCTGAGCACGGGGAGGTGGGCAGGGATGGACAGGGATGGGATGGATGGGCAGGGATGGGATGGATGGGCAGGGGTGGGCAGGGCACCCTGGGCAGCAGCACCAGCCCCTGATGGGCAGAACCAAGGGCAGGAAGGGCTGGTTCTGCTCCTGGAGCTTCCCCAGGGCAGGCAGGATCCTGCAGGGCTGAAGGAGTGGGTGTTGGTGGGGTGAAAGCAAAGCAGATCTTCCTCCACCATGAACAAAACTGAGCTTTGCTGGGGCTGGGGTTCTCTGGTGGAGAAAAAATGAGGGAGGAAAGGAAAGGAAGGGGAAGGGGAAGGGAAAGGGAAAGGGGAAAAAGAAAGGGGAATGCTCCTGCTGTATCTAAACTCAGCTTTTTCCCTCCTTTCCCCTCATCTCTCCCACAGCCTTCCCCATCTCTGCTCCTTCACCTCCAAGAAGGGAATGTGGCCTCCTCCATGGCTTGGGAATGTGCTGCTGCCCAAGGAGGTTCTCCCGTGCTCCCAGGGACCATCTCCCTGTTTGCTGCTCAGATTCTCCTCCTTATTCCTCCTCTAGCTCCCCCAGAAGGAAGATCCCTCTCTTGGGGCTAGTGGGAAACTTGACCTTTCCATTTCTGCTGCCTGTGCATCACCCCCAGCTCCACCACATCCAGAGCCACTTTATTCCCTCCTGTCCCACTCCTGCTCCCAGCCTGGCCCACGTGGGCCGGGCTCTCTGGCAGGACTGGGCTCTCCCCAACAAAATGGGTTTGTTTTTTTTTCCTCCTGTGCAGTGAGAATGAGCTTTTGCAGCCAACTCTGTAGGTGGAGAGAAAAAAAAAAAAAGAAAAAAAAAGAGGTTTTTTTTTTCTTGGAATGTTGGGTAAATTCCTTGGGAGCTGCCTCAGGGGAATCACAGTTCAGCTGCTTCTTTTTGGAGATGATGTAAACAGTGAAACAGTGCAGGACTTCTCCTCTTCATCCTTTCCTCTGCTCCTAAACGCCCTGGGCAGGCTCTGGGTGCCTGGTGGATGTTTCCTGTGCAGAGAGGTTTTCCTGGGGGTGACACCGAGGTCAGGGCTGTTCCAGCTGTGATCCCCTGAGCCTGCAGGACACAAACCAGCACAACATGGACACGCAGCTCTCACAAGGTAAAAAGAGAATTTTTAATTTCTGACTCCAACGTTTATAGATTTATAGATAACATTTATAGATTTCCAAGAGTGACAGTGGATTGGAGGGTGACAGTGCCACCTCTCCAATGACACTGGACAAACCAACAGCCCATCAGATTTCTCCTCCTCCAGAAAAGAATGCAAAACCATAAGTTATTTACATGATGTGGACACACAGCTCTCTCAAGGTAAAAAAGAGAGAAGTTTAATTTCTGACTCCAACTTTTATAGATTTACAGATTTATAGATAAAATTTATAGATTTTCAAAAGTGACAGTGCCACCTTTTCAATGACACTGGACAAACCAACAATCCATCAGATTTCTCCTCCTCCAGAAAAGAATGCAAAACAATCAGTTATTCACATAAAAGTGTAATGTAAACATCAGAAGGCTTAGAAAAACTGAAAAAATCAGGTTGACAATCCCCCAGAAGGTTTGGGGAACAGGACAGGCTGGGCCCAGTGTGGGTCCAGCAGGGACAGCACAGTGAGGCTCAGAGCTCTGAGTGCAGTTGTGCTGCTCTAATTTCCTTTTCCACCTCTTTCTTCCCCTTCTTTCCCTCCTTCTCCTCGGGAGCTGGCCCAGCTGGATCCCAGCAGGAACTTTTCATTCCCTGTTAATGAGAAACTCCTGCACTTTGTCCCTTGAAACGGAGCCACGTTCCCCACGTGCTGCTGGGGAAGGGCTCTGGCTCCTGTCCTGCACGTGGTTCCAGGGCTGAGCTGGGGCAATCAGAGCCTGCCTGGAGCCAGGAATGGGCATCCATCCCCTCCCCACCTCCCCCAGCCCCATCCTGGCTGGGATGAGCACAGCAGGCACAGGGCAGCCCCCACACTGCCAAAATCATGACTCAGGGGCTGCTGGGCTGGGGTGGTGTCCTGGAGCTGCACAATGGGGTCATTCCTCCCTCAGGGGCTGTTGGGGTGGGGTCCTGGAGGCTCTGCCTCCCTCCTGCAGTGTTTGATGCAGAAAGTCTCTCTTTCCTTGACAGGAGTGCCCTGACCCTTCTGCCTCCATCCCAGCCAGGAATTCCTGTTCTCTGGCACTTCTGGCCCTGAGCTGTGAAGGGAATTTGATGTGATTTCTCCTCTCAGCTAATCCCAGGCTGCAGAATTCCTCAGAGCCAGGAGGAAATTCCTCACCCACCAGCAGCAGGGGGATTCTCTCCAGCCTGGCAGTGGCAGCTCCACAAGCAGGAGCATCCTGCCTTGTCCTTAATCCATCCCTGAACTCCTGCCACGGTGCTTTGGGCAAACAAAGGAGGATTCCTGTCACAGACATCTTTTATGAAAAATCCTTTCCTTGGGATTTTTCCTCCTGAGAAGCTGAGAGGCCTCAGGAACAAAATGCAAACAATGGTTATCTGCTGCTGTGGGATGCAACAGGTGCATCTGGGATTGGGCTCATGTGGTTGTTTCTCATTAATGGCCAATCACAGTCAGCTGTCTCAGACTCTCTGTCTGAGCCACAAGCCTTTGTTATCATTCCTTTTTTTTCTATTCTTAGCCAGCCTTCTGATGAAATCCTTTCTTCTATTCTTTTAGTATAGTTTTAATATAATATATATAATAAAATAATAAATCAGCCTTCTGAAACATGGAGTCAACATTCTCATCTCTTCCCTCATCCTCAGACCCCTGTGAACACCACCACAGATTCCCACTGCCAGCTTGGTCTGATTCCAGCTCTTGGGCCCCCTTGTTTTCTCCTTTCTTGCTTTTTCTGCTTCCCTGGGTCACCAGCTGATCGTGGAGCCCCACGGGTTTAACTCTGCAGAAAAACACATCCCAAACTCCTGAGTCACAGCCAAACCCCTCCAGCCTCTGGAGCATCTGAAATTCAGAGTTTGGGCCTTTCCTGAGGGAGGTTTGGGAGCTCTGGGATTTGAGTCTCCACTTTTTGGGGTGGTTTTTCAAAAGCTGCTGCTGATTTCTCTCACCTGCCTCAGAAAGGGAAGAAAAATATTCCCAGCTCTGGAATTTGCATTCCTGCTTCCCCCAGCTCCTTCAAGGGGGAGGTGAGGGAGGGGAACAGGAAACTCTCAGGCAGCTGGGATTTTTCACCAGAACCCGACAGAATGGCTGAGCTCGGCGCTGCTCTTTGAGGTGGGTGGTGAAAATGACACAGCAGCAGCTGGGCTGGGCTGCAGGGGAGCAGGGAGAGCCTGGAGAGCAGGGCTGGGGGAAGCCTGAGAGGACTGGGAGAGAGACAAAAAATTAAAAAAAAAACCCCAAAACCAAAGTAAAACAAAAAAAACGCAAAAACACAAAAACAAACAAAAAAAAAAAAGGAAAAAAAAAAGACAGCAAAAAAACCCAAAACCCCAAAGCCAAACAAAAAAAAAACCCACAAAGAAAAAAAAAAAAGCAGAACAAGAAAAAAACACAAAGCAAAAAAACCAAACAAAACCCCCCAAAACAAACTAACAAAAACAACAAAAACCAAAACTAAAAAAAACAACGCAAAAAAAAAAAAAAAAACCAAAAAAATCCACCAAAAAATCAAAACAAAAAAAAATTTTAAAAACAAAAAGAAAAAAGAACCCTCTGCAAAGACTGACTGGAGATATGAAAAATATTCCTGTAAAGTCAGTTCCAGTGGCCATCTGGAGCTGCTGTGGTTTTCCCCTCGTGCTGTGGGAGCAGGCTAAAGGGTCACCTGGAAGAGTTTTGGTTCCCTTGGCTGGCCTCGTGCTTCCCCTGCTTTATCTGAGGAAGGGATGATTTATTTATTTGGTTCTGCTTTGCTCCATCCCCCAAACGCCACATCAGCAGCAAAGTGCAGGATGAGCTCAATGAGGAACAGATTATGCCCTGGCCTGCCTCCATCTCCTGCCCGTGGGGACATCAGCCCTGGGCTGGGGACAGGGACGTGGGCGAGGCTGGGCTGGGGACAGGAGCCGTGAGCTGGGATAACGTCAGCAGGGAGATGGGAAAGGGGCTGGGAGCTGGGAAATAAAGGGTTTGGGAGCTGGGAAATAAAGGGTTTGGGAGCTGGGAAAGGGGCTGGGAGCTGGCAAAGGATTTAGGATTACAGCAGTGTTTGGGAGCTGGGAAAAGGTTTGGGAGCTGGGAAAGGGGCTGGGAGCTGGGAAATAAAGGGTTTGGGAGCTGGGAAACAAAGGGTTTGGGAGCTGGGAAAGGGGCTGGGAGCTGGGAAATAAAGGGTTTGGGAGCTGGAAAATAAAGGGTTTGGGAGCTGGGAAAGGGGCTGGGAGCTGAGAAAGGGTTTGGGATTACAGCAGTGTTTGGGAGCTGGGAAAACGTTTGGGAGCTGGAGCAGGGTTTGGGATTACAGCAGGGTTTGGGATCTGGAAAAGGGGTTGGGAGCTGGGAAAGGGTTTGGGATTACAGCAGGGTTTGGGAGCTGGGAAAGTGGGAGTTTTAAAAGGGTTTAGAATTACAGCAGTGTTTGGGAGCTGTGAAAAGGTTTGGGAGCTTTAAAAGGGTTTGGGAGCTGGGAAAGGGTTTGGGATTACAGCAGGGTTTGGGAGCTGGAGCAGGGTTTGGGAACTAGAAAAGGGTTTGGGAGTTGAGAAAGAATTTGGGAGCTGGAAAAAGGTTTAGGATTACAGCAGGGTTTGGGAGCTGGGAAGGGTTTGGGGTTACAGCAGAGTGTGGCAAATGGAAAAGCGTTTGGGAGCTGGAAGAGGGTTTGGGAGCTGGAAAAGGGTTTAGGATTACAGCAGGGTTTGGGAGCTGCAGGAGGGTTTGGGAACAGGAGCAGGATTGGGATCTGGAAAAGGGGTTTGGGAGCCTCCAGGCTGATTTTTGAACATTAATTGTTGGGGTTGGGGGTTTGGGGAGGGGATTGCTGCTTCCCAGTGAGTTTCCACAAAATAGATATTTTCCTTAGCTCTGGAAAAAAAAGAAAAAAATTCAGGCCACTGCAGATGCTCAAATGCCAAATGACTTTCAAGCACAAAAAATGTTGGAATTGCAAGAATAAAACATATGGCACTTTGGAGGAAGATTGGAAGGGAAAAGCACAATTGTAAAGCTGAACTGAGGGTGTTTTATTATTCAGAATGAAAATACTTTCTTTTTGCTAAAGGCAGCCAGAATTTTAAGCAGACCTGGTTATTTTCTGGAATTGATTTATTTTTCCCCCAAAGACAAACAGCATTATTGATTGTGATTCTTTGGATTGTGGCTGGATTAGGTCAATTATTGCATCACTTCAGTGAAAGAAAATAAAAAAAAAAGGACCTTAGGACCTTTAGGAACTTATTTTATGTGCAAGTAAGTGGAGGAAAATGAAAACTACAAATGAGATTTTTCCAGTTTAAGGCAAAAATAGTCCCCACTGTGTCTGCTTGTCTCCGACAGCAGATTTGGGACAATTCTGCCTTTAAACACAGGAGGGGAAGGGGGTGGAGAAAATC
This sequence comes from Agelaius tricolor, assembly GCF_023055355.1. Lineage (NCBI taxonomy): Eukaryota > Metazoa > Chordata > Aves > Passeriformes > Icteridae > Agelaius > Agelaius tricolor. Next base: position 6,366,787 of record NW_027269289.1, on the reverse strand, counting down.
CCCAAATCCTTCATTTTCTTTTTGTTGTTTCACTGTACACAGGAAAATGTGGGTTGGGAATGAGCAGGGGGGAAATGTCAGGGCTGTGCTGGCTGAGTTCTCCTGAGCTGCCACAAATCCCTGCTTGGCTGAGGATCCCCAAAAGCTCCCAGGATCTTGGGCTGAAGGATTCTGATTCTGGCTTCTCCTGCATGCAAAAAAAAAATGCAAAAAATGGAAAAATGGCATTATTTTCACCATTTACCCCACTAAACCTCCCCCATTTCGCTGCCTTGACCTGTGAAATGTGGCTCAGAATATGGGATTTTGTTGGAAAAATAACATAATAAATATAATTTCCAATATATTATTGGAAAAATAATATGTGGCTCAAAATGGGATTCAGAGTTGTGGGCAGAGGAGCTTCCCTGACCCTTTTTGCAGCTGGAGCACAGCACCTCATTAACCTTGGCTGATTCTTTGTGTTTTTATTGCTCATAAACCTCTCCTGCTCCTGTCCTCTTCTGTGGGTCATGGTTCTTCTCCAAATGTCCATTTTATAAATCACTTTAATTAGTTTTAGATCATCCTGCTGTATTTGTAGCACTTGATTTAGGGTTCAGATTGCTCCCGTTACATCTCCTATATTGCTTTGATTTTATTTATGGTGTTTCTGGTGCATTTGCATTGCTTTCCTTAGATGGGTATCACTTTGGCTGGATTTACAGTGTATTTCCCCTGTTAGATTTATATCACTTTAATTAGATTTATATCCTTTTAGAATTTGAGGGCTTCACTGAGATTTATAATATCACTCACACCAGGCACAGAAAATTCACATCCTTTTTATTTTAAAGGATTTTAACTCCACACTGGCTTTATCTGCTCCTTGGTCAGCCTCCCAATTCAAAATTCACCACTTTGAGGTTTTTTCTTTTTTTTTTTTTTTGTTTCCCCTTTACTTTCCACAGGAATCATTCCAGCCTAAACTGTGCTGGTTTAAATTAACCCCTCCCATGCCAGCAGCTGCAGGGATGTGATGGGGAGCATCTCCTGTGGTGGTGCTCCCAGGGGTCCCAGGATGAGAGAAGAGATGAGAATCTTGACTCCATGTTTCAGAAGGCTGATTTATTATTTTATTGTACCTTATATACTTTATTATATATTATAAATATTATATATATTATATAAATATATATTATATTATATATAATATATATTATATTTTAATATATATTATTATATTGTATTTATTATCTATTATTATATATATCTTATTATATATTATATATTACTTTATATATTATATTATATTATATTATATATTGTATATAATTTATATTATACATATTATTTTATTATAGAAATATATATTATATATTTATTATATATATTACAATAAAATTATATATTAAAACTATACTAAAGGAATATAAGGATTTCATCAGAAGGCCAGCAAGGAATAGAAAGGAATGATAACAAAATCTTGTGGCTGCTCACAGCCTCGACACAGGTGGCTGTCATTGGGCATCAAGTAAAAACAATTTCACGTGCTGGGTAAACAATTCTCCAAATCACATTCCAAAGCAGCAAAACACGGAGAAGCTGAAGCTTCTCAGCCTCTCAGGAGAAAAGGTCCTCACGAAATGATTTTCCATAAAATATGTCAGTGACAGTGTCCTGCCTGGGTTCCTCGGGAGTGCAGGGACACTTGGAGAGGCAGCGCTTTCATGCTGGGATGGTTTGGGTGGGAGGAGACAGGAAAGCTCCTTCCCCCCATGCAGGCTGTCCCTGGGGCTGCTGGTTCAGATGTTCCCAGCAGGAGTTGTGGCTGTTTGCGTGGGAACGTGTGCTCCAGGGCTCTGAGCAGCTCCTGCTCCCAGACCTTGCCCGTTTTTATCTCCAAAAACACCGAGGGCACGAGCTGCTGGACTTTAATGAACTCTGAATTCCTGGATTGCTTCATTCCCAAAACCAGCACGGAGCTTTCTGTGTGTGTGCCCAGGGCTTTGCGCTCCCCCAGTGGGGCACTGGGCTATGGGAGATCCCTGCAGAGCTTTCCACCTTCCCAAAACCTTCCCAAACCTTCCCAGCCCTGCAAATGCCTGGCAGGTTTTCCCTGTGCCCATTGAGGGCAGCTTCCAGAGGATCCCAGGACAGTTTGGGTCACAAGGGACATTAAAACTCATTTTGTCCCATTTCCACCAAACCAGGCTGCTCCAAACCCTGGCTTTGAACACTTCCAGGCATGGGGGCAGCCTCAGAAGATTTTTCCTGTGGGCTTTAATGGGATCCCAGGACAGTTTGGGTCACAAGGGACATTAAAACTCATTTTGTCCCATTTCCACCAAACCAGGCTGCTCCAAACCCTGGCTTTGAACACTTCCAGGCATGGGGGCAGCTTCAGAAGACTTTTTTCCAGTGGGTTTTAACGGATTCCTGAATTCCTGCAACATTTGAGAGCCACACAGGCCAAGAGCTGGGTCCAGGAAAGGAAAAGAAAAAATTCTTTCATCTCCCAACCTCTTCATCATGCCCTGCTCTCCTTTTCCTCTCTCTGACCTCCCCCTCTTTGTGTTTGTGAGCAGCACAGAGGCAGGAGGCAGGGGAGGAATGTGCTGCAGAGATCCTGCTGCTGGCTAGTTGGATCCAGATGTTCAGGGAAGGAGCAGGGCTGGGGGAGCAGGACAGAAAAGGGCTGGAGCAGGGAAATCAGGAGCACCAAGCCTGACTTAAACACAAAGAGAATGGGAATTCCACCCTCCAGGCACAACTTCAGGGAGCAAAAGGGGCGCCTGCCCAAATCTCCAGTGCCACAGGAGGCATCCACAGAGGAGCTTTTACTCCTCTAAGGAGGAGTGCTGACCATGAGGGAGATTTTTCCAATAATCTTCTTGTTCTTCCCAAACCCACTCCATCAGTGGGAACTCTGAAGTGTCTCCTGGAGGACCAGACCCTCCCAGCTCTCTTGGCCTTCCCAAGGAAGGGCAGCCCAGTTTTGGCTGGGTGAGCTCCACCAGCTCCCACAATTCAGGGCTTTTTCTCTCTCAGGGCTTTGGGAGCCCTGTGAGGGATCCTCACCTGTATGGTGTGGTGGGGCTTCAGAATTATTATTTTGTGGCACTTCCCTGTCACAGTCACATTTTCTGGAAAATCCCTTCGCCCAGGATTTTTCTCCTGGGAAGCTGAGAAGCCTCAGAGAAAAGGGAAAACAATAATTATCTGATTTGTTTCTCCTGTGTTTTGCTGCTTTGGAATGCGTTTGGAGATTGTTTACCCACAGGTGATTGTTTCATTGGGTTTCTGATGTGAATTGTTTTGATTTATTGGCCAATCAGGGCCAAGCTGTGTAGGGACTCTGGAGAGAGTCAGGAGTTTTCATTATTATTTTTTTAGCCTTCTGTAAGTATCCTTTCGCTATTCTTTAATATAGTTTAGCTTAGTATTCTTTAATATAATAAATATCATAAAATAATAAATCAGCCTTCTGGGAACATGGGGTCAGATTCGTCTTTCCTTCCTGCCATGGGAAGGAAACACAATAATTCCCCCACAAATACAATATAATCATATATATAATATAATATTATATATTATAATTCCCCTCTTCCACCTGAACCAGGTAACACCAGGTTTGTGCTCCTGAGTCCCTTCTCAGGAACTGATCCAGGAGAAAAGGGGCAGAACCTCCCCCACTGCTGCCCTTCCCACCCTCCCTGCAGCTGCATCAAAGAGAGTTGGATCCCAATTAACGTGATTCTAATCAGGACAACATCTCCGCACCAGCATCTGCAGCAGCTTTAAAGCACTCCATCAACTTCCCAGTGCTCTGCTCATTTAATTACACCCAGGCTGCTGCACTGCTCAACCCCTTAATTGCCCAGGACAGAGAATGGGGTGGCAGCCAGGTCAGAGCCAGGAGATGCTGGGCATTGTTCTAAGCCACTAAAGCTGTTTTTTCACCCCCTTTCAGGAGCTTGGTTTATGTAATTGCCAAGGAAAGGAGGGCATTCAGGAGGGGCAGCAGGGAACTCTCAGAAGGGAGGTGGAATTGCTTTTAATTAATGAGGAATGACTCGAAGGCTGATTCCTTTCTGCAACAGTAAGGTCTCTACTGAGCACCACAACACAAATCCTTTCCCAGGGCTTCAGATCAAGCCACAGGTCCTTGGTAGTAATATTCCTGATAATAGCTGGGATTTAATCTACAAGTTGGGGGACCAGGAGAGTGAAAAAAAAAATCCAATTAACTCTCCCTGAGCTCTTTCAGTTCTGTAGTGCTGGGAACAATGGCAAATAGCCGGGGTTTGTGTGTTCAGCTCCCCAAAATACTTGCCCTGATTGAATCCTTCAAAAAGCACTGATGGGTTTTTCGTGTAGCATTAAAAGTGGTTTGGCACGAAAAATGAAGGGTGGGAGATTAAAGAGCTCAAGGCAGAATGTTTGGGCCTGACCCCTGACCTCAGTTACAGCAACTGGAGTTGGGATTAACAGCAGAGTAAACAAAATGAGAAATTCAGGCACTGAGCAGGCAGTAAAAGCTTGTTCTTGGTGGATTTTCATTGGGAAGAGTTCAGATCTGAGTGGGGTTTGCAGAGCGCAACCAAAAGTCTGGCTTCCCTCCCCCTTGGCTTCCCATTCCTGCCCTGAACCCCATCTGTGCAAGCAGTTACTGGAAGGAGCTTCTGCAAGCCCAGCTCTGAGCTGAGGAAGAGGCAGCGAGGATTTGGAGCTTGGCCAAATCCCCATGGTTTTCCCCAGGGATGACAGAGGCACCAAGGCAAGCCCTGGGTCAGATTGCACCTCCCTGCTCCCACGCACTGCAGCTTCCCAGCAGAGCTCAGCTGGGATTTTCAGCAGTGCATTTTTCTCCCTCAGCCTCGTGGCTGAGGTATTTTAATGGAAGTTTTCTCCCGGTAAAAAGCTGCAGTGTGCTCACATACCAGAAAATCTTGGCGCAGGTCATTAACGCTCAGTCAGGCTGATCCACACTGAGCTGCGGGGAATGTTTCACCTTCCCTGGGCTGCAGAGGAGGTTCCATCCACACAGCAGCAAACAGCAAAGGTAAAAAGGCAGTAAAACCTTGGTTTGGCCACTCAGAGCTGGCCCAGGGTCGTGCAGCTGCACTTGCTCTTCAGGAATTCTCTTCACTGTCACCTGCTAACCACTCTGTCCCTTCCGGTCCCTTCCAAACCCCAGCAAAGCTGCCCCTCCTGTGCTCCCTGATTGTTTTTCTGCTCCCTGCTACCTCCCAAACAGCTCCTTGCTCTTTAGTTCTGTTTCCTGCCAGCATTTTTAATCCCCTGTCTGCATTTCTTATCTGTGTGTCCGTTCATTTCTGGGACTGGGCTCACACCCACCGTTCCCAGGTCAGAACTGCAATCTGCAGGAGCACTCCAGCATTCCTGGCAAGCTGCTGAGCCAAAATGATGATTTCCTCTGCTCTGGGAGCTATCAGGAGGAAAAGAACACCCTGTACTCCCAGGCAGCCAGGCTGCAGCAGCACAGAGAGGGATGGTCCCAAATCACCTCTCACACCCCAGGATCCAGGGCTCAGATAAATCTGAATTTCTCCCAGTGCCACAGGGGTGTGGATTCCAGATCTGGGATGAGGGAATGTTCTCTAAGGGCTGTTTGTGCCCACTGACCTCATGGCTCTTCCCTCCAGCCCCTGCTGGGATCCTCCTGGTTTTTTGCATAATCTCCTCTGAATAAATTCACTGTGTGAGTGGGGCCTTCTCCTTTTGCAGCTTTTGTCATGAGGATCTTTCTGTGCCTTTCCTACCTTGTGGGCCCTCCCTCTCTTTTTGTACCCATTGCTTTCCTCCTTCCTTTCCACCTCTTAACTTTTCCTCCTCTTATTTTCAGCACAGCTATTGTCCTGAAAAACGTTTCAAGGAGCCAATTTCGTTTGAGGGGAGCTGTGAAAATTTAGGGTTAAAGCTTGCGTGAGGTCACACAAAAAGCACTATTTGGACAAGAGTGATCTCCCTGCCTGGAAGCGTGGCTTTAAATGGATGTTTCCATTTATTTCTGTGCCCCTCCTCACAAAGCTCTTTCTCTGAGGCCCTGATCCTGCTGCCACAGTGACCTTTGTGTTTGCAGAGAGAACTTTTGAAATCAAAGGGGCCCTTCAGCAGCATCTGCCCATCTGGAAATGATCACAGAACTGGGAAGGTGAAGGGCAGATTGGGGGTGTTTGGAGAGCGAGTGCAGGCTCTGAAGGAACACAAGTCCTTCATTTCTGGGAGAGGGGCTCTGAAGGTGTCCCAGTTACATCCTCAGGGACAGGGACGCTTCCAGTGTGGCTCACACCAGACCTGTGGCACTGGGAGCCTGAGGAATCACATCAGTATCGATTGACTTGCAGCAAGAACACGTTCAGAAAACTCATTTCAAAACTCAGAAAACGCTGAGTGTATTTCCCTGTGGATGCCCCATCCCTGGAGGTGTTCAAGGCTGTCTTGGATGGAGCTCTGGGTGATGGATCCGTGGGGTCAGGGCTGTGTTTGATGGATCCATGTGCACATCCAGGGCTGTTTCATGGATCCATGTGCACAGCCTGGGCTGTTTCATGGATCCATGTGCACATCCAGGGCTGTGTTTGATGGATCCATGTGCACAGCCTGGGCTGTTTGACGGATCCATGTGCTCATCCAGGGCAGTTTCATGGATCCATGTGCACATCCAGGTCTGTTTGACGGATCCATGTGCACATCCACGGCTCTGTTTCATGGATCCATGTGCACAGCCTGGGCTGTTTGATGGATCCATGTGCTCATCCAGGGCAGTTTCATGGATCCATGTGCTCATCCAGGTCTGTTTGACGGATCCATGTGCACATCCAGGGCGCTGGGTGATGGATCCATGTGCACATCCAGGTCTGTTTGATGGATCCATGTGCACAGCCTGGGCTGTGTTTGATGGATCCATGTGCACATCCAGGTCTGTTTGACGGATCCATGTGCACATCCACGGCTCTGTTTCATGGATCCATGTGCTCATCCAGGGCCCTGCCGCCTCTCGCCGCTCCCCCTCCGTCCCTCCCTGCCCGGCGCTGTTCCTTTAACGACGGGGCGGGCGCTGCTCGGCGGGGCCGTCCCGGGTCCGGGGGGGAAGTGACGGGGGGCGGGGGGCGAGGGCAGCGCCCGCTCGGGGTGGGAGGGAGGGAGGGACGGGCGGACCGAGGGACGCTGAATGAGCGGGGCGAGCGAGGCAGCGCCGCGGGGCCGGGGGCGCGGCGGGGCCGCCTTTCCCCGCCGCCTTCCGCGCTGCGGCCGCGCCCCCCGCCCGATGCGCTGAGCCCGGCCCGGGGGGATGCGCGGCCCGCGGCTGCCGGCGCTGCCCGCGCTGCTCTGGCTGGCGCTGGCCCCGCTGCCCGGCCCCGCGGCGCGGGCAGAGCTGCGGGTGCGGGTGCGGCTGCCCGGCGGGCAGGTGACGGAGGAGAGCCTGCAGGCCGACAGCGGCGCCGACTGCGTCAGCCTGGAGCTAAGGGCGGCCGACGGCGCCCTCGTCACGCTCACGGCGGATTTCAGACAGGTACGGGGCGGGGGAGAGCATCCCCGGGGGGTTCAGACTGGTATGGAGCTGGGGAGAGCATCCCTGAGGGGTTCGGGTAGGGAGCGAGATGGGGAGAGCATCCCCGGGGGGGTTGGGAAGGGAGCGAGATGGGGAGAGCATCCCCGGGGGGTTCAGACCGGTATGGAGCTGGGGAGAGCATCCCCGGGGGGTTCGAGTAGGGAGCGAGATGGGGAGAGCATCCCCGGGGGGTTTCGGATAAGAGCAGAGCCGAGAGAGCATTCCCGGGGGTTCGGGCTGAGAGCGAGCCGGGAAGAGCATTCCCGGAGGGTTTCGGATAAGAGCAGAGCTGGGAGAGCATCCCCGGGGCTTTGGGACAGGGACAGAGCGGGGAGAGCATCCCCGGGGGTTTGGGGCAGGGACAGAGCGGGGAGAGCATCCCCGGGGGGTTCGGATAAGAGCGGAGCTGGGAGAGCATCCCCGGGTGCCGCGGGGTCCCGGCGGGGCTGGAGCAGGGTGACGGCTGCGGGATGGGAGCGCTGGCCCCTGGCGCCCCGCGGGAGGGTCTGGTCGGGGCTTTTCGTGCACTCCATGAGTGCTTTTTGTGGGATGAGCGCTGGGGACGGCGATCCTTCCCATCCTCCTTCCAGACCCGAGCCCATCCCAACTCGGAAGCTGGAGAATCTTGACTGGGGGTCCGGGAGCCAGAAGGACCCTGGGGATGCGCAGGGAAAAGCCCGTCCATCCTCTCGCACCGTCGGGGGCTTTGTCTGAGCTCTCCGGCACAGCTCCAGGACGGTGAGCCAGGCTCGCTGTCCCCACCGGTGTCACACCTGTGCCCGGGGCTGCCTCCACGCTGGAAACAGCTGAAAGGTCCCGGTGGGGACGGGCAGCGGCTCCGGTGCTCCTGCCTGAGTTGTGAGCAGCACGGTTTGCACAATTCCTCAGAGTTTTGCACAATTCCTCAGAGTTTTGCACAATTCCTCAGAGTTTTGCGTGGCAGGCTCAGCTCAGCCAGGCAGGGAGCAGGGTCAGGACAGGAGAGGCTGGGCTGGGGAGATCTCAGGTTCCTGGCTCCAGTGTGGGGGTGTCCATGCCCTGCTGTAGCTCTGGGATATCTCTCTCCACGATGCCATGGGGCGCAGGTGATTCCTCAGGTGGGCTCCTGCTGCCTTTGGGGGGCTCCTGTGTGGTGTGGGACATCTGTGACTGGCAGCTGTCAGTTCTGAGCTGAAGCCCCAAATCCCACATGGATGCAGGGAGCTCCCACTGCCCAGGGAAGCACAGTTTGCCCAGGCTGGCATGGCTGTGTTCTCTTCATTCCAACCCCCCATCCCTCTTTGCTCAGGTGGACTTTGCTTTGCAGCAGGAGGAAGCCCAGAGCCATGAGATAGGAAGGTGCTGTGAACCTTGGAGCCTTTTTGCCAGGGATTGTTCTGGTGCCTCTTCCCTGTTCATTCTCAGTCTCCCTGAAAGCCCCTCCGATGTCCCTTTTCCTCCCTGAGGTGCCAGCAGAAGCCATGATGATTTTGGAAGTGGTGGCCTGTTTCAAATGTGGCATGTTTCAAATGTGGCATGTTTCAAATACTCCAGCAGATGTGCAGGGAAGCAGCCCTGTGACTCCTATTAAAGAAAATATTAAATAATTGCAAGCCCTGGCACAGCAGGCAGGTTAGGAAGGGCTCTGAAGCTGTGGATTGCAAACTTGCACATTCCCAGGCCAGGGAAATCCAAACTCACTACAGCTCCTCTAGGCAGGTCCTTTGGGAACCTGGGATGTGACCTGGTGATTTTTTCAGCATTTTTCACTTGCTTCAGCTCCTCCTGAGAGCTCCAAGCTCACCCACAAACCCAACCGAGTGTGTGTTACATCTTCTCTCCCTCCCATCCTTATTAGAGCTGAGTTTACTCTGGGTTGGGGCTCTCTGGAGGTGTCTTGGGTCCATGGGTTAAATCCTGAGCTCCACAGCCCCTGCTGGAAGTGATGGTCCCTGGAGGGCTTTGCAAGCATCCAGCTTGCAGAAATGCATTCCTGATCCTCAGTTTTAGGGCAGCTGGGGCCTGACTCTGTCTGCTCTGTGGATTTGCTGGAAAATAGCTGAGAAAAGCCAGAGGAACATAAAGGAGCAGGGAGCTGCTTTGTGGTGAGGTGAGTAATGTGTGAGCAGGCAGGAGCCTGGCTGGGCTTCCCCCCCTGACCTGCTGCAGCTGCACCCAGACAGTTCCCAGTTCTGCCCTGCTGCTCCTCTCGCCCAAATTACACAAATTACACAATTTCTGCCTGCTCTGGAGGTCGTGGGGCTCTGAGTGTTCCCAGCAGCAGCTGGGGTTGTTGTCTGCTGCCCTTGAGCCTGATGATGTGGCCAGGATGCTGGGGTTTTTCCACAAATGAGTTTTCCATTCCTCTGGCTTAAACTGCAGGGGGTTTGTCCAAAGTCAGGGGTTTATTTGCTATTTTTTTTTTTTTTTTTTTTTCTTCTCTCTGCTGGCAATTTGTGGTTGCCAGACCAGGGGCTGGAGAAGAAAGGAGCTAAATGAGATCATTGTTCATTACTTTGCTCTGACACTGGTGGGACTTGAGCAGTGCCTGGGGCTTCCACAGGGCTGAGATTTTCTTTTCTCTTCCATCCCTGCCTGCCTACAGAGCTGGAGCTGTGTTCTCAGAGCACACCAGCTTATTTTCTCCTTGATGCAGCACAAACTGGGCAGTGAGAGTTCAAACTGGGACTCATTTTCTGGGCAGAGCAGGGGTGACCCTTTCTTTTCTTGCAGTTTGAAAGAAGGGAATGAAAACGCTTCTTTTTTTTTTTTTTTTGTGGTCAGGCATAAAATGTATTGCAAAAAACCAAATTTTGTGTTGCAAAAAATCAAATTTTGTGTTGCAAAAAATCAAATTTTGTATTGCAAAAAAAAAATGATGAGGGGGCTCAGCAACCTTGACTGTTGTGTCTGATTGGAGTGAGGTTTCCAGTTGTTAAACACGGCCTGAGAACAGAGTGGGCGGGTTTATTTCAAGGTCAGCACAAAGATAGGGAGAAGTTTCTCTTCCCTTTCCATGGCTGGAAAAGTTGGGCTTGGAAACACAAGCGGGGAAGCCTGGGTAGTGCTTTAACCCCTGCACTGCCAGTCCTTTCCCTGCTGACAAAGCTGCTGTGTGGTGTTTTTGGGGTAGTGGTGGTGTCAGAATTTCCTCATGCCAGGGGGCCACGTGTTGGGTGACAAATCCACCAGGTGGCACGGAAAGCATCTGACCACAGATTTGATCTGTGTGGTTTGGAAAGCAGCTTCTCCTCTGAACAGATACCAGAAGTAGGAAATGAGGGACATTCAGCAGTCTTTGGGAGGGCTCATTAAAACACCCCGCTGTTTGTTGCTCTGTAGAATTGTATTTATTGCTCAGAAAATTTGCTTTTTATTCCCCCCCCCATCCCAGCACATCCTTGATTTGCCTTTTCAGATACCTGAATAGAAGAGGCAGCGCACCCAAATTCTCCATTCCAGATGCAGAGGGGTTAAAAACCATAATCCCAAATTCTCCGTTCCAGATGCAGAGGGGTTAAAAACCATAATCCCCACCCATTCAGGGCAGCTCAGCTGGCTGGACCCCGGGTGTAGATGCAGCACCGAGCTCCCTGTGCTGTGCAGACTCCTGGAACTCCGGCCAGCAGTGCTGGATCCCTGGGGCAAAGGCTGCTGACAGCAGTGCAGAATTGGCCCCAGCAGTGCTGGTGTCACCCCCTGTCCCCAGCAGCACATTCTCCTTTTTTTTCCTGTGCCACTGCAAAGACAAAACTGGGTCCCCACAGCAGCCCCGATGTCCTTAGGGGAGAGAAATTTGGCAGGAAGGCAGCGGGGAGGAAGGCACTGAAGTGATTTATTTCCCTGGGAACTGCTTTGCTCCGCTCGACGTGGATTCGTTGCTGGGCTGGGAGCTGGACCACACAGGATTGTAAATCCCTGCTGGAAAAAACACCCCGGGCAGGGGGGGCTGAGCTGCTCCCACCCCACAGATGGCTGAGAGGGAAGGAGCTGGAGGATTTCCCTGCTGCTCCTTGGGGCTGCCGTGGGTAGGGACAGGCAGCAGTGGGATTTCTGGGCTGGAACAATGGGATTTTGGAATGGGAGCAGTGATTTCTGTGCTGAAACAATGGGATTTTGGAATGGGAGCACTGATTTCTGGGCTGGAACAATGGGATTTTGGGAGCACTGATATCCCTGCTGTAACAGTGGGATTTTGGGAGCACTGATGTATTTCCCTGCTGTAACAGTGGGATTTTGGGAGCACTGATTCCTGTGCTGAAACAATGGGATTTTGGGAGTAGGAGCAGATATCCCTGCTGTAACAGTGGGATTTTGGAATGGGAGCACTGATTTCGGTGCTGAAACAGCGGGATTTTGGGAGCACTGATTTCCCTGCTCTAACAGCAGGATTTTGGGAGTGGGAGCACTGATTTCCCTGGGATATCTCTCGCTGATTTCTCTGCTGAAACAACAGGATTTTGGAGCACTGATTTCCCTGGGATATCTCTCGCTGATTTCCCTGCTGTAACAATGGGGTTTTTGGAGCACTGATTTCCCTGATGCCTTGAGGAGCTGCTGTGGCCTTGCTGCAGGGCTGGCTGTCCCCAAACCCCATTTTTGTCACCCAAGCCCAGCTGCCACTGCCCCAGTCAGGGCTGCTGAGGATTCCCCACCCTGAGTTATCTGGAGAGTCCCTGCTCTGCTGGGACTTGTTCCCTGCTGGGAAATTCTGCAGGAGCCTGGGGTTGAAGGTGCTGTTTGCTGCCTTGGCTGGGGACCCACCTTGGCACTGATTCACTGCTTTTCCTGCTGGGAAGAGGAGGCTGGGGAGGGAAAGGTGCTCTCCAAGCTTTGGGGAAAGCTTTGGTGGCTCTTTGTTACATACAAGTAGAAATTATATTTTATATTTAAATTTTTTTTTATTTTATATATTAAGATATATTTTATATATTTATATTATTGATCTAAATATATTTTATCAATATAAATATATTTATGTACCTACAGATTTATATATTTGCATTTATAATTTCTTATATTTTATAAACATATTTATTTATATTTATTTTATACGTATTTTATAGGTAGATTTATTTATTTTATAAATATTTTATATTTTATAAAATATGGTTTAGGCCCTGCTAAGCTAGCTTTAGCTTGTAAGTTCCTTAGAAGTTCCCATAAAGAAAAATCATAAGAATAAAGGCAGTTAACCACCTATTCTAGTAAGAAAAATAAGTTTGCACCTGCCTAAAGAATAAATCTGTCCCATGAGAATCAGTGGAGAAAATATACAAACTAACCAAAATATATAAACTAACCAAACTAACTCTTTAAAATATATAATATATAAACTTTTAAATATATAAACTTTATAAATAAAATAACAATATCAATGTAAACAAATACAATAATACAAAGTATAAATATTTATGTATTATAAATTGTATATTTATATATATTATAAATATATTGTTATAAATAATTATCATTCTAATTAAAATAATATTTATATAAAATTACACTACTAATATATAAATAACTTAAATATATAATATATAAATTTTATCAATTTAAAATACATAAACTGACTCTCTATATCCAAATATAGAGATTTGACAGACATACAGCCTGGCCATTTACTGACCAACATACACAAATAAATAAGTGTATTGTTAGCCAATTAAGTCTTACACATTCCTTCTGATATTTCCCATAAATATAAGCTTTGTGACTAAAGAAGGGGCTTTTGTGCATGAAGAAGCTGAGTCCTGTCTGCTTATTAACGCTTTTTTCCCTCTGAAATCTTTTTGAAGCAGCCTGGTTTGGTTCTTGCTCCACCTGGGGCCGCAGGGAGAGAGGGACCAAAGCCAGGCAAGGATCTGGGACAGGGCAGGGAAGAGAAGAAATTGGTTTTGTTTGGGACAGAGTGGTCACTGCAAGGTCCAGCTAAAGGTGGGATTTCCCCCCTCAGATTGCTACAGGAGCCAGAAAATATAGCCTTGAAAATATAGCCTTGAAAATATAGCCTTGAAAATACAGCTTTTTCTAAGCTGTTTCAATGCTGGCAACCCAGCTTGTCCCAGTGCATCTCCCTTGGTGTCAGCTCTGGAAATCCCTGGCACCTGGAGTTTGGGCAGAGGGAGTTGTGAATTCTTCATCTGCATCAGCCCTGAGGAGGAAAGAGCTGCCTGGCTGAAGGCTAATTCTTAAATAGATGGATCAGGAGGATTAATCAGCTGCTCAGCACGTTCTCATTTTACAAAAATTGCCTCCAACCTGGGAAGTGCTGCACTGTTTTTAATCTCCTGCCTGTGGAGGTTTTCGGCCTGAATGCAAAACGTGGCTCTCCCTGCTTGCTTTTCCCAGCCTGTTCAAAGGGAATTGGAATTAAATCCACAGCTGAGGAATATGCCAGAGTCAGCTGCTGGTTTTAGTCCACTCATCCATGGGCCCTGCATGCCTGGGGGAGCTCCCAGCTGGACCAAATGTGGATGGGGAATGTGGTTTGTTCCAGTGACTCAGTGGGACACCTCCCCATTAAATCTCTTGGAAAAAAAAGTTAAAAATTCCATAGCAATTTCACAAGAATTTTTGGAATCTCTTTCTTCTCAGTGCCCTGCTCTTCATTGTGCAGTCAACAATTGCAGCAGCAGCAAGATGATTCCTCCCATCCTGGGGGTTGGAAATGTTGTTCTTGCAGCTGTCCAGATGTGCACTGAATGGCATCCCCATTGCTCCTCTGGGCATGGGAGAGAAGGCAGGAAATAAACAGGGGGCTCAGTGAGCAGGAAAGCTCAACTGGAAAAGGGAAATGCTCCCTTTTGGGGCAGAGAGAGGCTGGAAAAGGGAAATGCTCCCTTTTGGGGCAGAGGGAGGCTGGAAAAGGGAAATGTTCCCTTTTGGGGCAGAGGGAGGCTGGAAAAGGGAAATGCTCCCTTTTGGGGCAGAGGATCCACTGGAAAAGGGAAATGCTCCCTCCTGGGGCAGAGAGAGGCTGGAAAAGGGAAATGCTCCCTCCTGGGGCAGAGGGAGGCTGGCAGAGGCCAGGGCAGTGAGGAATCCAGCAGGAACAGCTCAGGAGGGGAGGGATCTGAGCAGCTGGCACAGCTCTGGTGCTGCTCCCCAGCCCTGCCCAGCTCTCTGTGCAGGGCTTTGGCTGCAGGAGGTGCCAAAGGCAGGGTTGATTTCCCTGTCCCATCCCTTGGGTGGGATGGGCTGGCACCAAGGGATGGCAGATTCCCACAGAGGGCACTGATGCCCCTGGAGCCAGAGGCAGGGATTGATCCCTGCACAGAAATCAGGGTTTGGTGCCAGAGCAGGACACAGGGTTCTGCTGTTGGCCAAGGGATTCTGTGGCTCTGCATGAAGTAACTGTGGCTGATTTCCAAGCTGGTTCTGGGAAGGACTGCAATCCGTGTTATATAAAATGATAGAATTAGTGACCTGGACAGAAAAGGAATCAGCTGCAGCTGATCATAATGGCTCCTTCTGCCTTTAACAATTCCATTTTCACTTCTGTTCCACACGCTCAGGGATGAGTAACTTTTTCTCCGCTTGTCAAGAAGCCACTGAGGGAAGGCAGCAGAGGAAATCTGGGGCTGCTTACTCAGTAAGGCATGAGGATGATGGCTCTGTGATATTTGCTCAACAAAACCAAACGAGGCTCCTTGGGGCCTTGCTTCCCTTCTTGGGAAAGCACAGAAACCCTCAGCTCCTGGGTGTGGGATGTGACCTGGCAGCAATTTGTCCTTGCCACAGTGGGATTGTGAAAACCCTTCATTCTTTACAGACACCAGGGATTGTGCTGCAGGCTTTGGGGTGGGATTGGAGCTGGGAACACACCCCTGTGCTCAGGTGTCAGGACCCAGCACATCCCTCTGGCTGTCCTGAGCAGCCCAGACCCTGCCAGGGGGCTCAGAGACCCTGGCACAGAGCCCAAAATGCCCCTGTGGGTTTGATTATGACCCCTGGAGCAAATTACCAACCTTAGATGAAGATCTCCAAGCCACAACAATTTAAGTAGAATAATAGTGAAGTTATCACAGGGTGGAAAAGTAGATTTTGGGGTTTTTAGAATGGGGGTTCAGGAGGCAAGATGGAGGGATCTGAGCATGTCCAGCCTTTCTCCTTCTTCTGCTTGGCCTCCATCTTCTGCTGTGATGGTGGCACTTTGGGATTGGTTTAGAGTAGAAGCTCAGTGTCTAACACAGGTGATGGGTATTGGGAAGTAATTGTAAACACTGTACACGTAGTTTTGAGTATAAAAAGATAACACTGCCCTGAGGGTGTCAGTGTGCCTCTGTCTGACCTGCTGAACAGACCTGGGCAGGGCAGGAGAAAGAATTTTATAGATAAGAAGCAATAAACAACCTTGAGACTGAGAACTGAAGAGCTCTGACTCCTTCTTTGACTGCCGGGCTGGGAAAAGAGACTTTGGAACATTTCTTGGGGTCACTGTGAGCAGTGAGAGATCCCCGTGCTCAGCAGCACAAGTTGGAGACCTTTGGCTTTGCTTTAGGGCTGGAGCCTTTCTCTTTGACCCCAACCTCTCCGTTCACCTCACTGATGCCCAAGATTTGCAGCTCTCACTGTTGTTATTTCTCTCTCTGTGTCAGGAGGTGAAGATTTTCCGTGCCTTAATCCTGGGGGAGCTGGAGAGGGGCCAGAGCCAGTTCCAGGCCCTGTGCTTTGTGACCCGGCTGCACCGCAACGAGATCATCCCCAGCGAGTCCATGGCCAAGCTGCGCCAGGTACAGGCTCCTCCTCCCCTCCAGCCAGGAATCCTCGGAGTTTTCCTGCCTGGATGCCCTGCCCAGGCTGCTGCCTGGCTGCTCAGCTCTTCAAGCCACCTCTGACCGCCCCTCCTGCTTGAGGGGTTTGGTATTAAACTGAGTTTATCAGCGGTATTGATCCAGATTTAGTTGAGCCTCGTTTGTGTGGTGGTTCAGTTGAGCCTAATTTGTGTCAGGCTGTGAAAATCCCTGGGACCTTTTTCAGGACAAAACATGGAGAAACCACCACAGGCAAGGGTAAAACATTGTGGTTTCAGTACCAACAGGTTATTTTAAAGTGCCTCTCACCTAGGTAGGACGCAGGTGCACATCTGTTCTCACATCTGGTGTTGGCACCACATCTTGTAAGGAATGAGGTGCACCCAGGATTGAAGTTGTGATGATTTCCTCTGCAGAAAAGCCCCCAGACAGTGAGGCAGGCAGAGGAGGTCAGGGGCCTGGAGCACCTCAGCAAGCGCCTGCTTGAGGGGTTTGGTATTAGACTGAGTTTATCAGCGGTATTGATCCAGATTTAGTTGAGCCTCGTTTGTGTGGTGGTTCAGTTGAGCCTAATTTGTGTCAGGGATGTAAATGTCCCTGCTCCACTGAAGCCAGGACTGATCTGGGACCTTTATCAGGACAAAACATGGAGACACCACCACAGGCAAGGGTAAAACATTGTGGTTTCAGTACCAACAGGCTATTTTAAAGTGCATCTCACCCAGGTAGGACTCAGGTGCACATCTGTTCTCACATCTGGTGGTGTTACCACATCCCATTGTGCTCTAAGGGATGAGGTGCACCCAGGATTGAAGTTGTGATGATTTCCTCTGCAGAAAAACCCCCGGACAGTGAGGCAGGCAGAGGAGGTGCGAGGCCTGGAGCACCTCAGCATGGACGTGGCTGTGAACTTCAGCAAGGCAGCCCAGCTGAGCTCCCACATCCACAACGTCTGCGCGGAGGCCAGGGAGGCCATTTACACCCGGGAGGAAGATGTCAAGTTCTGGCTGGAGAAAGGTGATTTCCCTGGAGCTGCTGCTGTCAGTGGGCTGGCACGGTGCCGTGCTGGCTCCTGCCAGGTTTCTGGGGATCAGCACTGATTGTTTTGGCTCTGAGGCACATGTGTCACCCTGCCTGCGTGTGAGCAGATCGCACTCCTCCTGCTGGCGTTCCCTGAGTGAACCTAATCTGGGATTTTAAAAGTAACCTTTTCACCTCCTCCAGAAACCCAGGGGAGAGAGTTTTGTGTCTTTTGGCTTCCTGTCCCCAGGGTCTTTTGTTCTCCTGTGGTTCCTATTCAGATTTAAGTCCCTGGAGATGCTCTGTCCAACTTCCTCCTTGACCTGGGGACTGTGCAGAGATACCAGAGCTGGCTTTAGTGGCTGTCTCCTTTGGCTTTACCTCATGGCAGCACCCTGAGGGGTGTGTGTTCACCCTGAGGGGTGTGTGTTCACCCTGAGGGATGTGTGTTCACCCTGAGGGGTGTGTGTTCACCCTGAGGGATGTGTGTTCACCCTGAGGGGTGTGTGTTCACCCTGAGGGATGTGTGTTCACCCTGAGGGGTGTGTGTTCACCCTGAGGGATGTGTGTTCACCCTGAGGGGTGTGTGTTCACCCTGAGGGATGTGTGTTCACCCTGAGGATGTCTCTTCGAGGTGCTGTCAGACCTTGCTTTTCCTGGGGGTTTTTTATTTCTCCCGTGGCTCCCATTTGGATTTTAGTCTCAACAGCTTCTGAGAACGCTCTGTCCAAGCTCCTCCTCACCCTGGGAGCTGTGTTGGGATGGCTTTGGTGGCTCTGTCCTTTGGTGTCCCTCCACCCTGAGCCTGTGTGTCCTTGTTCCCACAGGAGTGGACAGCTCCATGTTCAAGGTGCTGCCATAGAGCTCAGACCTGCTGGAC
Organism: Agelaius tricolor; assembly: GCF_023055355.1. Lineage (NCBI taxonomy): Eukaryota > Metazoa > Chordata > Aves > Passeriformes > Icteridae > Agelaius > Agelaius tricolor. The sequence goes on along the minus strand of NW_027269289.1, from coordinate 6,348,594 downwards.
TTTGCTTTCCTTGGGGTCTTTTGCACTCCCATGGCTCCCATGCAGATTCAAATCCCAACAGCCCTTGGAAACATTGTCCAACCTCCTCCTTAGCCTGGGGGCTGTGTGGGGATGGATTTAGTGGCCCTTCTGTCTATGCTTGCTCTTACAAGAGTGGACGGCTCCATGTTCAAGGTGCTGCAGAGCTTGGACCTGCCAGACCTTGCTTTCCTTGGGGTCTTTCACTCTCCCATGGCTCCCATTCAGATTTAAATCCCAGCAACTCCTGGAAAGATTGTCCAACCTCCTCCTCAGGCTGTGTGGGGATGGCTTTGCTGGCTGCTCCCTCCACCCTGAGCTCTGTCTGTCCTTGCTCTTACAGGAGTGGACGAGGTGTTGCCACAGGGCTTGGACCTTGCTTTCCTTGTGGTCTTTCACTCTCCCATGGCTCCCATGCAGATTTTAGTCCAACAGCCCTTGGAAACATTGTCCAAACTCCTCCTCAGGCTGTGTTGGGATGACTTTGGTGGCCCTGCCCTCCACCCTGAGCACTGTCTGTCCTTGCTCTTAGAGGGGTGGACAGCTCCACGTTCTAAGTGCCGCAGGGCTGGGACCTGCCAGACCTTGCTTTCCTTGGGGTCTTCTGCACTCCCGTGGCTCCCATTCAGATTTAAATCCCAACAGCTCCTGGAAACATTGTCCAACCTCCTCCTCAGGCTGTGTGGGGATGACTTTGGTGGCCCTGCCCTCCACCCTGAGCTCTGTCTGTCCTTGCTCTTACAGGAGTGGACGGCTCCATGTTAGAGGTGCTGCAGAGCTTGGACCTGCCAGACCTTGCTTTCCTTGGGGTCTTTCACTCTCCCATGGCTCCCATTCAGATTCAAATCCCAACAGCCCCTGGAAACATTGTCCAACCTCCTCCTCAGGCTGTGTGGGGATGGCTTTGGTGCCCGTTCCCTCCACCCTGATCCTGTGTGTGCTTGCCCCCGCAGGAGTGGATGGCTCCATGTTCGAGGTTCTGCCCCGGGGCTCGGACCTGCCGGAGCTGCAGCGCTGCCGGCTGTGCCCCGAGCGCTGGCGGCCGTGCCTGTGCAGTTACTCGCTGAGCATCGAGTGGTACCCCTGCATGCTCAAGTACTGCAAGAGCCGCGACGCCGCGGGCAGGCTCAGCTCCTACAAGTGCGGCATCCGCAGCTGCCAGAAGGGCTACACCTTCCACTACTACGTGCCTCAAAAGCAGCTCTGCCTCTGGGATGAGGAGACTTAGAGCCAGGCCGGGCTTGCCAGGGGCGGCTCGTCGGCCCCGGCGAGGAGCTGGCTGCTCTGAAGAAGGGATGATGTTCACAGTGGTGCCTTGTGCTCTGTGCCTTTCCTCGTGGCCTTTCCTGGCCTCCCTCCCCGTGGGGCCCTGCCCGGGCTCAGCTCGCTGGCTGGTGATGCTCTGGCTCCCTGGAGCAGGGGGTGCAGGTTTTGGGGTGAAGCACAGGGAAGGGGGTGTGCTGCCCTGCTCTGCAGCTCCCAGGGGCACTTCCCAGCCTTGAGCTGAGCGGGCAGGGCGAGGACCTTGCTGACCTGACATCTCTGCTGCTGAAGAACCCCCCTTGCTGCCTTCAGCACCTCCTGGTGACACATCCACGGGGAAACAGCTGATTTTTGGGACCACAGCCCCTGAACAAGGAGGCTTTGAAGCCCACCCAAAGCAAGAGCCTGCCTGTAGCTTTTCCTAGTGCCTGACTGGCTGTTATATCCCCCTGTGGATGGAAGATACACCAGGGGCAATAACCCAGCGTCCTGTGCCCCTAAAAGGCTGGTAATTAGGGCTTTAATTAATCCCTCTCTAGACTAGTGAAGGCCCAACTTTTTGTGTTGGCCTTGTGACTGTTCCACTAAGAAAGAAGCATCTAGAGACTCGTGACTACCACCATAACCCTGTGGTTGGAAAGGGGAGAGGAGGATCCCAGGTGGGTTTTGAAGAAGACAGGATTCTACATCCACGTCCAGTTTTATGTCCTGCTCTGCCAGCTATTCACAAGAAGCTCTTAAATAACTGTACTGCTTTGCTGTGCCTTGGTTTCCCCCATATGTTAAACAAGGGTGACACTGAAGTTGTCCTTGGCCCTGGAATATTCCTGGAGGGACCAGACAAAAAGCACTGGAAGTGCTGCTTGGGTCTGTGTCCTCTTCCACTCAAATTAGGACAAGCACAGAGGGGAGAGAAGCTCTTGGGGTCTTGAGGAGCCCCTGTGCCTCCTGGTGAAAAGCCTTCACAATGTGCCTTTTTGCCTAAAATACAGGAATTTTTGCAAAAGAAGAAAAGAATTTGGTCACAATTATTTTTGTATCGATCACTTAAGGGGGCGGGGGGAGAAGGGAAAGGTATTTTAATATTGGAACATGAAGTAAAACACACTTGAAATTATTTTTTTTTAAAAGACAAATTATTTATCATTTGTAAGGTAAAATAAACTGATTTTTTAAAGCATCCTTGGCCTAAAAGTTTATCTGTGCATAGTACTCAATGTGTGAATTCAGATTTGTTCCTTTATGGGTCAATCTCAAGCCTGCACCTGGTGAAGAGCCATGGACTGGGGGAGAACATGCAGGAATTTTGGGCTCAGGAGAAATTTTGGGCTTAGTTTTGGGTCTGAGGGGATGCTGCACCTCCATAGGGAGAGGTTTGGCTCATCCCAAGCAGTTGTGGGGGCTTTGAGCTCGAGCTCTGCTGGATAAACCCATCCCTAGGAGCAGGTCCTGGGGGCTGCTCCTCCTGCCCAGTGGTGCCACGAGGCTTCTCTGGGTGTGGAAAATATTCCTGGTGAATACAGAAAATATTCTGGGTGAATACAGAAATTATTCCTGGTGAATAGAGAAAATATTCCTGGTGAATACAGAAAACATTCCTGGTGAACAGAGAAAATATTCTGGGTGAACAGAGAAGATATTCCTGGTGAATAGAGAAAATATTCCTGGTGAATAGAGAAAATATTCTGGGTGAATACAGAAAATATTCCTGGTGAATAGAGGAAATATTCCTGGTGAATAGAAAAAATATTCCTGGTGAATAGAAAAAATATTCCGGGTGAATACAGAAAATATTCCTGGTGAATACAGAAACTATTCCTGGTGAATTCTTCCAGGAAAATGTAAATTTAAAATAGGTAAAATTTAAATTTAAAATATCTCCAGCTGAAGAGGGCGGCACTTTTGGGGCCAGCCCGGAGCTGCCGGTGGCTGCTGGAGGGAGAAATGAAAAGTGGAGCTCTGATTCCCTCTGGTGTGGGGAATGCAGGGATGGCACCAGCGCTTCCAGCTTTCCTCTGCTTCACCCACCAACAATTCACCCTTTTCCAGGGCGGGGGAGCAGGGGATTGTTCTCTTTGTCTCTGGGTTAAACCCAGCTCTGGGGCAGGCTGGGAGCAGAGTGGGGATGGATCCCAGGCGCTGCTGTCCCTTCCCGCGTGTCGGGGATGTCGGGACGGACACGGGCTCGCTCTGGGAGCATCGGGACCCCTCTCCAGGAGGGTTTCAGTTTGGAATTCCAGGGCTCTGGAGCGGCCGTAGCCGGTGCAGTTCCCCGGCCTCCAGCAGTGGGTGCTGGCGGAGCGCGGCTGCGCTTCGGGATGTCGGGACAGGGATGTCGGGATATCTGGACAGGGATGTTGGGATGTTGGGACAGGGATGTTGGAATGTCGGGATGTCGGGATGTCAGGATGTCGAGATATCGGGACAGGGATGTCGGGACAGGGATGTCGGGATGTCTGGATGTCGGGATATCGGGATGTCGGGACAGGGATGTCGGGATATCGGGACCGGGATGTCGGGATGTCAGGATGTAGGGATGTCTGGATGTCGGGATATCGGGACAGGGATGCTCGTGGTCCAGCCGGTCCCTGCAGGATCGCAGGATATCCCCGGCCCTCCCCGCCCCCCCCAAAAAATTGGAGATTTTTGTGGCGTCTCGCTGCAGTTTGTGCTTCCAGGGCCCGTCCCGAGGCTGTGTCCCATAAATCAGGTGCTGCCTGCAGAGCTCATCTCCCTCCAAGAGATGCCTGGAACAGCAGGAGAGGAAGACCACGGTGCCCGCAGTGAGGAGGGGAGTGGATGGGTCATTGGTGACCACACGGAAAAAAAAAAAAGAGCAGAGTGTTTGATGGTGTCTGGGAGTAATTTTAGCAGTGATCAGAGTAAAACCAATCCTGCCGTGCCTGATCATCTCATTTCCACAGCAGAAAGAAGTGGTGATGCTGTGATCCATACTCTGATTTTCCTAAGGATGATGAGTTCTCTCAAAGCTCAGGGCACTCGAGGGGATGGGCTTGGGGAGAAAACCACCTAAATATTCAACTTTTTCCCCGCTGTTTCATTGAGCACAAAATAACAGCCAGAAAAAGCCATTCCCAGCCGCGTGTGGGGCCAGGAGAGGGCACTGGTGCCCTGCCCGTGGCCAGGACAGCATCCCTGCCCAGAGGATGCCCAGGATTCCCGCCCGGCTGGAGATGCCACCGGCAGAGCCCTCCTGGTGGGCTCCAGAGAACGGGAAAAGCGCCAGCAAGAGCAGGGAGAGATGAGAAACTCCTGCTTGGTGAACAAAAGCTGCTCTGATGTGGGGGAAGGAGAGCTCCCGTGGTCGCCAGCCTCTCGAGCTGGCTGGGAGCCACCAGCAAATAAATTCCTGTTTGACGCAGTGGAGAGACCCGATCACGTCAGGTTTCGGGATGGGGAAAACCCCGAGAAAAACACACGAGAAGAGGGCGGCAGCTGCCCAGGAACGCCGCAGGGCTCGGTGGCTGCAGGGGTGGCTGCAGTCCAGGAGCTGCGGGGAGCTGCCCGTGCCAAGCTGGTGCCACCTCGCTGCTTCCTGGAGGCTGAAATCTCATCCCTGCCCTGGAAAGAAATGTCGGGGCGAGCCGGGAAGCCCCAGCTCCCCTCCGGTTTTTCCTCGTCAGGGTTTCACGGAGCTCCTCCGCCCTGTCCCGGGGATGTCCTCGCTGCCCATGCCGCGGGGCCGGGCTGCAGGTGAGGCTGGAGATCCTGCCCGCCCACCCATCCCCTGGGAGAAACCTGTCTGTCCAGGGAGGGAGAGCGGCATGTGGGAACGCCGAGAGCCCTGGAACGTGAATTACCCAGCCGGAGAGAGATGAATGTGCGATAGCTCGTACCTGGCAGCTACTAATCGAGCGTTAACGCTTTCAGCAGCTCGGAACTGTCACACCGCTGTCCCCAGGGCTGCCGGGGTCACCAGGGTGGCACATGGCAGGGACAGGGAGCAGCTCGGTCCCTGTCACAGCTCAGGCTCTGGCCTCTGGCTCTTTCTGCAGAAGAAGCCAGCGTTAGGGGATTTTTTCTTGCCTGGCTTCCCTGGAAGTTGGTCAATCCTGCAGCTTGGAGCAGCAGGGGTGAGGAGGGAGAGGCTGGCTGCCACTTCTCTCCTCTCCTTAGGGGACAGAGATGGAGCACATGTCAGGAGAGCAGCGTCTCCGTGTGCCAGCCTTTATCTTTATTATTATTTAACCCTGCTCTTTATCTCCAGCCAACACAGGTTTCTTTGATGTTTTTCACTTTCATTTTTCGTGCTGCTTCACTCAGCATCGAGGTCCAGCCCAGCCTGAGAGGACACAACACCCCAGGATTACCAGAGTGACCCCAAACCTGTGTCCCTTCACTCACACACCTTCCATGGGGACAATGCCCACCCAGAGGTGCTTCGGGAGGGTCCAGCCCAGCCTGAGAGGACACAACACCCCAGGATTGCCAGAGTGACCCTTGGAACTGGGGCTGTTCAGCCTGGAGGAGAGGAGGCTCAGGGGTGCCCTTATTGCTCTCTGCACCTTCCTGAAGGGAGGCTGCAGACAGTGGGGTTGGTCTCTGACAGAACCAGAGGACACAGGCTCAAGCTACGGCAGGGAAGGGATAGGTTGGATATTGGGAAAAAGTTTTTCACTGAAAGAATAATAAAGCACTGGAATGCTCTTCCCAGGGAGGTGGTGGAATCACCATCTCTGGATGTGTTTAAAAACAGACTGGGCATGGCACTGGGTGCTGTGGTCTGGGTGAGGTGTGAGGGCACAGGTTGGACTCGAGGATCTTGGAGGTCTCTTCCAACCTCATCATTCTGGGATTCTGTGATTCAGCTTCTGTTCCTTCTCTCACCCACCTGCCCTGGGGGCACTGCCCACCCGGAGGAGCTCAGGGCCAATCCAGCCCAGCTTGAGGAGACACAAGGGCACAGAGTGACCCCAAACCTCTGCTCCTTCACTTGCCCACCTTCCCTGGGGACAATGCCCACCTGGAGGAGCTCAGGGCCGGTCACAACACCACAGAATGACCCCAAACCTCTGCTCCTTCACTTGCCCACCTTCCCTGGGGACAATGCCCACCCAGAGGAGCTCAGTGCCCAAAGGGGGGCTCGGGCAGGGCTTTGGGGCAGGTGCTGCGGGTGCTTCCCGAGCTCTGCCGAGGGCGGAGCGCTGCTCTTTCCTTCCTGCCCTCCTTCCCACCCCACCCCGCAGCCTGGCAGCGCTGCAGGGACTCATCCATCCCCCAGTTACTAATATGCAAATGGCAGCGTTTGCATGGGCCTGACGCCAGGCTGCTGGGTGTCAGGGCACCCGAGGGAGCCGGAGGTGGGGCGAGGCGTGGCAGCGCCGCATGCTCACCTGGCCCTGCATGGCAACAGGCAATGGAGCTCTAGGTGCCTTGGGCTGCGGACCCACGGCCGCTTCCAGAGGCAGCGGGTGGCAGAGGAGGGAGGGCAAACTGGCAGCCCCTGGCAACCTGGGGCTGACGGCAGGAGGCTGGGCACACCGCGGATTTCCCCCCGCCGGCAGGATGGTGAACCTGGAGTCCGTGCACGCAGGTAAAGGGCACGGAGCGCAGCGCGGAGCAGCCGGGGCCGTGGGCTCGGGCAGGAAATGGGGTTGATCCCATTCCCGTGACCTTTCCTCGCTCTTTTCCCTCCTCGTCTCTCCCGCCGGGGCGCCTGGTGAGGTGCCCACATTCCTGCCGGGGGATGGATGGATGCTGCCCGGATCTGTTTAGGGGGCTGCCATGCCATGCCCACAACGTGGGAGCAGCCCCGGTGCTGCCAGGGAGCAGCGCAGAGTGCTGGAAAATGAAACTTTTGGGGTGCCTGGAAAATGAGAATTTAGTGCCTGACCTGTGCGTCCTGTCACTGGGACAGAGCTGGGAGGAGGGAGAAGGGATAAACCCGCGGAGGGATGCGGCAAAGGCGGAGGGAGGTGTGCGAGAGAGAGATGGGACAGGCGATGAAAGGAGAAAAGTTCGTGACAAAGAGGGAGAAGGAGGGAGAAATGAATGAGGAGGGAGCTGAGGGAGGCTGGGTTGGGTCAGGAATGAATGAGCAGCGATACTCAGGCGCTGCTTCCAGGGGGCTGCGCTTCTCCCATCCCCCCGAGCAGCCCCTGCCCTGCAGCGAGCTGGGAACAGCAGCAATCTCTGCCTGATGCCCCGGAGCTGCGCCGAGCCCCGGCTCACCCTGCCCGAGCTCCATCGCTGGGCACAGAGCTGCGGGTGATGCTGGAGCTGCAGAGCCCGAGAGCCCCGTCCTGCCTGGGGTACAGGCAGTGCCATTTTGGGCTACAGGAGCCACTTTGGTGACTCCTGTCCTGGGCTTTGTGCAGCACAAAACGCTCTGCTGGAGGGGAGGATGCATCCATCACTCTGTGCCCCATTCCCTGTGGGGCTCCTGCTCCTCAGGGCACACCTGGGGCTTTGTAGCCCACCCAGGAGCCCTGCCTGCCCGTGGGCTCCCAGACAGGCCTGCAGGGCAGGTGCAGCAATGCCACTACCTCAGCCAGGCTCAGAGCTGTGACAGAGGTGGCCAAAGCCTTGGCTCCACGGCCCCTGCAGGGCTCCTCTGGGATGGCTCTGTGGGCAGCCTGAGTGGGCTGGGGAGCCCTGGCCATGAGGAGAGGCTGCCAAGGAGGGTCTTGGCTCGGGGTGTGAGCCTGACTGGTCGGAGCAGCTGCTCTGGGTGTGCTTGGGTCGGTGCCTCTGGGGGATGTGTCCCCTGCAGGCTCCAACCCACACATCCACACATCCATCCATCCATCCATCCATCCATCCATCCATCCATCCATCCATCCACACATCCATCCATCCAATTCAGGTGGACGCCCCCTCTGCTCTTCCCTTTCCATGGGAATTTTAACTCTTTCCAAACTCGTTGGGAGGGACAAAAAGAAAAGGTAAAAAACGATCCACCCACGCAATGCAGCCCTCCAGCCGTCCCCCGGCTCGTGGGTGACCCTTTCCTCACAGGGACATTCCCCAGCTGGGTCCTGTGGCCTCTGTCAGGGCTGGTGGCATCGCCCCCAGGCAGGGTTTGGAGCTGTTCCCACTGCCCCTGATCTGGCACAAAGGCTGCAGCTTCCAGGAGTCCTTTGGAGCCCAGCACAGTGGGTGTGTGGTTTTTTCCACCCCTCCACAAAAGCCGTTCAGTTCTGGGGTCCCTGAGCAGCTTTGAGGCCCCTCTGGAACCTTTATGCAGAGCTGAGCTCAGCTTTAACCCCAGTTTTTATCTTGGAGGGTTTTTTTTCCCAACTTTAATGATTTCAAGAGAAGACACAGCCCCCAGGAGGACTCCCATGCCCCTCACAGCCTCCTCTCTGCTGAGACACTTCCCTGCTGGCTGCCACCACCCCCTCCCGGGGCACTTTGGCTATTTCACCTCCCTGGATATTTGGAAATTTTGGCTATTCCAGCTCCCTGCAGCCTCCAGAGGGACTCAGGCACCCAAAGCCTCGGGGTGATGCTCCCAGGCAAGCCCAGCTCCCCCTGCTCCAGGAGCAGATTCCCCTTTTCCAGCCATCAGGCTGGCTCACCCAGCGGCCACGGGCAGCTTGGGAAAGGCTTTATTTGCTGACAGCGTTTGTTTCAGCACAAATAGAGATGCAGATATGTCCTGGAGAAGTGTCTGCACGGGCAGAGCTCCTTTGGTCTGGCTGAACCACCCAGCCTGCCCCTGCCCCTGCTCTCTTTGGGAGCTGGGGAAGAGCAGCACATTTTTAATATGGCCCAGGCCACACTGGCGGCTCCTAATAGGGCTGTGGTTTACAGTTAGGCTGTCCTAAGCTGGGTTATTTTTCCCAGAGAGGTTTTATTTCTTTTTTATTTATTTATTTTTATTTTTTTTTCTCCAAGCCTGATTATCCTGTGTGTATTGCTAAGCTGGCAAAGCTGTGTGGAAGGAGCTGCCCTGTCTGAAGGAGGTTTTTAGGATGGAGCAGGGGTCAAAGCTGGGTTTGCATCGCTCTGGTGGTACTGGAAGGAGTTTGGGTGTCCATAAAAAGGTGTTGGCTGCAATTAGATTAGAAAACAATTGCTCTGTGTGCCTGCTCCTGGTTCCCAAGGATCTCTTGGAGGGTGCTGCTGCTGCCCTGTCACCCACAGGGACACGAAATCTGTATCCCTGTGGCTACAGATGACAAAAATCCTAAATACAGATACAGAATACAAAATCTGCCCTTAACCTTAAACCTCTCAGATCAGCAGGCAGAGCTTTCCTTTTCTTTCTGCTTATTTTTCCCTTTTTATTTTCTTTTTCCCAACAAGATATTCATGTGCACATTTGTAGAGGATTTGAATCTCACTGAAAATAAAATTCAACTTATTCAAACTAATAATTTGTGCACATTTATAGGGGATTTTTTGAATCTCACCGAAAATAAAATTCAACTTATTCAAACTAATAATTTGTGCACATTTATAGGGGTTTTTTTTGAATCTCACTGAAAATAAAATTAAAGAGATTCAAACTGTAATAACTTGTGCACATTTACAGGGGGGATTTGAATTTCTCTGAAAATAAAATTCAATATATTCTAACTGTAATAATTTGTGCACATTTATAGGGGTGATTTGAATCTCACTGAAAATAAAATTCAAGAGATTGAAACTGTAATAACTTGTGCACATTTACAGGGGGGGTTTTCGAACCTCACTGAAAATAAAATTCCTGTGCATGGGAATCCCAAGGCATCTCTTATCTCGCAGCTGCAGGAGGAGGGGATTTACCTGGTGGATAACATGTGATATGCAATCAAGGTGCAGCAGCAATTCCTCCTTCCCTCCCCACCCATCCCAGTTTTTAATGGCAGAGGGGCGTGGGGGTCACTCCTGCAGGAGGGACAGAGATTTACATGCTCTGTTTTTCTGCCTGTCCTTCCTCAGCTCTGTCTCAGCTGCTCCAGCTCTCTCTCTCTCTTGGGAATTAAATATTTGCTTTCCCTAATTTTATATATATATTTTTTTAACAAGCTTTCAAGCTTTCTCACCAAAGGAAGCACCCAAATTTCTGCAGGCTTTTAGATTTTTTTTTCTTCCTCTATTTTATGAGAACTTGCCTTTTTTTTTTTTTTTTTAATACTTTTTGGCAGCCAGCAAAACTTTGTGCTTTGTAGATTGCCTAAGTTAGGGTCCCTTGGCAGTGGTACAAGACAAGAAGATGTTTATAGCTGATGGTAATTACTCTTCCTGCAGTAGAAATGCTTAGAAGCCCCACTAAACGTTCATGTCTTAATTGCAGAGGGTTTATTTGAAGGGGAAAAAAAAAGAAAAATCCCACAACTCTTTTCTCCCTCCTTTTCCCCCCCTTCACTCCTTAATATAATTTGAGGAAAGGAAGTTTCTGAAGTATGTGAAAGTTTCTGTGCTCTGGTATAAAATCCTGATTTTTTTTTTTTTCCTACCTTTATTCATTTGCTGGAGAAAGTTACAGACTTTCAACTTGATCAAAGCTAGGAAATCTTGGCCAGAAAAGCAGATTATCTGCTGTTTGCACACGAGGGCAACTTTGAATATGGGAGAAGAAAACCTGCACGCACACACACACACACACACAAAGCCCTGCCTGTTTTGGTGGGAGCAAAAGAGGGAAATGGGGATAAAAATCCAACGGGGCCGCTCTCATCTGTTTGGGAATAACAAAAGGTGGATCTGGGGAAGAGGAAAAGGGTTTGCATGGTGCTTTTAGGTGGCTTCCACCTGCCTTCCCTATCCCAGCAAAACCACAGCAAACACTGGCCCAGCTTCCCCGCTGTTGTTATTCCCCCATGCAAATGGGGAGAGTCTGTGGCCGGGATTGGCTGCAGGAAGCACATGCAAATCACTCAAATAATAAAAAATTATCTCCTTTTTTACTTTTTTTTTTTTTTTTTTTTATCCCCCGTAACGAGTCTGGAAACAGTTAAAATTCCAGTGGAAAGGGAAAAGCTGAGGGGTGTCCATCTGAATTTGAATAGAGATCCCCTCTTCTCCCACCTCTGTGTCCTTGGCCTCTTTTAATGTGATGTTGACCATTCCCACCTTTTCTTGCAGCTGTCCCCGAAGGAGAAAGTGGCCCCGGGTGTGGTGGCAGTCATCACTTCAAGGGTAAATGACAAATTTCTTGGCCTGGGTGAGGATGGGGGGGAAATGCAGGGCACAACACTGTGGGGCAAGGCAGACCTTGGGTGGCTTTTGAGGGTTGTGAACACTTGTAAGTGACAAAAAGAGGAGAAATAAAGTGCAGATAGAGGCAGTGGGAAAAACAAGCTGGGTTTGAGGCATCTTGAAGGGCAAGGGAAGGATTTGGGAGAAAGCTGGAGGGATCCCCATCTCTGTAGGTGTGGGAGGTGCTGTCCCAGCCAGAGCACCACAGCAGGTTTGGGAAGCCTGACCAGGGCTGGGGAGCTCCCAGTGCTGAATCCACCCCTTTATCCCGTGGGTGAGGAGGGATGAAAAGGGTGAAAACCCCCCCAGCAAACCGGGGAGGGGGGACAGGACTGAGGGGGGCTGCAAAGAGCAACAGGAGGGAAAGTGCATCCTCAGAGCTGATGAATATTCCAGCGCCTGGATGTTGAGGAATCAGAAATTTGAAAGTCTGATGGTTTATTATAATTACACACATTCATTTGTGCTGTTTAGTGGAAGCCACATGTGCCTGTTGCCTGGGACTGTGACCTGTTATTAAAATCAGTTGTGCCTCCTTTTCCAGAGATCAAGATGAGCGGGGATGCTGCAGATTCCACAGACACCCGGCACGAGCCTGACCAGGTGGAGCCAGGTAAGGAGGGTCTGGGGCGGCAGGGGCAGGAGAGCAAGGAGAAACAAAAGAAAAAAATAACAAAAAAAGGGGAATGTGGGTGCTGGAAGTTTCTTCCCCCGTGCTTTTTCTGGGCTCCTGTTGCTGCTCTTGCAGCCTGGCAGTTGATCAGGAATGTGCTCAGGGCTAGGATTGCGTTGGTATCTTGATCAGCCATGCAAGATCCCTCCTGTGTGACAGCAGCGAATCCCAGAGTGCCTCCCCCATGTCCCCAGCGGGTCTGACATGGAAATTCACTCACAGGGTGCCTCCTCAGTGTCCTCTGTGGGTCTGAGGCTGAAATTTGCTCACAGAGGGCCTGCCCCAATGTCCCCAGCTCACAGAGGGCCTCTCCAATGTCCTCTGTGGGTCTGACATAGAAATTTGTTCACAGAGTGACTCCCCAGTGTCCCCAGGTGACAGAGTGCCTCTCCAATGTCCTCTGTGGGTTTGAGGTTGAAATTTGTTCACAGAGTGACTCCCCATTGTCCCCAGCTCACAGGGTGCCTCCCCCATGTCTGCAGTGGGTCTGACGTGGGAATTCACTCACAGAGTTCCTCCCCAATGTCTCCAGCAGGTTTGAGTTTGAAATTTGTTCACAGAGTGACTCCCCAATGTCCCCAGTGGGTTTCAGGTGGAAATTCACTCACGGGGTGCCTCCCCAATGTCCCCAGCAGGTCTGACATGGAATTTTGCTTAGAGAGTGCCTCCCCAATGTCCTCTGTGGGTCTGAGGTGGAAATTCACTCACAGAGCGCCCTCCCAGTGTCCACAGTTCACAGAGTGCCTCCCCAAAGTCCCCAGCAGGTCTGACATGGAATTTTGCTTAGAGAGTGCCTGCCCAATGTCCTCTGTGGGTTTCAGGTGGAAATTCACTCACAGAGTGCCTGCCCAGTGTCCTCAGCAGGCCTGACAGGGAAATTCACTCACAGAGTGCTTCCCCCATGTTCCCCAGCTCATAGAGTGCCTCCCCAATGTCCCCAGTGGGTTTTGAGTTTGAAATTTGCTCACAGAGTGCCTGCCCCATGTCCTCTGTGGGTCTGACAGGGAAATTTGCTCAGAGAGTGCCTCCCCCATGTCCCCAGCAGGTCTGATGTGGAAATTTGCTCACAGAATGCCTCCCCAATGTCCCCATCAGGTTTGAGTTTGAAATTTGCTCACAGAGTGCCTGCCCCATGTCCCCAGCAGGTCTGACATGGAAATTTGCTCAGAGTGCTTCTCCAATGTCCTCTGTGGGTCTGAGGTGGAAATTCACTCACAGAGTGCCTGTCTAATGTCCCCATCAGGTTTGAGTTTGAAATTCGCTCACAGAGTGCCTGCCCCAATGTCCTCAGTGGGTTTGAGGTGGAAATTCACTCACAGGGTGCCTCCCCAGTGGGTCTGATGTGGAATTCAGAAATCTGGAAATTCGCTGCCTCCTCTGCCTCAGCAGTGATGGCTTTGGAACAGCCCCGGTGCACTCAGCTCAGCTCTGTATCCACAGGGTTGTGCCAGGAGCTTTTCCTTAGGGAAAACAGCCATTTTTGGGCTCTGTGTGTGTGTGGAGAAAAATGGGAGGGAAAAATTTGGGAATAACCAAATCCAGTCTGGGAGCTGCAGCAGCAGCGGGTGCAGAGGTGTGGTTGGGTTCTCACCTCACACCTGATGCTGAGCAGGCTCCAGCTCCTCACGGAGCCCCCAAATCCCTCGGATCTGGAAAGCTGAGGCTCAGGGGGATCCTTTGAAGGTGCCAGTGATGCTGTGAGCACTGATTCCTGCCAGGTTTGCCCACCACCAGGTGTAACAGGCGCCCGAAAAATCAGGTTTGTGCTTTGGGGCTGCCTGGAGTGAGATTTGGATCGCTGAGATTTGAATCCCATTTACAAGGCCCTGTAATTTCCCAAAGGGCCATGGTCACATCTCTTTGTAGGCAAATGAGCAACACTAAGAAATCATCTTAGCACCCACTAGGTGCAGCAAATTAAGGTTATTAAAAGCTGTGCTGTAGGATTAGAAATCAACACCTTTCAAAGCAAAAACTGCTGGAGAAAATGTAGAGGAACCAAATATTCTCTGAGTAATGAAGAGCCCTAAGCTTGGGCCAGGGGGATGTGGAAGAGCAGGTGAAAACTTTGCATGGAATGATTTTCCTCTTATAAGATTTGAGGGAAAAAAAAGAGATTTTGGGTAAGCAAGAGAACTCCAGGTTTTAAAGGGATTAAAGGGACCAACCTCACCCCTTGATTCAGAAATCCCAATAACTGAGTTATTTGACAAAATCTAAACTAGAGGTCAAACCTGCTTCTGTTCACATCCATGAACTCTGACTGACTTTGGCCAGCTCAGCTCCTGCTCAGGGCTCTCGAATCACCCCAAATTTGGGTTTGGGATAAACCAGCACCAAACACATCCCAAACACCCCAAGCTCCTCCAAAAACCCCTGAGAGCTGGTACAGGCCCTTAAATCAGGAACTGGAACCCCCTGAAATATTTGGTGTTCATTGATGTGTGGCAGGATTAATCAAGATGAAGGAAAATGGGGATTTAATTCTGGTATTAAATGTAGTGGGAGTCAGAAATGTTAAACCAGAAGCTGGCAGCACATTTGCTTGGATAAAATTCGGATTTTTTGTCAGCTTAAGCATCCCAGACAGCCATTAGTGAGAGCTGCAGCGCCTCTTTCTAGTGGTAATTGAGAAAAGAAAGCAGAACAGCGAAGTCAATTTGTTTGAAAATAACAAAAAATATTCACGGCAGCAGCGTTGGTGGCTCAGAGCCTTCAAATCAAGCAGGGAAATCAGGACGAGTAAATCTCCTTCATTTGCAAAGAGCGGCACAAAGAACCTGTTTAAATCGCTTTTTTCTGCTAAGGCTGTCCCCGTGATTTTTTGATTTTTTTTCTGAGTATGTCCCAGTGATTTTTTGATTTTTAAATTTTTTTCTGAGGCTGTTCCAGTGATTTTTTAATTTTTTGATTTTTTTTCTGAGGCTGTCCCAGTGATGATTTTTTAATTTTTTTTCTGAGTCTGTCCCGGTGATTTTTTTTATTTTTAAATATTTTTTTCTTAGGCTGTCCCAGTGATGATTTTTTTTTTTCCCTGAGGCTGTCACAATGATTTTTTAAATATTTTTGGATATTTTTTGATTTTTTTTTTTCCTGAGGCTGTCCCAGTGATTTTTTTTATTATTTTGATTTTTTTTTTCCTGAGGCTGTCCTGATGATTATTTAATATTTTTTTAATTTTTCTGAGGCTGTCCTGATGATTTTTTAACATTTTTTTTTATTTTTTCTGAGGCTGTCCTGATATGATTATTTAATATTTTTTAAATTTTTCTGAGGCTGTCCTGGTGATTTTTTAATATTTTTTAAATTTTTTTCTGAGGCTGTCCTGATGATTATTTAATATTTTTTAAAATTTTTTCTGAGGCCGTCCTGATGATTATTTAATTTTTTTTTTATTTTTTCTGAGGCTGTCCTGATGATTATTTATTATTTTTTTTTATTTTTTCTGAGGCTGTCCTGATATGATTATTTAATATTTTTTTAATTTTTCTGAGGCTGTCCTGGTGATTTTTTAATTTTTTTTTTTTCTGAGGCCGTCCTGATGATTTTTAAATTTTTTTTATTTTTTTTCTGAGGCCGTCCTGATGATTATTTAATATTTTTTTTTATTTTTTCTGAGGCTGTCCTGATATGATTATTTAATATTTTTTTAATTTTTTCTGAGCCTGTCCTGATGATTATTTAACATTTTTTTTATTTTTCCTGAGGCCATCCCAGTGATTTTTTTTTTTAATCTGCTCCGGTTCCTTTGGGGAATGAGACCCTGCAGAGTGCTGGGCTGTCCTTTGGGTCCTGCTGAGGTTGTCACCCTTGGGGACCCCTTGCAGGACCCTCGGGGGGGTGGCAGCACCCGTCCCTCACCTGTGCAAGGTGCAGCTCAGGTATTTCCCCCAACCCTTCCCCGCGTTGTTTTCTCAGCCCTTTCTGTTTATAAACAACAAAGCTCCCTTTGTGCCGAGCTTCCCGGGAAGTTTTTGTGCTCCTTTGCAGGCATTGTTGGAGGAATATTTACTAATAATGTTGTGTTTGGGTTCCCTGCTTCATGTGGGAAAAGGCTCAGAGTGGTTGCTGATGACTCATTAATTGAATTTCCCATTTCCGACCAAATTGAGCCAATCCACACAGCTCATTCCCCCTCAAAAAAAAGGAGAGGTCTCTTACCAAATTAATATTACACCTAGAAATCCTCCTAGCTGCAGATATCCAAAGGTTTTTCATCACCAAAAGATGCAGGCTGGCTCCAAGAACTTGAAAAAGAAAAAAAAAAAAAAAGAAAAATTAAGGAATTAAGTACCAAAATGCTTTTGTAAACCAAGCCCTTGATCTAAAACTGAAGCCTAAAGATCTGATGGGAAGTGGCAGGAGCAGAGGCATAATCTCATCCTTTCATATCCCTGCCAATTCCAGGCTTAGAAGGAGAGAAAAAAAAAAAAAAAAAAGGGTAATGTGGGGCATTGTTCTACTTTGAAAGTGTTTGAAATAATTGTGGGGGCTTTTCTTTTTTGAGAAAATTCTTAAAATCGTTCGCCTTTCGTAGGAGGTTTGGAGATCTCAGTGCTTTTTTTTTTTAATTCTTTTAATCCACACCAATTCCACAGAAAATATTTCAGGGCTTTTAAAAATGATATTTTCCAGAAGCTTGGGGTTTTTTGATCCCAAATCTACCGGTTACAATGAAATTTGCCATTTTACAAACTATTATTTAAAAAATATAATTTCTAAGGCTTCTCACTGCCCAGCCCTGTGAATATTAATCCCCCCCCCTTTACTTCAGCTCTGAAATTTTAAATCATTAATAATTTTTAATACTTTTTTAATCATTTATTCAGAGAATTATCCCTCTGCTTTTAGGGTGCTTTTCCCCTTTCCCTGCCTGATTCCAAGCCTTGTCACTGGGGCTGTTTCAGAGCTTTTAAAAAAAGAAAAGATTTTATTTTCCAGAAATTTGTTGGGTTTTGATCCCAAATCTACCAGTTACAGTAAAATTATGCCATTTTACAAACTATTATTTTAAAATACACAATTTCTAAGGGTTCTCACTGCCCAGCCCTGTGAATATTAATTTACTTCAGCTCTGAATTTTTTAAATCACACGTGCAGGGGGGAACCAGCTGCCCCAGCAAGGGTTGGTTTCCCATCCCCATCACGCCAGGGATGTGGGGCAGGCTGAGCAGGGATTACCCCTCTGCTTTCAGGCTTCTTTCCCTTTGCCTGATTCCAAGCCTTGTCACTGGGGCTGTTTCAGGGCTTTTAAAAAAAGAAAAGATTTTATTTTCCAGAAATTTGTGGTTTTTGGATCCCAGATCTACCAGTTACAGTGAAATTTTGCTATTTTAGAAACTATTCTTTTCAAAAATATAATTTCTAAAGCTTCTCACTGCCCAATTATTAATCCTCCCTTAACTTCAGCTCTGAATTTTTTTCATCATATGTGAAAGGGGGAGCCAGCTGCCCCAACAAGGGCTGGTTTCCTGTCCCCATCATGCCAGGGATGTGGGGCAGGCTGAGCAGGGATTACCCCTCTGCTTTCAGGCTCCTTTTCCCCTTTCCCTGCCTCATTCCAAGCCTTGGCACCGGGGCTGAGCCTCCATGGGGGGTAACGAAGAGCAGCGAGTTTTCTGCTTGGCCGGGAGCTCTTTTCATCTTTTTTTTTTTTTTTTTTTTTTTTTTTTTTTTTTTTTTTTTTTTTTGTTTCCAACTGATGAAAGCCATGCCAGCGAGCTCTGCTGATTTTTTTGATGGGAACTGTGGGGGCTTGGCAGTGCCGAGTGTCGCCCCTGGTCCTGCAGCCCCGGGGCAGAGATCTCCCCCTTCTTGTGGTTTATCTAAGCCCTGATATCTGATGCAACAGAACGCTGAGGTGGGACTTGCCCCTGTCTGTCTGTTTGTTTGTGTCAGACACTTGTTCCCCGGTTATCTCCTCCATCAAAACAGGTTACACCAAGCAGAGCTACTTCCCTTTGATTTCATCTGTTGAGGCTATGGGGGGGAAGCCAAAGCTTTTACAAAAAGGGCGATAGGGAAGCGCTTCAAACACAACCACGGGGAAGGGAATAGCTGCAGGCAGCCCCAGCATCTTCCCTCCCCACCCTGTAACCCCAGGAGCTGGGCTCTGCCAGCAGGGCTGGCTGTGCTGGGCACCCCGGCTCTGGGGGGATGTGGGGTGCCCTGTGGGACACATATGGGGAGGGGCTGGGTGGCTCTGGGGTGCCTTGGGAAGGCAGAGTTACAGAATAAAGCAGGGATTTGTTAAAAGGATCAATGGATGCACCTTGGGCAGCACAAGAGCCCAGCCAGGGCTGCACCCAAGGTGAACCAAAATGGCCACAAAATGAACCCAAGATGAACCCAAAATGGTCCCAAAATGAACCCAAGATGAACCCAAAATGGTCCCAAAATGCACGAGCACTCCCGGGCTCTCTCCCTTGGATCAGTTCTGCTCCATTTGCATCTTGCAGTTCATTGTCCCATTCCAGCTTTAGCCCCTGCAGTCCCATCCTTGTTTTTCTCTCTCCAGCCCACGGGGTTTGTGCTCTTGGGCTGAGATTTGGATCATTTGTCCTTGGTGCCCAGCTGGAGCAGGAATTGTTTTGTGTCCCTGCTCTGTGCCCAGAGCTCAGCATCCCCTGATGTGAACCCAGACCCACACACTAAAGCAGAATCTGAGAAATAGAAAAGCTGAAACCTGAGGCATCACCTGGGATGAGGGGAGTTGCTGTGTCAAAGGAAATTCAGGGTGGATATCAGGAAAAAGCTTTTTCCAGAAAGGGTGAGAAAGTTCTGGAATGTTCTGCCCGGGGAGGTGGTGGAGTCCCCATCCCTGGGTGTGTTTAACAAAGCCTGGATGTGGCACTGGGTGCCAGGGTTGAGTTGAGGGGTTGGGGCTGGCTTGGACTCGATGGTCTTGAAGGTCTCTTCCAACCTGGTCATTCTGGGAATTTCTGTGAATTCTGTGAATTTCTGTGAATTTCTGTGAATTTCTGTGAATTCTGTGAATTTCTGTGAATTTCTGTGAATTCTGTGAATTCTGTGAATTCTGTGGCTGAGCCTGGGAGCTGGAGGGGAAGGGCATGGGGACAGAATGGTGCTGGGTGGGTTGGTGGAGCTCTGGGCTCTTGGTGGCAGCCTGGGTAACTTTTCTGAGTGCTTTAGGATCACAGAATGTCCTGAGCTGGGAGGGACGCCCAGGACCACCCAGTGCAGCTCCTGGCCCTGCTCAGACACCCCAAAACCCCCGGCAGCGCTGCCCAAACCCTCCTGGAGCTCTGGCAGCCTCAGGGCCGTGCCCATTCCCTGGGGAGCCTGGGCAGTGCCAGCAGCCTCTGGGGGAAGAACCTTGCCCTGAGATCCATCCCAAATCCCCCTGGCACAGCTCCAGCCATGCCCTGGGTCACAGGGAGCAGAGGTTGGAGCTGCCCTGCAGAGCTGTGAGTTCTGCCCTCAGCCTCCCCTGCAGACGGCCCCCATGCAGGTATCCTCGTGGGAATATGAGAGACAGCCCCTTTTAAACCTCCAGAAAATCAAGCCTTCCAAAGGATGGATTCTTCCAGAGGATGGATCCTTCCAGAGGATGGATCCTTCCAGAGATTGGATCTTTCCAAAGGATGGATCCTTCCAGAGGATGGATCCTTCTAAGGATGGGTCTTTCCAAAGGATGGCTCCTTCCAAAGGATGGATCCCTCCAGAGAATGGATCCTTCCAGAGATTGGATCTTTCCAAAGGATTGATCCTTCCAAAGGATGGATCCTCCCAAAGGATGGATCTTTCCAAAGCATGGCTCCTTCCAGAGGATGGATATTTCCAAAGGATGGCTCCTTCCAAAGGATGGAGCCTTCCAAAGGATGGATCCCTCCAGAGGATGAATCCTTCCAAAGGGATCCTTCCAAAGGATGGATCCTCCCAAAGGATGGATTTTCCAAAGCATGGCTCCTTCCAGAGGATGGATATTTCCAAAGGATGGATCCTTCCAAGGATGGCTCCTTCCAACGGATGGATCATGCTGGGATAAGGTTTGGAGGTCCCAGCCCCTGTGTCCCCCCTAGCTCAGGTGAGAGGATCAGCACAGGTGAGGGATGGCAGGTTGGGCTGCTCAGCCCGTGCTGTCTCCCACCTTGGCTGCTTTTTTTTTGTTATTTTTATTTCTTTCTGTGAGCTTTTATTCCTCCTGCCTTTTGTAGTTCCCTCCTCAGCCCGGGCTGGAAGCAGCTTGCCAGGCCAAAGTCTTTTGAGGAAACTTGGCCTCTCCCAGCCCCACGCTGAGCTCAGGGCTGGGCTACGCCTTTGCTCCCCAAGGCCGGCTCTCCCTCTCCCTCGTGAAACTTTCCTCAAAGCCTCCAGGATTCCTCTGCTCTCTTCCCCCTGCAGCCATGCACAGCCCCAGGACAAGTCCCTGGCAAATGAAAGCTGCAGCAGTTGGGCTGGAAACAGCTGGTTGCCATGGCAATTGGGGCTGCTGGGGATTTGCATAGGGCTGGTGATTTTCATAGCACAGCCACATTTAAGGCAAGCAGGAGAAATTTCCATATTCCCAGCTCCAAGTCAGTTGGGGCGTGGGGGAGGCCAGGAGGGGGATATTTGAAATTCAAATGAAGGTGATTAGGGTTTGAGGTTGGGTTATTTTATTTTTTTTTTTTTTTCCTTAAACATCCCATTATGGAAGAGGATAAAAAAGGATGGGGAGGGGAAAGGGGAACAAAAGGCTGGTTTGACTTGAATTAGAGGGGCAAAGGAAGAGCTGGTCTGATCTGCCTCTTGCCTCTGGTCTAGGAGAAGAGACTTGCCCTCTCCCAGCACCTGCAGGTGAAATGTTTTCCGTGGGAACAACTGCTGCCCTCGGGTTTCCTTCTGGAAGGTGCCCAAGTCTCCCACACTGGCTGTCCTGCTCTCCCCTCACCCTGCCCCACACGAAGGGGCTGCACAGGGACTGCTCTGAGGCGCTGCTGATGAAGGGAAGCATTTCTATAACCCAGGGCTTTGCAGCCAAACAAGGCCCTTGAGTGTTCAGTGAAAGCTTCCCCTGGAGTCTGGAGCTGTCTGAGTCAGCACAAGATTCACTTTTTGCTCACCCAGCCCTGGCTTTCCCATGGAGATGCTCTGATGGTTTGGAGGTTTTTTTGTGTTTTTGGAGCAAACTAAAACTGCAGCTCTACCTGGCTGCCTCAGAAGCTCCCCATCCTGCTCACACTTTAAAAAGCTCTTTTTTAAAGTGCCTTGGGAGCATCAAGCATCCCAGCAGGGCACGTGGGAATCCAGGGAATTGCCTGGTGCCTGCTCAGCTGCAGCTCCTGCTCCCTCCAGTGCTGGTGGGAGCAGCTGGAGGGAATCAGGGGTGGCCAATCCATGGGTGATTTAAGGGAGGTCCCAGAGCTCAGGGCTTCCTGCTGGCTCTGGGGAAATCGCTGGTGTGGCTGCTGGGAACAGCAGCGTGAAGGCACTGCCTTGGGTTTTGCCTGAATTTCTAAAATCAGTGGAAATCCTGAGGAGTATTTCATGCTGAATGTCTTGCTTTGCTCATTCCTTCAGTGCAGGTGAGCATTTGGCTTCGTTTAGGGCTTGTGGGACGAGTACTGGTTATAGTTACAGTAATTGCCACTCTTCTCTCTACCAGCACTTGGGCACTCTCTGAACTTCACACCTGGTTTGAGGTGAAAGATTGGAATGAATGAATTTATCAGAAATGCCCCTTGAAATGCCCCCTTGCACCCAGCCTGCTCTGCCAATCTCCCATGGCATTCTGCTTCCTCAGACAGGGTGCTAAAATCTCCAGGATAGGTGAGATTAATCTTAATTTTAGATATTGGGTGCTCTGAGGCTGCAGCCTGAGCTGCTCACCCCAGGCAGGGAGCAGGGATCTGCAGAGGGTGATTCATCCCTGTGCCACCTATCTCAGGGCCAGGATTGCCCTCTGGAAGGGCTGCAAAGGGAGCCTGCAGCAATTGGCTCCCAGTGAGGCACCTGAGAGTTTCAGAATGTCAGCCCAGGCTGAACCCCTTGCCTGGTGTCTGCCTGGCCCTGCTCCCCCAGCTGTTCCCATTTCCCTCCCAAATATCCCTGCAGGAATTCCCAACACCTGCTGCAGGCTAGGATCACATCCTCATCCCCCTGTCCCTGCAGGGACCTCTTCCTCATCCCTCTCCGTCCTTTCAGGGATCACATCCTCATCCTCTGAACCTTCAGAGATCCCCTCCTCATCCCTCTCTGTCCTTTCAGGGATCCCCTCCTCATTCTCTGAACCTCCAGGGATCCCCTCTTCATCCCATATCCCTGTAGGGATCCCTTCCTCATCCCCCTCTCTTTCCAGGGATCCCCTCCTCATCCCCCTCTCTTTCCAGGGATTGATCCCCTCCTCATCCCCCTCTCCTTCCAGGGATTGATCCCCTCCTCATCCCCCTCTCCTTCCAGGGATTGATCCCTTCCTCATCCCCCTCTCTTTCCAGGGATTGATCCCTTCCTCATCCCCCTCTCTTTCCAGGGATTGATCCCTTCCTCATCCCCCTCTCTTTCCAGGGATTGAGCCCTTCCTCATCCCCCTCTCTTTCCAGGGATTGAGCCCTTCCTCATCCCCCTCTCTTTCCAGGGATTGAGCCCTTCCTCATCCCCCTCTCTTTCCAGGGATTGATCCCCTCCTCATCCCCCTGTCCCTCCAGGGATTGATCCCCTCCTCATCCCCCTCTCCTTCCAGGGATCCCCTCCTCATCCCCCGTCCCTGCAGAGCCCGGGGTGAGCTCAGAGTGCAGGATGAGCCCTGCTGCTGTCACTCCCTGCAGGTGACACCCGCCCGTGTGAAGATGAAGGCCACCCTGATTTTCCTTTTCCCCCACGAGGTTGTTTTTATCCCGCAGGGCTGGACTGGCTCTGCAGCTCCCCGTGGATCCATCCCTCTGCCTGGCTTTTCCAGGGAATGGCAGCGGGGTGGGGGGAACTGCCCATCCCCAGAGAAACCTCCCCAGGCAAACTCGCACCAGATCTGATGCCAGGGCTATGCAAAACAGCTGCCAGGTGAACCAAGGAGAGCTGCACAACCCTGGGCTGCTGGCTTGGGGAGCCAGCTGAGCTTATCTCTGCTTTTCCAAGCACCCAGAGCAGCAGGGTGAAGCCTTGGGGATGGGAGAGCTGCTGGGAATTGCTGCCTTTCCCCATTGAAATCCCGGGGATGTGATGGTGTTCACAGGGGTTCGTGGGTGAGGGGAGAGAGGAGGATCTGACTCCGTGTTTCACAAGGCTTGATTTATTATTTTATGATAGATATTATATTAAAACTATACTAAAAGAATAGAAGAAAAGGTTTCATCAGAAGGCTGGCTAAGAATAGAATAGGAAGGAATGATAACAAAGGTTTGTGGCTCTGACTCTCTGTCTGAGCCAGCTGGGCTGTGATTGACCATTAATTAGAAACAACCACATGAGCCCAATCCCAGATGCACCTGTTGCATTCCACAGCAGCAGATAACCATTGGTTGCATTTTGTTCCTGAGGCCTCTCAGCTTCTCAGGAGGAAAAAATCCTAAGGAAATGGATTTTTCATAAAAGATGTCTGTGACACAGGGATTCATTCCCCAGCCTTGTGGAATTTCAGCAAGGGGAGGACTGATCTAGCAGCTTCTGGAGGTTCTGGATGCCATTGTGTCTGGCTCGTGAAGCAAAAAAAAAAAAAAATCAAGTTGTTGGCTGGGCTGAAGCTCCATTAAAATGAGTGGAGTTCTGGCAGTTTGCAGCAGCAGAGAGAATCTGCTGCCACTTACACTTTTCTTTCTTTTTATCTCCTGGAGCTAGAAAAGATTAAATCTTAAGTGCAGATTGTTTGAGCAGCTCGTTCCTTTAAGGAGAGGAATGAGTGCTGCAGTGTGAGTCCTGATGTTGACAGAAACTGGGAGGAAACTGAGGCTATTTTTATAAAGCATTTGTAGGAAAGTTACAGCTCAACTGAAAGAGGAGAGTTGTTATCCCTATCACACCCAAGCCTTGGCTCACAGCTGCAATCACTTGACTCTTACATTTACTGAAACAGAAAAAAAAAAAAAAGGACCAGATTTGTTTGCAAATAAATCTGTGCCCAAACACTGGTGATTTGTGTATCCAGCTTCCATTTACATAACCACTGGCAGCACAAATCACCCCTCCCAGATTGAAATCTCTCCCTCTTGGACATCTAAGGCTGAACTGGTTGCCCCTGGGTCCCTTTGGAGTCAGCCAGGAGGAATTGTCATCTCCAGAGGGGCATTGGTGCCAGGGAGATGGGCGGCTCAGACAGGGGCAGGAACGGCCTCTGGAGGTGCCTCTTGCTCCTTCTGTCTGTCCCTGACACCCCAGTGAGTGCCAGGCTCTGGAATATTTGCCCATCTGGCACAGAATTCCTGGCTGGGGTGCTCCCAAATCCCCCCCGCCTCGCTGATCTGTAGGGAATTGGAGGATGCTATGGGTGACTTTGTAGGGGAAAGAAAAGGTCTGAGTGTGTCATGGGCCTGTGCAGGGGGGGAAAAGCAGGAGAGGGGGAAAGGCTGTGCTGGGGGATATGGGGCTGAGCAGGAAAGAAATTCTGTGCAGGGAAAGGCTGTGGGGCTGTGCAGGAGGATGTGGGGCTGAGCAGGAAAGAAAATTCTGTGTAGGAAAATGTGACCGTGTTCACAGGAGACTGAGGATGAGGGGAGAGACGAGGATCTGACTCCATGTTTCAGAAGGCTTGATTTATTATTTTATGATATATATTACATTAAAACTATACTAAAAAATAGAAGAAAGGATTTCATCAGAAGGCTGGCTAAGAATAGAAAAAGAAAGAATGATAACAAAGGCTTGTGGCTCTGCCAGAGAGTCCGAGCCAGCTTGGCTGTGATTGACCATTAATGAGGAACAACCACATGAGCCCAATCCCAGATGCACCTGTTGCATTCCACAGCAGCAGATAACCATTGTTTGCATTTTGTTCCTGAGGCCTCTCAGCTTCTCAGGAGGAACAATCCTAAGGAAAGGATTTTCCATAAAAGATGTCTCTTCAGGGAAAGGCTGTGCAGGAGGATGTGGGGCTGAGCAGGGAAGCTCCGTTCCAGCTGCTCCTCTCAGGTTCCAGGTTTTGGGGTGAGTGCTGGTGACTCAGCCGCCGTCACCGGGACCAGGGATTCCCCTGCAGCTCTTTGAATCTTGCCTCATCACGGCTGAACGGGAGTGAAACTCCTGTCTCCAAGAAACCCGGAGATTACCTTTTCCTTCCTGTTCTATTTTAGCAGCTGGGAACTTTTATTTCCTCCTTCCCTGCTGGCTTTGCTCCCCTTCAGCTGCTGCTTGCAGATGGAATCAAACACCCCCCCCCACACACACACACACACCCCGTGGGGGTTTCAAAGGTAGAAACTGCAGGCCTTGAAGATGCTCCCGCGGTCCTGCTCAGGTGTGTGGATGCTGATTGTGATCACCCATTAACGTTATCAGCATTCCCATCGCTGGATGTGCCCTCCTTGGCTTTTGGGGCTGGAATGGAGCTGGAACGCAATGAATGAGCCCCGTTCCTGGGGAGGGAGCAGCTGGAGAGAGCTGGACAGGGAGCAGAGGGGGTTGGAGCGAGGGAATTACACGGGGGAAAAGAGATAAAGGGCTGGGATTGGGGAGGGGAAAAGCTGGGAGACAGCAGGATGGGAGGAAGGCAGGAAAAGCAGGGCAGAAATGCAGCCAGGCTGGGGGAGAGGGCTCAGAGGGGATGGGGTGCAGGGCGTGAGGAGAGGAAGATCTCAAACTGGAGAGGAAGCTCAGAGCTGGATGGGGCGTGGATGGTGAAGAAATGGAGATTTCTGATTGAGGGTTGGGGTGCAGGGGGTGAGGAGAGGGAGATTTTAGTATTGGGGAGGCACCTCAGAGCTGAATGGGATGTGGATGGTGAGGAGATTTCACATTGAGGGTTGGGGTGCAGGGGGTGAGGGGAGGGAGATTTTAGCATTGGGGAGGCACCTCAGATCTGTTTGGGGTGTGGATGGTGAGGAGATTTCAGACTGGGGGGAAGCTCAGAGCTGCTTGAGGTGCAGAGGGTGAGCAGATGTCAAGCTGAGGGGGCAGCAGATCGTTGTTGTGCCGTGGCCCTGCTCCATAGCACAGTCCCACAGCTCTGTTTCCACAGTCAGTGCTTTTTAAATGTCCCAGATTAAATCTCCAGGGCTGTTTCTAGACAGCAGAGAGCAGCCACCAAGCTCTGTTATCCCCGACTCTCCAATGTTTTGCCATCTGTGGATAATTGTACCAAGCACACTCCCCCTCAGGACCCAGGCTGGTTCACCTGGGAATGCTCTGTGCATGGAAAAATGTGTGCTGGGCAAGGATAAAGGCTTGTTCAGCTGAGGAAAGTCCATGGCAGAGCTGGATTTGCCGTCCTGCCTGCACAGCCTCTTCCCCAGCTCTTTGCAGGAGCCCTGAACTGCTGGAAAATGTGTTGGAGCTTGATCAGATCCCAGGGCTCTGCTCTGTGGGGAAGGTTATCCTGGAAAAAACAGCAGGAGCAGGAGGCCTGAGGGCTTGTGCCAGTGGGATGTGAACAGTTCCAGGCTCTTTATCACAGCCTGGGCCGGACTGGCAGGGAAAGGCCTGGAGAATGAAGGGGTGTCTTGGGGTTGCCTCTGCAGCTCCAGAGCTTCGTGGAATCCCTTCCAGCACTCGGATCTGTGGGGAGCACAACCTTTGCTCTGTGATGTTCTTGATGAATTTGGCAGGTGTGATGGGGAGGGGGGGGGGATGTTTATCATCAAAGGGGAATGAGTGAGGGCCTGTGCGGTACCTTCAGGCTGGAACCTGTCTGATTTTTTTCCCCCTGTGCCTGCCAATCTCTTTTGGAATCAAGGAGACGCCTCTGGAGCACAACCCCACGGCACCCTGTGTTCCTCCAGGTACCCACAATTACCCAGTTCCTGAAGGTCCTGGGTGAGCAGCCCTGGCCACCTCCCTGCTGGCCTTTCCCACACTTAGCCCTGGGCTCCCCTGCACGTTTGTGATGTCCTCCAGCTCACCTCTGCTGGAATCTCCCTCGTGATTTCCCCCACCCTTGGCCAGGTATCTCCCAGGCAGGAACACTTTCATTATCCCTCAGCAAAAGGCTGGCACCACCTAAATGCTGCAGAAGCCTTCATCCTCCCATTTCTGCACCTTCCTCCTCCTCTGCTTGCTCTTCCAGGGCCAATTTTTTGGTTGTGTGTGTCCCAAGTACTGGAAAGCTCCCACCAGTGCTGTCATTAACACTGAGGTGTTTTTCTCTTTGTTTCCTTGTAGGCAATGAACAGAATGGGCTGGACTTTAACAGGCAGGTAAGATGCTCCCTGGCTGGAATGGCTGGGTTTTATTTTTCATTTATTTTTATTTTTCCCCTTTCTGGAATGGCTGTTTTATATTTGCTCATCATGCTGCAAAGAGATAAAAACTGTTGGGTCAGAGAGAAACCGCAGAATTTCTTCCCAGTTCCCCTTGTGGGATGCAATGACAGATTGCACCTCTGCTCTCCCTCTCCCTAATTCATAGAAGTTCAGCTAATTACAGAGTTCCTTTAAATGACCATTTGCTCAAGGGGTTTTCTGGCTTTTACAGTTTTTTAGATAATTATTTAGAAACAAAAAGCACCTCAGTGATGGTGGCAAGGGTGCGAAACCCTCCCCAAAGCCCCGGTGCTGTGACATTGGCACTGGCAGCACGGTGCTGGGCAGGGACAAAGGCAAGGGGCTGCCTCAGGAGTGTCAGCCAGCACCAAAAATGAGCTGGTTTGAGGTTTTGGACTCAAATTCCTGTCTGCAAGGCAGCAGATGAAATATGGGGCAAGCAAACCCCAATTGCACAAAGAGCAGCTGAGGGGCTGTGGGTGCTCCTCTCCCCCTGCTTTTAAAGGCTTCCCTGGCTCCTGAGTGGCTCTGAGGATCCCTGAGTGTCACATCAGGAGGTGGCAGTCCCCTGGAGCCCTTGGTGGCAGACACTGGGTTTGGAGCAGCCTGGGACAGCGGGAGGTGTCCCTGCCACGGCAGGGGTGGGATGGGACGGGATTTAAGAAGGGAAGGAGCTTTAAGGCTCCTTCCAGTTCAAACCATTCTGAGATTTGAGGAAAATGCTTGCGGTCTCGGAGTGCACAGGTCAAATTCCTGTCTGCAAGGCAGCAGATAAAATATGGGGCAAGCAAACCCCAACTGCACAAAGAGCAGCTGAGGGGCTGTGGGTGCTCCTCTCCCCCTGCTTTTAAAGCCTTCCTTGGCTCCCTGCCTGCCTGCAGGCCTTCCTGAGTGGCCCTGAGGATCCCTGGGTGTCACATCAGCCCTTGGTGGCAGGCACAGGGTGCCCAGAGCAGCTGGGGCTGCCCCTGCATCCCTGGCAGTGCCCTGGACACGGGGTTTGGAGCAGCCTGGGACAGTGGGAGGTGTCCCTGCCACGGCAGGGGTGGGATGGGATGGGATTTAAGAAGGGAAGGAGCTTTAAGGCTCCTTCCAGCCCAAACCATTCTGAGATTTGAGGAAATGCTCTCTGCAAACCATCCTGAGATTTGGGGAAAACGCTCTCTGAGCCCAGAGCTGAGTCCTCCCGTGGCCAGCAGAGCTGGAGTGAGGCCTGCAAGGCAAAGAGGACCCAGGAGGGCCAAAGCTGCCCTGCTGCAGGACTGCAGGGTGGGAGCTGGGGTGCACCAGGGGCTGGGGCTGCACGCACAGACTCGGGGCTGAGGCTGGCACAGCCTCCCACCCTCTGCCCATGTGCATCCCCTGAATCCCAGGGCTCCAACCCTTCCCAGAGGCCTCCTGTGAGCAGCTGCACCTTCCCCACGTGGCTTTTTGTGCCTCCAGCTTGCCTTGGTGGCTGTGCAGTGACAAATGTCAGCCACGGCGCTGTTTGTTTGTTTGCTTTGGCTGCTGCAGCTTTGGGTGGGTCTCCCTTTTCCTACCAAAGGTGTCCTGACACGCTCAGCCACCTTCCAGGAGTTTGGAATGCCCAGCTGCAAACAAAAAGCCCTGTGTGTGCACAGCCCAGAGCACGGAGAGGGATCCAACCAGGACCTGCCCCGCTCACCAGGGCTGGGAAAGTGAAATTATTGCAGACAGGGATGAGCACGAGGTCCTTCTGCCATGGCAGCACCACAAAGGGACTGGAGCTGGGCTGGGGCTGATCGGGGAGAGGTGGTGGGGCAGGGTTGAGTTACACCCGCTGCTCCTCTCAGGGATGCTGGGGAACTTCTGGGGGCAGCCAGGTTTGCAGGCAGTAGAAATATCCCCCTCCTAAAAAGAAATTGTGGGTTTACATTTGTTTTTTGGGGTTTTTTTTTGGTTTTTTTTTTTGGTTTTTTTGGGGGGGTTTTTTGGGTTTTTTTTGTGTTTGTTTTTGTTTGGTTTTTCGGGTTTTTTTGATTTTTTTGTTTCTTTGTTTTTAGGGGTTTTTTAGGGTTTTTTGGGGTTTTTTTAGTCGTTTTTGGGTTTTTTGGACTTTTTTGTTTGTTTTTGTGGGGGTTTGGTTTTTTTGGTTTTTTTTTTGTTGTTGTTGTTTTTGGTTTTTTTGTATTTTTTTAGGGTTTTTTTTCAGCATTTCCACTTTTATTTTCCTCCTTCCACCAAAACGGCGCCGCAAAATCCAATTAATTTATTCCAGCTTGTCTCTGCAACTGAGTAGCCGACTGAGCTGGGGATTTAGCAGGGTTTAAAAAGCAAAAGGCTCTGAATGAGCTCGTTGTATTGTTTGATTTTATTCCTAAACTGCTCTGATTGCCCAGAGCCCAGCAAGGGGGTTTGCAGTGATGCCAGGGATGGGATGCGACAGGCCCTGAGTGGACACAGAGCTGTGCAAGGCTCTTTGTCTCCCTCTCTTGGCCCTCCCAAGGCCATGGGTAGAGTGATTTTAAAACGTTATTATTTAAAATAATAATGACTATTTGAAAGTATTGTTATTTAAAATAATAATTATTATTTTAAATTATTCT
Source organism: Agelaius tricolor (assembly GCF_023055355.1). Classification (NCBI taxonomy): domain Eukaryota; kingdom Metazoa; phylum Chordata; class Aves; order Passeriformes; family Icteridae; genus Agelaius; species Agelaius tricolor. The sequence goes on along the minus strand of NW_027269289.1, from coordinate 6,318,580 downwards.
CTTAAACGAGCAGGAGCCCAAATGCACACGGGCTCCACGCTCACATTTAGGGTTGACCTCAGCTGTTGCTGAATTCATCCTCAATTCAGCAAATAGATTTCAAATGATGAGAGAAAAGGAAGAGAGGAGAGCTGGAAATATCAAAGTGTTTTCATGTAGAATCAGGTGCTGTGCTCTTTCATTAGGGATGGAGGTTGGTGGGTTTTTTAATTTGGTTTGGGGTTTGAGGTTGGTTTTGGATGGTTTTTCTTTTTCGTTAGCTTGCAATTCAAGTTTTCAAACCGAAGCCAGGGCAGGATGGTTTGAAACCCAACTCCAAACCGACTGCAGGAGCTCTCTTTGCCTTTATTTGGAGTGCTGGGCTCTAATCACTTTGAAGATCATAAATCTCACATCGTTTAAGCCTCTCCCCCAGCCTTTGTAGATGGCCTACATTTCAGGTCTGCTTCCCTCCCTCCCTGCCGAGCTGTGCTCCAGGCGGGATGGGAAGGGTGGAGTGACCTGGTTAGACCCCTTCCCTGCCTCCCAATTCCCTGCTGGGGCTGCTCTCACCCTGCAAACGGGGCAGGGAGGGAAACTCTTGTGGATTTTGAGGTTTTTCGAGCAGTTTGTGGGTCAGCCCTGCGCTTTATGAGAAAGCTGCCTCTGATCCCTCAGCCTATTTGGCAAACATCTCTGCTCTGCCCCCCCTTTCCCTCCCCTCTTCAAACTCTCCTCCCACCTGGATGCAACAGTAATTTGTATGTGAATGAGAGGGAAAAGGGTGTGGATGGAAAAAGCAGCATCTTCAGCCTTGCCTATCTGGTTTGGCTTTTTTTTTATTTAGTGAGTCTAATGCTGCTTGTTTCCTGTTTATGGCCGGGGAAATGCAAAGGCACAGCAATAAACTTTCACCTTCGCTGCTGGCAGCCTGCACAGGGACATCATCTGCCTCCTGATGGGCTGGGATGGTGGCCAGGGACAGATCTGAGTGAAAATGGCAAAGTTTGCCTCAAAATGGGAGCAGGACCAGGGCTGGGAGTGCTGCAATGGGAGCCGATCCTGCCCAGGTGCTGCGGTCTCCCAGCTCTGCTGGGGTTTCATTCCCCTGTAGGAAATCCAGGATTGTTTGTTTTTGTAGCTGCTCTGCAGAGCCAGGTGTCTGGAGCAGAGCCCTGGGATAACGCTGCAGAGCACACAGGGATGGAGGGCTGCTGGTTTTGGGAGGTGCCAGGGCTTGTGCGAGTGGTGTGAGGGCTGAGCCCAGCCCAGGGAGCTGTGCATCCAATGCACAGCTGCAGGAGGGCAATGCACAGCTGCAGTCTCTGCAGGGAATGAGGAGAATGCACAGCTGCAGGAGGAGAATGCACAGCTGCATTCTGTGCAGGGAATGAGGGCAATGCACAGCTGCATTCTCTGCAGGGAATGAGGGCAATGCACAGCTGCATTCTGTGCAGGGAATGAGGAGAATGCACAGCTGCAAGAGGGCAATGCACAGCTGCATTCTCTGCAGGGAATGAGGAGAATGCACAGCTGCAGGAGGGCAATGCACAGCTGCATTCTGTGCAGGGAATGAGGGCCATGCACAGCTGCATTCTGTGCAGGGAATGAGGACAATGCACAGCTGCATTCTGTGCAGGGAATGAGGAGAATGCACAGCTGCAGGAGGGCAATGCACAGCTGCATTCTGTGCAGGGAATGAGGAGAATGCACAGCTGCAAGAGGGCAATGCACAGCTGCATTCAGTGCAGGGAATGAGGGCAATGCACAGCTGCATTCAGTGCAGGGAATGAGGAGAATGCACAGCTGCAGGAGGGCAATGCACAGCTGCATTCTCTGCAGGGAATGAGGGCAATGCACAGCTGCATTCTGTGCAGGGAATGAGGGCAATGCACAGCTGCAGGAGGGCCATGCACAGCTGCATTCTGTGCAGGGAATGAGGGCAATGCACAGCTGCATTCAGTGCAGGGAATGAGGAGAATGCACAGCTGCAGGAGGGCAATGCACAGCTGCATTCTGTGCAGGGAATGAGGGCCATGCACAGCTGCATTCTGTGCAGGGAATGAGGACAATGCAGGACAATGCACTTTCCAGCAGGGAGGTGATGGCAGCACCTTGTTGGTCCAGGGAGGAAGGCAGCATCTCCTCTCCTCCTTCCAGGGAGGGAATGAGAGCTCCTCTGCAAGGCCTCCCTTGTGGAGGTTCCAGCTGTGGGTTTCTCTGGGTCTGGATTGAAGGCACTCGAGGCAGTGGTTCATGCTCAGACTCAGGTGTTTATTTATTATTTCTTATCAGTAAAACAGCCTCACAACCGTGAGTTCTGCAGCAAGGCACAAAATGGCCAACAATCTCTTGTTCCAAGGTCTTTTAAGACTAAACCCTCCAATTAAGAACTGACACCTGGATTATTTTCCCTTTTAACCCAATAACTGATCCCAAAGAGCTGCAATGCAGACTTTTCTGCCCAATTACAAAATGCCACCAAACCCATGAAGAACAAACCCAGGACAAACCCTGTGCCCTCCACCTTGCTTCCATCCACAACGTCCTAAAAATCCCAAAACCTCAATTTCTCACCAAGTGATACACCTACACTGCTCTCTATAATCTATATTTCTCTCTAAAATCTCTAAATTTCACACTTTTGTGGGTTCCAGTCTATCTTGAAGTCTTTAGGAAACTTTCTCCATGAGTGAGGGTCAAAGTCAGCGGGGCACCCCAGAGCAGACACAGAAATATTCCCAGTGCCCTGGGTTTGCACACTCCCTGCTCTCCAGAGCTGGGAGGGGAAATGTCCCCCTTGAAGTGAAGCTCACAGGTTTTTGTGGCCCTTGAAATGATGCTGACAGGTTTTTGTGGCCCTTGAAATGATGCTGACAGGTTTTTGTGTGAGCAGAGCTGGGCAGGATCTGCCCCTGCTCCCTACCCAAATGTGCCAGGCACTCTTCATGCCAGCAAAAGGCTGACCTTGCAGGACAGGCTGTCATTTGTTTATCAAACCTGTCATTATCATCAATCACATCAATCTGAAGCTGATCTGGCTGGGAGATTTGACAAAGTTTAGGACAGACAGTCAGGCTCTGAGGTGCCTGAGCAGGGCTCAGCTTCAGTTTCACTGCTGGTTCTTTATTCCTGCTCTTTGCTGCCTTTGGTTCACCCCAGTCAGGGGATGGAGTGAGGATATGGATTTCCAACAGGCTTCCTAGAAAACCTTTGCAGCTGGGTCTGTTGAAAATTCCTCCTTTCTAAAACCAGGTCAAGCATCCTGTGTGTTACTGCCCTGCTCTCTCAGGAGAGGCTGGAGGGGTTCCCTCCCCTCAAGACCTCCTTGTCTAACTTCTCTCCCTCTTCTCTTCACATCTGACAGTCCTTGCCCAAAGAAACTTTAATTCTGGGGGCTTGTGTGGGATTTCCAGCAGCTGCTTTGAGGCAGCAGGGCGAGTTATCTCAGGGCTCCACAGCTGCTGTCCCGTAGACACAGATGTGAGAGATTCAAAGTGGGCAAGCTGCACCTGAGATGTGAAAATCCCTTTTCAGTGCCATTAATGAGCGCCCTGACCTCGTTTGGTACCTTCCACCCACACGTCTGAGGGCTCTTTGCTAATGGGCTCAGCATCCCTCGGTGCCTCTGCGAGGTGGGGAGGTGTCCTGCAGACACAGCCTGGCTTTCCCAGGGCTGCTGAGCTCTGTGACTGCAGCTGGGGTCAGGGGATGCTTCGTGGGCCACTTGCCCCTGGACGTTGGGCTGGATTGAAACCCAGGCCCTTGCTCAGAGCTGGGTTCTGGACTCCCATCCTCTGATTCATCGTCTTGTGCTCAACCACAGACAAGTTCTTCCTCCCCTCCATCCTTTTGAAGGTGCACAGGAGGGCCCAGCTCGCTGGGTAGTTTGTTATTAATATCTGGGATGCAAAACTCCCTGCACATTTAATTTCACTGCACCAGGGCTTCCCTCCCCGCCGGGGATCTCTCTCATCGTTTCTCATTCTGCTCCCTGTTCCCACCTCCCCCTGCTCTCATGTGCTCCCTGGATGTCATTGCTGTTCCTGCTTGGGTAGCTCAGGTTTCAGTCTGCCCTCCACATTTCCATCCCAGTCCTGTTTTGCCCTCCTCTCAAGGGGAGGTTCACATCCTGCTTCCTTCTCCCCTCTGGGGATCAATTCAGATTTCACTCTCTCTTCTCCCCGTTGCCCCAGGGCATCAGCCTGAGTTCTTGCATCTGCTTTTCATCTCTTGAGCCTCCCCTGGCTGGAAATCAGGGCCTGACACTGGATCTAAGCTCAGCTCTGCCCTGGCCTTTCCCTTTTGAAGTCTCCCTGCTCTGTCCTAGGGACAGGCTGATTGCATAAATTTGTTTGTGTGCAGGTTCCTCATTGAGATGCAGCCCTTTGGGAGAGCATCAGAGAAAGCCCTGGCTCCAGGGAAAGTCCTCTGTGCCTAAATCTGGCCCTGCTTTGCTTAGGACAGATATGCAGAGGAACCCCTTCTTCAGGCTGGGTTTGTTCTGAGTTTGCTGGGAATGAGCTCCCAAACAGGCCAGGGGAATTGTGAGAGAAAGGGGGTGCAATTAGGAGTGAGAATTTGGCCTTTTAAATTGTTTTTCTCAGGAGATGGACTGAAACCACTGAATTAATTTGTTGACAACATCCCAGAGCTGGCTGCATTTTATCTGTCCCTTAACATCCAGCTGCAGTCCTTTCCCAAACTCCTGCTCTCCTGCTTTCGAAGGGCAAACTTCATTTACAGCGTGATTCCTACACCTGTTTGCTTGGCAAAACACCTGGGTCAGCTGCTCCAGATCTGCTTGAGAGGGAGAGACGGAGATCTTTGTGCAAATCCCCTGCTCACCCTTCAGCAAACGCTTTCTGTGCTCAGCAGGGACAAGCCCCAGCCTCGTGGATCTCTCTGAAGGGTCACAAAACTCGTTTTCCACAGCAGAAACTCAGCCCAAAGGCAGGGCTGCCACAACCCAGGTGGCCCAGCACCTTTTTTGAGGGTTGGGTGGCACGAGCTGCTGTGCTGGATGTGACTCCCAGGGAGTCACCGCTAATGAGGAGAAGGACTCGGAGTCCTTGGAGCCCTTTCATCTGCTGAGCTCCAAGAATTCCCCCCAGACCTGCACCACCCAGCCAGGGTGGGGCTCTGTGCCCGTCCTGCACCAGCACAGCAAGAGGAAGGTGATGAGTTCCCAGCAAGGTCTCTAATTTTGGACATCCAAGGGCATTTTCTCCCTCCCCACAGGTGCTCCCTGTGGGATCAGTGGGTTTATCCAGCATTTTCTCCCTCCCCATAAGTGCTCCTGTTGGATCAATGGGTTTATCCAGCATTTTCTCCCTCCCCAGAGGTTCTCCCTGTGGGATCAGTGGGTTTATCCAGCAGGGACCTTCCTGGCTGCTTCCCCAGCCCGTGGAATTCCCATTGGCTGGGAGCAGAGAGCTGGCTCTGAGCTCTCCCAACCCTTGGACTTCATCCCTCCACCCAAAATGAAACCCTGTGTGATGCTCTCCCATCGTCTTCCTCGCTCTCCCATCGTCTTCCTCGCTCTCCCATCGTCTTCCTCGCTCTCCCTTTCTCTTTTAATTGCACTTTTTGGTGTGGTCATTGCAATCTTCTCCTGCTCTTCTCCTGTCCCAGCTCCCAGTGCCAAAAGTGCCAGGGACCAGCAGGAGAGGCCAGTGGAGCTGGGATGGAGCCAGCCCCAGCCTGATTCTAAGCTAATTCCTCCTAAAATGTGCTGGGCAGTGTGTCCCCACCCAAGGGCAGGGTGGGCACTGTCCCCATGGGTGACTGACTCAGGGAGTGCCAGGTGTTTGCATTTGCCACTGCCAGAGGGCAGAGATTCCTCCCCATGGATGGGGAAAAATAATAATAATAATAATAAAAAAAAAGGATATTTTTCATGCAGGGCAAATTCTCAGCCCAGAAAATCCCAATCAGGCAAATTTGGAGTGGAGCAGGAACGTGCTCGGGCTCCAGGGGACCTGTGTGAGCTTGCAGGAGGGCAGGGGAGAAGCCATGGAGTGGAGTGTGTGAAATCAGGGTGATAAGGAAAGGGGCAGGGATGCAGCCCAGGGTGGGAGCAGAGCAGATAAGCACGGAGGTGTAGGCAGAGGTGGAGTTCTGGAGAGGTTTGGGAGTTGGGCAAGTGAAATGTGGAGAGAGAGAGAGGTGCAGGGAGCAGTGCTGCAACCCACGGGAGGGCTGGGGGAGTCCTGGCAGGGAGACAGGGCAGAAATCCCAGCCTTGATGGTGGGAAAGGATGCTTCATCATGAAATATTCAAATTAAGGTGCCTCGAACATTTTTCATTTTTACAGTGATTGAACACTTGCTTTTTCGGAAATCGGATCGCACAAGTTATTTTTAAATCATGGCACAAAACAAACGGATTCCCAAAATTTTAGGCAGAGTTTTAGATGTGTATTGCATCACATGCAGTGGAGTTATGGGTGGACCATATGGTGAATAGTTATGTCCTCCTGGCATCCAGCCACAAGTGGAGTCCCCCAGAGCTCAGCACTGGGGACAGTTCTTGTCAGTGTCTTTATCAGTGACCTGGGGGACATGATCAAGTGCACCCCCAGTCAGCTGGGAGATGACACCAAGCTGGGTGGGAGTGTTCATCTGCTGGAGGGCAGGAAGGCTCTGCAGAGGGATCTGGACAGGCTGGATCCATGGGCAGATCCCATTTCCCATGCTTTGAGTGGAGGTTGTGGCCACTGTGACCAAGGAAATGGCATCTCCTGTTAAATGCTCCCAGTTTGGGGTGCCCACAGGGAAGGTACCAGGTGCCTGGGTATCCCTGCTCAGAGGGAAGGTGCTGGAAGTTGGTTTTTCAGTATCTTTCCAGCAGCTGTGTGCCCCTGAGAGCATCCAGAAGCTCTGAGCCCCCCAGGCTGTGGGGCAGGACCGATCTGGAGAGGTTTGGGAGTTGAGCAAGTGAAATGTGGGGAGAGAGAGGTGCAGGGAGCAATGCTGCAACCCACGGGAAGGCTGGGGGAGTCCTGGCAGGGAAACAGGGCAGAAATCCCAGCCTTGATGGTGGGAAAATAATTTCCCATGCTTTGAGTGGAGCTTGTGGCCACTGTGACCAAGAAAATGGCATCTCCTGCTAAATGCTCCCAGTTTGGGGTGCCCACAGGGAAGGTACCACGTGCCTGGGTATCCCTGCTCAGAGGGAAGGTGCTGGAAGTTGGTTTTTCAGTATCTTTCCAGCAGTTCTGTGCCCCTGAGAGCATCCAGAGGCTCTGAGCCCCCCAGGCTGTGGGGCAGGACCATCCCTCCCACCTGAGCAGGTGTCACCCTGAGCGTGGCCAGGCAGGGCAGGTGCTCTTCCCACCTCTGCTGTGGTTCTCCTCTCCCTGTGCCACAGGTGATCATTTGAGGTTCAGCACAGCAAGGGGGGACTTCTCTCTCTTCCCTGTTTGTTTGGAAGCAAAAATTCCAGGGAAGAGCCGTCTCAGAGAGCCCACAAGAGCTGCGTGTGGTTGTGTTTGTTTTCTCCTGTCGAGTGTGCAGCTTGGTTGCCCCTAAAGTTTTGCCTTCCCACCCCTACTTTGACTCCAGCACAACCATTTCCATCCCAAGCTGAAGCTGAGGATAAACCCTATCAGATCACACCTCAATTAATAAACTCAAAGGCCCCGTGGAGGGCGATGCAGGTGTGCTGAGGTTTGGGATTGCATTTGAATTTGCCATGGCTGAGCTTTAGGACAGAGCCTGTTTGGGAGTTGATCCCACGCTGAATTCCTCTCTGTCATGCTGACAGCTTCCAAAAATCCCCAGCTTTCAGTGGGACATAAACGTTGCAGGGTGAATATCGTGGCACTGACATAAAGGTTTTCTGCCTTCTTTCCAGGTGGCTGTTAAGCCCTGCTGTATGTGCAGGATAGTACATGTGGAAATAGTAATTGCAACCCCATTATTACTATTATTATTATTGCCATAATTTATTATTAGTGTGTTTTTTATTTTATGGGGCCCACGTGTGCGGGTAATTCACGGCGGAGCGCTTACGCCATCCCAAGGTGGGAAGGATCAGGGAGCTGCAGGAGCCTTAGATCCAGCTTAATTCCTGTTTCCAGCTTAAATCCTCCTCCCTGAGCCCCAGGCAAAGGGTTTTGGGGCAGCTCGAGGCAGCCCTGCTGTGCTGAAGAGCGCTTTGGGGTGACTCAAAGCGTTTTGGGGTGACTCAGAGCTGTTCCTTCTCTGGGTGCTCCAGACCCTCTGTGTGTGCCTGAGCCTCCTCTCCCCTCTGCTCTGCAGGGCTGGGAGTGAGTCAAACTCCTAAACTCGGCTCTGACTGTGAGATAAGGCAGATGTGGAGGCAGATAAATGTGTTGCAAAGAGGTCACTGGCTAAATAGGAGCTTCACAACAAATGGGGGTGTCTGCATCTCCCACTAACGTGGTTCCTGCCCGATAACTGGGGCTGGAGAGGGCTGACAGGGCTTGGACAGGGGAGATCCAGACCTGGATTTGGGAGAGGATTGGAGGCTCTGAATTGGTGGCTGAGTGAGGAGGATGATGGAGCACTGTGTGTGTGTCACACCGGGAGCTCATCCAAATGAGGATTTTGGGCTCTGATAGGTGGGGAAGACATTGAAATTATCCCTAAACTGGGATTCCCCATGGAGGGCTCCAGCCCAGCCCGTGGGATCCAACCACCAGCCCGTGGAATCTGAGGGGAATTCAAGCAGAGGTGCTCAGCAGAATCTTCCCAATTTCCCAGTTTTCCAGAGCTCTCCAAGATGTCTGCAGGATGTTTTCACGAGCCGAGCGTTTGCCAGAAGTTCACAGATCAGTTACAAAACAGATGTACCTTTCTCTTTTTTTTTTTTTTTTTCCTCTCCCCTTCTTCCTACTGGTAAGGAAGAGTTTGTGCAGTAATTGCAGGCAGGTTGGGAGATGTTTTCTTCATAATTCTCCTTCTTATGAAATGTTTATGAAACACCTTCCACAAATCAATTACGCAAGCGGGCTCCGGAGCTTTGATCATTTTCCATCACCCTCAATGTGTTTCTTAGTTTGTTTTGCTTTTTGTTTTTGTGTTTAGGCCGGAGATAGGTAAGAAACCATCCATCCTTGCAGCTGTTCAAGCCAACTTCGGAAGGGACTCTCTCTTTTGCAGCCAGTCACCCTTCCTGTGTTTTTCGCTCGGCTTGCTCGGGGGCTGACCCTGTTTCGAGGCTGTGAAAACATCCAAACATCCACTTGAGATTTGCAAGTGTGATTCCTGCCCTGGCCCAGAGGAGCTCTCGTGCCTCCAGCTGCCGTTACCCGCTCCCAGCCCTGCCCTGGGCCTCCCCTCGGGCCACAAAGGGAGGAAGGTGCTGGAGATTCACAGCCAAGAGCCCCCACGCCTCACCCCAGCCGTGGGCATTTGCAGGTCCTGCTCTTTGCCCTGCTTGTTTTTTCCATGGGATGGTTCAGGTTGGAAGATTCATTGGCGTGGGCAACGAAGCTTCCACTAGACCAGGTTGCTTTCCTTAAATACTGTTATTTTTTCTGAGTAAAATTCAGTGGGAACAAAGTCTCCCCATGACTTCTCGTTCCCCTTTCCCCATCCATGATCATCCTATAAAACCAAGATCCTGAGCAATCCCAAGGGGATCTGCTCCTGCTTTTACCCAAATCACTGTGTCTTGCTTGCAGAGCTCCCATCAAATACCCCCACGAGGTGATTCTCTGAGGATTTCATCCTTTCAACCTTGGTTTTTTTTTTTTTTTTTGGTCCCTCAAGGAAAACTCTTCTCATATTTGCAGGCATTTTCTGCAAATCTGAGGAGGCAGATGCACTGGGAAAGGAGGAGGCAATTCCTCCCCTTGTTTTATTAATTCGAAATTTACATTATTTTAAGGGAGTCTCATGATATTGAGTGGCCTCGCCCACAATGTGTGTGGTTTTTTGGGGTTTTTTTGGGTTTGGGTTTTTTTTTTTTTTTAATGTACACTTGGCAATATTGCCGGTTTAGCCAGGGGAAGAAACCAAAAGAGTGGGATTTGCATAAACCATCCCCAAAGTTTTGGATAGATCCCGACCTCCTAATGAACAATTAGCCAGCTGCAGAGAGGGAAGAGGAAGAGGAGGGCGAGGTAAATTCGAGCCTAAACCCAATGGAAATAGGTGCAAGGGGGAGAAGGATTTGTCAAGAACGAAGGCCAGGTTCCCGCCCACTGCGCAGGAGGGAGAATTCCAGGGCCGGGGGAAGGAGCAGTGGGAGATGTTGTTGTTGTTTTTGAGTCGGGAGCCGGTGCTCTGCCAAACCCACCTCCCGTTCTCACATCCAGCCATGCCGGGATGCGGCTACACACCCCTTTGTGCCTGGAGCGCCGCCAGCTCGTCCCGCTTGGCAGCTGCAAAAATTGATTTCAGTTTGGAAATGGCTCGTGCCTCCTCAACACCCCACTGCCAGCGGGATCACAGCTCAGGCAGGATCCGCAGCCCGGCTCTCTGAGACGCCAAAAACTTCAATTCCTTGGGACTGCTCAGCCTTGGATGAAGCAGACAAACGTTAATTTTTAAATTTTTTTTTTAACAACTTTTTTTACAAATTTTTTTTTTTTTTCTTATTTGCCTCCAATGGATTCTTTTTAATGCAAAGAACCACGTGCCTGCAGTGACTGGATGGCTCAGGGGTAACGGGGTGTCCTCCTGAGCCTTTTTGCCTGACGTTCAGTGACTTATCGCTGCCGATAGCGATCGAGAAGATCTTTCCACCTGATTTTTTTTTTTGTTGTTTGTTTTTTGCCCTGCCAGGCTTAGAGGGATGATCATGCCAACCTGAAAGGTAGGAAAGAGCTGGAATTCATAGCATGTCTACCTCTTGCTGCAAGGAGCTGGGAGTATTGCAAAACGAGTTTCGGCGGTGTCCAGAGCTCGAGCTGTAATGAAAGGGGGTGTTGTAATCACCTTCCCTCCGAGCAGCACCTTCCAAAATGCAGAGGGGGGAACATTGCAGCTCCCTTTTCTGGAGCTGTTGAGCTTCTTGTGATCCCGTTTTCCTCCTTTTCTCCTTTCGTGGAGGTTCATCAAAGCTTACACTCAATGGTTGTAGAGGTCTCTTCCAACCGGAATTATTCCGTGTGTTTCTTCGCTTTGCTCAAACAGGCGGAAAAGCTCCTTCAAACCCCAAAATATTCACTCAGGATGGGGTTTGTGGAGCTGGATTTCTTGTCCCCCTCTGCTGGCAGGAGGTTGTAGGGCCTCAAGGCCCCACCAGTGGGGCAAAGACCCCACTCACCTTTGGGGGATGGTTTGGAAGGGATCTGGTGGGAACACTTGGGGATGTTCACTCCTTGGAGTCAGGGTGACTCTTCAGGAGTTTCAAGTTGTGTCCTCGGTAGAGTCCTCCTGGTTTTTCCAGTTTTTGGGAATTAGAGGCTCTTCTTGCTGTGATGAGGAATAATCCTTGTTCAGTGTTGAGAAAAGGTTTGGGTCAATCTTTTCCTGGAGGGGAGTTCTGTATCGTTTACCTGTCCCCTGTGCATGGACACTCCTCACTCACCTTTCAGGAATTTACCTGAAAACTTCCAAAATCCTCCCCTCCCTCCTGTCCCTGTCAGCGCTACCAAAAGACTTTTGCTACTACAATTGGAACACATTTTTACTATTATTATTTCTTAATAAATTATTTTTTTTAATGTATTAGCAAAGTTAGAAATTAGTGTGGAGGTTGTCGAATAAACCAGAAACAAGGATTCAGTTCTGGTCCCTGGGTGCATTTTTTTCTAAGAATGTTGATTTAAAAATCATTATTTTCTTGTGGACAAGAACTTTGCAAGAACATAAAGTAGCTCAAAAAGACCACTGGACACTCGTAAAGTTTTCCAGTTATTTTTCCACAGCTTGTAACTGAGGAAGGAGATTTTCCTTGCAATTTCTTTTTGCTTTTTGGTAGAAATTGAACAAATTCATTTGGTGCCTGTAGTGCTGCATTTTCAATTCTAGGAGATTATTTTTGAGGTCTTTTCCTCCATGACCCATCCTTTCCCATCCCCTTGTACCATTCTCTGTTTCATGCAGGGAAAAATGAGAGGTTTTCCATGTCCAGCTCTCCTATCGGGGCTTGAGTTGTGATCTGGAAAGGAGAATTGCTTCTTGTCTTCACTAAAACTCCACAAAAGGCTTTAGACTTTGAAAAGCTGCTTGAAATTGGTTGTTTTCCTGAAGTGTTTTAATTGAGCAAAGTGCTTGGCAGAGCAGGAAAACCATCCATGGGATAGAGTGGGGAGAAGCAGCGTGGAATAACCCTGATTTTCAGTGATGGAAACAGCACAAAAATCCCTAAGAGGAGCCTCCTCCAGCCTCTTGGATCCCAGCTGCCCTCTGCTCATCCCTGCTCCCCAATTCCATGTTTCCTTTGCTCTTTTTGCAGATTAAAACCGAGGACCTCAGCGACTCCTTGCAGTCTGCCATCCCCCCTCGGTCGGGGCACCTCGTGCAGGGATCATCCATGATGCCAGGGAGCCAAATTGCAGGGGTGAGTGACCTGGCTGCCCTGAAATCCCAGGAAAAGGGGCTGCTCCTGACCCCCCTCCCCACATTAATGTGGCCAGAGAGGGTGAGGAGCACTGAGCTGGAAAAGTGAATCCTCATCCTCATCTTCCTCCTCCTTGGCTTTTCCTTGTGGGTTCAAAGTTGGGCTGGACACGTGCTGGGGTGAGATTTCCTCTGAGGGTTTGAAACCACCCCATGGTCAGGAAATCCCTTGGACTGGGAATAATTGGAGGCTGAGACAGCACCGTGGGGAATTTCTGATAATGTTTGCCCAGCTCTTCCTCATTCATGAGTGTCTGGTTAATGCCATTGTTGGAGATAGGGTTCTAGACCAGATTAACTCCTAATCTTGGCCTGTTGTTGCCTCAAATTGATTCACACCAGGGGAGAAATTAATTCCTCCAGGGAATTTTTTTTTTTCCCGAGGTAAAAAATGTGGAGTTCAGCGCTTAATTCTTGTTAAATTCTGGTGGGAGTTGGATGCCAGGCGGCCACAGAGGTGCTCAGGAATCCTTTCCCTCCTCCTTTCACGGGGTGTTCAGATCCATGGGACAATTTAGGGATTCTTCAATTCCCCCCAGTCTTCAGAACAGTCCTGTGGGATGCAGAGTTGCTGAGCTGGGACAGCCTGCTGCAATTTGCTGAGTGATTTTTAGGCAGTGGAAATGCTTTACCTGAAGAGAAAGCTCTGGAAATGCTTTGTCTGAAGAAACTGAAATCTGAGAGGTTTCATTGTTCTAACAACCAGAGTTCGATTGCCTCAAAAATGTCTTCATCAAGAGTTAACTTTTCCAGGGAAAAGCAGACACTTCTCCACATGGATGTCTCTGTCTGCACCAAATTCTTCTCCTATACTTGAAACTTTTGGACCTGCAGCCCTCCAGCCCCCAAATTCCCCAAATTAAGTAAGAATTCTTCTCCTGCACCTGAAACCTTTGAATCTCCAGCTCAAAAATGTCACCAGGAGTTAACTTTTCCAGGGAAAAACAGACAGTTCTCCACATGGAGGTCTCTGTATGCACAGAATCTTCTCTTACACCTGAAACTTTTGGTCCTACACCCTTCCAGCCCCTCAAAATACAGAAATTCAGCGTGGATTTGTGAGGAGGTGCTGCATGAGGAGCACAAATCCTTGAGTTTTATTGTTCCCTTTGCTGTTTTTCTGCAGGACATGAGCTCTCTCCACACCCTGCAGCAGCTGGTGTTGCTTCCTGGGCACATGCAGTCAGTCCCCCAGTTCCTCCTGTCCCAGTCTCAGGCAGGGCAACAAGGTAAGACAAAAAAAAAAAGTTGAAATGATTTCTTTTTTGGGCTTACCTAAAAACAGAGGCCAGGCAGAATTAAAATAATAAAAAGCAGTTCTGTTAATTGAAGGGCCTTCAGGTACATTTAGGGCAGACAAAACCCACCCAAAATGGACAATGGCTCATGGGTTTTCACACTTTTATAAGTTTGGTCCATTTGCATTTTGGGGGTGAATTTTCCAATTCCAGCTTCAGACGATGAAGTCATTGACCCCAAGTTTGCTGCCCCCAACTCCCTTTTGTTCCCATCTCTGGGCCCTGAGGCAGTGAGGTGCCCTTGATTGCCAGGCCTGGAGAGGAATTGTTGTGTCTGCCCCAGATGGGGAAGCAGCAGCTCCCACTGTGTGTGGAGTTCAGAGTTCTACACTAAGGAACTGCAGGTTACAAATAGATGGAAAATATAATAATATACTATTATTAAATAGAATTTATTATTATTGGTACTAGTAGCATTAGTATTAAATATAATATCATCTCTTTCAAGTAGATGGAAAATATAAAAGCTGAAATCCCAGAGAGGAATTGTTGTGTTGTGAATTGTGAATTCCCCAAATGGGGAAGCAGCAGCTCCCACTGTGTGTGGAGTTTAGAGTTGTACACTAAAGAACTGCAGGGTTACAAATAGATGGAAAACATAATTATATACTATTATTAAATATAATTTATTGTTATTGGTAGTAGTAGTGGTATTAGCATTAGTATTAAATATCATATAATCTCTTTCAAGTAGATGGAAAATAGAGAAGCTGAAATCCCAGAGAGGAATTGTTGTGTCTGCCCAAAATGGGGAAGCAGCAGCTCCCACTGGGTGTGGAGTTTAGAGTTCCACACTAAAGAACTGCAGGTTACAAATAGATATGAAAATATGAATCGCCAAATATAAAATATAAGGCGACAGAGATGGATAAATACTTTAAAACCTCCGTTTCTGGGGGATGTCGGGTTTTCCCCGGGTGATGCTGCCGGGGATGATCCCAAATCCATGCCGGAGATGTTGCTGGCACCTTGTGCGCTCCTCGAGTGCCACCTTGGGGCCAGGCAGCGATCCCAGCCTGGAATTCCCGCAGAGCAGAGAAGGAGCTGCTCCCTCCCGCTCCTCATTAATCGCAGAAAGCTCATCAGGGCTCGGGCCGATGGTTTGGAGGGAGGGGAATTGCAGGGAAGGAGCAGAACAGGTCCAGCAGAGCCAGGAGCAGCTCTGGGATGAGAGGGAGAGGTTTGGATGTTTGGAAAGGTCTCCCTGCTCCCAAAATCAGCTCCAGGAAAGTGCTGAGGACTCGCCCCATGCTTGATGAACTCCCTGTAATTCTGGTTTTACCCCCAGTATTCTTACAGCATTTCTCCCACCCCCGGGGATGTTTTAGGCTTTAATTCATAACCTGGCAGATCCAAGGGGATTTGGATCCTTGGCTTGTGCTTTGATTTATCCCAGCATGGAGCTCCCTCCACATGAACTAAAATTCAGGATTATAACAATAAATCTCCGCAGCTTGAACCCTCTGGCTCACACACTCCAAAATCAAGTGGGGAATTTATTTCTTCCTGACAAGATATAAATTCTGCTCTCTGCCAAATGACACTGAGTGATGGATAAAGATACTTGATGTATATTTACAAATAATTTTGAATTTGTTAGTTTGAAATACGGTCAGGACAATCTATTCCTTGCTGCCTTGCTTTTATTCATGAATAATAAACATCTTTTAGCGCAAAGCAGAACTTGCTGCCTTTGAGAGGCTGGAATTTATCTGTTCAGTGACTTGTTTTGGCAGCTATGTTTGCTTGTCACCCCTTCCAGTTCCAGGCTTGACCAGGGCTGGATATTCTGGCCAGGAGCTGGATTTTGTGCAGGACATTTCCATTTGCATGGCTGATTGCCAGGGTTTAATGATCCTTTTGCCACATGCATGCGCAGCCAGTGGGGAGTGAAAATGGAGAGGAAATTTGGTTCAGGTGGAGTTTTCTTCCTCCTGAAGAAAGGCAGAAAATATTCCAGAATTTTCCCTGGGGCCTTCAGAGAATGCTCTGAGTGTCTCCTGATTTTGGACTGTGGGTCCATAAATGGATTTTGTTG
This sequence comes from Agelaius tricolor, assembly GCF_023055355.1. NCBI lineage: Eukaryota > Metazoa > Chordata > Aves > Passeriformes > Icteridae > Agelaius > Agelaius tricolor. The sequence goes on along the minus strand of NW_027269289.1, from coordinate 6,302,726 downwards.
CCGAAAGGGCTTGGCAGGGGGATGAACCTTTCCAACAGGGATATGGATTTTAGTTTGTTTGTGTTTTGAAGCTGTCAGATAAATTCCCAGCTCTTATTCCTCACTCCCAGTAAAACCCAAACACCTGAGTCAGGGGTGGGAGAGCCTGTAAAGGTGGGGATGAACAACCACAGAGATTTTGGGAATCCTGTCAGCCTGAATATTGCTGCTGAAATCTTCATCTCAGCTGTCAGACCGGTGATTCCTGAATCCAGCCCTTCATTTCCCTCAGAGCTGGAGCTGAGGTGTTCAATCATGATTTTAAAGACTCCAAATGACAGAGCATCTGCCATGTCCCAAGGCAAAGCCATTGCAGTGATTAATTACCTGCTCTGCTAAAAATGTGCACCTCATTACCAGCCTGGATTTGAAATTTGAAGTTGTTCCAGTGTTAGGGAAAGCTTATTCCAACCCCAGCCTAAGTAAATAAATGGGATTTTGCACATCAGATCTAAATTAAATAAGAAAAGGCAGAGAGAGGGGGCAGTGATTGATTTTGGAGATTATCTGTTTGCCTTTTTATTAGCAGAAGTCCATAAATTTCTACGGATCTCCCTGTAATTGTCAGTTATAATCAATTAAATGTATTGACTGCTCTGAGCAAGGTTATAAATCCTCACTAAATTCTATAGGTTTCACTCACAATGGACTTGAAACCAACTAAATTTCTAGGGAACTACACAACCTAATCCTGTAGGACATTCCCTCTAAGAGATATAGGCTTGTACTTGGCAGTTTGTCAACGAAACAATTACACCCTCCCCATAAATCCCAGTTTTTGTTGGGTTTATGGATTTCCCTTCTTTCTTCCTTTCATCATTTCGTGTCAGCTCCGACGTTCTGAAAGAAATTCAATTTATTTGAAATACAGTAGGGTAGGAAAGAAGGGGTCAGAAGGCTTCCAAATGACATTTGAAAATGAAATGTAGAATTGAGAGCAGAGTGGGAGGGCTCATGAGATTAGCTGCAGGATCAGGGTTTTTTTAGCAAGATCAAGTGGCTGAAAGTTGGAGTCACAAGGGCTTATATTGGAAATAAGATGTCCATTTTTCTAAGAGCTACAATAATTAAGAACTGAGAGAAATCCCCAGGAAGGATGTAGAAAATTCTCAGCTGCTTGGCACCTAAAATCAAGATTAGAGGTCTCTAAAATGCCTGAGTGTGATAAGTGAACACGCAGGGATCAGCAAATGAGATATTTCACTTCTACCATTAGTGTAATGACCCCTTACAGGCTAAAAAGCCACGGGAAGAACCTTTTATTTCTCATAATCCACTCAGAGCCAGACACGTTCCTAAGGGCTGAAATTCTTGTATTTTGGGCAAGAAATAACAAATGGAGCTTCCCCCTCCGAGCTTTCCTGGGGGTGTTCACTGACCAGAAGTGTCTCTCTTTTTATCTCCTCAGCTTTGCAGCCAAACCTCCTCTCCTTCCCTCAGCAGCAGGGCAGCCTCCTCCTCTCCCAGCCCGGACCCAGCCTGGCCTCGCAGGTAAGAGCGCACCTGAGCGTGGGTAAGAACACACCTGAGCGTGTGTAAGAACTGCCAAACTCCCCCTGCTGCCTCAGGGAGGGCAGATAGCCCAGGAAATGGTTTGGTTTTCTATTTTTTGTGCCTCTGAGCATCTTTTTTTGGGGTGTTTTGGCCAGGCTGTGGGTCGCTCTGGCCTGCCTGGCTCCTCGGTTGAGCCCCACCTGGACGTCCCCCAGCACCTGCAAGTGGCGAAGCACCTGACCCCAGCTGGGGCTTCCGAGGAGCCCAGCGACCTGGAGGAGCTGGAAAAGTTTGCAAAGACTTTCAAACAAAGGAGGATCAAGCTGGGGTTCACACAGGTGAGAGAGGGCAGGGGATGGGGGGAATTTGGGGCAGAGCTGGGTGTCGCTATAGAGCAGGAAAAAACACAAGCGCACAGCGCTGATCTCAAGGTGAGGGAAAAGGGAAGTTCATTTTCTGGTTTTAACATTTATAGTCTTCTAAAAGTGACAGTGGATTGGAGGGTGACAGTGCCACCTCTCCAATGACACTGCTCAAACCAACAGCCCATCAACTTTCTCCTCCTCCATAAAAGAATGCAAAGCAATGAGTTATTTACAGAAAGTGTGTGAGAAAGTTCACTACAAGAATGTCAACATCAGAAGGCTTAGAAAATCTTTAAAAAACCAGGGTGACATCTGTGGGTGAAGGGAAGGCTGGGTTAGGTAAATTTGGGTTATTTTGCAGCATTCCCTTCCAAATTCACGAAGAGAAAAACCCTTCCTAGCACCTCACCACCATAACCTTGATGTCTGCACCTTTTCCAATATTCAGGGGTGGGGGCAGATTCCTGGGGGGAATAAATCCCCTTTCCCTGGCGGGCAGGTCATGGAAACAAGGCTGAAGCTATCCTGGAAACAGCCTGAGGGGAAGTTTAGGCTACAAGAGGAATAAACCCTTCACTGAAAGAACGATTGGGCTCTGGACTCATCCGCCCTAGGAGGTGGTGGAGTCACTGGATGTGGCACTCAGTGCCGTGGTTTATTTGATGAGGAGGTGTTAGGTCATAGGTTGGACTGGGTGATCTCAAAGGTCACAGAGTCACAGAATGACCAGGATGGATGAGACCTTCAAGACCATCGAGTCCAACCCAGCCTCAGCACCTCAATTAAACCCTGGCACCCAGAGCCACATCCAGGCTTTGTTAAACACCCCCAGGGATGGTGACTCCATCACCTCCCTGGGCAGAACATTCCAGAACTTTATCACCCCTGCTGTAAAAAACTTTTTCCTGATATCCAACCTAAATTTCCCTTGGTGTAGCTTGAGAGGTCCTCTCCAGGCTGGGTAATTCTGTGCCTCTGTGATTCTGCTGGGGCTGGGACAGCTGGGAGGGGTTTCCCTGTGCTCACTGTGGGGTTTGGGTGTCCCTGGCAGGGGGACGTTGGCCTGGCCATGGGGAAGCTCTACGGGAATGACTTCAGCCAGACCACGATCTCCCGCTTCGAGGCTCTCAACCTGAGCTTCAAGAACATGTGCAAGCTCAAACCTCTGCTGGAGAAGTGGCTCAGTGATGCAGGTGGGTGACAGCGAGGCAGAAATGCCACTCATGCCTTGGGAAGGCTGCCCTAGAGCAGAGGCTGGACAGAGCTACAGAATAAAGCAGGGATTTATTAAAAGGATCTCCTCAATGGATCCACCTTGGGCAGCACAACAGCCCAGGCAGGGCTGCACCGAAGGTGAACCAAAATGATCACAAAATGAACCCAAAATGGTCCCAAATGAACCCAAGATGAACCAAAATGGTCACAAAATGAACCCAAAATGGTCCCAAATGAACCCAAGATGAACCAAAATGGTCACACATGAACCCAAGATGAACCAAAATGGTCACACATGAACCCAAGATGAACCAAAATGGCCCCAAAATGCACCCAAGATGAACCAAAATGGTCCCAAAATGCACGAGCGCTCCCGGGGTCTCTCCCTTGGATCAGTTCTGCTCCATTTGCATCTTGCAGTTCATTGTCCCATTCCAGCTTTAGCCCCTGCAGTCCCATCCTTGTTTTTCTCTCTCCAGCCCACGGGGTTTGTGCTCCTGGGCTGAGATTTGGATCATTTGTCCTTGGTGCCCAGCTGGAGCAGGAATTGTTTTGTGTCCCTGCTCTGTGCCCAGAGCTCAGCATCCCCTGATGTGAACCCAGACCCACACACTAAAGCAGCACAGAACCTGAAAAATAGAAAAGCCAAAACCTGAAAATCTGAAAAATACAAAATCTGAAACCTTAGGCATCACCAGCAGCAGGAGAGGATCCATCCAGGAGCCCCAAACCCCTTGAGCCCCTCGCTGTGGGAGCTGGAGAAGAAGGGGAGCAGCTGGAAAGGAAGGATTTCACTGAGAGGGGAATTCCCAGGGTTTGGGGTGGTGTCCTGTGCTGACCTCACGTCAGCCTCGTGCTTCACCCAACCCTCCAGGATGTCTGAGCCATTGGTCACATCTCAGCCACCCGAGCCAAATGCTTTGGTCACATCCTTTTCTGTGGGAAATGAAATTGTTGGAACACTCCTGGTCCCTGTCAGAGCAGGCTGGGGATCAGGCTCACAAAGGAAAAACGGTGTGTGGGTTAAAACATTTTTCTTCTTTGATTTGGGCAAGCTCGTTGATGGATTTGGAGCAATTTTAATCATCATCAGAGGGAGGATCCACAATGCAGGAACAATTAATCTATTTTAGAAGGCACCTTTAAATTAATTTAATTAATCTGTTTTAGAAGGCACCAGATACTTTCACAGGAAGTATCTGGGAATGAAAATAACTCATTATCTTCTTGGAGATCTCATTTTCCCCTCCCTCTTTCCCCAGAATCTGCTCCTTTGGATTCCTCCATGAGCACCCCCAATTCCTACCCCTCAGTGAACGAGATGTTTGGACGGAAAAGGAAGAAGAGGACCAGCATTGAGACCAACATCCGCTCCACGCTGGAGAAGAGATTCCAAGATGTGAGGGGAAAATCCTTCTCTCCCTCAGCCTGGCATTTGCAGGCCTGTGGCACTGAGTCCTCTCAAGAAAAGAGGTTTTTTTGGGGGGTATTTTTTGATAGCAGGTTAGAAAATGCTTGAAGAAGCAAAAAGTGTTAAACCCAAAGGAATTCCCTATTATTTGAGAGTGGGTTAAAAATGCTTGAAGGAGCTAACAGGTAAAGTGTTAAACCCAAAGAAATTCCCAATTATTTCCTTGCTGAATGTCATTCTAAGGGATTTATAATTTTAGCACCACATTTCCCCATTATCACCCACTGGGCCAAAGCTGATATATATATATATGTATTTATATCTCTGCACCCAACTCTTTTCTTTGTGAGTTGCAGAAGTGTCACAGGAGCTCTGTGGCCACAGTGCCCCATCGAGCAGCTCTTCTGAGACCCCAGAACTTGTTGCTCCAAATATTTTTCCTGAACCCATTCAAAAGTTGAACCCTTCTACTTTTTAAGCTCCAAGAATTTCAAGAAAAATCACTACAGGCATCAGAGAACTTTAATCAACAGGACTAAAGTTGGAAATTTCTCAAATCAAAACTGTTCCTGAGCTTGTTTTCCCTTGGTTTCTCCCTCATATCAAAACTTGCTCAGTCAGCATCAGATCATTTTAGCAGCTCATTTCTAGGTGGTAGAAGGCATTTTCTGCAATGGGAATATTACCTTGGCAGATTATATTATCTACCTCTGTGCCAGGTAGCTTTGACATTCCTGAGCTCCAGCTCTGAGCAAACCCCACAGAGACAAAAGGAATGACAATAAATTGCTCAGAGGGCAGGGTGGGCTCTGTTATTTCCCTTTTTTAATGAGAAAAGGGAGAGGGAGGCAGTGACTTTTCTGAGCTCCTGTCCCCTGGATGGTGGCAGGGCCACCAGGTTTAGGTGAGCCCAGCTCTGATTTTGGTGCTGTGAAGGTCAAAGAGGGAAGAGATTTGTACCAGGGGCAGGAGCTGTGACTCATCTCCCCCCTGACTCTGGGAGGGCTGATGTGGAACCAGAGGCACTTTGTGCTTCACAGAACATAATCTCTCACCCAAATATTTACCCTCGGACTCAGACAGAGCTTTTGTCCCCTCCCAGCTCACAGCCAACCCCACCCTTGTCCTCCCAGCAGCCTCTGATGCTCTTTGGGGCTTTTTAACCTCCTGCCTGTCTCAGCAAAGCCCGAGCCCAGAGATGCCAGTGCAGAGATTTCCTTGTGCTTTTTGGGGCTTTTTAACCTCCTGCTTCTCTCAGCAGAACCCCAAGCCCAGTGGTCTCAGTTCAGAGATTGCAGTGCAGAGATTTCCTTGTGTTCTTTGGGGCTTTTTTAACCTGCTGTCTCTCTCAGCAGAGCCCAAACCCAGAGATCCCAGTTCAGAAATTTTCTTGTGCTTTTTGGGGCTTTTTGACTTCCTGCCTCTCCCAGCAGAACCCCAAGCCCAGTTCAGAGATTTCCTTGTGTTCTTTGGGGCTTTTAAACCTTTTGCCTCTCTAAGCAGAACCCCAAGCCCAGAGGTCTCCTTCTGCTGTTTGGGGCTTTTTTAACCTGCTGCCTCTCTCAACAGACCCCCAAACCCAGTTCAGAGCAGATTTATTGGGTTTTTTTGGGCTTTTTAACCTGCTGCCTCTCTCAGCAGAACCCCAAGCCCAGCTCAGAGGAGATCTCCTTGATAGCAGAGCAGCTCTCCATGGAGAAGGAAGTGGTTCGGGTCTGGTTCTGCAACCGGCGCCAGAAGGAGAAGCGGATCAGCTGCCCCATGCCATCCCCCATCAAATCACCCATCTACAACTCCAGACTGGTGAGGGGCCTGGGATGCAGCCACCTGGCTGGAATCCCACCCAGAATTTATTATTTTTATTTATATATATGTACATATATATTTTTTATATGTGTATATTATTATTATTATTATTATTATTATTATTATTATTATTATTATTATTATTATTATTATCATCATCATCATTATCATTATCACTATTATTATATTTATATATATGTACATATATATTTTTTCATTATATATATATATGTACATATATATATATATAAAAATTATTATTACTCCATCCATTGAAAACAATCAGCTAAATTATAACAATTCATTAAGTGATAATAATTCTGTTTATTGAAAATACTAGAAAGAAAAGTTTCCTAGGAGGAATTGATTAGTTTAATTGTAGGATAATTAATTTTGTCAAATCATGATGCTATCCCTATATATATATATATATATATATAAAAATATAAAATTTATTATATATATATATAATTTATTATTATTCCATCCATTGAAAACAATCAGCTACATTAGAACAATTCATTAAGGGATAATTCTGTTTATTGAAAACACTAGAAAGAAAAGTTTCCTAGGAGGAATTGATTAGGATAATTTAGTCAAATTATCATAATACCATCCTAATACCATCCCAAAGCTTTTCCCCTTGAGATTGATGAAGAAAAATCTTTCCCAAGAAAGGGAGGGTGAGGGACTTGAGGTTCAGCTGCCTGAGTGGAATCTCACCCAGGACATTTTTTATTATTCCATTTATTGAAAACAATCAGCTGAATTATAACAATTAAGTGATAATTCTGTTTATTGAAAACACTGGAAAGAAATTGATTAGTTTAATTGTAGGAATTGATTAGTTTAACTGTAGGATAATTTAGTCAAATCATGATGCCATCCCAAAGCTTTTCCCCTTGGGATTGATGAAGAAAAATCTTTCCCAAATTAATGGGGGATGTGATTGCATCCTGGACTGGGAATGCCCAGGAGAGCCCCGGCTGTGGGTGGTGTGTGGGTGGTGTGTCCCTGGGGGCCAGCACGCTCCAGGGGGCTGTGAAAGGAGTGCAGGATGTGATTTCTCCCCTCTCAGTGCCTCTGTTCCTGCCCAGGTCTCTACCTCAGGCTCCTTGGGGCCCCTCTCCGTCAATCCAGTGCACAGCACCATGCCTGGGACTGGTGAGCCTTGGGGAACCTCCCTTCCATCCTTCCTTTGCCCTTTAATCCCTGCCTCCCGCATTTCTGGGTCACATTTGCAGGGTAATCTCCATCAGAGCCTTGGCTGTGGCCAGGGAAAGGGTCCCCACACAGCTGGGAGAGAACAGCCCAGCTGTGCTGTGGGGTGGGGTAAAAACATGGAAAACACTGGGCAGAAGAACATTCCCACAGAATCCTGGGCTGGAGTGGTCAGGTTTGGGAGCCAGGCACAACTGGAGCCAAATAAAGGGTGGGTTAGAGTCAGATCTCCTTGGAGAGCTGAGATTCCCAGGTAGAGGAGCAGGGGACATTCCTGGGCAGGGAATTCACCAGGGCAGGGAATCAGAAGAACCAGATGAAAGGTGGGTTAGAGTGAGATGTCCTTGGAGAGCTGAGATTCCCAGATACAGGAGCAGGGGACATTCCTGGGGTCCCCCATGTTCCCCAGGGCAGGGAATCAGAGCCAGATAAAGGATGGGTCAGTGTCAGATCTGCTTGGAGAGCTGAGATTCCCAGATAGGGAACAGGGGACATTCCTGGGGTGCCCCACCTCGCCCAGGGCAGGGAATCAGAAGAGCCAAATAAAGGATGGGTTGGAATCAGATCTCTGTGGAAACCAGCAATTCCCAGATACAGGAGCAGGGGACATTCCTGGGGTCCCCCATGTTCCCCAGGGCAGAGCAGGGAATCAGAGGAGCCAGATAAAGGATGGGGCAGTGTCAGATCTGCTTGGAGAGCTGAGATTCCCAGATAGAGGAACAGGGGACATTGCTGGGGTTCCCCAGTGCAGGGAATTAGAGCCAGATGAAAGGGTGGGTTAGAGTCAGATCTCCTTGGAAACCAGAAATTCCCAGATACAGGAGCAGGGGACATTTCTGGGGTTCCTCACCTTGCCCAGGGCAGGGAATCAGAGGAGCCAGATCAAGGGTGGGTCAGAGTCAGTTCTCCTTGGAGACCTGAGATTCCCAGATACAGGAACCGAGGACATTCCTGGGGTCCCCACCCTTCCCCAGGGCAGGAATGAGGGAGCCACGGGGTGGGAATGCTGGGGCAGGAGGGGATGCCAGGCTCACCGTGCTCTGTCCCATGCAGTGACATCCTCGTGCTCCCCAGGGAACTCCAGCAGGCCCTCCTCCCCTGGCAGTGCCCTCCATGCCAGCAGCCCCGGCACAGCCCAGAGCAACTCCAAAGCTGCCATGAACTCCTCTGGCTTCAACTCTTCAGGGTAAGGCAGAAAAACCCACAAAAAAAAAACCCAAACCAACCCAGGGCATCGGGGAAAACCCTGGGATCTCCAGGAAGAACAGGAAAACCCTTAGGGATTCCAGCAGTGTGGAGTGTTCCTGTGTGAAGTTCCACGTGTGGCCTCCCAGGGACAGGGTGGGATTGTTGGGGGACAGAAGTTGGATTTGGTGATATCTGAACAAGATATTTGAATTTGAACTAGATATCTCAATTAGAAGAGAAAGCGTTGCCAAATGAGTTGGATTGTGGGCTAGACCCAGCCTGTAAAATATGGATTTGAATCCAGATTTTAAATGCTAGCAAGTGTCCCATTCCTGTCTTCATTCAAAATCTATTAATTTGTGGCTCTTAGAGGAAAAAAAACCAAAACTGCTTCTTGTGAAAGCTATCAGAGTCTGACCCAAGCGGTCAGGCTTCAGAATTTGATCCAACATGTTGGAAAAATAGGTTCTGTGCAGAATGCAATGCCAGGTTTAAATGTACCAAAGGTTTGAAAGGTTTTGTGTCAAGGAAAAAAGAAAAAAGGGTGGGTCCCTTCCAGTTGAGGATATCCTGGGATTCTCAGGATGTGATTTCTGCAGGAGGTGCTGACCAAGGTCAGGTTGTGTGGCGGTGTTTGAGGGTCCCAGGATGAGGGAAGAGATGAGAATCTTGACTCCATGTTTCAGAAGGCTGATTGATTATTTTATGATATATATTATATTAAAAGAAACTGATCTATTAGAACTTACTAAAAGAATAGAAGGAGGGATTTCATCAGAAGGCCAGCAACGAATAGAAAGGAATGACAATAAAATCTTGTGACTGCTCACAGCCTCGACACAGGTGGCTGTCATTGGTCATCAAGTAAAAACAATTTCACATGCTGGGTAAACAATTCTCCAAAACACATTCCAAAGCAAGCTGAGAAGTTTCAGCTCCGGAGAAAAGGTCCTGGCAAAAGGATTTTTCACAAAATACGTCTGTGACGAGGTTGAGAGGGAAATCCGGATGATTTTTGCTCCGAGGTGAAACTTTTTGTTGTTCCGTGCTGCCAACAGCTCCTGGTACCGATGGAACCAGCCCACCTACCTCCACTGAGACCTCGTGCAGCAGCCAGGGCGAGAGCAGCTCTGCCTCCAGGCCGTGCAGCAGCACCCACGGCCATGCTCGGGGCCTCCCCGTGCCTTCCCCGGCCCGCCGCGCCAGGCACCCCCAGCAGCAGCAGCGGGGCCGTGCAGGGACTCAAACTGCAGCCCAGCCCTCCCCAGCCCCACAGTGGCACTGTCCCCCAGCCCCACAGTGACACTGTCCCCTTGGCCAAGCCCCCACGGTGGCACTGTCCCCCTGCCCCAGCCCCACAGTGACACTGTCCCCCTGCCCCAGCCCCACAGTGACACTGTCCCCCTGCCCACAGCCCTCACAGTGACACTGTCCCCCTGCCCCACAGTGACACTGTCCCCCTGCCCACAGCCCCCACAGTGACACTGTCCCCCTTCCCCAGCCCCACAGTGACACTGTCCCCCTTCCCCAGCCCCAGTGACACTGTCCCCCTGCCCACAGCCCCACAGTGACACTGTCCCCCTGCCCACAGCCCTCACAGTGACACTGTCCCCCTGCCCCACAGTGACACTGTCCCCCTGCCCACAGCCCCCACACTGGCACTGTCCCCTTTCCCCAGCCCCACAGTGACACTGTCCCCCTTCCCCAGCCCCACAGTGACACTGTCCCCCTGCCCACAGCCCCACAGTGACACTGTCCCCTTGCCCAGCCCCACAGTGACACTGTCCCCCTGCCCACAGCCCCACAGTGGCACTGTCCCCCTGCCCCAGCCCCACAGTGACACTGTCCCCCTGCCCCAGCCCCACAGTGACACTGTCCCCCTGCCCACAGCCCCCACAGTGACACTGTCCCCTTTCCCCAGCCCCACAGTGACACTGTCCCCCTGCCCACAGCCCTCACAGTGACACTGTCCCCCTTCCCCAGCCCCCACAGTGACACTGTCCCCTTGGCCAAGCCCCCACAGTGGCACTGTCCCCCTTCCCCAGCCCCCACAGTGACACTGTCCCCTTGGCCAAGCCCCCACGGTGGCACTGTCCCTGCAGCTGTCCCCGCATGGCTCCTCCGCTTGCAGCTCCGCATCCTCCCGGGCAGGGCTCCTGTGCAGGACTCTCCTCTCTCTGTCTCTGTCTTTTCTCTGTCCCCATCCCGTCCCAGAGGTCCCCAGAAAGGAAGGAGGGTCCCTCCTGCTGTTCCTGTCACGCACAGCCCCCAAACTGAGCCGAGGTTTGAGTTCATTTCACCGCAGCCCCGTGGCTGGGTGGGAGCCTTGGTTTGCCCCAGGCTCCCCATCCACTTGCTTTGCTCCTGCTCCCTTTCTAAAGGTGCTTTTTTGTTTTATTTCTTCCTTTTTTTTTTTAATTAAGTATTTTAGAGCCTTCTTATTTTTTCCTTTAAAAAAAAAAAAAACAAACAAACAACCAAAAAAAAAATTGTCTTTTGCAAAACTTGTGTCCAGGCCTTGTTATTGCTGGAAACCTTGGGGGAAATTTGTGATTTGTGTTGATTTACACAAATGAATGGGATGAAAATGAGTCTTGACCTTCTCTTTTTTATTTATTTTCCTCTTTTTTGGGGTTTTATCTGATAGTAAATAATAACAAGCTATTAGTGAGGTGCCCTCTGGTCTTTAAGCTGGAAGGAATTTATTTTCTGTTCTCTGTTTTTATGTTCACTTAGTATTGCTTGAGTTTGGTGTGTGCAAGTGTTTGGGAATTCCATAAGATTCCAAAGGAAAAGTCAATTTTCACAGCCCATCCCCATGAAAGTTATGGTTACAATCCCACTCTTATTTTTCCTGTATTTTTAGTTAATTTTGACTGATATGGATATTTAAGATTAGCAGATAAGGACAAATTTAAACACTGCTCTGAACCTTTGGGCCACTCTGTCTTATTTTACTTCCTGCATGACCTTGGAGAAGGGACTTGATCCCTGATAGGCAATGGTGATGAAAATCCAATTTCCTTTTCCTAGTGCTCAATTTGTGCCAAACAGCAGAATTTGGGGCATGATGAACATCACAGCTGATTCTCCTGCCACCCATCACCGAGGACATTTATTAACCCAGACCTCAGCACAGCTGTAGTTTCCAGCTTGTTTCTACTGTGAAAATCTCAAATTATTTCATAGATTATCAGCAATTCTTTCAGCAGTGAGCACTGATTGTCTTCATAACCTTGGCCTGCATGTTTTACCCAGGAATTCCTGAGTTAACTGCTGGCAGCTGAGCTGTAATTTGTATTTTGCCTTCAGAGTCAAGTGACCTGGTCCAGGCTTGCAGGGGTTTCTGAGCCCCTTGATCAAAAGAGATTAAAAATAAAGTTAAATCTGCAATTTCCAATAATCTATTTACAATTTACTGTACATCCACATGCTCTTAGAGCCTTGAGAAGATACATTCAAATCCAAATTTGGCTTCTGTTCGAAGCCATTGCATTTAGTTCTCAGGAATTCCTCCAAGTCATTTGCTCCCACCTGCATGAATTTTGGAATAATGTTCCAAAAAAAAAAAAAAACAACAAAAAACTGGGAGGAAAACCACCAATGTGTTAAAAGCTGAATAACAGCACGTGCACGTGAATATTTCCGCTGAGATCAAGGCCAAGCTGTGCCAGGCGTTGAGCAAAAACATCCTGAGGGTTCATCTCCTCCCCAAAGTTTACAAACACAACGACAGATCCCTGGGATTTATTGATAAACTGGCCCCGAGTGGGAAAACAAACAGCAGCAGTTTGTTTGCTCCACAGAAAGCTGCAGCTGGAAGGGAAGGAGCCTCGTTCCCCTGGCAGCCAGGAACGCTTCCAGCCTCGCAGGGGAGCATCTGAGGGATTCCAGATCAGCAGAGCAGGAAATTCCAGCTTTCCAGGAGCAGGAGTCATCTCCCACGGCCACAGGGAACAATGCAGGGAGCAATTGCTCCCTCTGGGAACTCGGTGACCTCCTGAGCCGGGCCTGGAGCATCTGCCCCGCTCCAAGGAGAGCAGCTGTGCCTGGGCTGCCTCATAAACTGACATTTAGCACTCCCCAACTTCAAGCAAGGCTGGGGAGAACTGGAAAATTAACAAATTTTTGTTGGTATTTAATTTATTTTTTTATTGTTTATTTATTTATTTCTTTCCTCCTCTGACTTCCACCTGTGAGGAGAGGGAGTGCAAGCTGGGGAATATTCCCCAGGGAATGTGCTTGGAGCATCCCCGTGCTCCATGTGCCCACCCTTCTCCAAGGAGAGCTGCTGTGCCTGGGCTGCCTCATAAACTGACATTTAGCACTCCCCAACTTCAAGCAAGGCTGGGGAGAACTGGAAAATTAACAAATTTTTGTTGGTATTTAATTTTTTTATTGTTTATTTATTTATTTCTTCCTCTGACTTCCACCTGTGAGGAGAGGGGGGCAGTGCAAGCTGGGGAATATTCCCCAGGGAATGTGCTTGGAGCATCCCCGTGCTCCATGTGCCTGCCCCTCTCCAAGGAGAGCTGCTGTGCCTGGGCTACCTCATAAATTAACATTTAGCACTCCCCAACTTCAAGCAAGGCTGGGGAAAACTGGAAAATTAACAATTTTTTTGTTGGTATTTAATTTTTTTTATTGTTTATTTATTTATTTCTTTCCTCCTCTGATTTCCACCTGTGAGGAGAGGGAGTGCAAGCTGTGGGGAGATTCCTTGTCATTCCCAGGTCTCCTTGTGGCCTGAAGGGAGATTTTGAGCATTTCTCAGCACTCAAATGATGTCACCAAGTTCCCTCATCGTTCCTGATGCTCACAGCCTCGGGATTTCCAGCTCTGGTAGAATTGGAATGGATCCTAACAGCCCAATAAAACATTTGAGCTTAAATTCAGGCTCAGCTTTACAGATGCTCAAACTGCAGTGGAATCCCCTTTCTCTGCTGGGGATCCTGCTTCAAAATGCTAGAAAAGGAGACAAAAATCAGCAAGTTTAGCTCAGATATAAGAACAACCTATAATCTACAATATAATTAAAAGGATATTTGAGTGTGTAACTCACAGGAGCATCCTGTGGAGTGCAGCACACATGGGAGGCAGATCTCACTGGGAAGGGCTCTTGTGCTCTCAGTGGTTTCACTCCCAGTGCGGAGCTCTGGCTGCAGGGGAAATTTGGGTTCTTTTGGGGAATGTGTGAGATTTCAGTGAGATTTTCAGTGTGAGATTTCAAAGCAAACTGAGTCAGGGATGACACAGTGCTGACACCGAGCTGGCTGGCAGGGCTTGGGAGAAGCACAGCCCTGTCCTGGTTACTCACTGCCAGCCATGAACTTGGCCCCAGCTCAGCTCCTGGCTCACTCATCCTGTTCTGCACGTTCTGTGTCACATCTCCCCGAGCACCGAGTGTCCGGCACCACTCCCAGCCCGCCCCGAACCCTCTGAGTCCCTCCTCATCCTCCCCTCCCTGCGATCCTCACAAAGGCGCTCTCTGGGAGAGAGAGACTGGAAGAAGACTCCAGGACACTCGGCAAAACAATAGAAACAAGAAATAAAAGGAAGAAAAGAAGATAAAGAGCACCAGCGCCTCCCATCCAGCCTGATCCAGCTTTTATTCTCCGTCACCTCTGAGTCCCTTCTCATCCTCCCCTCCCTGCAATCCGCACAAAGGTGCTCCCTGCACTCCCATCTGACAGAAAGATTGGAAGAAGACTCCAGGACACTCGGCAAAACAATAGGAAAAAAAAAAAAGAAAAGGAAGAAAAGAAGATAAAGAGCACCAGCACCTCCCATCCAGCCTGACCCAGCTTTATTCTCCATCACCAGAGAGGAAAACGCCCAACCAAAATAAAGTCTGGGCGCTCTCCGGGACGGCTCCAGCCGGGCGAGCCGAGGCTGGGCGGAGGTACCGAGCGTCTGCTCCCGCTTCCCCCGCCCCGTTCCCCTTCCCTGCCCGCCCTGCCCGGCCCCGCTCCTGCCCCGGGGCTCGCGGCTCCGCTCCGAGCATCCCTGTCCGCCCCCGGGGCAGGCACAGCGGGGATGCGGCGGAGCATCCTCGGGGGATGCGGAGGGGGCCGGGCCGGGCCGGGCCGGGCTGGGCTGGGCTGGGCTGGGCTGGGACGGGACGATAAAAAGCTCCGGGAGCGCCAGCACCGCCTCCCCGCCCGGGCAGCCCCAGCCGGGCGCAGGTGCCAGGAGCGCAGAGCCGGAGCGGGGTGAGGATTTGGGGTTCTCGGGCACCCCCGTGCCGGGATGGGGATGGGGATGGGATCTGGTCCCTCCCGCTGCCAAAGCGCCTCTGCCCTCAGCACCGGGAGGGTTGGGGCTGTGGTTTGTTTTCCCGTTGGGGAAATTTGGAAACGGCGCTCACGGCAGGGGGGCCGGGTTTGTTCTGCTCGTTTCGGTTTTTCGTGGGTTTTTTTCCCCCACCCTGTCCGGGATTCCCGTGATGTGCTGGGTGCTCGGGATGAGCGCGGCTTTCCGCCCTCCTGACGCTGTCCCTCCGTGTCCAGCAGGATGGTTCCCATCGTCCTGGAGGTGAGCTGCAGCTTTGTCACCTGGCTGTGTCTCTACAGCTGCCTCTGCCGCTGGAACGGGCAGCGCTCCTGCAAGTGGAGCTGTCGCCTGGTGACCCTGGTGCACGGGCTCGTTGTCACCTGCCTCTCCGGCTATGTCATGTTCCTGGATGGCCCCTGGCCCCTGACCCACGCAGGTATGTTTGGAATCTCACCCTCACCTCTGCTCACCTCACGGGTGGAGGTAGGGACTGATTTCCTCTCCTCTCACAGCTGTTTAATTTTGTTTAATTCCGCTGCTTCTTTTTCCACCACTCCTCACTTTTCGTCCTTTTGTTATTTTATTTTTTTATTATTATTATTTTTGGCCTGTCCACGTACAAATTGGAAGTTTCCAGGTTGGCAGCTTGACTTTATTACAGCATCAGGTGTAACAAGGCATGAAGAACAAAGTGCTTTCACATCTTGAAGGGTCTAATAACTCCTGAAATTCAGCTGCAGGGTTTTGCTGGCTGGTTCCTGTCGTTAAATGTCAGACAGTGCTGCTGACGGAGGTCTGGCTTTCCTAAAAGGCTGGAAGGAAAGGGGAAGCAGCAGTGGGGCAGGGTGGGATGGGTGTGCTGGGCAGGCTGGGGTGTGAAGGAGAAGCAGAACCAAATATCCATAATTGCTGGCACTTGGATAAGGCTGGAAATTCAGGAGGAGAGAAGCACAATTGTTCTGTATTAGTCTATAAAGCAAGAAAATTAGAAAATCTTAAAATAGAAAAATCCTAAATAAAACCCCAAGCTTATGCACACCTTCCATTCCAAGTTCACCAAACACCCCTCTCTAGATCCACGTGCTGGGCAGGCTGGGGTGTGAAGGGGAAGCAGAACCAAATATTGCCACCTAATAGTGCCACCTAATTCCTGGCACCTGGATAAGGCTGGAAATTCAGGAGGAGAGAAGCACAATCGATCTGTACTGATCTATCAAGCAGGAAAAATAGAAAAAATAGAAAATCTTAAAATAGAAAAATCCTAAATAAAACCCCAAGCTTAAGCACACCTTCCATTCCAGGTTCACCAAACACCCCTCTCCAGATCCACGTGCTGTCCCTGACCTTGGGCTACTTCATCTTTGACCTGGGCTGGTGCCTGTACTTCCAGACCGAGGGGGACCTGATGCTGCTGCACCACACCCTGAGCATCTGCGGCATGATCCTGGTGCTGGGGCTGGGCAAATCGGCCACGGAGGTGAACGCCGTGGTGTTTGTCAGTGAAATCACCAACCCCCTGCTCCAGACCCGCTGGTTCCTCAGGGAAATGGGCTCCTACCACACTGCCCTGGGGACACTGGTGGATTTCCTCTTCGTGCTGCTCTTCCTGGTGCTGCGCATCGGGGCGGGAGCGTGGATCATGTACGGCATGGTGACGTCCCCAGAACCCAACTGGCTCCTCAAGGCTGGGGGCCTGGCCATGTACGTGGTGTCCTTGGGGTTCATGGTTGAAATCTGTCGCTTTGTGAGGAGGAAATTGTGGAAAAAAGCCCCTTCAGTGGAGCCACGATCCCTTCAGGAGTAGGAGGGCACCTGTGGGAGCTTCCTGGCTGCTCGTTAATGGGTTGTAGAGGATGATGCCCTGGGTTTGGGGCCTGGCTGCTGGAGCTTGTTCCTGTGAAAAGAACTCCTAAAATGACACGGAATTGATTTTCTGCTGCCCCTGGAGGAGATGGATCAGTGCTAGGAACGTGGAACAGCTGAGAGAAGAGGGATTTGAGTGGGAACTGAGGAGCCTGGCACTGCTTCCCTGAGTTCTCCAGCAATGCCAGAGATGATCAGTCTGCAACCAAAAATTGCACAGTTTGTATGTTCTGTCCTCATTTCCAATGCAGAATTATTTAACAGTATAGAGAAAAATATGAAAAAAAAAAATATTTTCCTGCCAGTGGGACTGGGTAAGGGGCGTGACCTGGCAAAGATTTCCTGAGCCTCACCCTCCTTAATAGTCCTGGATCTGGACAATGTTCTTGGCTTAAATACTCGAGTGAAAGACTCTGAACAAGACTGAAGTGCTTGCAGGGGTGTAGTGGAATTGTCCTTTTGAGTGTGAAGTGATGGCACTCAAGGTGAGGCAGTGTTTTACCTCCTTGTTTTTAATGACACATTTCCTTTACTCCTTTTTTAACACTTCCATTGGCTGCTGATCTCAGAGCAGAGTGATTTCTCTGGGACTGACTCAGGCCCTCACAAACAGGAGTCAGGAATTAGACTTGTGCCAATAAACTCCATGAGCAGGTGTTGGCCTGGGCTGGGATGGCTTCAGAAGAATCATCAGGCTTTTTGTGGGAGAGGGAGGATGGTGAGGAGTCCCCCTGGATTTCTGTTCTGGGGTTGGCTCGTTTGCAAGCTGAATTCACGGCTAATGAGTCAAAAATGTGATTATTTCCAGGGGTGACAGGAATGTTTAGGCAGATCTGGGTGTGACAGCTGCTCCCCACCAGCAGGTCTGAGAGCATGGAACAGTTCTCTCGTTTTCTTTACCTCTCAGAATCGTGTTCTGACCTTTTCCCTGGGGTTTTAATGTGAATTTCCCTCTGTTCAAGGCCACAGTTCAGATTTAGTCTCCTCCATAAGCCTCACTGAGAGCTGAGAAGCGAATGCAGAGGCGAGGGAGGGGGGCAGTGGGGATGCAGCTCCTCCACTGCTTTATCTCACTGAATTTGGCTCTGTTCAGGGCAGATACCAGCCTTTGGCTGGGGCTCCTCAAGGTGTCTGGAGAGATTAAAAAACAACCTGAAATAACCTCACTTTGGGCACGTCAACTGAAGGCATTGCAGCTGTGAACCCAGGCCAGTTCCTGGGCCAATATTTTTTTGGGACAGCAGGAGCCAGAGTGGCCTCCTGAGGTGTGGGCACCTGCCAGGCTCTCTGTGTTCCTTCCAAAAACTCCTCTGAGTCATGGAACTTCTAATAAAGTCATGTTCTCTTTTGAAAAAGAACCGAAGGCTGTGATGTTCTTTCGTTCTGGTCTCGAGGAGGCAGCTGAGGATGCCAAAGTCACTGGAGCATCCCCTTTGTGCAGCTCAGGAACAGAGAGGGGCTGAGGAAACGAGCCCAGGTTGAGCCTGGAGCTCAGGTTTGTGAGCAATGCACCCACAACCTGCTTTGCCAAGGAGTCAGTGCTGCAGAGAGATGAGGAGCCCCCAAACTGAGGGGTTTGCTCTTGCTGGGCACAGGAATGATTTAAATTCTGGCCGTGGGCTCCTCCATCCCAGGGTGCTTCTGTTTTTTCTCTGCCTCTCTGGTTTCACTGGGGCAATGCCCAGCTCATAAGAATTGCAGGGTAACTTGCCTGTGGTTTTTTTGGAGAAGCAATCAAAAGCATGAGAACATCTTGGGGGTTATAAGATGTCCTAAGTCACTACTGAGGGGCTGGTTCTGGTTTTTTTCTGCTCCTGCTGGGCCAGGGCTCTGCTGTGTGGAGTGGAGGAGAGCCTGGTTTGGTTTTCAATGAGAAAAAACCCATCTTCCTTCAGCTGAAGAACAGTACTGGGGAGTGTCCCAGGGCCCCCAGACTGCTTGTGTGCAACCAGAGTTACCTGGGGAGGTTTGATGTAAAACAAGTGCCCTCAGGTTCTCATCTGCCAGTTCTCACCTAAGGATAAGTTTAGTGCTGAAACCTCTGATGTGATGCTAGAAAATCACCCAGCTGCACTAGCCCACTGTATTTCTTATTCCAAATAATGTGATTTTTCATGCTTTCAATCTGTCAAATATCCCTGAGGGCTTTTACAGCCACAAAAGCTGAGTTTTAGTAACATTCTGTTGAACTCCCAGGTTTCCAGCTCTTGTTTATTCCCAGTTTAATTGTGGACAAAGAGTGTCCCAGTGTGGGTTTGATAATAAACACATCCTGCTTTTCAGCGCTGTGAGCTCGGGTTAGAACAGCTCCAGGAGAGCAGAGGGAGGCTGTGGCTGCACCAAATGAGGCAGCAGTGAACAACTGTCTGCAGAGGCTCCTGCCCTGAGCTGTTTTGCTGAACTCTGTTCATCTGCAGGCCAAACGAGCCAGTGCAGCCCATTGAAATGGCTGAGTCTGCACAAAGCAAGCAGGAAAATTGGAGTATAAAGCTGCACCTCACTTCTGGTACAATCCACAGGGAGATGGTTTCACTTGCTGCCTTGCACCTCACTGTGCAAAGTTTACAGAAAAAAAAACCTCCACAACCTTTGTGTGTCCCAACTCCTGCATGAAATGATCTGTGCCTGGTCAGGACTCTGAGGGCTCCTCTGTGAACATCTCTGGTTTTCTTCCCGGCTGCTCACAGAATCCCACAGTGGTTTGGGTTGGAAGGGACCTTAAAGATCATCTCATTTCATGCCAAAAATCCCCTGCTCCTATCCCAGGCTGCTCCAATCCATGGCCTTGGACACTTCCAGGGCAGGCACAGCTTCCCTGAGAATTCCCTCCCAGCTCCTCACCACCCTCACAGCCAAGAATTTTTTTTGTCCTAATATTCCACCTAACCATGCTCCTAATGTGAAAATGCCCTATAATCTCCTGCCTGTCCATGCTTTTCTTTGTCCTAAGCTAAATATTCAAGCAGCTCTAGCTCAGGTGTTACTGATGCTACTGGAGGGGCCAGCAAAGGTGGAGGGAAGCAAGATGAGACCTCAGATTTGTCAGAGAGGCAAATGCACTATTAATGCTCACCAGGATGTGCTGAAATAGCAGGAGGAAGAGCGTTTTGGAACAGTAGGAACCTGCACCTGGCCTGAACTGGAAAAGTAAGATCTGTATCTTGGTGAATTCCCAGCTGAAAGCACTAATTATGAGTGCTGTAAAAGGCAGGTCAAGCCACTCCCACCCCGTGCATTTCAAAAGGTAAAACTTGACGGGATGAAGGAAAAAACCAACCCCACGTCTTTGGGTGTGACAGGTTGTTTGGACTGTAACTCATGAAAGGTGGAGGAACTTTCGTAGCTGCTTTAGTGCCGTGCTTAAACCCTGAATTTGGGATGTGGAAGGCAGCAGAGAGAATGGGCAGTGCTGAATGCCTGCAGTAAGCAGAAGCACCGGGATGTGAATGGAGATGCCTGCCCTGACAGGGAGCTCTGCACAAGTTCTGCTCCCATCAGAAGCGAGGAGAGCAAAGGCTGGGTGTGCTCTGCGCTGTATCTCCGTGGCACACGCAGGTGATTGCAGCAGGCAGGGCGGGTGTGGCGCTGCTTTCTGTGTCCCCGGGCTGCCCCGTGGGGACACGACCTGGTGTGGAAGCTGGGATGAACCGGGGAAGGGTCTGGAGGGACCACAGGAGGGAGAGGCTGAGGGCACCTGGCTGGTTTCACCTTTGGGGTCTGCAGCTTCCTCTCAGAGCGCTGATCTCTCTGATCAGGGACAGGCTGGAGCTGTGCCAGCGGAGATTTAGGGTGGAAATCGGGAAAAGAGGGTGCTGGGCACTGCCCAGGCTCCCCAGGGAATGGGCACGGCCCCAAGAGCTCCAGGAGCGTTGGGACGCTGCTCCGAGGCACAGGGTGGGATTGTGGGGGAGCAGGAGCTGGGCTCGTGATCCTGGCAGATCCCTTCCAGCTCAGGGCACCCCAGGACGCAGCAGGGATGGCAGGGATGTGGGGATTCCCAGGGATGTGCGGGTTCCCCGGGATGTGCCCCTTCCCAGGGACATGCTCCTTCCCCTGGATGTGCCCCTTCCCCAGGATGTGCGGGTTCCCCAGGATGCGCCCCTTCCCAGGGATGCAGGGATCCCCAGGGATGTGCCCCTTCCCAAGGATGCTCTGCGGTGCCGCGGGTCGCCTTTCCTGCCATCCTGCCGCCCCTATTGCCTCCTCCCGTCCCTTCTGCTCCTCCTCCCCATCCCCATCCCTGCCGTTCCTCCTCCTCCTCCTCCTCCCCATCCCCATCCCTGCCGTCCCGCCTCCTCCTCCTCCTCCTCCTCCTCCTCCTCCCCATCCCCATCCCCATCCCCATCCCTGCCGTCCCTCCTCCTCCCCATCCCCATCCCTGCGGTCCCTCCTCCTCCTCCTCCCCATCCCCATCCCTGCGGTCCCTCCTCCTCCTCCTCCCCATCCCCATCCCTGCGGTCCCTCCTCCCGGCCGCCAGGTGCCCCTCGGCCGCCGCCGCTCGCTCCGTGATCCGGGGCGGCTCCGGCAGCGCGGCCCGGCAGGTGGGTGCTGGGGAAGGGTCCTGCCCCTGTCCCCGTCCCTGTCCCCGTGCCCGTCCCCGTCCGTGTGCGAGGGGCCGGGGCCGCTGCGTCCCGCGGGGTGCGGAGGATGGGCCGGGAGTGCGCAGGCGGTGCCCCGGGGCTGCGCTGCTGCTCTGGGTACGGTCCGTGAGCTCCTCCATCTTCCCGCCTGGACTAAAAGGAAATGGGGATAACGGGATAACGGTGCTGTGCTGGAGGTGCCCGTACGGGTTTTAATCGTTTGCGGGGTGTTCTGCACACCGGGTTTTTAGGCATGTGTGTTTATTGTAGAGGCTGCTTTCATTCAGGGCCTCATTGCTACCGGTGATACAAATTATAATATAGATAGATATATAGATAATATAATATAGATAGACATATAGATAATAGATATTAGATACATAGATAATATAGATATTATAGAATAGATATAGTATAATTATATATTATATATATAATTATATATATCTATATTATCAATTATAATGTAGATAGACATTAGAAATTAAATACATAGATATATAGATAATATAGTTATTATATAATTGATATAGCAAAATTATAATTATATATAAATTATATCTTTCTATCTATATTTTAAATTATAATATAGATAGATACATAGATAATAGATATTAGATACATAGGTGATATAGATATATAATAGACATAGTATAATTATATGTTATATATAATTATATATGTACCTATCTATATTATAAATTATACATAGATACATAGATAATAGATACACAGATAATAAAGATATTATATAACAGATATAGTATATCTATTACAACATAATAGATATTATAGATAGTATCACATATATTATTATGTATAGATACATAATAATATGTGAGATAATACAAAATAATATATAGGGAAATACATGATTTTAAATGTGATTGCATGTTATTTATTGTTAATTTATTGCTTATATGTATCGTATATAGAACTATTTGTTATTTATTATATAGGGTTATTTTTATTTATTATATAGGATTATTTGTTATTTATTGTTCCGTAATTATTGCTGCTTTGTAAATTATATTGGCCTTCCTAGTGTCAATCCCTTTTGTCACATCAGAATTCTCCCTTCCTTATCTGCTCTGGACCTGGAGCAGCAGGGATGTGAATGGAAATGCCTGCTCAGAGCAGTTAATCCCATCCCTGTTTCATCTCCCCATGTTCCCAAGGCCCATTAAAACATGATGGTTTTGTTTACCCAGCCTGCAGTCATGCCTGGGAATGCTCCAACAGGCCAAACAGGAAGGTTGGGCTCTGCAGCTCTGACTCCTCGTCCCGTGCAGTCCCTCTGGTGCTCCCCAGAGCTGGGCAGCAGTACCAGGGCAGCTTTGGCACAACTGGAACCTCCTGTATCCCAAAGGCTGACTCAGCTGCACTGCCCTGACTGCTCATTTCATGGGAAGGCATTATATGAACACATTTCATGGGAGGGCATTGTATGAAAGAGGTGTAGAATAAAGTAATGTGTGTTTGGAAACTCCTGGAAACAACTGGAACCTCCTGTATCCCAAAGGCTGACTCAGCTGCACTGCCCTGACTGCTCATTTAATGGGAAGGCTTTATATGAACACATTTCATGGGAAGGCATTGTATGAACGAGGTGTAGAATAGAGTAATGTCTATTTGGAGAATTTCAGCAACATCCACAAGTGTTTATGTGCTGTAGTTTTGTTCTGGCAATTTCTCTTTTGTTTGTTTGAGAGATTATTGCAGTGTGTGTGAGGGAAGATGTACAAAAGAAACACTGCTGAAAAAAGAAATATTTATAGGCATAGATTCTTATTCTTTTGCATCCAAAAGATTTGGAGGTTTTGGTGCCAGTAAGGATGAAATGAAGCCTGTAGTGAGGAGAATAAAGTGCTTTTCACACAGAGAAAATCTGCCAGGAGCAAGCAGCCCCACCAGGAGCAGCTCTGCACGCTTGGGGCTGGGATGGTTACGGAGCAAAGCTGACACTGGCACAGGCTCGACCTCCTGCTCACTTTGTCCTTCTGATCCCTCGTGTCCTGCTCTTCCCAGGCCAGGATGCTGTTCCCGCTGCCCCTGCGTGCAGCCTGCAGCCTGCTGGCCTGGTTCTGCCTCTACAAGTGGTTCTGCCACCGCTACCGGCACCGCAACCTCGAGTGGAGCTGCAGGCTGGTCACCCTGACCCACGGCATCCTGGCCACCTGCCTGTCTGCCTACATCGGCTTCATCGATGGCCCCTGGCCCCTGAGCCACCCAGGTGAGTGAGGAAATCCACGACCCCACCTCCCCTGGGCTTCTCCTCAGTCCCCAGCCTGCTTGAGGGATGGTGCTTGCCCTGATATCTCAGCTGCTTTGTGGTGGAATGGAGAGCCTGGTACTGTATTTCGCTGTGCTAATGTTCCTCACTCGGGGTCACCGAATGTGGAATTTGCAGGCAACCCTGACAAGGGAAGAGATAAGAATCTTGAGTCCATGTTTCAGAAGGCTGATTTATTATTTTATGGTATATATTATATTAAAAGAAAATTATATACTAAGAATATACTAAAAGAAAAGAGAAAGGAGACATCAGAAGGCTGGCAAGGACAGGAATGGAATGATAATAAAATCTTGTGACTGACCAGAGAGTCCGAGACAGCCGGACTGTGATTGGCCATTAATTAGAAACAACCACATGAGAACAATCCCAGATGCACCTGTTGCATTCCACAGCAGCAGAGAACCATTGTTTGCATTTTGTTCCTGAGGCCTCTCAGCTTCTCAGGAGGAAAAATCCTAAGGAAAGGATTTTCTATAAAAGATGTCTGCGACACACCTCCACGCTTTAAATCTCTATTTTTACCTTTCAGGGTCACCCAACACAACCCTTCAGGTGCACGGGCTGTGCCTTAGCTTGGGCTACTTCATTTTCGACCTGTGCTGGTGCGTGTACTTCCAGACAGAGGGTGCCCTGATGCTGGCCCACCACCTGGTCAGCATCGTGGGCATCGCCGCCTCCTTGGCCCTGGGCGAGTCGGCCGGCGACGTCAACGCCGTCATCTTCGGCAGCGAGATCACCAACCCCCTGCTGCAGGCCCGCTGGTTCCTCAAGGAGCTGGGTCGCTACCACACCTTCACGGGCGACCTGGTGGATTTCCTCTTCGTGGTGCTCTTCACGGGCGTGCGCATCGGCGTGGGGGCCTGGCTGATGTACTGCGAGCTGGCCTCGCCCCGGCCCCGCTGGTACATCAAGCTGGGAGGGGTCGTCATGTACGTGGTGTCCTGGGTGTTCATGGTCAGCATCTGCCGCTTCGCCAGGAGGAAGAGCATCAGCAAGTACCAGGCCTGGAGGAGCCGCAGGAGCCGCGAGCTGGGCTGGAAAAGCAACGGGCACCTCAAAGGCCACTGATGGAGGCTGAGCAGAGAATTCCTCGAGTTCACGGGCTGGCAAGGAGGGGATCGTGCCTGAAATGCTGCTGGAGGGAGAGGAGCCAACGCACGTTAGCAGCTCTGGAGCCAAATTTATCCCTGGCCTAACTCCACTGAAATCCATGGAGCTATGCCATGGATTCACTGGGCAGAGGCTGGCACGGTGTGCACAGCCTGAATGAGGAGGGAAAGAAGGGCTAATTTATAGACTAACCATGGCTAGTCCAGCAGCACAGGTGTAAATAGTGATGAGGAGGGAAAGAAGGGCTAATTTATAGACTAACCATGGCTAGCCCAGCAGCACAGGTGTGAATAGTGATGAGGAGGGAAAGAAGGGCTAATTTAATAGACTAAACATGCCTAGTCCAGCAGTGCAGGTGTGTGGCCAGCTCCTTCAAGATCTTGGAAGAGAAGAGGAGGTAACACGAGGTCTCCATGTCCTGTGCAGTCTAGGCAGCTGGAGTGACTCTCCATGCTGGTGGAAGAAGTGTTCTAGTGTTGCATCCAAGCTGGGATTCCTGGCTCTTCCACTGCCTCGTTGGTGTGCACAGCCTGAATGAGGAGGGAAAGAAGGGCTAATTTATAGAATAACCATGGCTGGTCCAGCAGTGCAGGTGTAAATAGTGATGTGGAGGGAAAGAAGGGCTAATTTACAGACTAACCATGGCTAGTCCAGCAGTGCAGGTGTAAATAGTGATGTGTAGCCAGCTCCTTCAGGATCTTGGAAGAGAGGAGGAGGTAATGCTAGGTCTCCATGTCCTAGAGTGGCTCTCCATGCTGGTGGAAGAAGTGTTCCAGTGTTGCATCCAAGCTGGGATTCCTGGCTCTTCCTCGTTGTGTGACCTTGGGCAAGTCTCACAGCTGGAACTCTGTGCCTCATTCCCCCTCTGTGACCTGGGGGAGATGGAGCTGCTCCATCTGTTATGCACTTTCAGATTTTTACTCGAGAGGTGCTATATGAAAAAGTGATGGTTGTTATCTGCACTTGGTTCATCATTCCCGTGTTTCCCTTGGGAGAAATGACTTTGGTGGTCGAGCTAGAGCGAGACTCTAGGAAAATCAGTATTTTAGGTAGGTTGTTGTTTCCTACCCTTTCTAACTCCTTTTAATAACTTATTCATTAACATATTGATAACTTATTTTCTGTAGTGTCCAAAACCTAGCTCTAATCAGCACTGCCTAATTACAGGACTAGGTGCTCTGTGAATACGCCCAAAGACACAGACCCAGAAGGGAAAATTTTTCCTAACTTTTCCCTCTTCCCTGACTGTTAAAACTCCCCTACAAACACTGCTTTTAGCTCCTTGGGTAACCAGCACACTCCACTTTGAGAAGCCCCATCAGGATTTGCTAGTCAGGGGTTTTCTTGCTGATGAGCCAAACCCTGATTTTGTCTCCTGAACACCAAAATTCCCTCTGCTGTGCCCCAAATCCAAACTGGGATTTCTGGTTGCCCAGAATCTGCCCTGTGGAAGCCACAGACTGACCTGGGCTCTCCTTCATCTGAATTGATGCCTTGACCCCTGGGCTTTGATTTCCCTCTGACTGGGTCTGAGTCACTTTATAAAAGTGAACATTTAAAGGGTCAGAGAGATTTATTTTACAGCTTAACAATTAAAGAAGTGAGAGGTCCAGAATCTGGTCTTTTTTAAGCAAAAATAAACCTGACTGGGAGAAAAATAAGCAATACTTATCCAGTCCCATTTGTAGGGAAAAGCCATGCCCAGCTGGCAGCTTCTGGAGTTTATTTCATTGCATGTCCTTAAGCTGTTCCTTTGTTTTTGCTGCAATTTTGAGCATTTCCTTCGAGCCTCCAGTGCAGCTCAGGTGCCCCCTTTTGCTTGAGCCTTGCTTGCTGCAGCCAAAGACCTGAAGAAGCCCCAAAAAAACCCTTCAGATGAGCAGAGCCAGCTGATGAGCTGGTCCTGGAGAGGAAACTTGACCCATCCAGCACTCTCAAGCCTTGAAGGGAGACCAGAAGGGCTGGTTGGGGCTTGATGGTTCTTTTTCCCAGCTCTGCTGCTCTGTTGAGCACATCCAGGAGCCTTTTTGCCTCAACTTAACCCACTTTGGGAAGTGGGTGCAGTCTTACTACCTCATAGGGTGTTTCCATTTAGCACCAAGCCACCTTTGATGGCTTCTGGGTGCTTTGTGTCCGGGCTGTGCTGTATAAAAGTTGCTTTGAGTGCAGCAGCTTCCTGCTGTGAGCCACCAGCAGCGCTTTGTCACCTGAGCTGGGCACTTCCCAACATCCCAAAAGCAGGAGTGAGGTGTTTGGCAAAGGTGCTCCAGGGCAGGAGTCATAGGGAGTGAGCTGGACGTGCTCATAAAGGTCAGCTTGGTGCTGCTGCATCCTCACAGGGAGCCCAAGCTGAGGAAAAGGGGTTTGCTGCCTTTTCCCTGGTCAGGATTGCAGGAATCTGGAGCCAGAAGGGTCTCAGCCACTGGCCTGAGCAGGGAATGAGGGCTTGCAGCAGCAGCTCCTGCAGAAATGCAGGTGAGAACAGGTCCTGGAGGTGAGAACAGGTCCTGGAGGTGAGAACAGGCTGCTCCATGCTACTCCTTGCTGCTGAGCTGCCCACCATGAAGAGTTTCCACCACCCTGGGGGTTTGGGCTCTGAGCTTTGCTGAGGGTTGGGGTGCAGCTTTATGGGGTTTGCAGCTTTATGGGGTTCCAGCCCTTACCTGCCCAGGTGGATGAGGATGGCAGTGACTGCAGTGTCTGTCAATCATTTGTTTGAAGAGATTTTGAAATATAATGGTTTGAGTTTGAGAAACCAGAAGAGGTTTCCCCCCCTTTTCTGAACAGGGGGGAAACTCGGTTGGAAGAAGGAGAGCACTGCTCAGCTCTGAGGCTTTAGAAAGCAAACAAGAAAACAAAAGGACACTTAGAAATGGCTTTATGAGGCACAGCAAGGCCTCACAGCCCATTTAGTGGGCTCCAGCATAGATTTACAGACCCAAAAGTACAAATTCCAAGCTGTGGAGCACAGGGTGGGACCTGTCCTCAGGCTAGTCCATAGTGGCTAGAGCAAACTGTGAGAGGAAACTGCAGAACTAGTGTGAAATAATAACTTGTGTCTGAATTACTGTGTAATAGCAACTAATGTTCCACCAGTGTATGGTGTAGATGCTTTGTATTATGTTTTATAAAAATAAAGATTATTTCATTATATGAGGAATTGGGTTTCTCTGTTTGGGCGCTGCTCTTAAGTCACAGGTTGCACTTGATGGTTCTGGAGGGCTTTTCAGGAAAATCTTTTCAACTTGAATCTTTTTCAACCTCAAAGCTTCGGTGGTTCAGTAGGATGAAACAAAAACATTCCCTTTGTTTTCCATGTCCTGGATGGCACAGGAGAGGATTCTCCTGTGTTTCCACACCGTGAGCTCTTCCCAACCATAAATTAATATCATTGCCTAGGAAAGCCCTGTGCTGGTGTGTTGGTAAACAGCCTCTCTGCTTGCTGGTGGCCAGAGATCCAGCACACCAAAAGTCTTGGCTTCTATAAATAGTTAAGCCAATTTAGTTGTTTGCATGTAACCCTTAAGTCCAGCTTAAAACCCTCCAGCGCTGGGGAGCAGCTGCTGAGCAGCACAGAGCCCTCTGGAGATGTTTTCTGTTTACAGAGCCCAGCCTGGGGCGTCTCAGAGCCTGCAAGAATTTGTGCTGGGACTTGGTTGAACCTCTGAGAAAGCTCCAGAAGCAGAGGAGAAAGTACAGCAGAGTTCTGGAGCTTTGCTTCAGAGCTGCAAGTGTCTCACAGGTCTGGTGTCTTCAGAAGTGACAAGATCTGGAGTGGTCACACAAGATTGTCAGTGGTCAGCTTTGCTTTGTCTGTGGAAAGTGAAATCTGCCCCTCTACACCCAATTAATTTCATTTTTTATCATCCTTTTATTTCTTTACAGCCAACTCTGCTTCCTGCCTTTTGCTTCTCCTGCTGGCCCTGCAGTTGAGCTCTGTAAAATTAACCTCCCCTGTCAGCCCTCTGCCCTCTCTTTGTAGATGAACTCCCTATTTGTACTAGGAAAAATTGAATTTTTTTGATACTCACAGCTTTATTCCCTTGCAGCAGTAGTCCAGGCAATGATGTAAAAGCAGCATTTTAGGTCTTTGAAATCTGTTATGACATTAATACCACGGGGTTTGCCATGTCCAGAGAAGTCAATGCCCTGTTTGCCTCAAATTCCAGGGGCAGCTTGGCAGCTGATAAGTCAACAATGGAAAAGATCCTTAGAAAATTACTAAAAGAAGGAATATAACAGATCAACGTACATGGAAAAGCTTCTGTAAAGTAATAAAGGTTTGCAGGTAGATAATTCTGCATGGGAAGAAGGAAGTTTCAGCTTCTGCAGCTTCTCAAGTGCTACAGAACACAGATTTTCAGCAGTGCTTGTGTTGTGATGTTTGAACTGTGTCTTGTGTTAGAATGAGATCTGTCCTGTGCCACAGTCCTCAAAGGTGAAGAGAAATTATATTCTCTATTTCTTCAGATTTTACCTCTTTCTTTTTCACCCCCCTGCCTCCAGCCAGAGATGGAGAAAGAGAAGGAAACTCAGATTCCTCTGTCCTCGCTGCCTTCCTTATGCTGATGTGAAATGAAAGCTCAGTGCTATAAAAATGCTGACTGCCCCGTGGATTATCCAGGTTTAGGGACTGTAATAAGCTGTCACTCCAGAAGCTTTGCTAGATTAGGCTCTCTGTGTCTCAAATCAGCAAAGCCTTGTGTCCCACGACCAACCCTGGGTGTATTTCCAGCATTTCCAGAGTTCAGGATTGCAGGGAGAAAAATCTGGTGCCCATTTTAAGGTAGGAGATGAAAAAAGGCTTGGAAATTGCACAGAAATGTGGAGCACAGCACCGATTTATTTGGGTTTTCTGGGATCAGGTCCTGTGTTCCTTAGGAGTCACAAATTTCTAGGCACATTTGGGAAATGAGTTTGGGAATGGTTTCCCCTGTGCTTTTCCCCTCCAAGGTGCAAAGGTTTGGCAGTTGGCTCCCAAAAGCAGCAGAAAAACAGGAGCTGGCTGAGCAATTTGTAGTGAGCATAAATAACAGCTCAAAATACCTGAGCATTCTCTCACTGGCTTGAAATTGATTACTTGTAAGGAGCAAAAGCATCTTCATGCACTTGATTTTTGTGGTGGAGCTCAGTGAAACTCACCTGATCATCTAAAACACAAGCTGAAATTTTTCTGAAAATGCTCCCGGGCACTGTTTATCCACACTTAAAGCCTTAAAGCAATTTGTACTGAGTGTAAATAACAGTTCAAAATATCTGAGTATTCTCTCACTGGCTTGAAATTGTAAGGAGCAAAAGCATCCTTATGCACTTGATTTTTGTGGTGGAGCTCAGTGAAATTCACCTGATCATCCCACCTGAAACACAAACTGATTTTTTTTTCTGAAAGAGAAATGCTCCCAAGGAGCTGTTTATCCACACTTAAAGCTTTAAAGCATCATTTTTTGCTGATTTTTATCTCTGTTTATGCTGAGCTGACAGCGGTGCAAACCCCGTGGGAGCATTCCAGAGCTCCAGGATCCCAGAGCTTTTGGGAATGCTCCTTTTTTCCAAGTTTTACCTTTTACCTGACCGGGTCTCAGGTTAGAGGAGCCATTCGAGGCTTTCCCAGCAGATGGCAACAGCTCCTCGGTGCGAGCCTGGAAAAGGGGATTTGGCCAAAGGATCCTCGCTCAACACTTTATAAATTGGATTTTACAGGAGCCCCTCTAAAGCAGCTCCAAGGATCTGAGCGTTATTTTAAGGCAAAATAAGAATTAATCTATAGGAATTAATCTCCTCCACTTCAGGCTCCTGCTTAGCTCTGCTCCGGACTAAAAAACAGATTGAGGAGGTAAATTAGAGAACCACAAAAATGGTTTTGTGTTGGAAGAGACCTCAAAGATCATCTTGCTCCAACCCTCCTGCAATGGGATGGTTCTGTGTGTAAAGTCACAACTTCAGAGCTCAAAAAAAAAAAAAAAAAAAAAATGGGCACACTGTAATTGCTTATTGATTTCCCCACCCCATATTTCAGGTTGTGAAACAGAATTATCATAAATAGACATCTATCTTAATCTAAGTATGCATCAGCTCCCACCAAAAAAAAAAAAAAAAAAAAATCAGCATTTGCAGAAAAAAGAAGCAGTTACGGTTTCAGAATCTGTCTTAGGATTTCCTCCAGCTAATTGTTCTCGTTATGTTGTCATGCACAATAAAATATAATTAAAGTAATAGAAAAGCATCGAGGCCTAATATGCAAATACTGGGCCTGCCAGGAATCAGATCTCCCTGGAGCTTTCCCCTCTCCAGGCACAGTACTCGATGTTCCCAAAGTTAAAAGCAGGGGAGGGATTTATTGCAGAGAAGATGCAATAAAGAGATATATAATAAATAAATACAGATATATGGAGGCACTCGGTCACTTCATCAGCACTGCTGACTGTATTGCACACAGCTGCAGAAGGACAGGCAGATGTGACTGCTTGTCTTGCACTCCCACACTTCATTTATTATTTTTTTTTCCCAAGCCTCTATTTTCCCCCAAAAGGAAACCAAAAAAGGAAGTATAAATGTCCTGTGCATACATGCGAAGCATCATGTAAAAAAAAAATTATATCATCCCACGCTTCCCCTCTTTGCTCTGAACTCCAACAAAACAAGAAATTCTTCGGGTGCTCAGACAGTCTGCTGGCTTCCTGGTGAGCAGGACACAGCTCGGTGGTGCAGAGCAGCCTGGACGTAGCCTCGGGCAAGGTATGGTCCTGTGTGCCCAGCCAGGGAGCTGCTCCCACTCCCCTGAGCCTGCTCTCCACCTCTCCCCAGGCCCAGCGTCCCGGCTTTGAAGTATAACCCGGCAAGATTAATTAAAGGGCAGAAGCGTGGTGTCCCAGATGATTGGGATTAGCTAATAAGGTTATTTTAGTCTGCTGGCATTTGCTGTTGGGGGAGAGTGATGTTCCACAAGTTCCTTTGTGCAGAGGGGGCAGGAATTGCTGGCAGTGGAGACATCCTGCTTTCCATTGCACATCTGTGCTGCTCACGAGCTGTAATTTCTGGAGGAGCAGCACGGAAGCTTCCTGAAGTTCTCAGGTACAGATGTTATTTCCAAGTGGCTTGTAGTGCCAGGACAAGTGGCTTCACACTGATAGAGAGTAGGTTTGGATGGGATATTAGGAAAGAAAAAAATTCTTTGTGAGGCTGATGAGGTTGCCCAGAGATTGCTGTAATTTCTGGAGGAGCAGCATGGAAGTTTCCTGAAGTTCTCAGGTACAGATGTTATTTCCAAGTGGCTTGTAGTGCCAGGACAAGGGGGAATGGCTTCACACTGACAGAGGGTAGTTTAGGTGGGATATTAGGAAAAAAAAATAATTCTTTGTGAGGGTGATGAGGTTGCCCAGAGAAGCTGTGGTGGGTCCCTGGAAGTGTCCAAGGGCAGGTTGGAGCAAGATGGGATAATGGAAGGTTGGAACAAAATCATCTTTAAGGTCCATTCAGGCCCAAACCATTCTGGGATTCTGAGCAGATTCCAGGCAGGAATTTCTCTCTCAGACTGTGCTGTACACGGTACGGGCTGCAGGGATTTACAGCAAGGCCGTGTTTGTGTTCAGGCTGGGCTGAGGAGAGGGAAATCCACTGAAATTCACCAGCTGAAATGTAAATGCCCAAACACCCCGTGGGGCTCATCTTTTCCTACTTTTGAAGGGGAGCAGGAACAGGCCCTCGGCCGCAGCGTTTCTTGAATGTGCATGCAGGGAGGGATCAGTTTCTTGGATTTATGCTGACCTTAACCTGTGAGAAAAATTCCCGATGAAATTTCCGTGTGTGGGAAACGCGGGACTGGACAACAGAGCCACGAAAGGCCTGGGAGCAAACAGCACAGCCGCTCTGCACAGCTCCTGGCACTTCTACTCTTTTCATTCGCTGCTTATTTATTTTCTTTCTGCTCCAAGTTTCGCCTGTGTCATATTTTCCATGGAGATGGAGGCGCGGGCGCTCTGAGCGCTGGTGACACGGCGAAGCGTCGGATGGCTGGGGAATGGAGAAGGGGAAAAGGGAAAAAAGGGGTAGAGGGAAAAAGGGAAATCTCCTCGGGTTAGGGAAGCAGGGGGATGGAAAGCTGCTCGGCAGGGACACAGGGTGAGGGAGGAGCGGCTGCGACCGAGCGGAGACGGGAAGAGAAGGAAACACCCCGTGGGTCTGGAAAACGCTTCCCGAAGGGGAAAGGCCTCGGCAGGGACCGGGGGGAGGAGGAGGAGGAGCGGGGGAAGAGACGGGGGAGGAGGAGAAGGAGGGGAAAGAGGAGAAGGGAAAGAGAGGGAGGAGGAAGAGGAGGAAGAGGAGGGCGGCCGGCGGAGGGATCCGGCGGCGGGGCGGAGCGGCCGGAGGTACGAGAGCCCCCCGGAGGCGCCGGGGAGGAGCGAGCTCGGCCCAGCCCGGCTCGGCTCAGCTCGGTGCAGCTCAGGCTCCCCCGGACGCGCCGCTCCCGCCTCTCCCAGCAGCGCAGCGGGGCCAGCACCGGGCCGGGAGAGCAGCGCAGCGCGGTGGGACTCGGCCCGGAGCGGAGAGCAGGCAGCGGAGAGCGGAGCCAGCCCGCAGCGCCCCGCTGGGTCCCGGGCCGGAGCGAGAGGCGGAGCGGCGGGGGATGGAGCCCCGGGCCTAGAGGCGGCCGCCCTGCCCGACCCCTGCGGGCGCAGCACGGGCGGGGGTCGGGGCGGGCGGGCAGCGGGGATGGGCCCGGCCGCGGGCGGGGAGCGCCGCCCGCCCCCCGAGCGCAGCCCCTGAGCCCCGGCCGGACGGGCACGGGCACCATCGGCCGCTTCTGCAAAGGTTTTTTTTTTTTTTTACCCCCCCGAGTCCACCGAGATTGTTTTGTTGTTTCTTGTTGTTGGAGTTTTTTTCTTGCTGGAGTTTTTCCTTTATCCCCCACGCCCCACTTCCGTGGTTTGGATATTCTGGGTGACTGCAAAGAAGAGTTTTGGAGTTGTTTTGGATTGGGTTTGGTTTTTCGGTTTTTTTTTTTGGGTTTTTTTTTTTTTTTTTTTTTTTTTTTTTGTTCCTTTCTCCTGCCCTTGAACTGAGTTTGTCCTCTGTGCATGCCTCTTCTGGAGCAAGGCTGGATCCTGAACCTCGGTGCATGTAAGGGGCAAAGCCTCGTTCATATTCCTGCAATAAGAGTAAAATGTAAATTGGATAATACGACTTCTTGCCAAAGGCTCCAATGAGTGGCACACAGTCCACAATCACGGACAGGTCAGTATAAAATGAGATTTCTTGTTTTTTTTTTTTTTTTTAATCTTTTTTTGAAGTGTGAATATTCGCAGAGCTCACGTACTTTGTGTTCTGGCTTCAGTGACAGACAGGAGCAGAAAAGCAGGATTAAATCAGAGGTTCTGGGAACCAAGGGTGTCCTGACTGTCAAAGCAACTGGGTTAACTTTGAAACTGATGTATTTCAAGTCCAACAGCTTTCAGGCCTGCCAGGCTGACTTTGCAGGAGCCAGGGTGGTAATTCAGCTCCCAGGATGGGCTGGTGCTGCGGGGAGCACCGAAAGCAAGGGCTCCTGCAAGGGGATGGAGCAGCAGAAGCCACCAGAATTCAGTATCCAGCTCGAATCTGAGCTCAGAGAGAGTGTTGAGGATGCACTTGGGTCTCCTTGGGTCAAGTACTGCCGAGAGGTCACTCCAGGTGAGGGCAGCAGGGATAGTTGACAAGCAGGAATGTCTGCTGGTGTCTACCTTAGCAGGAACCTGCCTTTAGATACCTGCTCAGGCCTCTGGGCTGCTCTGCAGGTGCCTTTCATTACCTCTGGAGTTCTCTTGTTTGTGCTTGGGTGGTTCAGAGGAAAGGAAAAAAAAATGTGACAAAAAAAAAAAAGTCAAGTAGGAAACATTTTAACATGCGAGTGAGTGGAATGAGTGTCTCCAGATTTGTTTTTTTTTTTTTGATGAGAAGAAAAGATACCTTTTTTTGACACTGTATGCTGTGAAAACCATTCTATGTATTTTATTGTATCTTTATGGTGGTTGAGGTGTGAATGTGTGTGGCCAAGGCCTTTCACGACCAAGCAGTTGTGGCACAGCAGCGAAGCTGGGGCTGGGATGGGGCAATGATGCTTTGGGTGCTTGAGTTCACCAATTTTAGGGCAGGAGAGAGACTGAGTGTGGGTCTCGCTTAAATCCAGGCCTTTTTGTGACTCCACGGGTCCTCACAGCACAGTCCAAAGTGCTCTGGGACAGCTCAGACTTGTGTACAATCTGTGCTTACAACTTTTCACACAGTGTTAAATCTTGGCTATTAATTTTGTAGTTTGTCCTAGCAGGATTCTCTCTTTTGCAGTGCATGAATGATTCTTGAGTTGCAGGGTGTTTTTTCTCTGTAGCAGGCAAGGCAATGACAGTAAAAAGACATTTCAGTGGATTTGTGAGGATTTTGTTACGTACTTCAGGCCATATGTCTTGTGGCAGTTGCATGATATCAAAAAGAACGACAGAATTTTCATCCCAGGGAGCAGCTGAGTGATGCATGGAAAGGAAAAACACGAGAACAGGGAATTTAATTTACTTGTTAGTAAAACAAAATACTTTCCATTATTGAATTGGAGCAGCCAAATAAAAAAATGTCTCATTTCCTTTTGCTCTCAGTCATGTCAGGAGGATGTTTCTGTTTGGTGTTCCATTAAGGTTTTGGATCAAAAGGCTTTTAGTGTCAGGTGAGGAGCTGTCTCCACAATCCTGGGATTTCTGGGGGAATGTGGAGGAACTGGATCTTTTCTTGTCACTGTTTTTCACCTCTGGCCTGAAGGCCTGGGGTGCAAAGTCATGGTCGTGGCTCTGCCAGGGGAGGAGAAGCTTTGGGGTGACCTCATTGTGGCCTGCCAGGACCTGAAGGAGCCTACAAGGGAGATGGAGAGAGACTCTTTTAATAGACCTAGAGTGACAGGACAAGGGGGAATGGTTTCCAACTCAGAGCAGGGTTAGGTTGGTCATGAGGGCAGAATTGTTCCCTGTGGGGATGGTGACGGGGAGCCCAGAGCAGCTGTGGCTGCCCCTGGATCCCTGGAAGTGTCCAGGGCTGGAGCAGCCTGGGACAGTGGAGGGGTCCCTCCCCATGGCAGGGGGATGGGAATGAGATGGGATTTAAGGTCCCTCCCAAACCATCCTGGCATTCTCTGGTGATTCTCTGGTTTATTCCCTGGCTGAACCTTTCAGCAGAAGCCCAGACCTGGTGCTGGTGTTTGTTCCCATCTCTGCTGTTCCCCTTCATCCCCAGCACTGTGCAGGGTT
Source organism: Agelaius tricolor (assembly GCF_023055355.1). Taxonomy (NCBI): domain Eukaryota; kingdom Metazoa; phylum Chordata; class Aves; order Passeriformes; family Icteridae; genus Agelaius; species Agelaius tricolor. The sequence continues at coordinate 6,266,600 of NW_027269289.1, read as the reverse complement.
TGGAGAGGATGGGTTTTCATCACTCTTGTCCCTGCACAATATTCCCCTTCCCTGCAGGCCTGGGGAGAGTCTGTGTTGCCTCTTTCAATCTGCCTCTAAAGCTCAGAATGCAAAGCAGGTGCCATAGAAATAATATTGATGCTTCCACTGTCATTAGATCTCCATGGTATAAATCATCTGACATGTTCAATTCTCTTTGTGTTTGTCAATCACCTTCCTTGGTGGGATTGAGATGGGAATTGCCTTAAACCAGGAAAACCCAGCTTGCATCCGTGCCAGATGGTATTAGGAATATAATAGGGCAGCTTGGGCCTGGATTTTTCTCCATATTACCTTTACATATTTGCATTTTGCATATATAGAGCTGCTTAAATCCACATTACAGACAGCAGATATTTCCTTTGGTATCCCTGCAGTTTAAGGTGCCAGTGATATGACAGCTGTCACATTTCCCTCATGCAGGCTGCACTTCTCATCCTTGACATGTTTTCTATCTCTTGATGATGTCATGATTACCGTTAAAAATATAAATTTATATATAATTTTATATACATTCTACATAAAAATTTATATGTAAATATAATATATATTATATAAAAAGATATAATATTTATTTATAATATTTATATAAATATATAAATTTATAAATTATATAATATATATGTTAAAATTTATATATAAATATGTAAATTAGGAGTATATGGATGGCCATTTCTAATGCTGTTTTGCAGCCAGGATGATAAATGATGATTTTATTAAGTCCCCTCCTTTTTTTTTTTTTTTTAATTTAATTTTTGTTCTCTTTCCCAGGAAAGTTGAATGGATTTTAGTGTCTGGCACTGCTGAAACACAGTCAGGCCAGTTCATATCTGAGTGTGTCTGGGCTCATTCTCTCTGTGGACTAAATCTTAACCCAGCTAGTTTTGGTTATGCTCAGATGCTGTTATCAGAACTCCCAAAGCAGCATCGATTTCTGGTGTCTTTTCCTTCAAGTGCCTTCAGTCTGGAGGGAAGGGAGTGCCTGGGGGAGTGGGGGGGTATCAGGCATTAAACAAAAAAGGCAGAGCAGATGTTAAAGGCTCCTGGGGATGAAATGTCTGTTCTGAGTCGGTGGAGGAGCTCCTGACACCACTGCTCCCTGTCAGCTTTTGGGGGAGCACCTAAAGGGTGCAGGCAGACAGAAAATTATCTCCTAAAGAGCACTTGAGGCTTAAAAACGCATCAGCAGAGCGTTCTCCAGGAGAGCCATGGTGCCTTGCACGGCTGCTGGGTGATCTGAGGGAGTTAAACACTGATTTAACTTCCCCTTCTTTCCCTCAGGATGTTCTTTGACTTTGTCAGCTGCTTTTTTTTTTTTACTTCATAGTCCTGGTGCCCATTGGAGCATATCAAACTCTTCATCTGCAGCCTTATTGCTCTGCTCCTTTATGTTTGTAAACATTTACACCCTCTTCATTTAATCCTCCCTTAGCTGTGCTGTATTTGTTCAGAGGCCTCCTAAGGTGGCGTTTGTCTTGCTGAGCTTAGGAACTCTCTGAGGCAGACACCCCTGAGCTGCTCATCTGGCTCGACTTGATCCTTAGTGCAAGGAAATCTTCACATCCAGGGCACCTTTTATTATCCTAAAGGTGTCTGACATCAGTCAGGTGACTGAGCTTCATCCAGCTCTGCATTTAGGTGAGACTTCCCATATCTTTTAACCCGAAAAAAAAAAATAAATCTATTTTTGGCCGCTCGCTGGTGCTGGGTTGGGTTTTTATTGCTGGGTGCTGTTTTTGGTGGGGGGATTGCAGATTTGAGTCCATCCGTGACCGGCTGAGGGGTGGCAGGCAGCTGGGCAGGGTTTGTTGGAGGAGTTTTCCTGTTTCTGCTGCAGTGTGCCCACATTCCCTGCCTCTGGAGCTCTCCTGGCCAGCTCTGGGCGTTGCTGTGTGCTGTGCATGGCCGAGTGAGATAAGGCCTTTATTCTTCCCAAGGCCACGCTGGGGCCAGGCTGGAATTCTGAAATTCAGCCATTTCCAGCCTCTGCTTGGCCACCAAAGGCCGGCCCGAGCTCGGCTGTATCCTGTTATGACACTGAAGAAACATTTGTGTGCCATTAATTTTTTTTCACTCTCGGAGTTAACTGTATTTTTCTTCCTGTCGCCGTTCCAAACACACTTCAGGGTTGAGCAATTGCACGGCTGCAGGACTTGCTTTATGTTTCATTCTGTTTATTAAAGGCCAATAAAAGAAAGGAGGCTCTTGCTTTTTGCAGGACCTCGCTGAGGAACTGGTGACTCTTCTCTGCAGTTGCTTGCAAATGAGTTTTATTTATAACCCTGCTGTAGTTTCTGTTGCTATGATTGGAAAACAGCAGAGGTAGAATTTACACATAATTACCCTTGAGAAGTTTTAATTGGTGATTTGCTCCTGACTTGGTATTAAAATAGACTCTAATTGTTTCTTATCTGCCTTAGATGCACTTTCCCTGTCTCTGGCTCTTTGGAAGTCCCTGTAGTAAATGGGAATTCTTGGACTGTATGGTGGGGAAAAAAGGATTTTATTTCTTCCAGCAGGGTAAGAACTGCACAGAAAGTCACATCTTAGTTAGATGTCATTGTCATGCATTTTTTAAATTAGTAGAGTTAGTAAAATCCAGTATTTATGGAAAATGGGCTGCAGCATGGCATCTAAGGATTAAAAAGAATAATAGTCTTTGAGTGGGGCTTTTCATCATTGTGCCTTGGCTATGTTTGGAAATTAGCAGTTGACAGAGTCTGTGCATAAATTCCTGTTTTATTCTGCTGTCCTTGAGGCTGGCAGAGGAGAGGACTGTCTGGGGTGTTTACTGCTGGCTGGGACACAAATGCTACCACTTGATGTTGCATAGTTTATTAGGGCTTTTACTGGAGACAGGAGCTGAGGTGAGCTTGATTTTCTAGTTTTGAGTAGAGCTGTGGGCGTTGTGATTATTTGGGTGGAGGCAGGAATGATATTTCATCTGCGAGCCCAATTGTATAATTCTCCCTGTGCACAGAACTCCTGTTAATGGCACTTTAACATTTCAAATGGACGAGTTAGGAAAGGGACCAGGATGTTGGCTCCTTCCATTTCAGATTTTCAAAATTCCACATCTACAGGAATTTAGCAGCAAAAAAAAAAAAAAAAAAAAAAAAAGACTCAGTGCTGTCCTAGCTTGAGAAGGAAGGTGCAGCTTGCCCTTGGAGCTTGCTGAGGTTCACTGGTGGGATTTGTGGGTGTTCACTGGAGTCCTTTGGCTTCCATGACCTGTGTGGGAGGAGAGCTCCTTGGTCCTGGCGGGTGACAGCAGCGAGCGCGGTCGTCCTGCTGGAAATCAAAGAGCCCTCTGTTCCCTCTCACAACTGCTCTGGACCTTGCTGTACAAGTGATGGTTTTGTAGAAGCAGTGATTAGTGCAAAGTGATGTTTTGTTGTAGAAGTAGTGATTTAGGCACTGGAGATTTCTGCAGTGCATCCTGAGGCTGTTGAGCGCATTGGTGAATTTGCCTGGGGAAGGTGGCACACACACCTGTACCTGTTATTTTCCATATTTCATGGCTAGACACCAGGATTCCTGTTATTTTCCATATTTCATGGCTAGACACCAGGATTACTTGGTTCTTTCCTGCAGTGGGGTCTCGCAGTGAATTTGTGCCTAAAGAATTTGAGCAGCTTCAGTGGCAGCTCCTGTTTTCCCAAGAAGCTTTGGAGTACAACCAACAGGAATTTTGAAATGAACTGTTGCTTTCCCATTTTTCCTGCAGTACTTTGAGCAGCACCCTTTACCTCTCATGGTTAAAATCCTCAGCCCCACCTGGGCAGCCCTGTGTGTAGTTCTGCAGAGTGTCTCAGTGTTGGCTTTGGTCTGGGGCTGAATTCTCCACTCCTCCTCGGGGTGGTCCTCGGGGTCACCAGGGAGAAATGTTGGCTGTGCTGCTTGGAAGATAAGCTCAGCCTCTTTCCTTGAGCCTTTATCCTCCAGGTTTCTCCCTGAAAACCTCTTCCTTCCCTCTGAAAATTAGCAGTTGGAGATTTATTAATGAATCCCATTTGTATTATCCTCGTGTTTCTAGTGGATATATTGCTTAAAAATGCTTCTTGTAGCATTCCAGATATTCCTCTGCCTAAGCACTCCCTCTGATATTTTATCTGCTTTGAGATAAGCAGATTTTCCTGTGTAAGAGATGTCAATAGCACTAAGAGAAAATGCATATTTTCAGGTAGGTGATGCTGTGTTCTGTGGCCCTGCTCTGGATAATTATTAGGTTTAAAGAATAAAAGTCTTAGTTCATGTCTCAGCTTGATTAAACGAAGGGTCAGGAGCCTGGATGTTGGTAATATCTCAACATCAGAAGAGAGGGCTTAAAATAAGGACAGGAGAAGCAGCAGCAAGGGAATCAGTAAAATGAAAAGGGATGTAAAACGTGCAGTGTTTGATTAAGAATGCAAAAGGGATAAAATACAAGACAGGATACATACAAAATAGTAACAGCACACTTAGAAAAAGACAGGAAGAAGCGACGTTTACTCTTTTTTCTTTGAAAAGAAAACATGTAAAAATAAATACATTAAAATGACAGGAAAAAACAGCGTCCTTATGTTTCAAATGTAAGCAAAGTATAAATAGTAAAAGCCAAACAAACAGTGTTCAGCCTGTGACATTCACAAATCGTCTGGATGTTTTGTTATCACCCTGCATCCTTTCCTTGAGGATTTTCAGTGTTGTGTCTGTTTGACTTCTGAGGCCCATGGGCAGGAACCCTTTCTTGCAGCCTGATGGTAAATAAGAAACATTGCTGTTTACATTTGTTGGCAAACACTTCAATGTGATCCTTTGGGGCTATTTTAAGCTCTGTTTTGACAAGGCTGAAAGGTCTGGGCTGGGATGTTCGGTGGCAAAAGCGTTTCATGGAATTGCTGTGGCACTGGCAAAGATCACAGCACAGGTTTCTGTGCTTGGAATAGTTCTGGTGTGGTGTGGGTCATTGTCCTGTCCATCCCTGGGATGCTGTCAGCTGTCCTGGCAGGAGGGACACGGTCACAAGTGGCACTGGGGCTCAGCTCTTCCAAAAAATAAACCTTTAATGGGCAGGGAGCAGGCTTGGGTAAAAGTTGAACTGCGTGAATTAAGCAGCAAGGCCTCTCTTGGTGCTACAAAGAGGCTGAAATGTTCAAAACCTAAGAGGGAATCTCCATGTTCTGGCAGCTCTTGGTTGCTCTCAGTTGGCACAAGGGCTGTGGCTGCAAGGGCAGGACTCAAATTGGTTTTACTCCTGAGCTCTTGCAATGTGTTTTGGAAATTTTCAGGGATATTGGTGGGAATCTGAATTTTCTTCAGGTGCTGTTCCTTATTGAACCTGTGAGTAGCAGCACAATTGACTCTTGTCTGCGTGAGAAGCTGCTCCTGAATTTACTTGCAGGCAGTGAATCCTGGTTTGTGCTATCACCTGCAGTCCTGGGTGACTTCCCAGGTGGAATCAGTAGCCTAAGAAGAGTTGAACACTCTTTTCTACAGTGAGCTGCAGTGCTGGAGAGGGGCCTGGAAGACTTAGGTGGGACCTGGATTGACCTGAGCAAGCATTTCCCAGCGTGGAAGGAGGAAAAGCCCCATGTGTTTAATGGAGCACCAGACCGATGTGAGACAGGCAGAGGACTGGGAGTCCACCACTCCCATAAACATACAAGCTTCAACCTGCAGGCTCACCTGAAGCATCTGATGGCTGCTTGAAAGTCTTTTTTAGCCTGTTATGATAGTGGCTGTTGGTGCAGCTCCTTGGCAGCACTTCAGACAAGGCGTCTCCTCTGAGTGTGGCACCGCTGCCTTTCTGCTGTGCCCAGATGCAAAAAGGGGGTTCTGCTGCCAGAAAAGGGATGGAAAACGTGGAAAGGGAGAGAATTCAAGGAGGGAAGCCATAACGAGCCAGCAGAGAGAGGAAATAGGAAAAAGCTGCAGTGCAAGACAGGAGAAATCAATAGGAAGTGAGTGAGAGGGAGAGAAATGGTGGCAGCTGCCAGATAGGAGAGAGGTTTCCTGCCTGCCCCAGGGCCAGGAGCTGCTCCTGGAGGGCAGAGAGCCCTGACAAGGCAGGAGCCCCTTCAGAGCCTGGGAGTGCCCCTCTGGCTCTGGAGGAGGCTGCCCTGGGGGGCACCAGCTCCCCTGTGGCAGTGTCCTGATAATTCCTGTTCTTCTGGGAACAGCAATTCCTGTTCTTCTTTCAAAGCTGCTGCTCACAAGCACGAGCACAGCGTTGTTTTCTGCTCTGTGTCAATAGGATTTTTTCGTTGTTGTTGTTGTTTAATCATAATTATTATGGTGTCCTAAATGAGGCAGTGACCTCAGCCAAAAGCAAGCTGCTGTTCTGGGGATTTAAAAGAGGGATTTTCCCTGCTGCTGCAGACTCTGTCCTGACTGAGGCAGCAGCATCAGCTCTGGCAAATATCCAGGGGGAGCTGCAGTAGAGGAAAGTGGATTTATATCATTCATATCATGTGGGCTTCCTAAATGTGAGGATGGGGGCACTCCTGGTGTGCCAAGGCTAAAAGAGATCTCCTGGTGCTGAGGTGCAGCTTTGCAGTTGGTTCCTGTCAGGAGGCACCAAATGATAGGCTGTGGTTTGCCCTGTGGTCTGGGGAGTGGAAGTGGTTCCTGTGGGCACAGATGTGATCTGAACAAACCAACAGCCTCGGTGGCTGTGCTGGGGAAGGTGCTCAGGGTTCCTGCACAGAGCCCTCTGCTCTCCTTGTGGGGTTTGCTTTGCTGGGAGGATGTGTTGAAGGCTGGAGGGTGCCCAAAGGAGCACCTGTGCAGGTGCTGCTCTGCCCTGAACCATCAGCAGGAAAGGAAAGCACCTTGTAATAATTCAGAAATCATGTAAAGGCAAACACCTTGCAATAATTCAGAAATAATGATCTAAGAGAGCAGAGCTCTCTAGGTCATCACTCCCTAGAAATATCTGGATTATCTCTTTAGATATCTGATCTCTAGGTTTAGATACTTCAGTGCTGGGTGATTTGATTTGATACTGGGAATTGGTAAATATTGTTTGCCAAGCACAGCAGCCCCTTTGAGGACAACTGAAAGCCCCAAGTTTTACACTCAGGTCACTCAGGTTATGGAAACTGCTGTGGGAATGAAATACTGAGGGGGAAAAATAGGTAAGCACGTGTTTCTTGCAGTATATCTTTCTGACATCTGATATCTAGATATCTCATCTCCTTTAGAAACTTCATTGGTGTAAGAGTTTGATAATGCTGGGAATTGGTAAATATTATTTGCCCCTTTGAGTACAACTGAAAGCCCCAAGTTTTACACTCAGGTCACTCAGGTTATAGAAACTGCTGTGAGAATGAAATAGTGAAGGAAAAAAAGGCAAGCACGTGTTTCTTGCAGTATATCTGTCTGATATCTGGATTTCTGTTCTCTTTAGATACTTCATTGCTGGGTGATTTGGTGTAACAGTTTGGTAATACTGGGAATTGGTAAATATTATTTGCCCCTTTGAGTACAACTAAAAGCCCCAAGTTGGTCCCTCACATTATGGAAACTGCTGTGAGAATTAAATAGTGAGGGGGGAAAAAAGGGGAGAAAAAAGGCAAGCACATGTTTCTTGCAGTCTGGAAAGCTGCAGGAATGTTGGTGCTGGCTGTAAATGCTGCAGTGGTGTTTACTTTGGACGTTAACCAGTGCAGCTTCAGCTGAATGTATGGCACAGCACGGCCTGACCTCCTCTCCCTTCCCTTGCAGCCGCTCATTATCAGCTCTCCCACTCCCAGGGACATCCAGCAGCTGCTTTTTGGTGTCTGCACCTGCTCCCCCCTCACCTTGGCCTCCCTCCCTCCTGTCCCCGGGGCTCCTGGCCCTGCCCATGCAGGCGCAAGCCCAGGTTTGGGGCAGGAAAATCCTTTTTTGGTGGCAGGGTGGATGGCATTGCCTGCCTGGGGGCCAGCAGGAGGGGACAGGCCCTGGGTGCTGCTCTTCCTCCCCCAGAAGCAGAGAATTCAGCTTGGCTGGGAGGGGGAGAGGAAACAGCTTTGCAGCAGTTTTGGGCTGCCTGGAAAACTCTAAATCCTCTCCCTGGAATTCAGCCAGATGAAAAGAACCTGTCCCTTCCAACTCCCTTTTAAATGTTTTTATTTTTGTATTTTTAAACATATTTTTATATTTTTATTTTTTATATTTTTAAAATATTTTTATTTTTTATATTTTTAAACATATTTTTATATTTTTATTTTTTATATTTTTAAAATATTTTTATTTTTTATATTTTTTTTTATATTTTCTATATTTTTATTTTCTATATTTTTATTTTCTATATTTTTATTTTCCAAATTTTTTATATTTTTATATTTTCTATATTTTCTATATTTTTATATTTTTATATTTTTATATTTTTATAATTTTATATTTTTATTTTTTATTTTTTATATTTTTATTTTTTATATTTATATTTTTATATTTTATTTATTTTTATTTATTTTTATTTTTGTCTTATTTTTTAATTCTTTATTCTTTTTATGGTTTATTTTTTAATTTTTTAATATTTTTATATTTAATTTTTAAAATCTATATCTGTTTTTATCATCATCCCAGCTCCTGGGAGGTGGCTCAGCTGAGCTTCCTCACAGGAACATCACAGCAACCCAGAATCTGCTGAAAATTTTTTGCTCCATCTGTCGCTCTCCATAGCCACAGAAAATGGCTCCTTCACATCTCCAGATTGATTCTTAGGATACTGATGGGATTTGATCAGCAAAGGTCTCAAGAAACTTAAAGTTTACACTTGAAATAAGTTGGTTTCCCTGTTTTTTTTAATGGGGGAATCTGGCTGTGTTCTGGTCCTGGTAATCCAGGCACAATCCCTGGGAATATATATTATAAATTTAATTTTGTGAAATATATTCCCCCCAAATAAATGCTGCTGTGGAGTGTATATAGGGATTTAGAGTTTTCCTTTCTTTGATTCTTTTTGTTTAATTAAATGCCTTTTAGATCAAAAAGCTTGCCCCAAAAGAGCATTTCAAAGAAGGAGAAAAATAACAAAGAACATGCAAATAATGAGGTGGGGTTTGTTGTTCTTTTTTTCTTTCTGTTAAATAAAAAAGGTAGTTTGTAATTGGTTTTGGGGATGAGCACAAAGGGACTCTGGACACTTCAAACAAGGACTATGATTTGTGTATTTAAATTGTAAATTTCAATGTGAAAACCTCTTCATCTTCTCCTCCGAGTTGCATTTGGATCACCTTGCTGTGGCAGTAAATTAGAATAAATGTAAAATCCAACTGTGAGGAGCTGTGTGGCAGTGAGGAGCCCTCTCCAATACCTGGGATTTTAGGGAATTCTCTCTCAGTTGTGCTGCACTGGTGGCAGCATCCCTGGATCTGCTCCCCAGTTCCATGAAGATGTGCAGGAGGAAATGCCCAGCAGAAATGAATTTTGTCTGTAGGCTCTGCCCCTCTCCCTCTGTTCCATCACGTGGAGATGTTTGCTTTAGATTAAAGCCCTGCTCTGGCATCCTGGAGGTTTCCCTGCTGCAGCAAATACCTTGGGAGGAGTTACTGAACTGGGGGAAAACTGCATTTCCCTGTGCTTTGATAGCACTGACATTCTGCTGCTGACCAGGGCTTCATTTTCGCATTTACAGGTTTCTTTTCTGTAAATGGGCTGTCTTGGACCGTCTCAGTTCCTTAATGCTTCTGGTGAACACATGGATGCCTTTTTATGCTATATCCAAAAAGAGCAGCATAACTCGCTTCAAAAAATTAAATCCAAGTTGCATTGGCTGGAGGTGCTCGACAAAATGGAAAAACTTGTTGCAGGGACTTCTTATAATCTTGTCCAGCTGTGAATGGCACAGCACATGGGTGTTAAAGACCTTAAATATTTAATAATTTAATGCACTCAGCACTGACATTCTGCTGCTGACCAGGACTTAATTTTTACATTTACAGCTTTGTGGGATTTTCAGAGACCCCCAACGAAGGGAGGAAGGAATGATGAATCTGACTCCATGTTCTCAGAAGGCTAATTTATTGTTTTATGATGCTATATTATATAAAGAATACTATACTAAACTGTACTAAAGGATACAGACAGAAGGCTAAAAAGATAATAATGAAAACTTGTGACTCCTTCCAGAGTCTGACACAGCTTGGCCCCAATTTGCCATTAAATAAAAACAATTCCCAGCAGAAAGTAATGAAACAATCACCTGTTAGTAAACAATGCCCAAACCACATTCTAAAGCAGCAAAACATAGAAGAAAATCAGATCATTGTTATTTTCATTTTTCTCTGAAGCTTCTCAGCTTCCCAGGAGAAAATCCTGGACAAAAAGGTTTTTGGACCATCTCAGTTCCTCAAGCTCAGCTGCTGGTTCTGGTGCTAACACAACATTTTGTTCATCCTGTGAGATGTGGGCAGCTGATGGGTGATGAATGTGTCTGGTTGATACAGAGGAAATTGGAAATGAAAGGTTGTTTGGGCATTTAGAGTTTGCCAGGACAGCAAACAGGGAGAGAGTTGTGGTTTTTTTAGGCATGGGTGACTCTGCTCCAGCTGCTAACAGCCAGCATAATTCAGCTTTCTGTAGGTGAGCTGTGTGCATGCTCTGCTAAAACAGAAATTATAACCCTAAATGTTGTCTATTCGATGGATAATTCAACTTTCTGTAGGTGAGCTGTGTGTATGCTCTGCTAAAACAGAAATTATAACACTTTGTGTTACCTATTAGATGGATAATTCAACTTTCTGTAGGTGAGCTGTGTGCCTGCTCTGCTAAAGCAAATTATAACACTAAATGTTGTCTATTTGATGGATAATTCAACTTTCTGTGGGTGATCTGTGTGCATGCTCTGCTAAAGCAAATTATAACACTAAATGTTGTCTATTTGATGGTCAAATGTTACCTGCAAAGCAGGCACGGGGTTAACATTTCCCTGATTTCTTCTTGATGGATAATTCAACTTTCTGTGGGTGAGCTGTGTGTATGTTGTGCTAAAACAGAAATTATAACACTTCATTTTATCTATTTGATGGTCAAATGTTCCCTGCAAAGCAGGCACTGGGTTAACATTTCCCTGATTTCTGCCCTGCTGAGGAGCAGGAAGCACCTCATGTCCAGCACAGTACAAATATATGATGAGTAAAGAATAAAAAATTCAGGTGAATCAGCTGCCAGGCCCCTCAGAGGAGGGGCAGTGAGCTGTGTGAACCCTCCTGCTCTGGAGTCTCAAACCAGGGGCAGATGCAGGAGTTAAACAATAAAATTGGAGTTAAACAATAAAATTGGAGTTAAACAATAAAATTGGAGTTAAACAATGAAACTTCCTGGCAAGGTTTGAAACCTCCCTTTCCTCCCTGTGTGTGCCTTTGGTGCTGGGCTTTAGGGGAAGGGGAGATGCAGAGCCCTGGAAAAGGCTGTGGGTTATCCCAATGTTGGCTGGAGAACAGAGTCAAAAATAAAGTGAATTTTGGGGGACATAAGCTGGTGTTCTGCTCATTAACAGTACCTGGAAACACTGGCAAATCTAAATTTGTGTGTTTTTTGTTGTACTGAAGCCAGTGGTAAAATAAAACTGTGTTTTAATGCATTAAAAATAGATTTATGCCTTTTTAGAGGCTGGGGCTGTGAGTACAGGTATTGCTAAATTGCATTTTTACTTGGGTTTTTCTTCCCTGCTTTTTGAATTTGGGTCTATAAGGCTGCAGGTGTGGGATGGAATAATGATAAAACCACTCCTGACTTGTTCTGGGGTCAACATTTCGATGTTTGATCCTGTCCTTGAGTCTGTTTATGTTTTGTACTGTAAACCTGGGCTGGGATGAAATTTATGGTGAATTAAAAAGGACCTGCAAAAATTCTTTGGAAAGAATAAATGAAGGTCTGCCCCTCCCTCCCTGCTTCTTGACAAATAGTGAGCAGTTCCTGGAGTTTTACAGGCCTGGAAGTATTTACTGCTGACAATTCCCTGCCCTGGAGTGAAGCACAGCAAGGTATTGAGTGCTAAATCCATGGAATTGGTGCTGGGTTTTTTCTCCCTCTCTGAATTATGACACAGATTTAACAACTGGGGTCAGTTTGCTGTGAATGAAATGGATTTTGCCTTAGCAAATGGAGTTTCCCAGCTCTCACTGCTCTCTTTTCAATTTGTCAGCTATAGAATAATGACTTTTTTCTAATTTGTGCTGTTTTGGCATGGACTCAAGTTTGCATTTAGTGGCTGGCATAAATATTATATTTTAGAGCTGCTTTGGGGGGGGCTTTTTTTTTTTTTTTTGGTCAAACTTACTGGAATTGGTTGAACTTAATTCAATGACAGGATAAGCAAAAATTTGTTTAGATAGGCTGTTCTGAAATGTTTCATGCCTTCTAAAATGGTTCATGGTAAAAGATCAAGGAAGGAAACTCGGTGACCTTTTCAATGCAGCTCCATAGAACTCATTTTCCTATGCCAGAAGTCAGCCCAGACAATGAAACTGAAAGAGGGTTTTCTTTCATAGAGGATCTTTCATGTTTTGCTTGTGCAGATTTATTTTTTTTTTTAATCACAGATTTAGCTGACTTCACAGCTGTCTTTTAATCAGTTTCCATATTTGTACCAGAACTTTCTTATTTTAATTACTGTCTGTAGAAACCATTCAGCTGCTTGTTGGGTGACACAGTCGAAAATGATAATTTTCTGTAATTCTTTTCTTGGCTTAGACCACTCCAGTAATATCTATTAGCAGCAAATGCTCGGAGTTAAAATTCTGTGCTGAAAGTTTTAATGATTCAGTGTTCTCTTTTTTTTTTTTTTTTTAATTTTTTTAGGGCTGATTTTAAAGCACTTTGCTGAGGGTTAATGCAGCCGTGCATTAAAAGCAGACAGCTGTGCTTCAGCCTTGTAATGATTGACTCTAAGCTGGGTTGCCAGTCTAAGCCTAACTTTTGCTGAGCTGGGCTTTTTGCTCAGCTGCCTGCAGCCCAGGAGGTGGTTTTGTCCAGAGCACAGGATTCAGGTGCTGAATCATCCTAAATCATAAATTGAGTTGTAGCTCCAGCAAGAAAGTTGATTTTCCCACCCACTCACTTGATCACTTATTGCTTTTTCCTTTGTGGGTAGTACTTCTGCATGGCATTTAATCTTTTCTATCTTCTGTGCCTGCTTGAATTTGAATTTTCCCTGGCATGGTGCAGGTGCTGTCCTCAGGTTTCAGTCAGTGACTGTTACAGCCCATGATTGTACTTGAAAAATTGAGGGCTTTTCTTAAGGCACTCTCATCTCCATCCTAAAAACATTTGCTTACCTCTTATATAATCTATGAGTATAATAATCTATGAGTATAATAATATATGAGTATAATAATATATAAGTATAATAATATATACCATAGAAAATATATAATCTAGAATATATTATATTCACATTATATATATTCATATCTATAATATTATGCATGATTTATATTTACAATTTCATATTTTATATAAAAGTATATACTATATAATATAAAAGGATATAGCAAAATAGTTGAAAAAATATAGCAAAATAGCTGAAAAATATAGCAAAAATAGCTGAATAGTATATAGGAAAATAGTTGAACAATACTGAAAGTTTGCAGGAATTCTGGCTTGTGCATTGCCTTCCTAAATAAGTTGAATGTGCCAAATATCTGTGATATTTTCTGTGCATCCCAAGGTGTCACTTCTTCGTTAAAAGAGGAATTCTGGTGCTGATGCAAGGCAGAATGGCTGATCTGAGCAGCATTCCCTCTTCAATTGTCCATCTCCATTTTACTGCAAAAACAATTTCCTGTTTCTGAACCTCAGCTTTTTTGTTTTCCCAGCTAAGTTCCAGTAATTGAAGGAGCTGAGGTAATGAAGGGTTGGTCTGTGTGAAGCAGTGGCTTTGGAAAATGATGATTTGAGCTGCTCTAAGCTGTCCTTCAGCTCAGCTCCTCTGACTTGCAGAAATTCCTGAGAGGGAGCTGCTGTGTCTTCATCTTCCACTGCCTTTTATGTAACCCAGCATAGCTGGGATACTCACATCAAATATTAATTCATTTCTTCATCAGGTTGTCTCCTGCTCTCCAGAAAACATAACCCAGAGAAAAAAATTTCTTAGTCCTTTGCTGCTTGTAGAGCAATGAGAGGTTTTGAGACAACACACAGACTCTTTTTTTTGATGGAGAAAAGAAAATTTTAAATTCCCCACGCTTGATTAAAGTGCAGTTGTGTGCCTCTAACAGCTTTATGGCTTTTTTGGGATGTACTGAGAGAGCAGGGCAGGATTTTCGTGCTTGAAAAGACTCAGGTGTTTCTCAGATGTGTCTGAAAGGTGCAGGCCATTGGGTGGACTCTGAGTCCTTGCTGAAATATGTCAGATTTCTTACATTTCTTCTTGTCTGTACTTTAATATTTACATATTCTCTCAAAAAAACCCCAACCCACAGCAGTCTTCTGCTAGTTCCTGTTTATTTAGGATGTGTGGGATGGACTTTGTTCCTTGATATAAAATAGGAGGAATGAACATTCTGAGCCTAAAGAAAAGGGGGAGAACGAGGGTCAGTGCTAATGTGGAGTATTTGGATCTTCTGATGGGGGAATTGGGCAGCCATTCTCTCACTGGTGATTTTTGGGGCTAATAAAAAGTGTTGGAAAGCTTTTTATTTATTGATGTGATGTTTTATAATATTAGGGGTTCACTGCTTAAAAATGCCTGTGTCCATTATCCATATCCTGGTCTGCATGGAATTCTTTACCAATAACAGATTTTTTCATCCATACCTGATTGAATTTCCCAGAAATTCTGAGTGAGGTTTGGCCTCTCTAAGCTGCCAATGCCCCGTGATGGAATCCCAGCCTGGGCTGGGCTTGGAGGGACCTTAGGGGTGATTTTATCCCATGGGCAGGGACATCTTGCACTATCCCAGGCTGGTCCTGGACACTTCCAGGGGCAGTTCCCACATCCCAAACAGGATCCTGGGAATGTGGGGAGCTGAAGGCCGAGGATTTCCTGGCAGGGCTCCCCCAGCCCTGCAGGATGGGATGTGCCACACATCCAGGGATGCTGGATCCTCCTGGATCCTTTCCACAGGGGTGGGGACTCCATTCCTCGGGGAGCGCTCGCCTCCCGCCCTGCGCAGCCCTGGGAAGTTCTGGGAAGTTCTGCTTTTCCCAGGCCTGCTCCTTGCTGGGGGAAAGGTCTGGAAATTCTGTGTAAATATTTACCAAAGGCCAGCCTGGCCAGCACAGAGCTGGGATTGAACCAGGGGAGGAGCTTTGCAAGGAGGAGGGAATTCCTTAATCAATGCACAATATCGGGGGCCAGAATTGCTGTTCCTTGCACGGAGATTGAAGAATTCTGGGATGTTCAGGCCTGGAACTTGTGTGATGTTTTAGAAGCGCTTAATTTTCATTAATTTTATTATTTTTTTACTCTAAACAGGCAAAGACAGCTCTCTAAAGAGGGTTGTGACCATATCCCAACCTGAGCAGCACAGGGCTGGGGTTGAATGAGTGGAGGAGCTTTGCAAGGAGGAGAGAATTCCTTAATCAATACAAAATATTGGAGACCAAAATTGCCCTTCTTTGTAATGAAGGATGGAGCACAGAGATTGGAAAATGTTGGGATATTCAGGCTTGGAACTTGTGTGACGCTTTAGAAACACTTAATTTTCATTATTTTTATTATTCTTTGAATAGGCCAAGACAACTCTCTAAATCACTCCTTATTCCTACTCCATCTTTCCCATGTTCTTAGGAGAGATTTCTTTTATAATTATGTATTTTTTTCCATACTTTTTCCTTATCTTCCTTCCCTGCTGTTGTCCAGGACTGTAGAAATCCCCGTGGATTTAAAACAGTGATATTCCATTTCCAGTCCTCACCATTTCTTGGCTATCTCTTAATTTCTCCTAAAAACCTGATTGCATCAGACTTTCTTGCTTTTTATGGTCATTTTTTTTCCCCTCCTCCAAATTGTTTTCTTATTATGTCCTGTGACCGAGCGTGCTGGGGGAAGGAAATCTGGGAAATCAGAGTAGGAAGCAAGACAGAAGCTTCCATTCCTGAATCTTTCTTGTTTTTCCACTGTTTCCTGGCAGCTGTGTTGGTTTGCACTTGAAAGGGATGTATTGTGTTGCTTTCTCCCTAAAACTGTTGATAAAATAGAAGCAAAAATTAATCCTCTCATTTTTTAAAGTTAATTATTTCCATAAGCAAAAAAAAAAAAATTGCAGACGACAGTTAAGTCTTACATGACTGTGCCCTAAAGTCCTTTTTTAAAATATTAAATGTTTTTCCTGATGGACTGAAATTTCATTTGGATTCTTCAAAGTCTGTTTGACTCCTTTGTAAGAAAGAGGAACTGCAATATCCATTTCTGACCCTTTTAAGCTTGTTTTATGGTGCAAATGCATTTATTTTCCCAAGTGCTCACGCCAGCAACAGAATTGTTATGTTTGAGGGAATTGAAAATGTCCCTTCTGAGTGAAAAGCCTTGAAGCCTATTCCTTTTGGATTCCTGGTTCCTCCTCACTGACTTTAATGACTTCAAGTTAAATATTTTGCATGAAAATTTAAAATGGATGAATTTGAGGGTCTTTTTGCAAGTATTTTATATATATATATATATATGTATATATATATATAAACACGTCTATAAAAGACAGAAATATGTAAAAGACATAAATAAGTAGATAAAATATGTAAAATAATACATAATACTCTATAATGTTTTATGTATTTTTATGATTGTAAAGCAACCTGCAACCTTAAATTGGTGGTAGGGGTAAACTGAGGCAGGCAGCTGGGAAATGTGAATTTGCTCTGTACAGAGAAGGAAATAGGAAATATCAATGTTTTAACCAAAATATCCTTTAGTAAGTTAAGGTTTATTGGTCTTCCAGATTATCCCATCTGTGTTTCACTTGATAATGAGAAGCATTAGGGAGAAAAAATGTGGAAATGTTTGATTTTAGACTGTAACCCAAGTTTAAAAATACCTCTGTTTTGACACCCTCAGCAGAGGCTGTTTGGTGCATGTGATTCTCACTCAGGCATGAATAATAAACTGGGATTTTCAGCCCCTTTTCCCTGGTTTCATTAACTCTGTGATTCCACAGCGGTTGAAAATCCCAATATTGATGATTTTTTCCCTTCCCAAGGATTGTGACAGGAATGTTCCTCTGAGGATCTGAGCTGATCCTGGCCTGGCTTTCTCCTTCCCTCTCGTTACCATTTTCTTCTGGACAGCTGACATTTTCTGATTTGTGAAATTCCTAGAAAATTGAGGAGCTGGGCAAACGTTTCAAAATAGGAACCAATGAGACAGAGGCCTCTGCTATTTCAAAAATGATAATGCATGCCACTGGGAAAGGGAGAAGCATGGAAAATACAAGTTCTGGTTGGGAAATGATTGCATGGAGCAGGGAGATGGAGGGGTAGGAGTTGATTTCTTTGGCTTCCTGTCTTTTGGGTAATTGCAGCCTTGCTGCAGTTGTGGCTTGGAGATGATGTTCGGTACCAGCATCCCTTGGACGGGCTGAAAAATTTGGTCATGAGAACTGAGGAAATCTAAAGAGAAAATAATCTGAAAAGAAAATAATCTGAAAAGAAAATAATCTGAAAAGAAAATAATCTAAACAGAAAATAACTCATTAATACATTAAAGTGGTTTGCTGCAGTTTCATTTTTTAATTTGGGAAAGGGGGGAAAAAAAAGCAGAATTCAGTGAGGAGGAGTGTAATTCAAATCAGCTCACCAGAAATGAGTTTGGTGGAGTTCTCTGGGGTTTATGGCAAGGACTAAAATAGAGATCTTGGTTTTGCCTGCTCAGTCTGTACGTGGCACTCTGGCTGGTTAATGGAGAGCTGGAGCCCGGGGCGTGCTCAGCCCTGGCGAGATTTACATTAATCAAACACAAACAGACAGCGTAGCGTGAAGAAATTTCTGTCCAGCACCGCTCCCAAACTTCATTAGCTTATTGGGGCAGAAAAAGCAAACAGCCCCTTCACCCTGCAGCCCTTCCCTGGGGCTTCACCACTCCAAAAACCTCAGAGCCCCCTGGTTTGAGCTCCGAGTTTGCCTCTGTGCCTGGCAGAGAGGGGCAGTCTGGTATTTGCACACAGGGAAGGATGATGAACCTGACCCCATGTTCTTAGAAGGCTAATTTATTATTTTTGGGACTTGTGTGATGTTTTAGAAACACCTAATTTTCTTTAATTTTATTATTTTATGACCTATAATATATTAAAGAATACTATACTAGACTATACAAAGAATCCTGAGAGGATACAGGCAGAAGGCTGAAAGATACGAAAGAAAAACTTGTGACTTTGTAGAGCCTCCACACAGCTTGGTTGTGATTGGCTCATAAATCAAAACAATTTCCAACTAATATAGAGTAATAGACTCTAATATACTCCATGACCACCTCTGTCACAGCCCCCTTTCTCTTAATGGTGTGTGTGTTTTGCTAATAAGCAAAAACAATTTACTCTGTAACTAATATAGAGTAATACTCTGTAACCTATAGATCAATCTCTAATCTCTGAATATAATCTATAATCTCTGTATTAGAGAGATGGTTATTACTCTGTATTAGAGGAATACTCTAAAATACTCTATAACCATCTCTGTCACAGCCTCCTTTCTCTTAGTGGTATGTGTATTTTGCTAATAAATAAAAACAATTTATAACTAATATAGAGTAATATACTCTAATACACTGTATAACCATCTCTGTCACAGCCCCCTTTCTCTTAATGGTGTGTGTATTTTGCTAATAAGCAAAAACAATTTACTCTGTAACTAATATAGAGTAATACTCTGTAACCTATAGATCAATCTATAATCTCTAATCTCTAAACATAATCTATAATCTCTGTATTAGAGAGATGGTTATTACTCTGTATTACTCTATATTAGAGTAAATTCTCTATAACCATCTCTGTCACAGCCTCCTTTCTCTTGGTGTTATGTGTATTTTGCTAATAAGTCAAAACAATTTACTCTATAACTAATATAGAGTAATACTCTATATACTCTATAACCTATAGATCTATCTGTAATCTGTAATCTCTATAATTTATAATCTCTGTATTAGAGATGGTTATTACTTTGTATTACTCTATATTAGAGGAATACTCTAAAATACTCTATAACCATCTCTGTCACAGCCTCCTTTCTCTTAATGGTGTGTGTATTTTGCTAATAAATAAAAACAATTTATAACTAATAGAGAGTAATATACTCTAATACACTGTATAACCATCTCTGTCACAGCCTCCTTTCTCTTAATGGTACGTGCATTTTGCTAATAAGTAAAACCAATTTACTCTATAACTAATATAGAGTAATACTCTATCACTAATATAGAGTAATACTCTGTATACTCTATAACCAACTCTGTATTAGAGAGGTGGTTATTACTCTGTATTACCCTATATTAGAGGAATACTCTAAAATACTCTATAACCATCTCTATTTTATATATAATACATAAATTTATATATTTCTATATAAATGTTTTATTCTAATTTTATATATTATTCATATTCATAATATAATAATTATATATATAGCACATTCATATTATAAATACTATATAATATATATTGCATAACATAAATATAATAGTACATAATATAAACATAACGATATATAATATAAACATACATGTATAGGATACAATAGTATATAACAGATATATTCATGTTATAGATATGAATATCTATAATTTTAGATATTATTTGTATTTACAATTTCATATTTATAATTTCATATATAAAATTTTATATACATATATATAGTATCTATTTATAGTCTATATATAATAGACTACTATATACTCTCTATATATGTATTTTATATAATATATATTTACAGATATATTTAATATATATATATGCATATATATGTGCATGCATTTCTATGCACGCATATAGATGCACACAAACCAAGCATATCCATAAATATAGAAATATAGATAAATATTTTTCAGCCCCCAGGACAGCTGGAAAAGCTGAATTTTGCTATCCCAGCTCTCTCTCTGCTGCCCTGGCTGCTGCTGCTGCCTGGGAGGAGGTGGGACAGGAGAGGGTTAGGTTAAATATAAAATAGAAATATTAAATAACATGATATAAAATATATAAAATAGATCTTTATGTATATAAAATAGATATATATGTATATATATATATATAAATACATATATATATGTAAATAAATGTGTATATATAATAAATATATAAAATATATTAAATAGGTAATATATATTTATATATTATATATTTATACAATATATTTATATATTATATATTATCTATAATATATGATATAATATATATATTATATATAATAATGCTTCTATATTATATTTATATTTAGATATTATGTGTGTGTATATATATGTATATATATATATAATTTTATATATATATATATATATGCATATAATTGTATGCACACCCATAGATGCTCACAAAAACCAAACACATCCACAACTATAGCAAATACAGATAAATATTTCCAGCCCCGGCTGCTGCTGCTGCTGCCTGGGAGGAGGAGGAGGAGGAGGAGGAGGAGGAGGTGGGACAGGAGAGGTGGAGTTTCCTCGCTCCCCCCGTGGTCACTGAACGATCCGCGGGTTCCTCCCGAGGATCCCCGAGCCTGGGAGCCCCGGAGGCTCCAGGGACGGGAGGATTTGGGATCCGAGCTCCTCTGCCTGCCATGGCCCTTTGGGATGTCCCTGCTCAGCTGCCCCTGGCGTGTGGAACAGGTAACACTGAGCCTTTGTTTCCCTGAGCCAGGACTACCTGCCTTGGGTGCAGAGCAGAGAAAAAGGATTTTTCCTTTAGTATCTACTGGGAGGGGAGGTTTGTCTCCTTTTTATTTATTTTTTTTTTGTCTTTCATCTTTTAATAGCTACTATGCAAACCTGAGTTACTCCTTTGTGGTTTTGCTGTGAAAATGGCCAGTTTAATGTGTTTGCTGTGGAAATCTGTGTCTTGGTGGCTGAGCTGAAGAACAAAGGTTTTGACAGCCTGGAAAGATGCTTTGGATGTAGATGCTGGCAGCTCTCCCTTCTTTCCATTTCCCAGTAATTCCATACCAGAGCCTCCTCACCAGCCACAGGGAATGTGATTTTTGATAAGTTGATATTTTATGCATGTTGATGTTAAATTAGCTGCTGGTGCTCAAGCAACCATCTCTTGAGTGTTTTGGGTGGGGTTTATTTTTCTGAATACATTTTTGACCGTTTTATTTGGTTTTTATTATTTTATTGCAAAGTGTTCTAAAATTTAAACAAATTGTATCAGTCCCAGTGATGGTGTGGACAGATTTGAGGCAGTGTTGATCCAGTGACAGCCATCAGCACTGAGAGAAAATGCAGTGTTTTGTACTAATAGATGAGATTGTGATGTAGAAAGGCTTTGAGATGGTGAGGGGATTTGTTGTTTTTTTTTAATATAAATATAAATACAGCCAGTGAGGGCTGGCAGTTGTCATCATGCTGCATGATGAGGGGGAGGCACCAAGAGCTGAAGGTGTCACTGAACCCAGTGGGGGAGCAGCTCCAATCTGGCATTGCTGTTTCTGCTACCTTGGTTATCTCCCAACCCCTTCCACATATTTTGGAGAATTTTGCTGCAGTCACCTTTTAGCAGCTGGGAGCTTTCCTGACTAAATATTTGTTTGGATTTTTTTTTCTTTTTTTTTTTTTTTTGCTTGTATTTTAATGTATTTTACAAGTCCCAAGAGGCAAATACTAATACAAACACATCCAGAGACCTATTAATAGCTCTGGGTTTGACTCACAGGCTGTGCTCAGGATCTTGAGCCATTTTACAAAGAGCTTCACTCCTGGATTTTTATCTTCCATTTTACAGTGGAAAAAACAGGGCTTGATGTTGCTGAGAAATCCTAATCCTGTGTTCTGCTCCACTCCTTCCCAGTCAGTATTTCTGGATTTTTGCTGTAGTTTAGATGGTGGGGAGATGAAATGGGAAGGAGCAAAGCATGCCACAAATGCCTGTGTACATTTTTTCCCTCCTCGTGCAATGTGTGCTATGTGCATCTTTCCTCTCGTGTTTTATGGGCCAGAGCTGCATTTATGGCAGAAATAATAGGTTTGCATATCCCAGAAGCCTCTTTCTTTTTCTTAGGGCCATTGAAACAACTGAGATAGCTTCAACTCCACACTACAGCACTGCTGATCTCTTTATAACTGAGCTGACATCACATTTGCTTTTTTTGGAAAACTGCAATGTATGGTAGAGAAACTTTCCATGGATGCTTCTAAAATCTGAGGGAATGCTGGGACAGAAACCCTGCAGGGAGGTGTGGAAAGCCAGCAAGGTGAAATGCTCATTTAGTTGCATACTTGGAATTTAGGCTCAAATAGTTTGGTTGCCCTTGGTGTTTGTATCTACAGGAGTAAAACTTGGGCAGAATTAGCTGTGAAGGACTAAGAGCTAAAAATACACTGTACAGGTTAAGCAACACTGTGGTAATGATTTCTTGATTCTCTCCGTGCTGCAGCTTTCCTTTGTAAAGTTGTGGATCCAATTTTTCCCTTGGTGTAAATTAAGCCACTGGGAGCACTTTGCCTTTGGGTGGTTTTAGACATATTAACTGTAAATTAGTTTATGGCAGCTGGGAAATATTTAGAAGCTCGGCAGAGGTCAGAGGGGTGGATGTTGTCTGCACATCCCATGCAGAATGGGTGTAATTTGGCCAAAGGTTCATCAGTGAGTGGGAGAAGGGAAGGCAGGGCTGGAAATGCTTTTGGGTTGAGTGTCTGCTTAGCTTTGAACTCATAAACTGCTGCTTCTGACGAGCAGGCAAGTCTTGGTTTACATTTCCAGAGCAGTAAAGGCACGTGAACCTCTAAAACAGCCTAATGAGGGCTGAAGGGAAATTTAAATTACAGCAAGGTGCCTGCTGACCTTGTTTGTCAAAAACTTAATGAAACTTTTGGGGTGTGCAGCAGGGCAGACAAGCTGATAATGCCTCTGGAATGTGTAAATCCATGGGGGGAAGTGCTGCTGATGTTGTCAGGGGAAATCACAGAATCCCAGGGTGGACTGGGTTGGAAGGGACCTTAAATGTCAGCCAGTCCTATGGGCAGGGAGACCTTGCACTGTCCCAGGCTGCTCCAGCCTGGCCTTGGATCCACCACAGCTGCTCTGGGCACCCTGTGCCCTCCCAGGGAATAATTCCTTCCCAATATCCAACCTCACCCTGCTCTCTGTCAGTTTGGAGCCATTGCCCCCTCACCCTGTCACCCCAGCCCTTGCAAAGAGTCTCTCCATCTTTCCTTCAGCTCCTGGAAGGCCACAACGAGGTCACCCCAAAGCCAGCCTGGACAATCCCAATTCTCCCAGCCTTTCCCAATTTTGAAGAATCCCAATTCTCCTCCAGCCTGGACAATCCCAATTCTCCCAGCCTTTCCCAATTTTGAAGAATCCCAATTCTCCTCCAGGCTGGACAATCCCAGTTCTCCCATCCTTTCCCACTTTGAATAATCCCAATTCTCCTCCAGGCTGGACAATCCCAATTCTCCCATCCTTTCCCACTTTTGAATAATCCCAATTCTCTTCCAGGCTGGACAATCCCAGTTCTCCCATCCTTTCCCAATTTTGAAGAATCCCAATTCTCCTCCAGGCTGGACAATCCCAGTTCTCCCAGCCTTTCCTCTGCTCACCTTGGTGGCCACATTAAACCAGGGAAAGCTGACAATGCTGAGGAGCACAACAGCTTGGCCTTGTCACTTCTTTAAAACATCTTTTGAAAGACACTCAGGAGAAATAATAAATTTATTAGTATTTATCCATCTTATTATTTGAAAATAAATGCATTATTATTTATTTATCTTACTGCAGGTTCTTTAGTACACTCTCAATACTTCCAAGCCATGGAGGTGTGCTGTTCCTGTGCCAGGCAACTGCACTCACTCCCCAGAAATGTGAACTCTGGGCCAAATACTCCTCTGTGCCTCTGAACCTTGTACATATATTTGCAAAACTTCAAGCTGCCTAATTGGAGCAGCATTATGCTATTTTGAAAGCTACATTTCCAGTTGTATTACGTGCACTCTGTGTTGGGGATGGGTTTTTTTTTTTTTTCCCTCCTTCTCCTCCCTTTCTAATTGCTGTCTTTTGCTGTTTTTAAGGACTGTTTCCACACCAGGCTCGTTGCTGGTTCATAACAACCACAAGCTGGGTATGGCATTAATAAGGAACTAGGCTTGGTGCCTAATGAAATGCAAGAGCAGCACGAGTGATCCCAGCCCTGGCTGGGTGTGTGTGTGTGTGTCAGGTGAAAGCAAACCCCGTGGCACTCCACAGCTTTGGGTCTCTCTGCTCTGCTCAGGAAAAGAAAATTGGTTTATTCCTTTATTTTTTGGGGCAGTTCTCTGGGAAGCTGTTGCAGACGCCGTGGAGGAGGAGCTGCCACCGAGCCAGCTCTGCCTTCTGCAGTTATTGGCAAGCAAAGCAAACATTTCATTTCCCTGTAATTAGCTGCAGTTTAGGGAGGGCAGGTTAATTTGGACTCCACGCCCTGTCTGTGCAAGAAACCCCAGTGCTGGATTTGATTCTTTCAGGCTCTGGGCAAATGGGTTGAAAAGGATTTTTCAGAAGGGAAAGCTGGAGGAGTGAATCACAACAAACGTGTTCTACCCCTCTTCCTTCCCTTCTTCCAAATAGCAAAAGCTCAGGATGCAAAGATGGTGTGAAAATGTATTTATGAGATGGTGTGAAAATATAATTATTATATTAAATTGGATATTTTGGGGCTTTTCTAGTATGGCCAAACCACATATTTCAGCTTTTCTTGCTACAGGAAGCTTGAGCTCTCTAGGCCTGGGAATATTTGTCTATGGCCTACTTCAAAATAAATAAATGAGTGAGAAAATTGGGTCATAACTTCTGAAATCACAAGCTTGACCTTTCTCCTGTACCTGGTCACTTGCACTAAATGGGTCATGCAGTCAAAGCTTGGAAAGGAACAAATCTTGAATGTTTCTTTCCTGCTGTGTAAATTTTGTGTAAATTTTTGTGATAATAACATTTTCTAGAAGTCTTTCTAGAAAAACACCTTGGCCTCTTTCAGCATTTGCAGTGTTTAATTTTTTTTCCATTTCGAAGCTGTCAAATTTTTCTCTCCCAGAGGTGGAAACAGAGATTCAGGAATTTGTAAACAGTCACGTTGGGAAACCGTAGGAAATCACCTGGGGTTTGGCAGCCTCCATTCCCCACCAGTTTCTGAGAGGGTTTTGTGCTTGCTCTGAGTGGCCAAACCTTCCCCCTATTACTCCAGTCTTGCTTTTAGGCCGAATCTAAAGGCAGCATTAAGGAAACACGAGCAGCCTGGTTTATTTATGTTCCCTCCAGTGCCCCCTCCCCAGTTTTCATTAATTTGGCTGCTTGCAGCCCCTTGTAGGGATATTCAACAATAAATGGCCTTGTGTGACAGCTTCAGGGCCTGCAGAGGGAAAGCTGCTGCTGCTTCTGAGCCTTGGAAATCAGTCAGGAGTGGCAGAACAGCTCTGGCTGCTGGAAATGTCCCTGTGCCCTCCCCTTTGCAGAGTTTCTTGGGGACTCAGAGTTCTTGCAGGGTGCTGGCCCGAGCAGCAGAGCAGCACAAAGGGCACATTGAGATGGCTGCTGGGGAAGCCCTCCTTCCCTGCCTGCCCAGTAAATGCAGCTCTTTCTCCATGAAAAGCCCTGACATCAGCTCTTGGAAAAATCCAAGTGCTTGTGTCATGGAAAATAGCTGAGGCACTTGCTTGGGCTGGGAGTGAATGGCTGAGCTGTGGATGGAACTTCTCTGGAGATGCTTTTCTTCCTTTTCTGAGGGACTGAAACCCTTCCCACCTCAGGGCTTTACAGGGAAGGATACTGAGCAAAGAGCTGCAGCTGCCTGCAGTAAACCCAGGGTTGCCTCCTTATCATTTTTACAGGCCATAGGATGATGATGCATTCCTGTGTCATCAGGAAATTCCTTGTGTGGAGGCAAATCTCCGAATTCTTGCTGTTCGTTTTATGGAAAAGATTTATCTTTGCATTCTGTTTTTCTTCCATAATTTTAAGCTGGTTTCTTTTTCCTCTTTTCTTGCTCCCTTCTCATGCTGCCACCTTCTCTTCACCCCTCCTGATGAATCCCTCAACCACAAGAATGAGAGAGGAATCTGTATATAGAGATTTAATTTTTTAGAGCTCCAAGAGGAAGCTGTGAAGGCAAAGGCACCAGTGAAATTCTCCTTCCCTGCAGAAATACCTCCCTCTTGGAGCCCTGACCCTCCCCATCCTACAGATGGGACTTGCCAGCCTTCCAGACTTTGTTTTTTTTATCAAATTCATCTTAACCCAGTGTTTTGCTCAGCACGTTGGTTGCCATGGCACCAGTCCCTTGCATTGATCCATCCCCTGATCCATCAGGAAATATGCTGATGGGCTCTGTTGGCTACTCTGCATTTTCTCTCCTGAAAGGAAAATGGAATGGCATATTCTGGTTATGGCTGGAGACATTAGTGGCCTGAAAAATGATAGAATATTGAGTGGGAGGCATTTGCTGATGTTTTATTGAGGCAAATGCAGCACTGGGGGTGTTCAGGGGGGTTTGGCACACAAGGTGTTGGCTCTGTGGGCTCTCCAATCACTTCCCTAAATTTCCCATGTTCTTTTCTGAAGGCTGCACTCCTGCCCATGAGCTGTCAGCAGTGCAAGGTCAATAATGCCAGGGAGGATTCCTCCATGAGTCACGGTGTCAGCTGCGCTGCCTCGGACTCCCACAAAAATAACACAGAGCTCGCAGTGCCTCCCTCGCTCTGCCTCCTGCAGGTCCCAAAATCCATCCCTGGGCTCTGCCTCCTTGCAGGTCCCAAAATCCATCCCTGGGCTCTGCCTCTTGGAGGTCCCAAAAATCCATCCCTGGGCTCTGCCTCCCTCCCTCTGCCTCCTTGCAGGTCCCAAAATCCATCCCTGGGCTCTGCCTCCTTGCAGGTCCCAAAAATCCATCCCTGGGCTCTGCCTCCTTGCAGG
Source organism: Agelaius tricolor (assembly GCF_023055355.1). Classification (NCBI taxonomy): domain Eukaryota; kingdom Metazoa; phylum Chordata; class Aves; order Passeriformes; family Icteridae; genus Agelaius; species Agelaius tricolor. The sequence continues at coordinate 6,239,571 of NW_027269289.1, read as the reverse complement.
TCCCAAAAATCCATCCCTGGGCTCTGCCTCCTTGCAGGTCCCAAAAATCCATCCCTGGGCTCTGCCTCCCTCGCTCTGCCTCCCTGCAGGTCCCAAAATCCATCCCTGGGCTCTGCCTCCTTGCAGGTCCCAAAAATCCATCCCTGGGCTCTGCCTCCCTCCCTCTGCCTCCTTGCAGGTCCCAAAATTCCATCCCTGGGCTCTGCCTCCCTCCCTCTGCCTCCTTGTAGATCCCAAAATTCCATTCCTGGGCTCTGCCTCCCTTGCTCTGCCTCCTTGCAGGTCCCAAAATTCCATCCCTGGGCTCTGACAGCTCCCAGGAGTCCCATTTGGATCCCTGTTTTCCTGTCCAGTCTGTTGCCATCAGTATGCAGTGGGTTTGGGTTTCTTTCTTTTTTTTTTTTTAATTTATGGAAAAAGCTCAGTGTTTCCTTGAGCTCCTGTGCTTTGATCTGTGGCACAGATGACCCAGCAGAAAGCTGCTGTTCCTGCTGAGGAGAGTGGAGGGGATGTGTTGGGTCAGGGCTGTCCCAGGCCTTTTCCTTGGGACACAAAAATGCCTCCAGTTCCTGTTGGTGCTGCATTCTCCCCTGAAACCTTTCTCAGGGCCTTTAAAATCCTGCTCTGGTGGATCTGTGCCTCTGCAGCCCTGGAAATAGATTCCCTTCCTTGGTTTTCTTTCCCTTCCTTCCTTTTCTTTCATTCTGTCTCTTCCAAGATGAAATTCTGGGAGATATTTTCAAAACAGCATTTATGTCAATGCTTACTGTGTTTTCAGAGCATTTAAAACCTCCTAGATTTAGACAAAAAAAATGCATCATTTCTCAGAGTGCTGTCAGTGAGGTGCAATCAGGGTGTTGAAAATGAAGTTTAATGGATATTAAAGGAGCTGGATGCACTAGGAATGGTCCTGGAATTGTTCAGTGATTATTTTACCTGTCCCTCAGGAACAGGCTTTGGTTTTTCCCGGATCTGTTTGGGGATGTGTGACCAAGAGGAGAGAACAATCCTGCTCAGCATTCCCAAAATGCTGCACACCCATCCCTGGGGGTGTCCCAGGCCAGGCTGCACAGAGCTGAGAGCAGCCTGGGGAGGGGAAGGTGTCCCTGCCATGGCAGGATCAGCTCTGGGGTCCTTCCAACCCAAACCATTCTGGAGTTCTGAGTGAGTTAAAATCATTTTTCACCAAGTTCCATGGAGCTGATGGTGGCCAAAGGCTTCTCATTGACTCATGAGTTGGTGGAAACGTCCTGAATTAGGATGAGACTTTATAAATCCAGCATTTTGGGGTTTTATTGCGGGGACTTTGAGATAACCTTTGGTTTTCCTTTCCTCCTTCTAAATATATCCCTAAAAAAGACTAGTGATCAGGCCTGGACTGTTTCTCCTCCTGAATTTGGCATGATCAGTTGTGTTGGCTGCTTTTCTTTGAAATTTATAATTCATTCAGAGAGGTTTTCTGCAACAAGCAACATCTTATTTAAATGAATCTAATAAAGCACTGAAGCAGCTTCTATTGCAACTGTTCATCTCCTAATTAAAGATTAGTTCTGTCAAGCAAGCACTTTTTGGCTGTTCTCTTCTGCATGGGTTTCACAACATTTCTTACTCATCTGGGCACAACTTGGAGTAATTTCTCCTTGCAAACACACACAGGCTTCATTTCAGGCATCTGAGCAGTCCTGGAACTAAAGTTAGGCACATGAATAAATATTTCCAAGGTTGAGGCCCTTGTCTGAATCTAAATATTTTTCTCTTTGATCAGCTTTGGAGATAGCAGATACTTGAATTCTGGTAATATTTTAGTAGGGGAGGGAAGAAAAAATAAAAAAAAAAACAAAACAAAAAAACCCCAACATGGTTATCTGGATGCTGTGCTATTTATGGTCAGCTGTATTTTCATCCTCCCAGGCTAGAATGGAATGCTTTGTACTGCTGGAAGCTGGGAATCCTCCCTGCTCTCCTCTTTTCTGACACATTAAGTCTTCAAATCACCTTTTCCTGCTTGGCTTCAAGGTGGTTATTGGGCATTGGTGGTGCCTGTGTGTGAGCTAACCTGAAATTCAATGTTTAATCCACGCTGTTGCTGCTTGTGGATGTATTTTCCTCCCTTAAATAGATTTTCCTAATGCAGCATGACTAAGAAGACACACTTTTAGTCATTTGATGCATTTAAATGACTCAAATTATTCGGGCCCAGCATTTTAAAAACAAAATCTGCCTTGGCTTTTAATTGGTGCTGGTGTTTGGGAGAGTGGAACAACTCGTTTGAAAATGTGCTGATGTTCATCAGTTATCAGACAAAATGTCTACAGGGTTTTTATCGTGGAGCCTAAACTTGCCAGCTCCGTTTGGAATTAAGGCTCCAGCTGTTCACCACACCCTGCTCTGCCTTCTTGCTGCTGTTTACAGTAGGAGGTGAAATGTATTTGAATTTGAATGATGTTGTGCTGGGTGCTGTAGCACGGTGAGGGGATTTTCAGGGCTGCTTTCAGATTTAATATCATTTCCAAGTGAAGATCAGTTGCAGTGAAACACAGATAAACCTCCCAGGAGCTCCTCTGTGATTTTTGCTTGGGTTTTATCCATTTTGACTCTGCTTCCTGCTGTGGTGGCACAGGGTTTGGGAAATGAGGGATGGCTTCCAGGTGGTGTTCAGGCAGGGAAATGGGAGAAGGGAGGAGGGTGGTACTGAATGCTCCCAGCCAGGATCAGTGTTGGAGCTCAGCTGAGTCTTCTGCCTAAAACTTGTGTGATTTCATAACTCAGTGCCCAGAAATGATTTCAGATGCAGGAAGGGAGGTGCTTTGGGGGCTGGAGAGCTTCACCTTCAACCTGGGTGGACAAAGCCCATCCTTTTCCTACTCCATTGATGTCAGGGAGTACCTGTGAAGGAAAGGAGAGGCAGGAGAGGGTGGGGGGCAGTGGCTGTGCAGCGCCCAGAGGCTGTGCTGGGATCATCTGCTGCCTCCATCCCTGCTCCCACAGTGTCCCTGTGTCCATCCCTGCTCCCACAGTGTCCCTGCCTCCATCCATCCCTGCTCCCACAGTGTCCCCGTGTCCATCCCTGCTCCCACAGTGTCCCCGTGTCCATCCCTGCTCCCACAGTGTCCCCGTGTCCATCCCTGCTCCCTCAGTGTCCCTGTGTCCATCCCTGCTCCCACAGTGTCCCTGCCTCCTTCCCTGCTCCCACAGTGTCCCCGTGTCCATCCCTGCTCCCACAGTGTCCCCGTGTCCATCCCTGCTCCCACAGTGTCCCCGTGTCCATCCCTGCTCCCACAGTGTCCCTGTGTCCATCCCTGCTCCCACAGTGTCCCTGTGTCCATCCCTGCTCCCACAGTGTCCCCGTGTCCATCCCTGCTCCCACAGTGTCCCTGTGTCCATCCCTGCTCCCACAGTGTCCCTGCCTCCATCCCTGCTCCCTCAGTGTCCCCGTGTCCATCCTTGCTCCCACAGTGTCCCTGTGTCCATCCCTGCTCCCACAGTGTCCCTGTGTCCTTCCCTGCTCCCCAGCCTGTCCCTGTGTCTATCTCTAATCCCACAGTGTTCCTCCCTCCATCTCTGCTCCCCAACTTGTCCCTGCCTCCTTCTTTACTCCCCAGCCTGTCCCTGTGTCCATCCCTGATCCCCAACCTCTCCATGCCTCCATCCCTGCTTGCCTGGGACAAGAAGGAACCTCAGAAAGCTGAGCCAAGGGGCTCCAGCACTGCCTGGAATGGGGTCTCAGCCCCGGAATGGGGTCTCAGCCCTGGAATGGGGTCCCAGCCCTGGGATTGGGTCCCAGCCCAGGAATGGGGTCCCATCCCTGGAATGGGTCCCTTCTCAGGCAGGAGGATTCCCCAGGGCCAGCTGGACCCTGGCCCCCTGTGCCATCCAGCTGTGAGCACAGCTGTGGGTTGGGAACGGGGATTTTGGCTCCCACCCCACAGGAACTGGACATTCCCCGGTAACGTCAAAGCGCTGAGAAAGATTCCGGTGTTTTCAGCGCTGCTTTGTTTACAAAAACTTTAAAGTTCCTTCCTAAATAATTAATCACCAGCCTAGTATAAAGAGCAGAAAGGTTTTGCACAACTTTTGGACCTGGAAAATAGGACATTAGTGTTTCACAGATAATCAAGAGCTCTGAACCAGGCCAGAGGTCCAGCAGTGAACTCACTTTGAGTTATCCACAAACTCTGCCTGATGCTGCAGCACTTCTGGGTGCTGATAAGAACCTCTGGAGGATAAAGTTTGCCACTAAAATGCTTCATTAAAATACTTACCAGTGGTGTTTTATGCAGCTCAGAAGTTCAAATGCATCAGATAAAAAAATGGGTGTAATTCATCCTAAACATCTCTTTCTGTCTTTCCCTGGATTCCTTTTTTTTCCCCCCTCTTTTCTGCTTTTCAGTGAAACACTTGATTGCTGCTGCATCTGCTGGCTGCTCAGGGTTCAGGCAGGGTTGGATTGGCCTGAGATGACTTTTGTTTGCTTTCCTTTGGGCTCCCAGCTGCCTGTCCTGTACCAAGCCCTCCTTCCCTGCCTGCAGTTGGTCACTGGGGGATGGGATGCTGCAGAGATGTGGCTTTGCAGGTAGAGCACCACGAGGAGAGGATGGTTCTGATTTGAATCAGAGTGGATTTCCCAGGCTTTTAAGATTAAAATAAATCTTTTGGGGGCAGGAGGAAGGAGGATTACCACTTCTTGCTTTCAATTAATTAACTTTTTGCTGTTTATGCAATCACAGGCCCTATCTACCCCCTTAATTTGGAAGCTGCTGTTGTAGTTCAGCTGAATTCAATGCTGTTATCTGAAAGATGGCAAGTGTCTTGCTGTGGATAATTATTTTCAGGAACAGGCAGACAGCATTTTAATTTCCCTTGCCTAATGTGTCATCAGATGCTCGTTCTGGAGTTCCATATTAGTGCATGTTTGCACAGGGGCTTGGCATGTGGGAGCTGGCCAGTTTTGGGTGTATCCACATTTGATGGCACAGCTCTTGCTCCCAGAGAGGGCTCAGCCTGGCTCTGTGCAGCCACTCGGGGTTTTCAGGTAATGGGGAGGGAGCTCCTGGAGCTTTAGGGCTGGGCTTTTCCTGCCTGGGCCGCTCCAGGTGGAATTACAGAGGGGAGGAGGTGACAGGAGGAGCATTTGGGGCAGTTTTGTGCTGCCAGTCAGGGAATCTTGCTTGGAATGGTCTGGAAAACGCTGGGAGAATGGTTTGGTTGTGGGATGGGGCTGGGGCTGTGTCTCAGCTCAGGATCACAGAAATGCCAATTCCAGGGCTGGGGACTCCAGACCCTCCCAGTGTCCAACAACCCTTTCCAGGGAGAAATTCCTGCTCTGCCCAGCCCGAGGCTGGTCCCTCTTATCCTTCACCCATTTGGGAGAAGATTCCAAACCCCTTTTGGCTCCAACCTCCTTTCACCTGAGCCTGGCTCTGGAGCTGTTCACAGAAATCCACACAAATTCACAGAAATTCATAGAAATTCATAGAAATTCACAGAATTCACAGAAATTCACAGAAATTCACAGAATTCACAGAAATTCCCAGAATGACCAGGTTGGATGAGACCTCAAAGACCATCGAGTCCAACCCAGCCCCAACCCCTCAACTCAACCCTGGCACCCAGTGCCACATCCAGGCTTTGTTAAACACACCCAGGGATGGGGACTCCACCACCTCCCTGGGCAGAACATTCCAGAACTTTATCACCCTTTCTGTAATAAAACTTTTTCCTGATATCCAACCTGTATTTCCCTTGGTGCAGCTTGAGGCTGTGTCCTCAATTAAAAATACAAATATACTTGGTTCTCCCTTCAGCTTTGGATTTGTTGCTTTTGTTATCTGTGTGTATAATACTACCTGGAATAGGTAATTTAATTTCAATTTTATTGCACTTGCCTCAAAGTTCATGGAGTTCCATGAAAATAGAGATGGTTTTTTGTGAAGGTATCACAGAAGCGTAAAATAACTCTTTGTATTTAAGCACTAATGCTGATATCAAACCTAATATTGAAAAATAAAAGTTCATTAAACTTCTTTTTTTTTTCTTTCTTTTCAGGTTTCCTCTCAAAAAACCTTCGAGGTGAGTTCCTGAAATTTGCTTTTTTGTCTGTATTGTAAATTATGCTGCAGCATTTTTGCAGGGGGAATGTTTTTAAAAGTTTTTAAAATATAGATATATATATATAAACACAGCTTGTAGTGCCCATTACAGATGTGAGGAAATCAATATCCAGATAGGGATGAGGTGCCAAAAATAGATTTATTGGTGGTGTCCTTGGCATGGGGTGAGCATTTGCATTCTGTGACGTGGCTGGGGGCTCATCTTACCTGAGCTTTGAGGTGGTCAGGGAGGGAAAGGGAGACAGGGTACAGGTGCTTCCCTTCTGGGGAGATCCTAAATCTTTAATTTTGGCATGCTGAAATATTTAAAGTTTGCTGGGAGATTTAACATTTCAGGAGGGTTTTTTTTCCATTAAATTTATTTGGCTTTTAAGATAAAACATGGGCTGATGTTGAGTGCTAAAGAGAATGCACTTGTTATCAGTTCTGGAGGTTACCAGGACTGTTCCTGGAGCCTTGGATCCCCTCCCAGAGATTCCAGGGGAGATCATTTTCCCCTCTGAATTCAGCCTGGGAATAAATATTTTAAAGGCAACTCGATGCCTACGCTTTAATGTGAATTTCTGGCGAGCAGGCAGAGCTGGCTGAGCTTTGTGTGAGCGCTCAGGCGGCTCCTGTGGGCTCTGGTGTGAGGATATTTTGCTTTTCTGTGCCCCAGACACGGCAGCATTCTGAGCAGAGAGTCTCCAGCTGACAAGAAGCAGAAGGTTGAACGCTGCAGCAGCACCCACGACTTCGATCCCACAGGTAAAATCCCAAAATTCAAGGGAAAAAAAAACCAACCCAAACAAAGCGCTGGGAAGTCGATTAAAAACGATTTTAATGTGGTTTTCGGAGCTGTGTTGTTCTGCAAAGGCAGTGTGGGCATTGAAATGAATGTGGGCTTGATTTTAAACACCCTCATCACCAACCTGGATTAGTGTATCAGTAAATAATTACAACAGCTTCCACTTTCAGCAGAGTCAGGAGGCGAGGGCTGTAATTAGCTGTGAGGAGTTCTGTAGTGAAATCTGAAATTGGAGATGGGGTTGGCCCAGCCAGAGCTGGGTTTCTCTGCTGGGGTTTTAATTTGGGGGGGTTTGTTTTGTTCCTGAGTCGATTTTGATCCCTCTTTACCCCTTGCAAAGTGAATTTGTGCTTCCCAAGGTGAAGCATTTGAAGATGAACTCCTCATTTTAAAGGATTTGCTGTCCTATGATTTAGCCTGCTTTGATTTTAGTTAAATGAGGGCGATGAGGGTGCACACAGGATTTTTGTTCTCTCTGGAGCACTCCCCCAGTGCCTGCTCATGAAATTCCTGCCTCAGCCTCCTGGCCCCATGCAAGGTGCATTTTTCCTGTCTGTGCATTCAGGCTTTTCCCTGGGGCTTGGGGAGCACAAGGATGTGGAGATGTAGGATGTGGGGATTTTTGTGCAGAGGGCTGATGTTTATAAACCACCCTGCTGATGGTTTCTGCCACTGGCTGCATGAGTCATTCTAGTGTGCACAAAATAAATGAAAATGGGCTTTAAATGCCCATTTAATGGGGAAAAAACTGGTTTAGAGCTTGTCTTCTTTTCCTTTGTCCTTTGGGACAGGTAATGTAAAATTATTTCAGGTTGGGGGAGCTCCCAGGCTGTGAACTCATTTTGTGGAAGGAATTTAATTTCTCCAGAAACGAACTTGAGGAATGCTGTAATCTTAATTTGCAGGGAGTCACTCCAGAGTTGAGAGCTGTTACCTGACCCCGTGCTTTGATAGGGGAGCTCTGCAGTGCAGCCTGCAGAAAACCCTTGTCTTTTATTTACGGGGTGAATTGAGGATGCTGAGCTGCTGTGCCTGTGCTGGGTGTTGACTCTGGGGAGGAGCACTGCCTTGTGCTTGGACTGGTTTTTATCTGTTTTACTGCAGAGAGCTCCTGTGGTCGTGTCCTAGCTCCTGTAACAGATTCTGTGTGCTGTTACCTGTGTCTCCCTGTATTATTCACCCTTATTCCAAATGTTCCACCTGTGTTTTGTTCACATCTTATTTGTGTTTTGCACGATTTAACCCGATAAATCCGAGTCTGTGTTGGTTTTTTTTTTCATGATTTTTTTTTTCCTCATGTTTGGTCTCCATATTTTCTATATCTCTCTCTCCTTTTCTCCTGCTCTCGTGCAGATAGCTCCTCCAAGAAGACAAAGTCTAGTTCTGAGGAGAGTAGATCCGAGACGTATGGTAAGCCAAAGCTGCAGCCTCCCCCTGGGCAGCTCCTGCTTCTCCTGTCTGTGAATCCCAGGCTTTTCCCTTCCCCTGATCTGCATGGTTGGCTCTGCAGCAGGGACTGCCCTTCCATCCTGCTTCAGTTCTCAGCTTGTAGCGTGCTAGTGGCTGGAAAATTATTATTTATTTCATTAGGCACCTGTGGAGGTGTCACTGCTCCTTCTGCCAGGTGAGCAGGGCCACCAGCCCGGGGTGGCTGTGCTGCCCTCAGGCTCCAGGGCAGAAGCAGGGACAGGGTTTTTGAGCTGGTTTTTGAGCTGGTTTTTGAGCTAGTTTTGACCCATTTAGGCATTCAGCTCCTAAGCCAGGCAGGGTTTTCCTCAGCTTGAAAAGGAACAGCCAGAGCTGCCCTTCCATCCTGCTTCAGTTCTCAGCTCGTAGTGTGCTAATGGCTGGAAAATTATTATTTATTCAGTTTGGAACATGTGGAGGTGTCACTGCTGAGCCCCAGTGTCCACCTGAGCTGCTCCTTCTGCCAGGCGAGCAGGGCCACCAGGCCATGGTGGCTGTGCTGCCCTCAGGCCCTGGGGAGAAGCAGGGACAGGGTTTGGAGCTGGTTTTGAGCTGGTTTTGAGCTGGCTTTGACCCATTTAGGCATTCAGTTCCTAACCCAGGCAGGGTTTTCCTGGGGGTTTGAGCAGCAGGGACAGGGTTTGGAGCTGTCTTTGAGGTGTTTGACTCCAGCATCCAGCAGGGATTTCCTCAGCCTGGAAAGGCTCTGCAGCCCAGGAACAGCCAGAGCTGCCCTTCCATCCTGCTTCAGCTCTCAGCTTGTGGCTGGAAAATGTTAAATCTGGCACCTGTGGAGGTGTCACTGCTGGGCTGTGACCATCTGAGCTGTTCCTTCTGCCAGGGGCTGAAGGCCAGGCCCTGAACCAGGCCATGGTGGCTGTGCTGCCCTCAGGCCCTGGGGAGAAGCAGGGACAGGGTTTGGAGCTGTCTTCAAGGGGTTTGACCCACTCAGGCACTCACTCCTAACCCAGGCAGGGATTTTCTCAGCCTGGAAATGCTCTGCAGCCCAGGAACAGCCAGAGCTGCCCTTCCATCCTGCTTCAGTTCCCAGCTTGTAACTGGAAAATGTTAAATCTGGCACCTGTGGAGGTGTCAGTGGGTGCTCCTGGCCGTGAGGGCACTGCTCCCAAAGTGGTTTGTGCTTGTAGGAAAGTCTGTGCCATATTCTCAGGCATTGTTTGTAGGGGTTCTCTGTCGGTTCCTTTTGACAGAAATGGAAAAAATGTGTCTGTGAATAATTTAAATAAGTGGAAGGATGTGAACTTTTCTATTCTCTGTCCCAGAGTGAGGGAGTGACCGTGCACTCCTGGGCAGTAAAATGATATTCCCATCCCCAGGTTTTTGATGGGAATATCCCCACCCATCCTGGTGCTGTCCCTACACCACGAGGGGCCCCTGTGCTCCCTCAGCTTTGCCCGCTCTGTCAGTCTGGGGGCTGTGACATTCCCCTGCTCTAGGGACTTATTCCACTTCCAGTCCTGGAGATACTTGCATTCAGACCTTAGAATATAGAAGGCAGTAAGGATTTACAAGTTGTTTTTTGGATCCTATCAGCATCTTTGGCCCCTTGGACTTGGGCTGAATCTGGCTGCAGTTTTTATTTCCAATACTTATTTCCATGACTCCAGCCATGGGTTGCCTTTCTTTTCCTTGACTGTTTTTTTTAATTTTATTTAATTCATGTTTAAAGCAGTCTGTGACACTTTCTGATTTTAATCTGTTCAGCAAATTGCTTCTGCTAAAGCTGCTGTGGGATTTTGGATGCAGTGACTCTTCCAGAATCATCAGCTTTATCATTCCACTGCAGTAAAACTGCCAGGTGTTCATGGCCATGCTCCAACTCCTTAACCCACCTCTGGAATACAAAGTGATGCTGTCAGAGCAAGAAACACTAAAAAAATAACCAAACAACACCAAGCCTGAGGAGTTTAAACCAACACAGGCATGTTAGGAAAAGCTGCTGCAGTTGGGGAGGTGTGTCCTGTTCTTTCTGTGGGATCTTTTAGTTTCCCCTGGAATTTTGAATCACACACTTATTTTAAAAAAAAAAAAAGCAGCAAAGTAATATGATAGTCACGTTCCTGAGGGTGTGAGAGTGTTCCTTCAGGAGCTGTAAACACCTCTGGAGGGTGCCTTGATGGAAACCTGTCTCGAGGAGAGCTGGCTTGCTGCAGCTTGTCATTGCTGCTGCCACCCTCCCAGGGAGCAGCAGGGATTTGGGGCTGATTCTGGGGCTTTGGAGCCAGCTCAGCCAGGAGAACCAGAGCCCTGTGCTCGTTTTTGCCTGGTGCTGCTTCCCCACAAACTGCTGGGAGTGCTGTGGGTTAGTGACAGGAAACATTTGCTGGGACAGCTCTGTGTTTGTCCCTCTGCCCCAGCCTGGCAGTGCCAGAACCAAACAGAACTTCCTCAAGGGAGCTCTGACTGCCCAGAAACAAACAGAACTTCCTGATGGGAACTTTGACTTTCCAGATACAAACAGAACTTCCTCAAGGGAGCTCTGACTGCCCAGAAACAAACAGAACTTCCTCATGTGAGCTTTGACTGCCCAGATACAAACAGAACTTCCTAATGGGAGTTTTGACTTTCCAGATACAAACAGAACTTCCTAATGGGAACTCTTGACTTCCCCAAAACAAACAGAACTTCCTAACGGGAGCTTTGACTGCCCAGAAGCAAACAGAGCTTCCTAATGTGAGTTTTGACTTCCTAGAGCCAAGCAGACCTTCCTCATGTGAGTTTTGACTTCCCAGAACCAAGCAGACCTTCCTCATGTGAGTTTTGACTTCCCAGAACCAAACAGACCTTCCTCATGTGAGTTTTGACTTCCCAGAAAAAACCAGACCTTCCTAATGGGAGCTCTGACGTCCCCCAGGCTTCCTGCAGGTGCTGTCCCCGTGCCCAGGATCCCTGGGAGCAGCTCCCACTCATCCTTCCCTTCCCTGCCCTGCCTTTGGTCTGCTTTTCCCAGGTTTCTCTGGAATGTGTGCAGAGCTCTGCTGTTTGCTTTGGAAGGCACCAAACTATTCCAAGCCCTCCAAGTAGAAATACTGTACTGATATTTTCCTCTCTGCTGACTGGATGGGGGCTGGCCAGTGCCAAGGGAGTAATGGGGAGGGCTGGAGTGACAGCAGGAAGAGAGGAGTGGCTTTGGTGGCTGTTTGTTCTCACCTCTTGAAATTTTTAATTCAGGAGCCAGAGTTTCCTGAAGTGTGTGAAGGCTTGGAGGGGCAGAGTGGTCATGGAGGGAATTGTTCTAATGTAAAGAAATTAATTTGTAGTGACATAAAGCTCTCAGCTCTCTCTTTCATTCATAAACCCAATCTCCTCACCCTTGTATATTCAACAAAATTCAGGTTATCAGGAGAGAGAATGAGTGTAGTTTGTTATGCTGTAATTTGCTAATTAGTGCCATGACCTCCCATGTTATTTAATATCTTTTTCTCAAAGTAACATTTTCATCTCTTAAATGAACTTCAAACTGAAATTACCTTTCAGGGTGGTAGGTGAGGCATCAGCTTCTCTTTCCTTTTCCTCACAACTTGGTTGCTCTCCAAAAATAGTTTCCTTTATATTTAGCAATCATCAATTTCTGGCCTGAATATTAGCCTGGACTTGACACAAACTCTTCCACATATTTTCTCCAACTTTGTGATAAATTTTTGGTTTTTGTTTGAAACCCCAGATTTGAGATGTTTTGAAATTGAAACTTACTCTCCATGGGGTTTTTTTGCAGTCCTTACCAGCTCTGTGTCTTTATGTTGTGACCACCATTTTTCCAGAGAAGTTTATCTCTATAAAAGTTCTGTTTGTCCTTGTGGAGCAGCATTTCTGACAATATTTTATGGACAAAAAGCTTCCCAAATGAAGTTAAGCATTTAGCCTCTCTCAGAACCCCAAGGGGTTTGGGTTTTTGTTTATGGAATGATTCATTTCAAATCCCTCTATTAAACTGCATTTTCCTATGGTGGCCTCATGCCCCCAGGGGAGGCTTTGGTTCCCAAATCTCAGCTCCTCGGCTTAGACTGGACTTGGGAGATGGAATTCACATCCCAGGGAGTCCCAGGCTGGTTTGGGGTGGGAGAATCCTTAAAAATTATTTTTGTCCCAATCATTCCATGGTTGGGAACAGTGTAAGACTCCCAGGCTGTTTTGGGGTGGGAAAATCCTTAAAATTGACTTTTGTTCCAACCATTCCATGATTGGAACAGTGTAGGAATCCCAGGCTGGTTTGAGGTGGAAAAATCCTTAAAAATTATTTTTGTTCCAGTCATTCCATGGTTGGGAACAGTGTAGGAATCCCAGGCTGGTTTGAGGTGGAAAAATCCTTAAAAATTATTTTTGTTCCAATCATTCCATGGTTGGGAACAGTGTAGGAATCCCAGGCTGGTTTGGGGTGGGAGAATCCTTAAAAATTATTTTTGTTCCAATCATTCCATGGTTGGGAACAGTGTAAGAATCCCAGGCTGGTTTGGGGTGGGAGAATCCTTAAAAATGACTTTTGTTCCAACCTGTGGAGGTGTTGCTGCTGGGCTGTGACCATCTGATCTGTGACCATCTGACCATCCAATCCAATTCCATGATTGGAACAGTGTAGGAATCCCAGGCTGGTTTGAGGTAGAAAAATCCTTAAAAATGACTTTTGTTCCAATCATTCCGTGGTTGGGAACAGTGTAAGAATCCCAGGCTGGTTTGGGGTGGGAGAATCCTTAAAAATCGTTTTGTTCCATGGGCAGGGGCAGCTTCCACTGGCCCAGGTTGCCCCCAGCCTGGTCCATCCTGGTCTCTCCATCCTCCCAGTCAGGTTTTTAGAGTGAAGCCCTGCTCTGTTTGTTGCTAAAGAAATTCCTGTATCGTTCAATAACTTCCAAATAGGATGCAGGGAAGAGAAAAAGAAATCTGAGCCTCCCAGAGAAGCTGTTGGGCAGCCCAGATGTGTCTGGCCGGGCTGTTTGGGACAATTATTTTGGCCCTGGGGTGTCAGTGACCTTGAGAAGTGCAGGCTTTGTCCTTCCACCATCCCAAGGAGCTCTTGGAGAAGGGAGAGGGACGAGTGCCACCTATTGAAGCTCCTCTCAGCTTTCCTTGCAGCTTTTCTCTCTGCTTTCACTTTTAATTTTAACCTCTTCAACTCCAGCACGTGTTTGGCTGCTTTGTTGTCCTCCTGGCTTGAGTGAGTTTGGGGGAATTTTCATCTCCATGAGGACAGAAAGCCTTAAAATTGGTTATTTTTCCTCCAGAATTTTAGGAATTCACTCCAGACACAAACAGAGACTGATTTTTAAAGCATAGTTAAGTGATGTCTCTTCACTTCATAACATAAAGATACTGTTAAGGAAAGCAAAAATGGGAATAAGATAATTAATAATTTTATTTTTGAGTACTGTCAATGACGAAATCTGATGACTTTGTAATACTCACTGAGTTTCAGCTGGAAAAAGTGAAATATCATGGGTGGGATATTTCAAAATGAGCAGAGTAAAAGCACTTGAAGGTTGCTTCAGGCAGGGAGTGCTATCAGAGCTGATCAGGTTCTGCAGGTCACTGTGTTATCTCCAGATAACTTCATTAAAATCACTATAAAGTGTGTCTCTGTCAAGTGTGCTATCTCCTCTACCTCATTTCAGCCTTTTATATTGGATTAGGGGAAGGGTTAAGTGTCCCTTATCTGAAGAAAACAAGTACAGGAAAAAGCAATTATGGACTAATTTCAGGTCGAGTTGTCCTAATTCCAGTTGTTCCTCCATTCTGAATTTATGAGGTGGTCTTGGGTGAAATTGAAGCTTGTGAACTGAAAGAGTTTAACTTGAATAAACTTGAATTAAATCCAGTTATCCTCTGCCAGGTCAGTTCTGCCAGGTCAGTTTATGTTGTGTGGGCACTGCTTTGGCATCAGAGGAAGTTCATCAGTAAATCCAAGGATTATTTCTTCTGCAGAGAGAGAAATCCAGAGGCAGGGCAGGCTCAGGGCTCTCCTGTGCCTTTAACCAAGGGCAGTCCCAGAGCTGGGTTTGGTGCCTTGCTCAGGAGCTGTGGGGCTGGCAGGAGCTGCACAGGAGCTGCTCCTCTCCAGCAGCACCAATCCCACACCCCAGCCCCGGGCAGCATTCTTGGGAAGTGAGACTTCAAGAAGCTTTGGTCATACAAAAGCAGGGGAGGTGCAGGAGGGAGAGGCGCCTTCCTCACTGCTCCCCAGGCACAGGGGGTGAAAGGTGGGGGGATTTTCCTTCCCATCCTCTTCCCAGCCCTGCAGAGCAGCTATCCCCTGCTTTCTTGGCAGGAGGGGAATTCCTGGGATGTCATGGTGCTGCACAAGTCCTGGAATATTTTATTTCCACTGCTCCCACACCCATTTTCATCCGTGCCACGCTGGAGGAGGGCAGGACTGGCTGGACAGGCAGTGTTGGCTCTTGGGGCTGCTCATTTCCATGGGAAGTTGCTGCAGAGCAGTGAAAGGTGGTTTGGGAGCAATGACTCCCTGCTCTGTTCCCATTCATGCTTTAAAGCCCATTCCAGAAAAGCCAGTCTGGCTGGGACAGCATCTTCTCAATTCCCCGTGTTCCCTGCACACCAAACAAAACTGCTGCACTTCTGGAGTCTGGTTTGGGACAGCTCTGATTCCTTTGTCAAGGTGCCAGTGTAGGAACTTTGCCTGCTCTGCCTTTAGGAGTGGAAAAGCAAAGCAAGCTGTTAGAAATAAAGGTGATGGAAATCACCCTGGAAAACACAACCAGAGTTTCTGAAGTCACTTTTCAGGGTGAGGGCTTCGTTTTGGGAGGATTTTTGCAGCTGCTCCTAGGAAAGTGCTTGGCAAGGAATATGCCAGGGCTGCTGCTTGCTTGGGCTTTGTCTTTCCATGGTCCAAAAGACATCCCCAGCATTCCACCTGGTCCAAATGCTGCACCTACTAAATGAATTTATCTCTGCATTTGTGTTCACGTTACGCTGAGTATACCAGGAAACAAAACAAGTTGTCTTTGATGTCTCACAGCTGATTAAAGGAGGGGCACATTCAAACTCATCTCCTGGGATTTTGGCCCTGGACTGGTCTTTATTTCAGAAATCCTGCTCGGGACAGTTAAATGTGGCTTGTACTTCTTCACTTCTGCTGTTCTGGCTCTGTGCAACATTTCACCTGGAGCAGAAGGTGCCCCAGGAGGAGATTTTGGCTGAGAATTGCGAGAACTTTTCCTGATTAATAAATCTGTTTTAGCCCAAGCCTTTCATATTACTCTGAGGGATTTCTGCTTCTGTTTTAGAGCAGCCTGTAGAACCTGTGAGGTGTTCCTGAACTATTAATGCAGACAAAAGAAATCCTGCTCGTTGGTGTGGGTACTGCTGCTCTTCTTTAAAAGCTGCTTTTCCCTCAGGTTGTTTCTGATATGCCAGAGCTGTCTGCATCTCTGTTTTGTGTAGCTGGAGCAATAAGCTTGACCTGTCTTGACATCCCTCTCCATTTCTGGACTGCCGCCCTGTTCCTGTCTCTCCTCTGTGCCGTGTTGTCCCCGTTCCTTTGAGTCCTGTGTGATTATCTGGGAGGATAAGGTTCTGGACTGATGCCTGGCTTGTGTCTCTGTGTGTTGCCCTCCCTGTGGTGCCCCTGTGTCCCCAGGCCTGGTGCAGAGGTGTGTGGTGATCCAGCGCGATGAGAACGGCTTCGGGCTGACGGTCAGCGGGGACAACCCCGTCTTCGTGCAGTCTGTCAAGGAAGGTGAGAGCAGCCCCCAAAGCTGCCATGGCCATCCTGGAAATGGCTCTGAGCTGCAGCAGAAAACTCACAGACTCCTGGAAATGGCTGTGAGCTGGAGCAGGAAATTCCCAGGTTCCTGCCCGGTGGGGTGGCTGCAGCTGGGGAAGGGATGTGGCACTCCTGTCACTGTCAAGGAAGGTGAGAGCAGAGCCCCCAAAGCTGCCATGGCCATCCTGGAAATGGCTCTGAGCTGCAGCAGAAAACTCCCAGACTCCTGCTGCAGCTTGGGAAGGGATGTGCAAGGTCAGGGTTGAGCAGTGAATTTATTCCTCTGAATCTTCAGCCACTGACAGAACGAGAGGACACAGCCTAAAGCTGTGCCTGCCAGGGGAAGTTTAGGTTGGACATCAGGGAAAAATTCTTCACTGGAAGAGGGATTGGGCACTGGAATCACCTGCCCAGGGAGGGGATGGAGTCACCATCCTTGGATGTGTTTAAAACAAGCCTGGACGTGGCACTTGTGTCATGGTTTAGGTGGTGAGGAGGTGTCAGGTCACAGGGTGGGCTTGGTGATCTCAGAGGTCGTTTCCAGCCTGGTTTATTCTGGGATCTGGTGGGTTTGGAGCTGACCTCTGGTCATTCTGTGCTGATCTCAAAGGTCTTTTCCAGCCTGGATCATTCTGGGATCTGGTGGGTTTGGAGCATCCCAGGGGAGGAAATGACTCCGTGGGATGTGGTGGGATCATGTCCTGGTGTATCCAGTGCCAGGTGAAAGCAAAACTGCTCTAGACCCAGAGATTTTACTGAGAGAGGAAGCTTGGCTGAGTGCAGGAGTATTTTGCATGTTTTACAGAAGTCATAAAACCATTTTTGCTCTAAATGATTGTACTGAAATGGGAACTGAGTGATTTCTTGCCTCTCCAGATGGAGCAGCCATGCGGGCTGGAGTGCAGACAGGTGATAGAATTATCAAGGTAAGGACTTTGAAATGGGAAGAGAAATGGGTCCTTTGTCTTAAATGAGCTCTTTTTCTGAAAAAAAAAAAAAAAACAACTAAAAAACAACAATGATATGTCTGCTGTGGTGTTTGAATTAGGAATGGTCTAAGCTTCAGTTTTCTGACTCTCCTCCAGATCCTCATTTCAGAATTTTATGGACAAATTCTGTATCCTGCCAGGCTCAAGTATCATAAATACAATAAAACCAGAAATGGCAGGAAAGAGAAGGAAAGCAGAGTTGTTAATAATGATCTGTAAATAAACAGCCTGCCTGAATTGCTGTTTTCTCCCCTAACTGCTCCCACATCCACATCCATGTTCTTTTTTAGTCCCAAGCAAGTAAGAAATCAAGTCAGTGACTTAAAAGACTCTGTAAACTATTGCTGCAAAATGCTACTGCAGCTCCTGACACAGATGGAGCTGGGATTGCAACCAGGCATTGAAATTAATGAATTAAATTAGCTGCCCTGTTGTTTTTCTGCCCAGGCAGAGATGGATTGCCCTTTTTTTTTGTTTGTCTGCCTGCTTGAGTTCTTTCGGTCTGTGCACAGTTTTCTTTTTGCAGAGCTCTGCTCACTGAGATAAACTGTTAGAAGGATAAATAATTTATCTGGTAATGTCTTGAAAGAGGCAGTAATGGAGATGGGGGAGAAGAAAATGCTGCTGTTCTTCTGGAATGTGTGGAATTGCTCGGAAACAGAAGCAAACACTGAATTTTCTCTGCTCCCTGCCAGGTGAATGGGACTCTGGTAACACACTCGAACCATTTGGAGGTGGTCAAGCTGATCAAGTGTAAGTAAAGGCAGAGGGCTCTCCTGTCACCTGTAAAATGTGACACCAGACTTGCAAGGGCCCTGCCAAGGGTGAGGCCAATGCTGAGGGATCAAGGGGTGTGTGAAGCAGACAAGTGAAACTGAAATGGTTCTGACATCCTGAATTTAAGCTGGTACATTCTCCTGTAGCTTCTCCTGGACTTAATGTTTAAATTGCCACCAAGCCTTGCCTGGGTGCTTCATTTCCACCTTAAATTTCCACCACAGCTTAAGTGCAGCACTTGCTGTGCATTTCTGTGTGACACCTCCACAGCACTGCAGGAAATATGAGGAAGGAGGTATTCTCACCTTAAATACCACAACTGGGCAGCACTTGCTGTGCATTTCTGTGTGATGCCTGCATAGCAGTACAAGAAATTCCTTCCTGGTGTTGGATTTTCTTCCATGAGGAAGGAGATATTTTCACTTTTACCACAACTGGGCAGGCACTAAGTGTGATTTTTGTGTGATGCTGCACAGCTCTACAGGAAACACCATCCTGGTGGATTTTCTTCTGAAAATCCATTAATTCACCTGAAATACCACAGCTGGGCAGGAATTACTGTGCACTGCTGTGTGATGCTTGCATAGTACTGCAAGAAATTCCTTCCTGGTGTTGGATTTTCTTCTATGAGGAAGGAGATATTTTCACTTTTACCACAACTGGGCAGGCACTAAGTGTGATTTTTGTGTGATGCTGCACAGCTCTACAGGAAACACCATCCTGGTGGATTTTCTTCTGAAAATCCATTAATTCACCTGAAATACCACAGCTGGGCAGGAATTACTGTGCACTGCTGTGTGATGCCTGCATGGTACTGCAAGAAATTCCTTCCTGGTGTTGGATTTTCTTCTATGAGGAAGGAGATATTGTCACCTCTACCACAATTGGGTAGGCACTAAGTGTGATTTCTGTGTGATGCTGCACAGCTCTACAGGAAACACCTTCCTGGTGGATTTTCTTCTATGAGGAAGGAGGTGCTGATGGTTTATTTTACTTGTGTGAGCTCAAAATTTAACCTGCTGGGCTGGAAACTGGATTGCTTGCTTTACAAGGGCTGATCCTCGTGAAAGTTTTTGGAACACTGGAATTTAAGCAGATTTCTGAAGCAGGCCGTGCTCTCAGGCTCAGGGTGAGGGAAATCAGAGAAGCGTGGCCATGTCCCCGTGTGTGTGTGTGACCTGTGCCTGTCCTTGTGTCCCCACAGCGGGTTCCTATGTAGCTCTCACTGTCCAGGGGCGCCCTCCAGGGTCGCCCCAGATCCCCCTGGCGGATTCTGACGTGGATCTGGCAGCTTTTGGGCATATGTCTCCCATCATGGCATCCCCCCACTCGCCTGGCACGTCAGGGAATGCAGAAAGGATCACCAGCCCCGTGCTCATGGGGGTAAGGTTTGGAGCTCTCTTCCCAAAAGGAAAAATGGGTGGGTTTGGCCTGAATTTATTTATTTTTTTCACTTCAAATTGGCATTGGGACATTTCCCAGTCCAGTGTTGGCAGTCCCCTGTCCTGAGTGGGGACTGAGATCATTGGAGCAGAGGATGATGATGATTTTGACACTGAGCAGGAGCAGGTGGGAATGACTTTTAAATGACTTTTAGCCTTTTTTTCCCTCCACCAAGCAGAATTCTCTTCCCCTGTTCCTAAACTGCTGAGTGCTCCTTGTGTGGTGAAACAAGAATTTGGGAAGGGGATTCCTGTTGTCCTGTCTGTGGGTGTTTATTCACTTAGGAAAATGCAAGTAAAAATTTGCGGTTCTATCTGAGATTTTGCAGTTCTGTCTGAGATCTGAAAATTTGCAAGTAAAAATATGCAGTTTTATCTGAGATAATACAATTATCTGAGAAATACAATTTTTATACTGTTGTAGCTGTTCAAAATTAAGAAATACAATTTTTATACTGTTACAGCTGTTCAAAATTAAGAAAGAATACATAGAATAGGGTTGGAAATTTGAATTGCTTCTCACAGAGGTTTTCAGAGCCTGTTTTTAGGAAGTGGGGGGAAATGTGCATGTCCATTTTCCTTATCTGCCCAACAAACCCAACCTTAATCTCTCTGTGCTTCCTAGGAGGAGAATAACATTGTCCACAACCAGAAGGTGGAGATTCTGAGGAAGATGCTCCAGAAGGAGCAGGAGAGGCTGCAGGTACTGGATTTGTGCAGGCTGGAGAGCACTGGGGAAAGTGATGCAAAGAGGGGTTGTTAATTTTATTTATTATCAGAGTAAACCAGACTTTAATTTATCATCTGTTACTTGTTAATTTAATTATGATTTATTTCTTGTCAGAGTAAAACAGACTTTGTGTAGCAGCTCCTTGGGCGTGCAGGTGTTCATTTAAAAGACACAAACGATTCCTCTGCAGGTCCTGCAGGAGGAGTACGGCCGGACCCCCTCCACCCGCCTGCTCAAGGAGATCCAGGAGGCAAAGAAACACATTCCCCAGCTGCAGGAGCAGCTCTGCAAGGCCACGGGCTGCACTCAGGTAAGCTGGGCTCAGCCTGCTCTGGGCAGTGCTCCCAGGCACCATCCAGGGGGTTCGTGGTGCTCTGGGTGATGCCTCAGGTTTTAGGTTTTATAATTTTCACGTTCTGTGCTGCTTTAGTGTGGGTCTGGGTTCACATCAGGGGATGCTGAGCTCTGGCCACAGAGCAGGGAGACAAAACAATTCCTGCTCCAGCATTTGGACAAATGATCCAAATCTCAGCCCAAGAGCACAAACACCGTGGGCTGGAGAGAGAAAAACAAGGATGGGACTGCAGGGGCTAAAGCTGGAATGGGACAATGAACTGCAAGATGCAAATGGAGCAGAACTGATCCAAGGGAGAGACCCTGTGTGTAGCCATGGTATTTCCTAAAAAATCCATTTCCTTTCGATTTTTTCTCCTGAGAAGCTGAGAGGCCTCAGGAACAAAATGCAACCAATGGTTATCTGCTGCTGTGGAATGCAACAGGTGCATCTGGGATTGGGCTCATGTGGTTGTTTCTGATTAATGGCCAATCACAGCCCAGCTGGCTCAGACTCTCTGTCGGAGCCACAAACCTTTGCTATCATTCTTTCCTTTTCTATTCTTATCCAGCCTTCTGATGAAATCTTTTCTTCTATTCTTTTAGTACAGTTTTAATATAATATATATCATAAAATAATAAATCAGCCTTCTGAAACATGGAGTCAGATCCTTGTCTCTCCCCTCATCCTCAGACCCCTGCAAACACCACCACACCCGGGAGCGCTCGTGCATTTTGGGACCATTTTGGTTCATCTTGGGTTCATTTTGGGGCCATTTTGGTTCATCTTGGGTTCATTTTGGGACCATTTTGGTTCACCTTGGGTGCTGCCCAAGGTGCATCCATGGAGGAGATCCTTTTAACAAATCCCTGCTTTATTCTTTAGCTCTGCCCAGCCTCTGCTCTAGCTCAGCCCTCCCAAGGCATCCTGGGCAAGCTGCAGTTGCTGGGACAGGCAGGCTGCTCCCTCTGCAGCTGGGATTTGAAGTTGGCACTGTCATCTTAATCAGGATGTGGAGTGCATTTTGCACTGGGCTCTCATCTCTGAAAAACCTGCTTTGAAGAACAAGTGCAAGCACTGATGTGTTTATTATCTGTCAGTGCAACTTAAAATACAACCATGAAGTCATTCTTGGAAGCTTTTTAAACAATTTTGTTTTCACTTTTGAAAAAAAAAAAGAATTTAGGCTGTGTCATTTTTCCCTTTTCCCCTGTGTTAAAAGTGCTGAAAATTTGGTGTGGTTGTTTTCTCTTAGAAAAGCACTGCAGCCTTTTCTAGATAAATTAAGGTTTTATGAGTAATGTGAGCTGCCTGGCTTTTGAAGGAGTTGATTTATAAGGATGATCTCTTGAAATATTCTGCTTTCATCTTTGCAGGATGGAGTCCTGTCCTCCAGGTCTGTGTCAGAGTCTCTGCAGATCAGCGAGGGCGAGGCAGAGAGTGGGGACAGTGGCAGCAAACTGGATTTCAGTGGTGACAGCCCCTCCAGACCCAACAGTGACATTGCTGATGTGAGTCTGGGCCAGCTCCAGGGCTTTGCTTCTCTCCCTTTTGCATTTGGGTGTCCTTGGCAGGTGCTGTGTGTGTGTTGTCCTGTGTGTTGAGGCTCCTCAATCCCCACCAAAACCTTTTCTCTATGAAAAGATTTTCATAGGGAAAAAATTTCCCCGTTCTATTGGACTGGTGATGGAGACTGGGAGAGAATAAATTTGGGGTTTTTATCCAGGATTAGATTGTCCTGGCATTAATCCCTGTAACCAAAGATGGATGCCAGCATGTTTCTCTAAACTCATTTGCCAATTAGAGCATCTTTGAAGGGAACATTCCAGCTGCAGCACCGTGACTCAGATCTTGCCCTGAAAGATCCTTCCCTCTACCAAATCAACTCCAGCCCCTGCCTCCAGCCAAGGCTCTTGGTGTGTGCACTCCAGAGTTACCCATCTGTGTGCTCTCCCTTGGTGCCTAATCCTTAATTAAGTCACTCTCTGATTAGTGCAGGGGAATTGAGACTCTCCTGCTTGGATTTGGCCTGAGTTTGTTGATTAACTTAAGGCTGTGGGAGATAAATTTGTCCCAGCAGTTGGAAGTGGAAGGGAGGTGGGTGAGATGGAGGCATCCACAGCTCTGTTTTGAAACATTGCAAATCTGACCAGATCCCACTCAGTGTTTGTGTTTAATAAACGCAACGACAAAATTCATAATTATCTTCCTAATAATCATCATGCTGTATAATAATCATATAATAATAATCATCAGTTTTGGGGGTGGAATTTGATCAGTGCAGGTGATTGGCACACCAAACATTCCAGCTTTTCCATCCAGCTCTGAGAAAATGAAGGATCAGGGGTGAAGGAAACCTTTGAAAGGGGAAAGAGTTCTGCAGATGGGAAAAAGCCAGGCTGGAAAGCAGCAGCCTGAGCAGTGGCCTGGCTGGAAAAACCTTTGGGCACACTGAAGGTGAGCCAGCAGCACGAGGGTCTTGCAAATAAGGCTCTGCTGGGCTTCCTGAGCAAGAGCATTGCTGGCAGATGGGAGAAGAGACCTGAACTGTGAGAAAAGGTGGGGAGAGCAAGGAAAAAGCCAAGGCCTGGGGATTTTACAGCTTTGCTGTCACCAGATTTCTGACCCAAAACTTCTGCATTCACTCAAGTTTTGGGGTTTTTTTTTTTGTTTTACTGTGCATGTAGGACACAGATTTTACTCTGGTTTTTCACACCTCCTTTTCCTGTGAGAAAGGAGAAGTTTTTGGCTGTTGTGGCTGCCAAAGTGCCCAGTGCAGTTCTCCCTTCCCTGCATCTGCTGATACTTACCAGAACTGAACTTCCCTCTTTCCCAGAGCCCTCGCAGTGGCCTGAAGGAGAGGATTTATCCAGATGAGAGCCCAGAAAAGGCTGAGCTTCAGGACACTGTGAGTACAAAACATCAAATGTCACAACAGCACCTCCTCTAACAGCCCCATTAAAATCTTGCTGCTCTCCCCCACTTTCTAAATGGAGCAAGCCTGAACTTTGCTTTAGAAAATAAATTCAATTAGAGTGGTGCAGGGAAAGTTAATTAGCTGAGTAAATGTTTATGGAGTTTAAGAGCAGGGCCATTTAGAGGTGAGAAATACCTGATCAGCAGTGAAGCAGCTGGGCCTACAACAAGGACAGCAGCTGCACATGCTTTATCCTTGAGTCCAGCCCTCTTCTTTTTTAGGATATTCACTCATTTGGGGGCTGCCATTTCCAGCAGGGCCATGAGTGGAGCTCAGCAGGAAGTGCAGAGCTGTCTGAGCACATCCTCACCCTTGGCATGACTCCACTCCTGGCTTCTCCTTGCCCTCCTCCCAAAGCCACGTTTCCCCTCTGTGCAGGGATGGCCCTGGGCACATGTGCTGCTGCTTGCAGCTGCTCTTGATGCACCTGATTTGATATTTGGGAATGTTTGGATTTTTGGGAGGGGCGCCCAAGGTGGAGTTTTTGCAGAGTTGAAATGATCAGAACATTTCCAAGTTTCCCTGTGGGGGGACAATGCCAAGGTTGTGCTTTTCTCCTTCTCTTCAGGACTCGCAGTGCAGTGTGGGCAGCCCCCTGTCCCGCGTGGGGACGCAGATCATCGGAGCAGAGGATGATGATTTTGACACTGAGCAGGAGCAGGTGAGTCCTGGGGCTTCAGCTGCTCTCAGTGACCCCAGATGTGCTAAAAAGTCTCTTTTCCCCAGCCCAGCAGTCAAAGAAGGAGTCAGAGCTCTTCAGTTCTCATTCTCAAGGTTGTTTATTGTTTCTTATCTATAAAATTCTTTCTCCTGCCCTGCCCAGGTCTGTTCAGCAGGTCAGACAGAGGCACACTGACACCCTCAGGGCAGTGTTATCTTTTTATACTCAAAACTACCTGTACAATATTGACCATAACTTCCCAATACCCATCACCTGTGTTAGACAGTGAGCTTCTACTCTAAACCAATCCCAAAGTGCCACCATCCCAGCAGAAGATGGAGGCCAAGAAGAAGAAGGAGAAAGGTTGGACATGCCCAGATTCCTCCATCTTGCCTCCTGAACCCCCATACCAAAAACCCCAAAAATCGATTTTTCACCCCATAACAAACTAATTATTATTCTACGTAGACTTTAGTGGCTTGCAGATCTTCATCTAAGGTTGGTAACTTTTTCCATGGGTCACAATCAAAGGCACAGGGGGGTCTTGGGCTCTGTGCCAGGGTCCCTGAGCCCCCTGGCAATCCAGGACAGCCAGAGGGGTGTCCTGAACTCTGACACATGGGAATGACTTTTAGCCTTTTTTTTCCCCACCAACCAGAATTCTCCTCCCCTATTCCTAAACTGCTGAGTACTCCTTGTATGGTGAAATAAGAATTTGAGAATTCCTATTGTTGCTGATCTTTCCAAATAGAAGTATTTGGGGAGTTTATGACAATATCCATCTTTGAGTCTGTTATTTTTCTTTCTTCTTCAAACCTCAATGTATTGTTTTTTTAAAATTATATATAATTAAATTATATTATTTTATAATTAATTTTAAATTTTAAACTTATAATTTTATAATGAATTTTAAATTTTATAATGAATTTTAAATTTTAAATTTATAATTTTATAATGAATTTTAAATTTTATAATGAATTTTAAATTTTAAATTATAATTTTATAATTAATTTTAAATTTTATAATTAATTTTAAAATCCAAATTATAATTTTATAATTAATTTTAAATTTAATTTTCAATTATAAAATTATAAATTTTATAATTAATTTTAAATTTAAATTTAAATGGTTAATTTAAATCATTAATGTGAATTTTAAATTTTATAATTAATTTTAAATTTAAATTTAAATTATTAATTTAATTTAAATCATTAATGTGAAATAACTGATCAATTTTTATTTATCATTTATTTCACCTTCTTTAGTTTTTCTTAAATCCCAAATTCTTCTCACAGCAGCACAGCTACCACATACTCACTCTGAGTTATTTTAGCTGTCCTTTCTCCCATTCCTGACTAATTCAGATGCAATTCCCTGTGCCTGCAGATCAATGGGCAGTGCAGCTGCTTCCAGAACATCGAGCTCCTGAAGTCCCGCCCGGCTCACCTGGCTGTGCTCCTGCACCACGTCGTGTCCCAGTTTG
This sequence comes from Agelaius tricolor, assembly GCF_023055355.1. Taxonomy (NCBI): domain Eukaryota; kingdom Metazoa; phylum Chordata; class Aves; order Passeriformes; family Icteridae; genus Agelaius; species Agelaius tricolor. Next base: position 6,214,076 of record NW_027269289.1, on the reverse strand, counting down.
ACCCTGCAGCACTGGTGAGAAGCTCTGGAATTGTCTCCCTGCCTCACATTTGGGGATCTTCACCAGAATTTAGCAGGTCTTGTGCAGCACTCACTGCAAGGAGGGAAATGCAGACTCTGTGCAGGCCTGGGCGTGAAAAATCCACATTTATCCCCTTAGATAAAGGGAGAAGCACAAAGAGAATTGTTCCCTTTACATTTGGCTGCTTGCAAATGATTATTCACCTCCTGCAAGCCTCTATTCCACCCCAAGGTGTGGGATCAGTTGTCTACAGGGAAGTTTTTCCCTTTCTGTGCTCTTCTTCCAGCCCCTTCCCTTTCAGATAAAGGGAGAAACACAAAAATAAGTTTCCTTAACATTTGGCTGCTTACAAATGATTATTCACCTCCTTCAAGCCTCTATTCCACCCCAAGGTGTGGGATCAGCTGTCTACAGGGAAGCTTTGCCCTCTCTGTGCTCTTCTTCCAGCCCCTTCCCTCCCTGAGGAGCTGGGCAAGGTTTCAACCCAGCACTGCTGAATTCCTTCAAACACTGGAAAGAAAACTTGGAGTTTTCATGGTTTTCACCTCATTTCTTGCCCTCCTGTTCCCCACAGCTGTGCTACCTTTACACAGACCTGTACAAACAAACCAACTCCAAAGAGACCCGGCGTGTTTTCCTGGAGTTTTACCAGTTTTTCCTGGACAGGGCTGCAGTAGGTTCCTCTTCTTTTCCTCATTTTTACCCATTTAGCAAGTTGACTTTGACCTTTCTCCACTCACCTGAACTGTGAAAAACTAAGGGGGTTAAAGCCCTCCAAAAGAAACAGTTTTAAAAATCAAAATTGGAGTAATGTTTAATAAATAACTTTATAAAATATAAAACTGTAATAAAAGTTTTTAGTATTTTTATTGAAATGTTACCAGGGAATGAATGGCCTCAGGTGCCTGGTAACAAATCCCAGGGGATTTGTTGTTGATAGGAGAAATAATTTATTTCAGCAAGTTCTGGCTCTTCTGTGTTGCTTTTTTAGTTAATAATTGCTGTGGGTATTGATGTGGCTGTTCCAAGGATTGGGAAATTTTATGTCTCTGTTGGAAAGCTGAGAAAATTCTTTGCTGTCATGAATTAAACTCCCAGAAACTGCAGCAGAGCTTTGTGTACCACATGTGCATCTTAAATAATCCTGTGAATGATAAAATATTCATGGGAGTCTCCTCTTTTCAAACCAGCAATAAATGGCTTGCTCAGGTGCTCAGCTTGGATGATTTTGGCCTTTGAGGGAATTTCCTGGAGTGATTTGTGTGTTTTTTTGGGGTGCTGGTTTCTCTGTGGGTTCTCCCATCCTTTCTTTCCTTTTGCAGAACCTGAAAGTCCCAGTTCCAGAGGAGATCTCCTTGGAATTAGGTAGGATGGGAGTGAAGGGCAGAGGGTGGGTTAATTCATTAATTAATGACTTTATTGAAGTCATTTATTGAAGGTGGGGGCTGTTCCCAGAGGAATAATGGGTGAATTTTCTGCCTCCCAGACAGGAGAAGGCCAGAGCTGCTCCCTGAGGAGCTGCACCGCCAGTTCATCCAGACCATGCAGGACAAAGTCTGTCCAGAGGTCCAGAGGAACCTGGAAGATTTCAGGTACCAAAAGCTCTCTGTGGAGTTTCTTTTCATTCATATTTGAGTTCAGTCAGCGTTCCAGCACAGGGAAACCTGAGGGAGATAAAATTCCCCTTGGATTGGATAGGAGCATACCAGGAATACACCCTGTGGCCAATCCATAATCAAATCATCAACTGCAGTCCTAGAGCTTGGATCCTTCATTCCTGGAAGCTGTGTGAGGAAATGCCAGAGTATTTTTTCTTAGGTTTTGTTGTATAAATCTCTCTTCCTGATTGTGTTTATAATCAGCTTATATCTTTTTCTTTTTTTTTCCTGTCCCTATTTTCCTTTGGGCAGGGAATAATCCCCTTTACAAAGCTCAAGCTGGGCCAAGGGAAATTTAGGTTGGATATTAGGAAAAAGTTTTTTCCAGAAAGGGTCTTTACAGATAAAGGGTGTTCTGCCCAGGGAGATGATGGAGTCCCCATCCCTGGGTGTGTTTAACAAAGCCTGGATGTGGCACTGGGTGCCAGGGTTTAGGTGAGGTGCTGGGGCTGGGTTGGACTCCATGATCTTTGAGGTCTCTTCCAACCCAGTGATTCTGTGAGTTCTGGGAATTCTGTGAATTTGGGGGAATTCTGGGAATTCCCAGGGACCAGGGAGGTGGTGGAGTCCCCATCCCTGGGTGTGTTTAACAAAGCCTGGATGTGGCACTGGGTGCCAGGGTTGAGTTGAGCTGTTGGGGCTGGGTTGGACTCCATGATCTTGAAGGTCTCTTCCAACCTGGTCAGGCTGTGATTCTGTAATTTAGTTCTATGAATTCTGTGAGTTCTGTGAATTCTGTGAGCTCTGTGAATTCTGTGAGCTCTCAGTCATGGAGTAGAAGTTGATAATTAATTTGCTTTCTCACGTGGAGTGCTGAGCTCCGTGCCAAGCTCAGCGATGAACTTTTCCATACCTAAAACCCTCACGCAGATCCTTCCAACACCCCCAGAATCCCTCTGTGACACACCCTGAGTACTGCCCAGCTGCAGGTGATGCTCCCTGTGCCCTGTTGCAGGCAGAAGAGGAGCATGGGGCTGACCCTGGCCGAGGGGGAGCTGAGCAGGCTGGACGCAGAGCGGCTCCGCGACCGCAATGCCGTGGAGAAGGAGAGGAGCTGTGCAGAGCAGATCCTGGCCAAAATCGAGGAGGTCCTGTAAGTGACACCAAACAGGACAATGGAGGGGAAAAAATAACCTTAAAGGTGCTGGGAAAAGCGGGGTGGAGGAATTGGGGAGTGGGGTTTGGTGTCACTGGGTGGCGTTGCTGCCCCTGAGTGTTTGTTGGGATGGGGCAGGAGGGAAGGGAAGGGAAGGGAAGGCTCAGGAGAGAATGGAAAGCTCAGGAGGGAAGGTGAGGGAAGGCTGAGGAGAGAATGGAAGGCTCAGGAGGGAATGGAAGGCTCAGGAGGGAAGGTGAGGTTCTTTTGTCCAGGAGGCTGCTGTGAAATATGGCAGGCAGTGCTGCCATTCTCAGCCTGTGCATTATTAGATCAGAGCCCTTTTCCTGCAGAAACAACAGCTTCACAACCCATTTTCTCCTTTTTAATGTGGGCTGAATCCAATTTCCACAGCCGAACCTTCACTTTTGATTCTTGATTTTATTTTTTTTCCCCTGCTGGGACTGCTGAACATTCTAAAGGACACTTCAACACAACTACTGATGCTCTGGGTGGATGGGACCGGGTGTTAATTGGGTTTTGAGCTTCATTTTCAAACCCTTTCTTGTTTTTAGGATGACATCTCAGCCTCTGGAGGAAGACAAGAGGTAATGGGAGCTGGGGCTGTGTGTGCAGATGGAACACGACAGCCCTCTCCCGGCTGTTCTCCAAACTCCTGCATCCCCTGGCACAAATCATTGGAATTCTGAGCATCAGCCTCTTCTTTGCTGATGTTTGCTGCCTGTGTTTCACATCTTAAAAATTACTGTCACTGAGAGTTTGTGTTTATTTCTGTTTTGTGTTGTAACTGCTTCAATCTGCTCTAACATTTCTGCTCTAACATTTATTTTCTGTGTGTGCCTTGTCCTGTTCAGTTTTTATCTGAGCAGCATTTCCTCCTTTTTGCAGTCACCTTTTACTGCTGCTTATTTCTACCATAACTCAAAGCTATAATGTGACATCAAATATGGTTTTAGTGTAGAATTTTAGGACCTTCTGTGTAATTCTCAAAATTGTATTTTCACCTCCTGGGCTTCTGTGCCTTTTATCATGGAATGGTTTGGGTTGGGAGGGACCTTAAAGATGATTTAATTCCAACCTCAGCCATGGGTAGGGACAACTTCCACTGTCCCAGGGTGCTCCAACCTGGCCTTGGGCACTGCCAGGGATGCAGGGGCAGCCACAGCTGCTCTGGGCACCTGTGCCAGGGCCTCCCCATCCATATATTCCATCTTTATTTACACCACAAAATAATAATAATAATAATAATAATAATAATAATAATAATAATAATAATAATAATAATAAATAACAACCCAATTTTTAAATAAAAAAATGATAAATTCTGCTGTTGGCTGAGCCTTCCCATTATCTGTGAGAATTCATTTCCATTCATTTCAGCACTTCAATTTAAAAATGAACTTCTCAACAGAACCTTGGCGCTTGACCTTAATTTTATTGACTCAACGTATTTTCCCAATATCCTCCTCTTAAAGCTCCCTGGTTTTTTCTGTGTTTGGCAGCTCCACCATGCAATATGTGATCCTCACCTACATGAAACACCTGGGAGTGAAAGTCAAAGAGCCTCGGAACCTGGAGCAGAAGCGGGGCAGGATTGGGTTCCTGCCAAAGATCAAGGTACTGCTGCCATGGCCACAGGGGGTTTGTGTGCAATTCAAACCCCAGCTTTGCAGGAAAAAAGTGAAAAATGGGTGTGGTTTTTGTGTTTCAAGAGGATCTGGGGTTGCTGAGCTGCACAGCAAACCTCAGAGCTGAAATTGGGTTCTGCATCTGTTGGTAGAGGCGTGAGTTGGAAGTACTTGGAATTATTTCCTTTATCCCTGAATTCACCTTGTTTTTGGTGGTTATTAAAACTTTGGGCGAGGAATATTTCATAGAACACAGCCTTGAACCACAGGAGGGTCTCATTAAAGCTGTTGCCTTGTTTACTTCACTTTTTTCTGGAGAAACTCACCCAAACCCTCCTGGTTTGTGATGCAGGAGAGTTCTTCTCCCTGCCACCCCCACTTTTCCAATTATATAATGAATATTTCCACCAAAACTTCATCCCTGTGGGTGTGATCCCTTGTCTCCCACAGCATGGGGGTGTATCTGGTCACAGTAGCTGCTTATTTTCATCAACATTTCAGCTTCCTTTGAAATATTAAGAGAGTTTCAAGCAGTTCTGCACTAACCAAAAAAGGTGAAACAGCGTGAAGCCTTTTTCAAGCTTTGTGTCCTCTCCCTTAAAGAACCAATTAAAATCTCAGTAAACAGCTGGATTTGAAGCAGCGAGGGCTGAGTTTGCTTTTCTTTTTCTGCAGCAAAGCATCAAGAAAGAGAAAGAGGGAGAAGAGAAAGGGAAGAGGAGAGGCTTCCCCAACATCCTGGGGCCCCCAAGGAGACCAAGCCGACACGACAGCAGCGCAAGTATGTCAGCCCAGGCACCCCTGAGAGCCACAGAAAATCCATCCCTGCTGCCTCCCAAAATCCCTGCCAGGAGCCCTGTGTCCCCCCTAAACCTCATCCCACCCATCCTGCCTCACCCAGTCCCAGGCCTCACAATTTGGACCCCGTTTCTCCCAGTTCCCTTCCAGCCCTGTCTCACCCTGAGGGGCTGTGGAGTTGGATTTTGGGCTGGGATTGAGGCATTTTGGGCTGGGACTGAGTGATTTTCAGTAGGATTGAGTGATTTTTCAGTAGGATTGAGTGATTTTCAGCAAGACTGAGTGATTTTCAGCAAGACTGAGTGATTTTCAGCAAGACTGAGTGATTTTCATTAGAATTGAGTGATTTTCATTAGAATTGAATGATTTTCAGTAGAATTGTGTGATTTTCAGTGGGACTGAGTGATTTTCAGTAGGATTGTGTGATTTTCAGTGGGACTGAGTGATTTTCAGTAGAATTGTGTGATTTTCAGTGGGACTGACTGATTTTCAGTAGAATTGTGTGATTTTCAGTGGGACTGAGTGATTTTCAGTAGAATTGTGTGATTTTCATTAGGACTGAGTGATTTTCAGTAGAATTGAATGATTTTCAGTGGGACTGACTGATTTTCAGTAAGATTGAGTGATTTCCAACAGGATTGAGTGCATTTAAACCTCTTCTTGTTAAAACCCAGCTTCAGAGACGCACAGACCTGGTTGGCCCTGCAATGCTGCAGGGATGTTTTCAGCAGGGTGACGATTCTCTCTGTCCAGTTGGCAGGGCCATGGAGATGCAGAAGCCCAGGCACCCCAAGCACTCGCCCACAGCCTCTTCTGTGAGCCCAGAGCCCCCCGAGTCCAGCAAGACGCGCCAGAGTGGCTCCTCCAGCGACGGCACAGACGCCCCCTACCCCCCTGCCAACCCCATGTCCCCCCTGGCAATGGGGCCCTTTGCCTCTCCAGAGGGCAGCAAGGACAGTGACACAGGTAGGGTGGAATGAAGAGTGGTCAAAGGTTGTGGGCTGTGAGCAGGATGTGCAGAGCGCTGGTGCAACGAGCTGGGCTAATTAGGCAACGCTTTGATGTCATTAGAGCTGCTCTTCCTCACCTTAATCAGCTTTCCTCAATTAGGGAATGTTGCCACGAGCTGCAGTGGTTGTTAGTGGGTTCAGCCAGCGTGGCATTGGATCATCCAACAGGAAAAACCCAGCAGGTGCCACCTGAAGCTTTTGTCACTGAGATTTGTTCTTACCGCCCTGGGAATCGAGTTCCTCCAGCTCTGAAGCTGGAATCAGGAGGCTCTGGAGAGGCTGGGAGGTTCTCTGGTGCCCTCTAATTGGGTTCCTCACCTTTCACATTTCTCCTGTGTCCAGGTGTGAAGCAGCCTGGGGAAGCCCCGCCTGCCAGCGAGTCCATGGATGGCACCCCCCGCACTCCCAACAACACCTTTGAGTTCCCATCTCCTCTGGAAAACCTGCAGGAGGAGGAGGGAGAGGCTGAGAGGTAACTCTGGCTGCTCAAGGGAGCCCTGGGAGAGAGTCAGGAAGGCTTGGAATGGGTTGGAAAAGATCAGTGCAGAGTGACCTTTGTCAATGTGACAGTGTCAATGCATAAATGACATCGTTTGTTTTAAATATTGTTGGTAGATTTAGGAAACTTTGGGTTTTGTCTCTGCTGTGATAGAAAACTGTCAGGAGAGGGGACAGGATGCTCTGCCTTGGAGCTCAGACCACCATTCTGAAGTTGTTCTGAGCAGGGAGAAATTCAGGCACAAGCCCCCTAATGATTGCTTTCCTCCCCTGCAGGATGGTTGACATGGGAACACCGAAGCCTTTTCGCAAGTGAGTGTGCTTAGAAGTGTTTGAACTTGACTGAATTTGTTTGGATTTCAAATGGTTATGAAGCAGAATGCAGCAGTGCTCTTTGTTCTGAGGCAGCACAGTTGTCTGCATGATCTCTTTTCTTTAAGAACACAGGAAATCAGACACTGGCAGCCATTTGTAGGGCAGGTGGAGTGAGCCATATGCAAAAATACCCCTTTGATCTGTGAGTGAAGTGGAATGATTGCTGTATCCACTGATTTGAATGGATGGCAGTTGGGTTAGGGAGTAGAGAGATCCCTATTTTCCTTTTCAACCTGTATTGCTGTTGGTTCTGTACCTGCAGATAGACTGAGGCAAGAAACTGTAACCTGCCCTTTTCACTGCCTTGATATCTGACTGCAAATGATTTGATCTGTGCCATTAAAAGGAGGGTTATGAAAACACTGTCAGAACAGTCAATCTGGAAAGGGCAAAATTAGAGAATGTGCCCAGAGGTTCAGGCATCAAACAGCCCCCAGCTGGCAGGGACAGTGTGTTCATAAAGCTGATTGATGTACTCAGCTTTTCCCTGAAATGGGAATTAACTCCCTCTTTTTTTCTCCTGCCATCAGGATGGACAGTGTTGGCTTTGCAGATGTGCAGAGTGAGGATGAGCTCTATGACTTTGACATGGACATGGACCCTCCCAACTGGCAGCAGCTTGTGAGCAGGGAGGTGCTGATGGGGCTCAAACCCTACGAAATCAAACGTCAGGAAGTGATAAATGGTGAGATGGGGGTTCTGTCCTACCTGGCCAAGCTCAGAGCTGGAAAACCTTCCCCTGGAGCTTTGAAGTTCTTAAAAATTTACAATTAGGATTTGGGGTTTTTTTTTGTGAAATAATGGCTGGAGAATTGTAGAACTTTTGGTTTGAAGAGTTCTTAGGTGTGAAACCTGTGCTTGTTACTGGGAAATAACCTGAGGTGAGATTGATCCAGTGAGAAATAACCTGAGGTGAGATTGATCCAGTCCTTAGAGGACAAATAAACAATATCAAGTGGTTATTAAATATTAAGTGAGTCCGTGGATGGCAGCCCCCACACACCCAACGACACCTTTGAGTTCCCATCTCCTTTGGAAAACCTGCAGGAGGAGGAGGGAGAGGCCAGGTTTTTAATATGTTCTATAAAAGAAAAGAAGAAAAGCTTGGTTTTTAGGCAAGCAGGTGATGGAAATCAAGAAAGAGAAAGAGGGAGAGGAGCTGCTCCCAAACTTGAGCAGATTCCAGTTGCAGCTCCTGCAGAAGCCTTTGTGTGGATTTGTGAGCTCAGAGCTGTTGGTTTGGGGTAAACGATGGAATTTTCCAAACACGGAATCACATCAGGGCCTGGGATATGGACCAGGGAGGGAAATGCTGCTGAGGGCCCTGCTCTGAGCTGCCCTGAGGCTGCCCAGGTGCCATCCTGCTCTCCCTGTGTCCCCAGAGCTGTTCTACACGGAGCGAGCCCACGTGCGCACGCTGAAGGTCCTGCACAACGTCTTCTACCAGAGGGTCACCAGGGAGGGCATCCTCAGCTCCAGTGACAAGAGGAAAATCTTCTCCAACCTCGAGGACATCCTTGGGCTGCATGGTAGGAACAGCTGGATGCTGCAGTTTGGGCTTCCAGTGGCTGAAAAGTTGAAGCAAAGGAACCCTGGAACATGAGGCAGCTTGACCCAATGCTCGAGATGGAGCAGAATTCTTCAGGAATTCTTCAGCACTGCCCTGGGCTTGCTTTTGTTCACACTTGGCTCCATTTCTGAGTCACAAAGATATTTTGATGAGGAATATTGTGTCCAGTGTTCCTTTTCCTCATCTGTGTTGATTCATGCTTGATGAAAGGAGCAGTGATCTTTATGAGCCAGGGTGTGAGATGGTACAGCTGCTCCTGAGGAGAGCAGAAAACAGATTTATGAAGATTGATGTCTGTTTGTTTCTGAAGGGTGGTGGAACATGAGGCAGCTTTACCCAATATTTGAGATGGAGCAGAATTCTTCAGGAATTCTTCAACACTGTCCTGGGCTTGCTTTTGCTCTCTCACTTGTTCCATTTCTGATTCACAAAGATATTTTGATAAGGAATCATGTGTCCAATGTTCCTTTTCAGTGTTGATTTGTGCTTGATAAAAGAGCAATGAGCTCTCTGGGCCAGGGTTTGAGGTGGTACAACTGCTCCTGAGGAGAGCAGAAAACAGATTTATGAAGATTGGTGTCTGTTTGTTTCTGAGGGGTGGCCCTTCCTCGTTGTTTAGGGACAGGACTGCTCACAACAGGAATTCCAGCCACTGAATCATCAGTTGTGTGGTTTTCTGGCTTCTGCATTATTCCTGTTGATAGAAAAATTACATTGAGCCTCAGAAAAGATGAGTTTGGAATGGTTCTTAGGGGTCCTTTGAAGCCAGGTGAGACACAAGTGCAAAGGAGTTACATCACATTTCATTAGTTATATTAAATTGATTAAGTTGCAGGATGTTGTTTATTAGCTAATTAAAATTATTTCAAATCCGATCTTCTCCTAGAATAGCTTTTATGTTAAATGCTGAAAATTAAGCCAGCATTTTGACCACTATTAATAAAATTTACCTTTTTTTCCTTCTTCTTAAGTTGCACTGAACGATCAGATGAAATCTGTCCGGAAAAGGAACGAGACTTCTGTCATTGGCCAAATTGGGGAAGATCTGCTCTCCTGGGTAAAATTCTTTTAATATTTCTTCTGTTTGAAAATAATGTGTCATGGAATGACCAATAGAGCCAGAGGTTGGAGGAGGTAATTCCCAGCCATGGGAACTGAAGGGCTGCGAATCCTGGAGCCAAAACAGAGCTGGAGGATGAGGGGGGAAGGAAAGCAGGAGGAACTCAGGATTTTCATCTGACTGGAATAGGAGTCATTTAAGGCACAAGAATAATATCCTTAAGATGTGTGGGTAGAATAGAAAGGTACTTTGGGTACATAAAGGTGAGAGTGGGATTTTGAAAAATGTAGTGGCACGATTTATTTCAGTAACACTGAAGTGTGAGCCTGGTGTTGCCTGCGGTGCAGTTAAAAGATGGTTAGAAATAGTGATTTCTAATCTTAGAATGTATAAATTTGGAGTTTATAGTGCTGCTGCAGGCTTCACTTTTGAGATCTTTATGGAGAGATTTGGCTGCCCCAGTCCTGGAAGTGTTCAAGGATGTCCTGGCCCATGACGGGGATGACCTTTAAAGTCCCTTTCAACTCAAACCAGTCTGGGATTCTGTGATGTGGGAGGGCTGGATTCAGGAGAACTGAAGAGTTTGGGATGTAAAGGTCTCCTCTGGAAAGACAAAGCCTTAAACCAGAGCTTTTTATCAGTAATTCCTTTGTTCCCTGGTGACCCCAGTCCCATGTGGCTCTGCCTGCTGAGGATGCCCCGCGCTGAGCTCCAGCCTATCTAAACTTGGCTTTCTTGGCTTTCTGGCACAGTTTAGTGGAGCAGCAGAGGAGAAGCTGAAACTTGCCACTGCCACCTTCTGCAGCAACCAGCCCTTTGCTCTGGAGGTCATCAAGTCCCGCCAGAAGAAGGACTCGCGCTTCCAGACCTTCGTGCAGGTGGGTTTGCCACAGGGCTCAGAGTTTTCCACCAGGATTTGAGTTTTCTCCACCAGGATTTGAGTTGTCTCCTCCAAGCTTTTGAGTTTTTCACCAGGCTTTGGAGTTTTCTCCACTGGGCTTTGGAGTTTTCTCCACTGGGCTTTGGAGTTTTCTCCACCGGGCTTTGGAGTTTTCTCCACCAGGCTTTGGAGTTTTTCTCCACCAGGCTTTGGAGTTTTTCTCCACCAGGCTTTGAGTTTTTCTCCACCAGGCTTTGAGTTTTTCTCCACCAGGCTTTGAGTTTTTCTCCACCAGGCTTTGAGTTTTCTCCTCCAGGCCTTGAGTTTTTCAACAAACTGAGTTTTCTCCCCCTAAGCTCTCAGTTTCTCCACCAGGCTTTTGAGTTTTCTCCACCAGGCTTGGAGTAACCTCAGCACAGCCCAATGAATCCGTTCTGATAATTAATGACAATTATTAGTGACATCATGGCTAGGGCTGCCTTCAGCTGGGCACCACGTCCAGCACTGTATTTACCTCTCCTGGTGGTTTCTGGAGGGAGGAGCCCTCAGTTCTGGGGAGCACAGATGGAATGCAGGGCAGCTCCGTGTCCCAGGCAGGAGATTCCATCTCCCTCGAGGTGCCTGGTGCCCAAGGATCCCAAATCCCATTGGGCAGAGTGCTCAGAGTGCCAGGAGCAGGAGGCAGAGGCTGCACAGCTGCTCTGCCTGCCAGGGTGGGCTGTGGCTCCGTGTGGCATTTGTAGAACTTGATCTCCATCAGCACAGGCTGGGAGGAGCTCTGGGAGTACAGGGGAGATTATCTTGACAAATATCCTGAGTTTTGCTGCGCTGTGAAAGCCCAAACTGATGTGTTCCCTGGGAGCTGCTGACTGAGATGGATTGGGGATGGGCCCATGCCCATGGGGAGTAATGAGGGGAGGAAGGCACTGCTGCTGTGATGAGCTTTTCCTCTGGGTAATTGCAGATGGAGAGGGGATGTGTTGTCTGAGTGATAGATCTTGGCATCTCTTGTCTTGTATTTAATTACTGGAAAGTGAAGTAATAGATGTTTAAGTGATGAATAGATGTTGTGCATTCAGGTAATTATGGCCTTAATAAAAATGACAAATGCAGATATTGTGCTGTTGAAATTTAGGATGCTGAGAGCAATCCCCTGTGCCGGCGGCTGCAGCTGAAGGACATCATCCCCACAGAGATGCAGAGGTTGACTAAATACCCCCTTCTGCTGGATAACATTGCTAAATACACAGGTAAAGCCTTGCCACTGGGATTTGGGCGCCTGTGACCGTGTTCACAGGGTCTGAGGATGAGGGAAGAGATGAGGATCTGACTCCGTGTTTCAGAAGGCTGATTTATTATTTTATGATATATATTATATTAAAACTATACTAAAAGAATAGAAGAAAGGATTTCATCAGAAGGCTGGCTAAGAATAGAAAAAGAAAGAATGAATAACAAAGGTTTGTGACTCGGACAGAGAGTCTGAGCCAGCTGGGCTGTGATTGGCCATTAATTAGAAACATCCACATGAGCCCAATCCCAGATGCACCTGTTGCATTCCACAGCAGCAGATAACCATTGGTTGCATTTTGTTCCTGAGGCCTCTCAGCTTCTCAGGAGGAAAAAATCCTAAGGAAAGGGATTTTTCATAAAAGATGTCTGTGACAGACACCCATCTCAGCAAGTTTTTTTTAGGTAAATGTGTTAAATAACACTTCAATTTTATGTGTGTCTGTTTTCATTGCGACCTCATTGCTGCTGTCTGCACAGGAGGTGTAAAAAATAATAATAAAAAGAAAAATCCAGTGTTGGTTCCTCCTTAGGAAAATAAAAAGGAAATTCAGTGTGAAATAAGTGACTCCATCAAACCTCTAAAGCAGCACAGAATGTCCCCATGCTCTTGCAAAGGGTGGGGTTTAATTAGGATCTGTTACACTGAAAGATACTTCCAGCACAACAGGTAAAAATGTGATAAATAACAGCACAAAATGCCTTCCCAGCTTTACTATCTGATACCTGCTGCAGGGTAATTTCATTACTCATAAAAATAGACTGCAGCTACAAGTTCCCTCTAATCCTAATTAGGAGAGCATGTGATACTCCATTATCTTTGATGTACTGGGTGATGTTCCTGTTAAGTGAATTCTCAGTGTGGCTGCTGCTGCTGGGGAGAATTGATGGGTTCACCTGTGCCTGTACTCTTAGTAAGGATTTTATAAGCATTTTATAAGGATTTTAGGTCTCTCAGATTATTGTGAGGAGCTGTCACAAGGCCCTAAAAAAAAGGGAGAGTAACAATTGCATGATGTGTAATGATGTGCAGGTCACAATCAATTCTCTCCTGCCAAATCCCATTTTTATCATTATTGCAGTGCTTTTGTTGGTGACTCCTCTTGGAGTTTTAACTCCTTTTTGTCCAGCTTGAGGTCAGCAGAGTGCACTGCAGGGCCAAACCTCTGTGCCACTTTGTGTTATTCTTGCAGAGCTGCCTGAGGAGAAGGAGAAGGTCAAGAAAGCAGCAGATCACTGTCGCCAGATCCTCAACCACGTGAACCAGGCTGTCAAAGAGTCAGAGAACAAACAGGTGAGAGGGCCTGAGTGAGCCCCCAGGGCTGGGCACAGCAGTGCAGCTGCACTCTGGGCACTTCTGCTGCTCCAAGAGACATTTCCCTGCATTTCCTGCACTCTGGGCACTTCTGCTGCTCCAAGAGACATTTCCTGCATTTCCTGCACTCTGGGCACTTCTGCTGCTCCAAGAGACATTTCCTGCATTTCCTGCACTCTGAGCAGTTCTGCTGCTCCAAGTGACATTTCCCTTCATTTCCTGCACTCCACTCTGGGCACTTCTGCTGCTCCAAGTGACATTTCCTCGATTTCCTGCACTCTGAGCAGTTCTGACATTTGCCTGCATTTCTGCACTCTGGGCAGTTCTGCTGCTCCAAGTGACATTTCCCTGCATTTCCTGCACTCCACTCTGGGCAGTTCTGACATTTCCTTGCATTTCCTGCACTCTGGGCAGTTCCGCTGCTCTAAGTGATATTGCCTTGCATTTCTGCACTCCACTCTGGGCAGCTCTGCTGCTCCAAGTGACATTTCCCTGCATTTCCTGCACTCCACTCTGGGCAGTTCTGACATTTGCCTGCATTTCCTGCAGCACCTGGAGGATTATCAGCGGAGACTCGACCTCTCCTACTTGAAGCAGTCAGAGGATCCCATGATGGACGAGTTCAGGGTGAGTGGGAACATTAAAACCAGCTCTGTGTGCATGGAGTTTGCATTCACTTTGTGCTTCTTCTGGTGCACAATCAAGTGGTCTTTGGAGATAAATATTTCTGTATGAAAATGAAAACAATTAGTCTCAGAAATGTAAGCTTTGCCACCTTCCTGAAGATTTCTGTGGCTCTAACAGCTCAGTTCTGCACATCATGGTGCTGATGGAGCTTGTCAGCTGTGTGCAACAAACCTTTATAGCCTGCAAGCTCAAGCACTGTATCCCAGAAGAGATATCTGATGGATAATGAGATTATTGTGGATATTTATCTCATGTGAGTGCATCTCTTGGTGATGCTGGGGAGGCCTTGGAGAGCCCTGAGGTGTAGCAGTGGAATTGGCTTCAAAGGGAGAGCTTGTACAAAAATGTGTGAGTTCCACACAGCCAAATAAAACCTGAAGTCCAATATTAAAAATATTCTATTCCATGGCTCCTGTAAATCCCTGCAGTTTTGCTGGGAGCTGGTCATCTGCTGGTTTCTTCCCCATCTCCCTTAAAGCCAGTGTGAATAAAAAAACCCCAATTTTCTATAGAACTGTGTCATGTATCCTTCCCCAAATAAACCTGCAAGCATTCAGCAAGGGAAGGAAGAACTTTTGGCAGCTACAAAATCTCGCTGTCATTGATTGCAGACTCTGAGACTTGGAAGGGATGAATTGTGAAAATTGTCACTTCTGCTTGCCTGCAGATCTAAATGTCACAAGCACTGAAGTGCCTGAAGAATCCATTGACATTACAAAGCCTGTCAGATCATGGGGATGATTTGTAAATAATTTGTAGGCACACTTGACTTGCAAATGGAGTGCTGCAGCATTAATCAGTTGTAATGCTGGAGCTGAATATGGGGGGGTTGGAAAAACTCCTCCTAGGAAACAGGTGACATCCTAATGCCCCAGGAGCTCGACTTGGTGGGAGAATTCCCCACTCTGTGGCACTTGGCACATGGAAAAAAGCAGAGGGAAAGTGATAAACAGCATCTCTGACAGGATTTTGGGTTCCCTGTTCCACGTTTCTGGGTTTAGCTGCTTGGCTCCAGACTGGAGTCCCTCTGGCATTCCTGTGTTTTATCATGACTGGCTTCCATGGAAATTTCATTTTTTTTTTCTTTCCCCTGGTGACAGAACCTGGATCTAACAAAGAGAAAAATGCTCCATGAGGGGCCCTTGACCTGGAAGGTGAATCGTGACAAAACCATCGGTGAGTCTGGGCCATGCCCCCGTCCCCTGGCTCTGCCTGAGTTTGCTGGGAAGGAGAGGAGGGAAAAGCTCTGCTGCAGCTCCCAGTTATGCTTCTTGCTGCCACCTCTAATAATGCCTGTGTGCTTCTCTGAGCTGATTAAATTATTCTTGTCAATTCTGAAAAGTGCTGGAGTATCATTAGGGCCACGCAGGGACACAGCAGTCAGTCATGAGCTGATCCAGTTCCATCTGTAGCTTTCTGCTGGAGTTTTCACCAGGAAGATTTGCAAGCTTTGCCTGGAATGGCACAGCACTGATTGCTGCCTCTGCATGAGTAATCAGAAATGCAGCACTCTGCTTTCTGATGGCAATCTTTTAACTCATCCTGGGCTTTTTTTTTTTTTTTTTGCATTCTGGGCAGATCTGTACACTCTGCTGCTGGAGGACATCCTGGTGCTGCTGCAGAAACAAGATGACAAACTGGTGCTGAAGTGCCACAGCAAGATCCTGGCATCCACAGCTGACAGCAAGCACACCTTCAGCCCCATCATCAAACTCAACACTGTGCTGGTTCGCCAGGTGGCCACAGGTCAGTGCAGCCCACTGAGAAAGCAAAAAGAGAAGCCAAAAATAAAGATTAGCTCAGTTGAGGAAGATGATTTTGTGTAGATTTGCAGAGCAGAACATGGAAAACTGCGTAGGCTTAATTCTTGGTTGTCCAACATCGTGCTTAGTATGGATGAGCTGTTTAACTTCTTTGCATCAGTAATAGGCATTTGCTTGAGTTTTAAATAGACTTCTAAATGAAAGTACTCTGATTGTGTTAGAGGAAAAGCACTTTGGAAATTATTAGAAGGGAAAAGAGGAGAAATGGAGCTTTTTCAAAATGGGTTTTTTCCCTTTGAGGGCACATGTCTTTGATAGGACAAGGTCAGGGTTTCTGTATTAGTGTTGGAAAGTTATCTCAAGAACTTTTTCCTTGCTTTGGGCTGGAGTGATGTAGGAATTTTTGGGAAGCGAGAAGTGAATTTGTGAACTTTGTGAGAGGTTTCAGTTCCCTTCCCTGTGCTGTGCAGATAACAAAGCTTTCTTCGTCATCTCCATGTCGGCGACGGGGGCTCACATCTACGAGCTGGTGGCACAGACTGTCTCAGAGAAGAATGTGTAAGTCCTGGGCAAATTCCAGCTGCTGCTGGCTTGGTTGGACCTGGGAGACCTTTTACCCCATGAATTCCCTGAGTTCCTTCTCCAAATTCAGCTGGAAATCTTGTGGTCTCTGTAAGCTGTGGTCTTGTGGTGTCTGTAAGTGTCTGAGGATAATCCCTCCCAGCTGGCTCAATCCAGACTCTCTCCTGACCTCCAAAATGTTTTTATTTACCCTTAAAATTCTGGTTTTTTGGGCCTGACTGCCAGATCAGACACAGAAATAATCCTGCATCTTCATGCAGCACCAGAGATCTTTGCAGATTTACATCCTGGCATCATAAACACCCCAGTGCAGGAATTGGAGATTCCATGGCTGAAAGCTTCATTGGGAGAAACTCTTTTCTCCTAAAGAATACCCAGGGATAGATGTGATTATGGGATACATGCCTGTTGTTGCATCTCTACCCTTCAGTGATGTGTGAAATAAGGCTTTTTCATGTATTTATATATCACTTAACTGGTTGATCTGACAAGTGATAAGGTCCTGTCTATCATTTCCATCTGCTGAAGAGCATCCAGGTGAGCTGAGCTTTCTGCTGTGGTGGTTTCAGGCTGTTCCTGAGGGGACTGAATCTAACAGAACTTTAAAAAAAAAGACATTTCTTTTTGGTAAAAAAAAGCAGTAATAATATCAACCGGGTTTAAGAGGATTAAATAGAGAAATGCTCATTCTGTCCCACTTGCTGCATGGTTTATTTGCTGTTTCTGCTGCAGCTGGCAGGACCTTATAGCTCAGATGGCAGGAACTGTGAAGATGGGGAGCAGCAGAAGGGTGATCCCACTGCCTCAGTCAGGCCCTGGCGAGTAAGTCAAAGCTGCAGGAGGAGGAAAAGCTGATTTTTCTTCCTCCAGCACCCCTTTTTCCTGCCTAAAAATCGCCCTCCAAAGGATGGATTCTGCTGCAGATGAAGCTGACTGAAGGGATGTGTTTGTTCTTCCCTCCCTGCAGAGAGGAGCGTGAGGAAGAGGAGCAGCAGAAGCTCAAGGAGCAGCATGACATTCCTGCCAGCAGCCTGCAGAGTCCAGGTGAGGCAGGGATACAGGGGAAGGGAGCAGGAGATTTGCTCCAGGGAGTGCAGGTGTGCCCAGCCATAGTCCTGGGGGATTGGGGATCCCGGGCCAGCTTTGAGGTTGTTCTGGAAGGGGATGATTTCTTTACAAGTCATTCAGAGAAGTGATGCTGAACCTCTTGGAAATGAACCTTTTACCATTCCCATCTGATTTATAAACTGTTGGAGAGTGGTTTCTTTAACCCTGGAAAGAACTAGCCTTGTAGGTGAAGGATCTTAGTGTTTTCAGAATGGAATTTTCTGCACTTTTATCTTTTACTATTCCCATCTGATTTATAAACTGTTGGAGAGTGCTTTCTTTAACCCTGGAAAGAACTAGCCTTGTAGGTGAAGGATCTTAGTGTTTCCAGAGCGGAATATTCTGCACTTTTATCATCATTGTTTCACCTGAATTTTTGGTTTTTTTTGTCCTCCAGATAAAGATTTGGGCCTGGAGTCTCCCTTGATCCTGAACCCTCAGTCCTCCTCGCCCATCATGTCTGAGAAGGCCAAGGTGGAGGGGCTGCTGGGGGCAGAGGGGCAGTTTGAGAAGGTGCAGCAGGCAGAGCTGGCCCTGAAGGACTCCTCTGGCTGCAGCTCAGCCTCGGTGCCAGAGGGGCAGTGGGCACAGGATGCCCTGAGGAACTGTGAGTACCCCCCTGGGCTGGGCTCTGCCCCTGGGATTTCCATCCCTTTTCCCTCCCCCTGGGCTGGATTTCACACAATAGGGATGGGGCAGCCTGGAGCTGTGAATCCATGCACTGCCCCTTCCCTGGGCTTCAGGCACCTCCTTGTTTTTCTGGGGTTTTCTGTACCAAATGAGGCTGATCATGAATTTCTACCATCCATGGAGTGCTTTGATGGCAGAATTCGATTGAATTGAGCAGAGCTTAGTGCACAGTGCCATTGCTGGTCAGCAGTTTTTAAAGACAAGGCACTCAGCCCTGGCCTTATTCCTGTAGCACTGGAGCAGAACTGGACAGGTTGCTTGTGTTGCAGAATACAATTTTCCCTTTTTTTTTTTTTTTTCTGTAAAATTCTGTAAATTGTTAAGCTCACTTATATCCAAAGCCCAGGCTCAGGTTTCCTGAGTACCTGGGAGGTGGTTGGGTCTAATTGGATCAACACTTGTGTGGGTTGAGAAGTTTTTCTGATGGACAAATCATGGTTTGAAATTGTGTTTTTAAGGTTTTCAATCATTTCTCCTGCTCTCCTTTCAGAGGAGGAATGCAGGGCTCTGCAACCTGCTGGATCAGCTCTGGCAGTGCAACTCCTAAATATAACTCCCCAAAATTTCCATGAATTCATTAATCCACAGATCTCTCCTTGGCAACTCTGGAAGGGACACAAAGTCCCTGAGTTGTACTTGGAGGGAAGAGTCTGTGCAATATTTGCTTTTACCACAGTGCAGAACTCTCACATCCTTGGCCCCAGTTGCCTTTTCCATCTCTCTGTCCAAGCAGTGACAGTTCTCTGCAGTCTCAGAGTGATCTCAGAGCTTTTAATTCCATTTATTCTCTTTCTTAGAGGATTTAAAGTTCTTTTCTAGTTCTGAATGTTGGACAGATATTCTTGGTACTTGTTTTAAGAGACCACAGCTAAAATAATCTTAGTTTGGGGGTGTGTAAGGACAATTTCAGTGACCCTACAGCATCTCCTGAGTGCTGAGAGTTAAAAGAGCAGCTCTCCAACATTGTGACAAGAGCCTGAGCTGAGTGACAGTTCTGCTGTGTGACATCACAGCTTTTTTTGGGTGTTGCAGGAGCATTTTGTGGTGAGGAGGAACAATCTGGGGCTCTTGACAGCAGCACGTTTTTGTTTGGAACAATATGTCCCTATTATGAAGTGTTTGCTTGGGATAATTTGGGAGCTAAAGGAATGTGGGTTGAAGTTCAACCAGGCATAAATTTGCATTGAATTTTAGGGAAAAATGTTTCTTGGATTTTTCTCTTTTTTTTTTGCTGTCATTTCAAACCTGAGTGGAATATTCCCACTTTCCTTGAGGTGGGAATCCCCTGCTCTAACCACAGCTCTGAGCTCCTGTGCAGGGTGAAACCCAAGCACTCAGGATCATTTCTGGGGACAATTTCTTTGGTTTTCTCCAAGGAGATGCAACTTGTCCTGACATATTGTAAGGTAAAACAGGGGAGTGAGGCTGGAGCCTTTAATACATTTATTTTTATCCCTGTTTTTCCAACCAAGAGCAGGAGTCACACCTCTGTCAGAGGGTGACCTTTGTGTCTGCTTTAATCCCCTCTGTGCTCTGTGAGCCTTGCCTGCATTTGTCAGGTGCCATTAGTGCAAGAGCAGGATTTCCAGATATTATCACAAAAACAGAGATTTTGGGCAAGCAGGAAGGGAGGTGATGAGCTCACAGAATACCCTGAGCTGGAGAGGAGCCAGAAGGATCATTGAGTCCAGGTGCTGGCCATTTAATTATGGTTATTTTTTAATGCACAGTGTAAAAACCATCCCTGATCTCTGAACCTGTTCAGAGCCAGCTGAGTCTGACAGCACCACTGATCTTTGGAGTGTTCACAAATGGTTTTTCTCAGGAGATGGATGGGCTGTGGGACATCCCCACTAAAAATCTGCTCAAACCCCCCTGAGCCCTGAAGCTTTTTGGGGACGGTTGAATCCAACTCCATTGTCTCTGCAGGGAATCATTTGAGTTTTCTCAGGAGATAGATGGGCTGTGGGACTTCTTTTCTCAGGAGATGTGCTATGAGACATCCCCACTTCTGTCTGTAAAAATCTGCTCAAACCCCCCTTCTTAGATTTCTTTCCCTTTTTTTTTTTTTTTTTGCTGTCATTTCAAACCTGAGCGGAATATTCCCATTTTCCTTGAGGTGGGAATCCCCTGCTCTAACCACAGCTGTGAGCTCCTGTGCAGGGTCAAAATTCGAGTTATTTGGTCACTTTGAGCCCAAAATGGGAATCCCCTGCTATAACCACAGCTGTGAGCTCCTGTGCAGGGTCAAAATTCGAGTTATTTGGTCACTTTGAGCCCAAAGTGGGAATCCCCTGCTATAACCACAGCTGTGAGCTCCTGTGCAGGGTCAAAATTTGAGTTATTTGGTCACTTTGAGCCCAAAATGGGAATCCCCTGCTATAACCACAGCTGTGAGCTCCTGTGCAGGGTCAAAATTTGAGTTATTTGGTCACTTTGAGCCCAAAGTGGGAATCCCCTGCTATAACCACAGCTGTGAGCTCCTGTGCAGGGTCAAAATTCGAGTCATTTTGTCACTTTGAGCCCAAATCCTGTCCCTCTGATCTGACCCTTGCCTGTCCTTGCAGTGGGGCTGCTGAAGCAGCTCCTGGTGCAGCAGCTGGGCCTGGCTGAGAAGGGGACCCTGGAGGACAGACAGCGCCTGCCCAGGTTCAGGAACGTGTCCCAGGAAGCCCAGAGCGAGGGTGGCACTGAACTGCAGCAAATCCCCGATTCTGAGAGCAAATTCCAGCCGGCTGCAGAGGACAGAGCCCTCGGCAGAACTGGGGAGGAGAGGCGCGGTGCCCGGACTGCAGCGCGGTGCGCGGCCTCGGGGGATGCCCTGCAGCTGCTGGGCCCCGAGCCCCCTGCCAGGGGCGCTTTGCCCATGGACAGCACGAACCTGGAGGGCTCCAGCTCGGAGCTGGAGGGGCTGGGGGCTGAGGAGAGCGGGGAGCATTTCTTTGATGCTCGGGAAGCTCACGGCGACGAGAACCCCGGCGAGAGCGGCGAGCTGCTGGACAGGAAGGAGGAGGAGGAGGAGGAGGAGGA
This sequence comes from Agelaius tricolor, assembly GCF_023055355.1. Lineage (NCBI taxonomy): Eukaryota > Metazoa > Chordata > Aves > Passeriformes > Icteridae > Agelaius > Agelaius tricolor. The sequence goes on along the minus strand of NW_027269289.1, from coordinate 6,192,997 downwards.
AGAGGAGGAGGAGGAGGTGCAAATTCGGATCTCAGGTGAGCCTGGGGCATTCCTGCAGGGGGTGATGGCCTGGCCAGGTCCCTTTAACTTCACCTTTTGCTTGTCTGGGGTAGGACAGTCAGCTCCCAGCTCTCACCAAGTCATTTTGGCTCTGTGCAAACAGAAGCAGGTTCATTCTTCCTGCACTCCTGAGGGGGTGATGGCCTGGCCAGCTCTGTTTAACACCTCACTGTTTGTTTGGCTGGGGTAGGACAGTCCCCCAGCTCTCACCAAGTCATTCTAGCCCTGTGCAAACATGGAGCTGCTTCATTCTTCATGTTCTTGAGGAGAAGCTGAAGGGCTGGGGGACACAGGACACACCCTGTGACAACTGGAATTGCCAAGCCCTCAGTTGTGGCTGGCCTGGAGCACTTCATCTCTCCACTGCTTGAAAGGACCTGTAGAAAAAAGGTTTTCCCTGGAGGCAAAGCCCTTTTTAAAGCTCTTCCTGATCAAGCTTCAGGAAAGGAACATGGAGCTGGTTCATTCTTCATGTTCTTGAGATGCTGAAGGGCTGGGGGACACAGGACAAGCCTGTGACAACTGGAATTGCCAAGCAAGCCCTCAGTTGTGGCTGGCCTGGACCACTTCTTCTTTCTACTGCTTGAAGGGAAAAGCTTTTCCCTGCAGTCAAAGCCCTTTTTAAAGCCCTTTTTAAAGCTCTTTTCCTGATCAAGCTTCAGGAAAGGAACATGGAGCTGGTTCATTCTTCATGTTCTTGAGGAGAAGCTGAAGGGCTGGGGAACACAGGACACAACCTGTGACAGCCTGGAATTGCCAGCCCTCGATTGTGGCTGGCCTGGACCACTTCATGTCTCTACTCCCTAAAGGTTTTCCCTGCAGTCAAAGCCCTTTTTAAAGCCCTTTTTAAAGCCCTTTTCCTGATCAAGCTTCAGGAAAGAAACTCACAACTTTAATTTTACACTTTAGTTTTAGTCTCCCGTAACCTTACCACACTCTGAACCTCTGAAAAGTTTATTATTTTATTATTTTTATTGGTTTTGCTGCTCATGCACTATTTGACAGCTTCAAATTATTGACAGCTACAAATTATTTACAAATCCTGAGCACACCAAACTTAGCACAGAAGCTGAGGTTTATCTCATGTGCATTTTCTAGGAGAAGCAGCTGCTTCTATCAGGTGGATTCAACACTAACAGCCCCACAGAAGTCTCTTATCCATAAATATGCTCTTATTTAAAAATTGGATTATATCCACGTGGATAAGCCAATTTATGACTGCCCCAATGCTGCTTTCCAAATACATAGTGCAAATAATTTTTTCTCCCTGAGACATTTTAAATTATTAAAACCGAGCCAACAACTTGAAGCATCTAATTTATTTGTCACCTCTTCCACTGTTTACTTTTTTAACTGTATGGGGACATCAAAATGAGATGGATCTGGTTTTAGTCAATTCTGAGTCCCCTGTGCTTGCTTTGCCTGTGCTATTATGGAAAAATTCATTAAATGGACTGCTGTTTCTGGGTGCAGGTTGTGAAAGCATTTTCTGTCTGTAATTACTTTATCTTTTAGTTTATCAGCAAGCTCTGCTTTGAACCTCACCCATCTAAAAGCATCCCCAGTGCCAGGGCTGGGAGTGGAGTCTGGGAATCCAGCAGCTGGGTTTGTCAGGTGCCATTAGTGCAAGAGCAGGATTTTCAGATATTATCACAAAAATAGAGATTTTGGGCAAGCAGGAAGGGAGGTGATGAGCTCACAGAATACCCTGAGCTGGAGAGGAGCCAGAAGGATCATTGAGTCCAGGTGCTGGCCATTTAATTATGGTTATTTTTTAATGTACAGTGTAAAAACCCTCCCTGATCTCTGAACCTGTTCAGAGCCAGCTGAGTCTGAGAGCACCACTGATCTTTGGAGTGTTCACAAATGGTTTTTCTCAGGAGATGGATGGGCTGTGGGACTTCTTTTCTCAGGAGATGGGCTGTGGGACATCCTCACTTTTGTCTCTTAAAATCTCCTCAACCCCTCCCTGAGCCCTGAAGCTTCTTAGGGGTAGTTGAGTCAAACACCATTTATTATTTGAAATTATTTGATTTTTCTCATGAGATGGGCTGTGGAACTTCTTATTTTAGGAGATGGGCTGTGGGACTCCTTTTCTCAGGAGATGGGCTGTGGGACATCCTCACTTTGGTCTCTTAAAATCTGCTCAAACCCCCCATAGCCCTGAAGCTTCTTGGGGACAGTTGAATCAAACCCCTTTGTCTCTGCTGGAAATCATTTGATTTTTCCCATGAGATGGGCTGTGGAACTTCTTTTTTTAGGAGATGGGCTGTGGGACACTAAAAATCCCCATTAAAAATCTGCTCAAACTCCCCTGAGCCTTGAAGCTTCTTGGGGGCAGTTGAATTGAAGCCCATTGTCTCTGCAGGAAATTATTTGATTTTCCTCGTGAGATGGGCTGTGGAACTTCTGTTTTTAGGAGATGGGCTGTGGGACTCCTTTTCTCAGGAGATGGGCTGTGGGACATCCCCATTTCTGCCTCTAAAGATCTCCTCAAACCCCCTGAGCCCTGAAGCCCTGACCCCCGTTGTCCCCACAGGAAATTATTTGATCCTCGATGGATACGGGACAGTGCAGGAGAGCTCCACGGACGAGGAGGTGTCGGCCCTGGTCCTGCAGTGCACCTCACACAGGCAGCCCCCCCTGGCCTGTCCCCAGCAGCAGCAGCAGCAGCAGCCCCTGTCCCCCAGGGACACCCAGAGTGACAGGGACAGCTCGCCCTTCCCCGAGGAGCTGCGCTGGGCAGGCCTGGAGGAGCCCTGTCCCTTCCTGGGCAGCCCCCAGCTCCCTCTGGAGACCCGAGTGCAGCTCATGCAGTACATCCACAACATCCAGGATGCCCTGGAGAAGCTAAAGGTGCGTTGCTTTTTGGCCTTTTTGTTGTTATATTATTATTATTATTATTATTATTATTATTATTATTATTCTCATCATCATCTAAAGGTGAGTTGCTTTTTCTTATTTTTATTGTATTATTATTATTTCTAGCTACAGGTGCATTGCTTTTTGTTATTTTTATTGTATTATTATTATTTTTAGCTAAAAGTGCGTTGCTTTTTGGTTTTTATTGTATTATTATTTTTAGCTAAAGGTGTGTGGCTTTTTGTTATTTTTATTATATTATTATTATTATTTTTAGCTAAAGGTGCATTGCTTTTTGGGTTTTTTTGTATTATTATTATTTAAAGATGCGTTGCTTTTTGTTGTTATTTCTTCTTTGTCTTCGTCGTCTTCTCCTCCTTCTCCTCCTTCTCCTCCTTCTCCTCCTTCTCCTCCTTCTCCTCCTTCTCCTCCTTCTCCTCCTTCTCCTCCTTCTCCTCCTTCTCCTCCTTCTCCTCCTTCTCCTCCTTCTCCTCCTTCTCATTCTTCTTCTTCTTATTCTTCTTCTTCTTATTCTTCTTCTTATTCTTCTTCAAAGGTGCATTGCTTTTGTTATTTTTATTGTTATTTTAAATTAATAGTGCTAGTATTGCACATAGAAGGTTTGGTCACCTGAGCGTTTCATCATTTCCATACCCGTTCAGTTTTGGGTTAGAGAAAAAGCTTTAAAACAATTTTGCTAGGCAAGGACACAGGCACGTTTCTCTTCATCTCTGGCTTGACTCCTGGAAGATTGTTGTTTTTGCAGGGCTCCCTGTGGCAGGGAGGAGTGATGAATTTGACTCCATGTTCTCAGAAGGTTAATTTATCACTTTTTGATACTCTATTATATTAAAGAATATTATACTGTTTTAAAGAGTACAGAAAGGATACTTGCTAAAAGTTAAAAAGATAATAATGAAAGCTCATGGCTCTTTCCAGAGTCCTGACACAGCTTGGCCTCAATTGGCCAAAGAGTCAAAACAATTCACATGAAACCAATGAAACGATCTCCAACCACATTCCACACGAGCAAAACACAGGAGAAGCCAATGAGATCAGAATTGTTTCCCTTTTCTCTGAGGTTTCCCAGGAGAAAAGCCCTGGGTGAAGGGATTTTTCTAGAGAATGTGAATGCCACAGAAGGCTTTAGAGCAGAATCTTTTGCTTTTTTTTGCTGTTGTGTGTGCATTGAGTTGTGGATCACAACAGGCCAATAGTTCTGCTGGAGCTGGAGGGCTCTTTGCTGCTTTGATTTTGATCTGGAGAAATTTCTGAGGGATAGGAAGCCTGGAAAAGTGGAGTTTCCAACAGGACACTGCCTGAGGAATGTGGATTCCTGGCATAAAGAAATGGACAGCTTTGAGGAATGTGGATTCCTGGCATGAATAAATGGACAGCTTTGAGGAATGTGGATTCCTGGCATAAAGAAATGGACAGCTTTAAGGAATGTGGATTCCTGGCATAAAGAAATGGACAGCTTTAAGGAATGTGGATTCCTGGCATAAGGAAATGGACAACTTTAAGGAATGTGGATTCCTGGCCATAAAGATTAGGGAGAATTTCTGCACAGAGGGGTGGGAGGGGCTGGAGTCCCCATTCCTGGAGGTGTTCAGGGACACCCTGGATGTGGCACTTGGTGACAAGGTGGTCTTAGGGCATAGGTTGGACTCAAAGATCTCCAAGGTCTTTTCCAGCCTTGGTGATTCTGTGAAATCTCTCATGTGCTGCTGCTCCTGTGTCAGACGAAGATTCTGAGTTGCACCAAGGATATATCAGCCAAATATTGAGGCTTTCAGGCTCTATAAATTCCAAATTATTTTCCAAATATATTCCAAATTATTTTTGCATATAGAGACAGGGATTCTCTTTATAGAATAGCTACAGAAAGTTTATTTTGTGAAACACTCAGTAGCCAGCCTTGAATTTCACTGAAATCAGAATATTGCGTGCAAATGAAGCTGCTGATAAAGGAGTTGAGGGGGCTCACTCCAGCCTGGCTGTTTGCAGTAGTGAAACTTCTCTTTTCCTGTTTGAAGCCCTCTTTGTTTGCCTGGTAAAGGAGGATCCAGCTGAGTTTTGGGGCTGTCTTTGCTGTTTTGCAGGAGGTGGAGGAGGATTACAGCGTTCTGCGGCGCCAGGGGCTGGCTGGCTCAGCCTCCACAGGAGAGCACTCAGGTAGGACCCCAAGATCACACCCAGAGCACAAAATCCACTGTTTGGGCCACCTGGAAACAGAGGCCAGGCAGAATTAAAATAATAAAAAGCAGTTCTGTTTATTGAAGGGCCTTCTGGTACCTTTAGGGCAGACAAAACCCACCCAAAGTGGAAAATTGGTCATGGGTTTCACACTTTTATAAGTTTGGTCCATTTGCATTTTGGGGGTGAATTTTCCAATTGCAGCTTCAGCTGATGTGGCAGTGACACCAGAGCAAGGGCTGGGGCTGAGGCTCTCAGTGAGCAGCTCTGCCTGTGGGGGTGCTCAGAAATGCCACTCACTCCTCTCTCACTGCATCCCTCTCTCTCTCACCACCTTTATTTTCCCTTTTTTTCCCCTTTTCAGACAAAAGCTAGTCGTGTTTCCAGGAGTGGCTGAAGATTGGAGGAAGAGAATCAGGACACAGCACCCGCTGTCTCCCCTGTGGACTCTGGGATGAGGGTTTGGAGCATCCAAACAGAACCATTCTCTAGCAAAGTGGGCATGGGGTGCTTTTCCTGTGGGGCATCTGCACTATCTTGTCAGTGAGGGAGTCTATTCTATTCTGCTCCTCTCCTTGCTACCAGAAATTCAAATTTTTTTTTTTTTTCAGAACAGGAAAAAAAAAAAAAAAACAACCAAACCAAATGTACAGAGCTTTGGGTGTAGGATATAAAAAAAATGTATTTAGACATTTAAAAGAAAAAAAAAAAATCAATGTATTTATTTGACTTCATTCCGTGTATCAAAAGCACATTTTAATTTTTTAATCTGCCTTTTTTTTTTTTTGGTTTTTTTTTTTGGTTCTATTTTTTGGGTAGTGACAGTTCTGGCCCCCTGGTGAGGGGACAGGGGGGATCTGTGTGCAGGTGATTCCTCACTGGACTGGACTCTGCACTCCCTGCTGGCACTCACACTACCAAGAGCTACTCATGAAGGTGTTAGGATGGAATTTGTGGCTGGATTTTGTCTGTATCCAACCAGCTGCATGGGAATTGCTCGTGTCACCACGTGTGGAACAGGAATTTTCCATGCACTAAACAGCCAGGCACTTGAGATGGGCAAATTTTCCTTTTCCCCTTTCCCATTCCTTTGCTGGGAGAGGAGAAAGAGGTTTAATTTTGGGGTTTTTTTTTTTTCCTTGACTTTGTTGGCTTTGATCATTGTCTCCTTTGTAAAGTGATAAAAAAAAAAAATACTTGGACCTGCAGCACTTTTGTAACTCTTCTCTGGATTCAAAAAAAAAAAAAAAAAAGATAAAAAAAGATAAAAAATGCAAACCCAGAAGTGTTTCAAAGATGTGGGGCAGCTGTGCCCCTGATTCACTACTGAATGAAAAAGGGCTGCCATGGAGTTAGCCACAGGTACTGCTGATTTTAGGGCCAGTAAGTTTTAGTACCTGGAGTATGTCTTGCTGAGGGCTTGGGGTGGGCTTTGGGGTTGTTTTTTTGGGGGTTGGTTTTTGTGGAATTTTGCTTTTTTTTTTTTTTTTTTTTTTGGAAATAATTCGTGCCAATGAGAGGGAGATTGGTGACCTGAGGAGGCTGGAGCAGCTCTGGGCACCTGCTCAGGCCTGTCCTGGTGGGGATTCCTGCCAGAATGGGAATTAGGGTGACCCTGGGCACAGCCTGAGCCCAATCCCATTTATTTTCCATCCCCCTGGGCTGGATTTCACACAAGAGGGGTCTGACAGCAAGGAGTTCTGGATCCATGCCCTGCCCCTTGAGGTATCTCCTTGTTTTTCTGCTTTTCTCTATCAAATGAGGGTGAAAATGAATTTTTACTGTCCTGCTTGGCACAGGGTGGTTCAGGCTGTCCCCAGTGTCACTGGGCTGGCTGCTCCTGCCATGTGGGTGAGGAGCACACTCTCCTTTCAGGTTTAAGCTCTTTAAGGGAGCCAAACTGAGCACCTGCACATCCCATGGACACTCAGAGCTTTGCTCAGCACCAGGATCTTCCTGCTCCTCTAAAACAACATTTTCTCTTTAGCTGCTGGCCAGAAATCACCTCTGTCCCCTGTCAGAGGAATCCCAGCTCTTGTTCTTCCCCCAGAATCCTGTGGGGGATGAATTCAGGTGGCAGGAGGGGGAGCAGAGGGGATTTTACTGTCCTGCTTGGCACAGGGTGCTTCAAACTCTCCCCAGTGTCACTGTTCCTGTTCTTCCCCCAGAATCCTGTGGGAGATGAATTCAGGTGACAGGAGAGGGAGCAGAGGGGATTTTGGTGCTGGAGTTGGAGCCAGGAGCCCTTGGAGGGAGGGAAGGGAGGAATTGCTGTTGTTTGAGGAGCATCACCACTGCCTACACAGCCAAAGCCTCCTGCAGGCTGCCAGGAGCTCCCTGGGGTTTTTTTGGGATGCACCAAATCCTGTAGTGTGGGATTATTGTCAGTATTAACCCAGCACTCCCCTCCTCACCTCAGCCCCTCAATTCCCCAGGTTTTAAACACCCAAATTCCCTCTGAGAGCCCCCCAGCCTGGAATGCTGCCAGGAGGAGAACTGGAAAACAGCCCAGACCTGGGGTTGGAGCCATTCCCCCCTCACACTCCAAATCCAGGAGCAGTTGTGGTGACCTCAGTGACCTCCAGGGTGCCCAGAGGCTCCCGTGGAGCTCCAGAGCAGAGGGAGCTCAGTGTGGCTTGGGAAGAACGTTCTGGAAGGGCAGCAGAGGTGGGGTTTGGGGAGGCCTGGCTGGCTCCTGCTCTTTGCTCGTGGTTGAACACAAAACCCTGGCTGGGTCTCTCCAGGTTACAGAATTCTGTGGTGGTCCCTGCTGTCACCTCTGGTGCTTGTGGCAGCAGTGGAGAGCTGGCAGTGAGTTTGTAAATTCACACTTTTGCCTGCTGGAGTGGCATTTCCCCCAAATTCTGCCCCCCACCCAGTGTCCCTGTCACTCGCAGGGTGGATGGAGGAGAATCCCCCCAGTGCCAGCCTGGGGTGGCAGAGGAGCCCCCAGGGCATGGCAGGGCCAGGAGGGGCCACCGGGGCATGGCAGGGCCAGGAGGAGTCACCAGGGCAGGGCCAGGAGGGGCCACCAGGGCATGGCAGGGCCAGGAGGGGCCACCAGGGCAGGGCAGGGCCAGGAGGAGCCACCAGGGCAGGGCCAGGAGGGGCCACCAGGGCATGGCAGGGCCAGGAGGAGCCACCAGGGCATGGCAGAGGAGCCACCAGGGCATGGCAGGGCCAGGAGGAGCCACCGGGGCATGGCAGGGCCAGGAGGGGCCCTCAGGGCATGGCAGGGCCAGGAGGGGCCCCCAGGGCAGAGCCAGGAGGGGCCACCGGGGCATGGCAGGGCCAGGAGGGGCCCCCGGGGCATGGCAGGGCCAGGAGGAGCCACCGGGGCAGGGCAGGGCCAGGAGGAGCCCTCAGGGAAGGGCAGGGCCAGGAGGAGCCACCGGGGCAGGGCCAGGAGGAGCCCTCAGGGAAGGGCAGGGCCAGGAGGAGCCCTCAGGGCAGGGCAGGGCCGGGGGGGCCCAGCTGGTGCCCCCAGCCCTGGGGTGACCCCAACCCCGCTGTGGGCCCTGGGCTCCAGCTCTGGCTCATCCTCACACACAGGGAGGGCGGTGGGGCAGGGATCCCTTCCCTGGAAGGACAGGGAATGCCTTTTCCCAGGAAATTCCTTTTCCCAGGGGATTCCTTTTCCCACAAAATTCCTTTTCCCAGGGAATTCTTCTCCCAGGAAATTCCTTTCCCAGGGGATTCCTTTTCTAGGGAATTCCTTTTCCAGGAAATTCCTTTCCCAGAGAATTGCTTTCCCAGGAAATTCCTTGTCCCAGAGAATTCCTTCTCTCAGGGAATTCCTTTTCCAGGAGATTCCTTTCCCAGAGAATTCCTTCCCCAGGAGATTCCTTTCCCAGATAATTCCTTTTCCCAGGAAATTCCTTTTCCCAGGGGATTCCTTTTCTGGGGAATTCCTTTCCCAGAGAATTCCTTTCCCAGGAAATTCCTTTTCCCTCCCTGTCGCACCTGCAGCCCCCCAGAGCTCAGGCTGGAGCTCAAATGCACTATTCAGGATTCCCACTGTTATTTCCTCCTTTAAGCCATAAGATTCCCCCTTATTTTAAAGTGAAATTTTCATTTTCATCTCCCCCTGATTGGTTGGGCATTCCCTTATCCAAACATTTCTCTGGAGTTTTTTTGTCCCAGCCCCTCATCCCAAAAATATATATATATATATATATTTTTTTTTTTTGTCCCTCCCCAAACAGAACAAGGATTTCTTGGTTTGGGAACCAGGATGGGAGACAAGAACATTTTCATTTCCCTTCTGCTGCCACACAGCTCATGGACAAAAGCTGAAGGTGGAATTTCCTGGAATGGGAATTCCCTTGTCCTGCAGGAGATCCCCGATTGCCCTGGTGCAGGGAGGTGGGGCCAGAGGAGGGCAAACCTCAGGAGCTCCCAGACAGCGCCTGGCCCGTGCTTAAAATGGGATATTCTGATTTAAAATGGGATATTCTGATTTAAAATGGGATATTCTGGTTTAAAATTGGATATTCTGGTTTAAAATTCCAGCGTTTAAAATGGGATATTCTGATTTAAAATTCTATTGTTTCAAATTGGATATTCTGATTTAAAATGGGATATTCTGATTTAAAATGGGATATTCTGGTTTAAAATTGCAGTGTTTTAAATGGGATATTCTGATTTAAAAGTCCAGTGTTTAAAATGGGATATTCTGATTTAAAATCCCAGCGTTTCAAATTGGATATTCTGATTTAAAATTGGATATTCTGATTTAAAATTCCAGTGTTTAAACTGGAATATTCTGATTTAAAATTGGGTATTCTGATTTAAAATTCCAGCGTTTCAAATGTGATATTCTGATTTAAAATCCCAGCGTTTCAAATTGGATATTCTGATTTAAAATTGGATATTCTGATTTAAAATTCCAGTGTTTCAAATTGGATATTCTGATTTAAAATTCCAGTGTTTCAAATTGGATATTCTGATTTAAAATTCCAGTGTTTCAAATGTGATATTCTGATTTAAAATTCCAGTGTTTCAAATTGGATATTCTGATTTAAAATTGGATATTCTGATTTAAAATTCCAGTGTTTAAAATGGGATATTCTGATTTAAAATTGGATATTCTGATTTAAAATTCCAGTGTTTCAAATGGGATATTCTGATTTAAAATTGGATATTCTGATTTAAAATTCCAGTGTTTCAAATTGGATATTCTGATTTAAAATTCCAGTGTTTCAAATGGGATATTCTGATTTAAAATTCCACTGTTTAAAATTGGATATTCTGATTTAAAATTCCAGTGTTATTCTAATTTAAAATTCCAGTGTTTCAAATGGGATATTCTGATTTAAAATGGGATATTCTGATTTAAAATTCCAGCATTTCAAACGGGATATTCAGATTTAAAATTCCAGCGTTTCACATTGGATATTCAGATTTAAATCTCCCTGCTGTTAGATTTCATTCTCCTGGATCCAGTATTTTCTGCCTGTTCCCCAAAGAAATCCCTGGATTCCCTCCCCTTCCCCAAAGGTGCCAACTGACAAGCAGATGTACTGCAAAAGGGACACTGCAGCCAAAACACTGCTGATTTATTTTGAATTAAGTCTTGTGGAGCTCTCTTCATACTAGAATATTTTTATTTTCTTTGTACAACATACAATCATGTACTCTTAACAGAGATTTACTTTAAAGAGAAGAAAAAAAAAAATCTGGAAGTATTCTTTAAAAAAAAAAAAATACACAAAAATCTTTATTAATAATCCTGTATTTTTACTGATCATGTTTGAATGTCTAAAAAGACTTTATTGTTCTAATTATCCAGATGTATGTTTGTAAAATAGCTCTTTTATGACTTAGCTGATCGGGTTGTATGTTTCTGGAATTAAATATTGGTCACTTAAAAAGAAAAAAAAAAAAAAAAAAAAAAGAAATCTGTTTTCAGGACCTGGGAAATAGAAAATTTAAGCGTTTCAAATATCATTAAATAAGCTTAAAGGAAAATCAGCTTTGTCTGGTGGATTTTTTGGGGTGGTTTGGCTGTAATTGCCTGGAGTGTTTGAAGGACAAATGATGGCAAAGAAAATTTTTCCAGAGATTCAGGTACCTTGATTGTATTTTTGCTGCTCAGAGGTAACGAATTATGAATTAATTACTTAATTAATTAATTGGCAGAGCAGCCAGTACAGGAAAAGAGATCCCCCCTTGCTCCTTCAGGACCTCCCTGCAGGAATTGGAGCCTTGGGGTGCCCTGCACACCCTGGGTGCTGCTGCAGGTGAGACCAGGAGGGAATTTCTGCCCTTTTCCAAGGAATTTCTGCCTGCCCTGGCCACAAAAAGCAATTTAAGGAATTCTGGAGCGGCTCAGAGGAGCTGCACTGCCTGAGCTGGTGCCCTGAGACAATTCAGCCTGAGCAGGGAGCGCTGCTCTCAAGCCCAAATCATTTCTGGCTTCTTTTTCCTTTTAAATCCAACCACAGCCATTATTCAGTTAAATTAATTAATCGATCCTATTCATTTATTGCTATTTTTAAAAGGGAATTTGTTCTGAAGGTCGGAATTTTTAAAGGGGAGCTTGTTGTGAAATCATTGCTGAACAACCCCTCCTTGTGATATTTCACCTGAATATTTATTTACATCCCCATTTTCCTGCTGGATCTTTCCCCCTCCCCTGGGACCCACCCAGAACTGTGACAGAGAAGTGAAATTAAAACTCAGCTCTGGGGGGAACCTGTGAATTCCTGAGCAGGGAACATCTGTGCTGAGAGTTTGGTGATTCCTGGGCAGAGGCTGCTCCCCCTGACTCCCTGCCTTTAGTGACATTCCTGTCTTCCCTGGGAGTTGATGATTCCTGACAGACAAAAATAAATAAATTAAGAATAACACCAAAATAGAAAAAAAAATCAGCTTTATTCCTGAAATCTTGGGAGCTTTTCCCTTTTTTTTTTTCCTTCCTCTGTCTGCATTATGAACATGAAGCTCCTTGAGAGATTTCTTTATTACTTTATTATAATTGGTAATCTGAGCTCTATTACACTTCCTTAATGATGCTCTTCGTGTTTTGCCTATTTAAATGTTATTTTACATTTTCCCTTTACTGCCTTGCTGTAAATAAATGATTCAAAACCTCAGCAGCTCAGAGAAATCCCAGCTGGGGCTGGGGCAGGGCTGGGCTGCAGATTTGGGGTTGTTCCAATCCCAAATCCTGGAATTCATCTCTCCACAGGCAGGGGAGATTCAGGGAGACATTGCAGGTGGGGTTTGGGTCATTTAGGGTCATTTTTGGGTCATTTTTGGGCCATTCTTGGGTCATTTAGGGTCATTTTTGGGTCATTCTGGGGTCATTTTTGAGTCATTTTTGGGTCATTTTCTAGGTCATTTTTGAGTCATTTTTGGGGTAATTTTGGGGTCATTCTTGGGTCATTTTTTTGGGTCATTTTGAGACATTTTTGGGTCATTTTGAGTTATTTTTGGGTTATAGGAGCTTTAAGGTCCCTTCCAAGCCAAACTGTTCCATGATCCCATGGGGTTCTGAGCAATCAGAGTGGAATGCTGTCCATCCACCTCCCTAAATGATAAAAAACCAACTTGTAAATTCAAGTTCAATCCATTTGTTCTCTCAGCAAAGATTCCTTTGGTATTTGCTGGAAAATATCCATAATTCCCCCTTGTTTTTGTCAACTCCGCAATGGATTTTAGGTTTTATTTCAAAATATTGATGGGAGCTTGGTGGAGGATGGAAGTTGTCCAGTCCCTGGCACGAGTTCTGTGCCAGTTGGGCTGAGCATTTTGTGGGGGGAAATATTTCCCATCAGAGCTGGGCCCAGCACTCCCAGGATGGGAAAAAAAATTAAATTAAAAAATTTGGATGTGTTTCCTTCAAAGTGTGATCCAGAATTAAATGGGAAAGAGCCTGGGGTTAACTCTGAGCATATGCCTGGGTTAAAATGTTGGTTTGAGAAATCTTGAGAAAACAGACACCTGTTGTTATTATTATTAATATTTTTAATTATATATAAAATATATAACATTTTATATATAATATATATAATTTGTATAATACATAATATATATATTATATATTTGTATAGTATATAATATATAATAGATATAATATATATTATATAATGTATTTGTATAATATGTTATATATATTATATATTTGTATAATATATATAATATATTATATATTTGTGTAATATATAATATATATAATATATAACATGTTATATATTTTATATATAATTTTAAAAATAATAATAATAACAGGTGTCTGTTTTCTCAAGTAAATTATATATAATATATATTATATATATAATATATCATATCTATATTAAAAATACTGTTAGAAAAAGGATGCTCAGGGGAGTTTTTGAGGGAGCCAAAAGTTTTGATGCCACTTTTGGCTCCATCCAGGTGAGGTCAGGCAGTGAAAATAAAGCTGTGATTTGTGAGGGGTTTCAGAGCCTTGCTGCAGTTTGGTGTCCAGCCCCATTCACTGATTTCATCCCTTCTGGAAAACAATCCTGGCAGAAGGAAATTGGGAATGAGAGGAAATGGCCCTGAGTTGTTCCAGGCTGGGAATTTCTGATATTTCTCCTTGGGAAGGGAGGTCGGGGATTGGAGCAGGGCAGTGTGGGGTCAGCATCCCTGGAAATGTCCACAATCTGTGGCTGAGGGGTTGATATTTATCATTTACTGATCTTAAAGGGATTTTCCAGCCTTAAAAATTCCGTTATTCCATTTATAATTTTATTATTCCATTATTAAATGCATCCCAGTGCATTTCTTGCTTGAGCCCTCCTGCATTTCTCCCCATCCCAGACCAAAACTCCACCAGCCTTTCCTTTCATCAGGAAAATGATTTTTTTCCCCCCTTTTTTCCTCAGCTGCTGGGAGTTTACAGCTGCAAACCATCGAGTTGGGCTTTTTGGCAGAATAAAAACCCCCAAAATATCCCAGCCTCTTCCTTTCTTGCAGCAGTTTGTTTGTTTCCAGATGCCTGCAGCTTATTCAGCGTGGAGCATCTCCCCTGATCAATATTTTAACCTTCTTGTTGATATTTACTCAGAGCTGCTGAATAAACTCCGTGGAGTGCAGCTCCAGAGTGAATCTCCATTTCTCTCAGCTCTCGGGAGCTTTGGCAATAATTTGCATTATCCGGGGTTATTGTTATGCTGGGATATTAATGAGCACATCTCCCTCCCTTCTGTCTCTCCAAAATTCAATTCAGAGCCCACTTCTGGTGCTGAAGCAACTTCTCAGCTCTGAATTAGCACAGAGAGGAGAGAGCTTTGTGCTTTTCTTTTGTCAGCTGGCTTTGAAAAAACCCTTTTCTCTCCAGTTTTATGAAGATGGGTTTGATGCAACTCCAGCTGCTTGGCTTGTGATGAGGGGGAGATTAAACCCTTCTTGGTGGCATTTTTAAATCCTACCATCTTTATTAGGTTTAATCCCATTTCTCTGAAAAACTCCACTCCAGAACTGTCCATGTCCTCCTGTGCCTGCCCTTCACCTGTTCTTTCACCTCCAAATACTGATTTTTTTATTTGGTTTTTTTGGGATTAAATGGGTTCAAAACATTTCAGAAGCCCTCCTGAGTGATTCATCACCATCATTTTGGGGCGTGCATACAGCAGAAGTCAAATAGCCTCGATTGCAGCCTCTATTGAACTCATCTTTTCTCCTCTGCAATTTCTTTATTGTGCCATAATAAAGCTGCCCCTGTCGCTGCTGAGCTCTGCCTCATCTGTCTCCCTCTGCGAGATGGGAGCTGAGAGAAAAGCTCTGCTGAGGCTGGGCTGGCCCAGTCCTCCTCAGAACCCGGGGAAAATTCTCACCCCAAAAGAAAATCAAGTTATTTTTTGCTGTTGGGAATGCTGTGACCGCCCCCAGGCCCAGCAGTGGCCGTGGATGTGCACCAGGAACAGCAAAGGACCCCAGCCTTGGCTTCTCCTTCTCAGCACACCCAGTTCTCTGATTTAGGCAGGGATTCCTGCCCCAAAATCCTCAGCAGCAGCAGCAGCAGCGTGGTCTCTGCTCCAGCTGCTCCTCCAGGGCTTGGAATTCCCTGGCAAAGCTCAGGGCTGGGGCTCTCAGTGGATCCAAATCTCCCTGTTCAGGTGCTCATTCCCCTAGGACTGAGCCTATCCTTTTTCTCTTTTCCTTTTCCCTCCCTTTCCCCTTTTCCTTTCCCCTTTTCCTTTCCCCTTTTCCTTTCCCCTTTTCCTTTCCCCTTTTCCTTTCCCCTTTTCCTTTCCCCTTTTCCTTTCCCCTTTTCCTTTCCCCTTTTCCTTTCCCCTTTTCCTTCCCTTCCCTTCCCTTCCCTTCCCTTTTTTCCCCTTTTTTGTCCCTTTTTCCCTTTTTTTCCCCCTTTCCTTTCCATTTTCATTTCCTTTTCCTTTCCCTCCATGGAATTATGAGAGCTCGAATTACAAGAGCTCTTCCAGGGGCTCCATGCTTAGAATTTCCTCACAAAGTTTGGGATTTGGGCTCTCAGCGGATCCAAATCTCCCTGTTCAGGCACTCCTTCCCCTAGGACTGAGTCTTCCTTTCACTGCCTTCCTTTCCTCACTCTCCATGGAATTCTGAGAGCTGGAATTATGAAAATGGAACTCTCCATGGAATTATGAAAATGGAACTCTCCATGGAATTCTGAGAGCTGGAATTCTCCATGGAATTCTGAGAGCTGGAAAATGCTGTGCCCTGTGCTGATGGGAAAAGTTCTGCAGGGATTAAAGGTGTCTCTACCCCTCTGACCTCTGCCTGGAAAATGAAGGTTTTATAAACTGGTGGGGATTTAAAAGCAGGCGAATTTGCCCCAAAATCCCAGCCAGGGCTGGAATTCCCTGAACCTGTTGCAGAAATGAGAGGTCTCCTCCTGAGTCCCTGTCCCAACCTGCCCATGACTCATTTCAATCTTTGTTCCTCCCTTTTCTTAATCATTCCTCCCTTGAAAGTCTCCTCATCTTTTGTCTCTTCATCTTTTGTTTTCCCCACATTTCAAAGAGAGGTTGGGTTTTGGTTGGATTTTTTTTTTTCCTGCCTCACTTAAATGACTGCTTTCCTTTCTCTTTGGGGTGTGAATGGAAGGCACAGAGGAGAAAACATCCTTTGATGCAGTAATTATGAGGAGGAGAATTTAAAAAGGAGAGCAAGGGAAAGTGTGATGGCTGGAAATGATCAGTGCAATATTTATGATTGTCTGAGGGGATGTTCTGTGTGGCCTCCCTGAGATCCTGTCACTGCTGCCTTCATCTGTTCCCTGTCCCTAAAGTGGCAAAAACCCCAAATTCCTTCAATATTGCACCTCCTTTAATCACTCTGCTCCCCCAGGGTTCTCTCACTGCATGTGCAGCACCTGAGAGGGGCTGGGATCCATTTTTGGGAAGCTTTGGGCACTAAAATCCCCAATCCTATTTCTGGCAGTTCCCAAATGGGGAATGAGGGTGTGGAGCAGCCTCCTCAGCTGGGAGCAGGAATATCCTCCCAAATCCTGCATCAGGACTTGGCAGATGCCACTCCTGGCTCTCCAGCTCCTTGAGATTCACCCACATTTTCCTTTTTGCATGGAAGACAAGGCAAACAAACTGTTCCACAGAATGTTCCTTATTTATCTAACTCATCCTACCAACTTCTTGGAGCTATCTAAATATATATTTATAATTAGCTGGGCTTTTTTATATAACTACCACAGGCTACTTGCTCCTCTCACTGCTTCCTTCAGAGCAGCTCTTATCTATAAAATTATCTCATTTGGATGCCTTCTATTACCAATAAAAACTTGTTATGAACCTGGGTGAAAAAAAATCCCACTCATAATAGATTTATTCTTTGTGTCTCAGTCAAATCTTGACTTTCAGTGCCTTTTATCCCCTGAAATCTCTCAGCTCTGCTTGAATTTGACTTTTTTTTTTTGCAGAGGGGCTGTTATTTACTGTTCTGCTGAAATACAGCCACCTATGAAGATAAATGTAGCAGGTTTTTTTCAATGATTCACTGCTCACCTCCACGTCAGTCTGAGATCAGAGCCCCTCTCCCTGCAGCTGACAGGGAAAAGGGAATTTAATTGCCTGGATAAATAACCTGCTATGAGGGAAGCAGTGGGCACTGCTGGGGGCTCTTTGTTCCAGGTGTCTGGAGCTGGAGGTGTGGGATTATTCCTAAAAAAAAAACAAACCAGCCTGAAATTTGGGGAATATTGGGGCAGATTCATCCATGTGCAGCACCACAGGATTTCCCACACCTCAAAATGTGTTTGGGGCTGGATTGAGGCCCTGGGTTTGGGCTGAGACCCCAAAGAGTGTTTGGATCTGGGTTGAGACCCCATAAAGTGTTTGGATCTGGATTGAGGCCTCAAAAGGTGTTTGTGACTGGATGGAGACCCCATAAAGTGTTTGGATCTGGATTGAGGCCTCAAAATGTGTTTGGGTCTGGATGGAGACCCTGGACTGTATTTGGGTCTGGATTGAGACACCAAAAAGTGTTTGGGTCTGGATGGAAATCCCATAAAGTGTTTGGGTTTGGGTTGAGACACCAAAAAGTGTTTGGGGTGTGGACTGAGGCCCTGGGGCTGGATTGAGACCCCAAAGTGCGTTTGGGTCTGGATTGTGAGCCCAAATCCTGTTTGAGTCTGGATTGTGAGCCCAAAACAGGTTTGGGTCTGGATGGAGACCCCAAAAAGTGTTTGTGTGTGTCCTGAGACCCCAGAACAGGTCTGTGTCTGCCCCGAGCTGAGCTGCTCTGGCTCCAGGCCTTTGTGCTGCTCTCTGGGACAATCAACTCCATTTGCCAGCCCTGCTGCCCTTCCCTGTGCCCGGGTGACCTCAGGGCCCATCCTGGCAGGGATTCCCGGGGCAGGAGCACCCCGAGCCCTGCCCTGAGCACCCCTGAGGGTTTTTGGAAGCCTCAGCAGCTCCTCCCTGCCTGTGAGCGCCCTGGGTGTGAGTGGGATCCCTCCCCCTCCGTAACACTTGGGATTTGCAGCCTCACACCAACAACAGCTCCTTCCCCAAACAGCAATTTCTAGGTCACCAAACCCTCCAGCTTTGGCAGGGAACTGTGTCACATCACCTCATTCATAAAATGACCAAACTCTATTTTAAACCTCGCTGGGTGCCTTCCCTCCCCCTCCTCTCCCCACGTAACACTTCCCAGCAGAAGGCACTGTGGAAACCTCTCTCCTCTGCTTGGAATCCTGGATTTTTCCCCCCCAAACCAAACCAGGTTTCTTTGCAGGCATCCTCTGGATTCCGGCTTTCAGCTCACCCTGTTGGCTGCCAAGGTGCTTTAACTTGGGATTCTGCTTCGATTTAGGCCGTGCCATGGAAATTCTGGAGAAATTCTGGGTTTCCAGGTCCGGTAATTGCATGAAGGACTCAGGGCATGGCAGAGATGGATCTGAACCACACAAAAAATCTCTACAAGAGAGTGAGGTGCTGGCACAAGGCAGGAGCCATGGGGAAGGTGCAGAACCCGCCTGGATCAAGGTGGATGGGGGAGCCCTGCCTGGCCAGGTTGTGATGGTGTTCAGAGGGGTCCCAGGATGAGGGAGGAGATGAGGATCTGACTCCATGTTTCAGAAGGCTGATTTATTATTTTATGATATATATTATATTAAAACTATCCTAAAAGAATAGAAGAAAGGATTTCATCAGAAGGCTGGCTAAGAATAGAATAACCAAGAATGATAACAAAGGTTTGTGGCTCAGACAGAGAGTCCGAGCCAGCTGGACTGTGATTGGCCATTGATCAGAAACAACCACATGAGCCCAATCCCAGATGCACCTGTTGCATTCCACAGCAGCAGATAACCATTGTTTGCATCTTGTTCCTGAGGCCTCTCAGCTTCTCAGGAGGAACAATCCCAAGGAAAGGATTTTCCATAAAAGATGCCTGTGACACCCAGGTGTGCTCGGAGCTGAGGGGAGAGGTGGGATCTGCCCAGCTCCCACTCCTGGAGCTGGCACTGAGGCTGCTCTGGGTATCCCAGCTCTGCCAGCCAAACCTCACCCAGGCAGGGCTGAGCCTGGACCTGCAGGGCCACGGTTGTTAATTAGCAGCTCAGATGAGGAAAACGCTCATCAATTCCAGGAATAATAAATGCTGGGAATGGCCTGCTGGGCAGGGACATGGGGACAAAAGGATCTGCCACAAAGCCACTGACTTGTAGCTGTTGTCCTGAGGGAAATGATGTGTAAAAGGATGAGCTCAAACACCCCATGCCTGTTACCTGTGCATCTCATGAGTAATTTGTCTCTGAGGCAGAGGCGTTTTATTTTTCTCCTCTGAAGCTGATTCTTTTCCTCCAGCTTATTTCTCCTCAGCAGGAGGGGAAGATGAATTTCTGTCAAATAATAGTTCATTGCTCTTAATGCAAGAGTCCAATTAAGTGATGGTTTAGAAGCTTTGCTTTCCTCGCCATCACAAACAAACAGAACCAGGAGGACGGGGCTGCAGCACTGCAGGCAAGGCTGGAGCACCTCAGGGATCAGGATCCTGCCTGGAATTTCCAGCCTCACACCAGGGATGGCTCTGTCCCCCTCCTGCTGCCCAGGGCTGCCTGATGCCTTCTCCCAGCCTGGGCTGCTGCTCAGGGCACCAGGAGGAGGTGGTGGGACATTTCAGATTTCAGCAGCTGGGAGCAAAATTATCTCACTTGTGTCCTTCTCAGAGAAACAGAGGAGATGGAGGGAAACTGGGGGTGCTGGCAGGGAGGCCCAAAGCAGTTGAGGGTTTGGGATGTGTGGGGAGCAAGCAGAGCTTTCCCAAACCCAGCTGTCCCAGTCAGAAGTGTTTAGTCTGGGCTTAAAGCTGGTCACTGTTGGCAGCAATAGTTCCAGTGCCACACTGGTCCTTGCCCTGCATCCCAGACTCTTGTGCTCCCTCCATCCTTAGAATCACCAAACCACAGAACAGGCTGAGCTGGGAGGGACCCCCAGGATCAGCCAGTGCAGCTCCTGGCCCTGCTCAGACACCCCCAGATCCCACCCTGGGCATCCCTGGAGCTCTGTCCAACCCCTCCTGGAGCTCTGGCAGCCTCGGGGCCGTGCCCATTCCCTGGGGAGCCTGGGCAGTGCCAGCACCCTCTGGGTGCTGAGATCCACCCCTTTCCCTGAGATCCATCCCAAACCTCCCCTAGCACAGCTCTGTGCCTCATCCTCTCTGCATCCTGCCTGGTCCTCCTTCCATCCTCAGCGTCCTGTTCTTGCTGCCTCTCTCCATCCTGCCCACTCCTGTTCACCCCTGGTCCCTTGCTCTCCCTGCATCCTCCCATCCTGCCTGGCCCTCTTTCCATCCTTCATTCCCTGCATCCCCTGATCCATCCCACTTGCCTACTCTCCCTGCATCCCTTCATCTTGCCCTGCTCTCCTCTCATCCCTCCATCCATCCTGGTCCCCCTGATCTCCTGATCCATCCCTGTCTCCCGCTCTCTTCTCATCCCCCCCCCCATTCATCCCTGTCCCCTGTTCTCCTCTCATCCCTCCATCCATCCCAGATCCTCTCCTCTCCTCTCCTCTCCTCTCCTCTCCTCTCCTCTCCTCTCCTCTCCTCTCCTCTCCTCTCCTCTCCTCTCCTCTCCTCTCCTCTCCTCTCCTCTCCTCTCCTCTCCTCTCCTCTCCTCTCCTCTCCTCTCCTCTCCTCTCCTCTCCTCTCCTCTCCTCTCCTCTCCTCTCCTCTCCTCTCCCTCCATCTCCCTCCATCTCCCCCTGGTCCATCCCTGTCCCCGCTCTCTCCGTGCGGTGCCGGGGGCCCGGCGGTGCCGGTGCCCGGGCAGCGCCCCCCGCCCGCCCCCTGCAGTTCCCGGTGCCGCCGCCGGGGACCCGCGGCCGCCGCTGCCGAGCGGGGCCGGAGCGGCCGCGGGCAGAGCCCAGCCCAGGTACGAGCCGCGGGCAGCGCCGGGGGGATGCGGGGCGCGGGGGGGACGGCGGCGGGGCCGGGGGGCGGGCACGGCTCCCCCGGGACCCCCGAGGGAGGCTCAGCACGGCCGCTGCGGAGCCGCGGGGCCGGGAGCGCTCGGAGCCGCAGCCGCCGCCGCTCGCTGGCTGCCGGCGGTGCCCCTGGCTGGCACTCGGTCCCCCCCTCCTCGGGCACATCCAGCCCTCCCCGGGCACATCCAGCGCTCCCCGGGCACATCCATCCCTCACCGGGCACATCCAGCCCCCCCCGGCCACAGCCGGTGCCCCCCGACCGCTTCCCGCACTCGCTGAAGGACTTTGGGAGCAGCCCTTTGCGGTGTTTTAGCGCACCAAGAGTTGAAAAATGCCACGCTCGGGCTCTTAGCAGAGCCGAAGTTCAAAGAGCGCGGGGAGGGGACGCTCGGTGTGGCTCCAACTCGTGCGGATCACCTGGGAGCGGCTCCCGGGTGCGGGAGCGTGCGGCGGGAGGGAGGGAGGCAGGGATGCTGCCCGGGGCTCGCCTGGTGCCACGCTCGGAGGAGGCGAGGAAAACGCTCTTTAACTCGTATTCGCTCAGGCTCTGGATGGGGGAGGGAAGGGTCGCTGTTCTGGAAGGCGTTTGTGCGGAGTTGTGCTGGGGAACGATTCGCGCTGGGATCGCGGAGGTGCTCGCCGTGTGCGCAGCCGTGCGGGGCTGATGCTCGCAGACTCCTCCGGTGAACCGGCAGCGCCGAGCCCGGGCAGTGTGCGGGGAAAACTCCGCGCAGAAACCTCTCCCTAGGCCCAACTTTATTCCGGCTGATTGATGCCCAAACTCCGGCTTAGCTGCGGCTCGGGCCGGGGCTCTGCGTAGCTGCGGGATGCTGCAAGTGCCGCTGGGCTCTCGCCATCCGCCGGGCCGGATTCTCTCTCTGGCTAGGATCGAGCCCGCGGGGTTGTGGCCCTGGGGGAGCTAACCGGACCCCCGTGGGGGTGGCTTTGTCGCCACACGCGTGTCCTTCGTGGGGAGGTGTCAGCCTCCCGGAGCATCCAGCGCCGTGCCCGCCTCCCCGGGGAGCAGCGTTAGCGAGGGATGCTGAGGGACAGCTCCGCTCGCTCTGCCACCGCATCCCGGCCGCTCTGACGGGGCTCCAGCAGCGCCCACCCCTCGGCAGATCCCCCCAGCAGGAGCCGGCCCCTCTTTGTCTCAGCTTTTCCTCCGGCAGCCACATCCCGGCTGGATGTGAGCGCTGCAGGCAGCCGGGGGCAGAGCCCTGCCCGCCTCCCTGGGCAGCGAGTCGGGAATCTACGGCATCGGAGCATCCCCCAGGAGCGTGACAGAGCCTCTGCCGGCTGCTCAGCCCTGTGTGCTCGCAGGTAGGAGGGGGATGCGGCCGTGCTGGGGCTTCCCTGCCGTGCTTTGCTCGAGTCTCGCATCCCAGAGGGGGAGAAGCGATCCGCAGTGAGGCTCCCACCGCGCCAAGGCGTGTTTGAAGTGTCTCGATGCGAGCCGGCTCCGGTATTGATGTGTCTGATGCTCGGGGTTTGAAGGGAACCGTCTGCGTGCAGGAATCGATGGTGAGAGGCAGAACCTGCCCCTCTCGGGTTCCATTTCAGGGCTGGGCCTCAAGAGCAGAGACAGAAGTTGGGAAAGTTGCTCTGTGGCTCTCTGTGGTTCGCAGGTGGTGCCTTCCCCTGCACCTGGCAGGGATTAATACCCTGGGATGAGACAGCTGGAATCTGGGGGAAGAGGGAGCTGCTGACAGGCTGTGCTGAGCAGAGAGTGGCAGCACAGGGAAGGAGAATGTTCATTTTAAAAATTTTCCTTTAGACCCTTTTAATTTCCTCTAGACCCTCTTGATCTGGCTCCTGTGTGGTGGGAAGAGGCTGCCTGGGGAAGGTGAACCCCAAAATGAAGGGTTTTATCCCCAAAATCTTGGGCTAAAGGCACGAACGTCTCCTTGACAAGATTGGTTCTCAGTGGCTGAATCGGAGCAGCTGCCTGCAGCTTCCAGAGGCACAGAGATGCAGCTGCAAGTTTCTTGCTGGAGGTTTCTTTTGCAAGCTGTGCAAGGAGAATCAGCCAAGGGCTGGCAGAGCTCTGGGTGCCTCGGTGCCAGGGAGCACTCAGCAGTCCGGGGCTGAGGGGGGCAGCATTTGAGGGACCGGGGCCTCTGAGGGCTCCTCAGGGGCAGGGCTGCCTGCAAAGTACCCTGGAAGCTCCAGCGAGCCAGGAAATCTCATCTGTGTGTGCTCACAGCGATGTCTCTGCTTGCAGGAAAAGCAGAGAGCGAATTTCAAACTCACCCAGGAGCTGGGAGGGTGCTCAGCTCAATCCTGGCTGGTGGCAGGGGAAATCCTGGTGGGAAAGCACCTGGCTGTGGCGTGGGAGCTCTGTGCTCCACGTGGGGTCAGATTCCTGCTCCTCCTGCAGGAACCTGCCGGTTTTCCATGTGGAACGGGGCCAGAGGAAAGGCTTGGCTGGAGGAGAAGCTGGGCGGGTGCAAGGGAAAGGCTTTGGGGGCAGCAGGGGAAGGAGGAAGAGCAGGGGAGAGGAGGAGGAAGGGCTGGCACGAGAGATGAAGGAGCTGACACATCCCTAGGGTCAGACAGGCAGAGGAGAATGCTCTCCTCCAAGAAACTTCATTTTTTTGAAGGCAGTTTAAGCTTTATCCTGGTTCTGCTCAGCACTCAGCATGTGCAGACAGTCGATGTCTTGCCCTTTTTAAAGGCTTGCTGATGTTCCTGAGGTGTGGATATTGATTTTCACTGACTTTGGGGAGAGATCTTTGTGGGCAGCACTTGTTGGGGTCAGATTTTATTTATTTTTCATGCTTCTAGGCAGGCAGAAGGCGAGACAGAAGTTCTGCAAGCCTCCTCAGAAATGCTTTTTGTTCTGGGGCAAGAGGTTTCTAAGGCAGCACGTAAAAGGTGAGGCATCTGTTAAAACAAGGCACCTCTTGCTGTGTGTGAACAGGAGGAACGCTGAAATTGTGCTGAGCAGGATGAGAACAGCTTGGAGGGAGGAATCTCTGGGGTATCAGCAGCTCCACCAGGAAAAATTTGTCCAGAAAGGAGATTTTGGGATTGCTGGAGCTGTGCCTGTGCTGTGCAAACTCCACTTTGTCACCTCAGGGCAGCCATTAATGCTGACAGGAAAAACGGGGGGCTTGGGGAGGTAAGAGAAGGTGTAAAACCTGTGAGGAGGCCATGGAGCAGTGTTAAGGGTTCCCATCATAACTTCATTTGCAGCATGGAGCCCTCAGGGGCAGATTGTGGGATTTTGGTGTTTGTCCTGGTGCCTCTGGGAGATTTGGTTTGCTAATGGATGTGGGACTGGATTGCGATGAAGGAGGAGGGAAATGCAGCGAGGAGCAGAGTGGAGAAGCCCAGAATGGTTTGGCTTGGAAGGGAACTTCACTCTCACCTCGTTCCATGGACAGGGACACCGTGCAGAGGAGAAACCAGGGTCGTTTCCATGCTGGACACAGGGAGTGGCTGTTGGGCAGTGCCCAGCTGAGGGCAATTAGCAGTGATTGGATTGTTCAGAGAGGGAAAAATGGACCCAAGGTGTTCCAAATCAGTAGATCTGGGATAAATCAGATGTAAAATAGCAGCAGGTGTAAATATAAAGGGGAGGACACCTCTTTTTTTCTTTCTCCTCCTCCTCCCTGGCCATTTCAAGGCAGAGGGAGCTGATGGATGCATCAGGAAATTTTGCCTGTACAGAAACCAAACCTGAGGAAGAGCTGGGATATCAGGTAATTGAATTTTTTCTTCTGTGCCTGCTGGGAGGGCCTAATTATCCCTCAAAAACGTGGCTGGTCTATCCCTGGGGGTCAAATCACCACCGTTTACATGCAGAGGATGGCTGCCCAGACTTTCTTCCTAAAGCTGAGGAAATAAGAGTTCAACATCTTCCAAAGGGCCTAATTTATTTGGATATTTCATTAAATCCACCCAAAAGAGACTATTTTAGGAAATAAATAGCAGAATGTGGGCAATAAATAGCTGTGGGATAAGGGGCAGAGTTCAGTGCTGGCTTTCTTAGTTAAGCTGCAGAAAATAGAAGTGTAATGGCCGAGTGCTGATGGGAGCATAGATATGTGATTATGTGAGGGTTCCTCACACTGAGGCTGGGCTTATTTATTATCTTTAATGATTTGGAGGTGGAAATGGATCAGAGCTGGGTTAGGGAGAGTGAACATGCTAACAGGAAGGGGTTGCTTTTGCAAGAATTCAGAGGCAAAGCTGCTGGGCTGGAGCGTGCGGCGGTTCGGCCGCTGCAGCAGCAGTTGGTGTAACTCAGATTTGAGCAAAAAAGGGAAAACCTGAGTGACTCCTTCCCTGATAACACATCCTGGGTGATTCTGTGGGACTCCAGCAGGAGAACGTGCAGGGGCACGAGGAGCTGCTGTGGTTTGTGTGCAGCTGAGCAGGTCTGGGGCTGTGTGGGGGAGCCCCGGGAGCTGCTCTGCTGGGCACAAGGGGCTCTGCCCATCCCTGTGTGCCTCAGAGAGGGCTCTGCAGTGACCCCTGCTCTTCCCAAAGCCCCCAGCTCGGGGATTTGCTGTGCTGGAGCAGGGGCTGTCAGTGTCTGGGCTGTGCTGGGTTTGCTGCTGTGGAATCCATCAGGGGAGCTCTGCTGAGCCCTGAGCTCCTGGTGGGGCCATCCCTGCGTTTCCCGGGGGGCAGGTGATGCCTCAGGGATGGAGGAGCTCAGATCAGCTGTCCTTCTCCAGGAGTGCTTTCCCCCAGGTCCGTGGTGCCTCTATCCCAGTTCCTTGGGGATGTTCTGTGTTTGAAATTCAGTTTCTGAGAGGTCCTTGGTGTCTTGGTGCTGGGAGGGGGATTGGAGAGCCCAGAGGGTTCTGCTGCAGCTGGATTGCACCTCCCTGAGTCAGCTCTCACCCCCAAACCCACATTCATTCCTTGTCCCCATCACACATGAGCAGCTCTGTAACCAAAAACCCGCCCAGTGCCTCACCTGCTGAGCCATCCAGCACTGGGGGATTTTCATCTCTGGCTTCAAAGTCTGCAGAATTCATTTGCATCCTTCACGAGGGAGACAGCCAGGCACAGCATTTTGTATTATTATTATTATTATTTTTTTTTTTTCCCTCCTCCCCCTGCTTCCCCACTGGCTTTTCAGTTTGTTTATTTGGTAAGCTCAGCATCAGCACAATGATGTGGAAATAAAGCAAAGGAGCTTCCTCTTGGCCTCCCTGCATATGCATAAATGGGAGACATAGATCATGCTGGCAATCCCCAGCCAGGCTCCAGTTAATGGAAATTCTCCTGTGACCTTACAAACCCCTCTTTGCCAGGGTTTATAATGAGTCTGCAAAAACCCGTGCAGGGCACAAACAAAGTCATCTGAGGTCTCAGCCCCTGTGAGCAGAGAGCCACAATAAAACACTAATTTCCCACCCACTCAGGCATGTGCTCGGCTCCTTAAAGACTTTGCTATTTTTAAAAAGCAGTTCTTTTCACCTTTTTGGGGGCTGTTAGGATGTGTTTGTCGGGGAGAAGGAGCCGCGGGGAGCAGCTCTCCCCGAGCTCTGTGACACCTGGAGCACCCCTGGCTCCTTGCTGGAGCAGTTTCGGGTCAGGAGCTGAGCTGAGTGCTCACACCTCAGCTGCTCCAGCAGAAAATCAGCTTCCCGTGCCTCTGCCCCTGTCCCCACGGCTGAGCCTGACCACAGAGATCATCTGTGCCCCCTCAGGAGGCGATGGAATCCTCAAAACCCCTTGTTCAGCCTCGACCTTTGTGCAAACCTGCTGCTCGAACCACAGGGTTTCAGGTGGCAGGAGCTGATGGTTTTTGATGTTTTTTCCGTGGTGCTTTGATGCTGTGTGTTTGTTTGATGCTCTCTGTCCCTGCTCAGAGGCACAGGGACTGCAGGGCTCCTTGTCTCTGCTGCTGGAGGCTGTGGTGGGACCCTCACAGGGCAGCTTGTCCTTTCCAGGCTGTGATGGAGCAGCAAATTGCTGCTGTGGATGAGAGAATTGCTCTGAACCTGGCTTGGTTTGGGGGAAGTGGCTGAGCCAGGGGCTGCAAACTCAGTTCACAGCAATCACTGCTGATCTGTACGCTCTTAGGTGTGCCAAAACTGCTTTTTTCCACCCCAAAAAAGAGGTTAAGCAAAGAATCTGACCTTCTACCTGGGGGATTTGTAGGGTGAGGTGAGAGATGAGTGAATCTGACTCCATTCTTAGAAGGTTAATTTATTATTATATATATTATATTATATAAAAATTCTATATTAAAACTAAACTAAAGAATAGAGAAAGGATGCAGACTGAAGGTTTAACAAGAATGATAATGAAAAAGTTATGACTGACTCCTCAGAGTCTGCCACAGCTGATGGTGATTGGTCATTAAGTAAAACCAATTTACAGGAAACCAATCAAACATCGACCAGCTGGTAAACAATCTCCAAACCCATTCCAAAGCAGCCAAACGCAGGAGAAGCAAATCAGATAATTATTGTTTTCATGCTTTTCTGAGGCTTCTCAGCTTCCCAGGAGAAGAAATCCTGGTGCAGGGATTTTTTCAGGAAATGTGACAGTGACATCTACCCACGCTGGTTGTTTGCCTTTGCTGGTTTCTTGTTTGCTCTCTGCTTATTTCCCATTTCCTGCTCCACCTCCTGAGCGCTGTTCAGGGCTGTGTGTGCAGCTCTGGCCATCACATCTCATTTTTAGCCCCAGAAACGTTTGGGGCAGAGCCTGTGCTGGTGCTCCCCGAGCATCTGCTCCTCTCCAGGCCCCATTCATCACTGTCTCACACGTTGCATTATTGCTCACACCGAGGGAAAGTGGGTGTGAAGCTGGAATAATAATGTTTCACACTTGCTTTGCAGTGGGTTTGATACCCAGCAGCATTTGAACCCGTCACAAAAGGAGGCACAGCTGACAAATAACAAGTTAATTACCTTCAGTGAGGAAACGACCACTGGGCTCTGTATTGCACCCATGACAAACTGAAAATCAAGAAAGGAATTTTAAATTCTGGCTTAACAGGTTGGAAGGAATCTGCAGGTGAGAGCAGAGCTCAGTGCGATGGTTCCCCCAACTTCAACCTTGTTCTTTCAAATGGAATTCCAGCAGGGATTTTCTTTCAAATGGAATTCCAGCAGGGATATTTTCCTGAATCTTCATAACAGTGAAAATATCTCTTTGGTCCAACATTCCTTGCTCGTTTCCAAAGGGGTTGGGGGGTTAAATGATGGGCGCTCATGCTGCTGTTTTAATCACATGGACAGAACTGAATGCTCTGTGGAATACCAGGATTGTGGTGTTTGGGGATTGGGGTCTCTTGGCAGCTGGACCTCCCAGGGGTCTCCCAGGAGATGTGGCTCTCAGGGATTTGGACTGACGTGCCTTTTGTTGTGTTCCTGCTGGGTGTTAAATAAGATTTAAGTCTCAGCCACCATTTAGTTCTTGAAGAACATCTCAGCCACCACAAGTGCAAACAAAACTGTCAGGATGCTTGTTTATGCAACAGATCATTAGAAAGTCTGGAGGAAAAAAACTATTCTTGTCTGTTAGATAATTAATCTGCATTTTAAGAATTGTCTAAAGACATATTTGCAAGCCAGTCCATTGAGCTGCTGCTCATCTAGTCAATAATCCCATATTTAATAGTCCCTGAGAATGTATTTCCATAATGTGCTGTGAACAGTTGAGAAATCTGCATCTTTTTTTGTCTTAAGATGTCAGTGCTCGCACATTTTCTATGACAATTTTTTTTTTTCCCTTCCCCTGACTGTGGGTGAGAAAATCCAGCCATATGAACTCCCAACTGCTGGGGCTGGGGGTAGGGAAGAGGGAGCAAACCCCTGGGTGAGGCTCCTGGAGGAGTTTGCAGTTTCCAGCTGGCGTCTGTGAGCCTGCAACGTGCTGGCAGCGCTGCCCAAAGGGCTCCTTGGGGCTGGGGGAGCAGGACCAGGGGCTGTGTCAGCTCCCAAAATCCTGTTGGGGTCAGGGAAGGGGGAGCACGGCTTGGAAAGGGGGTCTGGCATGAGCTGTGCTGCGTGTGGGAGATGCCCTGGTGGGAATGCCATGGTCCTGGGGTGGTAGGGTTGGTCCTGGCAGTGCTGGGGTGTCCTGGCAGGAGCAGGGATGTCCTGGCAGTGCTGGGATTGGGGTGCTGGAGCTCGTGTGGCTCTCAGGATGCAGTAGCATACAACACAGGATGCTGGTTTGGGTTACAGCTTGGCTTGGGAAGAGGGTCTGGCATGAGCTGTGCTGCGTGTGGGAGATGCTCTGGTGGGAACACCATGGTCCTGGGGTGGTAGGGTTGGTCCTGGCAGTGCTGGGGTGTCCTGGCAGTGCTGGGATTGGGGTGCTGGAGCTCGTGTGGCTCTCAGGATGCAGTAGCACACAGGCAACAGGGCTGTTGCCTATTACCTCTCCTCCAGCCTGGAGCTCTGGTGGCCACCATTGGACTTTGGGGTGTCTGCAGCACCTCTGAGCTGAGTTTCCATGTTCCCACACGGATGGGCGTGGGGTTTAGCCAGTTCCCTGGGTCACAGAGGGAGAGGCTGAGTGCTCAGGTAGCCCCTGTGATAATTTACTAATCCACGCTAACGAGAGAGGGGAGTAAAACCCACACTTGGAGAGAGGAACCCCCGGGAGCTGCCACATCAAGGTGAGAAGCAGGAGCTTAATTTCATTATCTTATCAATAACTGGCTGGTCTTGTGCTGTGCTGTGAATCCTCAGGAGTGCTAATGCTATCTCAGGCTGTCTAAGCAGAGAAATAATGAATACAAGCAGGAAGAGCATTGTGTGCAGCCCTGGTATCTATACCTTAAAAATGATGTTGGCAAACTGGAGGGAGATAAGGGGAGAGCCATGGGGATGATGTGAGGGCTGTAAAACAGGCTGGAGAGAGAGACACTGAAGCCCAATCTTCTCCTTCTCACCAAAGGGAGTGATTTGATTATTGTCCAGGAGTACTCAAGCAGGGGAAGAGAGCTCTGCTAGGCAAAGGTTGGGAGACAGGCCATGGTTCTGTGGCTGGGTGCTCAAGCTGGATAAATCCAGACAAGAAAAAGCCATGTTTTATTTTTGTACAGCTTTATATTTAAGCACAGGAGCAAATTACCCAGGACTTGGTACATTTGCTGTTCTTTAAATTGAAATGATACATCTTGCCAGCGTTCTTTTAGGTCAACTGCAGGTTTGGAGTGGGAAAAGCTCAGCATGAGTCAATCACAACTCAAACAAGATTTTCAAAATGGTCATTATTGCCCTTCAAATCTTTCAGTTATGTTGTGAATTTTTAGGGTTTTTTTTTCTGGTGTGGGGGAGAGCAGGGATGTAAAATCCAGCAGGGCTGTGCTGTAGAAGGGATTGGGCTGCTGACAGCTGAGCCATGTGTAGGTCTTATCCAGTTAAAAAAACCCAAAAAACCCTTTTCTCAATGCTTTTAGGGCTGGAACAGGCCTGTTTGGGTGTGTTCAGGGTGCATGAAGGGTTCTGCTTACCTCCTGCTGTCCCATGAGACTGACCAACCTCCCGAGCCCCCTGCACACACCTGGAGGATGCTGCAGCCACAAATCCCCTGGGCCACCTCCCAGAGGAGCTCAGCAGAGCCAGGCACAGAGATTAAGAGGCATCATTACGTTCAGTGGGTGGCTGGCATGTTAATTAGGGCACGGGGCTCTGGAAGGTTACTTTCACCTCTTACCTCACCAACCTTAAAGCTGCAGAGAGGGAAAGGAGCAGAGGCGAGAAAATGAAGCTGGAATCAAACCCAGCTTCTGCAGGGATTGGGGATGGGGAGGTTTATCCAGTGCTGCCTCCTCTTTTCCTGATGGAAAGTGATTCCAGGTGTGAATCCCAGCCTTGCCCTGTCTCCATCCCCACTCTGACTCCCCTCTTTGCAGAGCTGAAGGATGTTCCCATTCAGAGGGTGGCTCCTCATTCTTTTTCTTTTCCATGCTTGATGCTGGCGCGCTGAAGAAAATTAAATTAGGGCTGTATCAGTACAAGGGAGAGATTACCAGTTGCAAAAACATGTTTTGCTTAAGTTAGTAATATTGTAAGTGTTAATTGAGTGTTCATTGATTGCCTGTCACCACCCTGATGTAATCCTGCTCCTCCTGGGCGGGTGCCCTACCCCTGCTGAAACAGAGCTGCTCTTGCACTAGGAACTGGCTTGGCTGTTCATTTCTTCCTCCCAGAGATTCCATTTTACCAGCTGGATAATTAGCATCATCTCCTCCTCTTTGGAGCCTGCTCAGCCCGCACACCATCCTTGTTCTCTCCCAAGTACCTTTAATGCTTTAATACTTCAGGGTTTTCAAGTGGCCCTAGACAAGAATTTAAGCAGGGGATGTGTTTGAACTCGGTCCAGGAGCTGTTGTCTGCCTGGATTTAGGGTCTGAGCTCCCCCAGCAATTGCTCTGTTCATTAGAGTCCTTTGTTGCTGGAGGTTCAATTATGGGAGTGAATGGTGTTTTATGGCAGTAGAGGTGGGGAAGGAGAAGCCAAAAGCTCTCTGTGCTAATGGCGTCTGTTATGTAAATGGCTCTGTAATCAGGTAATCGCGCCCGAGTTGTGCTGGTGACAGGACTTGTGTAATCCTTCCACTGGAGCCCTTTCAGAGCCTTTTTGTGCTCCGGGGAAGCTGCTCCTGCTGCCTGCGGGGGCTGGGAGCACTCAGGGGAGGGAGGTTCACACCAAGGTGAGCTGGAGCAGGAGGGATGGACACAGCAGGACATCCACGTGTCCTTGGGTCCTCCCAACCCTGCTCCAGCCCAGCCAGGAGCTTGCAGGACACACCAAGGTGAGCTGGACACACCATGGCATCCACACCTCCTTGGGTCCTCCCAACCCTGCTCCAGCCCAGCCAGGAGCTTGCAGGACACACCAAGGTGAGCTGGACACACCATGGCATCCACACCTCCTTGGGTGCTCCCAGCCCTGCTCCAGCCCAGCCAGGAGCTGGCAGCTCATCCCAGTGATCCCCAGCACCAAAGGAGCTCCTCTCCCACACCCACCCCATGATCTGGGATAATTTTTCTGTTTTCCCTCCAAAGGATGAGGCTCGCTGTGCAGTTCTGCACATTCAATTATTCCTCACTTGCCAGGTCATGCAGCAGAGCTCTGAGATTTGTGCTGGGGCTTTCCTGGTGGGAAGGATCTTCCTGGTGTGTGTTTGGTGGGCTGGAGCACCTTTGGAAAGATTAATT
This sequence comes from Agelaius tricolor, assembly GCF_023055355.1. Lineage (NCBI taxonomy): Eukaryota > Metazoa > Chordata > Aves > Passeriformes > Icteridae > Agelaius > Agelaius tricolor. The sequence continues at coordinate 6,160,831 of NW_027269289.1, read as the reverse complement.
AACCCTAGGTGAGAAGCTGTGATTTAACATTCATAACAGGGGGGAAGGGAAATTAATATTCCTTCTGCCATGCAGAATCTGTTTAAACTCCTGCCTTCAGCTTGTCTGACTGGGAATCTCCTCTAACTTGTACAAATGAAAGAACAATTTGTTTTAGATGATGAGTTATGAGAATATTGCTCATAGACCCAGAACATGACACTTTCAATCACATCTTTATTGCATTGGTAAGGAAAAAATGATTTTTTGGATCTTGACATGCTTATCCTTTAGAGACCAAGTCAATTATCATATTATATAAGAATTTACTCCATGGCTCTCTGGTTTCTGGGAATATCATCATGTCAAGAGGAAAATCCTGCAGAGTTGAAAGGATTGCCCAAGTTTCTATCCACAGGTGGCCTCCAGGAATAGGAAAGTGGCTTAAGAAACGTGTGGTGGTAAAAAATACAAGTTAGAGTTGTTTTGTCCATTCAGTTTTTGGCAACGTGCAGCTTTAACCTCGTCCTGAGGGCCACAAGAACCAGAAACTCATTTTCCATCAGCCTGGGGAGGTGGAGGTGGAGCTTCCCTTGCTGGGGACTTTGAGCAACAGGTCAGAAATCCTGAGCTGGATGAGCCAACACTGAATTGAATGATCAAATCCTTCTTTATAGCCCTTAGCTGAGGTCATGGGTGGAGTTTGTGTGGTTTTACTTGTCTGCAGGGTCCATCCTGCTGGGGATTACAGTGGCTGGAGTTGTTCTCCTCTCTGGGCTGGGTTTTTTTGGTGGGGGATATTTGCAGAGATCCCTGTGGCAGGGAGGAAGGAATGATGAATCTGACTCCACGTCCTCAGAAGGCTAATTTATTATTTTATGGCACTATAATATATTAAAGAACGCTATACTAAAGAATACAGAAAGGAGACTTACAGAAGGCTAAAAAATATAATAATGAAAACTTGTGGCTCTTTCCAGAGTCCTGACATAGCTTGGCCCCAATTGGCCAAAGAGTGAAAACAACTCACAGCAGAATCCAATGAAACAATCACCTGTGGGTAAAAAATCTCCAAAAAACATTTGCTCCAAAGGAGCTAAACTCAGGAGAAGCAAATGAGATAAGAATTGTTTTCCTTTTTCTCTGAGGCTTCTCAGCTTCCCAGGAGAAAAATCCTGGGCGAAGGGATTTTTCAGAAAATGTGAATTCCACAGAGGGACACTCATCCTGTAAAGCATGGACAAGCCTGTGCTGCTGGAATGTGGCAGATGAGCATGGGATGATGCTCCAGGAGCTGGAAATGCTGCTCTGAAAGCAGAACTCGGAGCACTTTTCTCCTTGAGCAGATTTCCAGTCACAAAAATACCCGAGTCCCATTTGCAGGCAGTGGTGTTAATGCAGTGCAGCTGCTCTGCTCCATTTGCTTGCATAAATGCAGCTTTTAGAGCTGTCACATATGCTTGATGGAGCCACTAGCCCTCACCTGCTCCTTCCTGGAGTGGCAATTCCTGGCAGGGATTGCCAAGATGAGGGAGATGATGGTTTAGTGCATATGCCAGGGCTGGGATCCCACCATTTCCAAGCTGCTCTGGATGGCTGCAATGCCCCAAATGCATTTGTGCAGATGGAATTTCTGGGCTGGATCACCTTGGCTCGAGCCCTCCCTGGTGCTGTAGCTCTGTTTACGTGGAGGTTTCGAGCTGGAGTTTGAGTCTCCTCTTATTGAGGTTGTCATCTTTTTATGGTGTTGTGTTACTCGTTAGTTCCTTTTACTCCTTTCAAGTTTGCCATGACTAATGAAGAGTTTTGCTGCAGCTTCTTGTGGAGTGGACACCTAAAAAGGGATTTTTAGTGATTTATTTTTGCTTTCCCACGGTTGGATCCTGCAGGGTTGGTGCTCTCAGTGGGAAGCTGTGCCTCCTTTCTTCCCCCAGCCCAGGAGGGAGGGATTTGGGAGCTTCAGGAGTTAAAGGAATGATTCAGAGTCCAAAGCTGGGGTGCTGTCTGTAGTTTGGAGGGGCTTCAAGTCCAGGCTGGACGTGCTTGGGGCAGCCCATGGGATGATCCTTAAATCCCTTCCAACCCAATTTTTTTGTTTTTCAACGATCTTTCTAATTAGTGCATCCCCCTGTTGTCTCCTGGGAACCCTTGGCTGAGCCAGGGCTGTGTTCTGTGGGAGCACCAGGAAATGTGCTGCCTCCCAGGAAGGTTTCAGCTCCTTTTATTCCCATTTCTGGGCTCTTTGTGCCTCAATAAACAGCTCCAGTGTGGTGAAGAAAGGAATCCTTCCTGGAGAAGGGATGGACTTCTTCTCAAGGGAAACTCTGAAGCTTTGGACTTGTCAGGGTCTGGGCAGGTGTCACTGTCATTGTCCCTGTCTGGGATCATTTCTGGGCTCAGTTTAGCCCTGGGTGTTTTCCCAAGGTCATGGGCAGGGCTCACACCTGTGCTGGGTTCCCTGGAGTTGTTTCTGCCTTGGCTTTTCTCCCTCTCTCTCCTGCACAAAGCTTTGTGTTCCACACCAAGGAGCTCAGCAGCTGACCCAGGCTCTGTCGTGCCATCTGCTCGAGCTCATCCCTGTGCCCCCAGCTCTGCCTGGCCTGATCCTTCCCTGGCACTGAGGGTTCCAGAAATCAGGCAAGCCTGGGAATGCTCCTGGATCGGGCAACAAAAAAAGAAAACACCAAAAAAAAAAAACCCCAACCAACCAAACAAAAACCACAAAAAACCCAAACAAACAAAAAACCAACCAAACAAAAACAAAAGAAAAAACCCAAAAAACCAACCAACCAAACAAACAAACAAAAAAAAAAAACCAAAAAAAAAGGGAGAAAAAAACCAGGAGAGAAACTAAGAATATTTTAAAATAAAAAATTCTCCCTCGCTCCTGAAGCACAGCTGGGCAGCCTGCTGAGCTAAATTCAGCTTAAAAAACATAATGAAATTCAGGTTTAGGATGGTGGCCAGGCTGGGCTCACTGGGACACCCTTTGGGGTATGGCAGGGTTGGGAAGAGCAGGTGAATGTTTGACTTCCTTTTCCTTTCACTGCCTCCTCCAGGAGCACTGGATCTGTAGATTCAGAAAGGATGGGTGAGAATTTGGGTTCCTGTGACCCTGTTCTGCCCTTCTTAACTGTGAATAATTGGAGCTGTGGAAACAGGTAGCTTTGGACGGGCAGCTGTGAATTTTTCTATCAAAAAATTTCAAATGCCCTTCCTAAAAAGAAGAAGAAGAAGAAAAAAAAAAAAAACACTGTGTAAAACAGATTGAGATGAGTCTTTTTTTAATTAAGGGAAGCTGTTGTCTTGTGTACTTGGGTGTTCCCACAGAGATGACGAGCTGCTGAATTTTAATTCGCTGCACTTTTTTTTTGTTCACTTTCCTCCAGCTTCTCCTCCTGAACTTTGCCCCGTGGGTGGAACGGGTGCTCCCCTTGTTAGAGCATCTAAAGCCTCTAATTATCAGGGAAATGGCTGAGAATTATCAAACCAGCTGCTGTGCTTGTGCTGGCTTCTTGGTTTCTTCTTTTTTTTTTTTTCCTAGGTGTGGATGAAGCTCCTTAATTTAAACAGCAGGGAGATGTGATTGGTGTGGTTCTGGTGTAGCAGAATGAGCTGTGCCGGCGTTTCTGTGTTTTCCTGTCATGTTTCTACTCCTGTCCAGGAGAATTGCTCTGTGTTTGGGGTATTGTTGTTTTGCAACTGGAATCAAGTTACACGGATTTGATTTTTTTATTTTTATTTTTTAATGTGGAGCCGCTGGGAGCAGTTAGTCAGTGAATACAAAAAGGCACCAGCTCTTAATGATGACAGGCAAAAGTTCTTTATGGGATCTGGGAGCAAAAGGCAGGCAACAAATGGGTACAGCCTGCAGAGGCTCAGCACGGAATCCATCAGGGGAGCAGCACTTCCAAATAATTGCATCTGCTTTTGTTAATGTCCCAGATGATGAGCTGGGAGCTGCTGGCCCATCCTTCCTGGGAACAGCGCCTGCAAGGAGGGGAAAAAGTAAAGAGAGATAAAGGAGCACACCGGGGGTGTCAGAGTGTTATGGAGTGGTCTGGAGGGATGAAAAAGGACAGGGAGGCTCTGCTGGAGGCACTCCCTGGGTCCCAGCTCCCTGCAGGCTGCCCTGGGTGTGCGGCTGCACCTCGGGCACAGAGAGCAGGGAGGAAAATTCACGGCATTGCTTCCTTTTCCCAGCCTCTGGGAGGGTGATGAGCCCTCCCAGACATCAGGATGAGCTCCTGTGGTGCTGGGTGTGGGATGTGCAGGCGGGGCTGGCTGGTTTGGGAGCACTGGGGGTGTCCCTGTGCCCCCACCAGGACAGGCCTGGGAGGCTGCAGGGCAGGCTGGAATGCTGAGCAGTGGCCAAAATGTCATGGAACAGGAGAATGCTGTGAGAAAAGTGCTGAGGGCAGCACCCAGAGCAGATCCAGGCCTGGCTGGGTGTGCTGGGGGTTTGTTCTTGCTCTGGGCTGGTCCTGGTGAGTTTTTTGGGCTCTGCACGAGCTGTGCTGGCTCCAGCCATGGCACAGCTGTGTGGTGCCCCTGGGGATGTGGGGGTGCTGGGATGGGCTCCAGGGACACCCCAAAATGTGGCTGGGCACACAGCTGGGCCTGCAATTGGTGTTTGGGGCCAGCCAAGGCTGGGGCGCAGCTGTGGCCAGCGTTGGAGCACACAGTGACCTGGACAGGTGAGGGGAACAGGGCAAGGACCCCCATGGCATCAGCAAAGCTCCATTTCCCCCTGGATGAGGGCAGGCAGCTCCTTTCAGCACCTGCTTCATGTTCTGGGGGGGCTGGAGAGGGAGATCTGTGTGTGAGGAGGGGCTGGAGCAGAATTGTCCCTCAGATCTGTGTGTGAGGAGGGGCTGGAGCAGAATTGTCCCTCAGATCTGTGTGTGAGGAGGGCCTGGAGCAGAATTGTCCCTCAGATCTGTGTGTGAGGAGGGCCTGGAGCAGAGCTGTCCCTCGGATCTGTGTGTGAGGAGGGGCTGGAGCAGAGCTGTCCCTCAGATCTGTGTGTGAGGAGGGGCTGGAGCAGAGCTGTCCCTCCCCAGTTTGTGCCTCATTGGTCGTGGTTACTGGGAAAACTTTGCTCTTTTTCCTTTTGCTTCCCAGCAAGTCCCCATCTTTTTTCCTCCTCTGTTGAACAACTCTTTTGTGTGGCCTTGGTGGTTTCTAGGTCCCAGCAGGGCTGTGGCAGGGCACTGCTTCCCTCTCCTCTTCTTTCCCAAGCTCACAAGGCAAAGTTTCCAAAGTGGGAGCTCTCACCTGCAGTTTGGGCACAAAAATCACCTTTGAGCTGAAGGCAATGAACGTGTCTGAAACAGAAACTGCTGCTTTGGGTGCCTGGCTCTGGGTGCTCTGTGTAAAGGAAAATCAGGGCTGTAGAGATTTGTTTAATTTGTTTTATTTGCTCCTGTTTAATTTGGCTTGCCAGTTTGGGATTCTGACCCGTAGAGCTCCTGTTTGTGCAGGGCCATATGCAAAGGTCTGGCTGGTAATTCAGCAACAGCAAATTCCTGAGCTGGGCTTGCAGAGGGCAGCTCAGATAAGCTGGCCCATCAGTTCTGTGCTGTAATGTTTGATTTATTAACGCCTGCAAACCTGAACACAAGCCCCCAGGAATCAAAGAGAAACAATCTCCAAAGAAAGAGAGAGAATGAACTCTTCTCAACAGCAGAAATTGCAGCAAGAAAAATTGAGGCTGGACATGGGGAAACATTGTTGAACAGTAAAAATAGTGAAGAGCTAAAATAGATTGCTAAGGGAGTTTGCAGAGGATCTGTCACTGGAGATTTTAAAGAACAGATTAGACAAATGGCTTGGAAGGATTGAGCTTGTTGGATGGACGGGAGGACTAACAGAGCTCTTCATTTACTGCCTGCTTCCCAGGGCTCCTCCATCAGTGTCACAGCCTGCACTGCCCCGTGCCAGCCTCTGTGCCTGCAGAGAGAGCCCCAAACTCAGCCACAGAGAGAGCCCCAAACTCGGCCTCTGTCCCCACACAGAGAGAGCCCCAAACTCAGCTTCTGCTGCTCCTGGGGCTGCCACAGCCCTGGGCACAGGGAATTTGGGGTTTCCTGTCTCTCTCTTGGTATTTTGTTTTAGTCTTGTGGGTGCTGAGCAGCCTGTGGCAGTACTGGCAATAATGCACAGATTTAGGTTTAATTATTGACTTTGGCATCTGACCTCAGGGAAATCATCTGAACCTCTTGAGCACAGGCCAGACTCCCAGCAACAAGTAGAGGTCTCCTTGTTAGGGATTGAGATGAATTTTTTGGCCTTTTTCAGTCCATGGCTGATTAGAGATTGTGCTAATTATAGAATAACAATGGGTTGGAAGGACCTCAAAGCTCATCCTGTGCCATGGGCAGGGACCCCTTCCACTGTCCCAGGGTGCTCCAAACCCCATCCAGCCTGGCCTTGGGCATTTCCAGGGATGGGGCAGCCACAGCTGCTCTGGGAAATCCATCCAGGGCCTGCCCACCCTCACTGGGAAGGATTTTTGAGTGTGGTTGTGCTCCCTGTGATGTGCAGTCCATCTTTCCCGAGCAGATTTATGTAAATTGAGATGGGTGTTATGTGTCAACGTCATTATCTCAAGGCTTTCAGGGCTCTGGAAGGCAAAAAAGAAAAAAAAAAAAAAAGAGAGAAGGAGAAAAATTTTGGAAAATTAAATATTTCTGACTAGGGTATGCTAAATCTTTTTCTGTTTAGGAAGGTGAGAAATTAAAATTGCAAAGCAGGCGAGGGAGCGAGTCGCTGTGCGTGGCAGGGTTGGCTGGGTCTCCTCCTGACTTCACAGAGGCTGGGAGAGGGAATCAGCAGACAGACAGAGCTCCTTCATATGCAGAGAAGCCTCCAAACCCCGTGTGTGGCAGGGCTGTGGCTTCCTTTGCATGTGCAGGGTAACAGCAGCTCTCCCCACGCTGTGTGTGCAGCTCTGTGTTTTTCCCTGGCCTCTGTGGTGCTGTGATGGGCGAGTGCTGAGAAGTCAGGGGGAGCCCTGTGTTTGTGTGGCCTTTCACTGTCTGTTTTCATCTGTAAAAACAGCTCCAAAATGGACTGGGCAGCGAGCTGAGTGCTAGGTTACAGATGAAAACCCAATTTATGAATCCATCAGCGTGGGGAGAAAGGCAGGGGTCGCCTGGTGGTCTGCAGAGCTCAGAGCTCAGCTGTGCTGGGCAAACCTCAGCCATGAAACAGGAAAACCAGGGGGTGTTTGGTTTGATGTGCAGAGACTGCATTCTCTGTCTGACAGGGCTGCGTTTGCACTCTGGATGCACAAAGCACAGATTATTCTCTCTCTCTGGAAGAAAACCACTTCTGTTCAGCCTCTGCTGGCTGCCCCAGGCCAGGCTTGGCAGGAGATGTGGCTGGGGCTGGGTCACTCCAACCAGAGGGTGACACAGGCACCTGGCAAACCTTGCTCTGCCCTTGTGCTGCACATCCAGGCCCTCAAAGGTGGGAAAACCTCTGGAAAAACCCAGGGGGCAGGCTGGGTGGTGACTGCAGTGAGGCACAGGCTCAGAGATGGGTCCAAAGGCTTGGGGCAAGGTGGCCAAGTGGGAATTATGACCCCACTTTCACAGTGGTCGGCTCACAGCTGTTTGTGAAGATGCCAGGAGTGATTTTACATCTCCCTTTGCTAATGTGGGAGCTGTGCAGGCTGGGCTGGCCCCGTGAAGGATGTGGGGACCCTCTCTCCGTGTCCCCAGGGTGATGGCAGCGGGTGCCAGGAGCAGCCCCTGCCCTCCCCTGAAGCACAGCCCTGGCAGCTCCAGTGCCTCGGTTACTCTGGCAACAAACTGCAGGCAGACAGCACCAAGCAGCTGAATTCAGCCCCTTGTTCCAGCAAAAAAATGCTCTCATTGAGGGCCAGCCCCAGCCAAACCCCCCTGCTGGAGGACCCAGCAGCCAGAGGGACATTTGGGAGGTGGGGTGTATCAGCAAAGGGGTATCAGGGATGGACAAAGGTGATACAGACTCCATCAGAAGGCATGGAAAGGCACCTTTTTATTAGAAATCCACATTTCTTATAGAAACAATGGTGGATCTAAGATCTGATTGCCTTTAGGAATCTTCTCTCACCTATGGGTCAAGAAGGGACAACTCCTTCTTGTACACATCTTTGACAAACAGAGGTTGAGATAGTAATTGTTTTAATTCTTTCTCTGAGCTTTCTCACAGCTTCCCAGGATTTTCCTGGGAGAGCTCTGTCTCTCTCTATTCACAGGATATGGGATTGCCACAGGGTTTGTGGGAGGAGCTGTCCCCCAGAGCTGTGTCCCCATCAGGGCCACCTTGTCCCTGGTGTTGGGAAGCGTCTGATGGGCAGGGATGTGGGGAAGAGAGGGAGATTTGGGCAGGAGATAGGATATGGGGAAGAGAGGGAGATTTGGGATGGGCAGGGATGTGGGGAGAGAGGGAGATTTGGGATGGGCAGGGATGTGGGGAGAGAGGGAGATTTGGGATGGGGACAGGGATGTGGGAAGAGAGGGAGATTTGGGATGGGGATGTGGGGAGAGAGGGAGATTTGGGGAGGGGACAGTGATGGGTAGAGGGGAGCTGCTGGAAGGGGTGGGACAGGCAGAGCCAGCAGCAGAGTCACAGTGACAGAGCCCCACGTCACCAGGAGCTGGGAATTCTGCCCTCATCCCAGCAGAAGCAGCGATCCTTGCAGGGCTCCCCTCCCTCTCTGCTTGTTTGTCAGCTCACAAGGGGAACAAAAGCATCCGTGGCACCGGGGATGTGCTGCTGCTGCCTCTCTGGGATCCAGCGAGCTGCCCAGAATGATAATTGGGTGCTTTTTCATTTTTTTTTAAGGAGCTAACAGGCTACTGCACAAAGTAATTAACTGGACAGATGGATCCAGCAGAATTTGTAAACGTCGACAGCAACAATAAGGCTTTTTTTTTTAAATTTATTTTTTTAAAGGCCTTGTGTCAGCAGAAGGGCTCCAGGTTGGGGCTGGCTTTCAGGGAAGCAGCTAAAATAAATGAGACTTTAAAAATTAATAATCTTCATGGCTGCAGATGATGCAGGTGTCTGGTGGTGGCAGTGAGGACAGCCAAGAGATGGGGGAGCAGAAAGGCCAGGATTTCTGTGTAGCTGCTTGTGTATATATATTCATTTTGTCCATGCAGAACATCCCCTCTCTGTGCATATAAAGGGGAATTTACTCACCAAGAGTGTGAGAAGACTGAAATAAAAATTAGGTTGTTGCAGCAGCAAATCTAATCCAAGTGGTTTTTAGATTGTTACCTGTATTCTGGGACTGTCAGATTTATTTCACTTTGTCTGCAATGGGTGATTCAAATGCTCCTTTTGCTGCAGCCTGGCAGCGTTTGGTTCAAGATGTGTGGGTTTTTCCCTCACATTTTCTCACCTTTCAGATGTCAGGTCGTTGCTGTGTAACCCGTGAGCCTTTTGAGTGGTTCCTTTGCTGGTTTAATTGGGCAGGTTGTGGTTCCCTTTGTGTGCAGAAGTGCTGGTCACTCCTGGCTGCAGTGACCTGCTGGGCTCGGCCTCTCCACCAGAGGTAGATAAAACACAGGGCAGAGGGCAAGGCAGGCTGCTCACACACGGAATTGTGGAATGGTTTGGCTTGGAGGGACCTTCCAATGATCCTGGCAGCGTTTGGTTCAAGATGTGTGGTTTTTTTCCTTGCATTTTCTCACCTTTCAAAAGTCAGGTCGTTGCTGTGTAACCCATCAACCTTTTGAGGGGTTCCTTTGCTGGTTTAATTGGGCAGGTTGTGGTTCCCTTTGTGTGCAGGAAGTGCTTGTGATGGTGTTCACAGGGGTCCCAGGATGAGGGAAGAGACGAGGATCTGACTCCATGTTTCAGAAGGCTTGATTTATTAGTTTATGATATATATTATATTAAAACTATACTAAAAGAATAGAAGAATGGATTTCATCAGAAGGCTGGCTAAGAATAGAATAGCAAAGAACGATAACAAAGGTTTGTGGCTCAGACAGAGAGTCTGAGCCAGCTGGACTGTGATTGGCCATTAATCAGAAACAACCACATGAGCCCAATCCCAGATGCACCTGTTGCATTCCACAGCAGCAGATAACCATTGTTTGCATTTTGTTCCTGAGGCCTCTCAGCTTCTCAGGAGGAACAATCCTAAGGAAAAGATTTTCCATAGAAGATGTGTGTGACAAAGTGCTGGTCACTCCTGGCTGCAGTGACCTGCTGGGCTCGGCCTCTCCACCAGAGGCAGATAAAACACAGGGCAGAGGGCAAGGCAAGCTGCTCACACACAGAATTATGGAATATTTTGGCTTGGAGGGACCTTGAAATGATCCTGTGCCACCCATGGCACATCTTCACTATCCCAGGCTGCTCCAGCCTGGCTTTGGGCACTCCCAGGGATGGGACAGCCACATCTTCTCTGGGAAATCCATTCCAGGGCCTCCCTCCCTCACAGGGAAGAGCTTTTTTTCCTGGTATTTCACCCAAACCTCCTGTCTGTCAGCTCCAAGCTGACATTTGTTCCCCTGTCCTGTCAGCAGGTGCCCTTGTGAACAGTTTCTCTGCAGGCAGACTTGCCTGGGCCCCTCTGGGCCGTGCTGTGTGCTGTAATTAGTCTGACTTCAGCAAGACTGAAGTGCTGCTGTTGATTTATCTCCGTTTATTGGCTCGGGGCTGATATTGGTCTGCTCAGCAAGGCTTGGAGGATGTTGTCCTCCAGCATCAGCCTCCCAGGAGACATCTCTGAGCAGCCTGTTCTGCCTGTCAGCTCCGTGTAAATCACCCAAACACCCATCCCTCACATCCCTCACAGCTCACGCGGCCAAGGACACTTGTTGCAAGAGTGTCCCTGGGAGTCCAACAGGTTTTTTGGGGCTGCTGGCAGCTCCAGCCCTGTTCCTCTTGTGTTTGCTGGGTTCCTCAGATGAGGAAGGAATGGTGCATCTGAGTCCATGTTCTCAGGAGGTTAATTATTTATTAATTTATTATTTATTTATTTTATGATGATAAAATAAATAATAATTTGTTATTTTATGATATTATATTATATTAAAGAATGGTATACTAAACTATACTAAAGAATACAGCAAGGGTGGTTACAGAAAGCTAGAAAGAATAACAATAATAACTTGTGACTCTTCCAGAGCCTCGACACAGCTTGGCACTGATTGGCCATTTAGTCAAAACAATTCACATGAAACGAATGAAACAATCTCCAAACACATTCCAAAGCAGCAAAACACAGGAGAAGCAATTGAGATAATTATTGTTTTCCTTTTTTTCTCTGAGGCTTCTCAGCTTCCCAGGAGAAGAATCCTGGGCAAAGAGGATTTTTCCAGACAATATGACAGTGACATGTTCCTGATGGAGCATCCCGGGGATGGAGGTGCCAGGGGGGTCCTGCCTCATCCCCAGAGGAAATGGTTTGGTTTTGTGAGTGTTGTTTGCCTGCTTGTTTGTTTCCAGCAGCACAAACAGGCCCTCGTTAGGGCTGGGATTTGTGTGGTTTGTGTCCCGAGGGCTTGAGAACATCACAGGGGCTGGGAAGGGTTTGAAGCTGCACCCAAGGAGCGCATCCCTCTCATCCTCTCCAGGCTCTTCCTTTAATTAGCAGCCAGGAACTGGGACGAGTTGTGCCAAGTGCAGGAGTGGGGGCACGTGGGGAGGGGAACTGCAGGAGAATTGGTGCTGTGGGAGTGTGGCAGAGTTCATTAGGGAGAGGGGAAAGCAGGAGGTGTCTCCAGAATCCCAAATGACCCTGCCTGGCTGGAGCAGCCTCCCCCTTGTCGCAGGCATGTTTTATGAAAAATCCTTTCCTTAGGATTCTTCCTCCTGAGAAGCTGAGAGGCCTCAGGAACAAAATGCAACCAATGGTTATCTGCTGCTGTGGAATGCAACAGGTGCATCTGGGATTGGGCTCATGTGGTTGTTTCTAATCAATGGCCAATCACAGCCCAGCTGACTCAGACTCTCTGTCTGAGCCACAAGCCTTTGTTATGATTCCTTCTTTTTCTATTCTTAGCTGGCCTTCTGATGAAATCCTTTCTTCTTTTAGTATAGTTTTAATATAATATATATCATAAAATAATAAATCAAGCCTTCTGAAACATGGAGTCAACATTCTCATCTCTTCCCCTCATCCTGAGACCCCTGTGAACACGGTCACACCCCCTGGCACAGCCTCTGGCACAACCAACCCTGTCAGGAAAACAGGGAGCATCAGTGGGGGAACCATGCCTAAACCATGCTTGGCTTAATCAAGTAAACTGTTTTATGGGATTGTGATTAGGGCTTTCAATACATCGATGGCAGAGGCGCCTCCGTTGTGCTTTGTGCTTCTGGTTTCCTTCCCCTCCTCCTCGTGGCATTGCATTTCCCTTCCCCAAGAGTGAATTTTTATTTGTTCTTTTGGAGGTGTTGCAATGGAAAAGGTTTGGGGTTCGATATTTTTAATAGGGAGAAAAAAAATCTTTAAGGGAACAAGAGCAGCTTTCATGATTTCCTTTGGATGCAGCAGTTTGAATTATTGGTGAAGTTTTGTTTTTTTCCCCTGCCTTGCTGTGGAACTGGAGAACCTTATTGTGTTCTGAAATTGTGCTGTCTGCACGGGTTTTGGGGATGAATTGAGAGTTTTGCTTACTTTCCACTTTGCTCACTTTTCCACTTTAGCTCCAGGTGCTGCTTGCAATGAGGGGTCCCTGGCTGATGTGGCAGGGAGCACATCCCTGCGGGAGTGCTGGGATTGCCCCTGGCCCTGCCATAGGGCTTGGGCTGGGATCTGCTGGACGAGGGGAATCTGTGCTGGGATCTCGTGGATGAGGGGAATCTGTGCTGGGATCTCGTGGATGGAGGGAAATCTGTGCTGGGATCTCCTGGATGAGGGGATCTTGTGGATGGAGGGGATCTCTGCTGGGATCTCGTGGATGAGGGGATCACTGCTGGGATCTCGTGGATGAGGGGATCTCTGCTGGGATCTCCTGCCCCCCTGCTCTGCAGCTGAGCCTCCATGTGAGCTGTGAATTCATCTTTTCCCACGTCATGCAGCCTCTGCCTGCTCCGAGATATCCTTGAGTTCAAAGTCATTCAGATTGGGCAATCTCAGGGACAATGGGAGAATCAGAAGCGAGAAGTGAAATTATTATGCAGTCAGGATATTTTACATTATTTTATCCTAGAGGACAGAAATGTTTCTGGTGCTGGAGATGGCAAAGGCATCATTCTCCCCCAAGACAAGTTAATCTGTTTTTCCTTGCAACTCAGTCCAAATTTTTCAGTTTAGGACACCAGATCTAGGACAGGCACGCCAGAATTTAATCTTGTGGAGCAATTATGGCCCACAAGATTTCACAGAAGCAGGAAAGGGAAAGATCTTGAAATCTTTTGGTGGCTGTAAAACCAGCTCTAGGGCAGGCTGTGTGCTGGGGGTGAATTGCCTCCAATCAGACCAGCTGCTTGTTCTCCTTTATGGAAAAAGCCTCCAGGCAATTTTTGGGGTGGTTTTGCTGGGAAAAAAGCCAGATGTTGTGAAGGGATGAGATCCTGCTTATCCCTAGGCAGAGGGACTGCTGGGAGCACAAACCCCAGCGTTGCATCCCTGGGATTTGTGGCGGAATGTTCAGGTCACTGATTCGCGAGATAAAAGACTCCTGACTTGAGCAGAACAAGCTCTGCTACAAATTGCTTTAGTTCATTATGCTTGGGTAATTAATAGGCGCTCTCCCAACCCTCCAGGAGCTGCCAGGCAGGGAGCAGGGACAGGTTGGGAGCCTCATTTGCTGCCCATGGGGACAAAGCCAGCACGGGAGCTGCGGGCACTGCCTCGCCCCTGGCACTGCCAGCCCGAGCTGAAGCTGCTCCTGCAGCTGCAGGAGAGGAACATCAGCCTGGGCTCTGCTCCAGTGATGCCTTGAGTTTCAGCTCTCATATTTTTCAGATTTTGTGCTGCTCTGGTGTGTAACTCTGAGCTTCATGTTGAGTGTTAGCGAGTTCTCCTCACAGGACTGACTGAACAGTCCTTTTCCAGCTTGAGAACAAGGACAATGGATACAAGGTCCAGGCCCAGAAAGGGTAAACAACAGTGAATTGAGGAGAGAAAAACAGGGAGGATGAGACTTTATAACCTAAAGCTGGAATAGGACAATGAACTGCAAGATGCAAATGGAGCAGAACTGATCAAAGGGAGAGACCCCGGGAACGCTCGTGCATTTTGGGACCGTTTTGGTTCATCTTGGGTTCATTTTGGGACCGTTTTGGTTCACCTTGGGTGCAGCCCTGGCTGGGCTCTTGTGCTGCCCAAGGTGCATCCATGGAGGAGATCCTTTTAATAAATCCCTGCTTTATTCTTTAGCTCTGTCCAGCCTCTGCTCTAGGGCAGCCAGAGCACTGGAGCAGGGAAAGGGTGACTGGCAGAGAATATTTGGGCTGGAGAAGGGAAGCAGAGGTCACATCTCCCTTGCTGCAAGGACCGGGCTTTTCCTTGCTGTTCTGCTTGCTGCAGATAACACAGGAATAGAAATACCCCAAGGATGGCACAGAAATCAGTGCTTGAGGAACAAACCTCACTCTGTGTGCACTGACTCCTTTTTTTGGGGTGTAAATGTGTCGGATGTGCAGCCCAGCAGCCAGGAAGAGGAGGAGGAATGTTCTGCCCAGGGAGGTGGTGGAGTCACCACCTGGATGTGGCTCTGGGTGCCAGGGTTGAGTTGAGGTGTTGGGGCTGGGTTGGACTCGATGATCTTTGAGGTCTCTTCCAACCCGGTCATTCTGTGAATTGTGAGTCCCTGAATCCAGGCACTTGTCTTAGAGGCCATGGGAACCCCTGCACTGGGAGAGGAGGCAAAGGCAGGGAGTGCTCCTGCTCTCTCCTCTGGGATCCTCACCTAACCTGGCTCATCCCCTCTGCCTCGGGCTCTCTGCAGGCTTAAATAAACCTGTGGGAGTTGGAGGAAGCTCCGAAATAGCAAAAATACACGCGTGGAAAAATAGTTGCAGTTTCAGAGGTGAAAAAGCAAAACTCTGATTATTCCTTCTCACAGTCTCCTTTCCCTTCTCCTCTTTTTTTCCCTTTTTTTTTTTTTTGGCTTTTGGTAGAATCTGTTTTCTCCAGTAACCCTTAATAAAGGAGACAAGAAATTGAATGTGTTACTTGAGGGATTTGTGGGAAAAATTGGAAACTTCTTGGTGAGGGGGCTGAATTGCAAAAATTGCCAATTTTTGGAAGAGGGCCATTCGTTTGACAAAAACTATTTGAGAATTTCTCCCCAGCTCTCGCTCTAATGCGTTTTGGCCACCATCCTGTGTAATCACAGTTCATTATTTCTGAAGCACGGATGCTGCCTCATCTGAAATATCCCTCAAGTGAGGGAATGATGATGCCTCAGGCAGCAGCACAGACCCTTCTGACCCTGCTGGCAAGGTGGTGGCTCCCCCCTGCTCTGGACACGCAGGGAATTTGGGGACAATCCCATGGGTAGCACGTGGATTTTCCTCCCGGAGGTTGATTGGCTTTGCAGGGTTCCAGGGTCTCAGGAATGCTTTCAAACCCCCTTGGCCATGTGTGGATTGTGGTGTAGCAGGGCAGGGGGTGGCCAGAGCAGCTGCTGTGCCCCCCCTCTGTACCCAGCAGGAAGGGTGGATTCCCTGACTTCCACCTCTGAGCAGGGCCAGAGCATGAGGAAAATGTAATTTCCTTTAACTCAGGGTGCTGGGCTGATTCTGCAGCTGGAATCTCCTGTGACCGTGTTCAGAGGGGTCTGAGGATGAGGGAGGAGATGAAGATCTGACTCCATGTTTCAGAAGGCTGATTTATTAGTTTATGATATATATTATATTAAAACTATGCTAAAAGAATAGAAGAAAGGATTCCCTCAGAAGGCTGGCTAAGAATAGAATAACCAAGAATGATAACAAAGGCTTGTGGCTCAGACTCTCTGTCTGAGCCAGCTGGGCTGTGATTGGCCATTAATTAGAAACAACCACATGAGCCCAATCCCAGATGCACCTGTTGTATTCCACAGCAGCAGATAACCATTGTTTGCATTTTGTTCTTGAGGTCTCTCAGCTTCTCAGGAGGAACAATGCTAAGGGAAGGATTTTTCAGAAAAGATGTCTGCGACAATCTCCTGCTGTTCCTTCTCTTTGGAGGGGACAGGAACATTTTGCATTGTTCTGAGGTCCCAGTGACAGCAGCAGTTTGGTTCTTTACCTTCCTCCCCCCTCCCCTCAGCCTCCGCTCCTCCCTGAGCACCTGCCTTTTATCCAATTTAATTTTCACACCTCCTCCTGCCTCTGCTGTCCTTGCCAGTTATCTCTGTGCTGCTGCAGTGGGTGTCTTTTTCCTTTATTGCACTGATTGCCTTGATGGTTCCCATCCCAAAGTGGCTTCCATAATCCTGCTGGGTCTGGTCATAGCAGGGGGAAAACACCTCGGATTCCCAGCAGGACAGGGCTGAAGCTGTGAATTTGTGTTGGTTTGGATTTAAACCAGTGCCTTGGTTGTCTGTGTGACATCAGCACCCCAGCAGGGTGGAGGCAGTGGAGTCTTCCTCCTCTGGGGTTTTCCTCAGGGCTTCACTCCAGGTCCTGTCCTCGGAGATTTGTGGCATGAAGTACATAGTGAGTTTTTTTCCTCCCAGATTTATGGAATGAGGTGCGTTTTGAGATCCTCTCCCCCCTGAATTTTGGGAATTAGGTACGTTTTGAGGTCCTTTGTCTCTGCTGGATTTTGGGAATTAGGTACGTTTTTAGATGTTTTCCTCCCAGATTTGTGGGATGAGGTACATTTACAGGTCTTTTCCTCCCAGATTTATGGAATGAGGTACATTTTGAGGTCCTTTCCTCCCGGATTTGTGGGAATTTTCAGGACCATCATGGATGGAGGGGAGCTCATGGAAGGAGCTCAGGCAGAAATGAGCTTTCCCAACTCTCCATCTCCCTCATCCCTCCCCTGAGCATCTCCTCTGGGTGTCAGTGCCCACCTCCCAGTGCCTGCAGTCTGCCTCCACCCCTCCTCCTGCCTTTAGCCAGGCTGCTCCTCCTGGCTCCTGCCAGCCCTGCAGAGCCAGAGCAGCAACTGGAGGACAAATCCGCAGCTCTGCTCTGCCAGCACCACGAGTGCTGATGAAGTCCCAGCTGAAGGGTCAGGCAACTGCAGCTCTCTGTTGCCAGAACAGAGCCAGAACCTCCTGGGCTCGGTGGCTGTCACTGTAGGACACGAAAGAACACAAGCTCACAGCGCTGTTCTCAAAGTGAAAAGAGAAAAAAAGAGAAGTTTATTTTCTGATTCCCACATTTATAGTTTTCTAAGAGTGACAGTGGATTGGAGGGTGACAGTGCCACCTCTCCAATGACACTGGACAAACCAACAGTCTATCAACTTTCTCTTCCTCCATAAAGAAATGCAAATCAATGAGTTATTTACAGAAAGTGTGTGAGAAAGTTCACTACAAGAATGTCAACATCAGAAGGCTTAGAAAATCTTAAAAACCCAGGGTGGCAGGTGGCCTCACAGGCTGAGTTTGGCCTGTGATGTTTGTGGCTCATTGAGGCCCAGCTGCCATCTGAGTCTGCAGGGTGGGCAGCAGAGGAGAGCAGAGACAGAGGGTGGAGCTCCTGAGGAGAAATTTGGGCTCACAGGATGCTTGTGCCACCCTGCTGGGAGTGCCCAGCAAAGTTTGGGGAGCTTTTGTTTCAAACTGCCCCAAACTTCTGAGGCCAAGCCTCCAGCAGTGGTGGGAGCACCTCTGGGTAACAGAGAAAAAAGGGCCAGGGGGAAAAAGGAAGGGGTTGGAAAAGCTGCAGTAAGATTTGGGGTTATTTCTCAGGATCTGCATGGTAATCTTAGGTTTGATGGGTAATAATTTCCTGGAGCAGAGTGCTGCCCCCGTTTCTATCCCTGCCTGTGGCAATCACATATCCTGTGAACAGAGAGAGCTCTCTCAGGATTCTCCTGGGAGGCTGTGAGAAAGCTCAGAGAAAGAGATGATAATTGTTTTAATTCTATCTCTACACCTGGCAGACAATCTCTGTCTGTCAAAGATATTTGCAAGAAAGAGTTGTCCCTTCTTGACCAATAGGTGAGAGAAGATTCCAATCAGGTCTTAGGTCCACCATTGGTTCTGTAAGAATTGTGTATTTCTAATCTAAAAAGTGCCTTTTCATGCCTTCTGATGATGGAGTCTGCATGTCAGAGCCCTTTGTCTGTCCCTGACGCCCCTTGGGTGATGATTGGTGACCCCGACGTGATCCCTGCCCACCTCAGGAAGGTTGGCAGCGACCAGGGCTCTCCCCACTGCCTGTGGGATCTGTTCCCTTTCATTTTAGATGGGATCCAGTAATTCGGACAGGGCTCTGCCTTGATCCCACCGAGGATTTTTCCAGCTCAGCTGGAGCTGGAGGTGTTGGCGCTGAAATGCAGAGTGCAGGACCTCATAACCACTGACCTTGAGCTGCAGGCGTGGGACAGAGGAAAGCAAGACCCAAAATATGGGAATTATGGCCGGATATCATCATTTAAAGCCAGCAACTGTGTCCCCCAGGTATTTATCTGATATTATTCCTGCTCTGTAGATAACATTTAGCGTTTGCATGAGATAATGAGATCTGGCTGTGACCAGTAACACCAGGACGGGTCCCTGCTCAGCCCCAGTCTGTGTGTGAGCGTGTCTGCAGCCCTGTGCTGATTTATTCAAATCTGAGATCATTATGAGGGACCTTCATCAAAAAGACAGAGATTATCCTAACTGGGAAGAAGGAAAGGCACAGCTGGGTCTGCACTGGGAGCTGGCAATGCCCTTTCCAGCTGAGGAAGCTGGGAAAGGGGAAAATTGCCATCTTCTCTTTTTTTTTTTTTTTTCTTTTTTTTTTTTTTTTGCTAGGATGAAAAGACAACAAAGTATGAATGGTCATAATTTAGTGGGCTCCTGGGTAAATTTGTATTTCATTCCGATTATTGAGTGCATTCCCTAATTGCAGCAATAAAAAGGAATAGTCCATCTTCTAAATGCAAGTGGTAGCACTGATTGTTATTTAATTACTTGATTCCAGTGGTCGAGGGGTGAGCCTGGAATTACAATTGCAGCTTGTATTATTTCACTGAGATTGCCGAATTAATTAGGAGAACAATGGGATTCTTCATTGTTGACATCTTAAGGACTTGTGACAATAACTTTAAAACCCAGTGAATAATAAAAAGCCACCGTGGGGTTTTCTCCTGAGGAAAAAGAGAAATGGGGGAGCTGGAGTCCCCTCTATCCCCTCCTTCCTCCTTTACTGCCCTTCCCTGTTCTAGAATGTTTTAATTCAGGAAAAAAAAGGTAATTTCCAGTCAAACTCCAGCTGCTGCTATGTGGGTTAATTCCTGAGTATCATGGAACACCAGCCCCTGGTGTTCATCCTCACCCCGTGTAATTGAAACCCAGAGCTGATATTGGTGGGGCTTATCAGACTTTTTAGGGACATGGGAGCGTAAGAGCATAAATGCATAGAAAGTTACAAGTTCTTGTGCTTTAGGATATGGCCTAAGCTCTGCTTAATGAGACTGAGCAGAGACTTAACCCCAGGATAAGCTCTCTCTCCTCTGCTTTTGTATTTCCCTCTCAAAATTCAGTGCTGGCTGAGCCCAAGGAGACCCATGGAAAATCCCAAGGGAGGTTTGGGAAGGGTTGTGCTTGCCTCAATAATCTGTTGGCCCTGAAAAGGAGGTGCTGCCTTTCCAGGCATCTCACTGGGGTGGTTTTGTACAAAAATCAGGGAATTTCTGTGTTCTTTTCTCATTGCTGTGCTGGCTCAAGGTGATTTCATCCATGTGGGAATGTTGGTGAAGGAAATGAGGTCTTGTCCTCTCCTGCCAGGATCCAGACACTAGGAATGCAGGATGATGGAAAAGACTTGATAATGCCCCCAAAAAATTGTTCCTGAGGGGAGCAGTTGTTCCTGAGGTGCTGCCTTTCCAGGCATCCCATTGGGATGGTTTTGTGCAAAAAATCAGAATAGTTCTGTACAAAAATTAGGGAATTTCTGTGTTCTTTTCTCATTGCTGTGCTGGCTCAAGGTGATTTCATCCATGTGGGAATGTTGGTGAAGGAAATGAGGTCTTGCCCTCTCCTGCCAGGATCCAGACACCGGGAATGCAGGGTGATGGAAAAGACATGTTCTGTAGGGCTGATAATGCCCCCAAAAAATTGTTCCTGAGGGGAGCAGTTGTTCCTGAGGTGCTGCCTTTCCAGGCTTCTCACTGGGGTGGTTTTGTACAAAAATGAGGAAATTTCTGTGTTCTTTTCTCATTGCTGTGCTGGCTCAAGGTGGTTTGGATCCATTTGGGAATATTGGTGGAGGAAATGAGGTCTTGCCCTCTCCTGCCAGGATCCAGACACTGGGAATGCAGGATTTTCTGTAGGGCTGATAATGCCCCCCAAAATTGTTCCTGAGGGGAGCAACAGAAACATTTAAGAACTGAGGGAGTTTTGTGTGGGCAATGCTGAACAGAGGTGGAAAATGGTGTGAGAGGGGAAATATTCAGATATTCAGGGTGGACATTTGTCTTGATCTACTTAAAAACAAGCAGAAATCCATCTCAGCACCCCTGAAAGTGGCATGCAAGAGGCACTGATTGAGGTTTTGCCCTGAAAATGTTGGCTTTATTGTATTTTTTCTCTCCCTTTTTTTAAGTTTTATTGAAAATGTGTTTCATATAATGGCCTTTGTTGTGATGTGGCTTTTGCTGTAGCTGACTGAGTATTTGTGGGGTTATTACAGCCTTGCAGTGGAGGAAAACATAAAACAGCTCCTCTCAAAAGCCTTGGGGGGAGGCATGATTATGTTAAAATAATCATCTTCCCTGACCAAACTTGGCTTTCTCTTTCCTGGCTGCTCTGTGGAGAGTTGTTCCTTTTTTTTGTCTGCGTCTTTGTATTGTCAGGATTAATTTTTCACAGGGAGAAATCTCCATAAGCTGAGTGGTGCCCACTCCTTTCTTTTTAGGAGCAAGAAGGTTGGATTTCTTTTTTTCCCCCCCTTTTCTCTGCAGAAATTCTGTGGCTTGAATCTACTCCACTCACTGCTCACTTTCTTCCCTTTCAACCTCTGATTTCCTCTCCATTTTTGTGTGAGTTTTCTGAGCTGATTGGAAGCACTTTGAGGGACCTTTTGAAGTCCTTTCCTCCTGGATTTGTGGGAATGAGGAGGATTTTGAGGGTTTTTTTCCTCAGAGATTTATGGCATGAGGTACATTTTGAGGTTTTTTTCCTCCTGAGTTTGTGGGAATGAGGAACATTTTGAGGTGTTTTCCTCACAGGTTTATGGAATGAGGAACATTCTGAGGTCCTTTCCCCACAGATTTCTGGGAATAAGGTACATTTGAAGGTTCTTTCCTACTGGATTTGTGGGAATAAGGAACATTTTGAGGTCCTTTCCACCCAGATTTGAGGCAATGAGGAATGTATTGAGGTTTTTCCTCACAGATTTGTGGGAAATTTGGTTCTTTCCTACTGGATCTGTGGGAATGAGGAATATTTGAGATCCTTTCCCCACAGATTTGTGGGAATAAGGTACATTTTGAGGTCTGTTCTTCCTGGATTTGTGGGAATGAGGAACATTTTGAGGTCCTTTCCCCACAGATTTCTGGGAATAAGGTACATTTGAAGGTTCTTTCCTCCTGAATTTGTGGGAATGAGGACCATATTGAGATTTTTTCCTCGCAGATTTTGGGAGTGAGGCACATTTTGAGGTCCTTTCCCCCCTGGATTTTGAAAATGAGGTGCATTTTGATGTTTTTTCCTGCCAGATTTATGGAACGAGGTGCGTTTTGATGATTTTTCTTCCCAGATATGTGGGGATGAGGTACATTTTGAGGTTCTTTCTCCCTGGATTTTGGGAATCTGCCCCAAAATGGATGGAGGGGAGCTGATGGAAGGAGCTCAGGCAGAAACACACCCCCTGCTTTCCCAGCTCTCCATCTCCTGCATCCCCCTCTCCTCTCCTTGGGCTGGCTCAGCTCTCCTGCTCCCAGATCATCCCTGGGGCTGTTTCACCTGCCTGCAGGACCTTTGGGGTCTGGCTGGGCTTCAGCTGAGCTTTTAGCCAGGCATGAGTCACTGCCAGCAGCTAAATGAGGGAGAGCTGTGCCAGGGAATGGGGCAGCACCTGCAGGATTTGGGAGCTGGGGGCTGAATCTGTGGGCTGGGGATGAGGGGATGGTGTGACCGTGTTCACAGGGTCTGAGGATGAGGGAAGAGACGAGGACCTGACTCCATGGTTCAGAAGGCTGATTTATTAGTTTATGATATATATTATATTAAAACTATACTAAAAGAATAGAAGAAAGGATTTCATCAGAAGGCTGGCTAAGAATAGAAAAGGAAGGAATGATAACAAAGGTTTGTGGCTCAGACAGAGAGTCCGAGCCAGCTGGACTGTGATTGGCCATTAATCAGAAACAACCACATGAGCCCAATCCCAGATGCACCTATTGCATTCCCCAGCAGCAGATAACCATTGTTTGCATTTTGTTCCTGAGGCCTCTCAGCTTCTCAGGAGGAAAAAATCCTAAGGAAAGGATTTTTCAGAAAATATCATGGCTACAGGGATGGTGTTGGGGGGTAGAAATGCGCGTGTGGGATTTTTGGGAGAGGACAGGGAAGGACTGGGGTGAGGCTTTGTCAGGGTGGGATGGAGAGGAAATCACTGCAGAGCCAGGGGTGGGTTTGGGCAGACCTGGCCCTGACAGGTTTGGATGTTTGGGTGCTCCCAGCAGAAGGAAGAAGCTTTTGGCATTGATTTCTTCTCTTCCCCCCAGCTCAGCTGAGGTGCAGGGCAGAGGGGTTGGCAGGGTCTGCTCTTTGCAGTCTGCCTCCTCCTCCTCCTCCTTCTCTCGTCCTTCACTTCTCAACCCCCTTCATTCCCTTTGCTTCTACCCATGCCTGACAAGCAAATATCTGCTCTCCCTCCCTGCAAGAGCCTGTTCTTCCTCCACTGCCTGATTTTTCCCTTCTCCAGAACATCTCTAATCTCTCTTCCTGCACTGATAACTGAAATGAGTTCCACTCCCAGCCAGCAGCAGCTTTGGGCAAGGCTGAAGGGCAGGCTCTGATTGACAGGGGATCTCTGGGATTTTGTGGGCTCTGGTGATTTATTTCCCCCTTTCCCCCTTTTCCCTTCCCACTGGGAATCTGCCACCTGCAGGAGAAAGGGCAGCCAGGCTTCGTTGGCAGAGTGCAGAGGGTGAGGAGGAGGAGATGGAGATGATGAGGGTGAGATCAGCCTGGCTGGGCACGAGTCCTTCAGCCAGGAGCTGTGCAGAGCTGGAAACCCCAGGGGACAGCCAGGAGGAGCAGAGAGGTGAAGGAAAGAGAGCAGCAAGGAGGAGGAATAAAAAAGAAAGAAAGAAAAAAAAATAAAGAATGGCACCCTGGAGATCTGGAGAAGAGCCAGAAAGAACAGGGTACAAAATACCAGGGATTTGACAGTTAATTTACAGTCTCCAGGGAGAGAGAGGGAAAAGAGGGGGAAAATGTCTTTGTTGAGAAGAAGCAAATGGGGGAGAAGTGAGTGGATGGTGGTGTGGAAATCCTGCTGGGCCCCGGGGTTCCTCCTCTTCCTGAGTGTCCTGCTCAATTAAAATCCCATCTTCCCAGGGTTCTCAAGGAAAGCCTTGTCCTGAAGCTTTCCCCTGGCACCACGGGGAGGTTCTGAGTGAGACAAAGGAGAAATTCCAGAGCTGAGCAAGGGCTGTCCTCAGGGTCAGATCTGGGGAATCTGCTTTTGGCACAGGTTGGATCTGGAGGGGTCATATCCTCCAAACTGGAGGATTTGGATCAAATTTGGATTGTTGGGATCCAAACACATCCAGGTGGGGAGTGGTTTGCTGTTTCTGCTTTTGCCCCAGGAAGGGCAGCACTTTGTCCTCTGGTGTGGCTTAAATTTTGTCCATCAGAGTGCCTGGATTTGTTCCCAAATGCACCCCAGGCCCTGCTCCTCAGGGAAACACAGCTTGGATGTGCTTGATCTCCTCAGAGCTAAGCCTGGCTTTGTACCTGGGCATGGGTGGAGCTCGGGTTTGGAGGGGTGGGATGGGTTTTTGTGTCCAGAAATGGAAAATCCCATGTTCTTCCTGAAGGTGACACACATCCCGAGGAGCAAGAAGCTTAAAGAAGGGGAAGAGGAAAGAAACCCTAAAAATTGCTGGGTTTTGTCCTTTGAGCTGAGGGACAAAGAAACCCTAAAAATTGCTGGGTTTTGTCCTTTGAGCTGAGGGTTCCCTCCAGCCCTGAGCTGGAGCTGATGGAACAAGTGAGGTGTGAGACAGATGGGGCTGAATGTACCTAATTCCCACAAATCCTGGAGGGAAAACCTCAAAATGTTCCTCATTCCCACAAATCCGTGAGGAAAAACCCCAAAATGTTCCTCATTCCCACAAATCTGGAAGGAAAGAACCTCAAAATTCCCACAAATCTGTGAGGAAAAACCTCAATACGTTCCTGATTGCCTCAAATCTGGGTGGAAAGGATCCCAAAATGTCCCTCATTCCCACTAATCTGGGAGGAAATGACCTCAAAATTCCCACTAATCCAGGAGGAAAAACCTTAAAATGTTCCTCATTCCCATAAATCCATGAGGAAAGGGCCTTCAAATGTACCTTATTCCCACATATCCAGGAGGAAAGGACCTCAAATTTTCCACAAATCTGGGAGGACAGGACCCCAAAACGTTCCTCATTCCCACAAATCCAGGAGGAAATGATCCCAAAATGTTCCTCATTCTCACGAATCCATGAGGAAATGATCCCAAAATGTTCCTCATTCTCACAAATCCATGAGGAAATGATCCCAGAATGTTCCTCATTCTCACAAATCCAGGAGGAAATGATCCCAGAATGTTCCTCATTCCCACAATCCAGCCCCCAGCTCTCTGGGACCATCCCCCTGCACCCCCAGCCTGTCCCCTTCCCTGTCATTGCCACCTGCTGAATAATTCAGTGTACTTTTGGCTGAGTGCTTTCCTGGAAGGATCCTCATTTCCTTAATGGGAGGCTCTAAAGTGGCTGAGATCACAGTGCTGGGGTGCTCAGAGCTGGAATTTGGGGTTTGGGGAGCACACAGGCTGTGTCCAGAGTTTCCTCTGACAGCAATACAGATGCAAGGGTTCTTTTTCACTCTGTCTGGAACAGCTTTGTAATAACAGCAGGAGTCAGAGAGGCATTTTTATTGATTAAACAATTGAGGCTATTTGTCTTTACCAAAGCAAAAATATTGAGGTGTCTCTCTCTTCCTACATATACATTATAAACATTTATTATGTGCAGCAGGCTCTGTAATCAAGCTGATGTTTATGATGGGCTGGATTGAGATGGTGTAATGGGAGCTGAAGTGCACAGGAAACCTGGTGTCAATATTCTGAATAACCAAGGCAGAGGGGAGGGAGGCCAGGGACTGGATTTTTGCAGGAGCAGTGATGTGAACAAAGGATTTCTCTGCTGCTGTGCTCCCTCCCAGAGATTCCTGAGGCATTCCTTTGATCAGGCCCCGTTCCAGCGATCGGAGAATTTGTAATTTCCAAATCTGCAGCTGCACCTCTGTCTGGCCTGTGCTGCCCTGGGGCTGAGCTGAGCTCTCTGCAGTGCTGACATCTCAGGGTCCCCCTGCTCTGGGGCTCTCTCTGCCCTCCCCTGCTGGGTTTTCTCAGTTTCCAGAGCGTTGATAGAGATCTCACCTCTTGATTTGTGTGTTTGTACCAGCAGTAACTGAGTGCTCAGGGATAATCTCTGGTTTTACTCTCACAGATTTCCATTATTTTGGGGTTTTTTTGCCCCTTTCTCCCCTTCTCCACATGGAATAATTTACCAGCAGAGAGGAACAAGTGTGTGATGGAGCCTGGGTGCCTTGGGGCAGTGTGGGCTTTTCCATCTGATAAATGTGGGAGCTCTCTCTGCCCTGGGATGGCAAAAGGGGCTCATTTTGGGTGGTGTCCTTCAGGGGCTGAGTTTTCCATGGGTTTCCCAATTGCAAATTCCCAAAGCTGGGAGGGTTTATCCAGGTAGAAGTTGTGGGAAATGGATTTATAGAAAATCTTAATCCGACAAGAAGTGAAACACTTGATCCTGGCAGGATTATTTAGGGATTATTATGAAATTATTTGAATTTCAACGCTCAACTCTGCACTGTTTGTTCTGGTTTATTTTGTTTGGTTTTTTTTTTTCCCCTTTCTCTACATGGAATAATTTACCAGCAGAGAGGAACATGTGTGTGATGGAGCCTGGGTACCAACAAACACTTCTTGTTGGATTAAGATTTTCTATATCCATCTATATCCATCCTTCTTCGATATATATATATATATATTCATAATATTCCCTAAATAATCATCCTTTCCTGTCCAGCCAGGAAAGGAGGATTTTATATATATATATATATATATATAAAATATATTATATATACACATATAGATATTATATATTTTATTTATTTTTATATATATATATATATATGTATTATATATATTGAATTTCAGCGCTCAGCTGTTCTGCTGCACTGTCTGTTCTGATATATTTTGCTTTTTTTTCCCCTTTCTCCCCTTCTCCACATGGAATAATTTACCAGCAGACAGGAGCACGTGTGTGATGGAGCCTGGGTGCCTTTGAGGGCTCAGACGCTGACTGTCAGGATTATTTAGGGATTATTTAGGGATTATTGTGAAATTATTTGAATTTCAGCGCTCAGCTCTGCGCTGTTTGTTCTGGCTCCTGGGGAAGCTGTGCCAGGCTGGAGAGGACCCAGCTGAGCCTCTGTAGGTGTGTTTGTTGATGCAATTTCTTGGGTGCACAATATGTCTGTGCATGGCACAGGCACCTTCTCCTGGAAGGAGGGGAGGGCTTGGCTGGAAGCGCTGCCTGTGGCACAGATGGACACGTTGCTCTGTTCTCCCCATGTGATGTGTTGAAGGCATTTTGGATGTGAGCCTAGACAGGGACCTTGGGAGCCACCCAGCCCCTGCAATCGCGGGTACCTGCCTCGGGAAGGCTCCACAGGCACCCACCTCCAACCTGCTCTGGGGGTTTTTCCCTTTTATTAATTTTTTGGGAAGGCATTTCCAGCTCTAATGGCAGCCAAAATTAATTCCAGA
This sequence comes from Agelaius tricolor, assembly GCF_023055355.1. Classification (NCBI taxonomy): domain Eukaryota; kingdom Metazoa; phylum Chordata; class Aves; order Passeriformes; family Icteridae; genus Agelaius; species Agelaius tricolor. The sequence continues at coordinate 6,133,747 of NW_027269289.1, read as the reverse complement.
GCTTGCTTAGCCCCATTAACTTTTGTTAAATCATCATCATCATTGTTATTGCTATAATATAAAACATATTTATATTTTTTTTTCCTTGGGTATCAATAATCACAGAGAGGAATTAACCACTGGATTTATCTCAGACTGGAATTGTGCATCCCAGCTGGATGGATGGTCCTCCACGGGTTGGGGGTTTGCTTAAAAGTCCCCTTCAGTACAAAATTAAAACATGCCCTTGTCACTGCAGCACTGTAGGGGGTGATTTACATTTCCTCCTTCAGATGAACTTGTCAAACTTGGTGATAATGAAGCAAAAAAAAAAAAAAAAAATTACAATGGGTAAGAAAGAGGTGCCTTGTGAAAAACCTTCCTTAATGGAAAATGTCTTTTTTGATGGGAAAACCTCATGTGTGTGTGAGAAGTAGCACAGCTTTGATTTTTCCGTGATTTAAAACCAATCAGCTTTGTCATGTCCTAGAAGGGAGGAAAGGAAATGAAGCCAGCAGAAATAAAGTGGAATATTTGGATGGAAGTTGTCTGACCTCTCAGAGGGGCTAAAGAGAGCCAGGAATGCACTTTTTCCTCCCTGTTTCCTCTGAGCTGAGCTGGTCCTGGCACTGTTTTCCCACCTTTTGTGTGGATGGAGTGGAGCACAGGAGGATGAGGGTGTTTTAAGAGGTGTCTGTGTTCATCTCAGGGTTCATCGAGTTGTCTCCATTCCTTGACTCCCCGCCTGCCTTAATTGGGTGCTGCAGCAGCTCTATATGTTAAAATAAATGAACTTTTCACTGCAAAAGAGGAAAAGAAGAGAGACAGATGATCCCTCAGCAGCAGCTGTTTGCAGAAAGAATCCCACAGAAGCCTCTTTCTTGGCTAATTAGAAATCTGCTTTCCTTTAGGAAGGATAACGTTTACGTTCCTGACTCCTGTTCCTGCTTCTAATTACTTTTTGGAGAAATGAATGAAGGCACTTTCACATGTTTTACTCAGAGTTGCTGAGGCAGAGAGTGCTGGGTGGGAAATGGCTCCTGGAGAGGAGGCAAGAGGAGGAAACCCAGGTGTCAGTTTGAGGAGAGGGTGTTCATTCCAGCAGAGCACTGGGTTGGAGCCAGCAGAGAAATTTAGGTGGGATGTTTTGGGGGGAGGCTGTTTGTTCCTGAAAATCCCAGCTTTTCCTGCTGTTTCTCTGCTTAATTTAATGAAGAAGGGCAGGGGGTTGTGTCCAGCAAGGGTTGTGTCCAGTCAGGAAAGGAGGAAAAGTGAAACATATTTCCCCTAAATCCACAAAAACAGAGGCCAGCCACCAACCATCCCCTGAGGGCAGGCAGGGTGCAAGACAGGCTCACTCCTTACTGCAGAATTTACATTTTCTCTGGTTGGGGCTTTCCTGCTATTTCTCTGCCTAATTCAGTGAAAAAAGAGAGGTGGCTGTGTCCAGCCTGGAAAGGAGGAAAAGTGAAGCACAGCTCCCCCAAATCCTTGCAGCCCCCAAAAAACAGAGGCCAGCTAAAAATCATCCCCTCAGGATGCAAGGCAAGCTCACTCCTTACTGCAGAATTTACATTTTCCCTGCTTGGGACACTCAGAGCCTGAAGGAAAGCCCAGCCCAGGAAGGGATGGAGGAACAGCAACAAAGCCTCCACCCTGCCGTGCTTGGAGGTGGCTTTGGCCTCCCAGGGGTGGCTTTGGGCTCCCAGGAGTGGGAGTTGAGTGGGAGTTGAGTTCTCAGAGGTGGCTTTGGCCTCCCAGAGATGGTTTTGGGCTCCCAGAGATGGTTTTGGGCTCCCAGAGGTGATTTTGGGCTCCCAGAGGTGATTTTGGCCTCCCAGAGATGGTTTTTGGTTCCCCGGGGTGGCCTTGGGTTCTCAGAGGTGGCTTTGGCCTCCCAGTGATGGCTTTGGCCTCCTAGAGGTGGCTTTGGGTTCCCAAAGGTGACTTTGTGCTCCCAGGGGTGGTTTTTGTTTCCTAGAGGTGGCTTTGGCCTCCTAGAGGTGGCTTTGGGCTCTCAGAGGTGACATTGTGCTCCCAGGGGTGGTTTTTGGTTCCTAGAGGTGGCTTTGGGCTCCCAAAGGTGACTTTGGGCTCCCTGGGATGGTTTTTGGTTCCCAGATGTGGTTTTGGGCTCCCTGGGATGGTTTTTGGTTCCCAGATGTGGTTTTGGGCCCCCAGAGGTGCCCCTGGGCCCGGGGGCTGCAGGAGGCAGAGGCAGGGGGGGCTGCAGGAGGAAGGTGAGTCCCAGAGGCCCCCCAGGCTCTGCTGGGAAGGGTTCCCTGCTCCACCTCACCTCAGCATCCTCCCGTGGGGCACAGGGGCTTTTCCAAGGAAGGGAAATGTGGAGATCAGCCCAGCCAGCTCCATTCCCCCTTGGCAGCGGGAATTAAAACCATTCCGGAGTCCTGGATTGGTGATTACAAGACAGGGGGGGTCGACTGGAGCTGTTTGATACCTGGAGAAGGGAGCAGCTTTAGGGAAATTCATCACAAAGCAAATGCACAGGAAAATGAAATGTTCAAGCTAAAATTCTGGAAAACGGCACGCGTGCTCGTTTGGCATCTGCTGAGGAACAAGCTTTGATTGTTTGCCATGAAGGAAGAATTTAGTTTTGAAATGTGCTTCATCTTTTTATTAAGGTTATAAATATTGAAATTGGAACAAAGCCTTTTGCTCAGCCTGAAACAAAGAATTCTCTTTTTTTTTTTTTTCCCTTTTTTTCCCCTCTCCCAGCAGCCCCCTGGGAGTTCAGGGTGTCTCCTCCAGACTGGAAACTGCTGCTGGGGTTTGTTTTTCCTGGTGTGCAAGGGGTTGTGATTTAAGCAAAACCTTTCTCTTCCTCTGCTGAACTTTTTTAAAGCCTTGAGCAGGTGTTAGTTTGCAATCCAGCAATTCAATTACTCTGGGCAATAAATTTCAAGGTAAATGTTGGAAGCTCCATCACTTGAAGTACCAATGTTTTTCTTTTTTTCCTCCCAGTCTTCAGGGTAGTATCATCAGCAGTGGAAGTAATGAAGCCTGGTTTCCTATGGATTGCTTTCTCATGGTTGGGTTCTTTGATAACTAAATAATTTCAGGCTTTGAGTGAGTGCCCCAGCCACAGGAAAAGCTGGATTGGGTGTAAATTCTCTAATAAGGAGTGAGCTCTCCTTGCATCCTGCCTGTCCCTGAGGATGCTGAGAGCCTGGTTGTTGTCTGGCCTCCGTTTTTGTGGAGCTGGAAGGGTTTGGAGGAGCTGGCTGTGGACAGTGTGCTGCAGGTGGGGTTGTTTGTGGGTGGCTTTGCTGTTTCCATAGGAAAGCAGGTTGGAAGGATAGGTGGGTAAAGGATATTTCTGGCAGGCGGACCTGGTGGAGTCAGTGCCACCATTTCTGGACTCTGAGAGGAGGGAGGAGGATGTTTTTTTCCGGGGAATGTGTGAATAAACACGTCCATTAACACGGTGACAAACAGGACTTGACATAGAGGGTGGTGCTTAAATTAAAACTGCTCGTTTACCATGACCAGGGGATGGGATTGCAAACCAAAGCTGCATTTTTACCACAGGGTTACTTCCATTGCATGCAGCATTTAAACAAAAAAAAAAAAAAATCCATTTCTCCACTGGAGATGCAATTTTCCTAAATTCCCTTTACATTTTTTTTTGCTGCTATTTGGTTTTAGGAGTGTGATTAAACAAAAGCAGTGGTGAAAAGTGTGAGTGGCTGGGCGATAAGGAGGGAAAGGAGTGAAATGTGTGTTTCATTTCTTGCCTGGGAGCTCCGCAGACTGAATTCCCCCAGCTGCTGATGGGATGGTGCTGCTGCTCTCCTGCTCCAGCATCCAATAAAAGAGTAAAAATCCAGGGGCAAAATCAGCAGGGGACAGTGACAAACCTTTCTGCACAGATAATAAGTGAGAAGCTGATAAGTGGTAGCCCAGGCAGGCAATTAATACAACGGGTTAATGAGCTGAGGGCAGAGATCTCCTCTGGGCTGAGTTTTCTGGAGGGATGGACATCTCCAGGAATGAAGACAAATAAAAATAAATAAGCAGTGACTCTGGAGCAGAGCAGGTGATTGAATCCTGAGATTGATAATGAGGTGATTAATGAGGGTTTGCTGCTGATGGACAAACCCAGCAGCTCCCTTCTCCCTGGGAGTGGTGCCCAAACTTTTCCAGGAGCAAGGAGAGGGAAGGAGAGGGGAGAAAAGGGAAGACCTGGCCCCGTCTCAGCTTGATTTATGATCCAGCCCTTTTGTAACAAGATTTCCAGTGTTGTAAAATATTAAATACATCCTTATATTCAATATCACATTTTGATACATTTCATGCCTCATTTGCTTCTGGAGTCAAGGACAACTTCACATTTTTCATGGCACCGGGCCCAGATTTGTCTATTTATTTATTTTTAATCACTGCATTTTTCTCTTTTTTATACCTGTATCGTTCTGGATTAGATCTGGGGAACCATAGCAACCTATTCCACTGGGTGGATTCAGGTCTCCAGCACGTGGCAACTTTTTTGGCTTGGCTTATTCCTCCCAGGGGCTGCCGTGCAGGTGCCATCCACGGGGGAATTGTGGATTTCAGGAGAAGGGAGAGAGGTGGTTTTGTGCTGGATTGGAGGCTGAGGCAGCAGCTCTGTCCCTGGTGGTGTCACTTTTAAACAAAAGCTGTTTTGTTGAGCAGCTCACGTGCTGGAATGAGGGGGATTAAGTGGGATTTGCTGCCACACTTGAAGGGGGATGCGCACGGCTCCCGTGAGCTGGGGAGGGGCTGGGATTTGTCGCCGTGGGAGGTTTTTGTTTATTTTTTCTCTCACTTTGGGGGGGAGAAGCCGCCTGCTGGTGTCTCGTGAGTGGAGTCAGCACAGAGGGACTCTGCTCCTGCAGGGACAGGAGCTTGTGCTGGGTATTTGTGACCAGAGCAGGCTGAGCTCTGTCCTGCCTCAGCTCTGGGTGCATCCTTTAAAATCCAATATTCAACCAAGAACTGCTGTGGGGATGTGTTTTGGGTTTTTCTCCCTTCCCTCAGCCCGGATCCATCCCCCTTACCTTCACATGTCTTTCAGTCAACAGAGAGCAATTGGCCTGTGTTCCCTCTGAGGTGACATCTCAGATGTGACTCATCCTCTGGGCTCAGCTTGTCTTTCCCCTTTTATGAAATCCTCTTTTTTTCTTCCTACTGCCAAGGTGACTGCATTTTTTATTTTATTTTAAATTTTTTTTGGTCTAAGAAAGTACAGCAAGAGCCACTTGTAAGGAACAGGAGCTCCAGGAGCTCTGCCTTAGGACCGAGACAGACGGTCCTGAGAAGTGAGAGTAATTAAAAACTGCAATATCTCCCCTAAGGCTTGTGGTCAATTATCCATGAATGGCAACTTTAGCTTGTGATTGGATGCTTGTCCTGAAGGATAAAGCTGGAGCTGGAATGAGCTCAAGAAGGCTCATGGCTGGTTGTTTTGGAAGGGGGCCTGGACAAGCACAGGAGTCCTGACTGATCTGTCTGAGGGAGCTGCTTTAGCAGAAGAACCCAGCTTTATTTCCCAGATTTCTTTTCTGACTCTTTTCAGCTGCTCCAGCTTTGCCACCAAAGCCAAATTCCTGAAATTGGCTTCAAAGCTGAAGTGGCCACGAGGCTTGGGAGAGTTTGGCTGGAGAGAAAAGTTTCCAGCTTTTGCCCTTCCAGTTCTTAGGAGCTTCCACAAGTGCTCAGCACCCAAAAATGAAATAATTCCAGCGATAACATCTCTGGATGGGCAGCGCTGAGCTGCTCTTGGGGAAAGGTCAGGTGTCCTACAGGAGCGACTTTGAACCTTCTGTCCTTTGGCAAAGGAGCCCGTGAGGGATGAGAGCCTCACAAATGAGAAACAAACAGCTTTTCTCTGTAGGACAGCTTGTGTCTGAACAGGAAAACTTCTAAGACTTGGGATCAAAAACAATCTTCAAAGCTCTTTTTTGTAAATGAAAGTATCAACAGGAGTCAGGGGGCTTTGGTTGAGGGGGCTCTTACAAATCCCACGAGGTGCTTATCCGCCTCTTTTGGCGGCTGAGACCCTTTGAAAATCTGTCCCAAAACAATTGTGGAAATTTACACCTGTAAATTACCTGCCTGCCTGCAAACCCTGCCTTTTCCTAATTGCCACATCAATTAAAATCCTCCCTGTGCTGCTGCCAGCAGCCCCTGGTGGACGGTGGCGAGTGCGGGAGTTTCACCCCGGCTGCTTTTTATGGTCCCCACTCTTTGGGAAGGCAACACGGAATTTACTGAGGGAAACCTGTCTTTGTTGCCTCCTCCCCATCCAGCCAACTAATTGAAAACAACATGAATGTTAATGATGCATCTCGCATTTGGAAGTTAGAGGGGTGATTAATACGTTGTACATTGTGCATTAACACCTTCTCAGGGGCATAATGAAGACAAAATATGTGCTCCGAGACGGGGCTGTTTATTTCTCCTTGTGTTCCCTGTGTTCCACCACCCCTTCCCATGGTGAAATACAAGCTTTCCAATCCAGGGGGTTTTGTTTCAAAGCATAATTTTAAATCAATCAATAAACTTTTATGTCTTAATCATTTATTTTTTTTTAATTTCCCCCCCCCACCCCCCGTTTTAATCGGGTGGCTGGAACAAAAGGCACAAAGGGAGTGGGATTTGAGGAGGGAAAGGCCAGTGATGCACCAGGTTCCTGGAGCTGTCACCTCATGGTGCTGGTGGGGGAAAGCTGGAAAAAAGGGAAAAAAGCTTTCCCTGAGTTCTTTCTTCTGCTCCTTGACTGATGGCTCCAGGATCCTTGTAATGCTGCTTTTTTCCCCTTTAATTATTGTGATAAATGGCTCCTGTGGCTGGAGCTTGGCTGGGGGCCGGGGCTCTGATGGATCTGTGAGGCTGCTGGAGGCTCTGAGTGCATCTCTGTGACAAGCACACTTCAGGCTCCTCTGTCCCTGCCTGGGCTGTCCTGACTGGGCTGGGGTGGCCCCAGACTGGGCCACCTCTGCCTCTTCTTCCCTCAGCCTTCCAGGGATTGTCACCTCCTGGATTTGGGCACTGCTGTGGTGCCAACCTTGCTGTTGGTTTTGTGGGATTATTATAGTAACAACAACAACAACAACAACAATAATAATAATAATAATAATAATAACTATTGGTAAATAATAACATTATCATTATTATCATTATTATCATTATTATCATTATTATCATTATTATTTATTAGGATTATTATTAGGATTATTATTAGGATTATTATTAGGATTATGCCCTTTTCTGACCCAAAGATGGTGCAGCTGAGAGGTGTTTTAGAAACTTTGATTCCATTTTCACAGAATTCACAGAATGAGGTCTCTTCCAACCTGGTCAAAGATCATTGAGTCCAACCCAACCCCTCGACTCAACCCTGGCACCCAGTGCCACATCCAGGCTTTGTTAAACACCCCCAGGGATGGGGACTCCACCACCTCCCCGGGCAGAACATTCCAGAACTTTATCACCCTTTCTGTAAAAAACTTCTTCCTGATATAACCTAAATTTCCCTGTTTTCAGTCTCATGTGAAGGTGAGACAATGCAGATGTTGTAATTGGTGCTATTACAATCAGAAGCCAGCAATTTCCTGATTACAATACATTACAAGTGTTTCTTACAATATGTTGAGTTATTTGCCTCACAAAGCAGCACCAATTTGTCAGGTTGTGCCCTTTTTTTTCTTCTCCCAGCTTCTTGTCTGTGCCATATTCCCCAAGCTCTGCTTGCAGGAGGGGTTTGAGCAGGGCAGGGATCAATCCAGGCACAGACTTGGGAGCAGTGAAATCCTGATCGATTCCAAAAGGGTTAATTCTGCATCTGTGCCCTCTAAAAGAGTTCACAAGTCACCCAAACGTTGGTTTTGCTGCAGATGTTTGAACAGGCTCCTTGTTTTCCATCAAACTCACGGCTCCTGCTGCCCTGCATCTCCCCTGCACCTTCTGCTGCCCCTTTCTTAACCAGATTCAGCCTCTGGTTTGCCAAACAAACCTTGGGCACAGCAAATGTGGTCAGAACCAGGAGGAGGAAATTAATAATTCATTGGATTAATTAATTGAATTAATTCATTAGATTAATTGGATTCATTGATTGAATTGATTAGTTGGATTAATAATTCCAGTTAATTCCAGCATGCAGTGACAGGAGAAGGAGGAATGATTTCAAACTGAGGGTAGGGTTTGATGGGATATTAGTTAATTTTTTTTTCCTGTGAGGGCCCTGACACAGTTTTCCCAGAGGAATTGGGAAACCTAACCCTAACCCATCCCTGGAAGTGTCCAAGGCCAGGCTGGAGCAGCCTGGGGTAGTAGGAGGTGTCCCTGCCCATGACAGGGGGTGAAATCAATGATTTTTAAGGTCCATTCCAACCCAGGCCATTCAGTGGTTCCACACCATTGGTATTCACCTGTTGCTCTCTGTGTGTGCTGCAGATTTCTTATTTTCAGTGTGACTTTGTGTGGTGGTGACATTGGAATTGTTCCCTCTGCTTGGGATTTTGGCTGGGCTCGTTTATGAGGGACAGGGTGTGATTTATTTTCGTGTGTGTGTGTGTAATGGAGAATGTCTGGTTCAGTGCCTAGATGTGCTCATGTTGCAGGCGTGGGATCTGCTGGAATTCTCGCAAATCCCGTAAATCATCAGGGACAGCGAAGCTGTAACCTGGAGAAGCCCTTCAGGTGGGAAGGCAGGACATGGATGCTCCAAAACTTCAGCATCAAGAGGAGGGAGCAGATCCACAACCACGTGGATAAAACCCCAGCGCGGGGCTGGAAATTTTTTATTTTATTTTTTTTCTGTGACAGAAACCTCTGAGCCCTTCTGGCCTCCCCAGCCCCTCTCCACTTGCAGCATCCTCATTTTTGCCTCTCTGAGTAGGAAACTCTGGGAAAATTGAGTTTTCTGAGTAGAAAATTCAGGGAAAATGGAGTTTTCTGAGTAGAAAGCCGGTTGGGAATGTTGTTGTGGTGGGTGGGAGCTGATTATGTAACTGCAGGAAGGGGAAGGCGGGCACGGGAGCTGTAACACCTCTATAATTAAGCACAACAAACAGCCAGAAAACAACAAACACTTAAACCCCGTTCCTGAATTATTATTTTCCTGCTTTGGCAAAGTTGTTAAGAGAGGGGAAAGCAACAGGGGGAGAAGCATCTATGTGTTAATTCATTAAGTGCGTTTGAAACCTCTTTTTTCTTTTTTTTTGGTGGGGGGGGATGGTTTATTTGTTTTTTTTGGTATTTTTAGTGAATGAAAATTAAATCTGAGAATGGGTAGAGAGCCCTGGTGAGAGCAGCAGAGCTCCCTGAGGCGCTGTAGGCAGCTCCTATTAATAGCACCTGGCACTGCTGCTCCCACCAGTTGGGTGAAAAAGGGCCCCAGCTCTGGAGTGTTTTTCCAAACAGGGAGGGGAGGAACCAACCTGGAGTAATTCCTGCTCTGCAAGCCGAGTGTTTATCCACTTTCTGAATGAATGGAAATGTGCTTTATTTATTAAAATGAGTAAAATGCCTTTTCCCTTCAGGACTTGGCATGTTTTTGCTGTCCTTGCTGCCTCCTCTCCCTTTTATCTGCCTTTAAGCCATGCATTTGCATTAAAGCAGCATAAAACTCTGTTTCATCTGGATGATGGTGGGCTCAAATTAAAACTCTTGGGTTTCTTGGCTGCATCCCTGCCCTCAGAGCAGAATCCTGTGGCTGTGGACATGATCCTACCCTGCCGCATCTCAACCTCCTTCCTTGCTTGCCTCTAATTAATCTCCCGTTAATAACCCAACCCAAATGAGAGCAGACAGAGCTGGAATTTTGAGTGATGTTACCAGGGAATCTTCCAGGTTGGTGTGAGCAGGATTTACTGCTGCTCTTCCCCTGACCTCCTGCTGCACCAGGCATTCCAGCCTGGCCGTAAATCCGTGGCTGCTGCTGCCTCTCCCAGCCTCGTGCTCGCTGTTCCATGTCTGTCTGTCTGCCTGCCGCCTCTCCAGGGCTCACATTCCCATTTTTTGGGGCTGTGTCCTCGCTTATCTGCAGCTTGCCTGGTGCTGGAAGGGGGGTGGGTGAGGAGGAGGGTTGTGCTCTCCCTGTTTGAGCAGCCTCTCTGCTGTGACACCTGAGCAAAACTCACTGGGTGAGGGCATGTGAGTGAGGAAGAATAGGCTGGAAAACCTGGAAAATCTCTCCCAGTCTGGAGATGGTTCAGGGAGTTCCAGGAGCTGTCAAGTCTTGGGTGCCACCCATATTTCGGATTATTCACCATAAAGGAAACCCCAGCACATGCTCCCACCCATCACAACAACATTCCCAACCAGTTTTCTACTCAGAAAACTCCATTTTCCCCGAGTTTTCTACTCAGAAAACTCCATTTTCCCAGACTTCTCTACTCAGAGAGGCAAAAATGAGGATGCTCATCATCCTTGCTGCCTGTGGAGAGGGAGGTGTTGTAAAGTCCTTTTTTGTTTTGCCCGTGGATAAGGATTTCCCAATCTTGGAATTGTGCTCTGGAATTGTCAGGGTTGTGCTGCCACCCTCAGAAGCCTGGGGTGCTGCTGGCACCTGGGGGTCTGAAGGGATGATCCCAGGGGTGCATCAGCAATTCCACTGTCCTGGAATGCTCAGGCAGGAGCCAGTGCCTGCCCTTAGAACCATTCCCACATGGAATTTCTTCTTTCCCACCCCGAGGCAGAGTAAATCCAAGCTGTCACCATCCATAAGCGTGAGCCCCGCTGTAGAAGCCCTCAGCAGATTGCAGGAGCTGCTTCCAGGAGAATAATTCAGGGGATAAGGAGTCCCCAGGCCCAGCTTAGGAACGGCTTGTAATCACTCCCAGGGAGCAATTCCAGCATCCCTAATCCTGGGATTCCTGGGAGGAGCCACACCTGTGGTGGTGAGGGGGGAACAAAGGTACAAATTTGGGGCAGTTTGTGGGGTTTTGCCGTGGAGTTGGAGCGTGGGAAGCATCACTGGGGCCAGGAGGAGCAAAGGGCCTGGTTAAAAAGATAAAGGCACAGACTTGAATGTCATTTTGGAAACCTTGATAAAAAAGAAAAAAAAAAAGAAATCCAAGTCAGAGGCTGTTAAGAGCAGACTGAAGGCTCAGATCAATAGGCTTTGAATGAATTCCTATAAAAAGGAAGAATTTGGGTTTGACTTTGTAGGCACACTGCAGGAGAATAGAATCCATTGTCCCCAAAGGAGCTGTTCCAGCCCTCCTCTCGTCGAGATACTCAGGGATTTTAAAACCTGCCAGCTTTTAGTGGTGTTGGGGAAGGAAAAAAGAGGTAGAGGAGAGGTGGAAATTAAACCACAAATGCTCACAATAAAATAGTGATAGAAATGGAGGTGGACAGGGAAGAAGAGAGAATCTGGACTCAGCGTCAGGGGAGCAGTAACTCACCGGGGTGTTTGGGCTGCTCTCAGGTATTGCTGCAAAGGCTGAAACCAACCCAGAGTTGGGGTTTTGGTGGATTTTGGTGTCAAAAATGTGATTCTCATCCAGGAAATCTCTTGAGTGCCCCCCACCTTTTGAAATAAGCCCAAAATCTGGGCACGGAAGTGTTTTCCAAGCACACACCTGAATGTGGGGGCTCAGCCCTCCTGCAGTGCCAGCTGTGGCTCTGCTGGAGCAGGGATCCTGCACAAGGGGGGAGTTTTCCTCTGCAGCTCCAGGGCTGCTGGAGATGGGCCTGGGCTCCCTCTGGCAATGCAGGGCAGCAGAAGCTGCTCCTCTGGGAATGCACTGGGCAAAGGCTGCTGGGCTGTCCCAAAGCTCAGATTGTACCCAGGTAGGAATGTTTGAAGTCTCAGATTGTACCCAGGTAGGAATGTTTGAAGTCTCAGATTGTACCCAGGTAGGAATGCTTGGCTCCTCCCCCTGGGCGGAGCATCTCCCCATGGGATGGTGGAATTTTATCAGCCATGCAGGGACACTCTAGAAGATAATTAATAATTAACGGCCTATAAACAGAAGAGATCTCCTGGAGGGAGGGTGGGTTGTGGGAAGAGATAAAGAGATAAAACTGCCCAATGAACAGCAGAGAACTGCCCCAGCTCTGACAGATGGGGACAGAATCCACACTTATCTTACAGCCCAGGACATTCAGTGTCCTGCCAACCATGGGCACTGTGGGATTCTGGAAACCCCCTTTTGGGATTCTGGAAAACCCCCATTGGGATTTTGGAAAACCCCCACTGGGATTCTGGAAACCCCCTTTTGGGATTCTGGAAAACCCCCTTTTGGGATTCTGGAAAACCCCCTTTTGGGATTCTGGAAAACCCCCATTGGGATTCTGGAAACCCCCACTGGGATTCTGGAAAAGGGAGAGAACTTTGGATCTTGGTTTTTAACGTGATGATTGAAAAATGCCGCCAAGGGCTCCTTGCGTGCGTCACCTCCTGGTGCCAGTGTGGGGTTGATCTGGATTTTTGGAGAAGGCCACTCCAGCTCCTCTCCAAAGCCCATCAGGAGCGTGTGGGGCCAGCAGGCAGCTCCAGAGCCCTGCTGGCAGCTTTGATTTTCCCTTTGCACATGACAGGGATGAATTGGCGGCACAGCGGATGACTAAACAGCTTCGTTACCGCGTCGTTAATTACCTTCATCCCCGCGCTGTTCTGGCCCACGCTCTGAGGCAGAGCACTGACCTGATGCTACCAGAGCTGTGCTGCTTGTCCTGAGCCGTCAGGGGGAGAATTATGAGAGTCTCATCATCTGGTGAATCACTGCTCTGGTTTGGGGGTGACAGGAGTGATTTTGGTATGGGGAATTTACCTCACGTAACCCACCCGGTTTGCATCTGCAGTCGACTCTTGGAGTGACTTTTCCCATGCCCTGTCCCACTGTAGGGATGGGAATGGCTGAGCTGCTGCAGCACAGGGCAGAAATCCCTGTGGAAATGTTGTTCAAAGCTGTTATTTCCTCATTTTGCTCAATATTTAGGTTTTTCTGCCAGCGCTGTCTGTGGACTCCAGGTGTGAAATGTTAATGGCAGAATCTTCTAGTTGTGTTTTGGGATTTTGAGATACAGGGTGGAATTGTTGGGGTTGTGCTGTGCAGGGACTCAGATGATCCTTGTGGGTCCTTTCCAGCTGAGGAGATTCCATGATTTTCTGTCTTTTTGGGGTTGTTTTTTGTTGGTTTTTTCTGGTTTTTTTTTCCTGTGCAAAGCAGGGCTTGATTTGACTGACAAGACACAATTTTGGGGACAAGGAGCCGTGATGATTTCATTTAGGGCGTGCAAATAAATGGCAATAAAGCCCAGCTAGGCAGAAGGAGCAGGCTGTGGGCTGGGAGGAGGGAAACACATGCCAAGAGCAGCTGGAAAAATGCTGCTCCAGGTTCCCAGAGCCTGGGTTATTCCTGGCCAGAGCTAATGATGATGTATGAGCCTTGCAGAACACTCTTCATCCTGACACCCCTGCTGGAGAGGTCTGTGACATTATTCTCACTAGGTACAGGTGGGAAAATTAATGCATGAGGAGAGAAAGTTTGGCCAAGCAGCAGAGCTGGGGAGGAAATCTTGGTGTCCTGAAGCAGTGTCAGGCTTTGCCTCACAGGAGCCTTGAAATTCCAAGCTCCTGGAGTTTGCTGGTGCTGTGATTACTAAATCCTGCTGCTCTGGAAGGTCAGCAAGCTTTATTCCCCTTGTTCTTCCATAATTCCTTGTCTGGTGGGGTGGCACAAAGGGCTCTGAACCCCGTGTTCCAGCTTCTGCCAGGGAAAAAATCAAACACCAGTTTATCATCATCATCATCATCTCCCTTCTGCAGTGCCATGTGCCAGTGCTTTAGCTCTCCCAGACTGCTCTCAGAAGTTGTTGCAGAATTTTTGAGGGTTTTTGGGGGATGCCAAAGCTTCTACAGGTCCCTAAAAAGCCTTGGGAAAGAGCAAGGCCCGTGGCTGGTTTGGGGTGTGGCCTATGGACGGGGTGACACCTGTGTGTGCAGGGCTGCCCAGTCCAGGGACACTGGCACCCCTTTTCTTATCCTGGTTTGGGGGCAGAATCCTCATTTTTAGCATTGACAAACTGAGTTTAAGCTCTGAATTAGACCAGGACACATTGCCTGCTCCTGAAGGCAATCTGTATCCTTTGTCCCTTATTCCTCTCTCAGGGTACAGAACTCTGTGTCTCTCTGTCTTGTCCCTATTTCCTGCCCTGTGCCTCTCAGTTATTAGCACCTAAAACCTGTTTCTTGCAGTTTGAGGGGCTTTTTCCCTTATTTTTCCTTGCCTGGATCCATTGGAGCCATTCTGCACCAACCCAGGGATCTGCCCAGACCTCACTCTCATTTTTTTGCCTCCTTTATCCAACCCCACTTCCAGGGAAAATGTGTTGGCCAGGAAACAACCAACAAAGAAGGGTGGGTCAGCACCAGTGAGAGCAAGGACAAAGCCATGAAAAGCCAAAAAAATCAGGGAAATCCTCTGTTGGACAGGAGCATTCCCTCCTGCTCTGCTCTTTTCCTTGGCTTCCCTTTGCTTCCAAGGTGTTGGCTCTGCTTCTCCATCATCTTGGGGAGAGCTGGATTAGGATAAAAGGAGGAAAAGGGCTCTGCTTCTCCATCATCCTGGGAGAATTGGATCAGGATAAAAGGGAGGAAAAGGGCTCTGCTTCTCCATCAGCCTGGGAGAATTGGATCAGGATAAAGAGAGGGAAAAGGGCTCTGCTTCTCCATCACCATAGGAGAGCTGGATCACAATAAAAAGGGGAAAAAGCTCTGCTTGTCCATCATCCTGGGAGAATTGGATCAGGAAAAAGGAGGGAAAAGGGCTCTGCTTCTCCATCATCTTGGGGAGAGCTGGATCAGGATAAAGAGGAGGAAAAGGGCTCTGCTTCTCCATTCATGCTGGGAGAGTTGGATCAGGATAAAGAGGAGGAAAAGGGCTCTGCTTGTCCATCATCCTGGGAGAATTGGATCAGGAAAAAGGAGGGAAAAGGGCTCTGCTTCTCCATCAGCCTGGGCAGAGCTGGATCAGGACAAAAGGGGGAAAAGGGCTCTGTGTGCCTGCCCTGCTCTCAGTGTTTGCAGTGCTGCTGCTGAGCCCCCCCTCCCTGCACAGATGGCCCCAACAGTTTGGGGAGCAGATTCTCATCATTTGTGTCAAGGCAAACGGGCCTTGAAGTGCCTGAGCTGCTACAGCAAGAGTGATGGGGAAAATCAGGGGGGATTTGGGGGGTTGCTGTTAGGTTTGGTTGCTCCAGGCACAGCCAGAGGTGGTGGCACACACAGGGGATTCTCTGCACGGTCACACGGCCCTGGTGACATCCGGAGCTGTGGCACACACTTGCCCAGCGCCCCCAGCTGTCCCTGGGAGCTGATGCTGGCTCTCTTTTGGGAAACTTTTGGCTCATTAAGGGGTTTATCACCTGGAGAAGTCACTGGGGTGGAAAGAGCCATTTCTGGCCGGCGGAAAATCCCTGCTATTTATTCCCTGAGCTAAAGGTCAGGCTGGCAATCTCCCCTCGTGTGATAAAATAAGAAACCCTCCCCTCTCTGCTGCCTGGAGTGATTTTTGTTATCCCAGCACTCCTGTGGGAGGGAGCAGTGGACTTGGGGAGGTTCTGGTGCTGGTTCTTTGCTCACTCAGAGGATTTCTCACGTCCCCACCCCACGCTCAGATGTTGCTGTTGCCCACCAGGAGCTGATTAAATGTTAAGGAGAGCTCGAGATTCCCACTGCAGCTGTGCAGGAGGTGGCACAGCCCAAAATTCCAGCCAGGCTAAAATCAAATTAAAGTTACCCAGCGTGGTGTTTTATGAGGAGGAGTAGGAAAAAAAAAAAATAATAATAAAAAAAGAGATGGGATAAAAGAAAAACAAAAAAGAGCCCCCTGCAGAGTTCATCTGGTGGATGGAGTTACATTAAGTGAATGGAAATTAAAGGCTTTTCATAGAGATCTTCAGTATAATTTGATGGAAGACTTTAATTATTTCAAAGTGCCTAAGAAAAGGAGCTTAGAATGATTTTGGGAAGATGGTGGGGAGGGTAGCTTTCATAAAAATATCTCTGTTCAGCAGCGTTCTGAGCTGTTGTTGGGCTGAAAGGCTGCTGTCAGCTCCAGGGGAGGAATTTGAAAATCCTGTGCCCCCCATCCCTCCCCAGAGAGCAATTCCTGCCTGAGAGGCAGGGAGAGAGGGACAGGGATGGGAGGAGGAGGAGCAGAGGGGCCCCAGGGCTGCTCCTTTATCAGCCCTGCCCAAGGCACGGGGCTGGAGGGGGCTCCTGGCTGGGAGCGTGTGGGGTTTGGGAGCTCTCCTGGATCCCCAGGCAGGGCCAGCATCCTCTCCTGGGCACCCCAGGGCCGTGCTCTCCCACCAGCAGTGTGGGAACGACTTTGGGGAAGGAATAATGTGAATTTCAGCATTAACAGCTTTTCTCAGGGCAGAGGGAGGCTCAGAGGCTGCCATTGGACAGCAGTCAGCAGCAATCAGCTGGGCCAGTGGCTCCTGGAATGGTTTGGGAGCCTGCTGGGCTCCAGACTGCTTCCAAATGAGCTGTGCTGAATGACAGCCACTCCAAGCACTCCCTCTGCCTGGAGAGGGGCTGAGGTGAGGAGAATTCCAGCGGGTGGGGGAATAAAACCCAAGTGGTTCCCATGAGCTGGGGAGTTAAGGCAGCCTGGAGAGTTGTTTGTGCCTCGTGGCTGAGCTCAGCAAGCTCTAATTGATGATTTCCCCACGTTTAGGGCATGCATAACATCCTTCCCTGGTGGATTCATTGGTGCCTGATGGGAGCTGAGCTAGACATGCAGCCCTTCCCTCTGAGAGGAAATCTTTCTCTCCTCCAGCAGAATGTGATTTCATGAGACTCAGAGAATCCAGGAGGTTTTTATGAGCCTGCATCCCCATGAAATTTGGCTGGGAGCTGGCCATCCTCTTCCAGATTGATTAAGGCTGGGCACAGACGTGGGTGTTGAAAGCTCAGCTGTTTAATCCTCTTTTTCTCTGCTGTTGACACACAAGCAGGAGTGTCTGGATGGGAAAGAGCAGATTCAGGATGTCACATCCCTGAGTCCTCATCCGGCCGTGGCTGTGGCTGGAGGTGACAGATGCACTAGGATGTGGTGCCGGGGTCTGGGTGGAGATTAGGTCAAGATACAAACATTAAAGTTGGGCTGAGCCTGCTTAATGGGGACAATTCATGCCAGAGCTGGAGGAGAGCGATGGGATGAGGATTTCAGAGTGCTCAGCTTGGGCATAACTTTGTCCTTCCCTCATTTAACTGGAATTGATGTCAAGGCAGTGATGAGAACAACTGCAAAGCCAGCTCTGGGAAGGGCTGCTCCTTGCCCAGTCTGGAAATTGGACATCACTGCTGAGGATGGGAGCTCTGGGAGCAGTTTTGGGAATGCTGCTGAGCCAGGAGCACGGCCAGCCTGCTCACAGCTAACCTGGCCACGCTGCCTTTGCTCGGGGAGAAAATTTGTTTTTGATGCTGAGGCCATGTCTGGGCCTTTGTGGGGCTCTGTGTCACGCTCTGCTAACGAGGCCAAGCGAGCTCTGCTTGCTGGAGAAAGGCCACAGCTGTGGTGTCACTGCTCCTCCTGAGCCACACTGCAGGCAGGAGACAGAGGAGCAAAACCTCCTCAAGTGTCTGGGAGATTTATTATTTTTATTTTTATTTTTATTTTTATTTATTATTTATCCCGTGCTTGGCTCAGGAAATGCTGGCTTTCTTTGAATCCCAGGGTCACAAATTGGTTTAGTTTGGAAGGGACTTCAAAGCTCATCTCTTTCCAGCCCCCTGCTGTTGCTTTGATTTTTTAAGATTTTTTTAAGCCTTCTGATGTTGACATTCTTGTAACGAACTTTCTCACACACTTTCTGTAAGTAACTCATTGTTTTGCATTCTTTTATAGAAGGAGTTTGTTGGGCTGTTGGTTTGCCCAGTGTCGTTGGAGAGGTGGCACTGTCACCCTCCAGTCCACTGCCACTTTTAGAAAACTATAAATGTTGGAGTCAGAAAATAAACTCCCCTTTTTTTCTTCACCTTGAGAGCAGCGGTGTGCACTTGTGTTCTTTCTATATAATAACATAAAAACATAATAATAATAATAATAATAATTTCTATATATAATGTTCTTTCCTATAATAACACCCTATAATAACACATTATAGCTTCTGCTGGGCCAGGTTGGCAGAATCAGTGCTGGAGATTTTGGTGGCTGTGGGGTTTTCCTCAGGGTGGTTTTTATGGCAGTGCAAGCCCCATTGGCACTTTTGGGGGTCTCCACTCACCTGTAGTGTGGAAAAGCTGAGATCTCCTGCAGGTGTGGCTCTGTCTAAGCTCCCCTTAGCAAAACAAGGAGAAATGGTGAATAACTCAGGCAGAAGCACAGGGCAAAGGTGGAGCTGCCCTGGAATTGTGTCTGTGAAGTGGCCAGATATTGGAGAAACAAATGATAAAGCAGGCAGAAAGGAGTTTATCTGCAGGCTTATGAAACTTGAGTGGTGCTTGGTTCCAAGGCACTCCTTGCATCACCAGGCAAGCTGCTCTGAGCCCAAATTCCCCGTTATGCAAAAGGTTCCCCAAGCCTTAAATAAACCCACAAAAGGCCATGAGACAGGCAGTGAGAAACTGAGGGGTGCCAGAGCCAAGGCTGTGGAGACAAGTCCTGCCTGTGAGTGGATTTTCTGCGCTGTTGTGGCGCTGAGGGGAGAAGCTGAGCAGGTTCCTGCCAAGGATGAGTGTGAGGATTTGTCTGGTCTCCTGCCCAGCAGTGACAGGCAGGAGAGGAAATTTTCCTTTTGTCAGCCAACACTGCCTCTGTGCTGTCCCTTCCCCATCCCTGCTCTGGGGAGGCTCCTCCTGCCCAGCCAGGGCATCTCTGCTGGATTAAAAGCAAATCCCATTTCCTCAGGCTCACATCCCCACCAGGGAGGAGGGAGGTCAGCAAATAATACCCCAGAATAACTCTGAGTACTCCACTTGTCTGGCTGGCATTTCCCCCTAGAGCCAGAATTCCCCTTTTTTATATGGGATTTGATGTGTGGTTACAACAAGCAGAGGAAAAGTGCCAGGGCTGCCCATTCTCCTCCATCCCTCTGGGTTTTGGGTGTTTCATCTCAGCAACACAGGAGCACTGCACCCCTAATTGCTGCTTTTTGCTCTTAATTAATCAAACCCATGGTTTTCTGGCCTGAAATCTTGTTGGTTTTTTTTTTTTCCCTTCTTGTCACTTTTGCTACAAGCAGGATTAAAAGCCTCTCTCATGCAAAATAATGCCTTTAATTGCAACTTCACATACAAGTTTGGACTTTGATTCTGCCTTCCTGTGCAAGACTATTTATTGCTGCTTTATTCTTCTGCATCTGCTGGTTGTGTGCAGCTGTGCCATTGCACCAGCATCTCCCAGCTCCCGTGTTTTCCTTGTATCCCATTAATTTTGCAAGGTTTCCTTGCTCCCTTGCCCTCAAGCCTATCACCCCTGTGCTTTCTTGTGCCTATTCTCAGCTTGGCATCTGTCCTGGTTCCCACCTCCTTCCCTGTGCATATGTTTCCTGTCATCCAAATGCACCCCCAGCAATCCTCACTCCATTAAAACACACAAATTCCATCTTCAGCCATTCACAAACTGCCTCTTTCTCTCCTCAAACCCCAGCCTTTTAGAGCTTGGATGGATCAAAATGTTCTGTGGGTGATAGATGGAAGATTAATCTATTTGTTTCACTTACACTTCTGGCAGCAATAAAAAGAAGCAAACCCAGATTTTTGGCCATAAACCACTTCTTGAAGGTTGATTTGGTAGAGGCTGCTTTGTTTTCCTTTCTTCTCCCTCTTGAATCTGCCAGGGCCTCTAAGTTAAATAAATAGATTAATCTTCTTTCTGTAGCCCAGAGATCAGGTTGATGCATTTAAGAGCTTCCTCTCCCTCCAGACTCCTGAGATGTTCACAGATCCGATTCATATTTTAGAACTTCCTTCATGTGTAAAGAGCCTCGTTGGTGTAGCAGCAATTCTTCACTAACAGCAAATAAGGCTCTGTGCTCCTTGGGTTTCTTTTCTTCTGAGGGAGCTGAAAATTTTCCATCAAAGCCTATTTTTTTTGTTAAAATGGGATTTTTTTTTTTGTAGAAAAAGCAGCCTTTGGAGAGATGGGGGGAATTGCTTCAAAATCTGAAGGTTTCCTTCAAAAGGGGAATTTGGTGTTTTGTGTGTTGAAGGTTGGATCACTGTGAACCGAATGGCTGAGAGCAGGTTCCCAAAAGCGTCTCCACTAAGCAAAACCAAAGTGTGGCACAACTGGAAAAGCTGTGGCTTTTGAGGAGGGGAAAATGGGTTTTTGATCAGCTCTGTTTGCTGTGCTCAAAGGTGAGTGCAAGGAAACCTCAAAAAGGGGTGTTTGAAGCAGTTCCTTCTGAATGCTGCCCTTGAAATGAAATGAAAGTGGGGTCCTGAGTGGGTTCTTCATCCACTCCCAGCATGGTTTTCTAAGAGACAGGCAAGAGGGTTGGAAGAATTAAAGGTTTGATGCCAGTGGGTGCTTGGATCTTGCACTGCCCAGGGAAAGATGTTTTGCTAAGATTTCTAAAGCTGTGGACACTTTCCACTAACCCAGATTGCTCCAAGTCCTGTCCAGCCTGGCCTTGGACCCTCCCAGGGATCCAGGTGCAACCCTGGAACATCCACTGGAAAAAGCCACAGTGATTTGTTCACTATTGGAACAAAACCTGGACTCCCAAACTCAATTTTTATCAATTTCTCAGTGTAAGACCTTTGCTGTTTTAAAGCCTTTTTCCTGGTTAAGCTTTTGATGAATCCAAGGCTCTGGCTGTGCTCATTTATTCAGGTTTCTTTGCAAGCAGACTTGTTGAACAGCTCAGATTCTGCTCACCTCAGTGTGTCCCCAGACCACCTCAGCTGGAGAGATCAGTTTGCATTTCCCTGTCCAAAAATCCCCTCCTGTACTGCTGCCTGCAGTGCAAACTCTGCTCTGTGCCTCACCAGAGGTGCTTTAATGGAAGTGAAGGCCTGCAGAGTGGGCAGGAGTCTTCTGCTGAATTAATGTGGCATAAAATGTGTCAGGAGAGCCACTTTAAATCGGAAAAAAACAGCTGTGCACAGAGGGCTCTGTGCCTGCCAGGGATGGGGGGACAAACAAAGCTTTTCTTCCTTTTTTAGAGATGATTTTTGACCTGCCCAGAATCTTTATCCAAGGTAAACAACCCTCAGCCTTGTGTTTTGTGCTCAGATGGTCAAGGATTGGGGTGCTGGTCAAGGATTGGGGAGCTGGTCAAGGATTGGGGAGCTGGTCAAGGATTGGGGTGCTGGTCAAGGATTGGGGTGCTGGTCAAGGATTGGGGTGCTGGTCAAGGATTTGGTCTGGTCAAGGATTGGAGGTGCTGGTCAAGGATTTGGTCTGGTCAAAGATGGAGGTGCTGGTCAAGGGTTCAGGTTCTGGTCAAGGATGGAGGTTCTGGTCAAGGATTGGGGTTCTGGTAAAGGATGTGGTCTGGTCAAGGGTTGGGGTGCTGGCCAAGGACTCAGATTCTGGCCAAGGATTGAGGTTCTGGTCAAGGATCAAGGTGTGATCAAGGGTTGGAGTGCTAGCCAAGGACAGAGGTGCTGGCCAAGGATTTGGTCTGGTCAAGGATTGGGGCACTGGTCAAGGATTTGGTCTGGTCAAGGACTGAGGTTCTGGTCAAGGATTGGAGTGCTGGCCAAGGACAGAGGTGCTGGTCAAGGATTTGGTCTGGTCAAAGTCTGAGGTGCTGGTCAAAGGTTGAGGTGCTGGCCAAGGATTGAGGTGCTGGCTGTAGGACCAGAGCTGCTGTGGCCCCCGCTGGCCCTGTTAAATGAAGCTCCCTGTCCTTCCCAGCTGGCAGAAACCCTTCCCTCCCTCCTCCCACCTGCAGCCTCTCCTCTTCCCCCAGCCTGGTGGTGATTTTGGTGATTTTTCCTCTCAGATAACAGCTCCAAGCCAATTAAGAGTGTCTCACACAGTCCTCGCCGTGGGAGACCACGGTGCTTTTAACTGCTATTGTTTGTTAATAAAAATAAATCGTGGGCACCAGAGGAAGGAGGGAGGGAGGGAATCCCACACGGGCTTGATTTTCTCTTTTCCTGGTGTTTTTTTCAGTCAGTGGATGGTCACAGCCAGGGAGGCTTTGACAGATGATGTGGGCAGGGATGTGCTGGGGTGTTTGGTGCTCTGTGCAAGGTGCAGATCATTGCTCAGCAGCTTCCCTGCGAGGGGGCTGAGGCTCAGGCACAACTGGGGCTGTGCTGCTGCCAGGAGCAGGAGCTGCTGGCACAGGGATGGGGCAGCAGCATCCTCAGAGGCTGGGGGAGCTCATCCAGCACGGCAGAGAAAAATAGAGAGGAGTTGGGGTGGGAGGAGTTGGAAGGGCTGATCTGAGAAGGAGAGGATCATTTCAGGCATGAAAGCACAGCCCAGGCTGGAGGATGGAGAGCCTCACCCCTCCTGTGCTGTTGGTGGCACAGATTTTGTACAAATGGAGGCTCCCAGGGAGGGTCACCCCAAACAACCCCACAATTTTGTGGAAAACGGAATTCACAACACTTATAATCACCAACAATGTGCGTAAGCTAAAACATAAATGCAAAAGCCAAAACATAAATGCAAAAGCCAAAACATAAATGCAAAAGCCAATATTATCTGGTCATTCCTCACAATGTGAAATATCAGGGTGTTTTACACCCACTGCTCTGTGCATCCATCATATTGAGTGTTTTCTCAGCAGGCACAGGGTTTTCTTTGTGGAAGGCTTTAGAGGAGGGCAGGAAGGGCCCAGCTGCTGGATCTCTGCTCTGCCTGAATCCCCCAGCTCCAGCCCACTGCCAGGATCCAGTGAGCTGCCCCAGCAAAGGAGTTTTAATGCTGTAATGGGACTTCTGTGAGCCTGGCTGAGGGGGCAGGTGGGGTTTTGCACTCATAATTCACTCCTCTGTGCCAGCAGAGCTCTTCAAGTATTGACCCAGCCTGGGAGGGCTGATGGGCCGTGTGATAAAGCTGTGGAGGAGAGGAAAATTGAATAAAGATGTCCTGTGAGCGAAGTCTCCTTGTGTTCACAGGTCTGGGGTTGATAATGCTGGGGGAAATCTCGCTCTGAGATAGCCCAGCCTGTGTGAGGAATTAGGATGGGCACACGCTGCTTTTATCTCTAAGCTGTGATAGGAAATTTGATCAGGCTTTGCTAATTCTGGGGAGGATTGAGAAGGGGGGGATGAGAGGACTCAAGGCCGGGGAGAGAGAAAGTTAAAGAAAAATAATCCACAGCAACGAGAAATGTCAGCAATGCATTCGTCCTTCTGCTTCACTGCCTCCAGAATTCTTTTCTCCTTGAAGTTTTCTTGCTTCTTTTTCTGGAAGTCACGAAGGGTGGAGGGGGAAAAAAAAAAAAGAGGAGAAGAGAGAGATGAAAGAACACAGCTAGGGGAATGAAAATTTAAGAAAAAATCCATTTAATGTATCGGCTGAGCAGGTGTTTATCACTAATATCACCTTCCCTGGGCTGTCACCTGCCCTGGTGTCACCTGGAGAAGTGAGATGTGATGGGGAGCCCGAGGTTCCTTTCATCCCCTGCCACCTGGGGAAGGGAGATACCACAGCTCTGTCTCTCAGCCTGGTGAACCCATCCCTGGCACTGGTGTGAGGACAAAGAGAGGGGTGGCTGCGAGCAAAGCAGGCTCTTTAATGCTGATGAAATCTAAAAAACGAGACGTGGTTTTTATAGGAACATAGAAATTGCCAGACTGGAACCGAGCTCTGCTTCTTGTTGTTAAGTATCCTTTTTAAGCACTGGCTGCTTCCAGAGGCTGCGAGAGCAGCCTTGCCCCGAGGGCTGATTCTCCCAGCCCTCAAAAATAGGGAATTCACCAGCTCCTTGCAGCGTGAAGGGTTTACACCCCATCCAAACATTAATTTGTATTTTTTTTTTCCCTCTTCAAATGTAGCATTGTAATTCCAGCCATTCCTTCTCTTGGTAGATGTCATCCTTCCCTCAGCCTCGCAGAGGTTTTTTTGACTCTGACAATACCTCGTGGTAACGATTTACCCGTGCTAATTATGCATTTTTTGCCGAGCGAAACATATTGGTGGTGGCTTTAAATGGAGCAGTTTTTCAGTTTAATTGAACTTACATCTTCGTGGCCCCGGGGCAGGCTGTCAGTGCAGCTCTCCCCTCCCCATGAGACACTTCTTAGAGCTCCGAACAGCCACTTGTTGAGATGTTTTTCAGGTTTTTCCCTTCTTGCCTGTTCCATTTAAACCCCAGCCTGTCTGCACGAGAAGCTTGACACAAGGCAAGAGCTCTCTTTGCCTGTCCAAGGAATGAAAAAGCCCCGTTAAGTTGTTTGTTGATATTCCCTGACAGCTTTTTCCCCCAATTCCTTGCTGCTCTGCAGCTGTTAAATTTGTTGTCTCAGCTGTGAGGATTACTCCAGCTTTGCTCGAGCTGCGTTTTCTCACCATTCATCAAACTTCTGGTGAGGCAGGGAGAGATCCATCAACACCAAAGCCCCCTCCAAACTCCTGCTTGGCTGGGAAAAAAAAAAAAAAAAAACCCAGAAAAAATCAGCCTGGAGAAGGTGGAATTTGCTGCCAGGTTTTTCCAGGGTGTTTGTGGTTTCTCAGCTTGCAGGAGAAGGCGTGCAGGGGGGTTTGCAGTGTGGGGTTGCGCGGGGATAAAAGCAACACGTTGGGGATTTTGGGAAGCCTGGGCCTGGCACTGCTCTCCAGGGCAGCTGGAGCTGCTCCTGCTGGGGACAGATGTGGCAGGAACAGCTTTATTGGAAAAGATGTTTTGTAGTTGGGGAATAACATGATTTTAGAAGGTTGAGCAATTTCTTTATTGAACTATACTATATTACACTAATATTATACTAAAAAGATACTGAAAATTAACTTGTGACCCTTCCTAGACAGTCATGACACAGCTTTGACCTAATTGGTCAATCAATCAAAACAACTATTACTTGTTGTAAGTAATTGGACACTTAGTGTCCAATTAACAAATCCCTTTTGTAAACAATCTCCATAACACATTCCACGTGTGCCAAACAACAGGAGCAGTGAATAGAGATAAGGGTTGTTTTCTCTTCTTCCTCTGAGCTTTCTCACTGCCTTCCCCAGGAGAAATCCTGGCAGAGAGAATTATGTCTCTGTCTGTCCTGAGGATGTGAATGCCACACAGGTTCTGCAGGTGGGAGCAGAAATCTCTGCCCAGAGGAGTTGATGCCCCATCCCAGGAAGTGCCCAGAGCCAGGTTGGACAGGCCTTGGAGGACCCTGGGATGGTGGGAGGTGTCCCAGCCCATGGCAGATGGTCTGTAAGATCCCCTCCAACCCAAACCACTCCAAAATTCCATGGAATAGCAGCAGATTCCTCGAGTGTCCTTGCCAGGTTGTGCAGAGGGAACGGGCAGAGAGGTGGCTGCTTTTCAAGGATGTCTTCTTTATCTCTGTGGCAGCTCCAGCAGAGGGGTTTTTTGGTGGGGGTTTTCTTTTAGTGATTTAACATTTTGTTCTGCCTTTTGGCTTTTTGCTCTACTGTCTAAGAATTTTTTTCTGCAGAAATCTCCAAATAGCAGGAGGCTGTGGTGATAGCAGTGAAGAAGAGCACCAGCTCTCACAGTCATTAAAAATGTATCAGCAGTTTCAGAAGCAAACTTGCTCCCTCTCGGAGGCAAATCGTCCATAATTCTGCTTGGTATTTAGAGACTTTTATCTCCAGAGAGAACACAAAACTCCCCAGTAGAGCCCTGATTTATTTTATTCTCTTGACTTTCCAGAGCTGAAAGATGAAAAAATATATATAAAAAAAGGGGCTTAGCAGGAAAAGAATTCTGTGTTTGTGCTGCATGCAGGGGTCAGCTCGTGATCCAGCAGCAGCTCCTCAGCACCTCCCACCCTGAAGGACCCAGGGAACTCTTCCCCAGCCATCCCACTCTTTTATTTTTTTGGGGAGCAGATTGGGAATGCTCCACAGACAGCTGTCCATCAACCCAGCCTGCTGTCAGAGCAGCAGAGAGGAGCCACTCAAGCTGTGCATGCACAGCTCCTGACATGTTCTCGCTGGAAACTTCAGCAGGGGAAGTTGGTTGGATTTATTTTCAGCCAGCTGAGGATGAGTCTGGGATAAGTCATCTTCACACGCAGGAGAATTAGCGAGGCAAGCTGCTAAAGAGCTTTGTCTCCTCAGGGTTTTCTTGGCTTTGTGAGGTTTTAATGAAGGAAAGTTGTGCTCCTCTCTTCTCTGAGTGGGATTTGGGGCTGCGCTGGAGTGGATGCCCCAGCTGTGGCCACAATTCACTGGTGCACCTGGGTGGAGCTCCTGTTCCACAGCATCTCCTGGGGAAATGAGGGACAGGCAGATGCACCTTGCAGCTGGAAGGCAGCTTGGCAGGAGGACAAGCTCAGCAGGGCCAAATCAATGTGCAGTGAGGGCGTTTGGACTGTGCCCACCACCCTTTAACACCTGAATTCAGGGAGGGGGCAGCAGGGGGGGACTGGGAGCTGCAGAGGGACTGAAACTCCTCTTTGTTCATTGAGAGTAACTTTGATGCTGGGCTAGGAGGAAAATCCTCTCTCTCCTTCCCTCCTGATGGTAAATCTGGGATCCCAGAATTTGTGAAGGTGGGGATGCACCCCTGTGCTCCCTCCCAGGTATTTTGCCATCACCTCCAGCACCCAGCTGGGCACAGCTTGTAGGATCCCATGTTTTCTGTCCTTTAGCAACCCCTGAGGTGCATTTCTATTGCTGCCAGCTGCTCCCTGGGCCCCTGCTCCAAGCCCAAGCCCTCCTGAGGGGTGAGGTGGAGCAGCCTCCCCCTGTGCTCTGTGTCCCAGGTAATTACAGCCCCAGCACTCCCAGAGCAGGGCCCAGCAGGCAGCCTGGCTTTACTGCTCAGCCTGGCTGATAACTCCGAGCTGCTGATGCTCAGGCAGCTGCTGCTTGCTGGGAATCTCCTCCTCAGCTTCTCCAGCAGGCTGCAAACAGGAGGAGCAGCCTCGGGTCTGTCCCTTGGAGCAGGGAGTCACAGGAGCTTTTCCCTCTTCCCACAAGAGGGGTTGCTCCTTTTGATTTTTTCTTTGCAGAATCTGAAATTACTTTTTGTCGGTTTTTTTTTTTTTTTTTTATCCTGGTGGTTCACAGGATTATTGAGGTTGGAGAAGCCCTCCCAGGCCATTGAGTCCATCTGTGTCCATGCTGGGCCCCATCCCCACCTTGTCCCCAGCCCAGAGCTCTGGGTGCCACCTCCAGTGGTTCCTTGGACACCTGCAGGCAGGGATGGGCACTCCAAACTCCCTGGGCAGCCCCTTCCAGTGCTTAACAACCCTTTCCATGGGGAAATTCCTGCTGGTGTCCACCCTGGCCCAGCCTGAGGCCATCCCCTCTCCTGCTGTGCCTGGGAGAAGATCCCAAATCTCCCCCTCCTGGCAGGAGCTGTGCAGAGCCACAAGGGCCCCCCTGAGCCTCCTTTTCTCCAGGCTGAGCCTCTTCCAGGCTCCCTCAGCTGCTCCTGGTGCTCCAGACCCTTCCCCAGCTCCTTTTCTTTCCCTGGTCCCTCCATGCCCTTTCTCCAACCCCTCCATGTTCTTCCCTGAAGTGGTTCCATGGAGCTTTGGCAGGGAATGATGAGGATGCAAACTCCAGCAACCTCCTCGGATTTCAGGCAGGCATTTCCCTCCTGTTTGGCTGGAATTTGAGGGGTTTTACCCCCTTTTCCCTGCCCTGCCCCTGGTCTGACATTCCCTACCTGATGTTTTGGTTGAGCTGTTCATCACCAGGGGCTGGTGACGAGGTTTCGTTTTGCTTTTCTCAAAACCTCAAATTTGGTTTTCTCAAAAATCTCAGACTGGAAAACCAAAACCACCGCACAAGGAAAGCACACTGGGGGTAGCAGTACAAGAAGTAGGACCTAAAATAACCTAAAAAAGGAGGAAAACCAGGACTGTGAGTGTTGGGGAGCAGCTTTGGAGGCAGAACTGAGCACAAGGGTGGCAAACCTCAGGCTGTCCTGCTGTCTCCGTGGGGAAGGGACGTCTGTGTGTGCTCAGCTCCACATTCCAGGCTGGGAGTGCATCTGACACGATGCTGCTGTTTTGTCAATATCTTGGGAAGTTTGGAAATAGCTGCTTCAAAGTGCTCCAGTGATACATTGCTCTGCAATCTGTCTCTGCTGCTGCCAGCACTTCTAAGTAACCAATTTCCCATGTGTTTAACCTTTTAGGGCTTCTCTTCCCCAGGAATTGCTCTGGAACTCCCACTGAAAAGAGGGGGAAAAAAAGGAGAAAATTGCTATTTGCCCTTCACAGGGGTGGTTCATTTTCCAGGTGTTTTTTTTTGGGGTGTCTCTAGCTTTTAAAAATGGGTTGAAAGCGCTGAAATTGGGATGTTCTTGCCATGTCTGACTGACAGCTGAGCATGAGATCCCTCAGTTTTGTGGAATTGGGATGCAGGAGGTGTGGAAGCATGATCCAGGAAGGCATCAAACCCCTGGAGATGTCCCAGGGCTCCCTGGATTTTTATTTCTGTGGCCCTGTCTCTGCATTTCCCCTCTGTGAAAGGGGATGGTCCCTATGGAGAGTGCTGAGATAAGCTGGAGGAAGTCTTAAATGTAATCTAAAAATAGATTAATTGGAAAATTGCAAGCGAAAGGCAGCGCCTTGCTCAGACAAAACTCCTGGTAGCTTCAAAGGCAGATTAAAGACTTTGCCTGTGTCAGGACTTGGTATTTGGCCCAAGAAGGAGACAAATGGAAGAGGGTGAGAATGTTTGCCAGCAGAAGAGAGAAGGGAGAGATAAGGTAACAGATGAAACGCTCAAAGTCAGCATTTAAGGACATTGCTGCCTGCGGAGATAATTTTATCAACTCCAGAGACAACAGTTTTTTTGGGGTTTTATGTTTTTTTTCCATGAAGTAAAATGTGCCCTTTATGAAGCTGTTTAAAATGGCATTTGTTGCAAATTTGATTAGCTGTGCTGCAGGAGCCTGCTGTGGGACAGCCAGTGCCAATATCTGTGCTGAGGATGAGTTTGTGGATTTTCCACCTCCTGCCCTTCATTTTGGTGGTGTTCTGACTTTGGAACTTGGACTTCTGGGTGGTTGGGTGGTGAGACAAAAAAAGAAGACAAAAAAAAAAAAAAAAAAAAAAAGATGCTCTTGGTCTTGTGCTGAACCCTCTTGTTCCTGAAAGGGAGGGAAGGAATTGTGGCAAGGAATTATTGGTTTCTAGTTTGGTGAGACCCAAGTGACTCCTGCCTCCTCAAGCCTTCCCTCAAATCACGTTTTGCTATGAAAATGATTTGTCCCATCCTAAAATCAGAATCAGTATTATATAATGAGTTGCTGGCTGCTCTGAGTGGAAAGGGAAAGGGGGGGGTGGGTGAGAATAGAAGTCAGAGATGTGACTCAATATTGATTTCCACTTGTTTTTGTTGAAACGCTAAAAATGCCAAAATGAAATATTTGGACTTTTCCTCGTGTTCCTTTTTTTTTTTTTTTTTTTTTTTTAACTTTTTAAATTTTTTATCATTTTTTAAATTTTTTTTCTGCAAGGAGCTCTCTGCCCAGTTGGATTCCAAACCCTGAATAATTCATAGCCTGTAAATAGCTGCCTCCTGCTCGGGTAAATAGAGCTTTTGTCTCCGTGCTGGTTGAGCTGAGTGGTGCTGCTGGGGGCAGCAGAGGGGCTCAAGGGTGTTTTCTGTGTCTCCCTGCAGAGTTATGTCATGCCCAGACCACCGCAGGGCTCCATGAGGATTTATGGAAGATGCTCCGTGTCTTGGCGCCTCTGGTGCTCCTTCTGCTGTGGCTGATGAGGATCTGGGCCAGCCCCCATTCCCTGAGGATTGGTGAGTGCTCACCTGGCTTTGGGTTTATTATTCCTATTTGTTATTTGGGGGTTTTGCAAGAGTCAAATCTTAAATTGCCTTCTTAAAATGAGAATATTTGACTGTCGTAAGGTTGGTAACACATCAATATTTTTATGCCTATGTTCACAGAAACAAGAGCAAAACCAGATATACAATTTACTGTATTTGTTATTAGGAGTTTGCAAGAGTCAAATCTTAAATTACCTTCTTAAAAGAAGAATATTTACCTTTAGTAAGGCTGGCAAGACAATTATTTTCATACTTACACCATACTTACAAACAAGAGCAAAACTAGATGTACAATTTTCTGTATTTATTATCAGGAGTTTGCAAGAGTCAAATCTTAAATTGCCTTCTTAAAAGAAGAATATTTGACTGTGGTAAGGTTGGCAACAGATCAATATTTTTATACTTACTCCTATGTTCACACAAACAAGAGCAAAACTAGATGTACAATTTACTGTATTTGTTATTGGGAGTTTTGCAAGAGTCAATTCTTAAATTACCTTCTTAAAAGAAGAATATTTGACTGTAGTGAAGTTGACAACACATCAATATTTTTATACTTATACCTACACCTATGTTCACACATAAAAGAGCAAAACTAGATGTACAATTTACTGTGAAATATTAATTAATATTTAAAAATCTGCAAAGGCTTTGGTAGATTTTAGCAGTCAGATGCTGGAGATTGTGGCAGCATCATCAAGTTCACAGAAACAACACTGGCTTTTACCTCTGAAACTTGGTGTGTTAGCAGGACTTGACCATTAGAAGAAGAATTTGGTATTTTTTAATTCATATTCACTGTCTCACCACCAACCCTTACAATTGTACGAGATCAGAGAGAAAAAGACATGGAGAGCTCTGAGATTTTACAGCTTAAAAAAAATAGTGGGGAAATGACTGAATATAAAATTAAAATATTATCCCAGTGGTGCTCTGGAGGGATTCTTGGAACCCTCCCTGCCTGGTGGGGCTGACATTGAGTGAAATTCTCCTGCATGGTCAGTGGAGACACCGAGCTCCTCCCTGAATTTTGGGAATGCTCTTCAGTTTGTACATGAAATGCAGTTTGTGGTGAGCTGACACACTTGCTGTGCTCCTCCATGAATTTTGGGAATGTTCTTCAGTTTGTACATGAAATGCAGTTTATGGTGAGCTGACACACTTGCTGTGCTCCTCCTTGTGTTTTGGGAATGTTGTCTCCCTCCTTTTGTCAATGAAATGCAATTTATGGTGAGTTTACACATTGAGCTCCTCCTTGTGTTTTGGGAATGTTCTCCTTCCTTTTGTCAATGAAATTGAGATTATGGTGGGTGCAGACACTGAGCTCCTCCTTGAATTCTGGGAATGTTCTTCAGTTTGTAAATGAAATGCAGTTTGTGGTGAGCTGACACACTTGCTGAAGCTCCTCCATGAATTTTGGGCATGTTGTTTCTTTCTCTTGTCAATGAAATTAGTTTATGGTGAGCTGACACAGTTGCTGAAGCTCCTCCTTGCATTTTGGGAATGTTGTCTCCCTCCTTTTGTAAATGAAATGCAGTTTATGGTGAGTTTACACATTGAGCTCCTCCCTGCATTTGGCAATGTTCTCCACTTCCTTTTGTAAATGAAATTAGTTTATGGTGAGCTGACACACTTGCTGAAGCTCCTCTTTGCATTTTGGAAATGTTCTCACTTTCCTTTTGTAAATGAAATTAGTTTATGGTGAGCTGACAATGTTGTTGAAATTCCTCCATGCATTTTGGGCATGTTGTCTCTTCCTCTTGTAAATGAAATTAATTTATGGTGAGTTGACACTGTTGAGCTCTTGCCTGTACTTTGGGAATGTTCTCTCCTTCCTTTTATCAATGAAATGGAGTTTATGGTGAGTGGGCACGCTGAGCTCCTCCCTGCATTTTGGGAATGTTCTGTCTCTAGTTTGTAAATGAAATTAATTTATGGTGAGCTGACACACTTGCTGAAATTCCTCCCTGCATTTTGGAAATGTTGTCTCTTCCTCCTGTAAATGAAATTAGTTTATGGTGAGCTGACACACTTGCTGGAGCTCCTCCCTGCATTTTGGGGATGTTGTCTCTTCCTCTTGTCAATGAAAGGCAGTTTGTGGTGAATTTCCCTGTTTGTGTTGGTTCTCATGGTGTTGATGTTGCCCTCCCTGTGTGAATTCCCAGCCACCCCTCAAAGAGCCACTGAGGAGCTAAAATGACCCTGCCATGTCCCACCCCTCTCCTAAACCCACATAAAATTAAATATTTCTGTCACAAATACAGAATTTGCCCTCCATCCATGAGCAAGGGGGGGCAGAGCCCAACCTTCCCCAAGCCTAAGGGCGCCACAAGAGCTGTGCAAACCCCAAAATATCCAATTTACAGGGGAGCCCCATGAGTGCAGACCCCTTTGGGCTGTGCTCAGGAGCTCTCAGGGAGAGGCACCATCGTTTCCCCAGGCTGCCTGTGTGCATTAGGGACCATAAATGCACCCAGAAACCTCCTAATGGAGCTCACCTCCCACAGCTGACACTTGGCTCCGTGTTTTAGAGAGGAAACTGCTTTTCCTGCAGCCAGCAGTGCCTTTATTAACCATTGGTTGCAGATAAGCAGCCAATCCATCCCTGTCCCCATTTGCAGCCTTCACAGGTGACACTCCTGAAGTGAAATTACCTCTCCCCTCTGCCCGTGGAGCACGAGGCAGCTCAGGAAATACGGGGAGGGAAGGTGTGAGCTGGCAGGAGCCTGGCAGGGCTGGCTGGGTGTTTTATATCCCTGGAACCCCTGATTCATGTGGGGCACTCCCAGCCCTGCTGCCTGCGTTTAACCTGCATGGGCGCATCCTCCACTCGAGCCAGCGGGCAGGGATGGGCATGGAGAGGGAATTGGCAGCGTGCTGGAGGTGAAAATCCTTCTTTTTGCTTTGTGTCCCATCTTTCTGGGGAGCACTGTGGGGTTTTTGGGACCGTGGAGAGAAAGGGGAGCTCCTCTGACAGCACAGAGCTGCAAACCTGGGGTCAGTTTGTTTCCCAATTCCCCAGAGTGAAAAGTGAAGCTGTTTGAGATCCTGAAGGATTGAATGAAAATCGTTCATTTTATTGGTGTCCCATCTTTTTGGGGAAAGTGTTTGAGACCTGGGACTGTGAAATTTCATCTTTTAAGGACTGTGAGGTTTTTGGGAGTGTGGAAAAAAAGGGGAGTTCCTGTGACAGCATAGAGCTGCAAACCTGGGGTCAGTTTGAGATCCTGAAGTTTTGAATGAAAATCCTTCATTTTGGTTTGTGTCCTGTCTTATTTGGGAGAACCGTGGGGTTTTTGGAACCATGGAGAAAAAGGGGAGCTCCTCTGACAGCACAGAGCTGCAAATTTGGGGTCAGTTTGTTTCCCACTTCCCCAGAGTGCAAAGTGAAGGTGTTTGAGAGCTGGGACTGTGAATTTTCAGCTTTTAAGGACTGGAAACTCGAATTATGCTGCATCTTCCAGGTGGGAATGGCAGCTGCCTTCCAGCTTGCCATTCCCCAAGGTGAGAGGTGAAGGTGTTTGAGATGCTGAAGGATTGAATGAAAATCCTTTTGTCTTGTGTTCCATTTTTGGGGAGCACTGTGGGGTTTTTGGGAGGATGGAAAAAAAGGGGAGCTCCTCTGAGCAGCACAAACCTGGGGTCAGTTTATTTCCCACTTCCCCATAGTGAAAAGTGAAGGTGTATGAGACCTGGGACTGTGAATTTTCAGCTTTTAAGGACTGGAAACTCGAATTATGCTGCAGCTTTCAGGTGGGAATGGCAGCTGCCTTCCAGCTTGCTTTGGTTTGGGGGGTTTGATGACTGTTGTTCCTTCAAGCCACAGTTTCATTTTTACGGCGCCTCCAACAAAAAAGTTAATAAAAATAAAGTGCAGAATAAAAAGAGGGAGAAAAATATGACCAGCAGCCCTGAAATCATTCCCAAATGCATGCTTTTGGCAAGGCAGGGAGATATGGTATCTAGCAACATAAATCACTGCTCTGCATAGGGAAGGAAAACCAGGCCAGCAAGAACATTTAAATATTCAAAGAAAATGCGAGCAAAGGTTTAAAACAGTCCTGAAAACCATCTGATAAGGGGCTGCTGAAATGCACAGGGATGTGATCAGCAATGGGAGGTGAGCTGGGCAGTGTCAGGGTGGGTTCTTCACCAGGAAAATCAGATTATTCCCTGCAGGGGAACACGGTGGTGCTGAGTCAGGGCCTCTTGGCTTGGGAAACGAGCCCTGAGCTTCCCTGCTGCTGCTTTTTTGGGGTTTGGGGTGGATCTTGGCCCTGGCAGCCCTCAGAGGAGTGGGGAGGCAGCAGATTGCTCCATCTCTAGGTGAGTTTCTGCTGGCCTGGACAGGGCCCACAGCGAGTGTTGCATTGCAGTGAGCTGGAGAAGCATCATCTGTGCAAGGCATTGAGCAGAATGTGGGCTACAGGGTCACCTTCCCCGAGCCTTTGGCTGCAGAGGAGCAGCCTGGAGGCTCCTGAGTGCTCTATTTCTCTCTTTGATACACAGGGAGGACAAAAAAACCCCATCAGTGCAGACTTGTTCTTTCAGCCTTGCATTGTTTGTTCCCTTCTGACGCAGCCCTGGAGAAACTCTCCTTGTTCCTGTTTTTTTTCTGGAGACCTTGGTGGGGAAATCCAGGTGTAAAAAAAAAAAAAAAAAGGTTTATTTGCAGTGGTGATGTTTTGCTGAGAATGTCTTTTGTCAGTCAGTTCCCTGCTCTGTCTGGGTGTGAATTATTATCTCTGAGGGCCTCAAAAGCTGGGAAGGAGCAGGCAGGGATGGGAATGTTCTCAACAGCTTCAAGAGCTCTGAGAGGGAAGGAATTGCCCCCAGGCAGCCTGGAGCCCTTGGAAGAACCAGTGCAAGGCCTCCCAAAATACCCTGGGAGCTCTTGCTCAGGTTGTGTTGCATCCAGCCACCCCAAAAAGCCAAAATAATCAGCTCCCCCCTGCCCTGCAGGGCAGCATCTCCCCTGGCCCTGCTTTCCTGCAGCACACACACCGTGTGTGGGAGCAGTGCTGGGTTTGTTTCTTGCCTGTTCTCTCATGCTGAAGGAAGTGTCAGGAAATTTGCCTGAGTTATTTACTGGGTTATTTACTCGGCCTCACTGAGCAGAGCGCGGGGGCCCTAAATTGGCATTTTCTGCCTTGATTCATTGGGTGTGCTAAAGAAGCTCGTTTAAAATTCATACCCCCGGCCAAAAATTGTAGTTTATCCATGGAACTGCCCTCACCAGGAGCGGGATAGGAGCCCTGAGAGAGGATCTGCTGACAAACTCCTTGCCAGGCCTCCTGAGCCTTTCAGGGCTTCTCTCTGCCTGTCAAAATCCCTTCCCTGCCTCTGTCTCCCAGCTCTGCAAACTTCACACAACATCTCCAGCATTTAAGGGTGTTTTTTTGGGGTGAAACTTGATGTTTTCCTGCCCCATATCCAAGGACAGCGCTGGGGCTCAGCTCTCATTGCTGTCCCAGTGCAGCAATGTGGTTTTGCTTCGTGGTTCCATCCAGAGAAGCAATTTGTGCTCCAGGCCCTGATGCTGGGGTGTCACTGGAGGTGTCACTCTGGGCAGTTTGTCCTTGTTTCTAGGCAGGATTCCAAAATTCTGGAGAGCCTGAAGGGCTGTGAATCTCCTGTGTCTGCTCTGGGTTCTGATTCTGGAACCAGAATCACAGGATCATGGAGTGGTTTAGGTTGGTTTAAAGATCCAGTTCCACCCCTCTCCCACTGCTCTAAGACCCAGCCTGGCCTTGGCCCTTCCAGGGACCCAGGGGCAGCCCCAGCTGTGCCCACCCTGTGCCCACCCTCCCAGGGAAGGATTTCTTCCCAATATCCAACCTAAACCCACTATTTTTGAGTTTTAAGCCATCCCCCCTCATCCTGTCACTCCAAGCCCCTGTAAAAAGTCCCTCTCCATCTTTCCTGCAGCCCCTTCAGGCACTGGAAGGCCACAACGAGGTCACCCCAGAGCCTTTTCTTCTCCAGGCCGAACAATCCCAATTCTCCCAGTTTCAATCCCAATTCTCTCAGCTTTTCACGTCCAGAAAATGTTCTTGGGGACCCCCCCAGAGCTGTGTGAGGCCCCTGGCACTCAGCTGTGTGTGCTGAAGGGGGTGGGAAGAGGCAGAGAGGAGCTTTTCCTGCATCTCTGTGCTTGTGTGGTGCCCCTGTATGCCTCTGTCAGGGCCGTGGGTAGCAGAGCATCGTTTGCACGGCCCCAAATCCCTTTGCAATCGCCCACCTGAGGCGTTTATGATACACTAAACCACTTTGGCAGTGAGTAAAGGCCCCAGAGCTGCCCTGCCGGTGCAGTTTGTCCAAAGGTGTGTCTGAGCTGGAGGGCTGAAGCAAGGGAAAAACGAGCATTGAGGTAAAAATGGGCAATAACAGCAGTGGAATTGGGGATAGTTCAGTTCAGCTCCCTCAGGACACACAGGATTCTCCTGCAGGCACTGCAGGCAAGATCCCACAAGGCAGAATTAGCATTTTAAAGCCTGCTGGTGGCTCTGATGATGAAGGTGCTGGAGAAGGAGGACGCTGATGTCAGCAGGTACCAAATTCTTCCTCCCAGGTGTCAGGAGGAGCTGGTGGGGGGAGAAGCCCAGCTGTGCTTTTCTTTTGTGGCTTTGTGGCAGATTTTGTGCCATCCCCAGCTCCCCACCTCCTGTTTGCAGCTGGCTCACACAGCTTGAAGCTCCCCTTCTCCCTCCTGCTGCAAACATTTAACACACACACAAAGCACAAACTCCTTTCCTGGTGTAGCTCTGCCTGAGCCAAGCCCTTTGTGGATGCTCCTGATGGATCTGGGGTGAATTGGCCGTGGATTTGCTGCTCCCCAGCACAGGAATGGCCTCACCCTGGCTTTGGAGGCAGCCAGGATCAGCTTAGAGCACAGGAGCAATCTGCAGGGCTCACATGCTGGTGCTGGTGCTGGAAAACCTCCCCACTTGTCATTAGGATCAGTGTTTAATCCCAGCCTGGCCTGGGGAGTGGGGTGGGAGGAGGGTGTAGTTATTGGGATACAATATTAATATTTCCTCCAATATTAAAAAGAGCCAGTTAAGTTCATTAAAGCAAAGTAGGTTTGTAGTTATTTATCATTTGCTGCTGGGGACTGCTGAGAGGTAGAGAAAAATAGGATATTCATCTGCTATCTGGTCTTTTAATTTTGTTCTGATTATTCTTCCTGGAGAGGGATGTCTTATTTATGGGTTTTGAGTTATGTGCATAAATATTTCTTTTTAAAATCACCTGTACAGATGCCAGGCCCTTCAGCAGTGCCTCATTTAGACTTACAGTGAATCACAAATGGTTTGGGTTGGAAGGATCTTAAAGATTACCCAGTTCCAACCCCCTGACATGGACAGGGACATCTTCCACTGTCCCAGGTTGCTCTGAGCCCTGTCCAGCCTGGCCTTGGACACTTGCAGCATCCAGGGGCAGCCACAGCTGCTCTGGGCACATTTTATCCTTGGATTCTTTGCAGTTCTGCATCCAGGGGCAGCCACAGCTGCTCTGGGCACATTTTATCCTTGGATTCTTTGCAGCTCTGCCCAGGTATTCATTTCCTGTGCTCCAGCACTGGGAGGAGTGGCTGACACTGCTCCATCTCCTTCCCTGAG
This sequence comes from Agelaius tricolor, assembly GCF_023055355.1. Lineage (NCBI taxonomy): Eukaryota > Metazoa > Chordata > Aves > Passeriformes > Icteridae > Agelaius > Agelaius tricolor. The sequence continues at coordinate 6,096,303 of NW_027269289.1, read as the reverse complement.
CCATCTCCTTCAGGCCACTCATCCACAGAGACTGCTCAAGGATAAAATGAAGTGGTTTTTACAGGAAAAAGCAACTGAAAGTGTTCAAAAAGGGGCTGGTGACTGGTGCAGTCATTTATCCACCCTGATTTTCTCTGGAATGATCTGGTGAAAGGTGTTTTCCTGAAAGCTTTTGCTGCAGGACGCCAGGGCAGGGTGCTGAGGCTCCGCCGCGGTTGGCGGTGGGCGCCGCGCAGTCTCCAGGAGGTTTGCACGTAATTCCCACTGAACCTGTGGATGCAGCTTTTCCTGGGGCTGTGCTCAGCACCCTGGCAGCCTGCAGAGGCAGGAGGAGGCTCCTTAGCACCATGGAGGTGTGAGGGAAAACTGCGGGAGGAGCGCGAGCGCTTCCGAGCGGGAACCGCAAGCGGGTTCTGGAGGGATGCACCAACCCCGAGGGATGCACAAACCCCGAGGGATGCACCAACCATGCACCCCTGACTTGGTTTTCAGCTGTGAGAAAAGCCTTCCTGGCAGACTGACACGATTGGGTATCGAGGAGGGAGGGATCTGTGCCTTGCTCCGCCGCGGGAGGTTTGTGCGCGAATTTTACGTGGTCAAAGTTGGGTGGGTTTGGGTTCAAAATCAACTGAGCTTCGTCCTGTAGGGAAACGGCGTGGAAAAAGAGGGATTTGGTGCAGAGCAGGGAAAGCTCCATGGAAAAAAGAGGGATTTGGTGCAGAGTAGGGAAAATTCCATGGAAAAAAGAGAGGCTTGGTGCAGAGTAGGGAAAACTCCATGGAAATAAAAAATGGGATTGGTGCAGAACAGGGAAACTCCATGGGAAAAAATGGGGGATTTGATGCAGAGTAGGGAAAACTCCATGGAAAAAAAGAGGGATTTGGTGCAGAGTAAGGAAAGCCCATGAGAAAAAAGAGAGGCTTGGTGCAGAGCAGGGAAACTCCATGGAAAATGAGGGGCTTGGTGCAGAGTAAGGAAATTCCATGGGGAAAAAAAATATGGGCTTGGTGCAGAGCAGGGAAACTCCATGGGAAAAACAGAGGCACTCAGTGCAGACAGAAACTCCATGGGAAAAAAGAGAGATTTGGTGCACAGGAGGGGTAACTCCATGGGGAAAGAAATGAGGGATTTGATGCAGAGTAAGGTAACTCTGTGGGAAAAAGAGGGATTTGGTGCAGAGCAGGGTGAGCTGCCCTGCAAGGAGAAGCTGTCCAGGCAGCAGGCAGATCATGCCCAGCAAAGCAGTGCCCTTTGCTTGGTGTGGGAGGGCTCTGCCTCTCTCCAGGCTGCAGCTTTGCCATATAAAACATAATGAGCTCCTCGTCTCCAGCGGAGGAATCCAGCACTATAATAATATGAATAATAAATAATAAGCAGATTTATATTTTAGATCAGTGCCACAGGGCACAGAGTGAGGAGGCACGGGGAGGGAGTCAGCCAGACAGATCATCTCCTTCCATCTTTTGCACCTCTGTGGCAGAGTTATTTTTCCTGATCTGTTCCTATTCATTAATGTCCGAGAGGCAGGTTATATTACCCACCCCAGGAGGCCTTTAAGCTTTGTTTTGATTCATTATATATCCACATACATATTATATAGATATAGATCTCTCTGTGCAGAGCAGCTGGATGGGGAAAGAGCCTGGTAGTTATGGAAAAGAGCCACGTTACTTAAGCAGCAAATCAACGTTCTATTTCTTCACTCTCTTGTTTATTGAAAGCCATTTAGCCACCAGCACGGGGGAAGCTCTGGTGCCCCTGGGCACAGCAGCAGCTGCTGCCCTGGCCTGTGTGGCTCTGTGGTTTTGGAAGGTGACTGGGTTGGAAGCAGGTGCTAATTCAGTAGGAAAAGGGAAATTTAAGGAGAGGAGCCAGGGGTTGGTCAGTGGAAAGGTGACATTTATCTCCTCCAGGCACAGTCCTGAGCTGTGGCAGGGTGACAGAGGACAGGCATGCATAGGTGCATGTGCAGAATTTTGTATCAAAGGTCTGGTTTTTTACATTTGTTCCTGAATATTAAACAGTCTCCCAGAGCCAGGGATCAAGATCTGAGAGTCATGTAACTTGTTTTATATCTAAATACTGTTCCTGCCCCTGGGCAGCACTTTGTGTATTTAGCTGCTGAGCCACTTTTAATACAGATCTTTTTGCTTCACACAGAGGAAGCTACTGATAGCAAGATCTACTCTGCAATTTCTTTCATTATTTTTTCATATATATATATGAATAAAAAAGTCAATTACATGAATGAAAGATCCTTGGTTGCCTGCCTAAACAGCTGCCAAAATGAATTCCAACTCGGAGCCAAATTCAGCAAAGCTGGAATTTCTGCAGAGAGCTCCAGTGTGGCGTGAGATGGGATTGTGCAGGAGGCTGCATTACAGATTCCTGCTGCCCAGCCCCTCGCCCCTGGCTATCTGTGTGGGCAGCCAGCAGGGATGGATTTCACTCCTTTCAGGGCTGGATTAAATCTCCTCCTCAGAGCCGTGCTGGGGTGAGAGCCACCACCCTGGCAGGCAGCTGCCTTGGCACCCAGAGCACCTGGAGCTTGGGCCTCCAAATCCCTTCCTCCCCACAGAACAATTCATTTCCCTGTCAGGAATCAGCTGAAGGGAGCAGGAGAATTTGGGGGATGTGGGCAGGAGCTGGGTGAAATCCTGGATAAGCACAGAGGGGAGGCAAATCCTCCACAGAGGCAGGAGCAGTTCTGGGAATGATTCCTGAGGATGGGTGGCTGAGGAGCATTTTCCTTGTTTTTAGGGAAATGCAGGTCTGTAGTGACCACAGTGTGATCTGAAGGTCCTTTTCGGGCAGTGAGGGGGAGGAGAGCCTTGCACATTTTAGGTAGATGCCCAATTTCCTCAAGCTGAGTTGAGATAAAGCCGAATTTGTCACCTGGGAGCTGTTGGAACCTTTCTGGGAAGGGCAGGGAGAGGATGGCAGACGGGAGAAGGAAGGCAAAGAGCCACTCCAGCTCCAGCCTGATGGAGCAGAGCTGAGATCCCCACCCTGGGAGTGCAAGGAGGGCTCCTTGTGCTCAGGGTTTGTTCCTCCTGCTCTGTTTCTCTTGGCACATCCCCTGGTCCTCGCTCTGTGCATGGTTTGGTTGCAAGCTCGAGAGCCCTCCAGGCTGCCACATGCCCAGAGCTGAGCTCAGTGAGGTGTTTAAGCTCTCTTGTCAAGCTTTAGGCACTGCAGGGCTGCTGGGCAACCTTCCCAAAGAGGAGCTTTGACCTAGCAGGGCACTTCTCTCGAGTGCCCCTCTGCAGCTAATTGCTGCTGGCTCAGTGGCAGATAAACACAGCCCCAAGAGGCTGAAATCCCAAATTGTCCTGGCTGGGATTCAGCAGCTCCCACTCCCCCTCTCCAGGTGTTAGGGACACACAGCACTTGGAAAAGTCCCAATCCCAGAAGTGGAGAACGAGCTGCTGACAAAGCAGGGGGAGGGGTGGGTCCTGCCCTTCCTTTGCTTCCAGCTTTGTGCTCCTCTTCCTCCTCTTCTCCCTTGCAGAGACCTCACTGTGATCAGATCAAAGCTAAAAAAAAAAATAAAACCGTGGGGAAAAGAGGAGGACGGAAAAGAAAAGCACTGGGGGAAAAGGGAAGGATGGAGAAGAAATGAACTGGGGGAAAAGGGAAGGATGGAGAAGAAATCAACTGGGGGAAAAGGGAAGGATGGAGAAGAAATCAACTGGGGGAAAAGGGAAGGATGGAAAGACCTGAGAGAATGAATTTTGTGTTTTTCTATGGGATGTCAGCTGTGAAAAGCAGGGGAGAGCAGGACAACACCCAGGGCACAATCCATGGCAGAAAGGGCTGGGAGCAGGCAGGGGAAATGGGAAATGGGGGAAATTTTGTTGTTGTGGTAACCATCGCAGAGCAGTGCGTCACATCAGGGTGGCATCACAGCCCAGAGCCCTTCTTGGGGGTGCTGTTTGGAGAGGAGAGGCGTGTGGGCAGTCTGGAAAGCAGCAGGTGAAGATCCAGGCTGGAGGAGAGCTCAGACAATGCAGATGTGAGAGCTGGGAGGGACCTGAGAGCAGCAGGAGCAGCTCTGATGGCCTTGCCCTGACTCCAGCCCTGCCAAATGAGGGCTGGGGATGTCAGGAGGCTGCAGGGAGGGATGGCTCCTTTCCCTTTCCATCACTAATGAATTCCTCTTGCACCTCCAGCCACTGGAGGGGCCTGGGGACACTGCAGGGAACTTTGTGTGGAAGTGATGGCTGAATGTCAATGCTGCTGTTGAAGCCAGCTTGGGAGCCGGGAGGTGCTAAAAGAATTAAGATTGTTAAATGGAAATAAGTCTACTTGGTTGAGATAAAATAGGGTTTAAATGAGTGAAATTATCAGTGGATTACCCTTGTTAGAGCACTGCCTTATTTAATAAACTGGGTTTTAATCTGCTGTGAGCATTCCTGAAGGGAAAGCTCAGCCTGTGGAGGTGCAGGGATGTGATGGAAGGGAGCCACCAGCTGTGCCACCATCCCCTAGAATGGAGCCACAGGAGTAAGAATTTGCCCAGGAGTGCTTTATACTCTCATGAGACTTTCATTCACTGCTTTACAAATGTTGACTTTGTTTGAGTTTCTCTGGCTGGCAGAACTGGGGTGGGCTCACCAGGAGTGGGATCACCTTGGTGCCTCTGTGTCCCTCGTGTCCCTGGGGAGCATTTTCAGGGCAGAGCCATCAGTGCTGCATCGTTTGGGGTAAATGGGTGCACTCAGAGCTCCCTGGAGCCCTGCAAGGGGTGATGCAGGGGGAGCAGCCTCCTGCTGCATTTAGGAGGGAATGAAAATGCTGGAAACTGTGAGTGCTGCAATTTTACCCAAAGAAAGAGCGTGGTAATTATTAATGAGCATTGATTACCTGCTGCTGCAGGAGCAGAGCTGTCACAGAAGAGCAGCCAGGTGCTTTGGGCCAGCTTCACCTGGCCACCTGGCTGGATGCAGGTGTCACCTGTCACCTCTCATGTGCTCCTGACCCATCTCTCTGTAGTGGCAGCTCCAGATGCTTCCAAAACTGCCTGTGGAGGGAAGGACCTGGTTTGTCTCAGCACTTTTGGGACTCTGCTCTTGGCTGCTGTCACCGCTGAGCCTGGAGGTGACAGTCCCTGGCCTAGGGGGGAGCATCTGGGACAAGGGACAAAAGCACAAGGAGGGATGAGGATTGATTTTCTCCTTGGTTGTGCAGCCCTGAGGTTTCAGAGCCATCTCGTGTTCTTTACTTGGGGGATTCATAAATTTTCTTTCTTTTTTGCAGTCAGTTTTGGGAGAGAAATCAAGCCATGAGTGGGTTGGGAGGCCCAGGTGGGATGCAGGAATCCAGGATCAAATTCCAGCCTTGGGGTGGGTAACCCACCTGGATTATGCTCTTGTCTCTTCAAAGGAGTCTGCCCTCCATAAATATTCCATTCTTTGGTAGTTGCCAGAAGGGCTGATAAAGCTGGCTACAGGCAGAGCTGAGCCCATCCTGGCTTTTATCTCCTTTCCTGGCCTTGTCCAGCAGCCTGGGCTCCACAAATGCCAAAAGTTCTTTGGTCTCATGCAGCTGATGTTGAGTTCAGGGGGGAGTTCAGAGCTGGGAGAAGGCAGGGAAGGGGCTCAGTGTCCCCACTCCCCATGCAGCAGCTGGGCTGTCCTCTGCAATGATTCCTGTTGGAAAGGTGCAGGGAGGAGGAATTCCTGAGCTCCAGCCCAAGGCTCATCCCAGGGGAGCTTGAACCTTGTCCTGATCTCTCCTAAATCTTGTCCTGATCTCTCTTAAACCTTGTGTGATCACTCTTAACCCTTGTGTGATCTCTCCCAAACCTTGTGTGATCTCTCCTAAACCTTGTGTGATCTCTCCTAAACCTTGTGTGATCTCTCCTAAACCTTGTGTGATCTCTCTCAAACCTTGTGTGATCTCTCTCAAACCTTGTGTGATCTCTCCTAAACCTTGTGTGATCTCTCCTCAACCTTGTGTGATCTCTCCTAAACCTTGTGTGATCTCTCTCAAACCTTGTGTGATCTCTCTCAAACCTTGTGTGATCTCTCCTCAACCTTGTGTGATCTCTCCTAAACCTTGTGTGATCTCTCTCTCACCTTGTGTGATCTCTCTCAAACCTTGTGTGATCTCTCTCAAACCTTGTGTGATCTCTCCTAAACCTTGTGTGATCTCTCCTAAACCTTGTGTGATCTCTCTCTCACCTTGTGTGAGCTCCTTGCCAAGCCCAGGGCAGTGAGGGCTGGGAGGTTGTGGTGTGGTCTCAGCCTGGGTCTGGCTGAGGATCCCCTCCCTCATTGCAGATTTCAGCCTCTCACCTGACAGGACCTTTGGGATGAATTTTGTGAATTTGTGCTCATTGGGATGTTCAGCATTTGATATCACCTTGTTCCAGGTCTGATCCTCAGTAACTCCACCAGGGCAGGGCTGCCCAGATCTCATCTCCTCCTTCCCTTGCAGAGAGGTTTTCTGGTCCTGCTCAGCTGCCCCCACTCATCCATATTCCCATTTTTCCAGCAGCAAATCCATTCTGCTCTTTGGCTTTGACACTTCAGGACTTTATTTCTCCTCATCCCTCACACCAAAGAGAACTTAGCAGTTTTATAAAGACTTTTAGTATTTATTTGATATATAACACACATTATATAATATATAATATATAATATATATTATATATTATATATTATATAATATATATTATATATTATATATTATATATGTTATAGTCTATATATAATATATTATATATATTATATTCTATATATTATATTCTATATATTAATTTATATAATTAATACTTTTAGTGTTTATTATCCTTTCCATTTCTACCCACTTCAGTGGATAAACTACCCACCAGAATATCACACAGAGTTTTTTGGCATTCTTGGTTCACTGGGGGCCCTGCCACAGTGGCAAGAAGAATTTTCTCATTCCAGCCATGCTCAGAAATCCCCTGATCTTAATGATCACAGAAGATAAAGCAAAAACCAGTGGAGTTGGCAAAGAAATACCTTGCAGTGTTCATGCAAAATCATAAACCCCAGATGCCTCCTGAGCCCCAGCTGAGTTTTTTAGGGCCAGGTTGAGGCTGCTTTGCCCAAGTCTCCAAGTCCCCAGCATTACCAAATTTTTCAAGCCCTGTGCTTGCCCAGCTTGGCACAACTGAGGAGCCTCAGCATGGCAGGGATGGTTCTGAGGTGCCCAACTCAGATTTTGGAGCAGAAATCTCATTTTCCTGGGCTGTGGTTGAAACCCTGCTCTTCCCTCCTGCTTTTAAATCCCATGGAGCATCTCATTAGGAGCAAATGATGCCTCAGGCAAGTGGAGCTGTAGAAAAGTAATCTTTATTAAGCACCCTCAGTGGTCAGAGCTCTTGATGAGCTCTGGAGTTTTATTTGCAGGCAGCTTGGGCTGTTGTTGGGCAGGAAAAGGCTTTGAGCTCTCTCCAGCCCCTGTTTTCTATTTGTGCCCTCAGTCCCTCCACCCCACAACAGCAAAGCTGTTGAGTAGAAGAGGCTGGATGGGATAAATCAGGAATATGGGGAGGGATTTGGGCATCCAGCATTATCCTGCAGCTCATCCTGAGCTGGACACAGACACAGATTTCCCTGGAAAAAAAAAAAAAAGGTGTAAAGAACCCACAGACTGATGAGGCTTTTTGCTGGGGATGGAGTGAAGAGCTCTGGAAAATAAAGGGGTGTGAGTGGAGGTGTTCACACCCCAGCTCACCTGAGGTTGTGGGATCTTTCCAGACCGAGCTGAAAGTCTGGAATCTCTGCTGCCTTTGCTCCTCCTCATTCCCACAGAATTCCCAGAGCAGCTCTGGCTGCCCCTGGGAGTGTCCCAGGCCAGGCTGGAGCACCCTGGGGTGGGCAGGGAAGAGCAGAGAACAGAGCCAGGACATTAAAAACAAAATATATTCAGCAAATGACTGGATTTCAGAAAGGTTTTAGTTGCACAGATCCTCTATTTTCTTTTCTTTTTTTTCTTTTTTTTTTTGCATTTCTCCTGGCATTTTGCTGTTGTTTTATTCTCTTTTTTTAGGAGAAGCCTTTGCTCTTCCTCATTCCCACAGAATTCCCAGAGCAGCTCTGGCTGCCCCTGGGAGTGTCCCAGGCCAGGCTGGAGCACCCTGGGGTGGTGAAAGGTGTCCCTGCCCACGGCAGGGAGATGATTTTAAGTCCATTTCCAACCCAACCCATCCAGGGGTTTTAGGAATGTTGTGGATTTCCTGCTTGCTGCCCTTTTGAATGACAAGCTGTGGCTGTTTGCTGTCCTGGGGCTGTCAGATTTCATTGTGAGGAAATGAGGAGCATTTTCAGGCATTAGCTGGCAGCAGGGAGAGTTCCAGAGTAGCAGTTCATGCCACTGAACATGCTTTTGGAAGATGTGTCCTCATGCTTGGAGAATCAATTAACCTCGAAACCATTTGGTGGCTTGGTTTGAAGAACACTGGCTCTGAGAATTTCCTCTCCTGCTGCTAAAATCAGCCACATTCAGCTTGAGTGAGGCATGGATGGTTTCTAGCACTGAAAGGTGAAGTGAGAACAAAAATTAAAAAAAAAAAATAAATAACAGCATAATGCCAGAAGAAATGCAAAAAAAATTTAAAAAAATAAAAAGAAAAAAGAGCATCTGTGCGACTGAAAACCAGTCATTTGCTGAATATATTTTGTTTTAAATGTCCTGGCTCTGTTCTCTGCTCTTGCCCACCCTCCCCATCTGGAAAGCATCCAGCATTTTCTGTGCTTGAAAAGGCAGCACTGGCTGCGAGTTCTGCCTGAGCCAGCACCTGCAGGGAGCTGCAACAGGTCCCTGCCTGCCTGCTTGGGGTTCTGGGGCTTTTTTGGGAGAGGAACAGCAGAGTGGTCAGTGCACAGCCGTGGGGAAGGGCATCCCCACCTGCTCTGCTTGCAGGGTCAGGACAAAAGCTCCTTTGCTTCTGGGATCTCATCCCTGCCCTGCTGCTTTTATGGATTTCTCTGCCAGAGCTGAATTAAAGCAGCTTTGGGGAAAAAAGTGTTGCAACCTCCTTGACCTAAAGTTCTCACCCCAGCAGCTCCATCCTCCCCCATCCCACAGTGGGCTCCAGGAGAGTGGATTTTGCTTTCAGTTACAAGAAGGGAAAAATACAGAGGGATTGAATGCAGGCACTGCTGCTCACATCCCTCTCACCTCTTTCTCCCTTCTGGTTCTGGCAGCAGAGCTCAGCCCTGGGTTTTGAGGTGCTCTGGATTTCACATTTCCAGGAGAAGCACCAAATTCTGCCTTCCCCTTCTCAGAAAACCATTCCCTGGATACTAAATCAGAGCAGATTCAGTTAAAAAGCTGAGAATCCAGAAATGTCAAATATTAACTCTGGGTTTAGGAGTTTTTCCAGGCAGGTTATCAACACCTGAGCAGGTGGAATTCTTGTTGCAGTGAGAGCACCAGGGGCTGAGAGCTGTGGTAGTTTTACAGGGTTCTGGCTGGGGTTTTTTTCTGCTTTTTGTAATCCTGGGCACGCCACACTCATGCTTTGGATTTCAGTCTCAGCTTGCTAATCTGCTTTCTGACCTATTGAAGAAAATAGCTGGTAATTATTTGTTTACTTTGTGCAATTCAACTGTGCAAGAGCTTCCTTAGAAGAGCCAGGCTGGGTGATTAGGAGGGGAGGTTTATTTTATTTTGGTTTAGTTTATTTTCCCTGGCATTTTGTCCTTTCATTTGGAAGGGCTGAATTTCTTGGGGGGAGTTTTGCCTTTTTTAGGAGGATTGAACTCCGTGGTTGTGTTAAAGAGCGAAAAATGAAGCAGAGAGGGGTTGTGGGAGGGGTGAAAAGTCAATTTTTATGTGCTGTGTTGTCAGGGTTTGGGAGATGGGGCTGGCCTGAGCACGGCAGTGTCACCCTGATGGGTTTGGATGGACTCTGAGGCACAGCCTGGGCTGATTTTCCCCCTCATTATTCCTCAAATTCACTCTGACCCAACGCTGCACTGCAGTTCTGTGAAAGCAGGAGGGTGCTGAGCATCTTGCAGACAACAAAACCTCTCTTCTGGGCTGGGATTATTCAACTAATCTCATGATTATGGTGATAATCCCCTTTGCAGTACGCCCCTCTCCAAGGAGCTTTTCCCTCGGGCCCTTCCAAGTCCCAAATCCCATTTTCTCCTAATGCTGAAGTGCTCTATATTAAATTAAGGCACTCTCAGGGATCAGAGGTGTGACAGTCCTGTGGTATTTAAAGCTTTGGAGTCTTTTGCCTGACTGGGGCTCATGGTGGGGACGGAGGAGAGGGGCTCTGCTGCTGGAGAAGAGTTGGATTTTTACATTTCCCCCCTTGCTCCTGGAGCAGAACAAGCTTTGGGCAGTGCCAGTGACACCTTGAGGGCCAGATGATTCCAGGTAGGATTTTCCTGCAGGGAAAGCAGCTCCTTCCCCTCTCCCTCCGCCAGGTGCTTGGCAGCAAATAAACATTTTGCTCACAACTCATTGGAGGTGGCATCTAACCAGATGTGCTCTCACTTGGTGCGGCAGGAGATTTATTTGGTTGTCCATTTATAGCTTATTATTTCCTGCTGTCTCCCCCCTCCCCAGCCTAATAGCAGTTTGCTATCCACCAGGGTATACATTTTCTTCTGATTAAGTGCCGCTTAGCCGTTGGCTGCTTGCTCATTTTACTTTTATAGACACATTTACAGAGGCACAAGAGCCCAGGAGCAAGGGTAAGGAGAATGGAGACTCACAACAGCTTGATTAGATTGGATTTTAATAAAGTTTCCAGCTAAGCTGCAGCACTACTATTCCTCACGGTGCTGATGATCTCCAGAGGTTCTTTCAACCCTGATTGCCCTGTGGTGCTGGGCAAGGGGGTTGCACAGCTCCTCACCTGTGCAGTGGGAGAGAATTCCCATGGAATCCTTGACCAGCAGGGATCTCTGAGCTCTGAGCACCTCCGAGCTCATCTCTCAGGGGCGAGGAGAGATTCATTTTCTTTTTTTTCCCCCCCATCTTTCCGCGGCTGCTAATTAGTCGCAGATGATGAGATAATTTATAAAAATTAGGAGCGATTTTCCCTCATTGTGCTAATATAGCTTGGCAATAAAACTGCTCTTTTAAGGGGGTGACTTTTCCCTAATGCAGGGATCAAGGCTAAAAATACATCCCCGTGGATGTCAGCAGAGAGGGGGAGCGTGCTCCATCACTGTGTGCAAGGAGATCTTCCAGAAGTTCATCAGAACCACGAGAATGAGCTGAAATTGAAATGCAAATCCCAGCCTGGCTGCTTTGGGAGGGAGCAGTTGGATGGTGTCACCTTGGTGGCAGGATGAGGGAACAAGCAGGAGGCAGCAGCTGTGGCAGGAGCAGACAGTGTGTGTGACATGGGGGCTCTGGCAGGGAGGTCGTCAAGGAATTTGAGCTGGAATTTGGATCAGCTGGATTTTGTCTCCTTGCATCCTTTAAATCCTTCTGGCATGGCTGCAAGAGTCTTATCAGTCATTTATCTACTTGTATGTGTCATATCTATTTATCTAGATATCCTTGCCCCTCCTGTGGCACTGGGACACCTTGGTCCCTGCAGAGCTGGTGTTTCTTGTGGGTTCCCCTGATGGGGAGACCCCTAAAGAGTTCTGTGCTAGCAATGAGAGACAGATGGGACTCTTGGTTTTTCAGTCTTTAGGTTATTGTTTATCTTCTCTTATTAGAAGCTCTGCACCTCCATGCTAACACCCCAAAACTCTAAGTTGTTCACCCTGTGCTAAACTCCACCACTATCTATTTCACAGACTCGTAGATTCCAATTCATCCCAAAGCCTTGGCAGCTTTCTCCATGGATGAAGGTCAGAAGCAGTGTTCTCCTGGGGGTCAGGACATCCCAGCACAGGCAGAGAAAAACCCCCTGAGCCCAGGGTTCCAGCAGGCTGGGGCTGAGCTGTGGTGCTGGGATTTGTTCCCAGTGCCCTTTTTGTGGTTGCCCCTTTAGCTGCTCCAGGATCGAGCCAGGAGCGTGTCTGTGTCTGCTTGGTCTGGTGGGAACTGAGAAACAGCACAGGGGGGCTGCTGTGGCAGTTGTTTGGAAAAAGCCATTCATTAGGCTCAGGAATGAATTTTCCATGAACTCAGAAGGCCTCCAGCATTCCCTCAGGCTCCTAATGATTTTGTCACAGTGTTAATCCCTCAGGTGAGCGGCGGCATTTTGATATCAGTAAACAAATGACGTTTTCTGTGCTGATAACACAATCCAGAGTCAGGCATGAGAGCAGAAAACAATTCCTCAGTGTTTAATTCCTCAGTGTCCAATTCCTCAGTGTTTGATTCCTCTGTGTCTGCCCCTGCTCTGGCCCCTCAGTTTGGGAAGGACCTTGAGAGCCTTGAATGTGTCCAGAGGAGGCAGCGAGGCTGGAGAGGGGCTGGGAACACAAACCCTGAGAGGAACCCCTGAGGGAGCTGGGGGTGCTCAGCCTGCAGAAAAGGAGACTCAGGGGTGCCCCCATCACTGCACAGCTCCTGAAAGGTGCCTGTGCTCAGCTGGGGCTGGGCTCTGTCTCCAGGAGCTGACACAGTCAGAGCACACAGCCTCGAGCTGCACAAGGGAAATACAGGCTGGATAGCAGGAAGAAGATTTTTCCAGAAAGGGTGATAAAGTTCTGGAATGTTCTGCCCAGAGAGGTGTTGGAGTCCCCATGCCTGGGTGTGTTTAACAAAGCCTGGATGTGGCACTGGGTGCCAGGGTTGGGGTGTTGGGGCTGGGTTGGACTCGATGGTCTTTGAGGTCTCATCCAACCTGGTCATTCTGTGAATTCTGTAATGGGCCCTGCAGATCCCTGTACCCTGTGGCACTCCAGGGAATGTGTGTCTGCACAGGACACCTGTACAAGCACACCCAGGGAACCTGGTCTGGGTTTTTAGTGATGTTCAGGTGCCCTTTCCTGCCTGGAATTACGTATTTTGAGAGGTGCTGGAGAGTTTCCTGGAAGCAACTCCAGTAAAATGGAGGTGGGGAGGATCAGGTGGGTTTTTTTGCAACAAGTGATTGATGTGTTGAGCTCAGAGCATGTGGTGGGTACAGAAAGTTTTCACAGATTTAAGGGGAAACTGGCTGAGCACAGGGGAGAGAAAAGCACTGAGGAGTTATTAAATATATAAACAACATCAGTTTCAGAAGTTTCCTAACCTGAGAGTAGCCCAGGGCTGGGAGGCTATTAGCAGGAATTATTGGATGGACTTCTGCTTTGACAGTAACATTTGTTCCTACAATCCAGATATGAGGCAGAGGCACAGAGAAAATGAAAGGAATTGCCTGTAGCAAGCTCTCAAATTAGCACCTCTATCTCCCCAGCCCCAGCCTGGTGCAGTGTCCATCAAGGCTTGGGAAGTGTGGAAATCTGCCTGGGCTGTTAGCAGCAAGCAGAGGGAAATTGTGGCAGCAGTGACAGAGAGTGAAACCAGCAGGATCAGGGCTGGAAAAGGGTCGGGAACTGGAAAATTCAGCTTGGAATCATCCCCTGGTTTAGTGGGAGCAGAATTCATGTAAAACTGTTTGGGTTTTGTCACATGAGAGCACCCCTCTCCCATTGCCACAGCTGAACATTTGTTTCTGCTTTTTAATGCCATCCTTAAATATCTCCTTCATCTCTCAATGATTCTGTCCTGTGCTTTATGGTGGGATTATCTTGCTCTCCCCATCTCTCCTACCTCAGCTTTAGCTTCTAGGAGGAGCAGGCTGTGTTCATTCAGCCTCTCTGGAGATGTTAATACTCAATTCTCTCCAGCATTTTATTGCTCTCCCTTCTAATTTAAGCATCTTCACAGTTTTGGGTGCCTTGCTTTATCTCTTGAGAGCCTTGAGCACAACCTTGCTGGGACTCCACCAGGAGCCCCCCTATCCTGGGAGAATTTTATCTGTGATGTGCCTTTGAGTCTCCCCATTCAGAGTCCTCTCTAGTTCAGTCTCTCAGACATTTTTCCTTAATTTTTTTCCTTTTTCCTTAATTTTCTTCCTTTTTTCTTCAATTTTCTTCTTGTTTTTCTTCTTGTTTTTCAAACTCAAAGCTTTCTGATGGTGCTGCCAAAAGCTGTGTGGCCTCAGGCTGTGCTCTTGTCAGCATGAGTGAGGAAACTGGAGTGGGGTGTGGACAAGAGGCAGAGCTGGGACAGGGACGTGAAAATTCCCATGAAAATCAGGGAATTCGAGCTGGAATTTGCACCAGCTGGACTTCTCCCCTTGCATTCTTTAAATCCTTTCTTCTGGGATGGCTGCAAGAACCTTATCAGTCATTTACCTACTTGGATATGTCGTATCTATTTATCTAGGTAGCACAATAAATAATCCAGATTTACACCCATCCATCCAAACATTGGCAAAGTTGTGATAAAATCCGATCCTGTTATGCAGGGAACCCCTCTACTTTTACTGTGCTGTCCTTGTGCCTTCATTCCTTATTCTCATATTCCTTATTCTCACATTTCTTACTCTCATATTCCTTTTGTTGCACGCAGAATAATTTGGTGTATTTTCTAGGATCTTTGTAAGCACAAATATTTGGTCATTATTGAGAATCCAATTACAGCGTTAATTAAGATTTTTGTGACTGGAAACAAATGTTAAATTGCAAAGACAAAAATGCATCCTCACTGTGTTTGAATTCCTCTGATTATCAGTGGAATTGGGATGGAATAGGATGGGGTGGGATGGAATGAAATAGGATGGGATGGAATAGAATGGAATAGAATGGAATAAAATGGAATAAAATGGAATTCCAGCTGGTCCAGAGGGTGCAGGGAGGTAAGGAAGCCTCCTCCTTATCCTTCTGTGGATCCAGGAGTGTGTGCCTGGTGTTGTGATGGCAGTGTGAGATGGGAGAGGATGAGGAGGGCAGCACTCTCCTCTCATTAGCAAGTGCTGGTTGCTCTTTCAAAGGGAAAATCCAAACCTCCTCAGCCCCCTGGCCCTGCAGGTCAATAAAATGAACACTCACTAATGGCTGAATCAGAGACTCAACAACTTCATTACACTTGTAAAATCAATGGCCATTACCCAGCTGGGCTCTGATCTGAGCTGCAGGATGTCAGCACAGCCTGGGAGCTGGCAGAGCTTTGTGAAGATGTCTGGAGCCCATGAAGACATTTTTCCTGATGGGCCAGACTGCCACATGCACATTCTCTGGAAAATCCCTTTGCCCAGGATTTTTCTCCTGGGAAGCTGAGAAGCCTCAGAGAAAAGGAAAACAAATCTGATCTCATTTGCTTCTCCTGTGTTGTGCTGATGTGGAATGTGTTTGGAGATTGTTTACCCACAGGTGATTGTTCCATTGCATTCTGTTGTGAGTTGTTTTCACTCTTTGGCCAATCAGTGCCAAGCTGTGTCAGGACTCTGGAGAGAGTCACGAGTTTTCATGATTATCTTTTAGCATTGAGTAAATATCCCTTCTGCATTCATTAGTACAGTATAGTTTAGTATCCTTTAATATAATATAGTATCATAAAATAATAAATTACCTGCTGATTGTTCCATTGGTCTCATGTGGATTGTTTTGATTCTTTGGCCAATCAGGGCCAAACTGTGTTGGGACTTTGGAAAGAGTCAGGAGTTTTCATTATTATCTTTTTAGCATTAAGTATCCTTTCTGTACTCTTTAGTATAGTATTCTTTTATATAATATAGCATCAAAAAAGAATAAATTAGCTGGTGATTGTTTCATTGGACTCTGATGTGAGTGTTTTTGACTCATTGGCCAATCAGGGCCAAGCTGTGTCAGGGCTCTGGAAAGAGTCACGAGTTTTCATTATTATCTTTTTAGCATTCAGTATCCCTCCTGTATTCTTTAGTATAGTTTAGTATCCTTTAATATAATATAGTACCATAAAATAACAAATTAGCTTTCTGAGAAGGTGGAGTTGGATTCATCATTCCTCAGACTTTGGAGTCTGTTGCATTCCTTTGTTTGGGGGAGCACAGATACAATCCCAGACCTTCCTGTGACCCTCCACAGCCAGAGCCAGGGGAGCTGCTGGCAGAGGTGCCCTGCAGCAGACAGGGCAGCTCATGATGTGAAAGCCCAGGCTCCTGAAGGGCTGCTGAGGCAAATTTGTAGCTTCTGGACTGCTGCTGGGAGGCCTGGATGTAAATGACAACGCAGCTAATAAGGTCTAATTGGCTATTAAAGGAGGAAGCAGCCCTGGAGATGCTGAGGGCCAATTAAACCTGGGAGCCTGACACTGCTGCTGTGCAGTGATGTGAGAGAGCCCTTGATGAGCACAGGGGCACTGCAGGTGCTCGCCCAGAGCCTCTGCAGAGTGCTGGGGTATTTCAGTGCTCCCCTGTCTCTGTAGCTGGGGTGGATGTGCTGGCTGAGCAGTGCAGGCACCCTGTGGGCACCACAGCAGCCCTGGTGGCTGGTGGAACTCCTCAGCAGGCTGGTTCCTACAACTCTGCTCAGCTCTGAGGGGGCTGAAAGCCCAGTCAGGTGAGGTGGATCCATAGGGAAGGCAAATTCCTGCCTCAGGCTGGGATGGAGACAGTGCCAGAGAAACCAGGGACCAGGGGAGGCAGGAACTGCCCTTGGAATGCTGAACAAGCCAGCCCAGAGCCTGAGGGAGGCTCAGTCAATCATCCTGCCCCAAACACTGCCTGAGATCAGGGCCCTGGGGAGCCCGAGGTTGTGACACAGGCTTGTTGCTAATTTGAATAAACAAATTGTGTCTAATGGCTTTGTCTCCTAATTGATGCCAGTGCCTTCCTGATAAGGGAAAACGGGGATATTCAGTGCTTCAAGGAGAGCTACCTGTTTTCATATTTGTTCTGCTAGGAGTGGGCAGGCAGAAAATGGGATTGGGTGGATTTGATGAGGAATTGGGACTTGGGAGTCCCAGCAGAACATGGAGCAGGTCTCAGACTTTGGAGTCTATTGCATCCTAATGACATGAGAGTGGCTTTGTGTGCTGCCCTTGTGATGATGATCTTTTTCTTGTTCCTTTTGCTCAAATTGATTTTAATCTAATTTTTGCTTTAAAAAAAAATTACTTCTAATTTCTGCATTTTTGCTGCTCTGGACTCAGGCCTTTCTGGAAGCCCAGGGTTTCAATCCAAGCAGGGGATGAGTTCCCAGGAGGGGCTCAGATCCTGGATCTGGAGCAGGCTGATGTGGTTTGTGTCCTGCTTGGCTGTCTGCAGAGCAGAGAGAAGGGGGCTGTGCCTGCAGGGTCTGTCCCACAGTGACACCCATGGCTTGCCTGCTCCAGTGAAGAAACGAAGCTGAATTCACTGAGAACAGCCCAGTTCTCACTGGAGTTTTCCAGGGAAGGCAGGATGGAGCTCCTGTCCTCATTTCTGGTGATCCCCAAGGATGTTTCTCTTGTCTCGTGTCGAGGAAGCAGCTGGAGAGAAGCTCCAGTGCTGACCTCAGCATGCAGACAGACTGATTTGCTCCTTCAAACCTGCCTGAATCACCTTTTAGCCTGGCTGGGCCATGAGACTCCAAGTTTGTGGATTTGCTGATTTAGAGGCAAACTGATCTGAGCTGGAGCTGGCACTGACCAGAGCCAGGAGAGGACTGGGAGCCCTCAGGGGACCTGCTGAGCCCTGCCAGGACCCTTTGGGTTATGGGAACCCTCAAAGGGACCTGCTGAGCCCTGCCAGGACCCTTTGGGTTATGGGAACCCTCAAAGGGACCTGCTGAGCCCTGCCACCACTTTTGGGTTATGGGAACCCTCAAGGGGACCCGCTGAGCCCCTGCCAGGACCCTTTGGGCTGTGAGGGGACCTGCTGAGCCCCTGCCACCACTTTTGGGTTATGGGAACCCTCAAAGGGACCTGCTGAGCCCTGCCAGGACCCTTTGGGTTGTGAGGAGCAGCAGAAGGGCCTCAGAGGCTGCTTTTTTTCCCCTGACTCAGCTCCAAAAGAGACAAAAGCTCCTTCCAGCCACTCAGTCGGGAGCGCTCTGCTGAAATAATTTCTGTTACCTTTTATCTGCCTCGAAGGAACACTTAAAAAAAAAAAAAGAAAATCATCCTGCCCATAGCGGGTAACCTGATGAGCCTAATTTGGTGGTATGAAAACACAACCACTTGGAGGTTTCCAATCCATGTTCTGGCTAATTAGATCCACTTCCCCTGCTAGCTGCTGCTTGCTGTGCAGTGTGGCGTGTGCTCGAGCACCCCAGCACGAGCAGGAGTGTGGTGCACCTTGGTTAATGTGCATTTTGGCTGCTGGGTTTGGGAGGTGGGATTGATTTTCTTCGCTGCCAAGCCAAGAAAAGAGGCAGCAGCAGCTCCAGCTGTAAAGCAGCCCCTGGTTCCCCAGGCTTGGGGGAGCCTGCTGCTCCCTTTGGGCTTGTGGGGTTGTTGGTTTGGGTAAGCTGGGCTTGCAGGCAGCTCTGGAGAGGTCTGGGGGAGAAGAACAAGGGTTGGGGAAGATGAAACAGGAAAGCCTCATCAATGTGATTGCCTGGCAAAAGATTTTGAGAATATGGAAACTATAAGTGAGATCCCTCAGTTACTGAACAACTGGAAAACAATGGTGTGGCTGCTGAAGGTGATCCCCTTTTGATGGAATAACACCCTCTGCTTGCAGACAGGCCCAAGGGGCAGAGCAGACCCTACAGCTTGGCAGAAGGGGCCCAAAGAGGAGTTTTTAGGGTTTAAAATGTAACACAGGGTGGTGATGTAATGTGGTTTAACTCTCCTTACAAGGTTAAATATAAAGTTTGTACACAAACAGAGATAATAGCAAGCAAGTGGTTTTCAGAGCCCTGGATGAGGGGGACACAGAGGTTCTGGGGCTCTGAGCAAGGCTTGGGCTTGCTTTCCAAGGCTTGGAGAGGAAAGAACTTGTTTAGAATGTGACACAGGATGGTGATGTAATTATTCTTATAGGCTGTATGGAAATGCTGTAGGATTTGTGTCTTGGACTAGATTGGTTAGTGAGAATCAGAATATTCAGCACAGAGGAAGATTTATGGTGTTGTAACGGGAACCTCACTCTCTCATTTTCTCTTTATCACACTCCTGCCTTCTCTCTCTTTACCTCTCTCTTTACTTCTCCCAGTCCTGCTCTGAGCTGTGCCTGGCAGCTCCCAGCAGGGCCCTGCACCCAGGCCCTTTGCAATGAACCCCAAATTCCAAGCCCTGGCTTCAGAGATCTCTCGTCTCCATCCATCCTGACCGTGCCACCCCTGTCACTCCTACAGAGAAGGTTCTCCAAGGGGGCTGTGGTGTCAGGGTGGGAATGGCAGCACTCCCACAGGGAACACTCAGCAGCTTTGGGTCACTGCCACTTCCCATCAGGAGACAGGGAGATGATGGCACCCCATCCTCTGGCCCTGCAAGGCTGTCGAAGACACTCAACCATTGCCTCTAAGCCTTAAATTGCAGCTGCTGGGCTGGACTGCAAGTTCCATCCACAGAGATGGAGCAGAGTGAACAATTTGTGTGCCTGGTCCAGCCAGAGTGAGAGCTGGCCATGGACCAGCTGCAGCTCACAGGTCTGGGCATCTGAGTCACACTTCTGTGCCCAGAGCTGGCACTTTGGTGCCTTTTCCATAAAATTTGGCATTATTTGTAGAGAAAGGTGGGCCAGTTTATCTTAGGAGCTGACAGAAGTGCAGTTTTCCTTCCAGCATGGAAAATACTCCCCGTGCTTCAGTGCTGGAGGAGCTCAGAGCACTGGGGAAACTTTCCTGATTGTTTTGTGTCCACTTAGGGATGCCAGCAGTGCATGACCTGTCTGCTCACCCCTCCCAACACCAACAGCACCGCTGGGGAAATGGCACAGAAATCCAGCAGGGTCTGGCCGAGGTCTCCACCCAGGCAGAAAATAAATTGGCTGCTGCTGTTCTCTTCTTTAAAGTGGCTGTGCCTGGAATGGAGCCAGCTCTTTTTCCTTCTCTGGGAGACACCCGTTGCTTCTCCAGGGAAATCTGTGAGGGGACCTGAGGAGCAGGATTGGTTTGTGGGTTTAGCAAGCAGCAGGATGCTGCTGGGGTTAATTGCATTCGGCTGAAGCGCTGCCCAAACCGTGAATTTTGGGATAGAAAAAACGGCTGCAAACCCAAATCCCTGGTGTAGCAATCTGCCCTGTGCTCACCTCCCCCTGTGTGTGTCGGGGTGAGGTGTCTGGGCAGCAGATAACAGCAGCCTCATCCACATTCATGCCCGGCTCTCTGCAGATGAGCATCCCCGTGCTGATGATCCCCAGAATGTGATCACCCGTGCCTCTAATGGGCCAGCACGCGCTGCAAATCCTGCCCTAAACGGAATCTGATGGGCTCAGAAGCTGCACAAGTCTCTTAAAGAAAATGAGATCTTAGCAGGAAGCCTAACACCAAACAGAAGGCTCTTTATTGACCATGGGCTGCTGCTGTCAGAAGGGGACTGCAGGTGGCTGCTCCTGTGCAGTAAAACTTGTCAGGCTGGTCTGGATGTGGGTTTATTTTATTTTATTATTTTTTTTTTCCAGACAGTTAAGAAACCAATAAAGTTAAATTGGTAGGACTGTCTAATGTGATTACAGCAAGATGGGGATAAATGTGGCTCCATTAGAGCTTGTTTTGAGATGGGAGGCTGTCATTTTGTGATGGAAAACGGAGATGACAGCGAGTGTTGGTATTCCAAGGGCCTTTTTCTAAGGAATGGCCTGCTCTGTCTTCTTGACATCAAACATATGTATGCATAAGGAGAGCACTGGTTTGTGTTCTGGTACAGCTCCACTTCTACTCTGAAGTGTTCCATCAAAAATATTTATGAGGGAAGGGGAAAAAAAAAACCCTTGGATGAAAGTGCTTGGATGTGGAAATGCGGCTGCTTGGGCTGGGGCAGAGCCTGCAAGTTCCAGCTGGGGGAGGATGGGCTGGGAGGGGCTCCAGGTGAGCCCAGCAGTGAAGGGGGCTCAGGTTGGTGCCTTCAGGGCATCCCAAATCCCATCCTGCTCACGGGAAATTGGAGTTGTGCAGGGAGCTCTTGGTGTGCAGGACAAACCTCATCTGCTCCTGTCTTTGAGGCTTCAGGTTTTGGGTTCTGCCTTGGGGGTAACCCCAGTGCTCAACCCCCCTGGAACCAGGATTCTGAGTTTCCTCTCCTTGCTATCAATATTGATAAGAGATCCAGAACTTGCTCCTTGGAAGAGACCCATTCTTTGCCTCCTGGCTCTAATCTCAGTGTTGGTTGTTAAATGTTTCACAGGGACTTCCCACTGCCCCTGGGATGTGAATTGAAAGATTTCCAGCCTAAAAAAAACCCAAAAACCCAAAAATCCCTCTGCACTGTTGGTATTCTGTAAGGAGCTACAAGGTGGATTGGTGTTTGTGCTGGAATCTCCTGGATGGAGCCATGCATGGATTGGTTTTTTCTGGTGGTCAGAAAGAGAAGGAAATGCAGTGTCTGATATTCCCTGTCCAGGAGGTGAATTCTGAGGGAAGAAATTAATTCTCTGATGTCTTCCTTGGCCAGGGGGTGAAATCTGGGAAGGAAATGCAGTGTCTGATATTCCCTGTCCAGGAGGTGAAATCTGGGAGAGGGAAATGCAATTTCTGATGTTCCCTTGGCCAGGAGATTAAATCTATGAGGGAAATGCTGTGTCTGATGTCCTCCTTAGTCAGGGGATAAAATCTGGGAGGGAAATGCAATTTCTGATGTCCTCCTTAGTCAGGGGATGAAATCTGGGAGGGAAATGCAGTGTCTGATGTTCCCTTGGCCAGGAGATGAAATCTGGAAGAGGAAATGCAGTGTCTGATGTCCTTTTGTCCTTTTGGCCAGGAGGTGAAACCTGGGAGAGGAAAATGCAATTTCTGATGTTCCCTTGGTCAAGAGGTCAAATCTGGGAGGGAAATGCAGTGTCTGATGTCCTCTGTCCAGGAGGTGAAATCTGGAATCTCGTGGGTAGAAAAGCACCAGGAAGGACAGGAGAGGAAAGGCACAGGCCAGATCTCAGTAAAGCAAAGTTGAAGTGCCATCAAATGAGTAGCACTAATGGAAAATGGAACAGACTAATGCTGTAGTCAGGGTAATTGTTTGGAGGACTGGCATTTCTGGTATTTAAGAGATTTAGAGTGAGCTTTCAGTAAATAAAGGGGGAATTGGCCCTGAAGTGCAGGGCTAAGGTTTGGCAGCTGAGGTTGGAAAAGGACTGTGTGTCTGTGGTAGGGGAGGGGTTGCTGCAGGTACTTTAAGGAAAGAAAATAATTTTTCAAACTGCATTCCACTTAATTGAATATCAGCAAGAAAGGCTGGACTGAAGAATCCTTATTCCACAGAGCAAAAATCACCCCTGCCCATGGGGCTGAAGGGAAACTTGCACATCCCTGTGGATGCAATCCCATGGGATTATACCATCAATCCCACTTTTTGTGCTGCAGAAGCAGGAGCTCATTTGCTGCTTGGTGTGAGGCTGCTTTTGCAGGGTTTCCTTGGAGCTTTTTGTCTGTGCGTGGTGGCAGCCACAGCAGCTTTTCCAAGCAGTGGATGCTGCTTCCCTGGGATTATTTCATTTCCTTCATGGATGCTGGGCAGCCAGGGCAAGGTAGAAAAACCCTTTTGTGCTGGGCTGGCTTTATTCTAGTCTGTGGGCTGGGATTCGAGGCTGTCTGGGAGAGCATGTTTGTGTGAACTAATGATCCCATTCCCTGGCTGCCTTTATCCACCTCACCATCCTCCCGTGCCCTTCTCCAGCAATGCCTTTTCCACGGGGTTAAATCAAAGTGCACAGCTCTGGTGATTTGAGCCAGTTAGTGATTCCCAGGGTGCTTTGACTGGGGAAATGGGGGAGCCATCAAACACCAGCTCCTGACCTGGCTCTTTACGGGGTTTGCCCATTAAGGTGTGGATGGGGGCAGGAGAAAGGGGGATCTTTAATGGGAGCAGAGCAAAGCCCAGCCAGGTCCTAATGAGCTGCCATGCAGAGCTTTTATAAAGGTTCTTGTGCCTTCCAGAGTCACCTTTTTCTCCCTCATTTCTCCTCTGCTCAGGACCGAGGGGTCAGTGTGGTGTTGTGGACAAAGGTCTGGGTGTGCACCCGGAGGTTCAGGTCACAGCTGTGTCTGAAATTCCTGCTGCGACCACACTGGGAATTATTTTTTTCTCTTTCTATGGTGCTCAAAGCCATGGTGGGTTGATACCAAGGGCTCAGAGCTGGCAGGGCACAGGGGGAGGGCAGGCAGCATTCCCAGAGCCTGTTCCCTTTCCCCAGGTGAGGAATGTGCCACGGGAACCCTCAGGAGGAGGAACCCTTGGCGCTGCTGGTGCTCTGATTAATGCTGCAGCAGGGCTGGTTCTGCTGGAGAGGAACCTTTCCTCCAGGGACATTAAATATTAATAGCAGCAATAGAGACACAGATAAACAAGAGCGAGGTACAAACTTCATTTTGAGGGCTCTGCTGATCTCTCTGGCAAACTCCTGTCACAGCCAGCTCGGGAACAGGGGCCAGAGGCTGGGGCTGCAGTTGAATATCTGCATTTCCACCCAGAGCTCCAAGTTCCTGACTGTTTGCCCAGCAGAAAAAAGCCTCCCTAGCTGTTATAAATGAATAGTCCAATTTAATAATTAAGGAAATTTATTAAATAATCAAAGTATAAATTTGGAAAAAGCCACAAGCAATTCGATTCTGAGCCAGGTGATCCCCAGAGTTGGGGAAACCCAGGATTTGGCCTCTATGCACCAAAGTCCCCGTGGGTCTCCAAATGACATTTCCAAGGGGTTTGTTTTATCTTGGTTTTGTCTTTTGGGCTCTGGAAGGGGCCCTTCTTTAGCATAATTTACCATATTATTGTAGTTTTTTCTTTCTTGCTGCCGCATTTCTCAGAACTGGTGAATAATTGCTGAAATCCTGTCCGGTGAAAATCTTCTGGGATAAACTTTTGGCATGGAATATTATCTTATTGATGATGCCTATCAAATGCCTCCTGCTGGGGTCTTGTCAGATGAAAAAATCCCTTGAAATTTCCATCTCTGGAGTCAGTGTCCTCCTGGTGTTGGAATCCCCATCCTTACCACTTAGCCTGTTACTGCTTGTTGCCCAACCCTGGCTTTAGCACACAGAATGCTGTGGGTTTTAATTTCCTTTAGCACGAATTATTTTTAATATATTTTATATTATTTATATAATTTATATATATATAATATTTATTATTTTATAATATATGTTATTTTATAACATATATTACACTGGCCATGATCAAACCCCTTCTGGAAGGTGACAGTCACCTGCCACACAGGCAGAGCTGCTGCCATCTGTGCCCTGTGTTTCCTCATCCCACCCCAGAGCATCTGCCCTGCTCAGTGTGGAAAACTCCAATCACTTGTTTTTAACATTTTAAAATTTAATAGTAATAAAATGGTTATAAAAATAGTAACACAATTAATGTTATAATAGTTTGGACAATTTGAATTAGGACAATGCGAGACAATAAAAACAAAGAGTTATGGACAGTCTGGGTGCCTCTTTCTGGGCAGAATAAGCCTGAAAAAGGACCCACGTTAACAGAGGATTAACCCTTAAAAGCAACAGCCTGTTGCATATTCATGCACCTCATCCATGGTGCAGAAATTCCATTCAAACACAGGATTCTGGCTGGGCAGTGTCAGCTTCTTCCTCTGAATCCTGACAGCTCCTCAGGGCTGAGCAAGGCAGGCAGAAGTTCATTTCTCCTGATAATGGGGCAATGAATTCTCTTTCTCTGAAAGATTCAGGTGTCCTGTGGCTGCTATTTTGCTGTGAGTCCTTTCTTTAGAAAAAAGTACCTTACATAGCATCGTTTCTATTTTAACATTTTGTTATAACCTAAAGCTACATTTAACACACTACTTAAGGGAATTAACACAGCATTACTTTCTAACACAACACATATAATATTCATTTGAATATTTGCGAAAAGCCAATCATAAAATAGGCATTTTTCACATCAGGAATTTGTTCTACAAGTTCCTGGAGAGCTGAGAATTCACCTTCAAAAACCACTCAGGTGTTTCAGGCAGGTTGTTATGAACTGCCCAGGGTGGGGACAGAGATGCTCTGCTAGGATGAGACTTTCCCCACTGTGTTTGCAGCTGTGGGTGTTCACATCTCTCTGTGAAGCCTCTCTGCAGCATAAATCACTTTAATTTTTTATTTGAAAATCTTCACGACATGGGGTGATAATTTACACATCACACCTGCTTAAAACCTGCCACTTCCTGCTGCAAATGCCTGAGGTTTTTGGGGTAAGAGCACTCAGGTATTTTAGGTTGTTATGAATTATCCAGGGTAGGGACAGGGATGCTCTGGGAGGATGAAAATTTCCTCTCTATGTGGTAGGAGCTGTTGGGTGCTCAGTTCTTTCTGTGAAGCCTCTCTGCAGAGTAAATAATTTTATTTATTTATTTGGAAATCCTCATGGCATGTGGTTGTAGCTGACAAATCACACCTGTTTAAAACCTGCCAATTCCTGCTGCAAATACCTGAAATTTTTGGGCTAACAGGAGCTGCGTGGGCAGGCATCCCATAATTCCAGGAGCTGAGAAAGGAGGGGAAATCAGTCTAGGAAAAATATTAAATAATCCCAGTGCAAACTGGGAATCACTAACGAGCCTGGTGTTTACTGCTTAAACAGCTTTCAGATGAGAAGTGACTGTAAATTCATATTTTAGTTATACAAAATATTATTGACTGAATTCAAAGTGAGAGCGTTTATAGCATGTCAAGTCAACTTTTGTGCTGTAATTTATATTGGATTCTCTTTCCCAAGGGGTGGGAATGGGAAACAGCTGAATTTTGGTGTTTTATATGATTTTAGGAGCTCTTTTGGCTGTATTGCACCTCGTTATTTAGGGATGAGCACTGGGACATGGAAAATATAGGGGGAAAAAGAGATTTTGGACCTCCCTGACAGTCTGGAAAACTCCTCTTTGAACAAGCAGGTCTAGAAGGTGATTCTGGTTTAGAATGTGAGGTTGTATGGAGAACTCCTGTTTATGGTATTTATGCAAACCCACCTGGGCAATGAAAATCCCACCAGGTGTCTTGGGAAGCTCCAGTGGAGCAGAAATGTGGAGCTGTGACCAGAAAAACTTGGAATAATTAATGTAAAAGGAAACAAAACCCAACCAATGGCTGCAGAGGGAAAAGGGCAATAAAGCCAAGCCCTGCTTGGGGTTTAAAATCCCCTTAATGTATGCAGCAGCAAGGGAAAGCAGGCTGGGAATTCGAAGCTTAAATATTAGGAAAAATATAATAAAAAAAAAAAGAAAATCAGGCAAATAAATCTTGGTTTCAAGTTTGCTCTCGTTGTCAGTGAATTATATTGAGTTTCTTTTTCAGTGCCATTGGGACAAACACGATCACTGGACGATGAGAGCAAATTTGGAATCAGGGTTTATCTGCCTGGTTTTCTCTTTGGTTGGAGGAGATTTTTGGCTCAAGATCTCATCAGTCCTTCCCCACAGAGCCCTGTCCTCCTCTGCTGCTGGCCCCTGGCTGCTTCCTGCCCCTTTCCACTCACACTCCTGCAGCTCTGGGAGCTCCAATTTAGCTCTGATGAGAAAAGACAAGTGTTTTCCAGAACTGGATGGCACAGTGAGGAAATGGCCCTCATCACTTATATTTATGTTCTTAATTCACTCCTCTCTGGTCATTGGCCATTGTACAAGGCCCCCATCATCTCTTCTGGTTACAACACTTGAGCAGAGTTTGTCTTAAGGTGATTTATGGCAGCAGAACTCTCAAGGTAATTATTGAGATTGCTGCAGCAGTTCCTTGAAGGGATTCTGAAGGGTATTTTTGGGTGGTGGTGAGGTATTGAAGGGTCCAACAGGCTGTAGGTTTTGCCTGATTTGGGTTTTTTTATTCTCATTTCTTGTGATGCTGGCAGAAAAAACTGTGGTATTTGCAGGGGTCTCCAGGATGAGGTGAGAGATGAGTGAATCGTGTTCTTAGAAGGCTAATTTATTATTTTATGATATTATATTATATTAAAGAATGCTGCACTAAACTATACTAAAAAATAGAGAAAGGATAGAGACAGAAGGCTACAAAGAATGATAATGAAAAACTCGTGACTGACTCCTCAGCAATAGATTTGAGCACAGAAATTGCAGGGGATTTTGACTTTTTAAAGTTTGTCGCTGTTTGTTTTGTTTGGTTTGGGTTTGGGTTTTTTTGGGAGGTTTTTTCTGGGTTTTTTTTTTTGTGTCCCAAGAGCAAAACTTTGCAAACTGAGGAAATCAATTTAAAAAAATTAAAATCAAGAGACCAGAAACTCTCTGGGGGGCATTTTGTGGTGGTCTGATGGTGATTGGCCATTAAGCAAAAACAATTCACACGTTGGATAAACAATCTTCAGAGCAGCAAACACAGGAGAAACTGAGGCTTCTCAGCTTCCCAGGAGAAAATCCTGGGCAAAGAGGATGTTTTTCAGAAAATATGACAGTGACAGCCACCTGTGCACAGAGAGACAGCCACCTCCTCCTGCTCTGGGGCCAGACAGCTTAAAAGGGGAGGAAAATTATGGAGCCAAGAGTTTGGCTAATGCTCCTTTCAGTGCACCAGGACCTGCTGCCATAATTTCTTCCAGGATGGCTTTGGCTGGCGTGGCTGGGAGATGGATGGAGCTGCTGTGAGCACCCTGATGGGAGCTGGGCAGCGTGGAGCTGCAGGGGGAGAGGGCTGTGAATCTCCTGGAAGCGCATTCCAGCCAGGAGCAGAGGCTGGGCTGGTTTAGTGAGGGGTTTTTCCAGCCCAGCTCCCCCTGCCCAGCCTCTGCTGGCAGATTGCTGCTGCTGGGGGCACGGGGAGGGCCCCATCTGCTGGGAGGGGGACAAACAGAGCCTCTGAATGGCAAATGGGGAGGCACCAAAATGAGCCAGCCCTGCTGTGTCGGGATCTCTCTGTGTGTGACACCAAAATGAGCCAGCCCTGCTGTGTCGGGATCTCTCTGTGTGTGACACCAAAATGAGCCAGCCCTGCTGTGTCGGGATCTCTCTGTGTGTGACACCAAAATGAGCCAGCCCTGCTGTGTCGGGATCTCTCTGTGTGTGGCACCAAAATGAGCCAGCCCTGCTGTGTCAGGATCTCTCGCTGCTCACAGTGACCCCAAGAAAGTTCCAAAGTCTCTTTTTCCCAGCCTGGTGCTTGAAGAAGGAGTCAGAGCTCTTCAGTTCTCAGTCTCAAGGTTGTTCATTGTTTCTTATCTATAAAATTCTTTCTCCTGTCCTGCTGAGGTCCATCCAGCAAGACAGACAGAGGCACTCTGCCTGCCCCCAGGGCAGGGTTATCTTTTTATACTAAAAACTACCTGTACAATATTTACCATAACTTCCCAATACCCATCACCTGTGTCAGACAGTGAGCTTCTACTCTAAACCAATCCCAAAGTGCCACCATCACAGCAGAAGATGGAGGCCAAGGAGAAGAAGGAGAAAGGTTGGACATGCCCAGATCCCTCCATCTTGCCCCCTGAACCCCCATTCCAGAAACCCCAAAATCTGCTTTTTCACTCTGTGATAAATTCACTGTCATTCTACTGAATTTGTCTGGCTGGACACGCCCAGATTCCTCCATCTTGCCCCCTGAACCCCCATTCTAAAAAAGCCCAAAATTTGCTTTTCCACCCCATGATAACTTCACCATTATTCCACCTAAACTGTTGTGGCTTGCAGATCTTCATCTAAGGTTGGTAATTTGCTCCATGGGGTCATAATCAAACCCACAGGGGCATTTTGGGCTCTGTGCCAGGGCCTCTGAGCCCATTTTGGGCTGCTCAGGACAGCCAGAGGGATGTGCTGGGTCCTGACTGAGTCAGCTGGGGCAGAGCTCATGGCTTGAGCTGCTCCTCTGGCTCAGAGTTATGTGCACAGAGCCCTCTGTCCTCAGAGCCAGGGACATTTCCAGCTCCCCTGAGAGCTCTGGTGTCGCCTCTCTGTGTTTTCAGCGTTAGCTGGATAAAGGGATTTGGGCTTCGGTTTGTTTTTCCAGGAGTTTCATCTTCCCCAGTTTCCTCTCTTTGGAGCTCAGCTATGGATACCCCCAACATTTGATCAGATATGAGGAGAAATTTCTGGAAAGCATTGGGACAGGCGGCTCAGGGAGTCACCAACCCTGGAAGTGTTCAAAAAAATTGTGGATGTGGCCCTTGGGGACGTGGTTTGGTCCAGGGGCACCTTCCCCTATCCCAGGTCACTCCAAGCCTCATCCAATCTGGCCTCAGACACCTCCAGGGAAATTTTTAATTTTTTCCTCCTACAAGGTTGATGGTGATGCCACTGAGCAAGAAATTTGATCACAGAAATTGCAGGGGATTTTGATTTTTTTTAAGGTTTTGGTTTGGCTTTTTTTTTTAAATTTATTTATTTTGGGTTTTTTTGTTGGAATTTTTTGATTGTTTGTTTGTGATTTTTTTTTTGTTTTGTTTGTTTTGTTTTTTGTCGCCCAAGAGCAAAACTTTTTAAACTGAGGAAATCAATGAAAAAAATGAAAATCAAGAGACCAGAACCTCTCTGGAGGGCATTTTGTGATCAATCCACATAAAACTGAGGAAAAAGGAGAAGGCTGAGAAAAGAAAACTGTCTGGTTTTCCTGCCTTTCCCTGTCAGGGACAAAAGTCAGGAAAGGTTTTTAAAAATCCACAGTGTGGCTGTTGTACCCTCCCAGTAAAACCAGGAGCATTAAGGATGGCCATGCCAGGAGCCTGAATTATTGTAATGCCATTTGTCTTGGTTATTGCAGAACAGAACCTGGTGCAGAGCTTTGCTGAAGGGATCATAAAGTTGGTGTGAAAAGAGCTGGAAACTAAACAGAAAAGGCTTTTACAAAAAAGCCATTAAATGAGAAATGAGGTCTGGCTGAGAAGTGGGGCATGAAGGAGGGATGTGGCTGCTGGCTCTGCAGATTTTGCTTTTTCCACTGCTCCTTTTTGGTGCTGCTGGGATAACCTGTGCCCCACAGGTGTGTGCCCAAGGGAAATTCCCCTCCCTCCCAGAGTCCTGTGGTTCCTGCAGGGTGCACAGGCTGCAGGGGAGGCCTGGAGTGCCTGGGAACAGCAGCTCCTGGGCCATCCTTAAGGCTTATCAATGGCTTTAATCCATATTTTCTATGGGATCCTGTGAGATCTCATGCCCTTAGTGCTGACTGATGGCTTTAATCCATATTTTCTATGGGATTGTGTGAGATCTTAGGCCCTGATGGCTTTAATCCATATATTCTATGGGATCTTGTGAGATGTTATGCCTTGAGTGCTGACTGATGGCTTTAATCCATATTTTCTATGGGATCCTCTGAGATGTTATGCCCTGATGGCTTTAATCCATATTTTCTGTAGGATCCTGTGAGATGTTATGCCCTGAGTGCAGACTGATGGCTTTAATCCATATTTTCTATGGGATCCTGTAAGATCTTATACCTAATGCTGTCTGATGGGCTTAATCCATATTTTCTGTAGGATCCTGTGAGTTCTTATGCCATGAGTGCTGTCTGATGGCTTTAATCCATAATTTCTATGGGATCCTGTGAGATTTTCTGCCCTTAGTGCTGACTAATGGCTTTAATCCATATTTTCTATGGGATTGTGTGAGATCTTATGCCCGGATGGCTTTAATCCATATTTTCTATGGGATCCTCTGGATCTGCTGCTCCGTGCTGAGCTGCCCAGAATTGCTGTCATTCATGGAGACAGGCAGCCTGTCCACACCTTCCTGAGCTGTTCTCAGGGCTCTTCCAGCACCTCACCCCCAAAACCTTTCTTTTAATGAATATTTTCTCCTTTTAGCCCAGCTCTGAGAGGTGCTGGTTGAACTCTCACTGAACAACCACGGGCAGACCCATTGCAATGGAGCTTTTTTTAATGGGAAAAATTTCCTTTTTGGGGTGTTCCCTATGGAAGTGGCACTCAGGAGTCCCAGGATCAGCACTGTGCAGTGCCTGGTTGTGATGCAGGGAGATCTGGCCTGGGTCAAGTGCAGAGCAGTGTCCATAATTACACCTATAAGGCAAAGTATTTTCCTTTCATCACTGTTAGCTTAATTACATTTGTCAATGGGAGTCCTGCTCCAGAAATCAATAGAGAAGGAAGCTCTGCTTAGCTGTGTATGAAAGGAGGTGCATTTCCACAGCCTCCCCTTGGCCCTGCAGCAAATAATGGTAATAACAAATCTATATTTGTACTTTGTGTGTTTGCTGTTATCAGGATCTCTTTGGTGAGATAACACAGGCAGAAGAAAAGCAGCATTCTCTCTTTTCTTCCTTCTGCCTGTGTGTTTTCATATTTTTAAATTAACATTATCAAACCCACCTGTTGCAGGCAGGGCTCTGCTGGCTCCTGGTGGGGCTGGGATTTCTGCACCACTCACAAAATCCCAGACTGGTTTGGGTTGGAAAAGCCCTTAAAGCTCACCCCATTCCCCCCCTCCACCATGGGCAGGGACACCTCCCACCAGCCCAGTGGGACTTTCATGATAAATTGGGATGATTTTTGCCTTTTTATAACCAAACTCCAGCACTTTGTCCTGTTTTTGTCCCTCCCAAACTTTCCCCTGTCCCTGGCGGACAGCTGAAGCTTTGTAGGACATGTGATTATTATTTTTTTTTTTTTTTTTGGTCTCTTTAAGTGAGCAATATATATTCAGGACTAAAAGACACTCAGGAAATGAGATTGCTGGCATTGCTGCTGCTTGGAGGGGAAACCATTTCCGTCCCTGCTAATGGAGGAGGGTCCTGCCCTCAGCTCTGGGGCCACACAAACAGCAGCAGACACCAAAATGAGCCAGGAGAAGGGAAAACCAAACAAAGCTGGGGGAAGCCTGGTTGGTTGTGCTCAGGTTTTTCTTCTCCTGGGGTTTCTATAACATTTGGACACATGCCCAGCCCTGACTGGGGGATTTTGGTCAGGAAAAGCACCAAGGTGTGGGAGTGGCGGGGGTAGGACGGTGGGGATGGATGGAGAGCAGAGGTCTCTGAAGGCAGGGTTTGGAATTTGGGGTTTCTTGCAAATGGGCTGGGTGCAGGGCCCTGCTGGGAGCTGCCAGGCACAGCTCGGAGCAGCCCCAGAGAGGGAGAGAGAGGTAAAGAGAGAGAGGCAAGAGCATGGTAAAGAGAAAATGAGAGAGGATGAAAGAGTAAAAGAGGATGAGAGAGTGAGGAAGAGTAAAGAGACCCAAGTTCCCCTTACAATACCATAAATCTTCTGTGCTGAATATTCTAATTGTCACTAGGCAATCTAGTACAAGATACAAATCTGTGGTAATGTTTTTTACTCAAGGTCACCAAGTGTGGTGGTGTTTGCAGGGGTCCCAGGACGAGGGAAGAGATGAGAATCTTGACTCCATGTTTCAGAAGGCTGATTTATTATTTTATGATATATATTAGATAAAAGAAAATGATGTATTAAGACTATACTAAGGAATAGAAGAAAGGACTTAATCAGAAGGTTAGCAAGGAATAGAAAGGAATGATAATAATCTTGTGACTGACCAGAGAGTCCGAGACAGCTGGACTGTGATTGGCCATTAATTAAAAACAACCACATGAGACCAATCACAGATGCACCTGTTGCATTCCACAGCAGCAGATAACCATTGTTTGCATTTCCTTTCTGAAGCCTCTCAGCTTCTCAAGAGAAAGATTCCTGTCAAAAGGCCTATAAGAATCATTACATCACCATCCTGTGTTACATTTTAAACCCTAAAAACTCCTCTTTGGGCCCCTTCTGCCAAGCTGTAGGGTCTGCTCTGACCCTTGGGGCTGTCTGCAAGCAGAGGGTGTTGTTCCATCAAAAGGGGATCACCTTCAGCAGCCACACCATTGTTTTCCAGTTGTTCAGTAACTGAGGGATCTCAAAGCTTGCTTTCATTTCAATCTCACTTATAGTTACTATATTCTCAAAATCTTTTGCCAGGCAATCATATTGATAAGGCTTTCCTGTTTCACCTTCCCCTATACCAAGGAAGCTTCCCCCAGCTCCCCAAGGCTGTGTGTGGCTGCTGGATTGGCTGCAGTGAGGGCTAAGCCTCATCCAAAGCCTTCCAGAGGCTTCTCTAGGCCCGGGTTAAGCTGACAGGCTCTAAATTAAGTGATATCCCTGCCTCTGCCATGATGTGGGAGCTTCAGCTGCTGGAGAGGGGTCAGGGAATGGAGGGGAGAGCTGAAATCCCACATCCTTCAGCCTCTCCAGGTGGAGCAGAGGGGTTTTGGGCTTTCCCTGCAGACAGATCTCTGGAGATCCATGCCAGAGCCGTGCAAATCCCTGGCTGTGCCTCCCAGGGCAGGAGGAATTAGGAACGTCAGGTTAAATAAGCTTTTTTTGGGAAAGGGAAATCCTAAGAGTGAATGAGCCTGGAAAGTTTAAAGGCTGGGATTCAAGGTGGTGTTGGCTGATTTAATGTGAAATACAGAGAGTGGGGATGGGAGGGAGCTGTGGAGGGGATTCAGGGGTGTCTCTGGGGCTGGAAGGTGACAGGGCCAGGAGGGAGCTCTGTGGGGTCTCTGTGAGAGGGGAATCTCACAGGGATATGAGGGAGGTGGGGTCTCTGTGAAAGGGGAAATCTCACAAGGACATGAGGGAGTTCTGTGGGGTCTCTGAGAGGGGAAATCTCACAGGGCCAGGAGGGAGCTCTGTGGGGTCTCTGTGAGAGGGGAAATCTCACAGGGATATGAAGGAGGTGGGGTCTCTGTGAGAGGGGAAATCTCACAGGGACATGGGGGAGCTCTGTGGGGTCTGTGTGAGAGGGGAAATCTCACAGGGCCAGGAGGGAGCTCTGTGGGGTCTGTGAGAGAGGGGAAATCTCACAGGGACAGGAGGGAGCTCTGTGGGGTCTGTGACAGGGGAAATCTCACAGGGCCATGGGGGAGCTCTGTGGGGTCTGTGTGAGAGGGGAAATCTCACAGGGCCATGGGGGAGCTCTGTGGGGTCTGTGAGAGGGGAAATCTCACAGGGCCATGGGGGAGCTCTGTGGGGTCTGTGTGAGAGGGGAAATCTCACAGGGCCAGGAGGGAGCTCTGTGGGGTCTGTGACAGGGGAAATCTCACAGGGCCATGGGGGAGTTCTGTGGGGTCTGTGAGAGGGGAAATCTCACAGGGCCAGGAGGGAGCTCTGTGAAAGGGGAAATCTCACAGGGCCATGGGGGAGCTCTGTGGGGTCTGTGTGAGAGGGGAAATCTCACAAGGACATGGGGGAGCTCTGTGGGGTCTCTGTGAAAGGGGAAATCTCACAGGGACATGGGGGAGCTCTGTGGGGTCTCTGTGAGAGGGGAAATCTGCAGCTCTCAGCTCCTGGAGAAACACCTCAGGCAGCTCCTGCTGTGTGAGAAAATAAAATCAGGAAAGGACCTCAGGTGAATGCCAGAATTCCAGAATCATAAAGGTTTAAAAGCCCTCCCAGACCTTTCGAGTCCAACCTGTGACCCATCCCCACCTTGTCACATCCAGCCATCCCCTGGGGACTCCAAATCACCTCCTTGGGCAGCCCCTTCCAATGTTGAACAACTTTTTCTGTGTAGAGATTCCTCCTGGTGTCCCACCTGAGCTCCTGAGCTGCAGTTTCCTCTCCTCCTGCTGGTTTGGGGTTGATCCTTCATACCCTGCTCATCTGCCAAAAATTCTCCTCTCTGGGTTCCTGCAGCACTGGGAAAATCCCTTTTCCCAAGGGAGAGCCCTGGGTGCCCTCAGGCATCCCCACCAGCGCTGGAAAATTCATTTGATCGCTGCAAAACCCATCAGAGCACAGCGCTGGGAGATGCAGGAGAGCTTTATGCATTTCCTTGCAAACCGCATGAATGTGACAGTTTTCAATAAAATAAAGGCACGGGGCTGGAGGTGAGAAAAAGCACACACATTTAATTTCTCACGTACTGCTCCCAGAGCTTTTTCCACGTGCCCGTTTCCCCTCTGATGTGTGAAACCCGATCCAAAGCCCGGCATTCTCAGCTCCCTGCCTGTTGACCTCGTCAGCAGCGCTGAGTGCAGGAGGAAGAAAAGAACAATAAATTGCTTTATGTACCTGCTGCAGTCAGCAGAGCCCCGCACGCCCCTGGCAGGCGCTGCCCCATCTGGTACCTCAGGGAGGGAACTGAACTGGGGAGATGTTGTGGCAGCAGCAGAGAGGGAAAAATCCGATTTTACAGCATCACTTCTGTAACCCCTTTCACTTTCAGAACAGCTACACCAGGGCTCTGCATCTTGCAAAGTGGTTTTATTTTTTATTTTTGGGTTTTTTGGTTGTTTTTTTTTGGTTTATCTTGGAATTTTTTTGAGTTTTTTGTTTTTGTTAGTTTGGTTTTTTTTGTTTGTCGTGTGGGATTTTTTTGGCTTTTTAATTTTTTTTTTGTTTTTGTGGGTTTTTTGTTTATCTTGGATTTTTTTGAGTTTTTTGTTTTTGTTTATTTCATGTTTTTGTTTTCCTTGTGGGATTTTTTTGTTGTTTTTTTTTTTCTTTTTTTGTATTTTTTTGGGTTTTTTTTGTTCTGCTGGGTTTTTTGTTTTTTTGGGATTTTTTTTTGGTTTTATTTCTGGTGGGTTTTTTGGTTTTTTTTTGTAGTAGATTTTTTGAGGGTTTAACTAATGAAACACTGCTAACACGGTTATTTATGTTTTTGACTTAATTCTTAAATATTTCATCTTACATTACAGTGTAAGTTTTATTAGCTAATCATGTTATGACACACAACCTACAGTACTGCACTCTAAACTCCTCGTTGACCTTTGTAACTATTTTTCCTATATCTTAACTCAAAACCCTATCTTAACTATCTTAAACTCTAAAACTTTAAACTTTACTTAGCTTAACTCTGCTTTAAACTATAAATCTATGTTCTCGCTTTTAGTACCTAAGTTTGGGAGCTTTTTCCAAAGTCTCCAATTGAATCCTGTATTTAATTCTAAGCTTACAGCTCAGAATGAAATAAACTAGAAAGAAATAAACTAGAAAGAAATAAATGAGAATGAAAGAAATTAGAATGAAAGAAATTAGAAT
The DNA here is from genome assembly GCF_023055355.1 of Agelaius tricolor. NCBI lineage: Eukaryota > Metazoa > Chordata > Aves > Passeriformes > Icteridae > Agelaius > Agelaius tricolor. Next base: position 6,060,420 of record NW_027269289.1, on the reverse strand, counting down.
GAAAGAAATTAGAATTCTAAGCTTTAATTCTTTAGCTGAGAGGCCCAAATTCCTGAGAGTTCCCTGCATTTCAAATCCCAACACCAGAATGTCGCATTCATATTTTCTGGAAAAATCCCTTTGCACAGGATTTCTCTCCAGGGAAGATGAGAAGCCTCAGAGAAAAAGAAAAACAACAATTATTTAATTTGCTTAGCCTGTGTTTTGCTGCTTTGGAATGGGTTTGGAGATAGTTTATTCAACAAGTATTGTTTCATTGGTTTAATGTGAATTGTTTTGACTTAATGGGCAGTCAGGATCAAGCTATGTTGGAACTCTGGAAGGAGTAATGAGTTTTCATTATTATTTTTTTAGCCTTCAGTCTGTATCCTTTCTGTATTCTTTAGTGTGGTTTAGTATAGCATTCTTTAATATAATACAGTATCATAAAATAATATAATGTAGTATCTTAAAATAATATTAAGTTTTTAATATAATATATCTTCTGAGAACACAGAGTCAGATTCATCATTCCTCCCTTCATCTGGGGACCCAGCAAATACAACTCTGGAAGGAGTCACGAGTTTTCATTATTATTTTTTTGGCCTTCTCTCTGTATCCTTTCTGTATTCTTTAGTATGGTTTAGTATAGCATTCTTTAATATAATATAGTATTCTTTAATATAATATAGTGTCTTAAAATAATATAATATAGTATCTTAATATAATATAGTATCTTAAAATAATATAATATCGTATCTTAAAATAATATAATATAGTACCTTAAAATAATATTAATTTAATATAATATAATACCTTCTGAGAACGGGAGTCAGATTCATCATTCCTCCCTTCATCTAGGGACGCAGCAAACACAACACCAGAGCATCTTCCCTCAAAAATTGCTGTTTGCTCAGCCCAGCCTCAGCTGCCAGCCCTCTCCTGCCTCTCCCAGACTCAACATTTAATAAATGGCAGTGGAGTGGGTGGGGGAGCTGTGTTTACCCCGAGCCTGCCAGGCAGACAATGGAGCTGCCCTCGCCCAGATGGCACAGGCTCCTCTCCAAGCTGACAAACAGGCTCTGGTGCCATCCAAACGAGCCCAAACCCAGCCAGAGAGTGGCAATTCCAGCGCCTCCAGTGACCATCTGGACACACAAACTCGGTTTCTATTTGGAGGATAAAGCCTCTCCTACGTCTCCCATATTAGGGATGCTAATTGATTTAATTGGGCCTCTCTGGGCACTGCCAAGCTTCTCAGCTTGGGGGATGTGGTGGGGTTTAGGAAATGTTGGAGGGGAGGAAATTGTGAGGGGAATCACAAGTTCCTGCCCCAGAAAGGAAATGGAGATGCTTCTGCTGAGCTCCCCTAAGCAAAGGGACAGAATTTTGGTGCTCTTTAACTCTTTAATTTATTGAATTTTAAACAAAGGTTGTCTTTTCATGTTTTATTTGTAAGTATACACACAAACGTGGATCAGATATGGTTATGTGAGGAATAAAATCGTGGCCAAGTGATTAATATCCTTTATATTTGGACTTTAGTAGCATCTCAGCACTTGGCTCACGGTGCTCTACAGAAAAAAATCCTGCATTCAGAGACTTCCAACATAATGAAAACCCTCTCTGTGCCTTGAAAATCTGTTTGCTGCACTCGAGAAATTTAAATTTTTAGAGAAACACCACTATTGACCTAGAAGATATGGTCAGGGCTTCTCTGCCAAAAAATTATCCCAGCATGTCTTTTGGTTGTTTTTTTGTTTTTCCTTTAGATGACCTCTTTTTCCAGCAAACAAACAAAAACAACATCAACAAAAAAAAAAATAAAACCCACGACCTTGCAGCAAAGTTATTCCCTTAAAGAAGTGGCAAAAAGTGACCTCTTGCAGCAGGGACAGGATCAGAATGAGTTGATTTTGAAGTCATTCCCACAACACCTCAGACTTTTATTAATGAATATTCCTGGTCATTAAGGCGTTTGATGATATTAAGGATATATAGAGGTGGTTGGTATTTCCTAGGATAATTTTCCTTTGCCTCTTGAGCTTTTGCCACTCTTCAGGGGAATATTTTTGATTTTTTTTTCCCTGTGCTTTCTCTTGTTTCAAACAGGAGGGATGCTGGCCTCGTTTCCTGTTGATTTCCAGACTCCTCATTAACTGGTTAATCAGCAAAACACAGCCAAGCACTTCTGGTGAAAGGCAGGTTGGGTTTGGAGGGGAGGAAAACAGCTCAGAGCAGGCACCTCCACACCGCCAAATTGTTGGCCCAAAATCCTTTTAGCCAATAAAATGCTTGGGAAAGGGGAGACAAATTGGGTTTTAGGAGCAGGGATGGGCATTTCCAAAAGGGGAAAGTCCAAGTGGGCGCTCTGGGCTGCCAGGGCAGGATCATGGGGGGAGAAATGAGAATTTTCTGGCGATTTCCCCCATCTCCTCAAGGGTGGAGGCTCCTGTCAAGTGGCTCTGGCAGGAGACTGCAGGAGTGGTGTCCCCTGATGTCCCTGCTCTTGTTAATTGGACTTGACAGATGATAATGAGGGAGAGGCTGTGGCTGAGCAAGGGCAGGGGGAATGGCAGCACTGCTGGGGGAGCAGGACACAGCAGCAGAGTCCAGATGTCCAGGGCTTACAGGAGGTCACTCCAAGAATTAATCTTTGCTGTTTCTGCTCCCAGAGGTGGCAGGGGAAAATCAGAGACTCTGAAGTGAAGGTTATTCATCTCCAGCTCACAATCCTGGCTTGGCCTTGCTGTTAAACCTCTCAAAAATGGGGTTTTTTGGGGAAGAACCCTTCTCTTTTGAGGATGTGTGGGGGACAGATCCCCTGAGCAGATGTGGAGGGGGGTGACATCGTGTCCCCAAAATGCAGCCCTGCTCACTGGAACTGTGGTCCTGTGCCCACTAATGCATAATTAGCCTTAATTAGCTCAATTAGCCTGGAAAATGGGAGCGGGGTTGCCTTTGCTGGGAGGTCAGTGTGTCCTCCCCTGGCTGGGGATGTTGTGGCCTTGGCAGTGTGAGCAAAACTCGAATTCTGGTCCTGGGTGCTGCTCCGTCGAGGAGAGGGATGAAATCCTTGAAAAAGGTGGGATTTTACCCCCTCAGGGCAGGATTGGGGTCTAAATTCCACTGCAGATTGGGCTTTTCTGCCTCTTGTCCCCACCCAGAGGAGGTGACAGCACCTCTGTGGCTGTTGGGAGATGGGGCTGGGTCAGAGCCCTGAGCACACAGCCAGGAGTTGCAGTTGTGACGTGCCTGTCACGGGCAAGACCAGCCTTGTTTGTCAGCAAACCACACAAAAGTGGCACCTTTTGCAGAGCAGCTGCATTTGTGGGATGCTCAGAGGCTGCTGGGTGCCACAGACAATATTTTCCCTGTGCTGAGCACCTGCCCAAGCCGAGGGGACTCTCACCCCAAGGTTGGCTTGGAATCGTCCCTTCACAAAGTGAGGCATTAATGGAACCCATTTTCTCCACCATCTCCTGCAGGAGCTCTTTGGAAGTGGAGAAAGGGGAAAATCCATTTTCTCCACCATCTCCTGCAGGAGCTCTTTGGGAGTGGAGAAAGTGGGGTCACAGTTTGCTGCTGGGAGATGGGGCTGGGTCAGAGCCCTGAGCACACAGCCAGGAGTTGCTGTTGTGACGTCCCTGTCACAGGCAAGACCAGTCTTGTTTGTCACCAAACCACCCAAAAGTGGCACCTTTTGCAGAGCAGCTGCATTTGTGGGATGCTCAGAGGCTGCTGGGTGCCACAGACAATATTTTCCCTGTTCTGAGAACCTGCCCAAGCTGAGGGGACTCTCACCCCAAGGTTGGGTTGGAATTGTCCCTTCAAAGTGATCCTCCAGGGTTTCCTTGTCTCCCTCATTGTGGCTCTCCTTTTTTCCTTGTCATTAGCAGGAAACTGCCTGACCAAACTGCTTTTCCCTGCCTGGCAGGAGCACAGATCTGATGAGTCAGGGGAGGAAGAGCTCCTGTTTAACTGGAAAAGGAAACTGGGGGGAAAGGAGGGGGCAGAATTGCTGCCAGAGAGCTGTGGAATGAATGAATGACATTTGTTTAAAGACACATGAGGAGATTAATGATGGGAGTTAAAGTATGAAAGCAACAGGGCCTAAGTGAGGCTTTAATGGAACCCATTTTCTCCACCATCTCCTGCAGGAACTCTTTGGAAGTGGAGAAAGGGGAAAATCACTTTACAGTAATAACTGTTATTTATATAAGAGAACAGCTTTGGATATATCAAAATGTGAGGTTTCAAGGTAATAACTGGCCCCTCACAATCGTTGTTATCCATTCAAAAGAGGCTTTCTGTGGTGGTGAAGAGATGGAGGAAATAGCCCCAGTCCTGCAACTGATCCAAAATGAAGTTTATTTGATTATTGTCACCATTAGTCAGCTCCCAATATGAGAGGATTGTGTTAAGAAAAAGGTGAAAAGGCTGGGGGAGATGAAGGGGGGCTGGAAATCAGCCTTGCAGAGTTTGTTGGGACCATTTGTTGGGCTCATTAGAGCCCTGGGGCTCATCCTGGCTCCCTCCAGGGCCTCCCTGCACCGGGGCTCTGCTCCTTGGGCACAAAATCTGTCTGGCACAGAGGAGGAGCTCAGCTCTTCTGCAGGAATCGGGAGAGACTCATGAATGATTCATGAGCAGGGATTGGGGGTAGCAGGGAAGGATGATAATAATATTCTCCATGTGTCAAAATATAACAATAATTTGACCAGCTCTAATTTTTAATAACTGCTGGGTTTGGGAGCAGGTGTGATGGATGAGCTGGAGCAAGCCATGGTCTCCCAAGATGGCTTTTCACTACAGAGCACCAAGGCCACTCTCTGAAATATTAGAGCTGTAGAAAACCTCTCAGGCTCTGGGAGGAAGGAGCAGAAAGCTGAAAAGGAAGGGACAAAGGGTCTGCTCTGCTTTCATAATTCCAATTAGAATAAGTGTTAGAGATGATCCTTAATTGATCCCGGCTCAGAGCGGCGCTGGGGTGGGAGTTTTATCCTCTCTAAACCTCCAATCTCATGGAGTGAAGCCTTTCAGAAGGGTTTTCCTCTTTAACTCTGCTGGGTGTTGTTGTGAGCGTGGAATGAGGTGAGAGGGGTGGCCAGGAGTGGGTGACAGGGCTGGGGATTTGATGGTGGGGTCACAGTTTGCTGTCCCAGACGTGGCTCAGGACATTTCTCACGTGGGAAGAGGCAGGGGAGGATGATAAAGCAGCCCTGTTCCTCCAGGCAGGCTCGTTCTGGCTGGGATAATGAAAAAGAATTGGATTTGTGAGGGCAGCTGACACGGCTGGCTGTCTCCAAGATGTTTTCATTGCTGTGTTAAGAAGTCTTTTACAGACTTGGAGAAGTACTGGGAACTTGGTGCTGCCTGAGGCTGCCAGCCCTGACTCCTCACATGACAGCAGTGAGAGTGAGCCCCCAAAAACCCCCAGAGAAACTCCAGGGCCACCCACAGCAATAGCAGGCAGTGGGAAGGAGCCTTGGCAGGGCCCCCTGTCCCCCTGCCCTGCCCTGAGTGAGTGCTGAGGCTTGCAAGTGTCAAACATCACTGCTGCCTTCAGCTCTTCAGGTATCCTCTTTAGGATGGTTGGAAGGAGGAGGATTTAATGATCTGAACCATGACTTCAATTAATCAGTATAAATGTTGCTTATTTATAACATAAAGCCCAGCCTATGGATAGCTCTGTTGTTTAATTAAGCTTATCACTGGGAACCTGATCCAGTTCCTTGCTGCATTAATGTCACTAATTCAGTATCCCCTGGAAGAAGCTTCAGAACAGACTGCAGGGGATGTAATTCACTCCACTCTGCTCTGCAAGCCTGGCTGGCTCTGGAACATCTCAATCCTCACCCAGGGCTGGTGCTGATTCCTCCCCAGTCCCAGCAGCTCTTCCATCATTGCTGACATCCCAGGAGCCTGGAACAGCTTTTCCTTTGCTTTGTTCAGCCTTGTTCACTAAGAGTTTTTGTGTCTGCTTTAATTTACCCTCTGCAGCTGAGCCTTTGCTGTAGCCTTGCCTCTCCTCTCTTCCTTTCTTGCTCTTCACTTGCCCTCTCCAGTTTCTGTGTGGTGTTTTTAAAACTTTTCCAGATGCAGGAGAATCTGTAATGAGCTCCCAAGCTGAAAGCAAAAGCTGTTTGCCCAAAAGTTCTTCTTTACCCACACTGGAGAGCCTTGCAGGAGAAACCTCAGAGATTCTCTGGGAAAACCTGGAGGAACTTTTTGAGGATTTTGTGGTTGTTTTTTTCTGTTGTGCCAGGGATTCTCCAGGCAATGTTTGACATCCCCCCCTGCTCAGGGGTGGTCTCCAGAGGATGCTGAGACAAATTGCTCCGAGCGAGGATGTTGCTGTGCATCACTTCACTCACTCAGGGCTCTGCAGATTCCTTCTCTCAAAAAACCATCTAAAAAAACAAAGTGGAGCTGCCTTTATTTTATTTATTTTTTTTTTTTTTTGGTCCAAACGACCAGAAAAAGTACCCTGGGATTAGATGAATTAGCAGTGTGCTGCTAAGATGGATAGAAAGGCAGGGAAAACCATGTCAGAGTGCAGGGAAAAGCAAATTGCTGTTTCTCTTTCCCATCCAGAAGTCAGGGAAGAAGCCATCAGGGGAGAAGGATGGCAGTGGGCAGAGCATACTAACGAGGGAAGGCAGGAAGGCGTTGGAGCAACCCCCTGCATCAGCTGGAGGCTGAGTGGCAAAAAGGAAATAAATCCAGGCTGTGCAGATTGATCAGTATTGGATCTGAAGGGCCTCCACATCTGCTGTGGCAGCTCCTCAGCATCTCATTCCAGGGTGACTCAGCAGCAAAAGGTGTTTGTTCTGTCAGGGAAGCTCAGGGATGAAAACAATCCCGAGGCACCTCAGGGGAAGGCTCAAGTGTCGTTTTATACCTGGATCAAACTCTTTGATGTGCTTTAAGACACCTGGATTCTCTTCAAGAGAGGTGAGGTTTCCAATGTGACCTTTTCCCAGCTTTATGCATCTTTTCAGGTCTTCTGTTGGAGCAGACAGGTTTAGGGGGAGGTGTTCCTGCCTATGGAAGGTGTTCCTGCCCATAGAATTTCTTCCTACCCATGGGATTTCTCTCTGCCCACAGAATTTCTCCCTGCTCATGGAAGGTGTTCCAGACCATGGAATTTCTCCCTGCCCATGGAAGGTATTCCTGCCCATGGAAGGTGTTCCTACCCATGGGATTTCTCCCTGCCCATGGAAGGTGTTCCTACCCATGGGATTTCTCCCTGCCCACAGAATTTCTCTCTGCCCAGAGAATTTCTCCCTGCCCATGGAAAGTGTTCCTGCCCATGGAATTTCCCCCTGCCCATGGGAGGTGTTCCAGACCATGGAATTTCCCCCTGCCCATGGCAAGGAGCTGGAATTTGATGATCTCTGAGGGCCTTTCCAACCCAAAGGCTCCCAAACACAATTTGGCTCTTCCATCCACGCTCAGCCACGTGGCATTGACCCATTGATCTTTACACACGTTCCTGCTTCCAGGGATTCCCATCTCCCAAAAAGATCTGCTTGTAGTGCTGAGGATTGAGGCAGAATCGTCAGGTTTTGGTGGCAGAGAGGCTGAGTCTCTAAACAAGGCTTCCTGAAGCCTCCTGGCACATTAAATCTGTTTATTTGCCACGTGGTCCTGGAAAACCTTGAGGAGTCACTTTATCTCTTCACTCTTCATCCATCATGAGAGAATGAAAATCATTCCACCTATCATTTGTCTGGCTCATATCTTTATAGCAATTGCCATATCTGCATCCTGCATGCTTGGTCCTTGTCCCTGGGCCCATCTTTTAGAGATTTGTCACAGCAGCAGTGGCCAGTGATCTGGAAAAGGAATACAAGAGGTGCAAAATCTCTCAAAATTCTCCATATTAATGCAAGCAAACCCCAAGATCCCTCCACAATGTTTCCCCCCTCCTCACTTTGATATTGGGGGTACACCCAAGGCTGTTTTCTGTCTCTGTGTGTGGATTCATTCCAGGACCTGGAATTTCCCCTCTGCATCCTTTGGGCTGAGCTGTGCACCCCCTGCCTGGGATGGATCAGCCAAAGCTGTGACCCCACTGAAACAGGGAGGGGCTGGAAGAAGAGCAAATGCACTTTAAATTCTGAGATATCCAGAAGGGTTCAGAGGAAAATGGTCATTAAATCCCCACTTAATGGAAATTCAGGGGCTGTAGAGGGATCCCCAGTTCCTTAAATCCTGTGCCCTCCTGTTTCATCCTCACCAGGCTCAGAGGAAACGGCCTCAAGTTGTGCCAGGAGAGTCTGGATTAGAAATTAGGAAAAATTTCTCCATGGAGAGGCTGCCAAGCACTGGCCCAGGCTGCCCAGGGTGGTGGTGGTGGAGTCACCATCCCTGAAGTTGTTCCAAAAATGTGTGGCTGTGGCATTTGAGGACAGGGTTCAGTGACCATGGTGGTGGCTGGATGATCTTTGAGGTCTTTTCCAGCCCGTGGCCAGAAGGAGGATCAGGAAATGGTTTCCCCTGCAAGGCAAAGGTTTGGGAATTCTTCTCTCCTTAAATCCCCTTCAGTCAGAAAATCCCAAAGTGCTGCAGATCTTGGTGTGTGCTGGAATGGCCACTGAAACCCTGGAGATGGAGCTCTGGGATTTTGTGGGGTTGTGGCTACAAAACACATTTATTGAGGGGTCTGGGTCCTTTCCTGCCTGCTCCCCAGCTCCATTATTCATTTCCATCTCTCAAATCCATCATCAGAGCCATAAATCCTACTGGACTTTCCCATTTGTTTGTTGGCTTTTTTTGTTGTTTTTTGGGGTTTTTTTTTATCTCAGAACTTTACCCATTGTTTCTCCCTTCCTCATTCATTTTGCTTGCCTGGCAGTGGCACTTGGGGCTTGTGTGGTTATTTTTCTTATATTTATACTCTCCACTGACTTAATTAAGCTGTTGCTCATTTCTTGGTCTTGCCAAGTTTATTGGCCCCACCAGGGCTTCCCAGTGCTCTCTTCCTACAGAACCACAGCTGCTGCCAGTCACCTGAGACCAGAAAAACGGGCAGAAAAACCTCCTTTGGAAACTCAGCTTGACATTATGGAAGCAAAAGACAGGCAGAAAAACGATCTTCCCAACTCGGGTCCGTGGTTTTAGGCTGGATTCCTAAGAAAATAAGATTTAGGCATTTAGGGGATGTGGGTGGCCGTGAAGGAGCTTGGATTTTTGGCAAACTCTGGCCCAGTTTGACAGATGGGGCTTTGCAGAGGTGCTGAAAATCTGGATTAGAGGGCAGTGCTGTGGGGAGCTGCTGCTGCTGTGGGGAGCAAAGTTACAGGGGAAACAAAAAACACCACCCCACCCCACCACACTGACCCGTGCACAAACAAGCTCCTGGTGCCTGGAATTCCCTGCTTTTGGGGGTTTGGGGACATTCAGGAGAGCCCCTGTTGGTCCAGCCTGTCCCTTTCAGAGCCAAATCCCATTCCCTGACCCGACACTTCAGGAAGGTTCAGTCCCCCGTTGCTCCTTCTCCCTGCTTTTCTCTCCTTGGTTTTGGGAATTCTCTTGGCAGGTTTTTCAGGGCCTGGAGTGGGATTTAACTGCTCATAGTCCCAATGTTTCAATCCCCAGCTCAGGATTTTCTCCACAGCTGCAGTGCCTTAAGCCTGGCTGTGAAAACCCACAGGAGTTTCCCTTTAAAATCAATTTCCTGCCCTGCCTTGGTGCCAGAGGGTGGGTTCAGTCCCCCTGAGCCAGTTCTGCATGGGGATTTCCCATTTTTGACCCTTTTCTTCTCTTTTTGTGCCTTTTTGCTCTTCTCTTTGTGCTCGGGGTGTTTGCTGCTGCCTCGGAGGGGGATTTATATTCCCAAAATCAGGTGAGATGAGGGGCCTGGAGGGTTTTTACCTGCCTGCCCCAGAGGGATGATGTTTTCTGGGGTGCAGGGATGGTCCCGCTGAAGTTTTACATCCCTGCATGATGGACACATCACCACCTTCCTGCTCGATTTTTTTTTCTGCAAACTCCAGGTCTCGGGGAGTGTAATTCTGATTTTATGTACACAAAGCAGTTATTAAAGAAGATAAAAGAGAGATTGTGTTTCAAGCAGCAGGAACTAAAGCCCTCAGCTGCTTTTATCACATCTCCCCTGAATTTGCTCTCTCAGGATAGCAGGAATGAGAGGGAAGCTCCATTTAAATGCAGATTTCCAGTGCTGGCCCAGAGCAATAAATAGCCCTCTGTTCCCTTGACCAGACAAACATTATCGAGCCTCTTTGTGAAGGAGATTTCGTGTTTTCAGATCTTCTCTTTCTCCTTGATGAGGTGCTCTTTCCTCGCAGAGTAATAGCGTGTTGACGCCTTTTTATTTTATTTTTAAGCAGCACTTCAGAGATGATAATGGAAATACAATCCCACCTGTTTCTCCACTGGAGCTCCACTTGACAGCCCCGTAATGAGGAACTGTGCAAATTTCTTCTCCTTTACTGTACTGACAGCCTGGAGGGTTGATACTTTATTCAGCAGAGCAGAAAAGCACAAAAAAAAAGCAATTTTGGCAACAATTTTTATTCACCTGACCCTGCAGCCTCGTGGGTTGGGAGTTCAGGAGGACGGGGAGACGTGGAGATCCCTGGGGCATCTCCTGGTGCTCCTCAGCAGGACACTCAGGGTGTTGGGAGAGTGAAATTTTCCTGGAATTCTTTTGGGTTTCCTGGTTTGCAGAGGAAGGACCGGTCAGCTCCAGTGGCAGGTACTGGATCTTGGGGCTGGATCTGCTGGGCTGGGATTGCAGCTCTGGGTTTGAGCGCCAGGGAATGGCGTGGCCAGCAGGAGCCACCTGGAATTCTGTGTGCAGCCCTGGGCTCCTCGTGGAACGAGGGACATGGAGGGGCTGGGGGAGCTGGGGAAGGGGCTCAGCCTGCAGAAAAGGAGGCTCAGGGGGGACCTTGTGGCTCTGCACGGCTCCTGACAGGAGGGGAATGGCACAGCCGTGTTTTCTGAGAAATCCTTAAAAATCCGCTAGGATTTCTTTCTCCTGAGAAAAAATTCTGAAAAATTTTCTCCTGAGGAAAAAGTTTCTCCTAGGATTTTTTTCCTGCTGAGAAGCCTCAGAAAAGAAATGTAAACAATAACAATCTGATGGCTGTGGAATGTGGTCTGGAGATGTTTCAGCAACAGGTGCATCTTTAATTGGTGTCATGTGGTGGGTTTTAATTAATAGCCAATCACAGTCCAGCTGTATTGGACTCTCTGGTCAGTCACAAGATTTTATTATCATTCTTTGCCAGCCTTCTGAAATCCTTTCTTTTTTAGTATAGTTTTAATATATATATTCTATATATAATATATATAGAATATATATAATATATATATTCTATATATAATATATATTCTATATGTAATATATATAGAATAATATTATATATAGAATATATATAATATATATAGAAGAATATCATATATATAGAATATATATAATATATATATTTTAGATATATAATATATATATAATTTTTAGTATAGTTTTAATATATAATTTTCTTTTAATATAATATAGATCATAAAGTAACAAATCAACCTTTTGCAAGATGGAGTCAAGATTTTCATCCCTCCTTTGCTGGGGTTACCTGCAAATTCCACAGGGGACAGCCAGAGGGGATTTGGGATCTGCTGACAGGGACAGGAGGAGAGGGAATGGCTCAGGCTGGAATCAGCAGGAATTTCCCCATGGAAAGGTTGTGAAATGTTGGCAGGGGCTGCCCAGGGAGGTTTGGAGTCCCCAGCCCTGGAGGTGTCCAGGCAAGGACTGGGCTGGTGGCACTCAGAGCTCTGGGCACAGGTTGGGTTTAATAATCCCTGAGGTTTTTTCCAAGCTCACTGATCCTGTGGCTGTGTTTACAGCATAAATCAGCAGAGGTTGTAGGTGTGATCTTAACCTGTCACTTGGGACATTTAGGAAATATTACAGGTACCTTTATGTGTTTTTCACTTGGAGGGACAGGTTATGAACAGTGAAATATCCTGTTTACCAAGCCAGTGCTGTGTTAAATCTGCATTTTCAAGAGATGCCTTGAGATGGAAATCGTGTTTCTGAGGATGACTTTCCATTTCAAAGGTATAAAAAGCATCTGAGAAACTGTAAATTAAAAAAAAAAAAAAAGCCTTGAAGGGAAAGGGGAAAGGTCAGTTTGTTGTGGCTGTGTGTAATCCTGGCAGTGGCATCTGTTCCCTGTTATTGTTATAAAAATCTGATTTCATTAGGTTTGGGATGAATCACGGGCTGGGGAGCTCTGCTGGAGCTGGCTCACAGCGGGCTCATCCTGTCACAGTGCATATGTTGGGAATCTGGCTGGGGCAGGCAGAGCTCCAGGAGCCTCACAGCCCTGGGGGATGCAGGACGGAGCCTCTGCTCCTCAGCCCTGCTTGGAGCCAGCCAGGGTGGAATTCAGAGCTGGCTGGGATGGCTGGGCTCTGCCTCACAGGGTGGCTGTGTCTCATCAGCTCGGGGGCACAGCGGGGACAGCCCTGCCTGTGCCACTGCTTTGGCACAGAGAGGCACAACTGAGCTGGGTGGGGTGAGGAATGGACGGTCTGGGGTTGAGGAATGGATGGTGTGGGGGTTAGAAATAGACAGTGTGGGGTGAGACATGGATGGCTGGGGTTGAGGAATGGATGGCTGGGGTTGAGACATGGATGGCCTTCTTTCCCCTGGAAGGAAGAGGCAGAACGGGTTGAGCATCTGCTGCCACAGCTGGCTGTGCTCAGGGCTGGAAGGGCTGTGGCCACATGGCCCCATCCCGTGTGGGCTTGGGGGAGCCACAGGGAGCTCCTTGTGCAGCTCCTGGCTCAGCAGAGAGCTCCAATTCCTCTTTTCCCAGTTCCTACCCCAGCAGAGAGCTCCAATTCCTCCTTTCCCAGCTCCTTCCTCAGCAGAGAGCTCCAATTCCTCTTTTCCCAGTTCCTACCCCAGCACAGAGCTCCAGTTCCTCCTTTCCCAGCTCCTTCCTCAGCAGATATCTCCAATTTCTCCTCACCCCCATCCCCAAGAACTGAAAAACCCCTGCAGGACAGTCACTAAAATCTGCTTTTCTCAGAAAGTGCCATCCCATCCCTTGCATTTCTCTGGTTCCCAATTATACCTTTATTTTTCCTGCTTCTTGCTGTTAAACCCTTAACTTTGAGCATTGCCTTTGAAATCTGTATCTGGTGGAGGTTTGCAGTGGAAGTCACTTGTTACTTGAACCTTGATTATTACCCAGCTACTCCAAAGGGGTCAGCTCTGGTTTGGTGCTTCTGGAGCACGGATTTTGTGTTAATTGCATGGGAATCTGTTAATTGTCTGGGAAATCTGAGTGAATGGAATAAAAAGCTGATTATTACAAGGGATGTTTTCCCTGTCAGAACTGGAACATCCCATGGGAAGAGAAGTTCTTCCTGAGGAAAGCTCAGCCCTGGTGGCTTCACTCAGTGCCTGGGAAATCCTGAGCATTCCTGAGCCAGGCACTGCAGGTCCAGGTGCTCCTGGCTCCCTCTGCAAGGTTTTCCTCATCATTCATGGAGCAGCAGTCTAGACTGGTGACATTTATCACCATGGGGAAGACAGAAGTGATTTTTGAGGGCAACCAAGTTCAAAGACTTTGCTGTAAGTCTTCAGGATTAAAGATTTACTTGATGCATCTTCCCCTGTTTAATAGACAGGAAGAGATGAAAGGGAATTTCTAGAAAGATTTTCATTCACACTTAATGATGCCACTGTTAGATGAGCTTTGGCACAGTGTCCCGAGCCATGAAGCTTTAAAACCAACCTTTTTTAAACATTAAATGACCTTTTTTCATCCTCCAGCTTTAATAAATAAAGATTAGTTCAGCCTCGTTACCTCCCTAGTGCTGGGGGCTGGTTTAATATTTAGTTAAAGTAACCAGTCTCCCAAAATGTTTAGTTAAAGTAACCAGTCTCCCACATTTTGCTGGTTCCCCAAATCCCACAGGGAGGCTGGAAACTCCTCTGGAATTTGATCTGGGTTCTGCAACTGCTGCTGCCACTTCCAGCCTGGATCCAGCTCTCCATTTGAATTCCTTTCTTTCCAAAACCTCTGCTTTTCCGCTTTTCTCTTGTATTTGCTCCCAAAATTCAAATTCAATCAGAGCTGAGTAGGTAAAAGAGTTTTCTTGTTGTTATTTTGGGTTGCTTCCCTTTCTCTGCTTCCCTTTCTCTGCTTCTTCACCTTCAGGGAAGTTTTCAAGATTTTCAAAAATCAGACCAGAAAATCCCATCCTGAACAGAAATTAAAAAAAAAAAAAAGCTCTGTGCAAACTTTTTTTTGCTGAGTTGGCTTGAGGAAACTGTTCCAAATGCTTTGGTTTTGACTATTTTTATACTTAAAAATCACTCAACTGTGCATTAGTGGAAGTGGATTTTGTTTGAAAGCTGCCAATTAGGAAAATACTTGAAAACATTCCCCAATTTAGTGATGTTGAAGCTTTAAATTAGAAACTAATGAATCTGAGAATGCTGACATCCACTCCCCCACTGCTGATCTTTAATTTCACACCGTCAGCACCTGAGCAGGGGCTGCATTTGGTGATGCTCAGCTCATGGATTTACCCTTCCCTGGGAGCAGGGCTGCAGGAAAAGTTTCTACAAGAACTTTCTCCTCTGCTTCTCTCCTGGAAAAGTGGAGTCTGTGGCAAATTGCTCTCCCAGCTTTGTTCTAATTAAAAGAAGTCATCAGCCACGTTAATATCCTAAAACCCTTGCTCCTGGCTTTGGAGGAAAGCACAACCCTTTTTTTGTGGCATAATGAGATTAGGATGAACTCAACTCCCATGAAACTGGGAAAAGCTAGGAAAAGAAGGAATTGTTGAGTATTTTCAGGATATGAAGTGGATCGGGCTGGTGTGGACCAGCTTTGGGCTTGCCCTGCTGGGGTGAGGGCAGGGCTGGGACCTGGGGAGGCTCTGCAGTCGTGCCAGGAGAGAAAAGATCCCCCTGGGATGAGCAGGCGAGGCTGGGAAAAGAGCCCTGAGAGGAAGAGGGGCTGAAATCAGGCTGTGCTGTGAGGTTTGGGGCTGGGCTAAAGTTTTAGGGGCAGGAAAAGCAAAGAAAAGGAGCCTGGGCTCCAGCCAGGTTGGTCTGGGCTGTGCTGGGGGCTCTGTGGTGGCAGTGAAGGGAGCAATGAGGGCCCTGAGGCACAGCCCAGGTCCCTCTGTGGGTCCCTCAGTCCCAGCTCAGCATCCCTCTGCCTTCCCAACCTCTGTGTCCTTTGTGCCTTGCTCCTAGGACTCAGGGGATCTCCCTGATGGGCTTTATTTCACTTCCCAGCTCATTTATGCTTTTCCCTACCAAGAAAAGAAAAAAAAAAAAACCCCAAACCTGCTGCAGGAGTTCCCTCCCTTCCTTCCCTCCCTTCCTTCCCTCAGCACCTGAGCAGTGCTGAAGGGCACCTCTCCCTGTGGAGGGATATTTTTTGGGAAGGGAACATAAGAATTGGTGATTTTTTTATTTTTTTTTAACAGCAGCACTGCTCTCCCCCAGATAAAATGCAAAATCTGTGTTCTGGGGGGCATCTCCTGTTAGCCAGGATGAACCCACTGGGGTGCCAGCTCCTCATGAAATTCTGCCCCGAATGCTCCACCCCTGAACCCTTTTTTCTCTTCCCTCCAAAAAAACAAAGGTAAAACCCCTCCCCACCTCCCTCTGCCTGCCACAGCTCTGGGTGGGCAGCCCCAGGAGCTGAGTTCAAGATCCTTCTGCTTGAAAAATATTTGTCCCTCCCCAGCCAGGGCTGCTTCCTGAAATATTCCAGCTCCTCAGCACCCTAAAGGAACCATCCTGGGGTTTTATGGGGACGTTCTGCCTTTGTTAGGATGTGAGGCATCTCCTGGATCTGGGTTTTTTCGGGTTGGGCAGCTGGAGGAGCCTCTCTGGGAGCAGCCAGCCTGTGTGGCAGTGGGTGCTGGGAGCCTGGCAGTGTGGGTGGCTGTGCTGTGCCATTCCAGCAGGTAAAACAGAGATTTCTCTGCAGAGATTTCACCACCCACCTGTCTGGCAGGGCCTGGGGAGTGGGAGAAGCAGCGGGAAAGGCCACGTGTGGGCAGGGGGATGTGGCAGCTCTGGTGGTGACAGGAGCACAAACAGAGCTCCTGCAGGGATCAGGAGTGGGGGTGATGCTGGAGAGGCTACCTGGGACAGGGGCTGGGCAGAGTTAGAGGAATAAAATTGGGATTTATTAAAAGGGCTTGAAGGATACATCTTGGGCAGAACAAGAGCCCAGCCATGGCTACACCCAAGATGGACCCCAGGTCACGAGTTTTCACACTTTTATAAATTTTGGTCCGTTTTCATACTGGGGTAAATTCACCAATTCCAGTTCCAGGTGATGCAGTCCCCACCTCCCAGTTTGCTCTCTGTTGTTCAATTTTCTGTTGTTTGTTGCTCAGTTCTCTGTTGTTTGCACTTTTTGGGCTGGAGCTGCGGCGATGTCCTTGGTTCTGGGGCTGGACAAGGATTGTTCTGTGGGGCTGAGCTGTGGGGAGAACTTGGTGACACTTTGTATGGAGTTCAGAGTCACACACCAATGCAGGGCAGAGGCTGGGAAATACGAAAGCTCAACCCTAAGGCATCATGGGGATGGGAAGGGGAGTGCAGATCCCAAACCTAACCTGTGCCTACACCTCTTTCCCCCACAGCTGCCATCCTGGATGACCCCATGGAGTGCAGCAGAGGGGAGAGGCTCTCCATCACCCTGGCCAAGAACCGCATCAACCGCGCGCCCGAGCGGGCGGGCAAGGCCAGGGTGGAGGTGGACATCTTTGAGCTGCTGAGGGACAGCGAGTACGAGACTGCAGAGACCAGTGAGTACCACCCCTGGGATGCCTTGGGAAGACTGAGATGGAGCAGAGGCTGGAGGAGTTAAAGAATAAAGCAGGGATTTATTAAAAGGATTTCCTCAATGGATCCACCTTGGGCAGCACAAGAGCCCAGCCAGGGCTGCACCCAAGATGAACCAAAATGGTCCCAAAATGAATCTGAGATGGTCCCAAAATGAATCTGAGATGGTCCCAAAATGAATCTGAGATGGTCCCAAAATGGTCCCAAAATGAACCCAAAATGGTCCCAAAATGCACGAGCGCTCCCGGGGTCTCTCCCTTGGATCAGTTCTGCTCCATTTGCATCTTGCAGTTCATTGTCCCATTCCAGCTTTAGCCCCTGCAGTCCCATCCTTGTTTTTCTCTCTCCAGCCCACGGTGTTTGTGCTCTTGGGCTGAGATTTGGATCATTTGTCCTTGGTGCCCAGCTGGAGCAGGAATTGTTTTGTCTCCCTGCTCTGTGCCCAGAGCTCAGCATCCCCTGATGTGAACCCAGACCCACACACTAAAGCACAGAATCTGAAAAATATACAAAACCTATATAAAATATAAAACCTGAGGCCCAGCTCTCCTCCCAGGAGCCATCTGGCACTCTGAACTTGTGATTTTGTGGCAGTTCAAGGGGAACAGAGAGAAAAAAACCCATCCCTGCTCCTTGCACAGAGCAGTTTTCATTTGAGATGAATGAAATGTGCTGGTGCAAGCTCAGGCATGGACTGAGAGAATCCCTGCCCCCAGTAAGCTTTGCCACCACTCAGTGGCTTGGGACAAATAATTTCCTTTAATCTGCCTGTCAATAAACAGAGGTAATGCTGATCCTTTGTCAAGAGCTTAATGGTGAGCAAACAAGAGACTCTCGGGCAAGTTGGGTGCAATTAAGTTGTTTTTAAAACCCTGTGGAATCCTGCGTGTCAGCAAACACAGCAGCTCTTCCTGGAGCTTGAGATTGGCAGCAGATTTATTTACACCAAGTGAAGTTTTTCAAGTGATGTTTGAAATCATGAGGATGAAGAAGAGCTGATTTCCACAGAGCAGCAGATTTCCCATGCCACTCTCAAATCCCTGGATGAAGTGATTCTTTATTAGGGTTGTTCTTCTGAGTGCCCAATATGCCAGCTCTGTGCTGGTGAATAAAAAAGAAATTGAGGGTCACTGTCCCACAGTTTGAAAGGAACCCTAAAGGTCTCTGATATTTTTTTTTTCCTGTAAGAGGGAAAACCCTTTGGAATAGTAAATCCTCCTTTTAAAATCATTTTAGAGTTCAAGTGAGTGCTATAATTTTTTATTACCAGTTGGCTCGAGAAAGCTGGAGTAATAATTGTAAATAATCTGGATTTTAGACTTGTTTCCTAATGATTCTGCCTTCCATGACTGTGTGATCTCAGGGTTATCCCCAAAAAGCGTGGCAGGGTGTTGTGCTTTGGGGCTGGCTGGTTTTTCCTGGAGTCTTGGTGGCTTTTCTGCTCAGGGACCTCCAGGTGAGGTGGCAGAGCAGCTCCGTGGGGCTGTGGGATCAGCACATCGCTCCTTCATTTCCTGCACCAGCGTTTGCTCCATTTATAGACGTGTGCAGTTAATAAAGAGATCTCAGCAAGAACCTGGGCTCTATTTATGGAGCCTGTCACCCATCAGGCAGCCCAGACTGAGCCCAGCCCGGGGACCTGCACCCAGCCCTTCTCCACTGCTTTAGATCCCCCAATTTTTCAATGTTTTCCTGGTTTTCCCCATCTCTGTTGTCCCCTCTTGTCCCCTAACTTGGCACAACACTAAGGCTGACCCAATTTATCTGGCCAGACCAATTAAGATCCAGTTTATCTGGCCAGACCTTGCAGAAAGGATAGGAATTGCCATGGAATCCCAGAATCCCAAACTGGGATGGGTTGGGAGGGACCTAAAGCTCATCCAGCTCCACCCAAGCTGTCCTTGGACACTTCCGGGGTCCAGAGGCAGCCACAGCTTCTCTGAGCATCCAAAAGTGGCATTTTTAGCCCAATTTTTGTTCTTTCCTCATGAATATCCTGCTTGCAGCAGCACTCTGTGCCTGTAGCTTTGTTTTTGGGGAGCAGACTTGATTGCAGTGACCCCAGAGATGCTGCAAGAATCACCAGAGGGATTTTTTTTGCCTTATTTTCAGCCTGTGACCCTGCTCAGGAATTCTGCTCCTGGAAGGTTTCTCCAGCAGAGGAATATTAATTGGCTGAGAATGAAATATTATGCAAGGAATTGTTGGTTTTGGCAAATGTTGTGTTTGGGGAGAAATTGGAAACAGGGCAAGTGAGAAAAGGGCATATCCCATTTCCAGTTCTCACCTTGGGGTGATTTTCTTTGTTTCCTTTACTTGGATTTTTAGAGTAGAAATTGCAGTAAATTGACTTGATTTTAGTGAATTTTGCAGTGTGTTATTTGCCTGTTCTTCAGAGGGAAAAAAATGTCTGGAAGCTTTTCTTAGAAAAGAAGTAATCTGGATTCTGTATGGCTCCTCTATTAATGTCACTGATGTTATTTTTGATTTATCCTGGTGGCAGAGGAAAATCAGATCCCCAAACTTAAATTTCAAGGCTTTCATGGCTTTCAAATGCTTCAATACGTTGCTGGTTTTTGTTATGACACACAATATTAATAAAAACTGTTGAGATGTTTTAACCTGTGACTGCAAAGCTGTTTACAGCTGTTTAATACTGTTCTCACATTTCACACTCCTTGATTCACTCTTAAATATCAGAGCTCCATGCTTAGCTGACAGATCTGGGAGTGCTGGGATTACACCACATACTCCATATACAGGAAAAGGAAGAATTTTGGGAAGAAAGGGCTTGTATTTGGGGAGTCAGGGTTATTTTATTTTTTAATTTTATTTTTTTTATTTTATTTTTTTATTTTATTTTTTATTTTATTTTTTATTTTTTTATTTTATTTTTTATTTTATTTTTATTTTATTTTTTATTTTATTTTATATTTTTACTTTCTTTTTATTTTATTTTTTATCTATTTTTTATATATTATATTATATTTTAATTTTATTTTTTTCTGGAGCTGTTTTTCTCCCATTTTCCCTTCTGACTGGCTCAGGTGTTTTAATGTTAGAGAGCCCCAAAATCTGAGCTGCTCCAGCAGGTAAAATCCCAGTCAATCCATCACATTCATGCCTGGTTTGCTATTCCAGCCTTAGAGATGAATGAACACAAACTTTGGCTGTTCCTGTGTGATTTTTAAGGAGGTTTCAATGAGAAGTTGTGAGCAGAACCTTATATATATTTTTCTATTTTTTGCTGTTTCAAGGAAAACCTGTTCTCCCTTTGTGTTTGATGTTCCAGCTTCTTTTGTGCAGCTCCAAAACGACTTGTTTAATCACGTCTTTATCTAAACCACCCTGTTCCTTTTGATGTCCGGGCAGGACAGATTTCCCTGCTTGTCACCCTGTCCCCTCTGGCCTCCTCAGCCTTTTAAGCTCCTCTTTGTTGTGAATCCAGTTAAAGTAACCAGTCTCCCAAAATAAACACATTTTGCTGGTTCCCTAAATCCCACAGGGAGGCTGGAAACTCCTCTGGAATTTGATCCGGGTTCTGCAACTGCTGCTGCCACTTCCAGCCTGGATCCAGCTCTCCATCTGAATTCCTTTCTTTCCAAAACCTGCACTTTTTCCCTTTTCTCTTGTATTTGCTCCTAAAATTCAAATTCAATCAGAGCTGAGTAGGTAAAAGAGTTTTCTTGTTGTTATTTTGGGTCTCCTTTCCTCTTCCCCCCTTTCCTTTTCCCCCCTTTCCTTTCCTTTCCTTTTCCCCTCTTCACCTTCAGGCAAGTTTTCAAGATTCTCAAATATAAGATTAGAAAATCCAGGGCAGGTCAGGCAGCAGCTGGAGAATTGGAGATTTTGATTTGCCCACACAATGGATATTTCAGTGCCTTTCCAAAGGGTCCTTTCAGTGGTGCTGGCTCCAATGTGTTGTTTTTACCTGTCCCATTATTTTGGGACACATCTTATTTATTCATGTTTCAGTTTCATTTTCAGCCTGCTCTGGTTATCAGGAAATCATGGAATGGTTGGGCTTGGAAGGGACCTTAAGGATCATTTTGTTCCTCCCCTTTTCATGAGCAGGGACATTTTCCACTATCCCAGCTTGCTCCAAGCCCTGTCCGAGCTGGCCTTGGACACTTCCCCAGCCTCTCCAGCCCTGTCTGGGGACAGGTTCCTGTCAGGAAGCACAGGGGAAGCTCCAGGAGCATCTCTAGAACCCCTTTTCTTTATGCACTTGGTGTTTTTCTCTCTGAGAATCCCATGGCCAGTCCCTGTCTCTGGAGATCTCAGCTGTGTTTTGCAATCAGGGAGCTCCTGAGGTGTTTCCACACTTTCCCTGCTGTTTTATTTTGAATTATAACCAGGAATCTTCTGTGTGTTCTGTTTGAAACCCTGCTCAGGTATCTGTGTGCTCTGAATGAGATGATTCTGCCCCGGGGGTGGCTCCTCTCTCTGGAGGGACCTTCCAGCCCTGCTTTGAACAGGGGAGGATTCATGGAAATGTTTTCCTGGGATCTCAGGAAGAGAAAGGCACTCTGGCCATGTCTGAGGGGATGTGCATTCATTTAGCACCAAGAGCTCCTCATTTGTTGTGCTTTTTCATGTTCAAAAATAAGTTTGCAGCTCTGCCTTCCTTTGAAAAATATCCTGCTGTGTCCCAAGTGCCCAGATCTGGGTTTAATTCCCAAATTCATCATGGAAATGGTTGGGCACTGCCCTGCTGTACAAAAGGAGGGTCCCTGTGCCCTGAGCACACACCTGATCCAGGATGGTCAGTGGGGTTAAGAGGTTCTTAAAGTGATGCCACTTCAATTCCAGCACTTTTGAGACCCTGAATTCTAAACAACATCAAAACTGGGGCAGAAACTCAGAGCTGCTGGAGCCTGCAGCACTCCCAAAGGGCCCTGCACAGCATTCAGCTTTTGTGGCGTTGCAGTATGAAGGGATTGGAGTGGCAGGGGTCTGGAATCATCCATAGTTACAGTCCCTGGGATTACTGGATGGATTTTGGATACAGGACCAACATTTCCACATCCTGCAAGTGCTTGTGTGGATGCCCATGGCAGCAGCAAGGTCGAGCCTTTTTTCCCTGTGAGCCCTGACAGCACCAGGTAATGCTCTGAAACAGGAAATGTGCTTGGCTTACAAGAGAAGCTTTCCAAACGTGGTCCAAACCTTTGCCTCAGGCACCTCCACTTTGTTTCCATTCATTTTCCTTCATTTTTGTGGATGTTTTCCCCTGGTAGTGATAAGCCAGGTCTTTTTCTTCCTCCAGTTGTTGCAACCCTGTTGCTATGGCTACTTAACCCACTTTTTGCTCCTGCTAGCAGGCACGAGAAGAAAATCACTCCCCAAACTTTCCCCCTGCACAGCACAACCAGGAATTCTCCCCAGGAATTTTGTGCTGGTGACCTGTGAAGAAGGGAGGGCTTGGAGCAGCTCCTTCCTCACGGATGCTGAATGGCAGAGCTGAGAGGCACTGATGAGTGCTGCTGAGGCTTTCAGGCTGGTGCTTCTTATTTAAAAGGATCTTCTGGAGAGGTTTAAGTGCCTGTAAATTTTTTAAGCACGGAGGAAAAGCAAGCCCTGGATTCCTTTGAAGATGCTGCAGAAAAATATCCCTCCATAGGAGATTGAGTTGTTGGAGGGAGAGGGAGCTGAGGAGGAAGGAAAACCCAAGAGGAGATGTTTGCATTTCATGAGCACTTTCTGTAAGAAGTTGGAGCAATCAGCAGGGACTGGGGAGGATAAGGAGTTTTTCCTTCAAAAGAGAAGCAAAACCAATTCCCCAAAGTGACAAATTAAGTGAGATTTGGGCCTCGTTTTCCAGGCTGTGGAGGAGTGTAAGGCCAGAGATCACAGAATGGTTTGGATTGGCAGGAACCTTAAAGATCATCTTGTTCCACCTCCTGCCATGGGCAGGGACAACCTCCAGGGTGCTCCAGGCCTTGGGCACTTCCAGGGATGCAGGGGCAGCCACAGCTTCTCTGGGAAAACGTGAAACTGTAGATTTTCCCCTCCCAAACCCCAGACTCGACCCCAAACTTGCTGTTCTAGCACCACCCCCAGCACAGTGAGCTTTTATCCTCTTCCAGCCTCGATTTAAAGACTCAAACTCACTAAAAACCCTCCCTGATCTGTAGCTCAGCAGTTTTGATGATGAGCTCACTTTACTACCAAAATAAAACCACATTCAGGTTTGAATTTTTCCAGCTCAAACAGCTCTTTGCTGCTCTGAGGTGCCAGCCAGGGGAAGAGGCAGGTTTGACAGCAATGAGAGCTGAAATCTCAGCCTTGGGATGCAGCGGTTTGGTTTCCACACACAGAAACATTGTGAGCTTGCCCTGGCCAGAACTCACAAGAGCTTTGTGCCTCTTTCTCCCTTTTGGTTCCTCCTTTGTGTTCAGAAAGATTCCAGTTGAGCAAGTGTGGTTTTGTCTGGGGAAAAGCTGAGTGTGTGAGGATGCTGAGGCCGGTCAGCTCTCAGGAGGCTTTTGGAGCTCAGGGATTGAGGCATGAGGGGCTCTCCCCTCCTGCTCAGGAGCTTTTTCCTGCTCTGCATGAGGGGCTCTCGCCTCCTGTTTCAGGTTTTTCCTGCTCTGAAGAAAAGGTTCTGAGTGATGCAGGGGATGAGGATGGCACCAGGGAGGTGACACCAGCAGTGCTGCTCCTGGCAGTGAAATTCAGCTGGATTTTGGCTGTGAATTAAAAGGACCAAAAAAAAGCCTTGCAGTTTAACCCAGGAAGAGATTTAACTTCACGTTTTTCAGGTGTTTTTTATGGTTCTGCTAACCTTGGTGGCAGGGAGCCAGAAGATTTAACTACTGCCAGGAAGAAAACAGCACAAAACAAATGAAAACCAGCAATGAAATCCTTGTTTTTACCACTGAACTCTGCAAAGATGAGGGGAGAAATTGCTACAAGTCTGTTTGATGCTTTAAAGCCAGGTCACTGCTGTGTTTAGCATCTTTCCATAAAGTTTAGTTCATGTTTCTGTCCTGGGGACAGAAAGGGGTCAGAAATGAAGATTCTGGGGTTTTGGGGAGAGTTTAGGTGGGGTTTGAAAAGGCTGGGGGAAGATGGAGAGTGCCACAGGCAGGGTGACAGCACTTCAGGGGGAATGAAGGGATTTTGGGCATGAAAATGGCACAGAGGGCGTTGTGGGAAGGAGATGAGCCATCTCCTGACTAGAGCATGGCTGTCTGCTGGAATGTGGGATGAATTCTGACCTCTGTTCCCTCTCTCTGCTGCCCACAGTGTGCCAGATCCTCCCCAAAGGCGTGGTGGGAGTCCTGGGGCCTTCCTCCAGCCCAGCCTCCAGCTCCATCATCAGCAACATCTGTGGGGAGAAAGAGGTAAGTGGGAAATTCCTCTGTGATGTCAGAGTGGACAGTGTGGCTGATCCCCCTCCTCCTCATGCACAGACCTTTGAAATGTCTTCCTTTTCCCTCTGCTGCCTCTTTCTGCCTCCCTTTTCCTCTCTGCACCCCGTTTTGCTCCTCACATTCATCACCACGTCCCCACTGAGGGCTGCCAAGCCCAAAGCTCACCCTGCTGGATGCAAACCCAAATCTCCTGCTGTGGCTTTGTGCACATTCTTGGGGAGCTTTATGTTTACTGCTCCTCCATCCAGTTCAACCCCTTTTTTTTTAATCTCTGTCCAGGCTATGTGCTGGATTTAATATTTTATAAGCCTTGAACCTTCCTACACGGATCTGGCTCTGCACTCTGGAGAAGAAATTGAGTTTTCTTCCCACAGTTCATCCCTTTAAAGGCAGATAACATCTCTCAGCCATTTAGTGGCTCTCTCTGGAGCTCAGCCTTCCAACAGAGGAGGCTGGCACTGAGCACTGTAAATAATTGGCATTCACTAATGAGTGCTGGTTGTTGTTCCTGGGGGGTGGAAGGGATCCTCCAGCCCTGGAACACGGGGCTGCAGCACAAGGGGTCTCCTGGGGGTGTTTTGTAGTGTTTTCTCTTGCTAAATGCTCAGGACATGTGCTCCATGCCAGGAAAGGGAACTCTGCATGTGGTTTTCCCCTGGAATTCAGATTCATCCCGAGTCTCTGATCTGAGGCTCCTGATTTATTTTTTTTTTCCTTCAGGAAGGACAGGTGAGTGCTGGTGCCCTCCTGAGGTGTTTGGTTCTCTCCATGAGGTGTAAACCTGCAGGAACTCCCTGGGATTTACAGGCCAGGAGCATCAGCTGGGGCAGAACCCAGGCAGAGCCCCCGTGCCTGCAGGCACCCTCAGGGAAGGGCAGCAGTGGCCCCAGGCAAGCACTGCAGGGGCTGATGTTCTGGGGATGAACCTGCCCTGTGTTATCCCCCTCAGGCCCAAAGAATGCCCAGAAAGGGGAATTGCACTGGGGCAGAGCTCCTGGGCAGGAGAGGAGGGTTCCTGGGGATGAGGGCAGGGCTGAACAAGGCTGTGTTAGCCCTGGGTGCTGTGTGGATTCCTCCCACACAAGAATCCCTTTCCCTCTGTCCAAAAAGGGGAATTGCACTGGGGCAGAGCTCTTGGGCAGGAGAGGAGGGTTCCTGGGGATGAAGGCAGGGGGTGAACAGGGCTGTGCCCAGCCCTAGGATCTGATGTGCTGTGTGGATTCTTCCCACACAATAATCCCTTTTCCCTGTCCAGAAAGGGGAATTGCACTGGGGCAGAGGTCCTGGGCAGGAGAGGAGGGTTCCTGGGGATGAAGGCAGGGGTGAACAGGGCTGTGCTCAGCCCTGCTGTGTTTTGTGGATTCTTTCCAAGAATCCCTTTCCCCTTGTCCCAAAAGGGGAATTGCACTGGGGCAGGGCTCCTGGGCAGGAGAGGAGGGTTCCTGGGGATGAAGGCAGGGGCTGAACACTGGACAGGGCTGTGCTCGGCCCTGATGTTCTGTGCGGATTCCTGCCACACAATAATCCCTTTTCCCTGTCCAGAAAGGGGAATTGCACTGGGATAGAGCTCCTGGATGGGGAGGAGGGTTCCTGGGGATGAAGGCAGGGGCTGAACACTGGACAGGGCTGGATTCCTTCCCCTGTCTCTGCATCTCTGAGTCCCAGGCTGGTCTGGATCCCTCCCTGCAGTGATCAGGAGCTGCCCTGTCTGCTCTGGTTATGGAAATCCACCTTTCCCTCCTGGGTGAGGGCTGCGGGCTGGAATCAAGGCAGATAGCAGCTTATTACTCCTTAACTTCCCTCGCTAACCAACAGCTCCTGCTGTCACTGAAGCAGCCTTCAGGAGCTGCTAATGGGCTCTCCCAGGAGGGGAGAGGTGGGAGGCAGGGGCTGATGGCTTCGAAGGAGGCACAGAGGACCTGACACGCTGCTAACAAAGCTGTGGCAGATGTTTCCCTTCCTCCGACTTCTGCTTCTTCCAGAATAATTCACCTGGCAGAAGGAAAACAAGATTGCCTCTCTTTATCTGGCTGAGCCTGCAGAGCCTGGGCTCGGTCTGTGTGTCTGTCCAGCTGCTCCGTCCCTGGTCTGCTTTGTATTTGCAGGGATCACTGTGGCAGGGAGGAATGATGAGGAGGACTCCATCTTATCAGAAGGCTAATTAATTACTTTATTATACTATATTATTCTATATTATATTATGTAAGAGTCGAAATGAGGGATGTGGGACTCCAGGGACTCTTCAAAATGCAGTTTATTGAATCCAAGACATTACAGCAGTCCAGGGTCGTGGGTGACAGAGCTGTGCCCACAGCTGTCAGCTCCAGCTGCAGGCAGGCCTGGAGACCCTGAGTTTAGGTTACAATGCAGGATATCCTTTTCTTTTGGTTACATTGCATTCTATCCTTTTCTTTTGGTTACAATGCATTATATCCTTTTCTTTGCTGAGCATCTTAATACCGTAGAACCAATCTATCCCTTAACTTTTACCTCTAGCCTATCATAACTACTGTAATTACCATGTTCATGTTACTGTTCTCCAATCACTCAAAGTCAGTACATTACAGTTGAAGCTCAAAGTTGGTTTTCAGTTTTCTTGCAGTGGAAAATTCTGAGACCTTTTTTCCACTTGCCACATTTGCTGCCTTGTTTGCCTGTGCTCTCTTTGTGCTTGGTACAAACATCTTCTTGTTTGGGGTGGGTTTATCCTTTGCTCTAAGCCATAAAAACCCCTTCTAACTAACACACCCTTTGCCTCCTTGGTTATCCAGTGAGATTGGCTCAGCAATTCTTTTCTTCTAGATCAAAACTTCCTTTTATTTCTATTCCTTCTTCAGATTCTACATTCAAAAAATCTTTCTGCCAAGCACACAAATCTGTGAGACTTTCTTGTCAAACTCTCATCCTTCCCAACAATATTACACTCTATTACATTACATCTAAACTGAATCTGCCAAGCACTCAACTCAACTGCCCAGAATCTCATGACTGTCAGCCCACAGTTCTGACACACACGTGGCCCTGACAGGACAAGGAAACAAAACACCATCCCTGTGGGTAAATCTCCATATTGCATTCTACTTTGGCACAAACACAGGCACAGCAAATGAGATAAGAGTTGTTTTGATCATTCTCTGAGGTTCAGGGAATGTGAAACCCAGGAATAGTCTTGGGAGGAATCGTGCCTTGCTTTTCTCTGTGAGGGGAAATGTGGCTGCGGCCTGCAGGATGTGCAGAGCCCTGAGCCTCCCCAGCTCCCAAAACTCCCCCTGGAGCACATCCTGCTCCAGCTGCTGCTCTGCTGCATCCATCACAAGCCCAGCCCTGGTGCTCCCAGCCCTGCCTGGCCTCCTGTTGGTCAGAAATGCCCAAAGCTTCTGGCTGCTGTGCTGTTCCTCCCCTGCCCAGCCTCACCAACACAGGCTCATCTTGTTCTTGCCTTCATCTCTGCTAATTAATTAATTACCTGGTGGCACCTCCATGCAGAGGGGCTGGGTTCAGGGCCCTGGATGATCCCTGTGTCCCTGCATCCTTCCCCAACGAAGGCTGGGCCCAGCCACAATTAGTGCCCCAGCTAATTAGGCTGAGCTCACAGGGAAGGTTTCCTGTGCTGTAATCACAGTCCCTGATGCCTTTCTCTGAGTGGCTCAGCAAGACTCTTCCTGCTCCACTCCTTCCCGTGGTTTTTGTTGCTGTGATAATTATTTTCCTCTGCTGCTGCACGAGTCCCACCCTCCCCTCTTGACTCCAGTGCTGCTGCTGCAGTTTTACTGGGATATTCCACTTTCTGCCTGCTGTGTGCTTCACACCACAGGCCCTTTATCACAGAGTTACTTGTTTTTATTTCTATTTCCTCTTTAATTATATTTTCTTTCCTCCTCCTCACGCTCAGGTTCCTCACTTCAAAGTGGCTCCAGAGGAGTTCCTGAAGCTGCAGCTCCAGAGGTTCACCACCCTCAACCTCCACCCCAGCAACACCGACATCAGCGTGGCCGTGGCAGGAATCCTGAACTTCTTTAACTGCACCACTGCCTGCCTCATCTGTGCCAAAGCTGAATGTAAGTCCTTGCCAGGCTGGGTTTTCCTGCCCCTCTGCTTTGTGTCCTCTTGGTTTGGTGCTATGCTCCTCATGTCTCTGCTCAGCCCAGCTTTTCCACTCATTTCTCCACCTTGGTGCCCCATGGAGGAGTTTTTTCAGAGGAGGAAAGGGGATGGGTAGATGGGTAGAGATTATCCTGCCTTCTGTTTGCCCATCTGAAGAGTGTTTTGCTTCCACAGATGGGGTTTTGGATAAGAAAAAAAAAAAAAAAATTAAGAAAGGCGTAGGCCTGGTTCTGGAGATTATTTTTAGGCATGTAAAGCACTTTGAAATGTGGCTTGCCCAAAGCCACGTGCAGTTTGTGGCCTAAAAGTGGGATTTGAGTAACAGTCAGCACAGAGCATCCTCCTGGCTCTGCAGCCTGCATCTGCTGGGGACTGTGCATGGGGACAATGGAGCTCCCGCCTGAGCAGGGCCATTTCCACCTGAGCAGGGCCATTTCCACCTGAGCAGGGCCAGATCCACCTCATCAGAGCCATTTCCACCTGAGCAGGGCCAGATCCACCTCAGCAGTGCCATTTCCACCTGAGCAGGGCCAGATCCACCTCAGCAGAGCCATTTCCACCTGAGCAGGGCCAGATTCACCTCAGCAGAGCCATTTCCACCTGAGCAGGGCCAGATCCACCTTAGCAGAGCCATTTCCACCTGAGCAGGGCCAGATCCATCTCATCAGAGCCATTTCCACCTGAGTAGGGCCAGATCCACCTCAGCAGAACCATATCTATCCCTGCAGGGCCACCTCCACCCTCACCAGGGCCATTTCCTCTCCACCAGGGCCATCTCCACCCTCGGCAGGGCCATCTCTACCTTGACAGGGCCAGATCCACCTCAGCAGAGCCATATCCACCTTGAAAGGGTGATCTCCATCCCTTCAGGGCCATCTCCACTTTGACAGGGCCAGATCCACCTCAGCAGAGCCATAACTATCCCTGTAAGGCCATCTCCCCCCTCAGCAGGGCCAGATCCCCCCTCAGCAGGGCCATCTCCACCCTCACCAGGGCCATCTCCTCCTCACCAGGGCCATCCCTGCAGAGCTCCTGCTGTGGCAGGAGCAGGCTCAGCATCCCTGATCTCAGCATGTCCTGGGCTTTCTGAGGTCAGCGTGCAGCAGATTTGGGGTGGCCACAGCAGCCTGGAAGGGGGAGCTTTGGAACCACTCTGAGTGCAGGGACAGCTTTGGGATTTTGTCACTACAGGACATGAAATAAAATGACACACTCTGGAACCTCCAAGGTAAAAAGAAAGGAAGTTTATTTTCTGACTCCAGCATTTATAGATTTCCAAAAAAAAGTGACAGTGGATTGGAGGGTGACAGTGCCACCTCTCCAATGACACTGCACAAACCAACAGCCCATCAAATTTCTCCTCCTCCAGAAAAGAATGCAAAACCATAATTATTTACATAAATCTGCCTGAGAACGTTCATTACAAGGATGTAAACATCAGAAGGCTTAGAAAAACCTGGAAGAAGGAGGCAGCAGGAGTGCTGCTCTCTGACTGGGCCAGCACCATTCCCAGTTAGCAAACTCCCCAGAAGCAGCGGCTGCTGTGGAAGATTCCTGCCCAGGGACTCAGGGAACAGAAGTGTTTTTAGCTCCTCTTTGTGCTCTCTGTGCCCCCAGGGCAGCAGGCTGAGGTGGGTCAGTAAATCACCCTGGTGAGCAGTGCTCACATCCACCCCAGGAAAGGCCCTGGCTCAAAATGATGCAATTAAAATCATGCAAATGGTCTCCCACATCACTCCCAGAGCTGGAATCTTTCATTGTCTAACCTTAACCTTAAGCAAGAAGGGAAGCAAAGATAATTAGGTTTTCTCAGCTGCTGTGCAGGAGGCTCAGGGCTCTGCACCCCTGCCCTGCTCCTGGGCCAGGAGTCTCCCACTGGAATTAATATGATTAATATGATTTTTATTTAGCTGGATCAAACCCTCTTACCTGAAGCAATCCAATTTATTTCGCTCTGGTGCTGCTGGATAACTCAATATTTAGGATGTGCTGAGACCTTCCCAGACCCAGGGAAGCAGTGGGACAGGAGCCTTTCATCCTCCCAGCTCTTTGTGCTCAGCAAGGAGCTGATCTGAGCCAGGCTTGAAGCCCAACAAGCCCTGACTGTAACAGAGCACAGACAAGGCTTAATTGAGCTTCGTGTAGGAGCACAAACCCTGATTTTCCCTTAGGACATGCACTGCTCCTAAGCACAGTCCTTAAACAACTAACTGGAGGCATTTCAGGCTTTTGGAAGGTTCCCTTGAGGGGAGCATAAGAGCTGCCTGCTCATCAGTGAAGAAAGGCTGTTTTGAGGGATGTTATTATTTGGATCCCAGGAGGGGCAAGCTGGAGCTGCTTTGGTTAAAGTGTGAGGCTGTGATGGGACCCCCGGGCCCTGCCCTGCCACACTCACCCTGTCACATCCTTCCTCTGGGGACTGGCTGTGATTTCCCCTGGCAGGAGCAGAAAATGACCCTTAAAGCCAAAGGACTTGGGCCAGCCTAAGTGTAATGCCCTGGGGAATGTAAAATGTAAATGAGATTTGTGTGACTCAGTTTGGTGGACAGAATAAGAGTGTCTGACTCAGTTTGTCTGTGATGTTCAAGAATTAGCTGGTTTGGGAGCTGCTCTGGAAGGTTTTGTATGGCTGCACAGAAATCTTAACCCAAAAAGGCAATTAGAGGAGTGCATGGACATTTTAGGAGCTTCTCTGATTGCCAGAGGGGAAGGGACAGCACCCAGTGCTTGGGAAAGGTGACCAGGGTAATGAGGTCCAGGGCCTTGTGCACATCCTTGGTCCTTTTTTTAAAATACTGTTGTTAAACATGGGAACATCCAGGGGGCTGTTTGAAGCATCAGTGTTGGGATTAAAAACGAGGCTGGATGATGGGAATGTTCTCTCCCCAACCATCCATGTCCAGGAGTGGAACCATCAGCAGCCCTGAGGCTCCTCCATCAGCAGGAGCCCTAAACAGGGACGTGTTTGAACTCCAGGAGAGCCCCAGCTCCTGCCTCTTCTCCTTCCCAGGAGCATTAAACAGGGATGTGGCACTCCTGGAGAGCTCCAGCTCCTGCCTCTGCTTCCCAGGAGCAGCTCCTCCATCAGCAGGAGCACTAAACAAGGATGTGTTTTAACTCCAGGAATGCCCCAGCTCCTGCCTCTCCTCCTTCCCAGGAGCATTGAACAGGGATGTGTTTTAACCCCAGGACAGCCCCAGCTCCTGCCTTTCCTCCTTCCCAGGAGCATTGAATGATGCATTTGTACTCCAGAGATGTATTTGAACTCCAGGAATGCTCCAGCTCCTGCCTTTCCTCCTTCCCAGGAGCGGCTCTGCTGCTGAGAGCTCGGGAGTGAGGCTGCTCTTGCCAGCTCCAGATGTTTGCATGAGGGAAAAAATCAAATAATCAAAGTCAGGACTTGCCACAGGCCAGCCTGAACCTCTCTCAGAGCTCCCCATGGGAGTGTTCGAGCAGCAGGTGCCTGGTGCAGCCTCTCTGTCCTCACTTTGGTACTTCAAAGGTGCCAGGAGGAGTCTGCAAGCCTTTGTGGGGTTCACATCCCTCTGAAGTGCCAGTCTGGCAGCAGCAGCAGCAGCAAGAGTCTCACATCCTCTCAGCATCAAACAAAGGGGAATCTCTGCACAATAGAGACTTCCCTGCACACAGCAAGAGCAGCTGCAAGCAGGAGGCTGGATGAGGCTACAGGTAGGATCTAATGTGCTAGAAATGATAATTTCCTCGAGCTGAAGGTGGAGATCAAATGATGCCTTTTTTTTTTTTGGTTCCACTTCTTCCTCTCTGTGCCTGATGAGCTTTAGAAAAATTTTCCTGAGTTTCACAGCAGCAGAGTTTGCTGGGATGAGCTGCAAGCAAAC
Source organism: Agelaius tricolor (assembly GCF_023055355.1). Lineage (NCBI taxonomy): Eukaryota > Metazoa > Chordata > Aves > Passeriformes > Icteridae > Agelaius > Agelaius tricolor. The sequence goes on along the minus strand of NW_027269289.1, from coordinate 6,028,234 downwards.
TTGGTAGTGTCAGGGCTGTGATTTCCAGGGCTGTCTGGCCCCCTGCAGATGTGGAATGAGGTGAAAATAAACCTTTCCACATCCTCGAGGGTCAAATGGAGGGCTTAGGAAAAACTTACTGTTCACCTGGGTTAGAAGACAAAAGAAGTGCTCAGGTGAGGTCCTGGTGTGCTGTAAGCAGAGTGAGTTCTCTGCCTGGTGAAGAAGGAGAAGGAGCTGATGTGACCCAGAGAAGTCCTGGCACAGCTGTTTTATAACCCCTTGCTGTGCTCCTGCTCGTACCCAGAGGAAAGGGGAGAGGCAAGGGCATTGCCAGGAGCTCAGAGCAAGCTCAGAGTGCTTTAAACCTCTCCCTGGGAAGGAGGGGCTCCTAATCTTGGCTGTGCCCCTTTTCCTGCCCTGCTTGGTTACCTGGTGCAGTGCTGGCAGCCCTTGAGAGCAGAGCTCCAGCACTGATCCCATCCCGCTGGGACCCTTCCCTGCCTCCTGACCTGCTGGGGAATGAGTGGATTCATGCAGTCAAAAATAAGGCAGGGTAAGAGTAAAACTCTGACTTGAGGGTTAATTTGCCTCTCTGCCAGCTGGGCTGTGATCCTGCTGATTGTTCTGTTTCTCCAGCTCTGTTTCCCCCCTCTTTTGGGGTTGTCTTCCTGAGGGGATGGGATGTGTGGCTATGCTGTCTGTGTCTTGCTGATGAATCCATCTGCTGGTTCCTCTGGTCAATCAAACTTGGCAGGAGGTTATTTCTTGATGAAACTCAGCAGCTGGAGACAAGAGAGGCTCTATCAAAGCTGCTTTCTTGACTAACAAAATCTGCAGCAGGAGTTTTGACATCTTATTAGGCTTCAAGGCAGCTGTGTTGGAAGGAGCCCATCCTTATTTTTGTCACGATTTTTTAATGTTGTATTTTTGCAGTGACCTCCAACTCTCAGCAGAGCTTCTCACCCCCTTGGAAGAGAGCAGCTACCCATCAGAGTGCTCCAAGAGCTCCAAAAAAGCTGCACCTTCCTGGCCACTTAATCTGGGAGCTGGAAATGCAAAGGCTGAGGGGGAGGAATAATCCTCCAGTAAGCAGAACAATCCCAAATGCAGGGAGATAATGGAGACCTTGTCTGGACCTTGTATTGAAGGAGTCTGGGGACACTTTATTTTCCTGGAGAAGAGCTGGAGCAGCTCCACCACTTCTCCTTCCCTGCTGGACCAAACAATGACTCCTAAATCCTTTCCACTTTTTTTTTTTTTTTTTTTCTGAGGAGCAGCTGAAATAGTTTTATTATTTCTCATTCCCTGCTGGATCCAGAATTGAGCCCCAAATCCTTTCCTTTCCTCTCCCTTTTTCTGGGGAACAGCTGGAATAACTCTATTATTTCTCATTCCCTGTTGGACCCGTAATTGAGCCCCAAATCCTTTTCTTTCCTCTCCCTGTTTCTGGGGAACATTTGGAGTAACTCCATTAATTTTCATTCCCTGCTGGACCCAGAACTGAGCCCCAAATCCTTTTCTTACACTCTCTTTTTCTGGGGAGCAGCTGGAATAACTGGAAAAATAATAACTCCATCATTTTTCATTCCCTGCTGGACCAAGCACTGAATCCTCTCCTTTGCAGTGCCCAGACCCAGAACTTCAGGAACGCATCCTGCCATGGATCATCACCGTGTCCCATGGGAGAACCAAGGCTCAAACTCACAGGGCTCTGTCCTTTTTCTCTCTTTCCTCCCAAGGCCTTTTAAACCTGGAGAAGCTGCTGCGGCAGTTCCTCATCTCCAAGGACACGCTGTCGGTGCGGATGCTGGACGACAGCCGGGACCCCACCCCGCTCCTGAAGGAGATCAGGGACGACAAGACAGCCACCATCATCGTCCATGCCAACGCCTCCATGTCCCACACCATCCTGCAGAAGGTGAGATGCACAGGGAGCAGCAGGCACAGCGTGCCCAAGGATTTCTCTGAGTAAGAAAGCTCAGAGATAAAGAGAAAACAATTCTTATCTCGCTTGCTGCTCATGTTGTCTGGCACGTGTGGAATGTGTTATGGAGACTGTTTACCCAAACAGATTTGTTAATTGGACTCTGGTGATGGTTGTTGATATTGATTAACCAATTAATCAAAGCCACCATCATTGTCCATGCCACTGCCTCCATGTCCCACACCATCCTGCAGAAGGTGAGATGCACAGCGAGCAGCAGGCACAGCGTGCCCAAGGATTTCTCCTGGGGAAGGCAGTGAGAAAGCTCAGAGACAAAAAGGAAACAATTCTTAGCTCTACTTGCTGCTCCTGGTGTTTGGCACATGTGGAATGTGTTATGGAGATTGTTTACTGAGAGTGATTTGTTAATTGGACTCTGGTGATGGTTGTTGATATTGATTAACCAATTAATACACAGTCAAAGCCACCATCATCATCCATGCCACTGCCTCCATGTCCCACACCATCCTGCAGAAGGTGAGATGCACAGGGAGCAGCGTGCCCAAGGATTTCTCCTGGGGAAGGCAGTGAGAAAGCTCAGAGGTAAAGAGAAAAAAATTCTTAGCTCTACTTGCTGCTCCTGGTGTTTGGCACATGTGGAATTGTTATGGAGATTGTTTACTGAGAGTGATTTGTTAATTGGACTCTTCTGATGGTTGTTGATATTGATGGACCAATTAATACACAGTCAAAGCTGTGTTGTGGCTGTTGGATTTTTCTTTAATATCTTTTTAGTATGATATGGTTCTACTGTAGTTCTAAGAGAACTGTATATCATATAGAACCCTAATATAATATAGTATAGCTTAACAAAGCAATGGTTCAGCCTTCTGAAGTCATTTAGAGTCAGAGCACATTATTCCCACGTTGGGGTAATCTTGTATTGATAGTGAGTGTCCCTCCCCTGTCCCTCGTGGTGCTGCTGCTCCCCCCAGCCAGCTCCTGTGGGATTTTGTGGTTCCTTGTAAGGCTGGCCTAGAACAGAGCTGGACAGAGCTAATGAATAAAGCAGGGATTCATTAAAGGTCTCAAAGGATCCACCTTGGGCAGCACAAGAGCCCAGCCAGGGCTGCACCCAAGATGAACCAAGATAGTCCCAAAATGAACCCAAGGTGAACCCAAAATGGTCCCAAAATGAACCCAAGGTGAACCCAAGATGGTCCCAAAATGAACCCAAGACGAACCAAAATGGTCCCAAAATGCACCCAAGATGAACCAAAATGGTCCCAAAATGCACGAGCGCTCCCGGGGTCTCTCCCTTGGATCAGTTCTGCTCCATTTGCATCTTGCAGTTCATTGTCCCATTCCAGCTTTAGCCCCTGCAGTCCCATCCTTGTTTTTCTCTCTCCAGCCCATGGTGTTTGTGCTCTTGGGCTGAGATTTGGATCATTTGTCCTTGGTGCCCAGCTGGAGCAGGAATTGTTTTGTCTCCCTGCTCTGTGCCCAGAGCTCACCATCCCCTGATGTGAAGCTCAGAACTGCTCACCTAGGCAGCACAGAACCTGAAAAATATGAAAGCTAAAATTTAAGCATCAATTGAAATGTGAAAATTCCCACAGCAGTGCTGGGAATTGGCTCTGCCCAGAGGGGAATTGCCATTGATGGGATTTCCAGGGCTGGATCTGTGCAAGTGGTGGTTGAATTGCTCTGAGGGGATGTGTTTGCTCTCCACAAGTGGTGTTACCATCCAAGAGCTGTGAAGGACTGTTCAGCTCTCTGAAATGACTCTTGTGCCTCCTTTTTCCCCTCCCATTAGGTGTCTAACTTTTTCCTTCCTTTTCTTTTTATTGTCTTATTAACCGAGATTTTATTTTAATCCTGTTTATTTTTAAATGGTCTCTGGCTGCAGTTTCTAGTGCTTGTTTTGATAGCCTGCTTCAAAACTGAGCAGTGGCTCCAGATGGAGCAGAGTTTCCCACATCCTGGAGGGAACAAGAAGCACATTCCTGAAGGGAGGCAGGATCCAAGCTCTGGGATCCCCCTGGCTTTCCACACTGTCCTGGCTGTTCTGTCACAGAATGTGTCATCCAAAGGCCTTGCCAGTGCCAGATTTACCCCTGGTGACATCCAGGGATGTTTTTATCAGTCCTCTCTCCCCCCAAAAGATTTTTATCCCACAACATGCAGTTCTAATTTCTAAATAGACAATTTGGGGGATTTTTTGGGGTTATCTTCTCAGGGTTTTTTTTTGTGTGTGTGTTTTCCCCTTTTTCCCCTGTTGCTGCCTGGCTGCTGAGGGCTGTCCCCCTCCTCTGTTGCTATAGTGACTTCCCACAGGCTCCCAGCAGCTCTCTCCAGGCACCCACACCTCCCTGCCCAGCTCCAGCCTCCTTCTGCCACCCTTGAGAAACGTCAGAAATCGCCAGCATTTCCCAGTCAAACCCAGTTCTTCCAGCTGGAGGACCTGAGGAATGAAGGGTAATAAACAAACAGCTCCTGGTCTGACAACTTGCACCTTGGCAGGCTGGGAGGTGTTTTACTGGGAGCCAGGGATGGTGGTGCTGAGCATCAGGTGAAGCCATGTCCTATCCCAGAGCAGGGAAAACGCTCTGTGGGTTTGCTGGGTCCCAGCAGAGCAGTGAGAGGAATCCCCAGTTTCTCATCCCTCACCCTCCACAGATGGGCAGGGGACACATGGATGGCTCCCAGATTCCCCACTCCCAACTGCCAGGGCTGGCTGAATGGATGGCACAGGCACTGCTTTGCTGCCCACCTTGATTTTCTACCCTTGGAACCAAACCTCTGAGCTCAGAGTGGGCCACAGGGAGAGCTGGCCTTGTCACTGTCCCCAGGAAGGGATGAGCAGGGGGAATCGGTGCCAGGGTTTGCTGTGGAGGGGGTGAAAAATGAGGAGGGGGCTCCTCTGGGTTCAGGGGACTCCTTGGCTTCTCTGAGTCTGCTGTGTCACCTGGGTGAGGGACAGGGTGACAATGTGCAGTCAAGGGGCTGGGCACAGTGCTGGTGGCCTCAGGTTTGCACAGCAACAGCTAAAAGACAGGAAAAAGGAGAGGTGCAGCCCCAGCTGCCTCTTTCTGTCTTTCCTTCCCTCACTTTGTGTTGTCCCAGCTTCTGGGAGGGATAAAAGGGGCTCACAGCAGGAGTGAGGTGCTTTGGTCCTTCCCTCCTTGCCTCCCATTCCTCTGTGTGGTCTGGACTGCTGGGAAAACCTCTTTGCCAGGGTCTGGAAGCTTGATTTGAGAGCAGCTGTGCTTGGCAGTGGAACAGAGGCTTCCAGGAGCATCTGCAGATTAATGCCCCACTTTCCTGAGCATCTGTTCCCACAACCAGCTCCTTGTGCAGTGAGAATTTTGGGAAAGGCCTTCAGTTATCTGCTCTGTGATCTCTAGAACAGATCATCCCCGTGGAACATTCTGTGTCCTTCTCTCTGCATCCCTGGACAGTTCTGCCCTGTTTTCTTCTATTTCTGTGGCCAGCACAGCCCTGTCTCAATTCTGGAGAGCAGGCTGAGTTACTGGGTCTCATCCATGCTCATTAATTTGTGGGATTTGAGCCCAAATCTGACTGATAAAACTGGAAAACCACCAGTGGCTTGATTGTCCTTTTCCTGCAACTCCCAGGAGCTTTTCCTGCCTCTCTCTCTCCATCATGGTGTTTGTGGTGGAAGGGACAAGCCTGGAGCTCTCAGCTGCTCTTTTCCCTTGTTATGTCCCAAAACAGGAGCAAAGCAGCATCCACACAGAAAATAAGCAGAAATCCTTATTTTCCTCTTAAAACATCATGGAATTCCTCATCCCAAGGGGTTCTGGAGCTCTCAGGACTGGGGCTGCAGGACCCACCTCACCTTTCCAAACCATTGAGGACCATTGGGGTCTGTAAAAAAGCTTTTCTGCTGGGAGTTTAGAAACTTCTGCTTTCCACAGGCAATTTCCTTAGAGTTAACCTTGGATGGATGCAGGAATCCCTGAATTCCATCTCAGAATGCCATGGAGAGAGCAGGGATGCTCCCAGGGCCTGGAGCTGGGTCATTTCCCTCTGTGCAGCTGCTTTGTCAGGGCTCTGTGGGCTGGAGACCCCAGCTGAGCTCAGTCCTGCTGCAAAATTCCTTCCCCAGGCTTTCATTTCCTGGATCCAGCCGTGCTGCTGTGCCCCACCCTCCCTTCCTGCAAGGAGAGATAAGCCTCAAAAAGCAAAATGTGGCCCTGGCTCTGCCTTGCAGGAGTGGAGATTGGAGATTGTCAGGCTCTGGTTTAATCTCTTTTTTCCTCTCCTTCACAGGCAGCTGAACTGGGGATGGCATCTGCCTATTACACCTATATCTTCACTAATCTGGTAAGGAGCTTTTCCCAGCTTTTTCCTGCCTGAGTGTGGAGTCATTTTAATGGGAGCTGATCCCCCTGACCTATGGGATCCTTGGGCAGAGCCTCATGTGCTGGGGAGGGAGGCAGGGATGTCACCTGCTGCTGGAATCAAAAGGCAAAATCTTTCCAAATAATATAAAAAAAATGTTTCCAAAAGCAGTTCTGTAACAAAAGCTTTCTGTGCACACATGGTATTGAATTTCTACAGTTTTTATCAGGTTAATTAATTAGTTCATCTAACAGGTACATCCAACAAGAGACCAGTTGCCCCAGCAACCAGCCCTTGGGTCTGCCCCTTGGAGTTGTTCTGTGTCTTGTTACATCTCTTAAATTCTGGTTCAAAACAAGATGTCCTCGTTAGAAATTCCTGGTGTTAAAATCAGACTAACCAGAATCTCAAGAATGTGTTAGGAAGGGTTGGCTTATTGTTCTAACATGTGAGAAAGGGCAGGAAAATCACTAGAAACTCCACAATTGCATATTTAAAAGCCACGATGCTACAAATAGATGAAAAATATATTTTAAAAAAACAACAAAAAAAAAAATCTTCAGGCATCATTCCTGCAAAGCTGGAAGGTCTTGAGGAGGTGGAAAATGATTGTTCCCAAAGACCTGCACATGTTATTGACCCAACTCCTGTCACAATGTCCACAATTCCTGCCTTTGGATGTTGCACCAATCGTTTTCTACCTCCTCAAGACCTTCCCAGCTTTGCAGGAATGATGCCTCAGGATTTTTTTTTTTTTTTTTTTTTTTTTTTTTTTTTTTTTTTTTTTTTTTTTAGTTTTTGTATATATATTTTTCATCTATTTGTAGCATTGTAGCTTGGAATAGTGGACATTGTGACAGGAGGTGGGGCAATGACATGTGCAGGTCTTTGGGAAGCTCCAGCAGATGGGTGGATCCTGATTGTCCTGGTTTTCCTGGTTGTCCTGATTTTCCTGATTTTTTGGGGTTATGCTGATGTTGTCACCCCGTCCCTTATCCCATTCCCTGTGTTGGAAAAGGCCAGGGATGAGCACCAGGAAGGCATCACAGCCCTGAGACAAAGGAAGGGATGATCCCATAAATGTTGAGAGCAGGGAATGGTTTGGCTTTATGGCCACAAATGACATTAATGGGATCATGGTGTGCTTAAACCCCTCAGCGTAAATCCAAAATAAACATCAGAGGAACTTCTCCTCCATGGAGGGAGGAGGAACCCAGCTGTGAGTGCTCCTGTGGGGCTGATGGAAACCTGGATGGGGTGAAGTGGAGCTGCCTCCCAGCCCTAATGATTCTCCTATTCTCTAATTTCTATTAATATTTCTGGCAGGGAAGCTGAGAGAGCTGAATCACACTTTGTGTTTGGGTGGGAGACAGACGGGAAGGGACGGAGCCAAACGTGTGGGCAGGGAGCTGGAGAGGATGAGGAGCAGGGGAGGGAGGAAAATTGAGGGGTTGGGAGCAGTTGGGGCACAGAGTGGAGAAAGGGGAAGGGGAAGGAGGGAAATGGAGGCACAGAGTGGATAAGGAATAAAGGGAAGGAGGGAAAGGGATGGATTGGGAGCAAATGGGGCACAGAATGGAGAAAGGATCAGGGAAAAGAGGGAAATGGAGGGGTTGGGAGCAGTTGGGGCACAGAGTGGAGAAGGGAAAAGGGGAAGGAGGGAAATGGAGGGGTTGGGAGCAGCTGGGGCACAGAGTGGAGAAAGGAGAAGGGGAGGGAGGTGGCAGAGGGAGAAATGCAGGGAACAGAGAAGCCCATGAGGCTCCTGGCTGGGTTCCTGCTCAGTGTCCAGTCCAGGGGTCAGTCCAGCCAGGCAAATTTCACTGATTCTGTTCATGCCCTGGGTATGGGCAGCACAGGCACAGGGAGGGAGCCTTGGGGCTGTGCTCAGTGCCCCAGGTCACAGTGTCACAGTGCTGGCAGAGGGACAGTGCCATCCCCACCATTCCCACTCCCAGGAGCATCTCCAGTGCTCCCACAGCTCTTCCTGCCCCTCTTGCCCTCCCCAGCCCATTCCCAGTCCCACAGAGCAGGGCTGGGCACACAGTGAGGGATTTCCACCTCACATCACCAGCACATTCTGCAAAAAAATTCTTCTTTTTTAGAGTTGTTTCTGTTGTCTGAGCAGCATCTCAAGGATGCTGCTCTAAAAATGAAGCTCCCACCTCCACCCCCACCCCAGTCCTGAGCACGGGTGTGATTAAGCATTTGCTGGAGGTGAAATTTGCCTTTCAAACCCATTCATCTCGTGGAATGCAGCAATGGCAGGTGAGGAAAGAAATGAGTTTTGTTGCCATTCACTCTCTCAGGGTATTAATCTGTTTATCCAGGTTATTTTACCACTTTGTTCAAAAGCCCAGCCCGTAGCAGAACTGACGGGATTTTTGGCAGGGATCATTATGGGGAAGGTGACATCAGACAAAACCTGGGCAGATGGAAGAGATGTTTAAGGAAATTAGTAATATTTAAATGGGGATTGGAGATGGGAGTGAGCAATTTAGGCTCATAAATCTGGAGGGATTATCAAGCTCCTAATGAACCCTCTGAGGTTCTGCAATCACTGCCTAATAGAAAAGATAAAATCAGAGGGAACTACTGTCAAGGGGAGCCAGAAAAAAATGGCTTAAATGGAGAGAGAACCCATCAGGAAAGGGAACAGAGAGCCTGTAGAGCACTGAGCTGCTTGGAGATGGAAAAAAAGAAAAAAAAAGAGGAGAAAATAGGATAAAATGCTGAATTAAACACCTGCCCTGCAGCTCTAGAGGGGAGCTCTGTTTCTGTCTTTCAGCATTAATTTTATTAAATAAGCACATCCCAGCTGACAGCTCTGCTCTCTGTGAGTGAGAGGGGAGGGGATTCTGTGTGTGCTGGGGTGCAGGAGGGGATTTTGGGGGTGATGCCCCCTCTGTCCCAGCCTGGTGCCTGCACCAGGGCCCTCCCAGCAGATCCCTGGGGCAGATGAGGAGGAGCCCTCAGCCCCCAGCACATTTCCATGGGAGCTGGTGTAAAAATATCCACAGGCTCCTCTCCTGCGTGCAAATTCATTATCAGCCTCCTTCAGCCAGCTCCAGGGGCCTGTTCCTGTCAGCAGCAGCAGCCTGGCAAATTTTCCAGGAGTCCTCATGGAACTCTCAGGTCTGGTGCATTTGTCTTCCCCACATCCTGCGTTTGGGGCACTCCTGGCCTCCATCCCCTGGCAAAAAAATCCCATTTTCTCCCTGGCATCTCCTTGTGGTGATGGTTCCCTGGCTCAGGGACTTTTGGGGAGGGATGGAGTTCCCAGAAAAGGTGCTGGGATAATCTCAGGGCTGTTCATCATCCCTTCCCTTCTGCCTGGCAGGGTCTCCACAGAGCTCACGGCCATGTGAGGGGGGCAATGATGTGCAGAATAATAACAATAATAATAACAATAATAATAATAATAACAATAATAATGCACAAATAGACCATTGAAAGCAGACTGCTGTGCATTGAAGAAAATGTTCCTTCCAGCACTGGAAATCCCTGAAATCAGCAGCACAGAGTAGGAGGGGATGTTGGATGCCTTCAAAACCCCACGCTACAATTAATTCTTTTAGCTTGTTAATTCTGTGGAGCTATTGGGTTTTGTCTTTTTTTTTTTTTTCTTCTCTCTCTGTTTGGTTTGTTGCCTTTTTTTTTTTTTTAATAATATCCAGACCTCAGGCTGGGTTTAAATTTCAAAATATTTGACAATTAGATGGGAATAATTGAAACAATTAAAATTATTACTCCAAGGGGGAAGGTGTAAAGGAGGTTTCCCAGTGCCTCAAGTCAGGCAGGGCAATTCACTGGGTGCAGTTTTGTTCCCTGACAAAATTGTGTGCAGGTGTTGCTGCTGATAAAACAGCTGCCGTGTTCAACTCCCACAGACCAGATAAATCAGTTGAGCTTTGGGGTTTTTGTCTTGTTTCCCGCTTTCTCGTCTTTGTTTGGTGATTTATAAAGAGGTCTTCGCACAGGATGAGGTTTTTGAGCTGAATTGTCAGCCTGGAGCTGGAGCTGGAGGGGAAATTGGTGTCCAAATCCCCCAGAGAGTGTCACACGTTCGTGCTGTAGCTTGTCAGCAGGGTGACATCCCTGGGAAGGAAGGGATGATGTCAAATCGAGCAGAGGGACAAGGGAGCTACAGATGAGGCTTTGACCGGGGCATAGGCTTTGTGAAATTGCCTTTTTGTGGTGAAATAATCTTATTTTTGGCCGTGAGCTCCAGAGCAGGCCGCGGTGTTTGACCTCCCTGTGCCTTGCCCAGGTGAGGAAGGCAGAATCCCTCAATGCCCTGGGACAGATTCCCCTCCCAGCCCAGCCCTCCTGGTTCCCAGCAGCTGCTGTGAAGTGTTCTGGAGAGCCCTGATCATTGCTGGGATTTATGGATCATATTTTCAGTGGCATGTGCTAGCAGGGCAAACAAATCAGGTTTTTGCAAGGCTGCCAAGGCACTTTCTCCTCGTTCTAGTTAGCATTGAGGGAAGGAGGGTTTAGACAGAGCAGTGGCTGTGCCTCCCTGCCTTTTGCTGCCTCAGTTTTGTTACTTTCTGACCAGATCCCTGTGCTTGATTCCCAATGTTTGGGTAAATTCTCTCAGATACACCCCAGCCCCCTGGAAACTCTGGGAAAAAAGAGGTGGGAAGGAGGGCAAATCTCTTTCCTTCTCTTTTTCCCTACTTCCCACCCCTTTTTTTTCCAAGAGCTGTCTTTTCTCAGGTCCCAACATTTAGCACTTGACCTCTCTGTGCATTTGTCTCCCTGCAAATCTCCCTGCAGAGAAGTTGAGGTTTGAGCAGTGTATTTTCCTAAAAGTGCTCTTGTTTGAAGAACAGCCTCCAAAATTTAACAGCTGGCCTTGCATGAGGAGGTTCAAGACCTGTAAGGCACATCAGTCCATTTTTTTGGAAAAGAAATCCAATTACAGATATAAATTTACTCCCCTAAATTGCCCCTGAGCTCACTTGAGGTCACAGTTTCTCCTTCCCCACCTGAATGGCCAACCAGCATTGCCTTGAGTAGATCTTGAGTAGATCCTCTCCTACCTACTTAATAAAAATGTTCTGCTCTGGCTCATCCACTTACCTGCTCAAATTGGTGCTGTGATGATTTTTTTCCACTTTTTTTTTCCCTCCTAGAGGAATTGATTTTTACATGCGGCCCATTAGAAACGTATTGACTCCATCCATAGTTTATAAATAAATGGAGCCTTCCAGGAAAACCATGGAAAGCACTTAACATAATATTGTCCACTTGAGGAAACAAATAAATGTGTTCTGAGCAGAGCTTTGGGATGATTTACAGCTCTGAGGGCAGCAGGATCCAGAGAGGACAAGGCAGGAATTTTCTCCACCTCTGACTGAGGAAGTTTGGTGATTTTTTGGGGGAAATTTGGTCACTGGGGCTGGGGGATGAGGAAATGACCATTGCAGGGTCAATCTGCTTTTCTGTGAAGTTTTTTTAGTTCTGCCTTCCATGACCTGGGAGAGGCTCCCTGGAGTTCTGTTTGCCCAAAGAACCTGCTCTGGGATATTTTATTAACCCCAAAATGGTGAATAATGGGATTTTTTTTAACCCTATAATGGTGAATAATGGGATATTTTATTAACCCTAAAATGGTGAATAATGGGATATTTTATTAACCCTAAAATGGTGAATAATGGGATATTTTTTTAACCCTAAAATGGTGAATAATGGGATATTTTATTAACTCTAAAATGGTGAATAATGGGATATTTTATTAACCCCAAAATGGTGAATAACGGGATATTTTATTGACCCTAAAATGGTGAATAATGGGATTTTTTTAACCCCAAAATGGTGAATAATGGGATTTTTTAAACCCTAAAATGGTGAATAATGGGATTTTTTTTAACCCTAAAATGGTGAATAATGGGATATTTTATTAACTCTAAAATGGTGAATAATGGGATTTTTTTAGCCCTAAAATGGTGAATAATGGGATATTTTATTAACCCTAAAATGGTGAATAATGGGATATTTTTTTAACCCCAAAATGGTGAATAATGGGATATTTTTTAACCCCAAAATGGTGAATAATGGGATATTTTTTAACCCCAAAATGGTGAATAATGGGATATTTTTTAACCCCAAAATGGTGAATAATGACACACACAGGTGATGTCACCAGAGCTGTGCTGAGCTGGCGCTGCAGGCTTGGCTCTTACACAAAAGCTGCCAAGAAATCTCAGGATGGAAATTGCACTCTGGCTTTGGAGAGCTTTCCTGGGCACCAACCTCTCTGAACAAGGAGGTTTTGCCAGAGTCAGGGTTTAATAGAGAAATGGAAGCCTTGGCCCCGTGTTCTCCTTTCCCATCCCACACGAAAAAAGAGCAGGGACAGCACAGAGTGTCCTGGTTCTGGTGTAAATCAGGGGTAAATCAGCTTTTGGTGCTGCCAGGGGGCTGGAGGGGAGTGAGGTCAGTGCTGAGTTTCCAGCAGTGAGTTTCTCCTGCTGGAGGGTGTTTTGGAGGCTGTTGATCAGCAGATCCAAAAATCCAATCAAGTCCTTGCAGTGATTAGGAGAGGAAGATCAAACTGTGTGTGTACAAGAGGGATGGAGTGGGCATCTTGCTGTTGGTGCAACTGAATTGAGCAAACCCTGCTCCTTCCAGAGCCTTGGGTTTAAATTTCAAAATATTTGGCAATTAGATGGGAATAATTGAAACAATTAAAATTATTACTCTAAGGGGGAAGGTGTAAAGGAGGTTTCCCAGTGCCTCAAGTCAGGCAGGGCAATTCACTGGGTGCAGTTTTGTGCAGACAGGGCCTGGGTGTCCCTGGCAGTGAAGGATTCCCTCTTTGGGCTTGTCCCCAGCATGCAGACACTGCTCACTGCCTCCCCACTGCCCAGGCACTCTGGGTTATTAAAAATGAGATAAGGATCGAGGTCCTGCACACACACACGGCTGCAGAACAGGATCGCCAGCAAAATCGATGCTGGAAGGAGCTCAGGAGCTGCTGCAGTGCTCAGCAGCACAGTGGCTGCTGCAGGGGGAAAAATTACCAGGAACCACTCTCAGGAGGGACATCCCAGCATGGCAGGGCAGCACAGGTGCCTACATGCTTTAAAATACATTATTTTATTTTTTTTTTTTTTGCCAGGCAGCTGCGTGACAGGGACAATTTCCTGCTGGGCTGGCTCTTCACATGCTGTCCCAGGGTGACAGGGGCAGGGCAGGAGGGACAATTGCCAAACTCAGGGGCAGGAGCAAGGCAGAAGGGACAATTCCCTCGCAAATTCAGTGACACGGGCAGGGCAGGAGGGACAATTCCCTCACAAATTCAGGGGCAGGAGATGAGGGACAATTCCCTCCCAAATTTAGTGACACGGGCAGGACAGGAGGGACAATTCCCTCCCAAATTCAGTGACATGGGAAGGGCAGAAGGGACAATTCCCAAACTCAGGGGCAGGAGCAAGGCAGGAGGGATAATTCCCTTCCAAATTCAGTGACAGGGCAGGAGGGACAATGCCCTCCCAAATTCATGTCCCTGCTGGGCTGTCCCAGAATGACAGGCAGGGCAGGAGGGACAATTCCCTCCCAAACTCCCTGAGCCAGGTGAGGTGGGAGAGGATTTGTGGGTGCAGAATCCTGGTTGGGATCAGGCTGATTCTCCATCCAGACCTGCAGAGCCAGACTTGCAGAGGGCATCACCGGCTCCTGATGGCTTTGGGTCCCTAAAGAAGGGGAGTGTGTCCTGCAGATCTGCTCATAACTGGAAAATCCCATTTTATGGCTTTAGGATCACAGAGCTCACCTCTGTGGCTTTTATTAACCAGCTCCTCCCAGTGCTGGGGTCATTCCAGGGGATTTTTGTGCTGCTGGAAAGTGAAGAGTGCAGGTGGAGAGCTGCAGAAAGCCAGGCAGTGACTTCATCCTCTAATAACTCCTCCAGCACCGTCTCCCAGGGAACCCCGTGGAATTCAATTAGCTAATTGTGTGCCTAGCACTCGGGAAAATACAGAATGCCACGGAATTGCTAAGTGTTGTTATTTAACAGCACACATTTCATGGTTGCAGCCCTGTAGTAGCAGTCAGAAAATCCACACTGTAATTGCCTGCTGGTGCCTGCTGCTGAATTAGCTGTGATCGGAGCAAGGCCTGGGGATTTTTTATTTCTGTAAAAAAGTTCATTAATTTTGGCTGCAGATCCTCCGGGTCTAATTTTTTTGCCGAGTTCTCTTGAAACAGAATATTGACATGTGGTGGGTGTTGTCAAAAACAGAGTGGAAAGAGGGGGAGGAATTGAGGCAGGCAGGATTTGTGTCCCTGAAATTCACCTTGGCACGATTCCTGGTGGTCTCTGTGCCTCATGTTGGACTGAGATTGAAGAGCCAAGTTTTGGGCAATTCCTGCAATTCCTCCAATGTAGGGAGAGGGATAAAAAAAAACAGAATGAGAGGAAATGAGGGAGCTGCTGTTTGCACCCATCATTTTGATGGCATTTTCTGAAAGCCTGTGGTTATAAAGCTGTGTTTGCACAGGTGGAGGAGGCTTGGAGTCCCCTCCTAAACAGGATGGCAGAGTTATTTTCCTAATGGCTCTTTGTTCTTATTGCATTGGCAATCTTCTATCCTTCCAGCCAGGATGAGGGAGAGTAACTCCAGGAGGAGAAAAAGGCAGCTGGGAAAGTGTTTTGTGTAGGAATATCTTTCACTACATCTCGGGGAGAAATCCTTGGCTTCCCACCTGAAAACATCCCTGAGATCAGGGGTTTCCCACCCTTGTCCTGCCTGTGTTTGCCTCTTGCAGGAGGAGGGCAGGACAGGACGGATGGGAAATCAGCTGAGAGGTGCAGGTCTGGAATAGCAATCCAGGTTTTGTTTGCAAAACGTGGGTTTGGAAATGTCAAGCATGGTGAATGAGTGTAAAAAGGAGGAAAAGAAAAAACCCTCAACAAATAGGGCCAGAAGCTGAGCTGGCAGCTCTGGGAGTAAGGGGATGCTCTCACCCCTTTGCCCTCTGCAGCAAAGCCTGACCTTACCAAATCTCTCTTATCCCACTGCAAATGAAGTGTGTCCCCCTCGGGTGGTTTATCTCCATCTCATTGCATAGGCAGCTCATGGCTCATTTGCTCCCTGCTCCTCTGCTGGAAAGGCATTTCATGGCCAAAAATGGGAGCTGGAGCAGAGGGAAGGGACAAGGAGCAGGGTCCAGGCCGTGCCACCCCTGTGTGTCACAGAGGTGATGCTTTATGGACGGGACAGCCACAGGAATGGGGTTTTCTGCAGCAGGAAAAAGATGGATTTGGAGAGGGTTGGCTGTGGGAAAAGACCAAAGCTTGCCCAGTGGTGATGGGAGGCAGGCAAAGCTGCTGGCAGTGTTTAACCAGAGCAGATTATTGGCTCTGGGGGAGCCTGTGGGGGCCTGGCTGTGGCTGTTTGCAGGCACAGAGTCCTGGCAGCTGCCTCGGGGCAGGGAATTTACCCAGGGAAAGTGGGAAAGGATCCCTTCAGGGGGCTGGTCCTGACCACTCAGGGCAGCGGGGCCTGTGGGCTCAGCCCCGAGGCTGTGCCTGGCTGGGGTGAATCTCATCCCTGCCTCAGTTTCCCCACATGAACTGAGACCATCCCCTCACCCATTAATTGCTTATTTAAAGATCTGAGCATAACAAAACCCTCAGCTTCAAAAGCTTGGAAGCGTTTCCAGGGGACAAAAGGCACAATAAATAATTAAATAAACACATGAATTTCAGCTGCCCTGGCACGAGATGAAACCTTGGATTTTGTGACAAAACATCTCATTTCCCTCCTGGATATGCCGAAGCCAAGAGGGCAGTGGGGGCAGCTGTTTGCCTGGTGCCCTGCACGATTTGCCTGGAGGCTCTGGCTGCGGGGAGAGAGGATTTGAGAGGGGTTTAGGATCCATCACCATCTGCCCTGCTTGCTGGGGCTGACAGGATGCCCTGGGTGAATGGATCACCTGTCAGCAAGGCAGGGCGAGAATATCATTCACACAAATCGATAGCTCACAGGCAATTTCACATTACCCAACACAAACGTGTCCAAAATGTGCTTCATCCTGCCTTTGGTGGCATTCCCATGGGACCTGGCTGGGCTGGAGCGGTTTTGTAAGCCCCATGTTTGGGAGATTTACAGGAATTGCTCCTGCGTGCCCAGCAAAGATAAAAAAATGGCTCAACTTGCTGGAATTTCATCCCTCAGGGAGCCCAGGGCCAGCTGGATCCGTGATGGGCATCCAGCAGTTGCTGGAAGTGTCGCTCCCACCTTCTCACTCTACTTCAGCAATTAGCAGAAGAGAAATTAGTGAGGAAAGTGCCATTATTCCCTGCTAATAGGACAAGGAGGGCTGGACTTTTCCCCAGGCTTTGTTGTGTAGCTGCTTCCGTGGATGTGAGGAGCAAAACCGAGCCCTCCACTCTAATTTTTTTTAAATGTAGTTAAATGTATTTTTAATATATTTTTTATATTTTAATGTATTTTAAATATATATTTTTAATATAATTTTTTAAATGTAGTTATAAAAAAATTATACTTTTTTTTTAAATGTAGTTGTTTTTATATTTCCTAGCACTTGCAGAAATGCAAGGGGAGGCTCCCAGCTCCAAAACTTGCAGTCGAGGCACCCTCCAACCCTCCCTAGGGCATTAGGGTGGCATCTCCTCCTGGCAGCAGAAAGGAGCAGGGCAGGGCTGGGGGTTTTTAGGATTAGGCAGAATTGGGTTCCTCCCCCTGTGGGAAAGAACTGATTTAATTTAACAGTTGGAACTTGGCATCACCAAATTGGATGTGGTGATGGCTTCACTCAGCAGGTGAGTGATGCCCTCTTTGGAGGGTTTTGGGGTTTTTTTTTGTGGAATTTGGCCCATAAAGCACTGGACTTGGGTGATATCTTCATTAAAAACCTGAGGTGAGCAGCGCCCTGAATTCAATCCTGGTTGAAACCCAGGCTCTCCCTTCCAACAGCTGCATGGGTTTCACACCCAGGGTCTCACAGCTCCCACTCCCTTCAAGGGCACTGAGTGGCTCTGCAGCTTTCAGTGCCTCTTTTCTCCTCTAATCCCATTTTCTGTTTTGGGCTGCTGCAGGAGTTTTCCCTCCAGCGCCTGGACACCCTGCTGGACGACCGAGTCAACATCCTGGGGTTCTCCATTTTCAACCAGTCCCACGCCTTCTTCCAAGAGTTTGTCCAGAGCCTCAACCAGTCCTGGCAGGAGAATTGTGACCATGCTCCTTTCACTGGGCCTGCAGTAAGTAAAGTCCATTCCCATCCCCCAGAACCTCCCTGAGCTGGGAATTCTGATCACACCATGGAAAAACCTTGTGGGAAGAGCTTCAGGATGGTCCTGAGCAACTCAGGGGTAGAAACTCTGATCTCAAATAATTTTTTTAAAAGTTGTCTGAATTATTAAATAATTTAATTATTTAATCCTATTTAATCTTGTGCTAAAGAGCTCAGGGATATCCCCAGGCTGCTGTTGTACCTCGGATTAGATTTTATGAGGAGATGCTGGTCCAGGAATGGGAAGGAAGAGCCAGAGCAGAACATTTTTATTAAGTAGGTAGGAGAAGACTTGAGCTGTCAATCTGTGATTCACAGAGGATGTGGAAAACAGCAAAGTGACCCTGAAAGTCAGAGCTGCCCAAAGGACCTTGGGGTGCAGAGCTTCTCTGTGCTGGACTGGGAGCCCAGCTTTAAATTCCAGCCTAATCTTGATTTGGGTTGCATTTCTCTGTGGGTGCAGGGGATGCTGCAGCTCTGATTCGGTTTTTCCCTCGTGAAGTTCATCCCTGTGTGTTTAAACTCCAGGGAAGTGGCTCATGGAGGGGGTTTGTGGCTGCAGATGGCCCAGGAGGAGCTGGGCCAGGCAGATGCTGCGGGGCTGAGCTGGGCTCCAGCAGCTCCGTGAGGAGGGTGCACATCAGCCCTGGAGCATTCCCCAGGGATTCTCCACCACTGGGAGAGTTTGCAAAGCAGATTTGCCACATCAGAGCTGCAGCTGTGAGAGGAGGGAGAGAGAGAGAGATGAAAATATCATCAGCTGAAGCCTTTGCGTGGATTTTAATGAACTCAGAGCCCCTTGACGAGCTGAGCTGCTGAAAACCTCCTTATTGTCACCACAAAGGGAGCCTTAAGAGGCAAAATAAGGAGATTTTTTGCCCTTTGTGTCCACATCCTTTGGCTTGACTTGAGCTCCTGTGCCTGGGACCGTCCTGCTCTCCCTCCCACCCAGAGGCAGCTGCAATCAGCTTGCCCTGCTCAGTCTCCATGGGATTTCTAGCAGGAAGATTCCTTTTTGGATTGCAGGGGCTGTGGAGAGGCATTAAAAACAAATTCCCTCCTCCCAGTGCAAACAGGAGACAGCAGGAACCAGCAGCAAGTGTGATGGGGAAATGGAAATTCTCATTTTAGGTTCTTACCCTGTGTTGCATTGAGCATCCAGCAAAACCTGTGGGTGGGAGGATGTCTGGAGGGACTGGAATTCTTCAAGGTGGAACAGCCCAGGTGATACAAAAAGGATTTGAGGGTAGGGAAGTTACAGAGCAGAGGTGAAATATTCCCAAGCAGAGTTTGTTTTGTCTGTGAGGTGAATCCAGGACCTTTCTGCCTCTGCTGTCGGAAATCTGGCAGGGAGCATCTCTGTGTGCAGCCCTGGGATGGGATAACTCATCCTAAAGAGAGAAAAGGGAGCTCAACAGCTGGAAGTGACAGGAGGGAGGTTTCCTGTGAGCTGCAAAAATCCCAGGGCATTCTTGCTGGAGCTGAGGAAGCATCTGACAAAGGAGGAGGGAGCTGCCTGCTCCGATGCCATCCTCATTAATCACATTGCAAAGAAAGGAAATCAGAGAAAATCATTCAAATTACAGATGGCTAGATTTGGTAATTAGAATTTAGGCTAAAACAGATGTTTGTAATTAAGTGTTTATGTCATTGAATAAAATCCAGATTGCAAAGTCTATTTCACAGGGTTTTAATGGCTTTAATTCCCTGTGTTGGGTTTGGGGGCAAAGATACAGCTGATAATGTTTTAGGGAGGGAAGGAAAAAACCCCACATGGCAAAACCCAAACCTGTTCATGTTTCAGTGACAAGAATTGTCAAGAATTTGGGGATTGAGGGAAGTCCCCCAAGCCCCATGGATTTTCCATGGAGCTCTGGTATTGCAGAAGGGCACGAAGCCACCAGGGCTCTGCACAAATCAGAGTGCAGGCGAGGGAGAGAATCAATTTGTTAGCAGGAAAATTGGCTTTTTGTGACACTGGGACAAAGCTGTGGTTTAAAATGAGAATATAAAAGTAGTGAGAGGTTTTTATGGGTGGCATGGGGAAAATTGAGGAATGCACAGGAGGGCAGGGACAGATCCCTTTGGCTGGATCTGCCTGGAGGACACTCCAAAAATCTCTTTTCACTCCTCTGCTGAAGGTTATGACCTCAAAACTTTGTGCTTTACCTATTTTCTGTGCAAAATCAGGGTGCAGGGAAGGGATTCCTATTCCATGCCATGAGGATTTGATCCTGTGTATCTCCACACCCTCCTCAGTATTTAAATTGCTTGAAATCATCAAGGGTGATGGCAGAAATCCTAATGAATTTTCCAGAATTCAGAAGTAAAACATTCCAATCAGTAATGTCAAATGCTTCACTGAGATCTACAAGTCTCTTGCTCACCATCTAATAAGGGATTAACTGCTCAGGGAAAATGGAAATGGAAACCCAGCAGGAGAAAATTAAAAATGCTGGGCCACTATTCAGATTTGGTAGGAAATGGGGGAAATTTTGGGGTTGCAGGGGATGTGTTTGGTCCCATAACAGTTTCATTTGTCCAGCTGATGTTAATATGTTCCTGATTCAGGAAAGGAATTGCAAATTGGGTGTGAGATCCTGTAACCTGAACAGGATTAAATTCATAATTAAAACTAAGTGCATGGAAAGAGCTTCATGGAGCAGGGGCTGAGGACGGGACAGGCTGGAGAAGCCCTGTTAGGAAGAGAATTTGTATTAAAGGGATAAAAGAAGGAGAGAAGAATTTATCAGCTCCTTTAAGAATCTCTGGAAAAGGTTTTCCAGGAGGGGAATGTTTAGGTCAGCCTCAGCAGGTTGGAGGAGTGAGAGGTCACTGGTGTTGTCAGAGCTGGTGTTTGGGGTTTTGATGGAATCCTCCCTTTTAATTTAGGATGATTTGTAAGCTTTGAGAGGGTTTGTGCTGCTTTTTAAGCGTCCAATCCCACACCAGTGTGGTCAGTGAGGTCTCAGTAAGACCAAGCAGGGTTAAGTCAAAATTAGCAACAAGAAGCCCGAGGATTGTTGGGATCATTGAGCTGGGTGAGATTGTCCCTGCAGCAGAATAAACCTGGTCAGGTCAGGGAGGAGGAGAGAGTGCAGGGCTGGCAGCCACAGCCTGGGTGAGGAGGGGGAAGCAGCCCCAGGCTGGAGACTGAGCCCTCTGCCAGGAGCTGGGATGGGAAGAGGATGCTCTTGGATGCATCCATGGGGAAAATGCAGCCTTGATAGTAATGAGCTGCAACGGCTTAATTCCAGCAGTCAGGAGGTGACAGTAATTAAAAGTGAAATCTCAGCTGCAACAGTGAGCACGAGGGAGAAAAATAGCTGATTGTTAAGGAGCCCAAAGCCATGGAAACTGCTGTGCATGAGTGAGGAACGGGGCTCTGAGGCTTGGTGGGCAATGGAACCTGGACAAAGCAACCAAAGCCAAGGTGAGCAGCAGAGGGGATGAGCTCTGACACCGGGACATGGCCTCAGCACTGCTGCTCCAGGTTGTGGGGAGGGATGGATGATCTCTGTCTGTGGGGTCTGGAATGCAGCATTTGGCTGCTGGACAAGCAGATCTAGCAATTTCTCGTGGGTCTGCTTGTCAAAGAAGTGGTCAGAGAAGGCTGCCCATGATGGCTGAAGAAGAGGCGAGTTGCCTTCTGTGGAAGCAGCCATCAGATCTCAGGAGAAATTCCCCCTGGAAATTCCTGCTTCTCTCTGGCCAGCAAACTGATCAGAGGCCACCAAAACCCTGAAAAACCTCCCTTGATTAGGAAAGGAAAACTGCAGAAACTGAGATAGAAAGGACTGGGAAGCAACAAGGACGAGCAGAGATAGAGAGATGACGGTGATGGATGAAATGAGCCCTCACATAGGGCACCCCAGCTGACCCCATGTCACTATAGGACATGAAATAAATAAATACACACACTAAATTCATTCCCTCGCCCAGTGATTGCTTATTTAAAGATCAGAGCATAACAAAACCTTCAACTTCAAAGGCTTGGAAGTGTTTTCAGGGGACAAAAAAGCACAATAAATAAATAAACACACTAATTTATGGTATGAAAATAGCATGACTTGGACACACAGCTCTCTCAAGGTAAAAAGAGAATTTTTAATTTCTGACTCCAACATTTATAGATTTCCAAAAGTGGCAGTGGATTGGAGGGTGACAGTGCCACCTCTCCAATGACACTGGACAAACCAACAGTCCATCAAATTTCTCCTCCTCCATAAAAAAATAGAAAACAATCAGTTATTTACATGATGTGGACATGCAGCTCTCTCAAGGTAAAAAGAGAATTTTAAATTTCTGGCTCCAACATTTATAGATGTATAGATAACATTTATAGATTTCCAAAAGTGACAGTGCCACCTCTTAAAATGACACTGGACAAACCAATAGTCCATCAGATTTCTCCTCCCTCCGTAAAAGATATAAATTATTTACATAAAGTTATTACAAAAAGATATAAAATATATAAAAATATATATAAAAATATCTATATATATTTACAAAATTTATTATGTAAAGGATATAAGTTATTGACAATAAGTTATTTACATAAAATGCACGAGGAAGTTCATTACAAGAATATAAACACCAGGAGGTTTGGAAAATCTTAAAAAATCAAGGTGACAACCTGAGGCTGTGCAGAGAACACTCTCCAGCTCTGAGGAGCAGTAGGACGGGGGATTTTTGTGTTCCAAGCTGATTTTTCCCTGTGTTTCCCCCTCAGCTGTCCTTGGCGCTGCTGTTGGACGCCGTGTAAACTGGACAAACCAATGGTCCATCAGATTTCTCCTCCCTCTTTAAAAGATATAAGTTATTTACATAAAGTTATTACAAAAAGATATAAAATATCTATAAATATATATATATATAAAATATCTATATGTATTTACAAAATTTATTACGTAAAAGATATAAGTTATTGACAATAAGTTATTTACATAAAGTGCGCGAGAAAGTTCATTACAAGAATAGAAACACCAGGAGGTTTGGAAAATCTTAAAAAATCAGGGTGATAACCCCAGGCTGTGCAGAGAACACTCTCCAGCTCAGAGGAGCAGTAAGATGGGGGATTTTTGTGCTCCAAGCTGATTTTTCCCTGTGTTTCCCCTTCAGCTGTCCTCGGCGCTGCTGTTCGACGCCGTGTACACTGGACAAGCCAACAGTCCATCAGATTTCTCCTCCCTCTTTAAAAGATATAAGTTATTTACATAAAGTTATTACAAAAAGATATAAAATATCTATAAATATATATATATATAAAATATCTATATGTATTTACAAAATTTATTACGTAAAGGATATAAGTTATTGACAATAAGTTATTTACATAAAGTGTGCGAGAAAGTTCATTACAAGAATATAAACACCAGGAGGTTTGGAAAATCTTAAAAAATCAAGGTGACAACCCCAGGCTGTGCAGAGAACACTCTACAGCTCGGAGATGGGGGATTTTTGTGCTCCAGCTTGGACGGGGGATTTTTGTGCTCCAAGCTGATTTTTCCCTGTTTTTTCCCCTCAGCTGTCCTCGGCACTGCTGTTCGACACCATGTACGTAGTGGTGACGGATGAGCAGCAGGATGGGGGATTTTTGTGCTCCAAGCTGATTTTTCCCTGTTTTTTCCCCTCAGCTGTCCTCAGCGCTGCTGTTCGACGCCGTGTACGCGGTGGTGACGGCTGAGGAGCAGCAGGATGGGGGATTTTTGTGTTCCAAGCTGATTTTTCCCTGTGTTTTCCCCTCAGCTGTCCTCGGCGCTGCTGTTCGACGCCGTGTACGCGGTGGTGACGGCGGTGCAGGAGCTGAACCGCAGCCAGGAGATCGGCGTCAAGCCCCTGTCCTGTGGCTCGGCACAGATCTGGCAGCACGGCACCAGCCTCATGAACTACCTGAGAATGGTGAGAGGGGGCTGAGGGATGCTCCTGGCTGCCACAGGGCTCTTGGAAGGCACTGAAAAGTCAGATCTGAGGGTTTGGGTTGGCACCTGTGACCGTGTTCACAGGGGTCTGAGGATGAGGGAAGAGACGAGGATCTGACTCCATATTTCAGAAGGCTTGATTTATTATTTTATGATATATATTATATTAAAACTATACTAAAAGAATAGAAGAAAGGATTTCATCAGAAGGCTAGCTAAGAATAGAAAAAGAAAAAATGAGTAACAAAGGCTTGTGGCTCTGACAGAGTCTGAGCCAGCTGGGCTGTGATTGGCCATTGATTAGAAACAACCACATGAGACCAATCCCAGATGCACCTGTTGCATTCCACAGCAGCAGATAACCATTGGTTGCATTTTGTTCCTGAGGCCTTTTAGCTTCTCAGGAGGAACAATCTTAAGGAAAAGATTTTTCATAAAAGATGTCTGTGACAGTCACCGGCCTTGGAACGACATGAAACTCTCCCTTTTTCAGTCTTTGCTGCAGAAAAGCTGGAATTCAATTGTTTGGGTTTTTTTTAAGTATGAATGTTTCTAAGTGATCCGAGCTCTGACTTGAGCTGATACAAGATCATGCAGAACAATTGCTCAGAGCTCAAGGGCAGGATGTAAGTTCCCCTATGGGTTTGGGCTCCTTTGAACCCAAAATTGTCGTTTCTGGGACGAAACAAGCCTAAATCTGGCACGAGAACACTCTGAAATCCCAGCCTTTTGAAATAGTTGGAGTTTGTGGCTCCTCAGAGCTGAAGTGACCATGCAGTAGGAGCAGGTTTCTGACTCTGTTTGGGTGTAAATGAGACAAGGAAATTTTATAAAGTTTTTTTTATTTATGAGAGATTTTTCCCCTCAGAGGAAAGCTCAGCTGAACCTGAGCATTGTACCACTTTGGCCCATTGTTTTAAATCCCACCTTTAGCCAGAGACAACAAATCCTCAGCTCCCCACAGCTCTGCTTCTCAAAGACCCAGTGGTCTGAGCTTTGGGATGGAGGGGGTGTGGAGCTGGTTTTCCCAAAACAAGGAAATCTGGGAGTCCTGCACCTCGTGCTGCTGATTCCCTGCTCCTCTCCTTGTCTTTTCTCTTCTAGCCAGACTCCAAAAATAATCAGCACTGAGCTATGAGGGTTGCATTGCTGTTCCTGCAGGGAGTGTGGGGTGTGTGGGGCCATCCCTCCTGTGTCTGGACAGAGAACTCTCAGAACTTTGGGCCTGGAAGCCAAAACTTAGAATTAAACACAGGATTTGATTTGAGACCTTGGAGAAGGCTTCCAAACTTAGGTGCTGGAAGCGAGAATGTGGGTTTAGAGTTTAAAGCAGAGACACATTAAGCTAAGTAGAGAAAAGTTTAGAGTTTTAGAGTACAGTTCTGTAGAGTTTTAAAGAACAGTACTGCACTCTAAAACTGTCCAGTTCAGGATCTTTAATGTGTTTCTCTGCTTGAAATAATGGCTTTAGATTCTTTGCTGGAATCCACTTTGGTCCTGGACCTGTGGAGACACAAGCATTCCCTTTGCCCCAGGTTATTAGTGGAAATGGACCTTCAATTTGTCCTGGTTTTGGGTTTCTGATCAGGAGTGCAGGATTTTCTTTCAGTTTTGCCTGTGTGCTGTCAGCCAGACGCCTGCGGCGGGGTGGGGCAGCCCCGCTGGGCGCTGTAACTGAGTCTCTCTTGGACAGGTAGAATTGGAAGGTCTCACCGGCCACATCGAATTCAACAGCAAAGGCCAACGCTCCAACTACGCCCTGAAAATCCTGCAGCACACCCGGGGTGGATTCCGGCAGGTGAGAGCAGCCAGGGGAGGGCTGGGAGGTGGCCTGGGCTCAGGGGGTGCTCTGGGGACCAAAAGGGGCTGTGAAACCCCTGTGGTATTTTCTGGGGTCCCCCATGGCAGGAAGGAATGAATCTGACTCCATGTTCTTAGAAGGCTGATATATTATATTACATATTATATTATATATTATACTATATTATAAGATATATTTTATATTATATTACATTACATTAAATTATACTATATTATACTATATTATACTATACTATATTATATATATTATACTATACTATAATATATATTATATATTATAATATATACTATACTATATATACTATACTATTACATTACACTATATTATACTATACTGTATTATATTATTCTCTATTATTCTCTATTATTCTCTATTATTCTCTATTATTCTATATTATATTATTCTATATTATATTATACTATATTATTCTATATTATATTATACTAAAACTATACTAAAGAATAAAGAAAGGATACAGACACAAGGCTAAAATATAATCATGAATCTCGTGACTCTCTCTCTCTCTCCAGAGTCTGAGACAGCTGGACAGTGATTGGTCATTAAGTTAAAACAATTCACATGAAACCAATCAAACAATGACCTGTTGGTAAACAGTGTCCAAACCACATTCCAAGCAGCCAAACACAGGAGAAACAAATCAGATAATTATTGTTTTCATTTTTCTCTGAGGCTTCTCAGCTTCCCAGGAGAAGAAATCCTGGTGCAGGGATTTTTCAGAAAATGTGACTGTGACAGACCCTCCTTGTTTGCACCATGAGGTGCTTGGGGTGTCACCTTAGCTCTGGCAAACTCAGCATGTTTGATTTTATCAGGAATGTGCCTCAGGAGGGTTTGGATTTGTGTGAATCCATCAGGGAATGGAGGGGGTGATGGCAGAGCCAATCTCTGCCCTGTCCCAGGTGCTAATTCATGGCAGGGAGCCTGTGCCAAGTGCAAGCTCACACTCACACTCCTTTGGTTCTTAAGCTTGTGGCTGTGTTTGCTTAAAATTATTTGGATGGGGGGAAAATGGGAGGATTTTCTATGAAATAGGAAAAAAATGGGTACTGTGAGTATTTTCAAACTGTTTCTGGGAGAGAAAGCAAATGGGGCAAACCCATGTGAGGAGGGTCCCTGTGAGGGGAAGTTCCAGCTCATTTCATTCCTGGTTCCTGGCTCCTCTCTAACAGGTTTGCTCAGCTCACACTCATTTACTTTTTGTCTCGGTGCTCGTAGGTTCTTCACAGCTTTCCTCTGCCCACAGAACACTGAGCAGATCTCATTAGAATCATTAATTTGAGTGGTATTTCCTCATCTCACACTTTCTGCCCAAGCCATATTTTCTGGTTTGAGCTGAAGTTGAGGATATCAGACTGATGAGATTACACGACACAAATCCAAGGAATTTGCTGGTAAATCCAAACCTTATTCAGGAGGAAAAAAGAAATTAGAAAAAAAAAGGGTTTCATCTGTCTTGTTTCCCTGCTGACAGCTCCACTGCTGCCCTTTTCTCAGAGATTGCCACTTCTAGATGCTGGCAGAGAACAAAAGCTATTGTACCCTACCCTCACCAACAGAGCATTTTGGCACCAGGATCCCTCTCCTGGCCTGGCAGCAGTGAATTTCAGCCTTGGCAAGGATGTTACCTGCCAGTTCTTACCTGTCAAGTGACAGCTTGGCTTTGATGCTGCCTTTCTCTGAGCGAGCAGGGGGGATCACGATGGCGTTTTCCCCACAGAGATCTCTCACAGCATCAATGCCCTTTTAATCCTCTCCCAAACCCTTCACCCTCTGAACAGAAGTGACAGATCCAAGCCCATCTGCATTAATAAGGACACAAATTCAGCTGGATTCAGGGAGGAAAGGCTGCAAAGCTCCCTGTGGCAGCTCTGGTTTTGATGTGTTTGAGCGTGGCAGGGACTGCACGTTAAACTCACAGGTCCTTTTGGGGCAGAGCTTCTCCCAGAGCTCCGTGGGGAGCTGTGGCTGCAGCCTGATCTGCCCTGAGAATAAAGCCTGATCTCCTCCCCACAGACCTGCTGTGACAGGAGAAAACCTTTGCTGCCCTGTTGTAACAGCTCGGTGAAAAAGGAGCTTTGTGCCTGTGACATGCCCAGGAAAGCTGCCCTGGGATCAGGCTTCCCAAATCCCCCATCAGAGGGGGTGAAGCACTTCCAGCCTCAGGGAGAAAGTGCTGGAAGGACAGGGCAGACCCTTGGGGGAGGCTGCAAGCCCTGCCCTGTCACAAACCCGCCAGGAAAGAGCTGATTTTCATAAAACTGCTCCTGTCTCAGCTTTTCTGCCTTCTCTCCCTTTCTCAGGGAGCTTTTCTGATCCACAGCAGTGCCCAGAGGGGTGGTCAGGGTCCTTCCCAGCCTGAGGGAGTTCGTTGAGATGTGTTTAACTGGGAAGAGCCTCCCCTCCTGCCCAACCTGCCTCCCCTCCATGTTCCTGCCAAGAGAGGCCAAAGGCAGCTCTGCTGTGCCATAAATGGTTATTTTCTTGTTGCCAGCCTGGCTTCTTTTAATGAAAAGGCCTAAATAAATCATTAGAAATATTTTAATTAAAGGAACAGAGTAAAGAACAGGCATTCACATCCTGGAGACAATCTTGCTCCCAAGGGTTGTATTAACTGATTTGTTTGAAACACTTCTATTCCCTGCTTAGTTTTAACCAAGCTCATTTTAGCTCTGCCCATTCCTCTCTTCCTCTCTTTCCCTCTTTCCCTCTCCTCCTCTCTCTCCTTCCACCCAGTGAAGCCATAGGGACTTCCAGCTCATCAGCTTTGATGGAGAGTTCACCGAATTTTGAGGCTGATCCAGCCAGGAAGCAAATTAAGAGACATTTAGATTCTCTAACTTGCTGCTGCTTTTGGGCAAGGAGAGGCAGGGCTTTTTGACATCCAATTTTTAATTCATTTATGTAACGCACCAAACGCTTCTTTTCCTGATTTAGCTTAACCAGAGGAATTTTTTCCACAGCCATATGAGAGCTGCTCTGTCTGCTCACAGGATGCTCGATAAAGCACAGGCTCATTAATGTGCTGGTGATCTATAGATCTGACAAGGGCTGGCTTTGGTAAATGTCATCTTTTTATTTATTTTTTTTTTTCTTTATTTTTTTCCCCCCCCTTTCTTTGCCCCTCTAAAAAACACTGCAGAGTTCCAGCAGAGTGATTTGCTGTAAATCATGAGCTGAGGTTTGGGAACTTCATGGAGGGAAGGGAGTGAGAGTGGCTGTGATTTAGGGAGGGGAAGGGGAAGCTGCAGACCCTGACCCCATCCTAAGTGAGGCTGATCAGTCTCTATTTAACCACAGGCCCTGCTGGTGTCCTGGGACAGGCTGGGGCTGTTAATTGGGATGTTGATGAGATACAGATGAGTTCCTCACCAATAGCTCTGGGACCCTTCTCAGTCCCTGCCACATCAAACCTTTTTAATTTGGCAGCAGCTAATCAGCCTCGGTGGGACTGGCTCCTCTTTAGCTGCTGCCCCCAGGAACAGCCCAGGGACAGGTTCTGGATGGTTCCTGCACCCAGGAACAGCCCAGGGACAGGTTCTGGATGGTTTCTGCCCCAGGAACAGGCTCTGGATGGTTTCTGCCCCCAGGAACAGCCCAGGGACAGGTTCTGGATGGTTTCTGCACCCAGGGACAGGTTC
Organism: Agelaius tricolor; assembly: GCF_023055355.1. NCBI lineage: Eukaryota > Metazoa > Chordata > Aves > Passeriformes > Icteridae > Agelaius > Agelaius tricolor. The sequence continues at coordinate 5,999,290 of NW_027269289.1, read as the reverse complement.
TGGATGGTTTCTGCCCCAGGGACAGGTTCTGGATGGTTTCTGCCCCCAGGAACAGCCCAGGGACAGGTTCTGGATGGTTTCTGCCCCCAGGAACAGGCTCTGGATGGTTTCTGCCCTCAGGAACAGCCCAGGAACAGGTTCTGGATGGTTTCTGCCCCCAGGAACAGCCCAGGGACAGGCTCTGGATGGTTTCTGCACCCAGGGACAGGTTCTGGATGGTTTCTGCCTCCAGGAACAGGCTCTGGATGGTTTCTGGATGGTTTCTGCCCCCAGGAACAGGTTCTGGATGGTTTCTGGATGGTTTCTGCCCCAGTAACAGGCTCTGGATGGTTTCTGCCTCCAGGAACAGCCCAGCAACAGGTTCTGGATGGTTTTTGCCCCAGGGACAGGTTCTGGATGGGGCCCCTCAGCTGCCTGTGGGGATGGGGCAGTGGCACCTCCCTGCTCCTTCCAGGCTCGAGGCTTTCTGGGCTGCTCCACAGCCTGAGTTTCACAGTTTGTGTTTGCCTGGAGATGCCTGTGGGTGTTTGGGGCAGGGCTGGATCTCCTGGGGCACAGGGAGTGCAGAGATGCTGCCCTGGGGGCCTCACATCCCTGAGGACATGGAGGGGACTTTCTCCAGGCAGGCTGTCACCCAATCCCTCTCACATAACCCCTCTCTCAAAGGTGTTGAGCTCCAGCTGGTTGTGCTGCCCTCGTTGCTCTTATGGGACAGGGATGGCTCCAGCTCCTCTGATCATTAGGAACCTCTCCCCTGCTCTGTCAGCCTGTTTATTTCTGGCTGCTTTGTATGTATTTATTTTTGTGCCAACGCCATCATTTCAGCTTCAAAAAGCTGCTCTACCTCTTTGCTACAGACCTCCTCCACCTGCAGTATTTATAAAGACCAATCACATCCTCTGCTTAAAAACCCCTGAAGTCCTAAAACCCCTGAAGTCCTAAAACCCCTGAAGTCCTTGTCCAGAGCCAGAACAACAGGATGTTGTTGTCCATTAGAAGGACTTGATTGTTTTCTAAAAAACTTAGCAGATGGATGTGTTTTCTGTTTTCCAGAGGCTCTTTATATGGAGATAGAGATGATTAAAATCACCTTGACCATCCATCTTACAGGAGAGGGATGTGAGGGGCCCAGGCACCCTCTGCCACTGCAGGAACAGCAGCAGGAGGAGCTTTGTGAGCCCCTGAGGGGCACAGGGGTGAGCTGGGGCCAGCCAGGATGGGGGAAAGTGCCCCAAAATGTGGGATTGGCGGCCTTGGTGCCTTTAAAAGCAAGGTCAAACCCACAGCTCTGTCAGGAGAGGAGGCAATTAGTCTCAGCACATGCCAGCAGGGGAGGGACAAATTGGAGAACAGCGAGGGCTGTTAAAATTAAAGTTAATCTGTCACTAATCTCTGGTTGAGAAATCCGGGAGGGAAGAAGAATGAGGCAATGTTAGTGAGGGATGGCTGGCTGCAGAGGGGCTGCTGCTCTGCAACCACAGCAGAGCTGGGCAATTCAGCAGGGATTCATCCTGCCTGGACTCAGAGCCTGTGCAGGCCACTGGAAGCTGTGCTCCAAGGGAAATGGGTGGGAAATCTCCCACTTTGGGGCTGTTGTTCCCAGAGTGAGCCCTGCACTAGGGATGGTCACAGCCCCAGGAGCTCCAGGAGGGTTTGGACAATGCTCTCAGGCACAGGGAGGGATTGCTGGGGTGTCTGTGCAGGGCCGAGAGCTGGATTTGATGATTTGGAGTGCAAAGCTGTCCTGCTTCCCCTTCCCACTGCTCCCTGTGCCTTGGGATGAGGATTTGGGACTCCTCAGGGATTCCCACTGTGGCTCGTGTGTCACTTGGGCTGGATTTGCACCAGCCCTGGGGCAGGAAAGGATTTGGCCCTTCCCTCAACACCCAGAGGGACTCAGTCCTCAGGGTGGCTGTGCTGGGCTCACATCCAAGCCACCCCCAAGGCCTGGAGCCTTTGGTAGCACCAGAGGCCAAGCAGTGCCCAGAGCAGGCACAGATCCACCACATTCCCCCCCAATCCCTGTCAGTAACAAGATTAACCCATGACAGAAAGGAAAACCAACCCTTTCCTCCCACCCTGGCAGTGAGAGGAGAGCCTGCCTCAGTGCCACAGGAGGGAGCTGGGCATGGATTTGCTCTGGAGGAGCTCTGGAGACCCCCTTGCACCTTTGGGGTCACCATTGCCTCTCACCCCACTAGAGGGACAGCAGCAGAGTGCTGGAACCTGATGGGACAGAGGAGGAAAAGGGGGTTCAGAGGGAGCTGCCGTCCTCAGCCCCCCCTGCATCCACGAGGAAAAGCAGAGGAGGAAAAGCAGAAGCTCCTTTAAGGACAATAAGAGAGCAGGAGTTTAATTTGCACGTTCTGAACGAGCTGCTGGAGGTGCTGATGTCCCTGCCCATAGCTCTGAGGGAAGGAGATTAGGCTCTTGAAGTTAAAATTAGGTTTTGTGGAATATTCCTCTCCCCCTGGCTGAAGGCAGCCGTGTCACAGCTGAATCACAATGTCCTCCCCAGCCTGGGGGACTGGTTCCTGCCATCCACGCTGGGAATCTGGGCTTGCTGCAGCCTCACTGATGCTTGGGTGGGTAAATTTGGGTGTGATGAGCCTGAATGAAAGGATTTGGAAGAGCTTAATTGTGGTAGCTGATAGCTGGAAGAGGAGCCAAGGAGCAGCACCACTGAGAAGGTGAATTTGTCCCACCCAGGAGGGCTCCAAGCACCACACTGGGGGGGACAAGCTCACAAACTGGGGATTTCTGGCTAAGATGGACCCATTTGGTGGCGTCTGGGGACAACACACAGGGCTGTGTGCCTTGCAGGGAGCTGCCCAGCTCCCAGCTCTGCAGGGAGGACACGAGGGCCAGGGTGGGGTGTGCACAGAGGGTTAATCCCTCTGCTGACCCGTTCTGGGCTTGTGAAGCTAATGGAGCATCCCTAACCAGGCCAGCTGCAGGGTTGTTGTCACTCAGCAGAGCCATATGGGCAGTGCCTCGCCCTATAAATCCCCTTATTGTGCTGTTTGTCTCTCCAGATTGGCCACTGGCACGTCTCTGAAGGGCTCAGCATGGACAAGAGGATCTTCTCGTCCAACATTTCCGACAGCCTGTTCAACACCACCCTGATTGTCACCACCATCCTGGTAAGGGAGGAGGGCACCTGCAGTCCCCCCATGGGCCAGCCCAGCCCTCAGGTGTGACCGTGTGCACAGGGGTCTGAGGATGAGGGAAGAGACCAGGATCTGACTCCATGTTTCAGAAGGCTTGATTTATTATTTTATGATAGATATTATATTAAAACTATAGTTTTAATAAGTTTGGGGTTAGAGCCAAACTTGGATGTTTTCTAAGCTTTGAGGTTAAAACTGGATATTTTCTAATGCTTGGTGTTAGAACTAGACATTTTCTAAACTTTGGGGTTAGAACTAGACATTTTCTAATATTTAGGGTTAGAACGAAACACTTTCTAATGTTTGGGGTTAGAACTAGATATTTTCTAAGGTTTGGGGTTAGAACTAGATGCTTTCTAATATTTAGGGGTAGAACTAAACGTTTTCTAAGTTCAGGGGTTAGAACCAGACATTTTCTAAGCTTTGGGGTTAGAACTAGACATTCTTTAAGGTTTGGGGTTAGAACTAGACATTTTCTAATGTTTGGGGTTAGAACTAAATGTTCTCTAAGCTTTGGGATTAGAACTAGACATTTTCTAATGTTTGGGCTTATAACTAGACATTCTCTAAGGTTTGGGGTTAGAACTAGGCATTTTCTAAACTTTGGTGTTAGAACTAGACATTTTCTAATATTTAGGGTTAGAACCAGACATTTTCTAAACTTTGGTGTTAGAACTAGACATTTCCTAATATTTAGGGTTAGAATTAGACATTTTCTAAGGTTTCTCCCAAACCCCCCCTGCCCCGTGAGCTCTGCCCTCCCTGCTCCGTGCTGGCGGGACATCTCGGCTAAGATGGGAATGACAGCTGCCCAGTTTCACTGCAGGAAAACCCTTACTTAATGCTGAAGTGGAACCACCAGGAGCTGGAAGGCAACGACCGCTACGAGGGTTTCTGCGTGGACATGCTGAAGGAGCTGGCCGAGATCCTGCGCTTCAACTACAAAATCCACCTGGTGGGCGACGGCGTCTACGGCGTCCCCGAGGCCAACGGCACCTGGACAGGCATGGTTGGGGAGCTCATAGCCAGGGTGAGTGGATTAATTGTTCTTTCAAACTCTGCTCTGATGGGCTTTGGTGCTGTAAAGCCGCCGCGCTTCGTGGTGATGAGGATGGGTTGGGTTTTTCCTGAGCTTCAACTACAAAATCCACCTGGTGGGCGACGGCGTCTACGGCGTCCCCAAGGCCAATGGCACCTGGACAGGGATGGTTGGGGAGCTCATAGCCAGGGTGAGTGGATTTGCTGCTCTTTTAAACTGGGCTTTGGCGCTGCAAAGCCGCTGCGCTTCGTGGTGATGAGGATGGGTTGGGTTTTTCCTGAGCTTCAACTACAAAATCCACCTGGTGGGGAACAGCGTCTACGGCGTCCCCGAGGCCAACGGCACCTGGACAGGGATGGTTGGGGAGCTCATAGCCAGGGTGAGTGGATTAATTGTTGTTTTAAACTGTGCTCTGATGGGCTTTGGTGCTGTAAAGCTGCCGTGCTTCGTGGTGATGAGGATGGGTTGGGTTTTTCCTGCGCTTCAACTACAAAATCCACCTGGTGGGGAACGGCGTCTATGGCATCCCCGAGGCCGACAGCACCAGGACAGGGATGGTTGGGGAGCTCATAGCCAGGGTGAGTGGATTAATTGTTGTTTTAAGCTCTGCTCTGATGGGCTTTGGCACTGCAAAGCCGCCGTCCTTCATGGTGATGAGGATGGGTTGGGTTTGAGCCCGTTTTGGAGGCTTGGAGCAGAGGGTTTGTGTGGCATTCACACAATGCATCCCTGGATTTTTATCCTAGGAAGCTGAGAAGCCTCAGAGGAAAATGAAAGTGATAATTGTGGTGGTGTTTGAGGGTCACCAGGATGAGGGAAGAGATGAGAATCTTGAGTCCATGTTTCAGAAGGCTGATTTGTTATTTTATGATATATCTGATATTAAAAATGATTCACTAAAACTATACTAAAAGAAAGAGAAAGGATGCATCAGAAAGCTAGAAAGGAACAGAATGATAATAAAAACCTGTGACTGCTCAGAGCCTCGACACAGCTGGACCATGATTGGTCATCAAGTAAAAACAACCACATGAGACCAATCAAAGATGCACCTGTTGCATTCCACAGCCATCAGAGAGTTATTGTTTGCATTTCTTTTCTGAGGCTTCTCAGGAGAAAAAGCCTAGCAAAAGGATTTTTCAGAAAATATGTCAGTGACAAATAATTTTCTGATTTGCTTCTCCTGTGTTTTGCTCGTGTGGAATGTGTTTGGAGATTGTTTACCCACAGGTGATTGTTCCATTGGTTTAATGTGAATTGTTTTGACTCATTGGCCAATCAGGGCCAAGCTGTGTTGGGACTCTGGAGAGAGTCATGAGTTTTCATTGTTATCTTTTTAGCCTTCTGTAAGGATCCTTTCTGCATTCTTTAGTGTAATTTAGTATAGCATTCTTTAATATAATATAGTATCATAAAATAATAAGTTAGCCCTCTGGGAAGATGGAGTCAGATTCATCATTCCTCCCTTTGTCTGGGGGAAACCCAAGGACAGTAGGTTTGCACTGTGTTCTCCTGATGGAAAATGTGTTTCTTGGGGTGGTGTGGCAGTGTAGGAAGAAGTCAGAGCAAGAGCAGGGCTGTGGGATGCTCTCAGGGGTGCTCACTTTGTTGGGAAGGAAGTTTGGAAATGAGGTTTGGACTCTGGGATCCCATGTAAAAACTCATTACAGAATAGATTATTTTTTTTCCTGGTGGAAAGATTAACAAAAAATCGCAACATGGAAATGCAGAGCTTGGTAGAAGCTGAAAAAATTTACCAGACCACACTGGTTTGGTAAATAAGAATCCCATTTCTGCCTAGAAAAGTTTTGGCAGATTGAGTTCAGCTGCTTAGCTCAGTGTTGCTTTTGGAGAAGCACATTTCCTATTTCCTTGAAGTGTGTGGCTTGAGATCTTTTCACTGCTCTGCTCTGTGGAGCTGCTGCCCAGCAGCAAAGCTGAAAACTGAATTATTTTGCTGGGTTTGACAACAATTCTGTGAACACCTGGGCTCAGCCAGCCTGGACCCTCCTCCCTACTCTTTGTTTTCCCCTGTGGTATTTCCCAACCTCTCTGAAGCTTAAACACAACTCACAAAATGCTCTGAGATCCTTAGGAAAACAGGCTTAGCCTCAGCTAAGGGTGGGATTGATGCTGTTTAAGCCAATACTTCCTCACTGATTCTGCCTTGTCATTCCTGACATGGCCCTGAGAGCCCAGTGCCCCTTTCCCAGCTGGTGACAAATCCATGGTGACAATGTGGGTGGGTGACAATCTCCCCCCCTGAGTCATTTGCCTTCTGCAGAGCAGAGGAGCAAAAGTCCAAACCTGTGCTCTGGGGATCTGAGGCTCCTGCCAGATCTTTCCTCCCTGGAAAATGAGCATCACTTCACTCTGTGGTTTATTGGGCACAGTGGAATTTGGGGATTGAAGTTGAGGATGGAAGGATTGAAGCTGGGATGGATTGAAGTTGAGGATGGAAGGATTGAAGCTGGGGATGGATTGAAGTTGAGGATGGAAGGACTGAAGCTGGGGGCGGAAGTTTGAGGATTTTGGAGGTCTTTTCCATGGTTCTGTGGTCTTTAAGGGTCCAGGATCCCTAGAAATGCCCACTGGCACCTCCTGGTTCTTCCCCACAGGGTGCAGGGTGATGCTCATCCCACTCCAGGAGTTCCAACTGAGCGTTTGAGGTCAGCTGGGACAACTCTTTGTCTGGCAGAGGGAGGGATTTTGTGTTTTCTGAGGGTCACAGACAGGGCACTGAACAGACTGGAGACTCCCCTGAGCTCCCCCTGTCTCTGGGGTCACCCTTCCCTGAGCAGTCACTCTCAGTGCCAGCTGAGATCCCACCTCCATCTGCTCCTCTCAAAGAGCTTCTGTGAGGCTGTTTGCAAATGCTCCAGGCTATTGGCACCGTTTTTCTCCCTCCTCGTGTCTCTGTGTGTGTGTACACACACACAATTACACTCCTGCAACATTCCTTTGGGGAGGCAAAGGGAAGGAGCTGAGAGCTCAAAAGAAGGGAACAGCCATCAAACTTTTGGCCTCCTAACCCTGGCAGTGCCTCTTCATTAAATGGGACCTTCTGGAAGGTTGTTTTTCTCCAGTGATGAGTATTTTAACTTCATCTTCACACAGAAACCATTTGTTTCTTCTGCAGCTTGAGCAGGGTTTATTTAAGAAAGTTTTTTACTTCTTCTGCAGGGCAGAGCTGTCAGAGCCTGTGAGGCTGGATCACAAATTGGGGAAGAGAAACAGCTCTGTCTCTTGTTCTCCCTGTATCCCTGAGAGTTTTTATGATGGTTTCAGCAAGTTTTTGATCAATCCCAGGCACTGGGCTCAGGCCAGCCAGGGCAGAGCTGGGTGTGCTGGGTGTTGTTTTTATTCAGGGCTGCCTGGGATGTTGTTTTTTGAGGGCATTTCCCTGCCCAAGGGGCTTCTGTCCATCCTTGACAGTCAGTCCCCAAGGGAGTTCATCCTTGTTCACCCCTGTCCCGTGGGACCCAGCAGATCCTGTGTTAGGTGCACATATTCCTCTTTTATAATATATATATAATTAATATAATTATATATATTATATATAATATATTAATTATATATAATTATATATATTATATATAATATATTAATTATATATAATTATATATATAATATATAATATATTATATATAATTAATAGAATTATCTATATATTTATAAATATATAATAATCACTATATTATATAAATATTTATATGCTTATTTTCTATTTAATTATATATATAGATTTCTATATGTGTTGGGTGCACATATTACTCTTTTATAATATATATAATATATTAATTATATATAATTAATATAATTATCTATCTATAAATATATAATAATCACTATAATCACTAGAATATAATAATCACTATATTATATAAATATTTATATATTTATTTTCTATTTAATTATATATATAGATTTCTATTTTTACTCTGCCTCTTTAGGACAAAAAGGGGATCAGCTGGGGCACAAACCTTTCACAAAAGTCCCCAATCCTTCCCAAAAATGAAAGCTCTGCCTCTGTCCAGCACAGTGTCATTGTAGGAAAATAATTTCCCCTTGATCCTGATCAGCCATCAGAAAATAAGGTTTGACTCACACTCACTTAATGTGCAGGACCAAAAGGTCACAGAATTATCCAGCCTCCCCTGTAATCCCTCTGTGGCACAGAATCTCCTCAGAGCAACTCTGGGCTATTGGGGAGAAAATGTTTCATTTTATTGCTTCTGAATTAACCAGCTATTGATTTATTCCTAAGTCCTGGGAATTCCATCACAGCTAATTGTGCACCCTGATATGATTGGGCAGGATGCTGGACAGACATAAATCTGTTTTTGACCCAGATTCAGCAGTACAAATCTTGTGAGCAGGTCAATAAAACAGGTTGGGAGGTGAGGAAGAGGGGATGGGATGGCTTGGGAATCCTGCACAGTTTGTGATCAGCTCATGCAGCTTTGGCTTGGGTGAAGTCACCTGGAAGGACTCAGAATCACAGAATGGTGATTTAGTTTCAACCCCTTTACACCTTCCACTATCCCAGGTTGCTCCAAGCCTCATCCAGCCTTGGACACCCCCTGGGATGGGGCAGCCTCAGCTTCTCTGGGAATTCCACCCCAGCCCCTCATCAAGAATTCCTTCCCAATATCTCTTTCAGTTCAAAGCCCTCTTGTCCTATCACTCCAGTTCCTGATGAAGAGTCCCTCAAGCCCATCCTGCACTGAGAGATGTCACAAATGCAGAAAATCCTGGGCTAATTTGTCCCTCTGAGCATGCAGGGCAGGGAGATTGAGCACCCAGCTCATTCCTGGAGCGAGCAGGACACTAAAGCCACTCTCCCTGTCAGCCTTGCTGGCTCTGGCACAGACAAACAAACAAGGGAGAGCAGCAAATCTTCTCATCTCCTCCTTTCTGGCATCAGAGACTTAAAGGGCATTTGGGCTGGAAGAATTACATCCTGCTCCTTGCTGCTGCAGTGCAGCTCTGGCTCAGAGTCCCTGCTGGTGTCTGCTCTTCCCCTTCTCTCTCTCCCCAGCACATCCTCGAGCTGAAGTGAATTCTCTGCCTGACACAAACCAAGGGATGAATTTTCACAGCCTCAGCCTTGTCCCACCATGCCTGGCCAGGATCAGTGGGGATCAAAGCCCTTTTTAAAGTGAGGGACATGAAGTTGTCCATCCTGTCCAGCCTCAGGAGAAGCAATACCAGTGATAGGAAAGCCCTTAAAGCTTTGGGGTGCTGGTTCTCCTTGCTGGTGGCCAGGCACTGCTTTCCCTTCAGCTGCTCCAAAGCTGGGGAATGGCAGGAAAGGGAAAGGAGGGAGAAGCTCTCCAGAGCTGGCAGAGTCCTGCTCTCCACTGGCAGTGGCTGTTGGTGTGTGCACAGAAAAGCTGTGTGCTGGTGAATGGAGGCAGGGGGAGGCTGTTTGCAGGCTCTGCTGGTGGCACCTGTGACAAGGGGGGCTCCAGGAGAGGGGCTGTGGGTGGCTGTGCAGGGACAGGCAGAGGGGTCTGCAAAGCCCTGCTGGGGAATCCAACCAGGATGGGCAGGGGGCTGTGAGCTGGGCTGGTGTCACTGCTGGGGAATCCAGCCAGGATGGGCAGGGGGCTCTGAGCTGGGCTGGTGTCACTGCTGTCCCTGCATTCTTTGGGTCCCCACTGCTGGCAAATCCAATCCAGGATGGGCAGGGTGCTGTGAGCTGGGCTGGTGTCACTGCTGGGGAATCCAGCCAGGATGGGCAGGGTGCTCTGAGCTACCAAGCTCTGCATTTTCCTGTTGCAAGTTTTCATTAATCTAGGAAAATAATCTATTCTGTAATGAGTTTTTACATGGGATCCCAGAGTCCAAATTTCTTTTCCAACAAAGTGAGCACCCCTGAGAGCATCCCACGGCCCTGCTCTTGCTCTGACTTCTTCCCACACTGCCCCACCACCCCAAGAAACACATTTTCCATCAGGAGAACAGAGTGCACAGCTACTGTCTTTGGGTGTGGTGTCACTGGGCTGGTGTCACTGCTGTCCCTGCGTGCTTTGGGTCCCCACTGCTGGGAAATCCAGCCCAGGATGGGCAGGGTGCTGTGAGCTACCAAGCTCTGCATTTTCCTGTTGCAAGTTTTCATTAATGTAGGAAAATAATCTATTCTGTACTGAGTTTTTACATGAGATTTTACATGGAAACACATTTTCCACCAGGAGAACAGAGTGCACAGCTACTGTCTTTGGGTGTGGTGTCACCGGGCCGGTGTCACTGCTGTCCCTGCGTGGTTTGGGTCCCCATGCTGGTGCTTCACCTCAGCTGGCTCTGCCAGGGGCAGGGTGAGCACCTGGCACAGGCTTTGTGCTCCCACAGAGAGGCCAGGTGGGCACAGATGGGTGAGGGCAGACTCGAGGCTGACACCTGCACTGAGTGCTCGGCCCACCCTGAGTGGGGCTTGCAGGGAGAGCTGCAGCCCACAGGGTTCCCAGCTGTCACTTCTGATATGGCAGAGCTCACACTTGTCCTTAAAAAGTCCCCAAACACCTGTTTGGAGTGAGCCTCCTGCCTCTGAATGCAGGAATAGGCACATCAGGGAGAGGCGTGGGGCAGAGAGAGCCTCTGCAGATCCTCCTGCACAGAGCAGGGTCAGCTCCAGCTGGGTGGGCACCCCCTGTGCTGCTGGGTCTGCACTGCTGGCTCCTGAAGCTCGAGCAGCTGTTTCACCTTTCTGGGAGGTTTTTGAGCACAGGGACAGTGCAGAAGAAGGGTTTGCTGCTCTGGTTGTGCTGTCAGGGCTCAGTGGGCAGCGCTGGTGACAATGCTGCTGTCACAAGCACCCAGGAGATGTGGCATCCAAGGAGCTGCCCAAGGCAGGGACTGCTGCTCCTGGAAAAGATCCCAGCTTGTGGTGGTGTTCACAAGGGTCCCAGGATGAGGGAAGAGATGAGAATGTTGACTCCATGTTTCAGAAGGCTTGATTTATTATTTTATGATATATATTATATTAAAACTATACTAAAAGAATAGAAGAAAGGATTTCATCAGAAGGCTGGCTAAGAATAGAAAATGAAGCAATGATAACAAAGGCTTGTGACTGACTGAGACAGTCTGGACAGCTGGGCTGTGATTGGGCATTAATTTGAAACAACCACCTGAGACCAATCCCAGATGCACCTGTTGCATTCCACAGCAGCAGATAACCATTGGTTGCATTTTGTTCCTGAGGCCTCTCAGCTTCTCAGGAGGAAAAATCCTAAGGAAAGGATTTTTCAGAAAGTACCATGGCTACACCAGCCCTGAGCTGCCAGAGCTGTCCTGGGTTTGTTCTCCAGGGGTTTGACACAGAAATCCCCAGCCCTGAGCCTCTGTCCCTACAGTGTCCCCACAGCCTGGTGGAGGGTTGGGGTCTCTGTGGGGCCTCAGCTGGGCTCTTCTCCTGGCTGCTTTCTGCCATCCCATGCCGTGGGAGGCTTCTCTGGGCTCCTCTGGGGCTGGGGCTGACGTCAGGGCCCGTTCATCACCGTCAGCTCTGAGCTGAGCCCTGGCAGAGCCGCGGCGAGGGGGCGGCTGCCGCCTCTGGACTGGCAGTCCCTGCAATGTGCTCCTGAACGATGTTTCATTGTTGTTCCTCCTCAGGAGCCCGGCTCAGCCCCCGTGTTTGGTGTCCTTTGCAGAGCCCTGATGCAGGCAGAGCCCACGGGAATGCCAGGTAGGGCGGTGCTGTGGCAGCTTTTGTCTGGCACGCCGGCCCACCTGGGTTTCCTCTCCCCCAGCGAGGCTCTGGCCTTGCTTGGGCGGTGTGTTCTCCAGAGAAGTGGCTGTCTCCACTCCCAAAAAGCTCTGGGTCTTTTTCTAAGCCCATTTCATGCCGACATTTATAGCTGCAAGTGTGCTGGCAGGATGAAAACCAACCCCTCTTCCCCCACACCCATCCTTTGCCTCCTGTTTTTTCCTCTCCCTGTCGGGGTCTCTCGCTGCTCACAGTGACCCCGAGAAAAGTTCCAAAGTCTCTTTTTCCCAGCCTGGTGGTTGAAGAAGGAGTCAGGGCTCTTCATTTCTCAGTCTCAAGGTTGTTCATTGTTTCTTATCTATAAAATTCTTTCTCCTGCCCTGCCAGGTCCATCCAGCAGGACAGTTCCAGGCACTCTGCCTGCCCCAGGGCAGGGTTATGTCTTTATACTAAAAACTGCCTGTACAATGTTTACAATTACTTCCCAATACCCATCACCTGTGTTAGACAGTGAACTTCTACTCTAAACCAATCCCAAAGTGCCACCATCCCAGCAGAAGATGGAGGCCAAGAAGAAGAAGGAGAAAGGTTGGACATGCCCAGATCCCTCCATCTTGGCCCCTGAACCCCCATTCTAAAAAACCCTAAAATCTGCTTTTCCACCCTGTGATAACTTCACTAATATTCTACCTAAACTGTTGTGGCTTGCTGATCTTCATCTAAGGTTGGTAATTTGCTCCATGGGTCATAATCAAACCCACAGGGGCATTTTGGGCTCTGTGCCAGGGTCTCTGAGCCCCCTGGCAGGGTCTGGGCTGCTCAGGACAGCCAGAGGGATGTGCTGGGTCCTGACATCTCCCCAGAGCCCAGACCTGGACAGAGTGCAGGGGCACAAAGGAAAATCCATTTCTCCTCCCCAGGGCCCATAAAACCCCAACACCTGCCTGTGCTCAGGTGGGGAGGCTGGAGGGAACTCAGGTTTGCAGAGCTCCTCTGTAGCTCCACCGAGCTCAGTGAATCACAAGAAGTTTTGTCAGGAAGCAGAGCTGAAAGCACGAAATGGATGAAATTCAGGCAGAGAATTCTTTGCGTGCCATTCCATGCAGATCAAAGTTTCCTGCTATCAGAGATCAGCTCTTAACTTGCATGACTGAGCCTGCAGAGAGAAGAGAGAGGGAAATGATGAGGAGCTGGAGCTCTGCTGCAGAAAGTTCTGCTCCTCTGAAAAGTTAGCAGGGAATGAGGAGAGGGAAATAACTCTGATGGGGTGGCAGAACGCCCTGGAGGTGAGGGAAGGGAGCTGGGCACAGTCTGAGAGCTGGGGAAGGCTGAGCTGTGTCCCTGCTCTGTGGACAGAGGGAGGAGATGGATTTGCACTGATTTTGAGGGAAGAGCAGTTCAGGATGCTGCTGAGGACTCAGCATCACCAAGGTGTTGTTTCTCCCCAGAGAATGATCAGGACCCCAACCTGGGGATGTTGTTGCTCCTTCAGCAGCACCTTTCTATTTACCCCTGGATAGGAATGAACATTTCCTGCAAGCTTTGGCATGAACCCCTTTGGCCATGGCATTTTTACCTTCAGCTTCAGTCAGTGGCTTTGCTGGTGGGACTGGGTTTAATTTGGAGAACTGGGAGGAGAATTCCATGTCAGACTGAGCTGCACCTTCAGCAGGGGCTTTGCTGGGAGGGCCAATGGCACCTACAACCATTTAATAGAGACAGGAGGGGTTTAGGAAATGGGACAATGGCACCTACAAACCCTTTAAGTGGTTTAGGAAATGGGACAATGGCACCCAGAAACCTTTTAAGTAGAGACAAGAGGGGTTTAGAAAGTGGCACAAATGGCCCCTACAAACCTTATAAGTGGTTTAGGAAATGTGACAATGGCACCTACAAACCTTATGAGTGGTTTAGGAAATGTGACAATGGCACCTACAAACCTTTTACGTGGAGACAAGAGGGGTTTAGGAGGCTTTGGGCTTTCCTCATAGATAAAATTCTCCACGTGCCACGTTCCAGAGATGAACTGATCCTGCTTTAGTGATCTGCTGGTGTTTACACAGGGCTCAACTGTTCACACACCACGCTGGGATTATTGGTGCCTTTGAAAAAGCCTCTGGGTAAATGTCTGCCTGTGCAGAAATTCTCCTCAGCTCCTAATTCAGTGCAGCCTGAACCTCTCAGGAATCTGTAAGAGCTGCTTGGAAACAATTCCAAAATCCTCCACTGAGCATGGCCAAGCAGCTCTGCATGGCCTGGGAGGTGTCACCTTCTCTGTGACCTCATCCTGGGCTCGTGGGTCACCTCCCCTTTCTTTCCCCTCTCCTGCTTCCCTTTCTTTCCCTTCTCCTGGTTCCCTTTCTTTCCCTCTCTTTCTTTCCTTCTTCTGCTTCCCTTCTTCTTTTCCCTCTTCTGGTTCCCCTTCTTTTCCCTCTCCTGGTTCCCTTTCTCTCCCCTCTTCTGGTTCCTTTTCTTTTCCCTCTCTTTCTTTCCCTCTCCTGCTTCCCTTTCTTTTCCCTCTCCTGCTTCCCTTTCTCTTTCCCCTCTCCTTGTTCCCTTTCTCTTTTCCCTCTCCTGGTTCCCTTTCCTTTCCCTCTCCTACTTCCCCTTCTTTTCCTTCTTCTGGTTCCCTTTCTTTCCCTCTCTTTCTTTCCCTCTCCTGCTTCCCTTTTTTCCCCTCTCCTGGTTCCCTTTCTTTTCCCTCTCCTGCCCTCCCCTCTTGCAGCCTTTCCCAGCACCTCCATCAGTCCTGGTGGTGTCTCAGCATCTGCACAGACCTTGTCAAATTTGGGGACAAAAAGTGCAAAGAGCTTTTTCTTTCTCCCCCATCATCTCTTTTTCCACATGCATAATCATCTTCCTGCAAAGCAGAGAAACAAATGGATAAGGGAGTGGAGGTTTCATTTTTACAGAAAGCAATTACAGACATTAAAAGAGCTAAAGTAATAAAAATAATATTTAAAATTCAAATCCCTTATCTATATTACAAGGGTATTAACATGAGAAGAAGTTATTTTTATTTTTTTCTCCCCCTTAATCTCATTTGCTTTGCAGGTCAATCTGCAAACTTTAATGCCAGTCCTCTGAATTTTATTTTATCTTTCTTTTTTTTTTAAATTTGGAGACTGATCTGCAGTTCTGGAGGTCTGGGTTTGGCAGGTTTGTGAACTCCATGGCTCAGGGGTGAGGATACTGCTCTGTCCCCTTCCTGCTTGTACCAGAAGGGACAGCTGTGTTCAGCAGGGAAGGGGGGGAGTTGTATTTTCTATGGATTAATATCATATTTATTGGTTTTCTATGGATTAATATCATATTTATTGGTTTGTGGCTCCAGGTTTTAACGCATTAAATGAATAAAAATGGCAATTGGGCTGTGAGCACTTGGGGGAAGGAGCTGCTCCAGCAGGAAAGAGAGGGAAAAAATGGGGAAAGGGAGGGAAAAATGGAGGAAATGAAGGAGAAATGGAGAAAGGGAAGGAAAATGAGGAAAAGGAGGGAAAAATGGGGAAAAGAAGGGAAAAATGGGGAAAGGGAGGGAAAAATGGAGGAAATGAAGGAGAAATGGAGGAAGGGAGGGAAAAATGGAGGAAATGAAGGAGAAATGGAGGAAGGAAGGGAAAATGGAGAAAGGGAAGGAAAATGAGGAAAAGGAGGGAAAAATGGGGAAAGGGAAGGAAAAATGGAGAGAGGGATGGGAAAATGGAGAAAGGGATGGGAAAATTAAGAAAGGGAGGGGAAAATGGGGAAAAGAAGGGGAAAATGGAGATAAGAAAGGTAAAGTGGGAAAAGGGAGGGAAAAATTGAGAAAGGGAGGGAAAAATGGGGAAAGAGAGGGGAAAGTGGAGAAAGGGATGGAAAAATAGGGAAAGAGAGGGGAAAATGGGGAAAGGGAGGGAAAAATGGAGAAAAGGATGGAAAAATAGGGAAAGGGAGGAAAAAATGGGGATAATGCTCAAGAGCACAGGGTGGGCTAAACTTTGGGGTGCATTTGGGCAGGGCTGTGTGAATCCCAGCTGGGCAGAGGGAGCCAGTGGGGAGCTCCTGCTGTCCCAGAAAGGTGGGGACACCCCCCTGCAGGAGCGGGGGCCCCGTGTGGGCCCAGCTTTGCTGCTCTCCCAGCATTCTGAGCCTCTCCCTGTCCCTCCTCCCCAGAAAGCCGACCTGGCCGTGGCGGGGCTGACGATCACGGCGGAGCGGGAGAAGGTGATCGATTTCTCCAAGCCCTTCATGACTCTGGGCATCAGCATTCTCTACAGGGTTCACATGGTAAGAGCCTCATTTCAGAGCCATTTCTGTCCCTCCGTTATTTGCATGCAAACCTGCCCGGTTAGGGGAGGATAATGAACGACTCATAAAAAAATATTTTGGTTTCTTATTGAAACGCAAATGTGCTCGACCTTTATTTCCTGCTTTTCTCTGTCTCTCTGCTGCATGGCAGGATTGGTGAATTCCATTCCTTTTCAACCCTCAGCCCTCTGGCTTCTCTCCCCACTCCTCCCAGGGCACATGATGGGGTTTTTTGGCATGGTGGGGGCTGCAGGATGGTTTTAGAGTGGCTTTAAGGGGCTGTAAGGCCACTGGGTGAGGTGTGCTGAGGGCAGGCTTGGCTGGAGAGGTGGCTTGGCTTGGAGTCACCTTCCAGTTGGATTTAGTGGTAGAACTGGGTGGGAGGCTGAGCTGGGATATCTGTGGGTGCTCCTTGCTGGTGTTGGGGCCATTCCTGATCTCAGCTTTGCTCTCTTGCTGCCTTCTTCCAAGTCAGAATCGCTTCAGGAAGGAATCCTGGGTTGCTTTCTTTGCTGTCACCTCCTGGAAATGCTCTGGAGGCAGAACAGCCTCTGCTCTGCTAAGCCCAGGGGCAATGTCCCTGCTGGGGCAGGCTGAGCTCACAGCCCTGGGCTGTGCCCACCCTAAAGAGCAGCAGCCCCTGCAGCCCCAGGAAAGCTCCTCAGTCTCAGGGGGTGCTCTCAGCACAGTTGTAGCATCACAGGATCCTGGCATGGTTTGTTCAGAGTTCATCCCATGCCACCCCCTGCCATGGCAGGGACCCCTTCCCTATCCCAGGGTGCTCCAAGCCTGTCCAGCCTGGCCTTGGACACTTCCAGGAATGAGGCAAATTTATTTTTCTGTTTCGAAACAGCTGGGAATATCCCCAAGGGATTCATGTGTGCAAGCATGTACGTGGTGTTGTGTGTTAAATTGTCTTAAACTCCCATAAATCCTCTTTTATTTGCATCCTCCATTGTTTTACCTTCTCTCTGAAGCTCAGGACAGGCCAGATCTCCCCCAGATTCCAGGTGTCCCAGCAGGCAAGCTCCTTTTGCAGCCCCAATCTGCATTTGTGATGTGAGGGGCAGAGCCAAAAGGATGAAACCCTCCAGGCTGCCTGCCCCAGCCCCCTCCCCAGCCAGGAGGATGGGGAGGATGCAGCACTGGGCATGAACAGAAACAAATTCTGTCTCTGTGCTGGGGGGCTCCTGCCAAGAGCAAACGAGTCATTAAAATCTAGTTAAAATTCTGCTTCCCCTGGTATGTGCAGAATGTGGGATCGATGGTTTAACTGATCACAAAGGGAAAAAAAACCAAAAAAAAAGGGTTTGACTCTTCCTGCTCCTGGAAGTCAAATGGAATTGTCCCTTCCCCACCATGGTTGGATTTCCACATCAGCCTTGTGCAGCCAGGACCTTTTCCTGCTGATGTCTCCCAGGATTCAAATCAGATTTTCTGATTAAATACTCTGTTATATTAGAAGGGAATTCTTCCCTGTGAGGATGGGGAGGCCCTGGAATGGATTTCCCAGAGAAGCTGTGGCTGCTCCATCCCTGGAAGCATCCAAGGCCGGGTTGGATGGAGCTCTGAGCAACCTGGGATCGTGAAAATTACCCCTGCCCATCAACAAAGGGTTGGAATGAGATGATCTTTATTATCCCTTCCAACCCAACCCATTCTGGGCATGTCCAGAATCTCTGGTGGAAAGGCAGGAGGGCTGGGGCAGCCTTTGCTCAGGGTCTGTCCATTTGCTGCAGCCTCAGGGGGCTCTGCAGGGTTCCTGGCTCCTCTTTTGGGCTGGAGGTTCCTCAGGGCAGGGAGCATCTGCTGCCCCCCAGCCCTGCTCCTCCCCAAACAAAGCAGGATTGGGAACCCCAGACCCCAGAGGGCTTTGGGAATCCTCCCCCTGCTCCCAGCAGGGCTTCAGCAGCCCCACAAAGGACCTGGCTGGGATTTGAGCTGCCCAGGGACCCAGGCAGGGCTGCAAGGGCATCTCCCAGGTTGGGATCACCCCACTGGGGACATGGGGAGGGATGGGGGCAGCCCCCCAGTTGTGCCCTCCCTTCCCTCCCCAGGCCTTGGGACCTCGTCCTGCTCGGCTTGAGGAGGGTGCCTGAGAGCTGTGTGGCAATTTAACCTCTCCAACTGGGAAATGTTTGCTAAACCAGACCCTTCTGGGAAGGGAAAGTGGAGAAAGGGAGGGGGAAATGAGGAAAGGGAGGTAAAATGGGGAAAGGAAGGGAAAAATGGGGAAAGGGATGGAAAAATGGGGAAAGGGAAGGGAAAAATGGGGAAAGGGAGGGGAAAATGGGGAAAATGAGGGAAAAATGGGGAAAGGGAAGGAGAAATGGGGAAAGGGAAGGGAAAAATGGGGAAAGGGAGGGAAAAATGGGGAAAGGGAAGGAGAAATGGGGAAAGGGATGGAAAAATGGGGAAAAGAAGGGAAAAATGGGGAAAGGGAAGGAGAAATGGGGAAAGGGAGGGGAAAATGGGGAAAACACTTCTGGTTTTCCTTTAAGGATGTGGTTTGCAGAGCAGCCCCACAGCCTTCTTCTCCCCACCCCAAAATCCACCTCTGCAATGTCAAAAATTGCAGCTGACATGTGTTAATCAGTGCTTGGATGAGATGGAGCCTAATAAATAACCACAAACGAGCCTCTTCCTCGCTGAGGAGCTCTCTGCACACCCTGGGCTCCTTCAAATGTGATGACATTTTATTTTCATTTCCATGTAGCTCCAGTGGCAAGTGATTTCTCAGCCCTTTCTCCTCCCCACGCCGCCAACCCAGCCACCACAGAGCCTGTGCCTCTTATCACACATAACCAAATATGGCAGCTTTAACCAGGGCTGTCATTTTTCTCAATTTCGCTGCTTGTGATACAATCAAGGCTGGATTTCTGACACAGGAGCTCTAACAGGCTTCCTGAGGGACAAAAGGCTTGGTTGGTTTTATCAGGTGCCCGTTCTGCCCTGCCAGGGGGGGATGTGGGGGTGGCAGGGGGTGCATGGGGAGCCCTGAGCAGTCCCTGGGGTTGGAAAGGGCTGGAATTCCCTGCCCAGGGTCATTTCTGCAAGGAGGGATAAGTCAGAATTTACCCATTTTTGCTCACATCCTTGCCTCTGTGGCAGGGAATGAGGGACTAAAGATGATTCTGGCTGGGTCATTTCTGCAGGGAGGGATACATCAGAATTTACCCATTTTTGCTCACATCCTTGCCTCTGTGGCAGGGAATGAGGGACTAAAGATGATTCTGGCTGCTCAGCCCTGAAAGTCTTTGCCTTCAAAATGAGGAAATGGAGGTTGGGAGAGTGCACAGCTACAGCTGAGTTTAGGCCAAGTGAGCTGAGGCTTAAAGTGTTTTGACCTGGTTGCTGTAAAGGACACGAGATGGGAAGGATGGATGGAAAAACTCCTGGATGGATGGATGGATGGATGGAAAACTCCTTCATTCCAGCCAGAGGAGGCTTGAGAGGGGCTGAGAGGAGCTGAGCCCCCTCCTGACAGCGCTGCCAGCACGGATCCCTCCCCACCAGAGCAGGGTGGGGGCACTGCTGCCCCCAGGAGTGCATTTGTGAACCAGGTGGTGGCTCCGAATGAGACTCAGAGCAGCCTGTGCAGAGCTTTTCCTGACCCCAGAGGGAAAGGAGGGATGTGGATGTGCCCCTGGAGCAGCTATGGGTATCCTGGGATGGAGCAGGTGTGGGTATCCTGGGATGGAGCAGGTGTGGAAATCCTGGGATTGAGCAGGTGTGGAAATCCTGGGATTGAGCAGGTGTGGATGCCTGGGGTGTGCCCTGGAGCAGGTGTGGGTATCCTGGGATGGAGCAGGTGTGGAAATCTTGGGATGGAGGAGGTGTGGATATCCTGGGATGTGCCTCTGGAGCAGGTGTGGAAATCCTGGTATGGAGCAGGTGTGGATATCCTGGGATGTGCCCTAGGGCAGGTGTGGATATCCTGGGATGTCCTGGGATGGAGCAAGTGTGGAAATCCTGGTATGGAGCAGGTGTGGATATCCTGGGATGTGCCCTGGGACAGGTGTGGGTATCCTGGGATGGAGCAGGTGTGGAAATCTTGGGATGGAGGAGGTGTGGATATCCTGGGATGTGCCTCTGGAGCAGGTGTGGATATCCTGGTATGGAGCAGGTGTGGATATCCTGGGATGTGCCTCTGGAGCAGGTGTGGATATCCTGGTATGGAGCAGGTGTGGATATCCTGGGATGTGCCCTGGGGCAGGTGTGGATATCCTGGGGTGTGCCCTGGGGCAGCTGTGGGTATCCTGGGATGTGCCCTAGGGCAGGTGTGGATGTCCTGGGATGGAGCAGCTGTGGATATCCTGGTATGGAGCAGCTGTGGGTATCCTGGGGTGTGCTCTGGGGCAGGTGTGGGTATCCTGGGGTGTGCCCTGCTTTGGTGCCCTGCAGCTGGACCAGACACACATGGACATTTCTGCCTCCCCAGGCTGGGTTTTTTTGCTTCCCTCTGACTTCCAGAGGCAGGGGAAAGTTCTCTGCCCTCCTTTTTTAGGGAAAACACTTGTGGGAAATGGCATTAATGGGGCTGGCTGGGGTTCCTCCACACTCTGCATGTGCAGGGCAGGGAGTGCTGAAAACAACAAATTCAGGGCTGTCCTCTCCTTCCCAAATGTCCCCCTGGTCCAAGCTCTCCAGCCACCAATATCTTCCCAGCAAACTGCTGCTCACTGGCTGAAAAAAATGAAGATTTCCAAGAACAACTTAGGAGGAGGGTAAATTAATCTCTCCCACATCCATCTGAGGATTTTCAGGAGGCCTTCATCAATTATTGGACATTTTGAACATATCTATTCCAGGAAAAATAGCTCTTCCAATTAACAAAGCTCTATTGGGACTGCCTAAAAATATCTGACAGACTCCAGATATTGTCATTCCCATCTTCAAAACAGACAGATAAGAGAGAGTTTGTGCCCTCCGTGGGAACAGAATATCTTTATTCTTACCCACAACTGTGAATGAAAAGAATATGTCCCAGCAGCCTGGAAATGACTGGAGCTGAAAAGAACCAGAACTACTACAACTGTAAAGTCACAGGAGAGATTCACTGCCAAGCTGGAGATTTAAAGCTTCCAACGCAATTTCCTTAATGAGAGTAATTTATTGACAAACTGCCCCAGAAATATAAAGAAGACATCAAGGCTTGAATTGCAGAAAGGAATTTTGTCATGGGAGCATCTCACAGGGGCAGGCTCTGCCAGGGGCTGGGAGCTCCCTGCAGGCTCTGGGGTCATTCCCTGCCCTGCCTGGAGTGATGAGCTCCAGGAGCTGCAGCTTGTGCCCTTCACACCTTGCTGGCTCCCCAGGGCCTCATTCCATCCTTGAGGAGGAATAAAGAGTTACCTGAGCTGCTGAGGAACAGGGGAAGCAAAGTTTGAGGGGCACCCAGGAGAGCCAGAGGGAACGCCTGGAATTTGGGGGAGATTTGACCTCTCCTGAGCTTCAGGGAGAAGGTAAAACAATGGAAGATGCAAATCCCAACCATGGTGGGGAAGGGACAATTCCATTTGACTTCCAGGAGCAGGAAGAGTCAAAATCCTTTTTTTTTGGTTTTTTTTTCCCCCTTTGTGATCAGTTAAATCATTGATCCCACATTCTGCACATACCAGGGGAAACAGAATTTTAACTAGATTTTAATGACTCGTTTGCTCTTGGCAGGAGCCCCCCAGCACAGAGACAGAATTTGTTTCTGTTCATGCCCAGTGCTGCATCCTCCCCATCCTCCTGGCTGGGGAGGGGGCTGGGACAGGCAGCCTGGGTGGTTTCATCCTTTTGGCTGAAGCCAAGGCTCTGCCCCTCACATCACAAATGCAGATTGGGGCTGCAAAAGGAGCTTGCCTGCTGGGACACCTGGAATTTGGGGGAGATCTGGCCTGTCCTGAGCTTCAGGGAGAAGGTAAAACAATGGAGGATGCAAATAAAAGAGGATTTATGGGAGTTTAAGACAAGCTTGGCTAAGCAAAGGGGAGAGCTCTGGCAGTGCCACCCTTTGGCAGGTGGGCAGGTTCTCAGATTAACTTTCAGTCAATTCTCATCCTCAAATGAATTTTCAGTCAATTCCCAAGGAAAAGTCCTGGGTTTAATTCCAGAGTTTCTCTTCAAGGCAATGTCTCTCTTCTGTTCCAGGTGATCTCCTGTCCACAGGTGAGGTACAAACAGTGGAAGACACCACATTCTCTGTGTCCTTTCCCAATTTTTTGGTCAGTTGCTGCCGTGTTCTGGTTGTGGTGTCTTCTGGGAAAGGACACAGAGAATGTGGTGTCTTCCACTGTTTGTACCTCACCTGTGGACAGGAGATCACCTGGAACAGAAGAGAGACATTGCCTTGAAGAGAAACTCTGGAATTAAACCCAGGAGAGCCTGGACTTTTCCTTGGGAATTGACTGGAAATTAATCTGAGGACCTGAATTGACTGAAAGTTAATCTGAGGACCTGAATTTTTCCTTGGGAATTGATGTAAAGTTAATCTGAGCACCTGAACTTTTCCTTGGGAACTGACTTTTAGTTAATCTGAGAATGGATGCTGAACCACTGCTCCTCAGCTCATCCATTTGCCCAAAGCCTGTCCAAGCCAGATTCTCTAAAAATGCTCATCCCAGAATGGTTTGGCTTGGAAGGGACCTCACAAACCTCTCAGTTCCAACCCCCTTACCATGGGCAGGGACAGTGCAGGTCCCAAACTCTCGTCCTGGAGGATGCAGGGACAGGCTGCTGTGTTGTGCTGGGTTTTTCCTGCAGGCAGGGTTTGCTGGGGAAGGTTCCTGACACGTTACAGGTTCCCAGATGGCGACTGGAGCTGAGGATTTCACAGGCTCCTGGGTATTTTTAGCAGAGGAAGATTTTTGTGCAACAACTGTTGCCTTTTCTAGCAACAGCTCAAATCTCCAGGAGAACTGCCGAGACCTTGTGAAAATCAGGTTTTGCATAACATTTAGTAGTAAAACAGCGAGGTTTGGATGGAAGCGGAATTTAAAATGCCGGTCTAAGTCTGGGAAAGGGAAAAAAAAAATAAAAAAAAACCTTTGCAAAGCTCTTCCTCGTGGGCAGCTTCCCAGTTACAGGTGCTTGGGGAAGCTGTGGAGCTGTTTTAGGGATGCCAGGACTGAATTTGTGGTTTGGGACACAAAATTCAAGTTTCTGTGAGCTGTGGGATCGTGTTCCTTGGGCGTGCTTGAGCTGCTCTTTCCCATCAGAGGAGCTGCATCCACAGAGCTGGTGCTGACAGGAGAAATCCACCTCAAATGGGAGGTGTTTGGCTTCTTGAGAAACTTCTCCAAAAAAATTATTCTCCCTCTTTTGCACCAATTTGGTGACGTTTGACAATTTTCTGTTGGTGGCAGCATCCTTGTGAAAGTTTAAAATGAAGATCAACCTGCTTTTTCTAGCAGTGAAGGCTTATTTTTTTTTTCCCAAGGAAAGGTGGTTTGCTGAGGAAAAAACCAGGAAATTCTGACGCATCCTGGAGATAAAAATATCCTGTTCGCTGAGATAAAAGCAATAATTTTATTGGGGTTTTTGTAAAAGAAGAAACTTCGCAAGGCCAGAGAGAGAAGTTTTGAATTTTATTTTTTTTTTCCTTTTGCTTCACAAATATATTTCCCACCTTGTGAGCTCAGGTGAATCCCTTTCTGCCCAGTTAAGTGTGGGGTGGACAAGGATGAGGGGACCCCCCTCAGGGCTGGGGGTGCATCAAACCCTGCCAGGGAGACACAGGACGCTGTGATTGCCTCATTTTTTCTCTCAATTCACCTCTTTCTTTGCCAGGAAGAAGAAAAATGGGGAGAAAAACAGATTTAGGGGATGAATGCAGTGGGGAGATGCTGCAGGACTCGGTCATTTGTGGGGTTGCTGTCACTTGTTTGCCCTGCAAGGCTGTTCCAAAGCCTGGTTTATCCCCCTTCTCGGTTTATTTCCTTTCTCCTGTTTATTCCCCTTTCTCCCATTTATCCCCTTTCCCCTATTTCTCCCATTTCTCCTCCTCCTCCCATTTATTTCCCTTCTCCCATTTATCCCCTTTGCCCCATTTCTCCCCCTTCTCCCATTTATTTCCTTTCTCCCATTTATCCCCTTTCCCCTTTTTATTCCCATTTCTCCCCCTTCTCCCATTGATCCCCTTTGCCCCATTTCTCTCATTTCTTCTCCTTCTCCTCTTTATTTCCTTTCTCCTATTTCTTCTCCTTCTCCTCTTTATTTCCTTTCTCCCATTTCTCCCCCTTCTCCCATTTATTTCCCGGTCTCCTATTTACCCCCTTCTCCCATTTATTCCCATTCCCCTTTTAATTCCCATTTCTCCCATTTTATTCCCATTTCCCCCACTTCTCCCCTTTCCCCCATTTATCCATGTTCCTCCCTACCACCAGTGCCGCTGATTTCCCTCTTGCCCTTCCAGAACTATTCCCACCTCTCCAAACCCACCCAGCTCCAACTCCTCCTTTGCTTTTTCCCCCTCCAGGGCCGCAGACCCGGCTATTTCTCCTTCCTGGACCCTTTTTCTCCGGGCGTCTGGCTCTTCATGCTGCTCGCCTACCTGGCTGTCAGCTGTGTCCTCTTCCTGGTGGCTCGGTAATGTCGCGGTGCCTTTCCCTTCCTCGCGGTGCCACCTAGTGTCCCTGCAGACCCCAGAGGGACACGGGGACATCCATCCTCTGTCCCCAGCTCCCCGGGATGGGCTGGCACCAAGCGTCCCAGCCCTGTGCCAGCTGGGACTGAGGTTTGTCCCCATGTCCCTGCCCTGTGCCAGCTGGGCACTGAGGTTTGTCCCCGTGTCCCTGCCCTGTGCCAGCTGGGGACTGAGGTTTGTCCCCGTGTCCCTGTGCTGGGATGGCCACCGTGCCCTGGGGCAGGGTGTGTTTGGTCACAGTGGTGCCCAGAGGTGGTGGGAGAACATTTTGGAGAAGGTTTTGGTGCTGTTTAAACACTCCCTCAGGTGAGTTTTTACCCCTTTGTCCCGAGGTTTGGAGGCTGTCAGGAACCTGCAAATCCATTCTGAGATGTCAACAGGAATTCCACCACAAATTCCATCAGTGCTGTCTGGCTCCCCAGTTTGTGGAGGACAGGGAAGTTCATGGGTACCTTTGAGCAAATTCATGGGTACCTTTAAATGCTCCCTCAGATGTTTTTTTACCCTTTGTCCCAAGCAGGGAGGGTGGAGGATGTTAGGAACCCTCAAATCCATTCTGAGGTGTGAACATGAATTCCACCAGTGATGTCTGGCTCCCCAGTTTGTGGAGGACAAGGAAGTTCATGGGTACCTTTGAGCAGCTGAGTGCAGAGCCTGGCTCAGCAGCTCTCAGCTCCATTCCTCTGTGACCAATTCCAATTTCAATCAGTCTCAAAACACCTCTCTGAGTGCTCACCTCAGCACGGCCTCCATGGAGCCCTGGGGTCTCCAGTGCTGCTCTCCCTGCCCTGCCCACAGCCCTGTGGAGGGGCTGTCACAGGCACAGTGGAGCTGTGTCCTGGCACTGTGTGCCAGGGACTGCTCAGGACTCCCTGGATCTTTGGGGACCCCTCTGGGACCCCCCTGGGATGCCCAGTTCCCATCACACAGGGACCCCTCAGTGCCCAGTGCCCATCACACAGGGACCCCTCAGTGCCCAGTGCCCATCACACAGGGACCCCTCAGTGCCCACTTCTCATCACACAGGGACCCCTCAGTGCCCAGTTCCCGTCACACAGGGACCCCTCAGTGCCCAGTTCTCATCACACAGGGACCCCTCAGTGCCCAATTCCCATCACCCAGGGACCCCTCAGTGCCCAATTCCCATCACCCAGGGACCCCTCAGTGCCCAATTCCCATCACACAGGGACCCCTCAGTGCCCAATTCCCATCACACAGGGACCCCTCAGTGCCCAGTTCCCATCACACAAGGACCCCCTCAGTGCCCAATTCCCATCACACAGGGACCCCCTCAGTGCCCAGTTCCCATCACACAGGGACCCCTCAGTGCCTAATTCCCATCACACAGGGACCCCTCAGTGCCCAATTCCCATCACACAGGGACCCCCTCAGTGCCCAGTTCCCATCACACAGGGACCCCTCAGTGCCTAATTCCCATCACACAGGGACCCCTCAGTGCCCAGTTCCCATCACACAGGGACCCCCTCAGTGCCCAGTTCTCGTTACACAAATTGGGCCTGTGCTGTCACTGGCTCCCTCAGCGTGGCTGAAGCTGCCACCCTGACAGGGCTTTAATGGCTTCAAGGGCTGTTACAGCCTCAGAAATGCAGGTCTGGAGAAACCATTGAATTATGCACAGCTGGTGCCTCTTTAGCCCCTTCCTCATGTTTTAAATATGATGCTCCAAAAAGGTGCCTTTAGCCAGCTCCTCCATGGAGAGGGAGCTTTGGCTGCTGCTCCCTGCCTTGCTCAGCAGGAAGGAGCTCTTGACCCTGTGAGCTGCAGACTCTCCAGAGCACTGGGGTTTGCTGCCAGAGCTTGATCCACCATGGAAGGTCTGCAGGAAATAACCTCCTCCTCATGCTCCCTGGCACACAGTGAGAGAGGAGATGCAGGGATGAAAAGAACTCCCTGATATTGGCTGAATATGAATGTGAGCTGGCACAGCCCTGCAGCTGTTTTGGCAATAGCCCCAAAACGACCCTCCCAGGCCTCAGCTTTCTTAGCTGGAGCAGTATGGAGTGCAGCACATCAATTAGCAGACTTTCTCAGCAACCAGGGAACTGGAAACAGCAAAAAAGAGAGAGAGAGAGAGAAATGCAATCACAGCAGTGACAGGCTCAGACATTTCCCATTCCCATCTCTGTCCTGTCCCTGAAGGATGGGATGCTTTGAAACATCAGCACTCAGCTTCCAGCTCCACCTCAGACCTTCTCAGAACAACCCTTTGCACCAGCAGAGTTTTCCTTGATGGTTTAATGCAGTCAGGGCTCAAACACTTTGCTTTTGAACTTCCCATAAGTGCTCGTGCTCCAGCAGGGAGCACAGCCAGAGAAGTTTGATTTCTACTTCCCATCAAGTCCGTGCACATCTGGAGTTCCTGCTGTGGTGTGGACCTGCAGGATGCACGCAGAGCTGCCCAGAGCAGAGCCTCTCAAAGTTTTGTGCAAATCTTTACAAGAAAGCCTCTGGCTCCTGAGCCTTAGAGCAAACGTTTCACACAGCTCTGAGCCCTGGGCATCAACTGACAGCAAAGCATTTCCTCCTCAGAAAGCTCTGCCTCCAGGAGAGCTGGAGCTTCACAGCTTTTCTCTCTTTGGTGGTTTTTTTTTTTAAAGTGTCCCATTTCCCAGTGCATTCCCCGAGCTCTCCTTTTTCTTCTCCTTTCAGGCTGACACCGTACGAGTGGTACAGCCCCCACCCCTGCTCCCAAGGTCGATGCAACCTCCTGGTGAACCAGTACTCGCTGGGGAACTCTCTGTGGTTCCCCGTGGGGGGGTTCATGCAGCAGGGCTCCACCATCGCCCCCCAGGCTCTGTCCACGCGCTGCGTCAGCGGGGTCTGGTAAGCAGGGCAGCCCTTCCTTCCAGGGAGGTTTCTCTGGGCACAGGGAGGTGGAGGAGGGAATTCTTCATGGAAAGGGCTGTGGGACATCGGGAGGGGCTGCCCAGGTGGAGGTGTTCCAGGAGGACTGGGTGTGGCACTCACTTGTCTGCGTGACAAATGGAGACTGATGGTTTTGGACGGATGGGATGGTGCTCACAGGGTTCTGAGGATGAGGGAAGGGACGAGGATCTGACTCCATGTTTCAGAAGGCTTGATTTATTATTTTATGATCTATATTATATTAAAACTATACTAAAAGAATAGAAAAAAAGGATTTCCTCAGAAGGCCAGCTAAGAATAGAATAGAAAAGGAATGATAACAAAGGCTTGTGGCTCAGCTCTCTGTCCGAGCCAGCTGGGCTGTGATTGGCCATTAATCAGAAACAACCACATGAGACCAATCCCAGCTGCACCTGTTGCATTCCACAGCAGCAGATAACCATTGGTTGCATTTTGTTCCTGAGGCCTCTCAGCTTCTCAGGAGAAAAAAGTCCTAAGGAAAGGATTTTTCATAAAAGATGTCTGTGACAGAGGGATTTTGCAACCTCAGTGATTCTGGGATTCTGCAAGGCAAAGGGTGGGGATGGAGAGCAGATTTCCTGAGGGAAACCACACCTTCCCTTCCCTTCCCTCCCCTTAGGTGGGCATTCACCTTGATCATCATCTCCTCCTACACGGCCAACCTGGCGGCGTTCCTGACCGTGCAGAGGATGGACGTGCCCATCGAGTCCGTGGATGACCTCGCTGACCAGACCACCATTGAGTATGGCACCATCCACGGCGGCTCCAGCATGACCTTCTTCCAAGTAAACCCCGTTCTTTGGCTGCCTGGGGGGGCAGGGGGTGCACAGGGCACTCCTCAATCACCTGGGGGTGTCCTCTCAGCCTGCCGTGCCCCTGTGTCACTCCAGGTGCTGGCACGAAGGGGAACTCTGGAGAGATCCCTGCGCAGGATGAATGGTGGGAGAGGCATGGTGGAGGACACAGAGAGGGAATTCGACAAGGAATTCAGATTTTCACAGGTCCCCACATGGTTTTAGCTTTTATTTGAGTGTCTTTGAGGTGGGATAAGCAAAGAAGCATTTGCACAACCCAGGTGAAGTGCTGGAGCCTTTGTGAGGTCAATGGCACTGAAATAAGTCAAGTGTATGCAAAGTTATGTGGGCCATTTAGCCCAATTTAATTTTTATCTTCCCTGCTCTGCTCAGAAGGGAAATAAATGAGTGAATCTGTTCTGCAGCGCACTGAACACACAAAGAACTGCTTGAGGATTATTTATTTATTTATTGCTTGTTGAAATTCCAAAAGGAGAGAAAGCTTGTTCTCACTCTTTCCCCCCACTCTGAGTCTGAACTGAATTTGGAAGGCTGGGAAATCTCTGGAGTCAGCCTGAGCTTTTCAGCCCAACTTTATGCTCTTCAGGGGTATGGAAAAGAGCTACTTTTAAGCCAAATTTTACATCTAAAATGAGCTGAGCAGGGCCTAAGTGAGGGAGGTGGTTGTACACGAGGATCTCACTTGAGGAAAGCTTTCAAGTTTAAACCCCTGGCTGTGTCTGTGCACTGCCTGGCAGGGAGGAAATCAGGAAAAGAGGGATTTGTCCTATTTGTGGTGCTTTAAGCTGTGTAGGGATCCATTTGCCTCTGGGGTAAGGATGGGGAGGTTAAAGTAGTGATGATAACTGCCTCCATCCTCCCTCCATTGCAGGGTGCATGAAGGAATGTTTGTCCCCTCCTGAGGCAGCTTGTCCTGGCAGTGCTTCCCCTGACACTGACACACAGTTTAAGGTCTAAAAATGCAGTGGAACAGAACCAAACCCCCCCTGCTCATCTGTCTCCTGCCCAAGTGGCTGCACCAGAGGACAGAGCTGGACAGATGAGGACAGGAACTGGGTCAGCAGCAGATTCCCTGAGGCTCTCCAGCATCGCTCACCAGCCACAGAAAACAAACCCTTGACAGTATGAAAATGCTCGTGTGGAGCAGGGTGTGTTTATATTCAGTCTTTGTGCAAGCAGCTTTCACTCTCTGCTCTGCACAGGCAAGAGAGATTCATCATTCTCAGCTTTCTTTTCATCGGACCAAGCTGGTTCAGCCACCAGCCAGCTCTGAGGATTTGGGGCTGGCTGAGCTTTGGTTTATTGAAATCAATGACAAAAACCCCAGTTCTTTTCAGCAAGCACTTTAAGTTGCCTCACAACTGGGGGGTGAACCAAATGTGGATTATTTTTTGAATTAAATTTGTGAGCGACAATCTCCAGAGAGCTTTTGTGCTGCCCCCAGCTCTCAGTGCCTTCCTCAGGGTGCTGGAGTCTGGCTTTGACACTGAAGAACTGTTGGGACAATGTTTGAGGGATGGTCAGTATGGTGTGAGCACCCAGAGGTTTCAATCAACCAAGCAGGAACTCTTTCTTCAGGCATTTTTTGTGGTTTTGATATGTGGTCACTAAAATTATGATTTTTTTTTTCTAAAATTGAATTTAGTTTGTTTTGCCAGATGCCATTGGAATTGAGGTATTTCATGCCCAGCTTTTCCAACAAACACATTTGGGCCTCTTTGAGATAAACAAAGATGAGGCACCAAAATCCTTCCTGAATCTAAAACCAGATTTGCTTCCTCTCTCCATTGTGGCCTTTCCACAGCAGGCACTGTTACAGAGGTTTAATTGTAGGGGTCTGTTCTGGTTTGAAAGCAAAACCAGTGAGAGACTCCAAGTCAGAAATAAAATTTATTAGGAAAAGGGAAAAGAAATCAAAATACATGCAATAATATAAAAGAAAAAACCACTGACAGAGTCAGAATACATCCTGACACCCTGTTGGTCAGGTTGTTGGTAGCAGTCCAGTTGGATTGGTGGCTGCAGCCCTCCTGGTGTGGCAGATGTGGTTCTGTGGGAGCAGTGATCCTGTAGAAGGGTGTGGTCTTCCTCTGAAGATCCAGTGGAAAAGACAGCCATTGCTCTGGGAATGCAGTGGAAAGGCTGCCTGCTCTGTCCCAAACTCCAGATTATATCCAGGTGGGGATGCTTAGCTCCTCCCCCTTGGGCAGAGCATCTCACAATGGGCTGTTATCATTCTCTGAGTCTCGTGGTGGGTTCATGAAACAGAAATGGCTCCTGGAGGGAGTTCTGTCCCAAATCCCAGATTGTATCCAGGTGGGGATGCTTAGCTCCTCCCCCTTGGGTGGAGCATCTCACAGTGGGCTGTTATCATTCTGTGAGTCATATTGTGGGTCCATGAAACAGAAATGGCTCCTGGGGGGAGTTCTGTCCCAAATCCCAGATTGTATCCAGGGGGACGCTTAGCTCCTCTGTTATCATTGTGTGATATTGTGTGAGCCATGTGGTGGGTCCATGAAACAGAAATGGCTCCTGGAGGGAGTTTTCTCTGAGTCATGGGGAAAGGCATTGATGGGCCCATTCATAGGAGATAAGGAAAGAACAATGCCCCTGCTGGTTTCAGCAGCTCTTGACGATGGTGTCCTGGTTTGAAAAGGAAGTGAGTTTTTTGAGAGTTTGTGGTCAATAGACTATATCTTAATATTGTAACCTAGGACAGGATCTAATTTACCCCAGAATCTCCTCCCTGAGCCGTGGCTGCCTCTTCCCTCCACACAGAACTCCCGCTACCAGACGTACCAGCGGATGTGGAATTACATGTACTCCAAGCAGCCCAGCGTCTTCGTGAAGAGCACGGAGGAAGGGATCGCGCGCGTGCTGAACTCCAACTACGCCTTCCTGCTGGAGTCCACCATGAACGAGTATTATCGGCAGCGCAATTGCAACCTCACGCAGGTCGGGGGCCTTCTGGACACCAAGGGCTACGGGATTGGCATGCCCGTCGGTAGGCAGTGAAGAACAATTCTAGTCCTTCTCGGCTGTCGGCAGAGGACCGGAGCGTTCCAAAGGCTGCGCCGGCTCTAAAAGCCAACGTTGCATCTCACAGGGTCCTTTTTATTTCTTACCTGTTGCCCATGCTCAGAGCCAGATGTGCAAGATCTTGCTCTGGTCCAGAGCCAGATGTGTGAGACCCTGCTCTGGTCCAGAGCCAGATGTGAGACCCTGCTCTGGTCCAGAGCCATGTGAGACGCGACCGCGGCTCTTTCAATGATTCATGTGAAACATGTCTCAAAATTGCTGCTTGTTTTCTGCATACCTGCTCTTTGCTGTTTCCTTCCCCAACCAGTGTTTGTGCATCGTTTTGTGCTCCTTGTTTTAATCCCAGAAGTGATGTCGAAGTAATGCTGTGGCAATTCTGGTAGTTTTTAGCAGGAATGTCTTAACAGCTGGTGGTTCTTGAAACTGCAGGCCAGAGACTTGGCTCTCATCAGGTTTAACAAATGCAGGGGTTTTTTCTTTCAAATGCATGAGCTCACAAGAGAACATCACCACTAAATAAGGGTTTAGTTGTTATTCCAAACGATGATCCACTGGTCTTTTGGACAGCCTGGAAGCCTTGTCCTGACCTTTAAGCCCTGGCATTTAGCAACACAAAGTTGAGGTGGATTACATAAGGCCCCGTCACACAAACAGCCACTCTAGTTTAGGGAACATGGGTAAGCTTGTAAAGTCACAGCAACCTGATCAAAGTGAGTACAAATCCCTACCTTCAGGGCTAAATTTGTTCTGACATTGTCTTGTTAAACAGTGAAACCGTAGCAGATAAGGGGAGCAGAAAGCTGCTGGCTGGGACAATAGTGCAGAGTTACTGGGAGAAGCAGAGTCTTTCCCATGGCCCTTCCTCAGGATCTCTGGTGACAGACAAGGATTTCTTGTACCAGACAAGGATCTCTGGTGGCAGACAAGGATCTCTGGTGGCAGACACTGGGACTGAGCAGAGGTCTGTGCCCAGCTCAGGACTGAACTCCTCCAACATAGACATTTTGGCTTCCATGATCCTTGGGCTCCTTCCAACTCAGGATTTCTGTGACCAGTTTGAGGGAAGGAGCATTAGAACAAGGTGAAATTGGAGGTGGAATGACAAGAGAGGTGGAATTGGAGGTGGAATGCTCCTCCATGGTCTGCAGGAGCAGGATACTGAACTGCTCATTCAAAAGCCAAAGCTCCCCTTGCCATGGACCTGCTCCAGAGGCCTGTGTGGCTCCTGGTGGCCAGGTAAAGTCACCTTCTGCAGGTGACATTCCCAGTGGGGTGGCTGCAGCTTTCCATGGCTGGCATGGACTGAGAGCCCCTCCAAGCCACCCAGAGAGGAGCTGTGCTAGCTGGGCACGCTGGGGTGGGGCGAGCAGCGAGGATGATGATGGGGAGGAAGGTGGGGCCCTACCACGTCCCTCTTGGCGTTGCAGGCTCCGTGTTCCGCGATGAGTTCGACCTGGCCATCCTCCAGCTGCAGGAGAACAACCGCCTGGAGATCCTGAAGCGCAAGTGGTGGGAAGGAGGGAAGTGCCCCAAAGAGGAGGACCACAGAGCCAAAGGTAAGCCCTGCACTCCCAAGGGAGCAGCCACAGAAACATCCTGGCCAGAGGTGCCAGGATGGACACCCAGCTGCATGTCTGCCAGGTTTTCTGCCTGGGAATCACTTTTTTCCCCTTCTCCTGACCTGAGATTCCTTCCCTCACAACTCAAGGAGAAAGCCAAGCAGCTCCGCCGTGCCGTGCCTCACGCTGTGTGTTTTTGCCTGGGGCAGAGATAGCGGGAACAACCAAATGACAAATATTGGAGGCATATGGAGGGTAAATTAGCTTCTAATGAATGTCTGGGAAAATGGATGGCTGAAGGGATCAGACCAAAATCCTGGGTTCCTTGAAGGGAGATGGATCTCCACCACAGGCCCGCTGGTTAATGGCTTCATGTGAAAGCGTCTTTTAAACAGCCAGGGGAAGGGACACAAGGACTTCATTAGTACATTTGTAAACTGAGGAGCAAATTCTTTTGGGTAATGCTATGCAAATTGCCATAAAAGCCACCACATTAGGCTGATGTCCCAGCATGAGAGCAGTTGCCAGCTTAACACAGTTGCTGCATTTTTTAGTTTTGGCAGCGGCCCTTTCCTCAGCAAGTGTTTTCTGCGACGCCAGCAGGCCCCCCAGTTAAAATCACAGCCTTGTGACCTCTGTGGGAGCAGAGAAAAGAGCCAAGCCAAGGCTGAGGAAGCTCTTTTGGAGTTTTGACCTTGCAGCAGGTGTAGGTGTGTGTGTGTCTGTGCAGTTCCTGCTGGGAGATGATGCTCACTTTTGGAAAGTGCTGCTCCACAGACAACCCCAGTTATTTATCTCCAGGCTGAAGGTGTAAGACATCAGGTTATTGCTATTAAATGAGTTACTTTTGAAGGTGGAAGGGTTTATTTTCTCCCTGGACTGTGCCAAAGGCAGCTCTAAGGTGGAGTCTAGGCTGGGGGCTGTTTTGAGATGGCTTTGGAAGGGGGAAGCAGAGTCTGGCTGTGTCTGGCACTACCCAGCACAATCTGTGACCCTGGGCAAGTTTTTTCTGTTGGTTTGTTCCCTACGCCATGGAGATGAGGAAGGCTGTAGCTGCATGGAAAAAGGAAATATCTCCCAGTGAGCTTGGGTGTCTGAGGTGGCACCCAGACAGAATGATAGGAGGATGGAGAGAGAGGTACAAACCCTAAATTCACCCTTGTGAGCTGCAGGGGGGAGTGGATGGCCTTTAGCTTTGGGTCTGAATTGTGATTCTGGGCTGTTTTATCTGCCTTGCCATTGCTGTGGAAGCACCTCTGCAAAAGTCTCTGATTTACAGACTCCCTGCATTGCTCTGGGGGTGGTGCCAAGAGAATGACGGAGGAGGAGGCAGAAATGTGACCTGCTGAGTTTTAGAACAAAACAGGTCAGCGATTTACAAGGATTTTGGTGAGGTTTTATGTCTAAAAGCCACGCCGAGATCAAGTCAATAAATCATCTATTCTTACACTTTGATTTAATGCTACAGGAGGGAGGGGAAGATTTTTATAGATGTTCTTGTTGAGTAATGGCCTCACACAGCCAAGCCAGGGCAGAGCACATGGTTTTTAGTAATCAATCCAATCAGAGACCCAAACCAAGCACAGGAGACAGGAACCATGTCCCAAATGTTGAGGTTGGCTCATCTCACAGGCAGATGGAGGCACAGTTTTGGGGACCAGGGCTGTGGTGGCAAGTGAAGAGATGACCTCAGCACATGGAAAGGTTTTTAAGGGAAGGATTTTCCTTCAGCTGGTGGAACTTTCTGGAATGCAGGCTGGGTAGGCATGGTGGTCACCCCATAGGGAGCGAGTTGTGCAGGGGAGGTGGGATGAGCTGTCCATGGAAGGGGCTGTTCCCTCCTCATGGGCCAGGGGTGCTGGGCAGAGACACCCAACACACGGCCAGGTTCCCCAGGGTGGCAGGGACCCCATTTTGTCACCCTGCAGTGTCACAGCCTCCTGCTCTTGTTTGGAGCCTCTCCTTTCCCACTGCAGTCTGAGCAGCCGGAATCATTTCCCTGCAGCACTTTGTGATGCAATCAAAGGAGCTTTTCCTGCTGCCAGCTTCCTTTAAAGCCCTTCCCTGTCTCCTTTATCTCTGCTCCTTTAACAACCTTTTTCCTCTTCCTTTTCAAGTTCAAAGCCACTGGAGCTTGGTGAATAATTTGCAGGGATTAATGTGCCCCTTTGATCCTGCGTTTTTCCCCTCCTGTTTTCAGTTTGTCCACAAATTGCTTTGTGCTTCCCCTCCAACATTCTGGCTGTTTATCTGCAAAATCATCATTTCTGAGCAGGCATCTTCGATCCTGCAGTTATTGCAAGTCACTCACTTGGGCCATCTGAGTCATGCAGGGAGCTATTAATAGGACACTGCTGGCTCGGTGCTTTTGGTCCCTGGCTGGGCATCTACAATGCCAACAAAACAGCAAAGCCTGGGGCTTCTGTGCAGTGATACTTGAGGTTTATGATGTGTCTGCCTCTCCAGAGTGTCTCTCCTGCTTTATTTTAGGCTTGGGGATGGAGAACATTGGTGGAATCTTCGTGGTGCTCATCTGCGGCTTAATCGTAGCAATTTTTATGGCAATGCTGGAATTTTTGTGGAGCCTTCGACACTCTGAACAGTCGGAGGTAGGAGCTGGGAGTGTCCTGAGGGGACAGGGGGTGTTTATTGCTGTCTGTGGGGTGTCCTTGAGCAAGTCATGCACCCAGGCTGAGGAGCAGCCCCAGCCAGGACAGCTCAAACCCAGGAACAGGCTTAGTCCTTTGGGCAGGGTCTAAAATCCATGAGCTTTTCATGCACTCTTACTCACAGGGAGGCTGTAGAGATGCTCTGAGGGCTTTCAAAGGATCAAAGATGTGTACAACATCCAGGTACCTTTCCTGGGGGTGGGATTTCTACCTGCAGCAGGTTGGGATCCTGTGCTGATCAAGGAATGAAGAGCACAGGGGGGTCTCTGATGAGAGGCGGAGTTGGGTTAAACCAAATGTAGATTCTGAGCATTGGAGTTGAAAACCAGCAGCACTGGGTCCATAAAAATTTGGTGTCAGAATCACAGCGTGGAATGTTAAAACAGACTGGGTTGGAAGGGGCCTTAAAGCTCATCCACTTCCACCCCCTGCCATGGTCAGGGACACCTCCCACCATCCCGGGTCACTCCAAGCCCTCATCACTCCAGGACCCAGAGCCCCTGAGGGACTCAGAGCTCGCTCAGGTGAGCTTGGGCATGTCAAGACTCCAAGCCCTCATCACTCCAGGCCCCAGAGCCCCTGAGAGACTCAGAGCTCGCTCAGGTGAGCTTGGGTATGACAAGACTCCAAACCCTCATCACTCCAGGCCCCTGAGGGACTCAGAGCTTGCTCAGGTGAGCTTGGGCATGTCAAGACTCCAAACCCTCATCACTCCAGGCCCCTGAGGGACTCAGAGCTTGCTCAGGTGAGCTTGGGCATGTCAAGACTCCAAACCCTCATCACTCCAGGCCCCTGAGGGACTCGGGGCTCGCTCAGGTGAGCAGCACAGCTCCGTTCTCCCCGCAGGTGTCGGTGTGCCAAGAGATGGTGACGGAGCTGCGCAACATCATCCTGTGCAAGGACAGTTTCCACCCCCGTCGGAGGCGAGGGGCGGTGGTTCGGACTCGCCCCGCGGCGCCCGAGGAGCGCCGAGCCCGCAGCACCACCACGCTCAGCAACGGCAAGCTGTGCAGCGGGGGCGAGCCAGACCCCCTGGCACAAAGACTGGCACAAGAGGCCGCCCTGGTGGCCCGGGGCTGCACCCACATCCGCGTGTGCCCCGAGTGCCGCCGCTTCCAGGGGCTGCGGGCCCGGCCGGCCGCAGGGTCGCCGGCGCGCAGCGAGGAGAGCCTGGAGTGGGACAAGGCCACCAACAGCAGCGGGCCCGAGTAGCACCAGGCCAAGGGGGCGTCGGGGTGGGGACAAGAGGGTCCTGTTCCATTTTACAGAACACGGACTTGTACAATGTCAACTCGTTTTTAAATCAATAGCAGTTACCCGGCTTCTCCAGAGCAAAGCGGATCTTGGCGTGGACACCGAGGCCTGGCTGCGGGTCTGGTGTCCAGCACGGCCTGGCGGGGCAGGAGGGAGGTCCTCAGGCTGGTGGGTGTCCAGAGGTTGTCTCTGGGATGCAGGGATGTGGTGGGTGGCTGGTGTAGCAGGTATTGCCCACCCAGGGTCAAGGAGGGGCTCCTGGAACTCCTCGCCCCTCCAAGGTCAGAGAAAGGACGGTGGCACTGCCTCTCCATCACTTACTGGGGGATGTTCTCCAAGGGCAGGGGGGGACTTTTATTTGCTGTGGCTGTGGGAAGGGAGGAGTCATTATTTTGGGGTTTTTTTGTTTAATTTGGGTATGTCAGGACCCAGTCTCCAAGGCACCAGGTGCTGAATTCTTCTTCCTTTTCCGAGGGTGGCAGGTGGGTTGAAGGGGGAAGGGGAGGATGGGATGGGACACGCTCCCTGTGAGAAGCAGTGTTTGCTGGAAGTCCATCTGAGGAGTTGTTGAAATTACATATATAGAGAAATATATCTATACATAGATATATATAAATATATATATTAAAATGCCAAAAAACAGCCAACGAACACAATGAACTCAAAGAGGCCTTGAAACGCCTGGAATTTCAGGGGTTCTGTGTCTTTTGTTTCATTCTGGGGTTATCTTTTGCTTTCTTTTCCTTTTCCTTTCTATTCTTGGGATGGGGTGGGGAGGAGCCTTTTGAGGGCGGTGAGTGGGGAGCACTGGGGGGGCTGCCCATCCCCACCAGCCGAGGCAGGAGGTGTTGGCACCCCCAAAGTGTCCCTGGCTGTGCTCTGCACACTCCTGAAGTGACTCTGAGCTCTGCCCCAGGCTCAGGGGCTCCCCAAATCCGTGACCCCACGGAGCACCCTCAGCTTCCAGGGTGAATTCCAGCCACAGAGCATTTGAGAAAATCATTAGCCCGAGATCTCGTGTAAGGAAAATAGTGACTTCCCTAGAAACAGCAGCAGCTCACCCTCTGCTTGGTACAGATGTGGGGTTTACACTGGCAAATTTAATTTTCTGATTGAAAAAACAAATTCTATGCAATTTCTGGTCGTAAAAGGAAAGAGATGACAATGGAGAGGGGCAGGGGAGATAAAGCCTTGAGTGAAGGTACATCCTGTTCTTGAATTGTTTTCTTTTCTTTTTGTCTTGAATGTACTTAAATAAAAGATGTCCTTGTATAATCATGCTCTTTTTTTTTTCTCTTTCCTTCCCTGTTCAGAGTCAGGAAAGTTGTGAGACAGTTTGAGGCCCGGCTGCTCAGGGAGAAACCCAACAACCTGACAGGCAAGAGGTGCTTTGGCTGTTGAAGGTCTCTGCTCCCTGAGAGTGTCCACACCCCTGGTGTAGCTGAATGGAAAACAGGAGTTAAAATTAAAGGTCAATTTAAAAAAAAAAAACAAAGCCCAAATGCCTGGTGATGAGGGAGGAGAGAACTCAGAACTGACAGCAGGGTGAGAAGGGATGCAGCTCCATCTTTCCCATAGCTGGGGGCTGGAGCTGCCCAAGGGTGAATCCAGGGTGATGCCAGCAGATGTTTCTGAGGAGGATGGGCAGGGAATGGGACAGGGAATGGACCATGGTGATGGGCCCAGCAGGGTTGTTCTGATTATTCCATGGTGTTTCTGAGGAGGATGGGCCGGGAATGTGGTTTAATCCATGGTGATGGGCACAGCAGGGTTGTTCTGGTTATTCCATGGTGTTTCTGAGGAAGATGGGCAGGGAATGGGGTGTGGACTGTCATGATGGGCACAGTAGGGTTGTTCTGATGATTCCATGGTGTTTCTGAGGAGAATGGGCAGGAAATAGGGTGTGATCCATGGTGATGGGCACAGCAGGGTTGTTCTGATGATTCCATGGTGTTTCTGAGGAGGATGCACAAGGAATGGGGTTTGATACAAGGTGATGGGTATAGTAGGGTTGTTCTGATGATTCCAGGATGTTTCTGAGGAAGATGCACAGGGAATGGGGTGTGATCCATGGTGATGGGCACAGCAGGGTTGTTCTGATGATTCCAGGATGTTTCTGAGGAAGATGCACAGGGAATGGGGTGTGATCCATGGTGATGGGCACAGCAGGGTTGTTCTGATGTTTCCATGATGTTTCTGAGGAAGATGCACAGGGAAGGAATGGGGTGTGTGCTGTGGTGGCACTGCAGGGCCATTCTGCTGTTCCCAGCATGGTGTGAAGGGAAGCTCTGCTCCCAGTGACTGCAAAACAGGCAGCGAGGAGAGGATTTAGAGCTGGTTTTTTTAGGATGTCCTATGAGATGCTCACAGAGGTCCTTTCTGGCTTTCACACCTGTAAATCCACAGGATATCCCCTCTCCCTGACATAAACTGAGCAGTGAGATAAGGCAAGGCTCCCCTCGTGCCATGGGGTTGGAGAGGCAGATCCTCAGCTGAGATAAGTCAATAAAACTCCATCCAGCCCTGCAAGGAGCCAGGCTGGGCTTTCAGAGTCCTGACAGCAGCACTAGAGACATCTGAGCTCGCCTGTGTTGTGCTTAAAGGCCAACATGTTTCTACGAGCTGCAGAATATATTCATCAAAAGGAAGCTGCTTTTTAAAATTTATTTACAGATTAGCAGAAGAAAAGGCTCCATGAATCATTTATCAGACCTGATGTTTTTTTCACTGCTTCCCCGCATTGAATAAAGAGAAATCTTGACAGAGCTAGACATTATTCTGCATCTCCAAAGATCTTGCAGTCATCTGCTCAGACAGAGGATGTCAAGGAAAAAAAAAATGATGAGAAACCACCTGGTTTTTATCTCTCCTGTTAGCTTGCTCCACCCACATGGTATTTTATATCTGGGTCTGTATTTTAAAGAGATTTGTTTCATGTCCCTCTTGCCCTCCTCTCTTTTCAATGTTGTTTTTTTTCTTTTTTTTTTTAATATTCAGAGGTTTTGCACTCAGAGCAGGGATGGACCTCAGACAAGGAGGATAAAAGCTGCTGTCATTGAGATGCCTTTTCTAATGTGCCTCTGTCCTGTATTTTCTGCTCCCTGCTAAATCCTCCCAGTCCCACCCTGGAGGGAGCAGGCAGCATTATGCATGTGCTGGGTTTGTGCTCACACACATTTCTGTGCCCAGATGGGTTTACATCTCACATATTCCCTCTCTCCCCAGCTTTTTTTAATTTTTTTTTTCCCTTCCCTCTCATCTTTGAAGCCATTGTGGGGCTCTTGTGCTCAGCCAGCCCCAATGCTAATGCGGTTCAAGATCTGGAGTAGTTTGCCTTGCAAAAGGCACTTTCCCAGTATTGCTGTCTCCTGATAAACCCCGGGTAATTCTAGTAAGATATCTCTTCAAATTCCACCGGGAGCCAAAGATTAGATCAATTAAAATGGAATACTTTGCTTTATCCCCTCGAAGCAGAGTGTTTGAGCCTCCTGCTGCCCTCTGTTTTAGGCTCACGTCTCTCCCTGCCCTGACAGCCAATTCTCCAGCCCTGGCTCACTCCACAGCAGCCTGGCAGCTTCCTAACTAAAAGGCCTGGGATCTCTCCTCGTGGGCTAAACCCCGTGTTTGTGTTGTTTTTTCCAGGCAGTTCCATTTTCACCTAATGATAAAAAGCTGTTTTCTCCCCTGAGGTTGCATGGGTGAAGGTATTAACAAGGCCTGGACAAACCTGGGGGCATTTCCTGAGCTGAGCTGTGTACATGAAATAGAAAAGGGTTGTTCTGTGAGCACAAAACCTCGGGATGAGAGATGCTGAGCTATAAATTATAGAGCAGACACTAAGCCCTCAGTGGTCCTGAGGCAGGAATCTTTTTAACCATTCCACAGCTGCAGAAATCTTCCCTGCTTCTGTCCTTCTCCAGGTGCCTCACCAGGTAAGTGACACAAAAGGTGGAGGAAGATCCACGGGGAACAGCTGTTTTTTTGCAGAGATTTGGAGTTCTAGAATGGGTGGGAGTCCCTGGGAACTGGCAGGGAACTGGGAACTGCAGCTGTGGGCACTGGGAAGCTGGGATAGACACAGGAATGTGGGCAGCTGGTTTGGATGCTCCTTGGGTGATGGCTCTGAGTGGTCAAAAAGAAGAGACCTGTGGGTGAGAACTGTTCAGTGGAGACTGGCTGGGTCCTAAGGAGGTTTCTGAGCTGGTTTCTAAGTTTCTGTAAGAGCAAATAAGCAAAGATGGATTGGTTTGGGGTGAAGCTGTCACAGCTGGGCCGTGAAAATCCCAGTAGGAGTGATCAAAGCCCTTCCAACCACTTCGGTTTCATTGAGCTCTGCAGTTAATTACCTGCAGGATGGGTGTTTCTTCTGCTTCACTTGTTCACCCAGTGAAGGTGATGGAATTTCTTGCAGTGACTTTGGCTCGAGGGGGAAAGCAGCAGTGGCCATCAGGAGGAGAGGGAGGCACCACTCCAGGGCAATGTGGGCAGAATCAGGCAGAGAGAACTGGGGAAAACAAGGGCAGAATCAGGCAAACTGCCCCCAGAAATGGTAAAAAGTAAGTCTGGGCCACGAAAGGCTTGGTGTCTGCTCTATAAAGGAACTCTGGGCTCACATGTGATGCCTGCAAGCCTGCTGAGGATCTAAGAGTGAGGGAACACCACATTTGCCTGGAGTGAGGGGCTGAGCAGAGCTCAGGGAAGAGCTCAGCGAGCCCAAACTCCTGCAGAACAGAGCATAAAGCACCCACAGTTCCAGAAACCCCATTAGTGTCTGATGGCCACTAACTGATTGAAAAGACAGAGCTGAACTCTCCTGGGCACAAAGTGGCTCTCATGAATTCAGTATAAATAGGCTCCCCTGGAACCTGACACCACACTGGGAAAATCAGGACAATGGGCAGGCTTATGCATCCTTCAGGACAGGTTTTTTTTTGTTTTTTTTCCCCTCCAAGGGGGGAATCTGCTGTGTCCCAGGTGGTTTACGAGTCTGGTTGGTGGCATTTCATCCCAGGGATGATTCCAGCTGGAGGGTGAGGATCTGCAGCTGCCCTGGCTGGGGGGGATGCGTGGCACTGCATCAGCAGCACAAAGGTTCACACAGCAGCAGCTCCCTGAGAGCCCTGCCAGGGCCAGAGCAGCATGAAAACGAAGGGAGCTTAATTAACAAAGGCTTTCTCCTCTGCTGTGTCGAGGTCTGCAGTTATCAGCAGAGCTGGCAGCTCTCAAAGACTGAAATGACAGTAGTTGGCTGTAAAAGAGATAACTGTCAGATTAGCTGGGACATATCTCTGCTGAGGTTTTCTATATCATACCTATCTTGAAGCATCTCCATGTATCAAAGGGACTAGTTGGCCATTTGCCTCTCCAAAGTACCCTTTCCACTGTGATAAATAAGGCTCTGTTACAGGGGAAAGGCCTAACATTTCTTGTGCCTCGACTCAGGCTGGATTGGAGCAGCGTTTTCTGGGCTTTGATCAATGTGTGGAGACAAATCCTGGCTGGTGTTTGCAGTGTTTGATGTATTGA
The DNA here is from genome assembly GCF_023055355.1 of Agelaius tricolor. Taxonomy (NCBI): domain Eukaryota; kingdom Metazoa; phylum Chordata; class Aves; order Passeriformes; family Icteridae; genus Agelaius; species Agelaius tricolor. Next base: position 5,956,682 of record NW_027269289.1, on the reverse strand, counting down.
GTTTAGAGTGCAAGGGACACAAAATGTCTGTTGGGGTGGAAAGGCAGGGAGAGGGGACATTCCTGGTGGGTTCTCTGTGGGGTAAGTGGGATTTTCACTGATATTGGTGAGGAAAGGCAGTTTAGATAAATGTTTTTTTTTTCAAATCTTTTCTACTTTTCCCTGTATGACTGAATCCCAGCTGGTTTTGGTTGGGAGAGACCTTAAAGGACCTTGTTCCATCCCCTTTGCATGGGCAGGAGCACTCTGCTTTCCAAGCACCTCTCCCTTTGCTCTTCATCCCCAAACACTTCTCCTCATGTTGCTCAGTCTCAGAAATAAAGAGCTTTCAGCCTGGCTTTTGCCTGAACTGCCAGGGAATGTTCCTCTGGCTTTGCAGCTCTTGCTGAGCCGAGATTTAAAGCAATTTCCTTTCAAAGCCAGAAATGAACACAAATGAGGGGAAAGAACCAGGGGAGGAAAAGAAGAAAGACCTTTTTTATTCCTAGACAGGCACTGAGATGTCTGAGCTGCAAGCCTCGGACTGATTGTTCTTCCAGAGTCTACAGCAAACGCTCCTGAGTGTTCCTGAGCAAGGGAGGATGCTCTGGTTGCTGCTGGCTGAGCTAAACTGGAGCAGGGAGGTGAGCACACAGCCCCTGGTTTTATTGAACAACTGCTCAGCCCCGAGCCCTCAGCTGAAATGAAGGTCAGGACATGGGAGGGAGCCAGACAGGAGCAGAAAGCCACCAAATGTCCTCGCTCTGGGGTCCTGGGAGCCAGACTGTTCTCCCCTGTCAGGAAAGTTTGTCTGCTGGCCATTTCTAATGGCCCTGGCACCCTGTGACTGGGTCAAATGGATGGATATTCCTGTTTGGAGCTGGGCCTTGAGTGGAAAAGTTTTAATATATATCATAAAATAATAAATCAGCCATCTGACTTATTGTTTTATGATATATATCAGGGAATGGCTTTGAGGGGGAAGTCTGCTGTTTTAGAAGATGTAATTTTTGACTCTGACCAACCTATTTCATTCCAATTCCTCCATGTAAGCACTGTATTTCAAGGGAACACCACTATTTTGCAGTGAAACCTGCTGCTTTTGGGTTTGTTTCGGACAAGATCACGTCCACAAGGAGCTGTCAGAAAGCAGCAGCAAGGATGGCAGAGCTGGGTGGCAGAAATGCCACTGAGCCATGGCAGGGACAGGAGAAGCTGCTGTCACAGCAGCCCCTGCTCTGTGCTTTGCTCAGGGCTATTTCTGGGTTATTTTCTGCTGTGTCCCAGTAGCGAGGACAGAAGCAGAACTATCTCCCCACCAGTTTGCTGATCCATGGCAGACTGGGCTGAGTCTGCATCCCTTTCCTGCTTGGACTTTCTTGCCAGTGAGATAAGGATGAAGCCTTGGCAGGCAGAGGAAGGATGGGCCAGGGCTGGAGGCCACAAATTTTCCCTCTTGATGCACCAGCAGGGCTTGTTGGGGCTTTGGAAATGTCCCTCTGTAAAATGGGGGTGACCTGAGTATTTCCCAGTCTCTCCCTGTTTGCTAAATACCCTGTCAGAGAATAGAAGTGGAGGGAAATCTCTGGATTAATGTGTAGGACTGGCAAGGTTTAATCTGTTCCTGTTTGCAGAGGGCTCTAAGAGCGGGTGGAGATTTGCCAAGTGTTTGCCAACATTAATGGTTAATTATTATGAATTCTGGCAGCCCACAGACGCTGCCAGCATCGTTCTCCAAGTGGGATCCAGACCTGCAATGGAGTTGTTACACAGAAGATGGGAAGAGACAGCTTCTAGCTCTGTTCTGTGCTGTCCTCCCAGCCAAAGCCCCATTCCAAAATCAGACAGCAGTGGCACCTCTCTGTCTCATCAGAGCTACAAATCCAGGACATTTGGCAGAGGGAGGCTCAGCCTTTTCCATGTCTGGGCTCATTTGTGTCCGCTGGAGCCCTTTTTGTCTGAGTGAACGGGATGTGAATTGTGGCCTGAGATGAGCTGTGTCTGGAGCAGGTGGGTGCCACGGCAGGGACAGATCCAGAGCTGGCCTGAGAAGGGCTCTGAGCACGATCTGTGCCCAGGCTGGGTCAGGGAGGGCCCGGCTGTGCCCTGGCACGTCCAAATGTGAGGGTGCCACGCTGAGGGATCACAGAGCTGGCAGATCAGGGCACACCTGAGTTTGTGTCAGGATCTCACAGTGACCCCAAGAAAAGTTCCAAAGTCTCTTTTCTCAGCTCAGCACTCAAAGAAGGAGTCAGGGCTCTTCATTTCTCGGTCTCAAGGTTGTTTATTGTTCCTTATCTATAAAATTCTTTCTCCTGTCCTGTTGAGGTCCATCCAGCAGGACAGTTCCAGGCACTCTGCCTGCCCCAGGGTGGTGTTACCTTTTATACTAAAAACTACCTGTACAATATTTACAATAACTTCCCAATACCCATCACCTGTGTTAGACACTGAGCTTCTACTCTAAACCAATCCCAAAGTGCCACCATCACAGCAGAAGATGGAGGCCAAGAAGAAGAAGAAGGAGAAAGGCTGGACACGCCCAGATTCCTCCATCTTGCCCCCTGAACCCCCATTCTAAAAACCCCAAAATCTGCTTTTTTCACCTTGTGATAAATTCACTGTCATTCTACTTAATTTGTCGTGGCTTGCAGATCCTCATCTAAGGTTGGTAACTTCCTCCATGGGTCATAATCAAACCCACAGGGGCATTTTTGGGTCTCTGAGCCCCCTGGCAGGGGTGCTGGCTGCTCAGGACAGACAGAGGGACGTCCTGGGTCCTGACAAGTTTGGGGCTCTCCCAAGCACAGCAGGGCAGCTGCAATCCTGCACTGAGCACCCAGAAGGGTCCCCACAGAGCTGCAGAGGGTGACAGCAGCCGGCTGAGCGAGCGTGGCCCCGAGAGGGGGAGATTTGATTTGCCAGACTTCATTTGCAGCAGTACCTGAGAAAGCTGCCTTTATCTAATTGTAGCCATCCAGAAAATGAAATCAACTGCATAAAAAGCTCAAGGTCCATTTGATCCTCTGAGCATGCCTAGCAATTGCCAAATTATGAAAATGCAATAGATCCTGGGGCTTGGCCGGCGCTGATTTATTTCTGATTTATTTCTGATTTCTCCGTTTGAACGCACAGCCTCAATTGCTGAAAGTGAAAGCTTCATTGTCCCCATCTTTGGGCCACTGATAATATTTGAGAGTTATGGCCACAGAGAAATGTTTGCTCTGAAAGGTAACTTCAAGGTGCATTAGTCTCGGATAATTGACAGAGACTGAGGAAGTGATTTGGGGAGCATCTGTGCAGAACCAGAGATCCCAGTGAACAGTTACCTTAAATTAATGGTGGGGCCACGAGCAGCTTGGACCTGATCAGCTGCCACTGGTGCTAAATGAAGCCAGGCTCTAAAGTTATTAGCAAAATATCTCTGAAACAGCTCTGCTGTGGATTTATGGGCTTGCTTCAGTCTTTAGGGGCCAAATCTGCTGTGTGCTCAGCGTTCCCTTGGCACAGACATATTTTCTGAAAGATCTTTTGCTAGGATTGTTTTTCTCTTGAGAAGCTGAGAAGCCTCAGAGGAAAAGAAAAACAACAATTATCTGCTGCTGTGGAATGCAACAGGTGCATCTTTGATTGATCCATGTGAGTTGTTTCTACTTGATGACCAATCACAAGTCCAGCTGTGTTGGGACTCTGATCAGTCACAAGATTTTATTTTCATTCCTTTCTTTTCCTTGCTAGCTTTTTGATGAAATCTTTCCTTCTATTCTTTTAGTATAATTCTAAGCTATCATTTTCTTTTAATATAATATATATCATAAAATAATAAATCAGCCTTCTGAAACAGGAAGTCAATTTTCTCATCTCTTCTCTTGTCCTGGGACCCTTGCAAACCCTGAGTGAGGAACATTCCCACATTCCCTGATTTGTCTGGGAGCAGGGAATGCTCAGCATCCCTCAGGACTGGGCTCTCCTGGAGCTCAGGTCAGGCTAGCAGGGCTCACACCTTTAACTCACTTCTTAATCCCCAGCTGGAATGAAAGGTCTTCTCTCAACACTTAGTAAATCTCCAATTTTATTTCTCATTATTAAATCATGGAATTGGCCATAAATGTTTAAATTAAGTGAAAGGAAGAGAGATTTGTGAGAAAATTGAAGCCTCTTTGAGGAATTGAAGAATAATCTCCAAGGATGAAGAAAGTTGCATTTGCTAGACCCAAAAGTGAAAGGATCAAAAAGCTACAGAAAAGAAATAGAAAATTGCATGGTTTAAATCCTCTCCCCCGCCCTCCCCTAAAACCTCTGCTGTTTTTAATATAAGGAGAAATATTCTGATAAGCAGCACAGTCTAAAAGATGCTCCTTCCTCTGCTGTGCCATTATCTCTGTGTGTGACCCAGGGCAATTCGGGGACCTCGGTGTCCCCATGTCCCTGAGTGTGGCAGTGACACTCCTGCTCTGTGTGCACTGAGACCTTGGGAACATTATTAGTGTGTGCTGGGAATTAATTGGGTTTAGATGCCTCACTCTAACTAGAATAAAGCCTGCTTTTTTTTCATTAGCACAGTGAGTAATTAACTCTTTGATTTTTCACAGCCTGGCTTTGATTCTCCATCTCAGGTAATTTTTCAGGAATACATAGGACGGGTTATTTTGCCTTTCAGACCAAATGGCAGTGAAATTAGGGGAGTTTGTGGCTTTTATTCTGGATGTGATTCCCTTCTGGCCTCTGTTTGTGCATCTCAGGCCCTGGTAAGTGCCCTCAGTGACATTTGTGACATTAATTTGTGGTGCATTAGAGGGAAGGCTTGGGTTGGGATTATTTTCATATATTGAGGATCTTTTACTTGCTCGGTTTAATCAGGTCCAGCCATAAAAATAGGAAAATAACTGGCATTTGGTGGCCCTGTCAGCTCACACATGGCAGTGGGGTGTGAGGGATCACTGTTGGCATCTCCTGCACAGCCAGGCAGGAGGAAGGATGAGCTGATCCCAGTTCTCCCAGTTCCCATGGCCTGTCTAACCCTGGGCAAGCAGCTGTGGGAAAAACATTTCCATCAGCTGGAAATGTTCAGTGTTCTCTCTTCACCCATCAGCTGGAAATGTTTTCCATGCTGGTTTCAGTGTTTTCACCCATACCTTGGAAATGTTTTCCATGCTGGTTTCAGTGGCATTTGTGGGTGACATTAATTTGTGGTGCATTAGAGGGAAGGCTTGGGATGGGATTGTTTTCAGATATTGAGGATCTTTTGCTTGCTCAGTTTAATCAGGTCCAGCCATAAAAATATGAAAATAGCTGGGATTTGGTGGCCCTGTCAGCTCACACATGGCAGTGGGGTGTGAGGAATCACTGTTGGCATCTCCTGCACAGCCAGGCAGGAGGAAGGATGAGCTGATCCCAGTTCTCCCAGTTCCCATGGCCTGTTTAACCCTGGGCAAGCAGCTGTGGGAAAGAGGGCAGCCTGCCAGGGAGGGGCCAGGGCTGCTGAAAGCTTGGGCAAGAGGATACCTGTGTGCCAGGGAGGAGGAGATGGGCACCCAGCAAACCTGAACAATGAGACAGCAGCGTGATAAGCACTCAGGATCTGGGTTAGCTTGGGCTGAATTCAAATTTCTCCCTGGAGGGGGGAGATTATATTGTGTTAACAATTCTCTGGCCTGCCCAGGCTCCATGGAAATGGGCTCTGAAGTCAGCCAAGGGTACAGGTTTCTCACACTTGCAGCTCTGACCCAGTGGAGGTTAACACAGACATCTCTGCTCTATCCAGCCCATCTGTAATTATAGAAAGCAGCCCCTGAAATGTGTTTCCAATCAAACTGTGGTGCCAGTTACCAGCCAAAGCATGCTCTGTCTGCCTTCTAGCAACTGAATAGCCCAGGTGAGCTGTGCAAAAAGAAACCACGAGGATTGTGAGGGAAAGAGTGTGGCCTCTGCATGCAATGGAATTCTTTATCTCCCTGAAACAGATCCCAGGAGCAGAGGGGGAAGGAAACCAAGTGCAGACAAAGCTCTCCCTGGAATGTATTGAAAGGACCAAATGAGCCCTTCAGAGCAGGGGAGAGAAGGTTTGTTTTAGGGAGTGCTAGCAAGGAAATGTTCAGCTCTGCTGGCCTGCCCAGGAGCAGAATAAACCCAGTGTTGTGTCAGCAGGGTAAAAAGGAAGAACACCCAAGTGGTTTTCTGTCTGTTAAAGGGCAAACAGGCCCAGGAAATGGATTTCAGCTTGGGGCTGCTGCTGAAAGAAACCCAAAAAAGAGAGGAGGGAGGAGAGTGTGTCAGAGCATCGGGGGTAGCACGGTCAGGATGGACAGAGAGCAGAGATCTCTGCAGCCAGGGCTGGAATTTGGGGTTTATTGCAAAGGGCCTGGGTGCAGGGCCCTGCTGGGAGCTGCCAGGCACAGCTCGGAGCAGGACTGAGAGAAGAGAGGGGAGAGAGGATGAGAGGGCAAGAGAGCAGAAGGGGTCAGAGTTAAGAGAGCGAGGTTCCTGTTACAACACCATAAATCATCTTCTGTGTTGAATATTCTAATTCTCACTAACCAATCTAGTACAATATACAAATCCTACAGCATTTCCATACAGCCTATAAGAATCATTACATTACCACACTGGGTTACATTTTAAACCCTACAAACTCCTCTTTGGGCCCCTTCTGCCAAGATGTAGGGTCTGCTCTGCCCCTTGGGCCTGTCTGCAAGCAGAGGGTGTTGTTCCATCAAAAGGGGATCACCTTCAGCAGCCACACCATTGTTTTCCAGTTGTTCAGTAACTGAGGGATCTCAAAGCTGCTTTCATTTCAATCTCACTTACAGTTTCCATATTCTCCAAATCTTTTGTCAGACAATCACATTGATAAGGCTTTCCTGTTTCATCTTCCCCAACAAGGGTGGGGCTGGCAGGGTGGCACACAGCAGAGCTGGTGCTGGAGATGGAGTGTGTGTGCTGTGGGCTGGGCAGCCCTGAGTCTCTCACAGGGGTGAATTTGCCACAGGATGTGCAGCAGGGATGTGAGTCTGCATAACCCTGGCATCAGGCAAGGCTTTCTGTGCTCTGTTTAGAAAGGAGGAGAGGAGAGGAGAGGAGAGGAGAGGAGAGGAGAGGAGAGGAGAGGAGAGGAGAGGAGAGGAGAGGAGAGGAGAGGAGAGGGAAGAGAGAAGAGAAGGGAAGGGAAGAGAAAAGAGAAGAGAAGAGAAGAGAAGAGAAGAGAAGAGAAGAGAAGAGAAGAGAAGAGAAGAGAAGAGAAGAGAAGAGAAGAGAAGAAGGCATGGCAGAGAGTGCAGCTGTGTTTTACTGCTGGTAATAGATTTGGGCACCTCTGATTAGCTCATTAGATTCTATGACTAAGCCTATTACAGCTTTTCAGTGTGGAGCTGGGGTAGATGTGATGTGCTGATGGCTCAGTTTGTGCTGGCAATGGTCTCACTTGGCTTCTTGGGAGGGAGATTTTCTGCTGGGGAACCCTCAGGTTCAGCTCTGGGCATGCCAGGATTGCCCCCTCAGCCTGGCACCAGCTGTGTGGGTGCCAGTGAGGCAGGGAATTCCTGGCAGAGCAGGAGTTGAGGCAGCCCCTGGGCTGGGGCTGAGCCTCCCCTGTTGTGCCAGTGCTGCCATTGTGCCCTGGAGGGTGCCCAGCCCAGGGTGTGGGGACAGGACAGAGCTGTCCCCATGCTGTTACAGCCCAGGGGATGCTCTGCAGCCACTCAGCCATGCCTGGGGCAGCTCTGCTCCAGCTCCCTGCCCCTGCCAGGCAGCACAGGCCGTGTCCCAGGCAGTTCCTGCTCCCCACCATGCGAGGATGGAGGTGGGAACCAGGCTGGGTGGGTTTGTCCTTGCTCTCAGCAGGATTTGTCATCCAGGTCAGCCTTGGAGCAGCCTGGCCTGCTGGAGGCATCCCTGCCCATCCACGGGATGAGATTTAAGATCCTTTCCAACCCAAATAAGCTGGGATTCTCTAATTCTGTCCTTGAGCACTGCCTGCTCAAGGACAGGATGGAGGTGCCAGCACTGGGTAGACAGGAGAGAAGGGGGCAGCTGGTAAGGGGCAGGGGGACACTGCCAGCAAAGGGTGCAGCTGCTGCAGCACCAACACAGCCAGTGCTGCTGGGTCTTACATCCTGAATGAGCAGTGGCTATGGCTTGGCAGGTTTTAGGTGATTTTATGTGGTTGTGGGTGGGCAGGTTTTAGGTGATTTTATGTGGTTGTGGGTGGGCAGGTTTTAGGTGATTTTATGATCTGGCTCCAGCAGGACCCTGGGGGCAGGGGGTGGCACCCTGAGGGAACTCCTGTGCCCAGAGCTGGACGTGGCCCTGCAGGGATCGTGGCACCAGCTCTGTGTGGCAGCACAGAATCACAGACTGGGCCAGGGCAAGGGCCTCAGGGGGGTCACCTGGTCCTCCCTGCTCCAGCAGGGTTATCCCAAGGCACAAAGCTGTGTCCAGGTGGTTTGGGAGTCTCTCCAGTGAGGGTCCCTTGGTCCCTGAATCATAAAGTTCTTCCTCCTGTCCAGGTGGAACTTTCTGGGCTCAGTCCCTGCCCATCCCCCTTGTGCCAGAGCAGAGCCTGGGCCCTGCTCGGAGCCCTCCCTGCGGGCTCCAGACAGAGGTGAGATCCTTTCTGAGTCCCCGAACAGCCCCAATTCCCTGTCAGGGAGGTGCTCCTGTCCCTCCATCTCTGCCCCCTCCCTGCCCCGCTCCGCGATGTCGCTGTCCCCGCCGTGTTGAGGAGCCCCGAGCTGTCCCCAGCGCTCCCGAGGCGCCTGCGGGCCCAGCAGAGGGTCGGGATCCCCTCCCTGACCCGCTGCCATCGCTTTTCTCGTCGCGTCCCAAGGGAACCCTCCTTGGGGACAAGGATTACGTCATCGGCGTCACCGTCTCCACGGCAACGGGGGCGCGCCCCTGCCACGTGACCGCGCGCGGCGTCACGTGATGTTTGGAGCTGCTTCCGGGTCGATGCGGGACGCGGCGGCCGGGCCTGGGTGAGCGGGGCTGGGGACAGAGGGACAGCGGGGCCGGGACACGGGACAGCGGGGCACCCCCGGCACCGCCCGGGCTGCCACGGAACACACCGGGCCCGGCCCCGGCAGCCGCGCGGTGCGAGAGCGCGGAGGCCGCTGTCAGCCGGGGCCAGCCCCAGGCCGTGTGCGGGGACGGGGACAGCGACAGGGAGAGGGACAGGCTGTGTGAGGGGACGGGGACAGCGACAGGGAGAGGGACAGGGACAGGCCGTGTGCGGGGACGGGGACAGCGACAGGGAGAGGGACAGGGACAGGCCGTGTGAGGTGACAGGGACAGGAACGAGGGCACCAACAGGGACAGGGACAGGCCATGTGAGGGGACGGGGACAGGGACGGGGACAGGGACAGTGACAGTGACAGTCTGTGTGAAGGATGGGGACAGGGATGGGGATAGTGACAGGGACAGGCCGTGTGAGGGGACGGAGACAGCCACAGGGACGGGGACAGGGACAGTGACAGGCTGTGTGAGGGATGGGGACAGGGACAGGGATGGGGACAGTGACAGGGACAGGCCATGTGAGTGATGGGGACAGGGAGAAGGACAGGGTTTGAGTACAATATGGTGACAGTGACAGGCCGTGTGAGGGTTGGGGACAGTGGCAGTGACAGGCTGTGTGAGGGGACAGGAACAGGGACAGGGACAGGCCGTGTGAGGGCAGGGAGAGGCAGAGAGGCCTCGTGGGCTCTGAGCTGGCAGGGGGCAGCTGTGGGCTCGTCCTGCCCCAGGCCCCACAGCAGGGCCGGGGATGTCCCACAGGGAATGTCACTGCTGTGGTGGGACAGGGGCACAGCCAGGCCAGCAGCAGGACAAGGGACAGGCCAGGTGTCCCCTGTGTGCTCCTCAGCACAGTGCTGGGCTGGGGGAGCAAACAGCCCTGCTGGGTTTGATGGGGCACTGACAGAGTGGCCTGGGTGCTTTGTCCTGCTGGCTCCCTGCTTCAATCCCTGGGAAATCCTGCTGGGATCTCCCTGCCCTCGGCACACAGGGTGGAACTGGATGATCTTCAAGGTCCCCTTCCACCCCAAACCATTCTGTGATTCACTCCTCTGCCTCTGGAGATCATCTCAAAAATAATTTCCCTGAATCATGTCTCAGAAGAACAATTGCAGCTCCTTGCAGACGGATGTTTGTGCTGTTTCTCCATTCCTGAGGCTTTGTTCTGTGTGTGTACAAACACATCAGAATGTGTTTGCTGTGTGACTGTTCAGGATGTGCCCCCAAGGCGTTGAGTGGCACTGGAATTTCATTAGCATGCCATTCATGGTGTCATTCTCCTGAAGGGTCTCTGTTTCTCCTGGGAGGCTCAGGGCACAGGGGATGGAAATGTTTTCCATGCTGGTTTCAGTGATATTTGTGGGTGACATTAATTTGTGGTGCATTAGAGGGAAGGCTTGGGTTGGGATTATTTTCATATATTGAGGATCTTTTGCTTGCTCAGTTTAATCAGGTCCAGCTCTAAAAATATGAAAATAAGTGGGATTTGGTGGCCCTGTCAGCTCACACATGGCAGTGGGGTGTGAGGGATCACTGTTGGCATCCCCTGCACAGCCAGGCAGGAGGAAGGATGAGCTGATCCCAGTTCTCCCAGTTCCCATGGCCTGTTTAACCCTGGGCAAGCAGCTGTGGAACTTTTCCATCAGCTGGAAATTGTTTCCATGATGATTTCAGTGTTCTCCTTTAACCCAGCAGCTGGAAATGTTTTTCATGCTGGTTTCAGTGTTTTCACCCATACCTTGGAAATGTTTTCCATGCTGGTTTCAGTGTTTTCTTTTCACCCATCAGCTGGAAATGTTTTCCATGCTGGTTTCAGTGTTCTCCCTTCACCCATCAGCTGCAGCATTTCCCTGGAACCAATCTCAAGTCAGGGTCCTGCCCCTCTTCCCAGACCTTTCCCAGTGCTGCTTCCAGCTTGGGAATCTCAGCAGGGGAAGGATGTGGAGCTGCTGGGGAGAGTCCATGGGATCAGAGGGGTGGAACAGCTCTCCTGGGTAGAAAGGCTGGGAGATTTGGGGTTGTTTACCTGGGGAGGGGAAGGTTTGGGGTGACCTCATTGTGACTTTCCAGTGCTTGCAGGGAGACAGATGGGGAGGGACTTCCCAAGGGCCTGGAGTGACAGGACAAGGGGGAATGGCTTCAAAGTGTCAGGGAGTGGCTTTAGGGTGGATATTGGGGTGAAATTCCTCCTTGTGAGGGTGGGCAGGCCCTGGCACAGGTGCCCAGAGCAGCTGTGGCTGCCCCTGGATCCCTGGCAGTGTCCAAGGCCAGGCTGGATGGGGCTTGGAGCAGCCTGGGACAGTGGAAGGTGTTGGAATGGGGGAATGAGATGATTTTTAAGGTCCCTTCCAACCCAAACCTGGGATTCTGGGATTCAGAATTCTGGGATTCTCTGTCCTTCCTCACTGGGGCCACAGCCCTGCAGCAGAGCACTTCAACATCACAACAAAGGCTCTTTGTTGCCACCTCTCAAAGCCCAAGTGCCTCGTTTGCACTCTGTGCTGTCATTTAGAAAACCCAGAGTTATTTTGAGCCCTGAGTTGTCCCCGGTGCTGTCAGCAGGGCCAGACTCAGAAACGTGCACCTTGCAGGTCACCCTGTCCTGCCCTGGTGCTGCCAGCATTCCCTTGGAACCCGTCATTCCCTCTGCACATCCTGCTGCTCCTTGCTCCCAGCAATTGTGGGGATTCAGAGAAGCCCCAGGAGTGAGAGATGATTATAGGGAATGTGGAATCCCATGGGAGGGGAGCTGGGAGAGGTCACTGCCCGCCCCACAACATTTTTGTCATCTCACAGCGGCACGGGTTTTCAAAAGTAGAGCTTGAGGAAGAAAATGTTGGGGATTCAAAGCTGTTGGATGTAAATGCCAGTAGTTTTTCTTCTCAGTTCTGGATTGCTCTCACACTGGAGCTGAACCCAGCATTTTTTGCCTCTGAGGTGAGTTTCTCCTGTGGAATTTCCAGCTGATGTTTGTTCAGCAGATAAAGAGGGATGGAAAAGCCACGTGAAGGACACAGGGCTTTATGCACATGGGAGTTCCAGAATTTCCAACCAGGAGTTCTTAGTGGGTGTTTGGAAAGCTCTGTGTGTCTGTCTGGGCATGGTGCTGAGCTCCCAAACCACTCTGGAACGAGGCCTTTCAGGCTTTCAATGCACATTGTTCCTGTACCATGTGGAATGGTTTAGCCTAAAACTAAATGCCTTGTTCCTATCAAACTCCAGTTTGAGGATTTATTTTTTGATTCTAGGTAGAGTAGTGACATGAGTCAAGTTTGAGCTATGAATCAACCAAGCTGTTGAGAGATGAAAATTGTGGTTTTGGGTTTTTTTTTTTTAAAGACTTATCCTGTAAATTCCTATTTGTGACATTTAAACTTTATATATAATATAAAAATGATGACATGCTTCAGTCAATTGCTGCTTATTGTACTCAAATCCTTTTGCTTGGTGGGTTTTAGGTAGTCTGGTCATGAAGAAGTGAAGTGGAACTTGTGATTCTCAGCAAAGGGAGCCTTAGTGAAATCACTTTTGTTAAGAATTTTACATCTAGCTTTATATCCTTGCCTGTAACAAGTCTAAGGGAAATAAATGGGCAGAAACTTTAATTCAAGATTGGCAACATGGCTTGCAACGAATGTGTGGCCCAAGTCTGAGGTTTACAAATGTGATTTTGGAGTAATTAGTGGAAAAGCTGCCCTGTGACTAATTGTGCAGTGTAGGAAACCTGCCCTGGTTCCTGCACGTTCAGGATTGTGGTGCTGTGTCCGTGAGGGGTGGCAGGACCAGGAGACCTCTGGAAACAACAATTCATGAGCCCACCCTGCTCCTGTGTTACAAACCCATCAAATGCACAGGAAAACAGGGCAGAGACAGGGGTTGAGTCCCACCTGGGCAGGGCAGAGCCTTGGCCTTGGGGGGTCCTGGTGCCAAAACCACTCCCAGCTGAGTCTCAGTATCTCTGCAGGCAGCTCAGCTGCCTGTGATGGGGCCAGGCCTCCTTCCTGTGCTGCTCTGTGCCATGCCCAGATACCAAGGGCACAGTTACTATCTCCCAGATACATTAGGCAGCTGCAGAATGGAATTGGCAGAAATTGCCTTTGGGCCTGGCCAGACAGTGTTTGGTGACACAGCAGAAAGGGGAAGTTGGCAAACAGCTGTTGGAGCAATCTCCTGCTCACAAACAGCTGTTTGCTCCTTCCCCTCCTGGCTGCCCTGGAATTGTGTTTGACAGTAGCTGTGGATTTCTCACAGTCCTGTGGGAGGGGCACAAGTGACAAGTACAGAAGTCACCTTCTACAGCCTGGAATTGTCCTGGAAGAGCACCTGGGGTAAGGAGGCTTGGCCTCTAATGCTGTGTCTGTACAGCACCAAATCTTCTGACTTTGTGTTCTTTTCAAGTCATGTTTTACTTTAATCTTGCATTTGAAATTGGACCTGTGGGATGATCTGGAAAATAAACCCTGTGACCCATCTGCTTGTTCTCAATCACCACTATTAGAAATGATTATAACTTGCTGACTGCTCATATGCTCTATTTTTCTCTTTTCTAACCAGAAGTCCAAGAAGGGAGCATGGACCAGCCCAGTGGAAGGAGTTTCATGCAAGTTCTGTGTGAGAAATACAGCCCTGAGAACTTCCCCTACCGCCGTGGGCCTGGCATGGGGGTGCATGTCCCAGCCACTCCACAGGGCTCACCTATGAAAGGTAAATTCTGATCCTTCTGAGCATCTGGGGGGTGCTGGGAGCAATCAGCTGCAAGAGGAATCACCTTGAATTGCCCAGAAAAAGAACCATCACCATGTGGTGTTTTACTGGAGAGTTGAGAGAGTGGAATCTGACAAAGGGAGAAAGCAACTGAAATGATTGCTGCAAAAAACCAAATTTCTCTATGGCATAACAGAATCAGAATTAGAGAATAGAATAGAATTGTTTGGGTTGGAAGGGACCTTCAAGATCATCAGGTTCCAGCCCTGTGAGTGGAAGATGGACCTGAGGCCTTGTGCAGTTTGTGTTTGAGGGTTCAGCATTCCTTGGAGCTTTCCTTCAGGCCACTGCTCCTATTTTATTATTGGCTGCAGCAACAGGTGTTTTGGCAGAGGTGGCTTAAAAATACATCAAATATCTAAATTTGAGGTTGGTTCCCATGCCACCAGCTTGCTTTGATGCCTGCAGGGACAGGAGGGGATGTGTTTCAGGCAGAGTGCTGAGTTGTTGACTCTCTGCTCTTGTGACAAGTGCCTCAGTTGAACTTGCAGTGTTCTTTTTCATCTTAAGGCACCAAGTGCTTTGTGACCTAGTGGAGAATTCCCTTCTCCTGTTCCCCTGACCTTGCTGCCTCCAGGGAATTTAGCCAGATGTGTGTCTGAAGCTCTGTGCTGCTTGTGGATGTCCTTGAGCCTTCCAGACTGCAGAATCTGTGTCACCATCTCCTCTGAACTAGATCCATGTGACACCTTTTAGTCTTCCCTAATGCTCTGATGTTGGCATTTAATTCTTGGTTTGTACAGATGGGTCTGAGATTCACATTGATCCCATCAGAGCTGCCCGTTCTTTGTGTCACACATCCTGCCCATCATGATCTGTAGGAGGGATCCAAACTTCCATCAGGTCAATTTGTGTCAGAACCAGCCCCAAAGGGGAAAACAGCCATGGAAATCAGCTGGATGAAGTTTCCAATAACTGGGTTTGACAGAGGAGAAAAAAGGGCCTGAGTTCAGCTGAGGATAAAACACTCTGAAAATGCACAAAAATGGCCCGATGGAATGTGCAGTCAGTGCCCTCTCTGCAGGTAAATTTACCTCTCTCCTGCTCACCTGAGCTGTTGGGGTGCTGAAAAGAGGCCACATCTTAAAATGTGACTGAGACATGACTTACAAATACTGCATTAGTAACTCCCAAAGTGCCACACTGTCCTTTAAAGAAACAAAACACTTCTGAGCCAGAAAACTTGGAAACCCAGATGACTCCAGGTAATTGTTTGCTGCCAGAATCCCTTTCTAGCTGTGCAGCTGTCAAGTGCTGAGGAGAAAAGGGGCCACCTATTTAGGGAAAAGCTTGTGGTTAGATTTTAATGGATTTTCCTGCTCCAGAGAGGTGGGAAAGCCATGTTATACATGAAGGTGTGTAAGACTGATGGCTTGCCTTGCCTCAACATGGATTTCTTTTGTGGAAATTGTTTCCTGTTACAAACTTTTTGTCATGGTTTAGCCTTAGCACAGCAGGCTATGATTGAGATCCAAATCCTTGCTTGATGCTTTGAGTACATTTACCTGTCTGAGGAGGAGCTGGAGCAAAACCACAGCAGAAATGGAAAGGCAGAGCAGAGACCTGAGCTTTTGAATAAATGCTGAATGCTCTACATTGAACCTTGGGAAGGGAAAGCTTAGAAAGGAAATGTTTAAATACCTCCTAAGAAATGTTTAAATACCTTCTAAGAAATGTTTAAATACCTCCTGGATGTTCCTAGGCCCAAGTGGGCTCAGGGCAAGAGGATAAGGGAGTCTGACTGTGCAGCTGGCACTCCCCTCATCCTGTGTCCTATCTGCAGCAGCAGCTGCTGGGGAACAGCAGAAGTTGTGGCAAGGACTGATAGGAGACAAGCCATAAATGACAAAGACAGGCTTGAAATGCACAGAAATGCATGCAAGAACTGAAGAGCACTGATAGGAGTGGTACTTCATGTTTACAACCAAGGCTTCAGGATGGTGTCCGCTACAAAATCCGTGTTTAACCCGAAACCGGTGCAAATGCTGACATTGCTGGTGGATTTCTCTTGCTGGCTGTAACATCCATGTTTGGGGCTGGGGTCTGTAACTCCAAGGCAGTGGTGAGCAGAGGCAGCTTCTGTTTTTCCCTGTGCCAGACCGCCTGAACCTGCCCAGTGTGCTGGTGCTCAACAGCTGTGGCATCACCTGTGCTGGGGACGAGAACGAGATCGCCGCCTTCTGCGCCCACGTCTTCGAGCTCGACCTCTCTGACAACAAACTGGAAGACTGGCACGAGGTAAAACGGTGATGGGCACCTCACTGGGTGCCTTTCACAGCTATTACTGGCTGCAACTGCGTTGCTTTGATGAGAGTCCCAGTTTGGTGGCTCCTTTCTCATCTCTGAAGGTGATGTTTATTTACTTTGACAGCAGCTGAGCAATATATGTGATGCAATTAATCCAGTGTGGCACTTCACTCCTGTACCTTGTGACTTACAGTCTTGGCCCGTGGGTGAAAAATCTGTGTTTTTATTTTATTTCATCATGCAAAGCGCTGCAACTGGCATTTCTGGCACCAAGAAGGTAATGAGCAGTTTAGTTTTTAACAGAGTGGCAGTTGATTCCCAGCTTTGCCACTGTGATGGTGGGCAAGGTATTTATTCCCTCTCCACATTTGTTGCCTTATCTGCAGAAGAGATTTAATAATATTTACCACAAAGGGTATTTCTGCAGCCTCATTAATTAATGCTAAATGCTGTTGTAAAACCCTTTGAAGTGCTTGGGTGAAATAATGCTCAATAAATGCAATGTAACAGGAGTGAAACAATCTCAATCCATTCAAGTGTCATTAAGTTCCTCACTGGATTATGCTGTCCTTTTATGTTAGTGTTTATTGTTGGAAATATGTGGAAAAAACCCAGGATATCATGGGCTTTTGTGCCATCAGATTGTCGTGTCTCTAAGCAGGGAGGGAATGCAGTGTTTGCAGTGTCCCAGCTCAGTGGGGCTGAGCTCATATCTGGTCATACACTGCACATCTCACACCCTGCTCTGTGTTTCAGTCTCTTCAGGCTGCCCGGGGACTGAAAGGCTTCTGTGTGTGCTGGCCCCTTCCTCTGAGACAGGATTAAGTTTTCACAGCCCATCCACACCAGATAAATATCTCCCCACCCCTAAAACCTGCCCGTGCTGGGGATTCCAGATCCCTGGGTAGCCTGTTCCCATGCTTAGCTAATAACCTCATAGGCTAAACTGTGTAATTTAAGTCTCCTGTGCTGCAATTTCAGCCAATTTCTGCCTGCCCTGGTCTCAGTAGGCAGGAGGAGCATCATCACTGTTCCTTATACAACAGCTTTTTATACCCACTAAGAACTTTAATGCCTCCATTCCTTATTTTGTATAATACTGAAAAAAATACCCTTCTTCCAATCATCCATCATAAGCCATTTTTGTGTAAATCCTGTGGTTTTGGTGGACTGATGTCATCCAATTTGCCCTCTTAATTCCTGAGGTGCAGCACCCAGACCATGACATCACCTGAGGGAGGCGTGGAGTGAGGCAGACTCATTACCCACCTGAGTTCATGAGACAATCTCCCTTTGCCAGCAGCTGGGTATCCATTTATTGACCTCTGTGTGCCATGGTCTGCCCATTTGTGCCAATCCCAGAGCTTTGTGGAGCTTTGTGGAGATCTCCAGCCAGCTGTTCTGACTCACAGTTATTTTCTGCATTGATTCCTGCTGGTGTTGGAAGCTTCTTCCCACTCAGTTCCCCAGTCAAGGAGGGAATTGAGGACTGGCTGAGCTCTGTGGGGAGCTGGAGAAGTTCTCAATGTTGGCCATGGAGGCAGGAGAAGTGCCCATGGCCCCTGTGAGCAAGGGCTGGCTCCTGGAACGTGCAGCTGCTCAGCCTTGGGGTTGAGGTGGATTTATGACCTCTCCCAAGGGACTGCCTTTCTCTTATCAAGCTGCTCCTAGAGTGTAATTAAATGAACTCTTGAGGAGAATGAGCAATTAAGCAATCCATCTAGATCAGGAATGGCTGGAGTATGAATTACAGGTAGATATCCCTGTGTTTTCCCCCATCTCATTGCTTTGTGATGATTCCACAGAGCCCCTTTGAGGAGGTGGGATATTCTTGCCAGAGGTTTGATTACTGCCTGATACACATTTCTTTCTTTCTGTTTTTTTTTTTCTTCCCTCCCCACTTAGGTCAGTAAAATTGTGTCCAACGTCCCTCACTTGGAGTTTCTAAACCTGAGTTCCAACCCTCTCAGTTTGTCCGTTTTAGAGAGAAGTTGCGCTGGGTCTTTCGCTGGCGTCCGCAAACTTGTGCTCAACAACAGCAAAGCTTCCTGGGAAACAGTGCACACCATCCTGCAGGAACTGCCTGAGTAAGCCTGGCAGTCTGGGGGTTCACTGCACTCAGGTCAAGGCTGGGTTATGGGGTCATGGGGTGAGGGGGCTGTGAGGATAAAACATCAGCAGATAAAAAGGGGTGTTTTCCTTTGGGAGTGTGGGAACTCTAGGTGAATGCTTTACATTGTCCTAAAAACCAAACTTGGGTGGTGCTGCAAAGCCCAGGCCTTCTCTTCCTCCAAACCTAAATACCAGAGATGGATAATCACCCCAAAAGTGTAGGAGGGTCCCACTTCCCTGTGAGTCACTGTGCAGTGAATGGTGCAGGACATACCTTTTAAATGGGAGCTACTCTGAGGGTCTGGCCACTTGTCAAGGAATATTTCATCCTGCTTTTCTGTGCTAAATGTCGATTTCTGTGGTTTGGTCACGGGCCACCTTGGCATTCTGCTCCCATGGATGTCCTCAGTGGCTTTGTTTTGATGACAGATCCCTCTCTGTGTGGCTTTGTGAGCAGAGATGATGACAACAGAATGTCCTGCATGGCCAACATACACTTCTCTGGGATTGTGAGAGTTCAGTTGTCTGAAAACTTAGTGGGACCAGTTCTTTCTTTACTGGGATCTGTTCTTTCTTTAATGGTAATCTTTGGCAGTGATGTGGGGAAAAAAATCATCATCAGTGTTGTATCAAAACCCCATTTTAAATTGAGCTGAGAGCACTGGGAGCAGGTCCCAGTCACTGCTGGAGCTGGGTTGGTGGCTTGTTGGGCACAGAAGCAGGAGACAACCCCAACCAATCTGTTACACAATACTGGGAGAGACTCAGGGAGTGCTTAAAAGGGTTTTTTAATCTCTGAAGAAATGGATGGGAGCAGAGATGTAGTTGAAACGCTCTGTGGAGTGCTCAAAGGCCTTCTCTGCAGCGAGGTTCTCAGAGCTGTTACAGAAAGTTGTGTTAAAATCCCATAAAATTGATGATGTGATCCTTTCTGCCCTGTGCAGCTTGGAGGAACTCTTCCTGTGCCTTAATGACTACGAAACAGTGTCTTGTTCTCCAGTTTGCTGTCAGTCTCTCAAGCTACTCCACATAACTGACAACAATCTTCAAGACTGGACTGAAATTCGAAAGTTGGGAATTATGTTTCCATCACTGGACACACTTATCCTGGCTAACAACAACCTCACCACCATTGAAGAGTCAGAAGATTCCCTGGCAAGGCTCTTCCCCAACCTAAGATCCATCAACTTGCACAAGTCAGGTGAGATCCTGGAAGCTGGGATGGGTTTTGTTGGTTCATCACAGTCTCTCCTCTGTATGGAAAGCAATGAACTTGCCCATCTGTGGGATTTTCCTGCTGCTTTGGGTACTCAGTCATTATCAAAGGATGAGTCAGAGCAGTGTGGACCAGTTAATCCAAATGAGCTGGAAAGGTTTTTTATGTTGGTAGTTTCCCTCTGTTTCCCATCCCTGCCTTAGGTACTCCTGGCTGGGGAAGGATAAATAAATGCCTGGCAGTGGAGGGGATGAAAGGATCCCATTTTCCCTTTATTCCCTGTTTTATCTTAGGTAAAATGAGGGCATGTGCAGGTATGCAGTGTGGATCAGGCATCCCCCAGCAGAATCTGTGCTCAGCCATTCCAGCCTCACAAGTGATGCTGGCAGCTGCTTTTACACTCCAGCCCCAGAGAATTTTCAGCCAACGCTCCAGAAAGAGAATGAGCAGTTGGAATATTGGGAAGAGCACCCTGTGCTGGGAGAGAAGGAGCTGCAGGGCAGCTTGTGGGGGCTGTGATGTGTTTGTGGATGACACATACACCAGAAATTCATCTGCAGGAGTGCTTCATGCACCAGCAGCTTTTGTTCTTTACAGCTTTATATGCTGTGCAAGTGCTGCTGAAGTGTCAGGCAGGTAGAAGGGACTTTATTAACATGCCCTACAATGTAAGCATCAAGGAATCCCTGTAATAAAAGCTTAACTAGAGGAGGAAAAGCCTGTTAAGCTACATTTGAAAGCACTGTCTCACCGAGGAACAAGTGCTCTTCTGGTAAGTAGTTTTGCAGTTTTGATGCCAGGTGCTTAAGAAGTGTGGGCTCTGTGTTGCATTTTGATGTTTTGGGAGCTGAAAGTCAAACAGGAATCCCAAGGAGGTTGTTAAAACTTTTTGGGGGTTTTAGAGGAAGCTGCTGCACTCTGAAGTTCTGGCAGGCGTGGACTCCGAGATGAGTTGTGTTGATCTCACCACACAATTGTGGTTCTGCTGTGCTCAATCCTCAGCTTTGTTTTATTTTGCCCTCCCTGCTTGCTTTGTTATCCCAAATGTCAGGTCTTGAGGGAGCTGAAAAGGAGTTAAAACCTTTTTCATTAAATGGCTGGATGGCTTCTGGGACTGTTTCACCATTGGGTTATGAGCAGAAATGGGACCCAGGGTGGTTGTGTATGTGAGGTAAAGCCATTTGATGGCTGTTTAGTGATGCCTGGAATGAAGGAAGTGCTGGTGGCTTTAGCACTCTGAAGGCAGCATCCCTTTACAGAGACATCAGTGATGCTGGTCAGCCCCCAGCAGTGAGGCCAAAGGCTGAGTGGTCCATAAAAAAGCCATGGAGAGCATCCTTATACACTTGGAAACAGCACAAGGGAATTTCAGCTCCTCTATCTTGTAAGCAAATGTTGATTTTTTTTTTTAGCAGCACACGGTGAGCAAAAAGCCAACTTCTCAAAGGAGCAGCAGTGACACTCTCCTGTCACATATGTTCTTTGGCTGTGTCTGATTATCTTGGATCCATGGTGTGTTTTCTGTGTTTGTTAACACAAATCTTTCCTCTTGAGCAGGGCTGCATTGCTGGGAAGACATTGACAAGTTAAATTCTTTCCCGAAGCTCGAGGAAGTGAAATTGCTGGGAATTCCTCTGCTGCAGTCTTACACCACCGAGGAACGCAGGAAGCTGCTAATAGCCAGGTCTGTTGGTTTGTTCTGCTCAGCAGAAACGTGGCAAGGCAAGGAAGGGGTGGGAGCAGGTGATCAGAGGAAGAGGCTGGCAGGAGATGAAGTTCTGTGTGAAGGCAGAAAGATTGGAGCTTGATTTGTTGGGTGGGAGCAGCTCATCAGAGGAAGAGGTTGGTAGGAGATGGAGTTCTGTGTAAAGGCAGAAAGATGGGAGCTTCTTTTGTGGAAAAATCAGAGAAATGAAAATCTTAAATCTGACTGCTCTGCTTCTCAGGGGATTTTGTGAGTCTCCTACAAATCTGTGCACATGTGGTGAAATGAAAATGCCAAATTTTGAATGTTCTTGAGAAATTACATGGAACATTCCCACTCACTCAAAGGGATCGAACCCTGAGCTTCCTGGCAGGAATTCCCATGGTGTTAAAGCTGAGGCACTTTGATGTTCCAGCCTTGCTGTTGAGCCTGTCTGGGCTCCCTGCTGGCTGACTGTGGCTCTTGGTGTGTGCCTGCAGGTTGCCATCCATCACCAAGCTCAACGGCAGCATCGTGGCCGACGGCGAGCGCGAGGACTCGGAGCGCTTCTTCATCCGCTATTACATGGAGCTCCCTGAGGAGGAGGTCCCCTTCAGGTAGGAATTCTCTGGCCTGCAGTGGACAGCAGGGACTGGCCAGGTGATGGGAGATGTGTGCCAGCTGTTCCACCCCTCACCTTCCTCCAGCCTCCTCACCTTCCCCCAGTCTCTTTGGGCTAAAATTGTTGTGTTTGTGTTGTCTGATGATTTGTGGGGTCACTCCTGAGTCAGATTTGGTCTTAAAAGTGTGGCAAGTGCCATTAAACAACAGAACTGTTCAGGACATGACCTTCACTGTTTCCTGGCCTCTCCCACAGCTCCCTTCATAATCCACCTGTGTTTGGGAGTGCCCAAAGCCAGGGCACATCGTGCTCTCCACTGCCAGGCCAGGGCATCTAATCCTCAGCACCATCTGGTGTGTGGAATGTGCCTGGCAATGGGAAGCTGTCCCCTCACTTTCAGGCCTGCAAATCACAAGTCTGATGGGTTTTCTTTGCCAAAAAAGTACATCCAATGATCTGCTCATCTTGGTAAACTAATGAACTTGGACAGATGCTGTTCAGTCTGTATCTTTTTTGTGCCAGCGTCCACTTACTGCTTCTAATGGGCTGAGGAGGGATCATGGAGCATCAGGCCACTGCCTTTACCTGCCCTCTGCCCTAAAACCTCATGTGCTTTTGGACAGCAAAGCTTTATTATCCTTTTTTTTACTGAAAAAGCATAGAACAGGAGTGTGTGTGTGACTCTGGGGGCACAGGCAGAGGTGGGGACACACTGAAGGTCACAGGTCTGGCCTGGCATGGATGACAGAGGTGCAAATGGCATCTGCTCAGTGTTTTCCTCTGCTTAAGTCTCAGCTAAAATGCCTCTTGTTTTTCTAAAGCACTGGATATGTGACTTGCCAATCCAGTAGGGGGGTGGGAAGGCTGGAGTGGGGAATGAGGGCATGGCATTTTGTGTGAATATTAATAGGGTCAGTGATTATAATATTTGTTAAAAGCATGCTGGGGTCAGTTCAGAGGCAGAGGGCACTCATGCAGTCAGGGAGACAAGACAGCTGGTCCTTTTTCTGAGGACAAGCCCTGACTTGTAATTTTAGAGGGCCTTGAAGCGTAAAAATTGAAGGAAATATTGGAAGGGATAACAGCAGAGACAGAGAATCAGGAGAGAGGAAAGGGAAGGAGAGACTGTGACTGTGAGTTCATGGTGCTGCTCCCAAAAAGGGATTAATTTCCATAACATTTCATATTTCTTGTGTTTGGTTGTGACAGAATGTCAGTGATCCATATATTGCTGGGAAGGACACAGTGGGGTACAGCTTTAGGCACTCATGCTGCCTAGGACATGGGGTTTGGGCACAGGCTGTGTGTCACACATCACCACACACCACTGGGGTTGGTTTGCAGGTGGGATCTCATGTAAAAGATGACTGACATCTCACCCATCCTGGAAAACCAGGCTAGTTTTGACCAACATGCCAGCTTTCTGCTAGAAAAATCACCTCCCCCTCAGATTTCTTAGCCTTTAAACACTGGTGCTGCCTTTTTCATGGTCAATGGCCTCTTTGTCCAAATCCCTTCATCTGTGCAGCGTTTCCAAGAGACTTCTGCAGTGCCAGGGAGGGTTGTTGTGTCCTGGAGGGGTTGGGGGCCACTGCAGACTCTTTTCTAGTGAGGCTGCAGATGGCTGAAAGTGTCCCCAGTGTTTCAGTTCCTGGACCCACAGCCAGCAGCCCTTGTCCAAAGGGAGAGCTGACATTTCTTGCAGAGGGATTCTGTGTCTGTTTGTTACTAAAGCTTCCCCTTCCTCGCTCCCAAATCTGGTGTGGGGTGGCTCCAAAAGTGGTTTGCAATTAGAAACTAATCAGGACACACATGTTGTGGCTGGGGCCTGACATCTGCATTGCAGTGCTGCCTCGAGCAGAGGGAGAACAACTCGAGCAGGGAAAACTCGCCAGTGGGAGCTGCCCCCCTCCAGACTGGCAAGGTGCAGCCTGTGATAAGCTCTGTCACCAGAACTCCCCTGCTTGCTGCATTGCTGTCTGCAGCTGGAAGGGATCAGGCAGGCAGGGAAATGGAAGGAACAATTTATCTCTGTGGATGTGGTGGTTACAGGGTGCACAATCCAATACTGGCTGTCTTGTGGAGTGACGTCCTCGTGTCTGGGGGGTTTTAATGAGCCCTCTGCTTGTCTGCTCCACTGTTTATCTGCACAGTATCACAGACACTTCCAGCCAGGCTCAGGTTTTCAGCAGCCTCAGTGTCTGCCAGGCTGCAAGGGGTGATTAGAAAAGTCTCCAGGGTGCCTATTATTGGGGTCCAAAACATCCATGTTCCAGTCTGCCTTGGTGCTGATTGATTTGAGGGCAGCCAGTCACTCACATTCCCCACTTTCTTTGCAGCTCACATACAAAGGAGGAGGATGCAAAGCTCATTTAGCCCTTCCTCAACACAAGAAAATTTCAGGCAGCATTGCTTGACCACTACATATTTACAGCACATATTTGGATAATCATGGCTCTCTCTTGGTGGTTCTCTCTCTCAGCTTGTCTGAAATTTGTCCCCCCTCTTCATCCTTTCCCCACCACCAGCTCAGTTCATTCCTAGTGCATGAATCACGACATGCTGAGAGTTAAAGGATGTCCCAAAGGGGGCTGAGGGGTGTGAGCAACAGGAGGTGGGTTCCTCTCTCCCTCTTTCCCATCGGATGCTGCTGCTGGCAAATCCTCCCAGAGAAGGAGAAGCCCTCCCCACTGCTGACACATTGCCTGGCATTTGCTCTGCCTGCAGGTGGGTTAAACCTGGGGAGTGTTGTTTTCTCTCAGCACTAATGGAGAGATAATTTCCCAGATAAATGGAGCTGCTCCCACCACCCTGCCTGTGACAGCAGGGCACCCTCCTGCCTTTGGACGTGGGACTGGGGAAATCCTAGTGCCTTGTGTCCCTTACCTCAGTGCCCAGCACACAGAGGGGCTGCTGTTCTCCAGGAACATTCCTGCCTCCAGCAGGACTCCCTGGGGTCAGCAGCCTGCCAGATCCCATGGCTGCCCCGGGGCTGTGACACCGCGCCCATCGCACTCAGCCCCGCCTGGCATCGGGAGCACAAAGCTCCTTCTGTGCCGGGGCTCTGAAACGTTACCTGTCCCCGGCAGCTCTCAGCCTTTGTCATCCCAATCCCATTGTGTTTTGTGCTGCCATTCCTGCTCTTTCCCAGCCAGGCAGGGAGATGGAGCCTGGCCTGATGGGAGCGATACCAGGGGGGTGTGGGTGACACAGACTTTCCATTGCAGGGACCTTGGGAAGAGCACTCAGAGAACTTGGCTGCAAGGACAAGGTGACAGTGGAGTGTGTGCCTCTGCTAGTAAAATTCCCATCTTGTTTCAGAGCAGGTGTGAAGGATCAGCTGGCAAGAAGTGCCCTGTTTGTTATCAGCTCTTAAACTGTGCAGCAGCTCACCTTGTTTTGGTGATCTTGATGATCCTGTGCTCAGTGGAGTGTAACATTTGGGACCTAGCTGGCCTTTTGGAAAACAGCAGGAATGTCTGATGATCAGTTAAGTTGTGAGGCCACAGATACTGGGAATCTAAACTGAAGGCTGTGTCCTTTTTGTGAGCACTGCCTTGGTTCTGGCACTCTTCAGTGAAGTGTTTTCACTGGAGCAGGAGGCGTAGAGTTGTGAGCACGGCGTCCTCTCTTTCTTCCAAATCCCACTGCAGCCACGGCTGGGATTTCTGAAACTGTAGGAGCCCAAACTGTGTTGTCAGGAAGCTGTTTTGACACCAGTCAGCTTGAACATCTCAGGCTGGTGGTAATTTCACCTTCCTCAGCAAGACACTTCTCCCTAGTGGGACACTGAGCTCGCGTCAGTGCCACGGTGCAGCCTGGGGACTGTGGGACAGTGACTGGAGTGCTTGGGCTTTCTGGGGCTTTCTGCTGGAATTGGTGTCAATGTTTTCTCATGGGAGATGTGCACTGGCTGTACCATAACTCTGGACTTGTTGAATTTTCCAGGTATCACGAGCTGGTAACCAAGTATGGGAAGCTGGAGCCCTTGGCAGTGGTGGATCTGCGGCCTCAGAGCAGCGCCAAGGTGGAGGTTCACTTCCAGGACAAAGTGGAGGAGATGTCCATCCGCCTCGACCAGACTGTGGCAGAGCTGAAGAAGCACTTAAAAACTGTGGTGCAGCTGTCAACAAGCAACATGCTGCTCTTCTACTTGGACCAGGAAGCTCCTTTTGGTCCTGAGGAGATGAAATACAGCTCGCGGGCGCTGCATTCCTACGGCATCCGGGATGGGGATAAAATTTACGTGGAGCCCAGAATGAAATAGCCTTTTTGCCCACACCCACACGCCCCCACACACCCACACACATGCATTGAGGAGTTTGTTGCAAGGTTTTTATTTCGGTTGGTTGGTTGAGGTTTGGTTGTGTTTCTGTAGCAGGTAATTTCTTAGCCCGGAGGAAGTGCCCTGATGTGAGAACCATGCCCACCATCCACTGCAGGTGACCTTGAGGTGACAGTTGACTTCAGGACGTGTGTTTCAGTGTGGGCAATACCTTGATGTTTCCTTTGATGCTCCGGTATACTCGTGATTTGGCATGAATGGTCAGTTGTTCAAGCTAAACAATGCCAGGGTCCATAAGGGAGGAGACAGCTCGGTGCAGAATTTGACCTGTTGTTTTCTTTTCCTGAATTTTTTGGTGTTTTGCTCCACCAGATCTCCCTTTGGCCTAGCTATCCAACTGTGGCTCGAGCTTGCTGTAGTATTTTCTTGCAGCTTGGTGCTGTCTCAACCTTTTGTTGTGCTCGAGTTCACAGGAAAGATTTCCATCAGTATTCTGCTTGATTCAGAGCTCAGGTACTTTAGTGCATCCACTTCACTCCACTGGTTTGCTTTCTGTGAGTGCACAACATGGGGGAAAGAAAAAGAACTTCCCAGAAAGAAACTTTCTTTTCAAAGTGCACGCTCTATATCCACCTGATTTTGGGGGGAAAAAAGACGTTTTGGCTGCTGTACCCATCTCACATGGTGCCTGCAGCCTGTGGGGATAAAGGATGTGTTGGAAAGTGAATTTTGGGAGGTGGTGGATGAGCGCTGCATTGGAAGGGCTTTCAGAACAACAGGTCAACAAGGGGTTAAAGAGCAGCTTCCCCTGTTGTCCATCCTGATGCTGAAGAGATCCTCCGTGCACTTCACCTTGTACCAGTGGGTGCTGCAAGTGGAATGGCTAAAATCCCTCTCCTGGGAGAGAGGAAGAGTCAAGTTGAAGTTTGTGTTTGTTGCTGTTGCACCAGTTCAAACCTAGCACTTTGCCCGGGGCCCCTGGCTGGGGGTCCCTGCGTAGGGTCTGGACTCGGAGGAGGTCTTGGCTTGGATCAGCCTCTGGAGGTGGAGGAACAAAGCAGCTGGACCCACGCTGGGTGTTCAGCAGAGCCCACGTTTGGGTGCTCAGCAGGACCCATGTTGGATGTTCAGCTGGACCCACGTTGGGTGTTCAGCAGGGTTCACTGAACAAAGCTGCTGGACCCACGTTGGGTGTTCAGCAGGGTTCATTCCAACAAAGCAGCTGGACTCACATTGGGTCTTCAGCTGGACCCACGTTGGGTGTTCAGCAGGACCCACTTTGGATGTCCAGCAGGTTTCACTCAAAGAAAGCAGCAGGACCCACGTTGGGTGCTCAGCTGGACCCACGTTGGGTGCCCAGCAGGACCCACATTGGGTGCCCAGCAGGACCCACGTTGGGTGCTCAGCTGGACCCACGTTGGATGTCCAGCAGGTTTCACTCAAAGAAAGCAGCTGGACCCACATTGGATGCCCAGCAGGACCCACGTTGGGTGCCCAGCAGGACCCACGTTGGATGCCCAGCGGGTTTCTCTCTCTCTCCCTCCCTCTCTCTTGGCTTCCCCCACGCGCCCCTCGCAGGCATCGCGTGCTGCTGCTTCACGTAGTCCCCGTTTTCTACTGCAGAGCAGATCCCCCTGCCTGGTCAGTGAAATCCTCCTCCTTCTTTCCTCTCTTGTTTCGCTTTCCTGTGTCTTCCCCGCTCCAAGTTCAAGAGTTTCCCAATTTCCTGGTTACAAGCAGCTGCTCAGCAGTTTTTGGAGCTGTGCAGTGAGGGCTCTAGTTACACATGAACTCCTGACCTTCATTTTGAAATGCTCCCTTTATCCCCACGTGCACTTTCTTTCCCAGGATGCTTTTTCCCACATCACTGAGCTCCTTTGGTATTCTTGGAGTTGTGTATTTCTCTTCACATTTTACCTGGATTGTGGGGTGGGATCATTGGGGAGGGGACTAAGTATTATTATCTCATAGTCTTCAGGTTTAGGATTTGGGGATTGTTCAGAGGGGATCAGTTCCTTATCCAAAGCAAGGGTTAAAATGGGAGGATTTAAAACAAGTTACTAAAATTTGTGCCTCATCCCCCTGCCAAAAATAGCAATTTCTTGGCCCCATTGAGATGAGCAATAGGGAAGGGAGTGAGATTTTCCACAGGTAGCATAGATTTTCATAGATCCGTGGTACCTGTAAACTAAACAGCAGGGAGATAGTGGCAGTATAACATAAAATGATGCTTTTATAATCTAGAGCTTTACTGAAGATGTATTTTCCATTTGGGCAGCGAAAATAATTTGCTGCCTGATAGCAGAACCCTTAAGCCAACACTTCTGTATGATATATACATACCTACCAATAGGAAAAGTTGTGGTTAATAAGATATTTTGTTATAAAGCAAAGTTTTATGAAGATATGGTTGTTTAATATTAGAAACCTATTTCAGCCCTTGACCTCCAGTGTGAGTAGGATATCCCTGAGTGGCTGCAGAGTCCGAGGCAAGCGACCTGTGGGGATGCAAAAGTGTCTGTGACCCAATTCTCCAGAGCAGTAATTGCCTCTGTGGGTGTATTTATGGCATTGTACCTGCTATTAGTGAGATGCTGTAACTCTTGACCAACTTCCTCAGCACAATTAAGAGTCTGGGTTTCAGAGAAGGGAATAAACAAAGGCCATTAAAGAGTGGAATGGGATGATAAAGAAGGGCCAAGTAGATGCTTTTAAGTTTGTTTGCCCACTAAAAATTGGGCTGTCCATGGAGGGATTGGTGCTGTCACCAGCTCAGAACTGGCAGTAAATCCTGCTTTTATTTGTGACAGACCTGGTGGGAAGATGGGAAAAGAGAGCACAGAAGGTTGACAGGTGCTGGGGATTTGGTGCTGACACCCAAACCTGCTCCCCTGGTCCCTTCAGGTATGAAATCACCACCCTGCTGCTTCTCCAGGGCAAGGTTTTCCTCAAGGCATTCACATTGTGTGCAGACAGTGGAGCAGTCGTGGGGTAGAAACCAAAAGTCTTGGTTGGCTTCCCAAGGAGAAGGGCTCACCCCAAAACCAGAGAGAGTTTGTGTGGGACCAAACAGCACCCAAGGATGTGGCAAAGTACCCCAAATCATGGTGCCTTGTGGGGAAGGGTCTTGTGTGTGTGCCACCCAACAGGGGACCATGTCTTGGGGAGAGGGGAGAAGGTTTGGGTGCTCAGTGAGGGTGCAGATGTGGCAGGAGGTTTGATTTAAACCATGTCCAGGCATTGCCATGATTTGGGCCATGTCCAAGTGTTGCCAGAGCGTGCCCTCTTCAGCTAAAGGTCCCTGGGTCTGTCACATCCACTTGAGAAAACAAAACAGATGTGCAAGCTTCACTGGTTTGTGTGTCCTTCTGCCTGAGGGCTGCTTTTGTTGTGCTGTTCCTGCATCAAAGTCTGCCATGGGCAGCCTGCACAGCAGGCAGAGCACCTGCTCCACGAGGACTTGGGTGACAGCTGAATACCAAAGTGTCCCACGGCTCTGTGTGCCAAGTTTGAGGCTGTGCTGTGTGGTTTTGGAGATGTTCCTGTTCAATATCCATACTTTTGGCCAGATGTTCCAGGCAGATCGCTGTTACGAACACGCACGGGGTGCTGGCTGTCCTCTGCTCGCTGGCTGGGGTTTGTCACCTGGTTTTTTGGGAGCTGCAGGCAGGCTGGTGGCAGGTGTGACCGTGGTGGCTTTGGGGACGTGCTGCTGGCTCTCCTGCTCGGGTCTGCAGTCCAATGGAGGCACCACAGCTCTGCCTCCTCTCTTGTCAGTGAGGTTCTGTAGGTTCTGTGCGAGATCTGAGAATGCAAACAAGGTGCTTAAAGCAGCCCAGAGGCTAAAATCTGTATTCCTGTGCCTCCCTGGTTTGGATGTGGCATTCTGTAGCAGCAGAGAGACGCCTTCCCCAGAGCAGCCTTAGAGGGGCTTCAGCCACCTCGGGCCTTTCCCTCTGTGATTGCTTTTCTGCAGTTCCTGGAAACTTCAAATATAATTTAAACACGAAGATCTGTTCTTGCTCCCTGTTAATGTTGCATCCATATGTAATTTCAAAGAAGAAGAACTGTAAGTCCATCTGGTTTTTTATTCTGGTTTCTCTCCCAGGGGATACACCTCCCGCTCCCACAATTTGCCTTTGGTTTGCTTGCAGACTTAGTGGTGGAATTCAGGCCAAAATAGGTCATTGGTTTGGATCAGTTCAATAAACTTATGTAAGTTTTTACACTAAAACCCCCAGTGTCCTGAGCTTTGCACTTTTGTGTCCTCTGAAGCAAAAATGTTCTCTGTTGTCACCCCAAAGGTGTGAGTGAACACTGCCAGGATTTTTTTTCTTTTGTCCTGCTGGTGATTTTGTTGTGTGTCCATGAGCTTGGGCACAGCCACCTCCCCTGTGCAAGGAGAGAAGTCCCTTCCAGGAGAGCTGGGAGATCTGTTCCTCCTCTGGACTGCATTTCCCCAGGACTGGGACTCATCCCCACTTGCAGGTGAGGAATAAATCTCAAGCTCACTCCCTCTCTCCTCAGAGGGACTGGCCTTGGGGTTAAAACAAATTCCACCCTCATGGCCTGCACCAAATGACCCTGGGGGAGGCGGGAGGAGAGAGATGCTCCTCTGGATGGGAAAGAGCTCCTGGGCAAATCCATTTCCAGGGCATCTTCCATGGGCTGTGCTGGAGATGGGAACAAGACAAGGCCCTGCCTGGGGCTGCTGTGCCAAGGTCAAGCAGCCACAGAAGCCCTTGTGGCATCTTTGAATCTTGTTTGTCCTCGAGGTAAGGCATGGGAGGAAGTTTTCTGCTAGAAGAATTAAGAAAAAAAAAGAAGAAGAAGTGTTTGGTTGTTCAGCTGCAATGTGTTCAGTGCTGCATGATGGGAACATCCCTGCCAAAAGAAGAGAGGCTGGAAGACAAAATCTTCCCCAAAGAGTCAGTGAGACCTAATCAAACTTCATCAGTGTTCACTTGCCCAGACAAACAGGACCAGAATATTAAACTGACAAAGGAGCAGAGGGAAACCTAATTTCACCAGTTTTCTCTGTGTTACAAAACAGAATGAGGGAGTCAATTGATTTTCCTGGAGCTGGTTGTGTTTAAAATGTATGGGAGGGAAGGGAAGAGCCAGGATACAGGCTGGAAGTAATCTGCCCCTGGAATATCAGTCAGTGCTGATATCCCCCTGCCCTCCTAAAATAGCTTAGGAAAAGGTAAAAATAAATTTAAAAATGAAAGATTCCTGCTAGCAAGGCCGTGTTGGAGGATGGAGGGAAAGCAAATTCTGGGATTTGCTGTGGAGGCAGTGAGCTGCCTGGTGCCCTGATGTGCTGGGAGAGGTAAGAGACAGCTTTTTGGGGAAAACTCACTGAACACACTGCCAGGAGCACCCAGGGGAAAAAAAAGTCTGGGCTTCTTGTTGGGCTGCTGGCATTCCTGTCTGCTCTCTGTTCCTGACAAAGGGTGGGGAGAACAAGGGGAATTAAGAGCTCCTAGCGGGGAAAATGGGGAATAAAAGGCCCCCACCCCAAATGTCAGAGGGGAAAATCAGCCGAGCTCAGGCTGCTTTCCCATGCTGGGGTTGGAGCAGTGCCTGTCTGAGCTGAGCCTTGCTGCAGGATGGAAAATCAGCTCCAACGTGGCTCTGCTGAGGGACCCTTCACCCCTCAGCTGCTGTTCCAGCTCTCCCTCTCATCCAACATGGATATGAACTAACTCAAAGCAGTTGGAATCTTTTTTGGGGGTACAGATTGGACTCAAATGTAGAGCTGTGGTCAGCTCAGATGCCAGAGGCAGGGAAAATCCCTGCAGCTGTAGGAGTGAAAATGATAATAATGCTCACAGCAGTGGAGCTCCCCACCAGCACCAGAGAGGGTGGAAATGGGAACAGCAAAGAAACCTTCTGTGGGCTGGACTGGGTGAGTTTTTCCTTTTCCACCTGTAAAAAAGCAGGACTTGGATGGCAAAGCAGCTCCATTGAAGCTCCAGGGCAGTGCCTTTGAACCTAGCACTGTTTAATGCTAATCCTGTAACTTTATATAGATGGGCTTTTTTTTTTCTCCCCCCCTTCACACAAAGGAGGAAGGGGCTCAATTCTTCTGAGGGTTGGGTTTTCTGTTCCCTGAGCAGAGGAGCTGCGAGCCCAGCTCTGTCTCTCTGGCATTTCCATCTGAATCCACCTGAAGGGGGTGAGCTTTTGGGGAAGAAAGAGGCTTCTCTCCCTCTCCAGGCCAGAATCTGATCTCCAGATTAGCCTGCTGGTTATCAACAGAGGAGCAACAGTTGTGATTGCAACTCAACACTGCTCCAGCCCTGGAGGAGCATTGAGGAAAAGGGAGTTTTCAATTGGGAGAGCAAAGGGCTGAGCCATCGTTTCGGTCAGCGGCAATAATTGGCATGGCAGCACGGGCATGCATTCCCCATTGACATAGGATTTCTCCCTGCTCTACCAAGACTGGGCTAAAATTTCAGACCTGATTGCTCCTCTAGCCTACAAACAGGTTGGTAATTTATTTTTTTTTTTCCATACCTAAAAAATGGTATTTTTGGATGGGATGTGTTCAGTAGCGCGT
Source organism: Agelaius tricolor (assembly GCF_023055355.1). Taxonomy (NCBI): domain Eukaryota; kingdom Metazoa; phylum Chordata; class Aves; order Passeriformes; family Icteridae; genus Agelaius; species Agelaius tricolor. Next base: position 5,924,202 of record NW_027269289.1, on the reverse strand, counting down.
TCTTTGCTGTCTGTCCTGCTTTGCTCTTGTCCTTGCACTGCCACAATTCCCTCTGGTCCCTCTCTGCTAATGAGACTCAGATCTACATTCTATACAAAATTCTGCCTCTCTCCTTTCACCTTTCCAAGACAGGGAATGTGCTAAAACTTCTCCTTGGTGGAATGAACTTTTCCCTATGGAGAATGTGCTCGCGAAGGTCTTTCCTTCCACCGTGTTCCAAACTCTGAGTGATGGGAGTGATGTGGGATAAATTATGGGATATTCCCCCCCTAATCCTGTACTCTGTGGCATTAGAAGAACTTGGATCTGTAAATCCACATTTTCCATAAAAACAGATCCATGGGGAGAACACAAAGGGTTTTTAGAGAGATTTTGGATCTGTAAATCCACATTTTCCATAAAAACAGATGCATGGGGAGAACACAAAGGGTTTTTAGGGAGATTGTTAAGGCTGGGAGGCTGCTGTTGACACCCAGGCTGTTCATCATGCACAGCTGGTGTGGGGAGCTCCCAAATCCCTTCCCAGCTCTCCTGGTGAATCCCAGACCTTTCCTGGGAGCCCTCCCTGAGCCCTGCCCGTGCGGAACGAGCGCAATCCACAGGCAAAGAAATCAAAGCAGGTGTTTTAGCAATATTTTCTATTGGATTAATAACCAGTAACAAATTGCATTAGGCACAGAAGGAATTAGAGCTGGCACAGGATTTCGCTCTCATTTTGCATCTTCACTCTCTCAGTCTCTCATTGATTCCTGTACAAGGAGCTGCCCAGCTGTGTAAATGTTTGTGCTCCTTCCACGCTCATCCAGCGCCCTGAGTGATGGCTCTGGTGGCAGCCAGGGCAGAGGATTTGCTGAAGCTGAAGCCCCTGGACCATGAGAGCTCATCACAGCTCTGCTGTGGAGCGGAGCTGCTCCCCTGGGATCATCCCTGCTCCAAGCAGATCAGGAATTGCTCAGGAGAATAAGGAGCACACGGAGGGCTGTGGCTGTTCACAGCTCCCAGACATGAAATGAGCTCTTCCAGGTGTTTCTGGGCTTCCTTTGGCAGTGGTCTGCTGTTATCACCAGGTGTTTCAGGGTTTTCTGGCAGGTGAGGGACTTCACCTGAAACATCCACACGTCAGCAGCAGCCAGGCAGCTTCAGGAATCCCCTCAAAGATGAGTTTTCCTACCGATGTGATGCATGGCTGGGTTTGTCTCCTTCCTGTAGGATGAACCAGAGATCATTTCTGGGAGCCTGGGTGGCCCTTTTGGTGATAACAGCACAGCAGCGAGGTGAGTATCCCCCAGGAGGAAAATATTCCCCAGCTGGGCTGTGCCCAGAGACCCCAGAGGGCTTGGAAAATGACCCCAGAGGGTTTGGAAAATGACCCCAGAGGGTTTGGGAAATCATCCCAGAGGGTTTGGGAAATCATCCCAGAGGGTTTGGGAAATCATCCCAGAGGGTTTGGGGAAACCATCCCAGAGGGTTTGGGAAACCATCCCAGAGGGTTTGGGAAACCATCCCAGAGGGTTTGGGAAATGACCCCAGAGGGTTTGGGAAACACCCCAGAGGGTTTGGGGAAACACCCCCAGCTCCTTGGCTGGAGCAAAAACAAGAATCAGAGTGACCTGAGTGTTCCCCATGGGGAGGGAGGGACTGAGAATCCCGAGGGCTGCTCGTGTTTATCATTTGTGTGGCTGTGTGTGCACCTGGAGCATTGCAGAGGAAGCAGGAGTTTGGAAAATGTCTGTGCCAGGGCTGCTGAGCAGGCCTGGTAGAGTGGCACTGATAGAGCTAAAGAAGAATTGAGGAAGCTCTGCTGAGCCTCCTGTTTAAAAATGGCGTAAAATCCATGTCCTGTAGCTGTGCCTTGGTTGTGATAACTCCTCAGGTGTGTAACAGCTGTGAAATTATTTATTTTACTGCCTGGCAAGAGGAATTTTGCTGTGGCCCTTTGGATATGTCTGTGGAAACAGGGCTATGGCTTGGACACCCTCAATGCCACCTCCCCTGTGTCCAACAGGGCACTCAGGGCACACCAATGTCTTAGGAAATCAGGATGCCAGTGGGTTAGGCCAGATTTCCCCTTTTCCCAGGGAAAATTGGAGCCTGGGAAGGGTCCATCAGTGACTCCTTAATGCTCAGAGCATGGAGCACCCTCAGAGCTGGCACCAAGGAGAGCCCCCTGTGTGCCCATGGGATCACAGAGCAGCCTGGAGAGCCCCAGGAGCTCAGGGCATGTCCTGAACCCAGGTGAACAGAGCCAGGATTGTTCCAAGCCCGGGGGCTCTGTCGTCCCAGATTGAATGATTGAATGTCATGAGGGCTTTCCTGCATCAAAGAGGGGAGAAGGGGGAGGCAAACCCAGAAAAATCTCATTTTGCTCTGTGAGGAGCTGACTGGAGGAGCAGGACGTGAAATGACAGCAGAAGTCTGGCTGGGACAAGAAGGGAAATGTGTCCTGGGGCCTGAAGTGGCTGCTTGTGCCTCAAGCTGATGGATTTTAGGCTGGTAAAAAAGCAGCAGGCTGAAATGTGTCAAAAACCATCCTCTGAAGCACTTTTGGGAAAGACAGCTATGTCCTCTGGCAGTGCCTTTTAGCAGGAAAGCGAATTTTGCTGGGCAATGTGGGAGCTGTGAGCCCGACAGGAGCCCTGGCAGGGCAGGAGGAAGGTGGGCACTGCCAGGAACGTGGCTCTGGGGGCTGCAGTTGGTGCTGTTTGCCCCCCTGAGCACCTCACGGGTGGAACAGCCTCTCCTGCCCACCCTGGAGCAGGGCATGGAGCTGCTGTCCCCCTGTGAAGCCAAGATTGGGGGGTTTGGCTTGGTCACAGTCCCAGGGCAGGAAAAGCGGCAGCTGGGGTCAGCCTGTGGTCACTTGGCTTTGCCCTGGGTAACCTGGATGAGGCTTTTCCTCCTGAGCCTGGCCTAAAGCCAGTCCCACAGCTCTGCCCTGGCTCCAAGCACCCTTTGGCTGCTGATGTTGGGGTTTGGTGCTGTTTTCTGCTTTGGCTGCTGATTTTTGGGTTTGGTGCTGTTTTCTGTGGCCTCTCTGAAATCAGGACTGCCCTGGCCCTGCTCTCAGGACTCTTCTCCTTCTCCTTCCAGCTCACACCATGGCAAGCCTGTACCCATACTGGCAGAATGACACCAAAACCCCCAAAGTGGACGATGGCAGCTCCCCTGAAATCAAGATCTCTGTGCCATTCATCTTTTTTGGAGCCCAATACAGAAGCATTTATGTAAGTGGAGAAAGCAGATCTTCCCTTCATCCTTTTCCTTGCCATTATTGGCTGCATTTTAAACATGCTCTGCCTGTCACCAGGAATTGGAAGATTTATTAGCAGGCACCTGACAAGTTCTTAGATTTCATGAACTGATAGGTTTTATGATTAAGAAAGTCAAAGGTATATTTAATGGGATAATGTTCATAGGAAAGGAATCTAAAAGGCAATAAATTTTCTTTGTGGGTGATTAAATGGCACAGCAAAGCGAAGGGCTTGACACAAGGGACATTATTCCTGCTCCATGACAAGAAACAAGAACATGCAGGACCTGCAGGGGGGAAAGGGGGCAGCAGCTTTGTGGGGGCCCCAGACAAGGACAGGCTGCTGCTGCTGCTCCCAGGTGATGGCACAGCAAAGCCTGGCTAAGGGGACAGCAGGGCTGGGCTGAGAGGGCTCCCCTGAGCTCACCCAAACCTCAGACAGGGCCTAAGTCAGCCTGACTGTGCCACATCCCGAGTTTTGTGCTCTCTGTGGGATCAGAAGAGAGGCAAAGACTCATCCATTCTCCAGCTGGTGTTTGTGCACAGCAGCACTGGGAAAGCAGAATCCCATTCCCTTCTCTGGTGGGGATTCCAGCACCCAGGGCAGCAGTGCCATTTGTTATCCATCCTTTGCAAAAATGTCGTTTTTGGGAGCATCTTCAGCAGACCCTGGGGAGGCTGAGGTGGCACCTCCCTGCTCCTGGGGAGCCCCAGGATCTGTCACAGATGACAAAGCCAAGGGCAGTTTTGTCCATGCAGCCACCTGCATCATCATCCATGTCCCTCAGTGCTGCGGGGCTGAGTAATCCCAAAAATTGAGGAATCCCAAAAATTGAGGAATCCCAAAAACTGAGCAATCCCAGGAGCAGTGCCTCAGCAGATTTGGGTGCCATCTCCTGCAGAACCTTATGTTGAAGAATTTTCAGGGTTTTGAGGCTTCCTGCACCAACTCTTGCCCACCATGGGTAGGATGAAGCTGAGTCATGCTCGGGCTGCTCACCCTCTGTCCATGTATGGGGAGAGAGGGTTTGGGTTCGCGCTTCCCACCAAACCAGCCTCTCTGTGCTGCTTTATTCTGCCAAACCACACTTGCTCAGACACCATGGGGGTCTCCACGCAGGTCAACAACAATGGAGTGATCTCCTTCAACGCCCTGGTCAGCCAGTTCACGCCCGAGGCCTTCCCGCTGACCGACGGCCGCGCCTTCGTGGCGCCCTTCTGGGCCGACGTGCACAACGGCATCCGCGGGGAGATCTTCTACAGGGAGAGCACGGAGCCAGAGCTGCTCCTCAGGGCCTCCAGGGACATCCGCAGGCACTTCAGGGACATGGCCTCCTTCTCTGCCCGCTGGCTCTTCATCGTCACCTGGGAGGAGGTCACCTTCTACGGGGGGAGCAGCACGACGCCGGTGAGCAGCTTCTCATGAGTGTTTTTTATGTCTTGTCCTCTAAAGGGGAATTTTTTTTTTTATTTTATGTCTTGTCCCCTCCAAAGAGGTAAATTTGTAGAAATTTTGGGGGTTGATGGAGGTGTTCTTCACCGTCTGTGTGTAAAATTGAGGAGGTGACCTTCTACAGGGGGGGAGCAGCGCGACGCTGGTGAGGGATTCTCGTGGGTGGATTTTATGTCTTGTCCTGTAAAGAGGGGAGGTTTTTTTATTTTATGTCTTGTCCCCTCCAAAGAGGTGAAATTTAGGGGTTCATTCACCTCCAAAGAGGGGAATTTTGGGGGTTGATGGACATGTTCTTCATTATCTGTGTGTAAAATTGAGGAGGTGACCTTCTACAGGGGAAGCAGCATGACACTGGTGAGGGGCTTCTTGTGGGTGGATTTTATGCCTTGTCTTGTAAAGAGGAAAATTTTTTATTTTGTGTCTTGTCCCCTCCGAAGAGATGAATTAGGGGAATTTTGGGGGTTGATGGAGGTGTTCTTCATCATCTGTGTGTAGAATTGAGGAGGTGACCTTCTACAGGGGGAGCAGCACAACACCGGTGAGGGGCTTCTCATGGGTGGATTTTATGTCTTGTCCTGTAAAGAGGGGAGGTTTTTATTTTATGTCTTGTCTCCTCCAAAGAGGGGAATTTTGGGGGTTCATTCACCTCCAAAGAGAGAGATTTTGGGGGTTGATGGAAGTGTTCTTCATCATCTGTGTGTAAAATTGAGTGAGACACTTTGTGTTCCTGCTCCCCAGTTCCCTTCTGGGCAGAAGGAATTTTTCATTCTCTCCCCTGAGCCTCGCTCCCTGCTTTAAGATCCCCAGGGAAAGCAGCTCCTCCTCAGTGTTTGCAGGATCTAAGCAAGGCTCTGACACCAATTAGGACTTTTTGGCTTGATCACAATGCATTCCTTGCATACAAATTCAGCTGTTTCTGACGGCAGCTCCCTGCCTGCATGGGAGATTGATCACGCTGATCAGAGTCACACTAATGACTTGGCCATGTCACATGGCCACAAATGTGTGAGCTGTAGCTCACAGGAGGGGGATGGCAGTGGGATGTTTGTCAGGGCATGGACAGCTTTTAAATATCTGGTGAGTTTGTGAGCTGTGACTGCAGCTGATGTCGGGAGCCTCGTGCTGGACTGCTGGTAGGGGTGAAGATAGAATCAGAGTGGTTTGGGTGGGAAAAGATCACCTCACTCCACCCCCTGCCACGGCCAGGGACACTTTCCTCTAGACCAGGCCTGCCCCAAGCCTCCTTCTTGAACAGCAAATGAGGGATCCCAGCTCTTGTCTGCCTTGTTCAGGATTAGCCTGTGTGCTGTGAGTGCCAAAACCCAGCTTCTCCTGTCTCGAGGAGTTGGCTCTGATAAACAGTTCAGCTCTTTTCCATTTGTTAGAGAAGCTTGAGATTTCATGCATATTTTTTTGCCAGTCCCGGCAGCACTTGCAGAAAAACCCCACACATATATATTTTTATATATATATATATTTTCAGACAGCAAGCAATATAGAGATTCGTGTATTGCCTGAAGAATTACATTTGCAACACAATGCAATTTATTTTGCTTTAGAGCAGCCTTCCTGCTCAGCAGCAGCCAGGGCTGGGGGTTGGCACGGGGAGTAGCACCATGCAACTCAAGCAGGAATTTCATCGCAATGCAGGAAAACTGCAGAAAATTTGGGAATGTGGCCTCGGGGACGCTGCAGGTGCTGCCTGGAGATGTCACCTGAGCAAATGGGTTCATTTCCTGAGGGCTGGGCAGAGAGAGGGCTCCATGGCCTCCAAAGCGGGGAATTTTGGGGGTTGATGGAAGTGTTGCTCATGAGGAGAGCCAGGTGTGAGATTCTCCTCCTGCCACCCTCCCAGAGGCTCCTGAGCATGGAAAAGCTTCTGTGGCACTCTCCAAGTGGCACTGCCTTTGTGTGTGACATGTTTGTGATCTCCCAGCATGGCAAAAGGCTTGGCAAAGGTGAGCAAGAGGAAACCACCAGGAGTAGGGGAAAGAATCTCAGGGAAAGGATGAGGAGTGGAAGTGGCTCTGCTGCGCTCCCTGCCCTGGTGTGAACTGTGCCATTTGCAGCTGCTCAGAGGCAGCTCTGCCCACACCTCTCCCTCTCTCTGTCTCTCCTGACAGCTCCCGGAGCTGCTTCGCCTCCGTGTGCCTGAGCTCTCCTGGCAGGGGCCTCGTTTCCCTGGCAGTGACATTCCCTGTGCCGTGCAGGCGGCCCTGGGCTCCCCTCTGAGGCATCCTCAGGGCAGTGGGTTTGCTCCAAGGGGATGGGACGTGGTGCCAAGTGACCCCAGCCCTCCCCTTCCTCCAGCAGCCACCAACCAACTGCCCACAGTGCTCAGGACTGCTGAGACAATGCAGGAGAAGCCCTGATGCTTCCCAGTGGGAGATGTTTGGGTCTGTGGGCTTTCCCAATCACCTGGGAATTGTTTCTGTGGCTGCAGTTTCCTCCCCAGGGTGCAGTGCCCAGGTAGCCAGGCCTGAAGGATTGCTCTGCATTAATTAAAAGAGAGGCAGCCCACATTTGCTAAAATCCTGCTTGCTCAGGGGCAGGAGGAGCTGCTCTCAGGGCATGGTCCCAGGACAGGAAAATGCAGGGAGCTGAGAGAAGGGAGTGACCGAGCTCCCTGCTGCTGGGTCTGCAGGGATGGAGGGGATGTCTCAAGGGAAGGAGCTGCCTCTGCCTTTCTGCACAGCCCTGAAAGGGAAGATGGGCTCTTCCCACCTGGATCCTGGCTGGAACGTGGCTGGAGTCGGTGGGGCTGGAAATGCAGAGTCATTTCAAGTGAAAGCAAGAACACGAGCAGAGGATTTAGCAGGTGGGGAGGGGATTTGGCAGGCAGCAAAGTGCAGGATATACATGGCTGGCTTGGATGTAATCCACCCTCAGCAGCGTTGTAGGATGTGAATGTGGAAGGGAACCGGGAGAGATAATGCAGGAATGAAGCTAAGACAGGGTAATGGGAGATAACAGATCACAGCCACCAAATCCTGTCAGCTTATTCTCATGCTGCCATCTATTGGTGTTCCCCTGGATCTGAGGTGATCCTCACATGCTCCCGGGTAGAGGAAGGAGCAGAATGGCAGCTGCTGGAGCAGTGGCAGCAATTTTGGGTATTTTAGGTCTCATTCCACTTCTGCTCTTCACTGTGAGGCTCACCTGGGCCAGACTTCACTGTGGCAGGAGGGCAGGAGGAAAGCTGTACCCCCTGTGAGGGTGGCCGTGGTTTCCCACAGGTGAACACGTTCCAGGCTGTCCTGATCACAGACGGGGTGTCCTCCTTTGCCCTGTTCAACTACCACGAGATCAGCTGGACCACGGGCACAGCCAGCGGAGGGGACCCCCTCACTGGTCTCGGCGGGGTGATGGCTCAGGTGAGGCTCCTGCTCCCATTCCCCATCCCTGATGAGCTCTTGGGTGGCTGCCTGTGGCTTTCCCAAAGCATCCATGCTTCCTCAGGCCACTGAGTCCCTCAGCATCCCCAGCACTGGCCTTGCACTCAGCTGCTGGGATGAGCGCTCCACAATTTGGTGGTGGCAGCAGGGCCACAGCCAGTCCCTCTGCCTGAGGAAGGGGACATTGCTGCAGAGGGAATGTGGGAAGCCAGCATCCCCACATTGCTTCCTCACTTCATCCCTCCCTGCATCGCTCCCCCACTTTATTTTGGCCACTCAGTTCACACACCCTTAGATCTGTGTGTACATACATATGGATCTATACAAATATAAATCTGTGAATACACTTCCCTTCTGCTTGTAGTGCATTCACATCCAGACTACCTGAAAACAGAAATTTAGACAACCTGAAAACAGAAATCTCCAGATAGAGCTGTTAAAACTAAAGATGTACTCAGGGGGGAGTAGATGTACTCAGGGGGAACAGAGAAGTGAGGAAATGCAGCATTGCTTTCCCATTGCCAAGATGGGTGATGGAATTTGCTCTCTCTCTGCTTTAGGCTGGCTTCAATGGTGGAAATCTCACCAACTTTTTCAGCATGCCAGGCTCCAGAACCCCAGACATTGTCAATATTGAGGAAACAACCAACGTAAACGTCCCTGGGCGCTGGGCTTTCAAAATAGATGGCAGAGAAATAGACCCGGCCAACGGCTGCAGCCTGAGAGGTAAGGGAGAAATGGCATTGCTTGCCCCCAAATTTTGGGGTGCAGTGTAGCAAAAGGTGAGGCTGTTGGGGTGCTGCATGACCTGTGCTTTTGCCAGGGTGTCCCCATGAGCTGCAGCAGGGACAGAAGCACAAGAGAGGGTTCAGTCCTTGCACATCTCTGAGTTCCTGCGATAATTGGTGGCAACAGGAAAGACCCGGGGGACAGCAATTTCCTCCTGCCTGTAAATTAGGGAAGCTGATCTTGTGCCATTTCCCTTGTTTGTGCATGAGGAGCAGCAGGTTTTGCAGGCAGGACCAATGTCATGTGTCTGCAGCAGTTACAGAGTGTGTGCCTGTCACTGACAGCGCAGGGCCATAAAGGGATTAATCGATGCACACTCTGGCTGCACAGGGGCTCTGCTGCTGAAAGATTATTGCATTTCCATTTGACAAATAAAACTGTCAGGAGCATCCACTGTGCTCCAGGAGTCTTTCCAGCAAGTGAGGATTGTCATTTGCTGACAGACACTGGAGACATGTGGCTTCTTTATGTCCTAGTTTAGGACTACTCGAGGTCCATGAGATCCCAAGGCTCTTGCAGCTCCAGCAGAGTTTTGGGTCCAGCTGCTCCAGCATTTCCCAGCTGCTGACCCCTAGAAGAAAGGCTGGACTTTGCAGAGAAGCTGGAAACCAGTGTCAGCTCTGCAGATGACAAGAGGAGTGCGAGTAGATCCCACCACTGGATTCAAATTTCACGGTGAACGGGTGATTGCCCTCCACGAGAGGAGATGCAGCACAAGGTGTTGGATCCGAGTGACACCCCCTTCCCAAATTCCCCACACCAGGGATGGTTGGAGCGTGGGCCTTGCCAAGAGGAGACATTTGTTGCAGGGAAGCAGAAAACAGCTTTTTTTTTTTTTTTTTTTTTTTTTTGGTAGGAGGCAGGGAAGAGAACAAAAAGTTTAGGAGAGGTAAACTCAGGCAGCGCACGGCAGAAGCCACGCGCTGGAGGAGTGTGAAAAATGGCCAGATGGAGGGGAGAGAAACCCTCACGGGGACTTGCCATCCTTGTTCTCCAGCCTTCTTCCTGCCTCTGCTGTCTCTCACCAGCCAAACCCGCTCCCTCTCTGGTGCTGCCTGGGGCTGTGAGATCACTCAGCACCCTGCTGGGGCTCGTGTATGGGGTGGAGTTGCTTATCAACAGCTCTTTGGTGTAGTAACTACTACGAGATCTTCCTGAATGGGAGTAAATTGCTCCTGGGGCTGCTGATGACAGAGTGACTTTTTGTCCAGCACAAGGGAACTGTGGAAGTGAGAGCAAAGCTGGAGGATGGTGCAAGTGCAGCAAAAGTGCTGGAAACTGCCTGCAAATGGGGCTTTTCCTTTGGGAAAACAGCACAAATCCCTCTTGTGCCCTGCAATACTGAAGAAACAGAGTGGTGGGTGTCCAAAATGCGTGGAGTAACCTTCAAGTTTTCCAGCCTGTGTGTTGCAGCACTGACCCCTGGATTTGTGACAGCACTCGCAGCATTCTGGGGACTCGTGGCGTGGGCAGGACTCAAAGAGGATGCAGCACACATTAGAAATGAAACTTGGGATTTGCTGAGCAGCTCTTGCTGGGAGTTTGCACAAAGAAAGCAGCTGAGAAGCCCAGCAGCAGGACACGGTGGTGGTGTCTCCACCACAGGCCCAGCAGGCCCCGAGGGTGGCTCAGAGCGTGGTTCTGATTCAAGAGGTGATGTAGCGTGGGTTTTCCCCTTTCTGTCTTTCTAGGACAGTTTCTCCGCCAAGGGGAGATCTTTTGGGACAACTCCAACTGCACCACCAAGTGCCGCTGCCTGGACTTCAACAATGAGATCCTCTGCCAGGACATGGCCTGTGGCCCCTTCGAGGCGTGTGAGACGAAGAGCAAATTCTTCCAGTGCGTGCCGGTGGAGAGCAGCACCTGCGTGGTGTTCGGAGATCCACATTACCACACCTTCGACGGCTTCCTCTTTCACTTCCAGGGTTCCTGCTCCTACCTCCTCGCCAGGCAGTGCTGGCCAGGCTCCCAGCTGCCCTACTTCAACGTGGAGGCCAAGAATGAGAACCGAGGCGGCTCCTCCGTCTCCTGGCTGAGGGATATTTATGTGGAGGTCTACTCGCACAAGATTGTTCTCCCCAGGGGCGGCTTTGGGAAGGCAAAGGTAAGAGCTCTGCTGGAAGGGGAGAACTTGCCAGGGCAGCTCCTCTGAGGTGGCAGCAGCCTGGAGAGTGTGGGATGGCACTTCTGGGCCTCGTGTGTCCTGGGGAATGGGCAGGGTGACACGAAGGGCCTGTAGCTTACCAATGGCTGTCCCTCTGTGCATGTCCCTATTCCAAGACTGTCGCAGACATCTTCTGTGAAAAATCCTTTCCTTAGGATTTTTCCTCTTCAGAAGCTGAGAGGCCTCAGGAACAAAATGTAAACAATGGTTATCTGCTGCTGTGGAATGCAACAGGTGCATCTGGGATTAGCCCATGTTGGTGGCTTCTAATTAATGGCCAATCAAAGTGAGCTGGCTCAGACTCTCTGTCAGAGCCACGAGCCTTTGTTATCATTCTTTCTTTTTCTATTCTTAGCTAGCCTTCTGAGGAAATCCTTTCTTCTATTCTTTTAGTATAGATTTAATATAATCTATATCATAAAATAATAAATCAAACCTTCTGAAACATAGAGTGAAATCCTCATCTCTTCCCTCATCCTAAGACCCCGTGAACATGGTCACACAGGACCCCACAGCAGGGCTGTCCTGTCCGTGTCCCAGCTGCTCCACACGCTGGCTCAGCCGCTGGGTGTTGTCCCCGCAGGTGGACGATCTGGTGGTGTCCCTGCCCATCTCCTTGGAACTGGGTGCGATCAAGGTCTACCAAAGCGGGCTGTCCACTGCCCTGGAGACTGACTTTGGCCTGCTGGTGACCTACGATGGGCAGCACTACGCCTCTGTGTCCGTGCCGGGCTCCTACATCAACGCCACATGCGGGCTGTGCGGCAATTACAACAAAGACCCCGAGGACGACGTGCTGCGCTCAGATGGGAGGGTGGCCACGTCCGTGCCAGAGCTGGGGGAGAGCTGGCAGGTGCCACACCCCGAGCGCAGGTGCTCCACGGGCTGCCTGGAGAACTGCAGCCTCTGCGACCCCGCCACCGAGGCGCTCTATTTCACCCCCGACTACTGCGGCTTCATCAACAAGAGCGGAGGGCCCCTCTGGGAGTGTGGCTCTGTGCTGGATCCCACTGCCTTCATCCACAGCTGTGTCTATGATCTCTGCAGCGCCAAGGACAATGGCACCGGGCTGTGCCAGGCCATCCAGGCATATGCCACTGTGTGCCAGGCCCTGGGCATCTCGGTGGGAGAGTGGAGGAGCCAGACAGGATGCGGTGAGTGTTTGCCAGGGGTTTGCCTGTCTGCCCAGGAATGGTGACAGGACGGGGAGGAAATCCAAGGGAGGGGATTGCCTGGAGTGGAGGGAGTTGAGAGAGAACTGATTGGTCCCTCCTCTCCACGGCATCACACCCTTGCTCCAGCAAAAGTGTGGCACAAGTCAGGTGTGAGGTGAGAGCTCCACATTGCTCTGGAGGTCATCTGCTGCCACGAGGAGGGTTGGAGGCTGGACTGGAATGGGGAATGGTCGGTCAGTCCACCATCCTTGTCACCTTAAATAGCTGTGGGCAACTCAGTGGCTCTGGGGCTATTTTGGAGAAGCTCAGGACTGGCCAGGGAGACCTGGGTGGGAAATTGTGACTGTGTTCACAGGGGTCTGAGGATGAGGGAAGAGACAAGGATCTGACTCCATGTTTCAGAAGGCTTGATTTATTATTTTTTGATATGTATTACATTAAAACTATATTAAAAGAATAGAAGAAAGGATTTCATCAGAAGGCCAGCTAAGAATAGAATAAGAAGGAATGATAACAAAGGCTTGTGGCTCGGCTCTCTGTCCGAGCAGCTGGGCTGTGATTGGCCATTAATTAGAAACCACCAACATGGGCCAATCCCAGATGCACCTGTTGCATTCCACAGCAGCAGATAATCATTGTTTGCATTTTGTTCCTGAGGCCTCTCAGCTTCTCAGGAGGAAAAATCCTAAGGAAAGGAATTTTCATAAAAGATGTCTGCGACAGGAAATGGGGGTGGAAATCCTGCCCCTGAGGGGTTCACAGGTCACTCTGTGCTGTCTCAGTGAGAGGGTGGACTCTGCTGTAACACGTCCTTCTGTTTGTCACCCCTCTGTGCCCACAGCGGCGGCCGTGCAGTGCCCAGAGCTCAGCCAGTACTCGGTGTGTGCCAGCAGCTGCCCTGCCACCTGCTCAGACCTCACAGCCCCCCTGGCCTGCACCTCGCCCTGCACCGAGAGCTGCGAGTGCCCCGAGGGCCACGTGCTCAGCGCCGACCGCTGCGTCCCCGTCCAGGGCTGTGGCTGCGACGTCAACGGCCGCTACTACGCCGTTGGGGAGTCCTTCTGGGCATCCCCAGACTGCACTGTGCACTGCCACTGCCAGGCTGGAGGGGAGGCCAGCTGCTTCAACACCACCTGCCCCGAGGGAGAGATCTGCACCATCGAGAACGGCTACCGGGGGTGCTACCCGAAGAGGGAGACTGTGTGTTTGGTGGGGCAGGACCAGGTGCTGCAGACCTTTGACGGCATCACCTTCCCCTACCCGCTGGAGCAGTCCTACACACTGCTCAAGACCTGCCCAGAGAGGCCAGACTTCATCGAGGTGGACATCAACCAGAAGAAGGTTGGCTCTGCTCCCAACGGGCCGCGCGTTGTGCGGGTCCAGGCTGCTGGCCAAGAGGTGAAGATTGGAGGCACCAGGCTGTCGGACATTAAGGTAAAGGTGCTGCCCAGGGACAGGGTGGGAGGTGGTGGCTTGTGGTGTGATCCAGTGGAGATTATGGGTCTGTGGCTGTGGACACCACAGGGACACTTGAACCATCGTGTGGAGGCCCTTTTGGTGCCTGTGAAGTTGTTGCCACAGCCCTGCTCCTTCTGTTTGCTGAGGAGCCTTTCCTGCCTCCTCCTTCTCCTGCAACTTGCTTTTGCCCTGGAAGAAAAATTGCTTTTTGTGGGGCAAAAACCAAAGATACATCTGTCTGCCCTCACTCAGAGGATGCTCTGGGCCTTGGAGGGAGGGTCTGGGTCAGGGAGTGTTTAATGTGCACAGTGTGGTTGGGCAAGACCACATCACCCTCCCTGAAGCCTCTCCACCTTGTTCCTTGCAGGTGAATGGATATGACGTGGACCTGCCCTATTTCCACCACTCTGGGCGCCTGGAAATCTACCGGACTGACAACAGCACCGTGATGGAGTCTGAGGGGCTCCTGGCCATCAGCTACTACGACTCTGGGCTCCTGGAGATCCGCCTGTCCACCTCCTACTTCAACTGCACCGGGGGCCTCTGCGGCCTCTTCAACGACAACGCCACCGACGAGTTCTCCCTGCCCAAGGGCAAGTTCACGGAAAACCTGGAGCTCTTCCTGGAGAGCTGGACCACCTTTGATGAGATCTGCAACGGCGAGTGCGGGGACCTGCTCATGGCTTGCAACAATGACTCGGAGCTGCTCAAGTCCTACAGGAGCCGCTCCAGCTGTGGCATCATCAATGACCCCACCAACAGCTCCTTCCTGGAGTGTCACAGCGTGGTCAACGTCTCAGCCTACTACAGGACATGCCTCTTCCGCCTGTGCCAGAGTGGGGGGAACGTGTCGGAGCTGTGTGACTCAGTGGCACGCTACGCCAGCGCCTGCAAGAACGCCGACGTGGACATCGGCCAGTGGAGGAGCCACAGCTTCTGCCGTGAGTCCACCAAAGATCTTCATCACCCAGGGTGGGCAGAAGGGAGTTTGGAACCCACCAAACTCAGGCAGAGTCGTTTTGGTGGGGATTTGTGGGCGTGCAGAGGTGGAGCAGCTTTTTGTGTGGGATGCTGGAATCACAGGCAGTGGTTTCTGGTGCCAGCAGAGAGAGATTTCCCAGGGAAGCGGTTTCAGGGTGGCATTTCAGGAGGCAGCAGAAGTTTTATGGGGCACTGTAGGAGCGTTCTGGAGCCACAGATGGTGTCTGGTGGTGCCGTACGCCACCACCAGAGGATAATTTGAATAACACTGGATTTTAGCTGTCGCTGTAAACTTGCCTCATAACTCATAAGCAAATGTGAAAAATCCCAAGTGTGGCAGTAGGTGGTGGGAAGGCTGTGCCTGTCTCTGCCTCAGAGGTGTTTGTTTGGGAAATAACAGGAGGAGGTGATGTTTGGCACGTGGCAGGACAGGGCTGAGATGTGAGGGGGATGATGGCTGAGGGGAGAAAGGGTTGCAAAGGGAATGGGATGAACCAGTGGCCACAGGTGCTGGAACTGTTTCCCCTTTTCCCCAAATCCATCACCACCCGCTTTTTGCCTGTTCCTCACCCCGTGCTGGTGGAGCTGGGGGCTCAGGCTGTGTTTGCCAACCCTGCAGCTCTCTCCTGCCCGGAGAACAGCCACTTTGAGGAGTGCATGAGCTGTGTGGAGACCTGCGAGAGCCTGGCCTCGGGCCCCGTGTGCAGGGACACCTGCTCGGAGGGCTGCCAGTGCGACGAGGGCTTCGCCCTGCGCGGCACCCGCTGCATCCCCCGCCGCGAGTGCGGCTGCAACTTCGAGGGCCGCCAGCTCGCCACCAACCAGACCTTCTGGATGGACATCTCCTGCCACTTCCTGTGCTACTGCAACGGCTCGGACAACAGCGTGTACTGCGAGAACGTGTCCTGCAAGGACGACGAGTATTGCCTGGAGGAGAACGGCCTCTACTACTGCCACGTCCGCACCGACGCCTCCTGCATCATCTCGGGCTATGGGCACTACCTGACCTTTGATGGCTACTCCTTCGACTTCCAGAGCAGCTGTGAGCTGGTGCTGGTCACCAGCATCTCCCGGCCCAGGGTGGAGCGCTCGGACACGTTCCCAGCGTTCACTGTCACGGCCAAGAACGAGGATCGGGACACCTCTCTGGCCCTGTGGGTGAAGCAGGTGGAAGTGGAGGTCTTCAATTACAGGATTGTCATCCACCGTGCCTACAAATACACCGTGCTGGTGAGTGCAGGGCGTGAGGGCTGTCATTATTTCTGCAGGTGTGACTCCCAAATTGTGGAGCAAAACCCTAGACATGAGGCCTTAGGGTTTATAAGGTTTTCTGGGGGTCAGATCATGCCTTGGGCTCATCCTAGGGTGCTGCCAGGCACAACTTTTGGAGAGGATTTCTGTTTTGGCTGTGGAGGTGAGGTCAGCGGGGACTTTTCTCTGGGAATGCCGAGCCACTCTCATTTGTGTCCTTCTGTGGGAGCTCCCAGCATCACTCCCCCTCACAGTGTTTGCCTTGTTCCCTCCCTGCAGATCAATGACGAGCGTCTCTACCTGCCCCTGAAGCTGGGCCAGGGCAAAGTGAACATCTTCGCCTTTGGTTTCCACATCGTGGTGGAGACAGACTTCGGGCTGAAGGTGGTGTACGACTGGAAGACCTTCCTGTCTGTCACCATCCCACGGGGCTTCCAGAACCTCACCTATGGCCTCTGTGGCCGCTACAATGGCAACCCTGAGGACGACCTGGTGGCTGCAGGGGGGATACCGGCCTCCAGCATCAGTGACTTTGTGCAGAGCTGGGCCAAGCGGGACGCGTTCTGCCGCGTGGGCTGCGGCGACCGCTGCCCGGCCTGCGGCAAGGTGGAAGGATTCTGGAAGCCCCAGCAGCTCTGCAGCCTCATCCCCAGCCAAAGTGGTGTCTTTGCCAAGTGCCACAGCAAGATCAACCCCGGCTTCTTCTACAAGAACTGCCTCTTTGACACCTGCGTGGATGGGGGGGCCATGCAGACAGCCTGCAGCTGGCTGCAGAACTACGCCAGCACATGCCAGACTCAGGGCATTGCCATCACTGGCTGGAGGAACTTCACCTCGTGCTGTAAGTGCCACCATGCCTCCAGGTCCTTCTTTTCCTGGGGTGCCAGGGAGGGGGAGGCCAAGGACCTGGCAGCCAATTCCTCCCATGCTTGCTGGGTGAAGTGGGTGAAGTCTGGGACACCGTATTCTCCTGGAGTTGTCACAAACTGCATGTGGTACAGCAGGAGCAGGGATGGAAAAGGGGAAGTCTCAAGGTCAGAAGGTACAGGGACGGAAAAGGGTAAGCCTCAGGCTCAGAAGGGACATGGGTGGAAAATGGAAAGCCCCAAGCCCAGAAGGGACAGGGATGGAAAGGGGGAGCCTCAAGCTCAGAAGGGACAGGGATGAAAAACGGAAAACCTCAAGCTCAGAAGGGACAGGGATGGAAAGGGGGAGCCTCAAGCTCAGAAGGGACAGGGATGGAAAATTAAAAGCCCCAGGCTCAGAAGCCATCCCCCTACTGCTAACCAGGAATTATATCAGTCAGCCTCAGTGCCAGCAGTGTGTGTTTGCTCTAATGAAGCTGCAGCCCCTTGTCAATAAGATGACGATGTGCTGTTCAATCAGGCTCCTGAGGATGGGCACCGCACGCATCCCTGGCAGCCAATCTGTCTGGCAAATCAAATGGGAAGTAATTGTCCTTGCTAACGAGACTGAAAATTAAATTTGTGTCGTTTTTCCCTTCTAACAAGCAAGCTCATGGCTCAGAGGCCCCTCTCTCACAGGGTGGTGAGGCCACAGACTGGCACCATGCATGACAGGTCTGAATCAGTCCCTGGTGAGGAGCCAGGCTGGTGGTGTCCATGGAGCTGATCTGTGCCTGTTTTGTCCCCTGCTCAGCTGTCAGCTGTCCCCCCAACAGCCACTACGAGAGCTGTGTGTCGCTGTGCCAGCCCCGATGCGCGGCCATCCGCCTGAAGAGCGACTGCAGCCACTACTGCGTGGAGGGCTGCCAGTGTGACCCTGGCTACGTCCTCAATGGCAAGAGCTGCATCCTGCCCCACAACTGTGGCTGCTACTCTGATGGCAAATATTACGAGGTACACAGCTCTTGGGGACTGCTCCCTCCCTCTGGATGATATTTGTGGGCAGAGTTTGAGGGGGGATGACAGTCAGGCTGGGCTGGTAGCAGGGCTAGAGAGGAGAGGGATGTCCTTCCATGGTGTGCTGCATAGGGAATCTTTCTATGCAAAAAACCATCATGCAGCAGTTGTTGGGTGAAGGTGGCCTGGGTTTCAAGCACAGGAAGGGGCTGGTGGAGGTGGGATGAAGAGAAAGTGGTGACTGGGAAGACTTTTTGATGAGTGCCAAAGTCCAGCATTGTATGACCCCATTGTGCTAGGTATTCACACATCGTAGATTTAGTGTTTCACACCAAATTTGCTTTTTCATAGCTACTGGATGTCACTGAGGAGTTTGAAGCAGCAGAGTCCTGTGCGGATAGCACTGGTCCTATCATAGTGGCTTGTATTTTGTGCCAGTGAAACTGTTCTGTGCAAGGTGCCTGTGCTCCATGAGGAGCCAGTACTGGGGTACTGTCACATGGGCTCCCTTGCAGATGGGTTGGTGGCTGGCAGAATGCAAGAAAGAGGCCACGGGGGTATTAAGCACTGTGGCTTTGTGTGTGCACAAGAGGTGAGGGAGGTTTTGGTGGCAGCACAAAGCTGAGTGTGTGTAGCAGAGATGTTGCAAGGCAGGTGCAAGCTGCCAGTGTGTTCTCTGCCCTCGTTTCCTGCTTGTCGTGTGACAGAGCGGTGCAAACCCTGTCCCAGACACCTTCTGGGCTGACAGGGCAGCCGCTGACGGGTCCCTCCTTCAGCCCAAGCAGCTCTTCTGGAGCGGGGACTGCACCCGGCGGTGCCGCTGCTTCCGGCGCAACCTGATCCAGTGCGACCCGCGGCACTGCAAGTCCGACGAGGAGTGCGGGCTGCGCAACGGCGTCCGCGGCTGCTTCAGCACCCGCAGCTCCTTCTGCCTGGCGGCCGGCGGCGGCGTCTTCCGCACCTTCGACGGCGCCTTCCTGCGCTTCCCCGCCAACTGCGCCTTCGTCCTCTCCACCATCTGCCAGAAGCTGCCCGACTTCTCCTTCCAGCTCATCATCAACTTCGACAAGTGGTCCTCGCCCAACCTCACCATCATCTCCCCTGTGTACTTCTACATCAACGAGGAGCAGATCCTCATCAGCGACAGGAACACTGTCAAGGTGGGGTCTCGTCAGGGGTGTGCAGCCCCTCCAGAGTGGGGCTGGGAGGGGATAGTGGGTGGCAGTCCAGGCTGCACAATGGTCTCCACAAGGACTCCAGACTACTGTCAATGTTTCCACAGATGGGGTAGTAGGAAGCAGCTGTGGAATCTTTTATGAGTGGCTCATGCCTGTAGGGGCGTCGGGGGGTAGGACAGTGGGGACAGACGGAGACGAGAGATCTCTGAAGTCAGGTTGTGAAACTTGTGGTTTATTGCAAAGGGCCTGGGTGCAGGGCCCTGCTGGGAGCTGCCAGCCACAGCTCAGAGCAGGGCTGAGAGAAGAGAGGGGTAGAGAGCATGAGAGGGTGAGAGAGTAAGAGGGTGAGAGAGTAAGAGGGTAAGAGAGTAAAAGGGCAAGAGAGCAAAAGTGTAAGAGCGCGTAGAAGGGTGAGAGAGCGAGGTTCCCGTTACAATACAATAAATCATCTTCTGTGTTGAATATTCTAATTCTCACTAACCAATCTAGTACAAAATACAAATCCTATAGCATTTACATACAACCTATAAGAATCATTACATTATCATACTGTGTTACATTTTAAACCCTAAAAACTCCTCTTTGGGCCCCTTCTGCCAAGCTAGCAGGGTCTGCTCTGCCCCTTGGGGCTGCCTGCAAGCAGAGGGTTTTGTTTCATCAAAAGGGGATCACCTTCAGCTGGCCATGTCATTGTTTTCCAGTTGTTCAGTAACTGAGGTATCTCAAAGCTTGCTTTCATTTCAATCTCACTTATAGTTTCTATATTCTCAAAATCTTTTGCCAGACAATCATATTGATAAGGCTTTCCTGTTTCATCTTCCCCAACACATGCCCACATCCATAGGCAGGGATATGGGAGGGATGTCAGCTTCGTGTCCTCTCACACTAGGTGAACGGAAGCCTCGTGAGCATCCCCTTTGTCACGGGGCTGTCCACCAAGATCTTCAGCCAGGAGGGCTTCCTGGTCATCGACTCCAGCCCCGACATCCAGATCCGCTACAACGGCTTCAATGTCATCAAAATCACCATCGGGGAGCGGCTGCAGAACAAGGTGTGCGGCCTCTGCGGCAACTTCAACGGCGACCGCACCGATGACTACGCCACGCTGCGGGGCAAGCCGGCCGTCAGCAGCGTGGTGCTGGCACAGAGCTGGAAAACCAACGGCATGCAGAAGAGGTGAGTGCACAGCCAGCCCTTCCCCACCAGGCGTGAGCGGGAATGGGAGCAGGGCTGGCCATGAAAGGAGCCCCCACCACGTGTCCGGTGCCCACAGCTGCAACGAGCTGCAGTACTCGCAGTACGCCGCCTCCTGCGACAACGTCCAGATCCAGGAGCTGCAGAGTGACAGCTACTGCCTGAAGCTGACTGACATGAAAGGCTTCTTCCAGCCCTGCTATGGCCTCCTGGATCCTCTGCCTTTTTATGAATCCTGCTTTCTGGATGGCTGCTACAACCACAAGAAGGTCCAGCTGTGCGGCTCGCTGGCTGCCTACGGAGAGGCCTGCAGGACCTTTGGCATCCTGGGCACCGACTGGATCGAGAAGGAGAATTGCTGTAAGAGAGCTGGGGCTGCTCAGGTCGAGGGGAGCCATGTCCCACTGGGGAGAGGGGCTAGAGGTGGCTGCCCCACGGTCTGAGGGTAAAGGTTGTGTTTGTGCTGTGTCTTGTGCTGTTTAGCAGGAGTGGTGGAAGATCCCTGCGTGGGCGCCGACTGCCCCAACCGCACCTGCGAGCTGGACAACGGCGGGGAGCTGTGCGGCTGCATCGAGCCCCCGCCCTATGGGAACAGTGAGTCCTCTGCTCCTGGCCCTATGGGAACAGTGAGTCCTCTGCTCCTGGCTGTGGGGTCAGTGCCGAGCTCCACCTTGGGCCATTTTGCCACAGGGGCTTTGGGAAGGGACACGCTGTGGGCTGTGACCTCTGGCAAGATGGGTTTTCCTGACCATGGAGGAGAGGAGAGAGCAGGGAACAGCTTTTTTAGGGTGCAGATTATGGACATCTCTGGTTTTGGAGCACTTTGAGCAGCAGGGGTGTAGGCTGGGCAGAACACACCACAGGAGAGGATCCCATCCCATTTCTGGTGGTGGAAAGAAGTGCCAAGGGGTCATTTGGGGTGATCTGAAGTTGTGTCATCTTCTCCAGCCACCCATGACATCATTGATGCGGAGGTGACCTGCAAGGCTGCCCAAATGGAGGTGTCCATTTCGAAGTGCAAGCTGTTCCAGCTGGGCTTTGAGCGCGAGGGCGTGCGGGTCAACGACCGCCACTGCCCCGGCATCGAAGGGGAGGATTTCATCTCCTTCCAGATCAACAACACCAAAGGCAACTGTGGCAACCTGGTGCAGGTGAGCTGGGACATGGGGCACACAGGGCTGGGAGCGTGGGACAGTCCACTGCAGTCAGCTCAGCTCCAGGGTTGGGGCAGGTCAGTGCACGTGATGCTTGGGAGGTGCTTTAATGGAGAACACAGGAAGGTTTTGTAGAGTAGGGATGCAACTCCAAGCCCCACCATTCCATACCCTTTCTGGCCAGAGGTGATGGGGCAGCAGGTCCCTTGTTGCCCAGCTCATTTAGAGGTGCTCATTAGGCGCAGGGAAGCAGGGGCACCTGGCATTAAGCAGTGCCCTGTGCTCCCTCTGCAGTCCAACAGCACTCACATAGTGTACAAGAACACGGTGTGGATCGAGAGTGCCAACAACACGGGCAACATCATCACCCGGGACAGGACCATCAACGTGGAGTTCTCCTGTGCCTATGAGCTGGACATCAAGATCTCCCTGGACTCAGTTGTGCGGCCAATGCTCAGGTAGGAGCGGGGCCCATTACACAGACGGGTGAGGCAGTGCTGGTTCTGAAGCCAGGCAACAATTTGGGGGTTCAAAACCTTCCCACCAACTGAGCCAGTGTTTCTTTGTCATTGTTAGCGTGATTAACCTGACGGTGCCGACGCAGGAAGGGAGCTTCACAACCAAGATGGCCCTGTACAAGAACTCGTCCTACAAGCACCCGTACCGGCAGGGCGAGGTGGTGCTCACCACCCGGGACGTGCTCTACGTGGGGGTCTTTGTGGTGGGGGCCGACTCCAACCACTTGATCCTGATGCTGAACAAGTGCTACGCCACCCCCTCGCGGGACAGCAACGACAAACTGCGCTACTTCATCATCGAGGGAGGGTGAGCTACCACGAGCCCCAGTGGTTTTCATGGTGTCTGGAAGGGTGGTGGCATCAGCTGGCACAAGGACCTTTAGGACAATGGGATGGTTGATCAAAATCTGGAAAGGGTGAGGAGCAGTGTTGTTAGAGCAGGAATTAATTTGCTTGGTGTGGACACAGCCAGAAGCCCTGTGTGTGACAGAGCACCAGGTGCAGAGAGAAGCTCTTTCCATGTGTCCATGACACTGTGGACAACACCTAACTGCAGGAGACAGGGGGATATGGATCATGCACAGGCATTTTGGGAAGCTGGAAATGGCAGAGAGAGGTGACAGAGGCAGGGCATGACGCCCTTGTCCAGACAAGCCGTGGCAGGGTCTAAGCATCCCACTGTGGGATCTGGGGTGAGGGTACAGGGAGGGTCACAGGAGGGTGGTGCTGAGCATCAGTGCTTTGCACAGGTGCCAGAACATGAAGGACAACACCATTGGCATCGAGGAGAACGGGGTGTCCCTGACGTGTCGCTTCCACGTCACCGTCTTCAAGTTCATTGGGGACTACGACGAGGTTCACCTGCACTGCGCCGTGTCCCTCTGTGATTCTGAGAAATACTCCTGCAAAATCGTGAGTGGGGCCAGTGCACAGGGAGGGGATGCTTGATCTGAAGGGCTCTTCAAGCATGCAGTGAAGATGCCCTGATGATGTGGCATTGGAGAGGTGACCAGAGATGTAGCCCTAGGGGTGAGATGGAAGGGTTGTGTGTCCCTCTAGGCACGGGGAGGAGATGCTCTGTTCAAAGGCAGGTCACCCTGGGACCTTGTGACAGAGTTCACAGGGTCTGAGGATGAGAGAAGAGACGAGGATCTGACTCCATGTTTCAGAAGGCTTGATTTATTATTTTATTATATATATTATATTAAAACTGTACTAAAAGAATAGAAGAAAGGATTTCATCAGAAGGCTAGCTTAGAATAGAAAAAGAATAGAATGACAACAAAGGCTTGTGGCTCGGACAGGGAGTCCGAGCCAGCTGGACTGTGATTGGACATTAATTAGAAACAACCACATGAGCCCAATCCCAGCTGCACCTGTTGCATTCCACAGCAGCAGATAACCATTGTTTGCATTTTGTTCCTGAGGCCTCTCAGCTTCTCAGGAGGAACAATCCTAAGGAAAGCATTTTCCACAAAAGATGTCTGTGACAGGACCTGTGCTCTCTGGTTGCAGGGTCCCTCTGGGAGCTGGGACAGGTGGAGGGGCACAGAGGGGGCCTGGGCAGAGGCTGAGGGTGACAAAGGTGGTGTTTATCCCCAAACAGAACTGCCCTCAGCACACGAGGATGGCCAGTGCCTTCGGCGAGGAGTCCAAGGAGCAGATCCTCTCAGTGGGACCTATCAGGAGGAAGAGTAAGTGTGGGACCCCAGGGAAGGCTGGAGGGGTTTGTCTGCCATCCCAGCCTCGAGGAGCCGAGGATCAGGGATTGAGAGCGTGGCTCAGGTGTCCCCCTTTGCCGTTTGTGTCCAGGATCGGACTGGTGCGAGGACAACGGAGGCTGTGAGCAGATCTGCACGAGCCGGGCGGACGGGCCCTTGTGCAGCTGCGTGACAGGGACACTGCAAGGGGACGGCAAAAGCTGCAGGGGCAAGTACCAGGGTCAGGGTGGGCACAGCAGGGGAGTGCCAGCCCCAAACTGGGAGCTGTGGGGTGAGCAGTGTGGGAAAGGGGCTGGGACATGTGGTGTGTCACAGACAGGAGGGGTGTGGAGGGCAGGGAGCCAGCTGTGCCCTGTCCCTGTCACTGAGGGCTGGGAGGGCACTGCTGGCACTGTGCATCCCATGGCATCTTCATCCTCTGGCTAAGGGGAAAAAAGCCTCAAAAAATGCTCATTTTCCTTAAAGTTAAACAAAATAACCGATCCCTGATCCCTGCTGGCATGGTGGCAACAGGGCACAAGCCATGTTTAACATCTCAGCCTCTGGCTAAGAAAAGCTGACGCTGGCAGGGGGCTGTGTACAAATCACGAATGGGATGGAGCTGCTGTGGAACGTGCCTTGAGCTGTTTTATTTTCCAGCATCAGTCTCATTATGTGATTATGACAATGGGAAGATGCCACCAGCTCACATCTTAGGCAGCAGACCAAGAATTTAATGTTACAACTTACTTTATAAGTTTTTTGACCTATCACACCAAGCAAAAGCATATTTTTCAATCCAACCACTATAAGCACACGTACCTTTGGTTAAAACAATGCTTGCTTATTTTGAATACAATACTTGCTTGTAAGCCTTAAAACACAACACACAGAGCTCCATATTAAGCTTCAACTTTCCTAATATCTTGTGAGATAAACTTTTCTGTAGCTTAGAGAGTTATTCTAGACAAGTGTTAATACACAGACCATTGTTCTATTTGTCCTTGCTTTTCTACTTTTTAAATAATTTTTCTGCTGACCAATCTCATGGCTGCTGCTTAGCTCCAATCACAGTTCTACTGCCTCTGGAGCCTGCCTTTTGCAGCTTTTCCAAAACCCTCTAATTTTGTGAATTCCCCCAAGAAACAACCTCAGAAGAGCTGGCAGGCAGCTGCAAGGGAGGCGATGGTGCCTGCATGGCACAGGGCAGGGTGGAGTAAATGCAGTGGGTCCGGGAGCCCAGCAAGGAGGTCGGGCATTGGGGTGGGCACGATGTGAGGGGCATCTGGCAGGGAGGCACCTAGAGCCCCAGCTGACGTGGATCTTGTTGTGTTGGCAGCCTCCAGCTCTTCAGGGGAGCACCGTGCCCGAGTGACCCTGCTGCTGGCGGCCCAGCTGTGGCTGTGGCTGCGCTCAGCTCCGCGGCCCCTGCCCTCGTAGGCGCGGCCCCGCCGCCCAGCCAAAAACTGTTCTCGCGTCAGCCGGAGTCTTTGTAGGGTAGGAGACAGCCCCCCCTGCCATGGCCACGCCGCTGCCCACCCGGCCATGCAAGGGATGTCACCTGAGAGAGAGGTGGGACGCGGAGCCGGCGGTGACGCGCGGCCGGCACGGCGGCAGCGACGGCTGGAGCAGGATGTTGGTGTTTGCCAGCAGCCACGTGGGACTGGGGTTTGGGGTTTTTTTTGCAGCTTTCCATCATTGATGTGGACTCAAGGAGGGGTTTAGCAGCTTTTCCCCAGGCTCTCCTTTGTGGGGTGATGAGGTGGCCCACACCACTGTTAGTGTGGGACAGGGTGGAGCATGTGCTGTCCCCTCACGTCTCCACTGTCCTTGGGAGCTGCCACCAGGGTCTTATGAGCTCACAGACTCCAGCAGAGGTAGGTGTTGGGCACAGGTCATGGCCAGAGCAGTGCATTGCCATCTCTGCATGGTGTGACACCTTGGGACCGTGTCACCCTCTGACTCTCCAGAGCAGAGGTGGTGCTGAGGTTTGGTTCAGAGAGCCAAGTTCATCCATGGGGGTCTGGAAATCTTGGCATTGTGCTGTGGTGGTGACAAGCTGGTGCCAATAATTGGAACCAGGTGCTTTCTGGTGGGCAGGAACAAGAATCAGAGGAAGGATTAAATTCTCTGCCATGTTTGTGTGGTGTGCAAGGGTCAGAGCAGGGTTGGGGTCTGTGGGCCCAGGGCAGCATTGGGGTGCTGGTGAAAGAGTGGGGAGCAGCCTTGGGGTGCTGGTGGGTGTGGGGGGGCTGTGTTGGTGTCTTGTCTTGTGTTTGTACTCTGTGAAACGGCTGCGTGGGAATAAAAAGTGTTGTAATCCTTGGTAAGCACCGGCTCCTGTGTGGTGGGGGTGAGGAGCAGCAGGGCCTGGCAGGACACCAGGGCTGCCCAGAGTCCCTGGGAGGGATGGACGGGGAGTTTTGGGGTGCCAGGCAGGGGCACAGCAGAGCTGAGGACACAGCTTGTGGCTGGAGTGTGGGTCTGGCAGGTTTGCCATGGAGTGGGCTGGGATGTAGGGCAGAAGGAGCGGAGGAGATTTGGGTTCTGGGGCAGGAGGGCAGCTGGTTCCTCTGCCTCGAGACAAGAGGTGGGTAACAGAATGTCATGGACTCTGCTCTGCCAGTTCTCTGCCTCTCAGCCCCCTCTCTGTGCCCTCTGTGTGTGTGTCAGCTCGGAATTCTCTCCTTCACCCCTCTTTGCTCCCTGTGACTGCCTCTCTACTCTCTGCTGCCTCATTCCCCCATCTCTGCTCCCTCTGTCCTCACTCTGCCCTCTCTCTGTGCTTCTTTGCCATCCCTCTCCTGTCCCTGCTCTCTGCTCCCTCTCAGTGTCACTCTCAGCTGGCTCCAGTGTCTCTGTCTCTTTGCCCTCTCTCTCCCATATTTTCCCTCTGCTCTCTCTGCCCTCTGCACTTCCCTCTTTGCTCTCCAGGTCTCCCATCTCCCTCTCCAGTCTCTCTTTGCTCCTGGCCACGTCTCCCACCCTCATTTCAGCATTAATTCCTGAACTGCTGAAGATGGCAGCAGTGTGGCTGTGCTGCACCCCAGGGAGCTGCCTGGGGGCTCTGGGGGACACCCCGAGGATGGAGAGGATCCCCAAGGCACTGGAGGGGCTGATGGTGCTGGTGGCCTTTGGTGGCTGAGCAGGTGAGTGAACAACACGGTGGAGTGGTGGGGAGCACTGCGAGAGCGTGTGGGGATGTTAAATATTTCCTTTGGCTCTCAAAGGGTTTGGCAGATTGTCCAAAGAGTGATGGTGACAGGAGAGCCTGAGTGTGGGGACCACACTGACCACAGCACTGACCACAGCACTGACCACAGAACTGACCACAGCACTGACCCCAGCACTGACCACAGCACTGACCACAGGCCTGACCACAGAACTGACCACAGCACTGACCACAGCACTGACCCCAGCACTGACCACAGCACTGACCACAGCGCTGACCACAGCACTGACCACAGCACTGACCCCAGCACTGACCACAGCACTGACCACAGCACTGACCCCAGCACTGACCACAGCACTGATCACAGGCCTGACCACAGCACTGACCACAGCACTGACCACAGGCCTGACCACAGGCCTGACCACAGGCCTGACCACAGGCCTGACCACAGCACTGACCACAGCACTGACCACAGCACTGACCCCAGCACTGACCACAGCACTGACCACAGCACTGACCACAGCACTGATCACAGGCCTGACCACAGCGCTGACCACAGCACTGACCTCAGCACTGACCCCAGCACTGACCACAGCACTGACCACAGCACTGACCACAGGCCTGACCACAGAGCTGACCACAGCACTGACCACAGCACTGACCACAGCATTGACCACAGCACTGACCACAGCACTGACCACAGCACTGACCACAGCACTGACCCCAGCACTGACCACAGCATTGACCACAGCACTGACCACAGCACTGACCACAGCACTGACCCCAGCACTGACCTCAGCACTGACCCCAGCACTGACCCCAGCACTGACTACAGCACTGACCACAGCACTGACCCCAGCACTGACCACAGCACTGACCACAGGCCTGACCACAGCACTGACCACAGGCCTGACCACAGCACTGACCACAGAACTGATCACAGCACTGACCCCAGCACTGACCACAGGCCTGACCACAGCACTGACCACAGCCCTTGCTGGGAAGGATGAAAGTTTGACAAGAAAGTCTCACAGATCTGTGTGCTTGGCAGAAAGATTTTTGAATGTAGAATCTGAAGAAGGAATAGAAATGGAAGCAAGTTTTGATCTAGAAGAAAAGAATTGCTGAGCCAATCTCACTGGATAACCGAGGAGGCAAAGGGTGTGTTGGTTAGAAGGGGTTTTTATAAACCCAAACAAGAAGATGTTTGTACCAAGCACAAAGAGAGCACAGGCAAACAAGGCAGCAAAGGTTGCAAGTACAAAAAAGGTCTCAGAATTTTCCACTGCAAGAAAACTGAAAACCAACTTCCAGCTTCAACTGTAATGTACTGACTTTTATTCCAGCTGCACATGGTTTTCTTTTGCAGACTCCTGGCTGATTTAGCCCAAATTTATTAAAGAGTGATTACCTACCTCTGTATTAATGATGATTAAAACCAAACCCTGGTTGAGTTGTGCTGTTAATGGTGGTTCTCCAATAAACTTGGTTTAAAGTTTCAAACGCTGTCGGTGTCTTTTACATCCATCCAAGATCTGCAGCTTCAGAGGGTGACAGAGTGGGGGGACAGAGGGAACAGATTGGGTGAGAAGAGGCAGAGCTGGAGAGCTCTGAGCTGCTCCAAATGCACAGGAATTTCACCAGCCCACATTCCAAGGGGGCACAGAAGGAGCTGTGGCACAGGGGAGGGCTGGGAGCTTTGTCAGGAATTACTCTGTTCACTCTAAGGAACCCAAACGAGCAAGAGAAACCCCAAATTATTCAGAACTGACATCAAGTAAGCCCCAGAAAGATGCAAAGTGACCCCAAAGTGTGTGGAGAGAGTGAGTTTGAGCTGAAGAAACCCTGAGGGCCTGAAGGAACCACAAGTTGTCATTTTTGACCTCCAGTAATCCCCGAATGACCTAAATAACCCCAAAAGTGACCTCAAGTAATCTCAAAGTCTTCTGGAGAGAGTTTGAACTCCAATAACCCCAATGACCCAGAGTAACCCCAATGACCTATAGTGACCCCAAATTTTAAGGATTGACCTCTAGTAACCCCACAATGACCTCTAGTAACCCCAAAATGACCTGAAGTGACCTCAAAAGTGACCTAAAGTAACCCCAAAATTTTCAGGAGAGAGTGAGTTTGACCTCAAGTAACCCAATGACCTATAGTAACCCCAAATTTTAAGGATTGACCTCAAGTAACCCCAAAATGACCTGAAGTGACCCCAAAATGACCTGAAATGACCCCAAAGTTTTCTGCAAAGACCATCTTTGACCTCTAATAACCCCAATGACCTATAGTAACCCCAAATTTTAGTTTTTGACCTCAAGTAACCCCAAAATGACCTGAAGTGACCCCAAAAGTGACCTAAAGTAACCCCAAAATTTTCAGGAGAGAGTGAGTTTGACCTCAAGTAACCCCAATGACCTATAGTAACCCCAATGACCTATAGTAACCCCCAATTTTAATTTGCTTGGGTTTCCTAAGGTCAAACTCATGCCCTATGGAGCACTTTGGGATTAATTTCACCATTTTGTGGGTTACTAGAGGGCCACAATTAAAATTGGGGGTTACTATAGGTCATTTGAGTTATTAGAGGTCAAAGTTGGTCTTTGCAGAAAACTTTGGGGTCATTTCAGGTCATTTTGGGGTCACTAGAGGTCATTTTGGGGTTACTTGAGGTCAAAACCTAAAATTTGGGGTTACTATAGGTCATTGGGGTTACTTGAGGTCAAACTTGCTCTCTCCTGAAAATTTGGGGTTACTTTAGGTCACTTTTGGGGTTACTATAGGTCATTTTGGGGTTACTTGAGGTCAAAACCTAAAATTTGGGGTCACTAGAGGTCATTGTGGGGTTACTTGAGGTCAAAAACTAAAATTTGGGGTCACTTCAGGTCATTTTGGGGTTACTTGAGGTCAAAACCTAAAATTTGGGGTTACTATAGGTCATTGGGGTTACTTGAGGTCAAACTTGCTCTCTCCTGAAAATTTGGGGTTACTTTAGGTCACTTTTGGGGTTACTATAGGTCATTTTGGGGTTACTTGAGGTCAAAACCTAAAATTTGGGGTCACTAGAGGTCATTGTGGGGTTACTTGAGGTCAAAAACTAAAATTTGAGGTTACTAGAGGTCATTTTGGGGTTACTTGAGGTCAAAACCTAAAATTTGAGGTTACTATAGGTCATTGGGGTTACTTGAGGTCAAACTTGCTCTCTCCTGAAAATTTGGGGTTACTTTAGGTCACTTTTGGGGTTACTATAGGTCATTTTGGGGTTACTAGAGGTCATTGTGGGGTTACTTGAGGTCAAAAACTAAAATTTGGGGTCACTAGAGGTCATTTTGGGGTTACTTGAGGTCAAAAATTAAAATCTGGGGTTACTATAGGTCATTGGGGTTATTAGAGGTCAAAGTTGGTCTTTGCAGAAAATTTTGGGGTCACTTCAGGTCATTTTGGGGTTATGACCCCCATAAGAAACCCCAATTATTTGGTGGAAGCCACACTTGTACCAAACCAAAAAAAAGTCTCTAAGTTCTAATAAAAAGAGCAAACAGGGCTGATTAAAAATAATTTTTATTGAGAAATAATAATTATGCACAACTTTTTAGACCAAATATTTCCCTCAGCTGAGCCCAAGCCCATTTTATTTTAATGGCTGAAAAAAGACGATTCCAGAAGGAATGAAAGTTCTGCACAGCATTTCCTCATGGACCAATGATGGATTTCAATTTTTTACCCCTCCATCATCTTTCCATATCAATATCCTGCATTTGTCCCAGATGGACAAAAATGTGCATCAAACATGGAATTTTTTGGAGTGCCAAATATATCTATGTCATCTATATCTATATCTACATATATCATCTATATATCTGTAGCAACATAGATATACACATGTATATATTTAGATAGATATAGATATATAGACATAGATCTCTATTTATATATATTTATATATTTATATATATAGGTATCTATATATTTATATTTATATATAGATATATATAGATAGATATAGATATCTAGATATCTATTTATATAGATATTTATATATGGATATTTATATATTTATATATATATATTTATAGATAGATATAGATATAGATAGATATAGATATCTAGATATCCATTTATATATATCTCTATATATCTATATTTCTATATGGATATCTATATATTTATATATATAGATATCTAGATATACCTATACATATATATCTATATGTATAGAGATATATATAGATAGCTATATACACATATACTTATATATAAGGACACATATATTTCTATATATATTTGGGAAATATATATATATATATCTATATTGTTCACAACCGAGGCGACAGCAGGGAAGGGGCTCGGAGCGGGCAGAATTCCCCAAAATTCCGCAAATTTCCCCAAAATTCCCCCTCCGGCACCGCTCCGCACGCCCCGCCCAGACCACGCCCCATCCCAGACCACGCCCACACTAGACCACGCCTATGACCACGCCCCAAAACGCCCCAGCCAATGGCTACGCCCCCAGCCCATCACTCCGCCCCTTTCTGCGCACTGACGTCACCGCCCGAGGTGGCGCGAGCCCTTCCGCCGGTGACGTCACGTGGCGCTACCGCGCGCGGCCCCGCCCCCGCCCCGCCCCCGCCCCGCGCCGCTCCGGGACCCCGGGCAGGTAACGGGATGGGGGCTTCGGGATGGGGATTTGGGATGGGGATTTGGGGTACCGGGATGGGGGGCACGGGCTGGGGGCACCGCCGGCACGGCCCCCGCGCTCCCCGCGCGTCCGTCCCCGCCGCTGGCCGCGCCACTCGCGGCTCCCGGACACGGTGCCGCCCCCTTGGCCGCCCACCCTGCCCGGGGAATCGCCCCGCAGGGCTCGGAACGGAGCCCCATGAGCTGCCCCCAAAGGGGATTCGCAGCCCAGAGCCACATCCCGCACCCCACAGCCACCTGTCGCCCGTCCCGCTGCCACCCACAGCCCGCTGTCCCCTGTCCTAAGTGCCCCCTCCCGCAGTCCAGCGCACAGAATTAGGCGAGTCCCCCACTCCTGCGTCTGCCCTGCTCCGCACCCACACCCTGCGTGTCCCAGATCTGCTCCCCAGTCCCGGCTGAGGCCATCCAGCCAGCCAGACAGCATGCCAGCCCTGCCAACCCCTGCCCACGTCCTGGCGGGCACCGATTTCCCGTGCTGGGCAGGGACACCTCGCTCACAGCGATCCCTTTTCCCGCAGGAGCCACCATGGATCTGGTCCTGGAAGCCGCGGACCGGCATCTCCTGACGCCCTACGTGTACCCGGCGGGGTGGCCCGAGGCCGAGCCGTGCCGACAGCTCCTCAGCCTTTTTGTCATCACCAACCTGGGCGCCCTCACCCTCTACCTGCTTTTCGGCACCTTCAGCTACTACTTCATCTTCGACCACGAGCTCAAGAAACATCCCCAGTTCCTGGAGGTGGGTGCTCCTTGCTGGCTGCTCGCCTGTGACCATGGTCACAGGGGTCTGAGGATGGGGGAAGCTCACTGTGATTGGTCATTAATTAGAAACAACCACATGAGACCAATCCCAGACACACCTGTTGCATTCCACAGCAGCAGGTAATCGTTGTTTGCATTTTGTTCCTGAGACTTCTCAGCTTCTTGGGAGGAAAAATCCTAAGAAAAAGATTTTTCATAAAAGATGCCTGTGACATTCACCCATGCCCTGCGTGGCCCTGTCCACCTCGCCATCCCCTTGTCCATCCAAATGTCACCTGTCAGTGGTGTGGCACGGGGTGTCCCTGCTGTCACATCCACCCCTCTCCGCCTGCTCTTGCCCTCCATGATCCCTGTGCCACAACCCACTGACCCCAACACCCAGCTCGAGCGCAGCTGTCCCCATATCAGCAGCACCCTGTGTCCCACACCATGGCACAGATGCCACAACAAAGGGGTGGCCAAGATGCCAGGGTGGCCCCACGGAACAAGGTGAGCCTGGAAATGTCCCCTGTGCCCCTGAATCCTCTTGCCGCACCCCACAGAGCCAGGTAGAAGTGTCCCCTGTGCCCCCGACTCTGTTGTCACACCCCACCTAGAACCAGGTGAGCTCAGAAATGTCCCCTATGCCCCTTGACCCCTCTTGCCACACCCCACAGAACCAGGTGAGCCTGGAAATGTCCCCTGTGCCCCCTGACCCCTCTTGCCACACCCCACAGAACCACGAGATGTCCCCTGTGCCCCCTGACCCCTGTTGCCACACCCAGCAGAGCCAGGTGAGCTCAGAAATGTCCCCTGTGCCCCCTGACCCTGTTGTCACACCCTACAGAACCAGGAGATGTCCCCTGTGCCCCCTGACCCCTCTTGCCACACCCCACAGAACCAGGACATGTCCCCTGTGCCCCTGACCCTGCTGTCACACCCCACAGAACCAGGTGAGCCGGGAGATCTCCTACGCCCTGCGCTCCCTGCCCTGGATCAGTGTCCCCACTGTCGCCCTGTTCTTCGCTGAGGTGCGGGGCTACAGCAAACTCTACGACAACATCGAGGACTCCCCGTATGGTGAGTGACCTCCCTGCACCCCCTGCCACAGCAGGGGCCCCTCCCCACCTGGGTCACCTCACTCAGACCCCATTTCTCCTGATGACAACCCCAGGAAATCCTCCTGGGTACCTGCTGTCCCTGCCTGTCAGCCAAAAGCCCAGGTTCTCTGTAGGGGAGGCACCCAGACACCCTCATTTAGGGTCGTGTCCCCCTGCTTGACACACTCCACCCTCCACAAGAGATCCTGCCCTTCCCTGGCACGGCTCCCAGTGAAACAGCACCTGACTCACCTGCCCTGAGTCACATGGGACAGCCTGAGCCTGTCACCTCAGTGGGGCAGACTCTGACATGACTCACCTGTGTCTCCCACCATGAGGACCATTGTGGAGACCCTCACAGCCTCCTGATGTGCCACCCTGTCTGTCCCCCCAGGCTGGTCTGGTGTCTTCCTCAGCATGCTGTCCTTCCTCTTCTTCACTGACATGGGCATCTACTGGATACACCGTGGTCTCCACCACAAGCTGTTCTATAAGGTATGGGACGGGACAGGGGGCTCTGGACAAGAGTCCTTGTCCTGCTCTGGTGACATTTCCAAGCTCGGGTGGGAATGGCTGAACAAGGCTTCACCATGTGATGGTCATCAATACACTTTCAATTAATCTTCCTCTATATTTCCTAGTATCAAAACCAATAACCAACTGTCATCATCACTCCATAACCACCCCCAAACAAACATAGAATTAACCCCAGAACTGACCCACCCCCCAAAAAACCAAACAAAAATACAAACCATGATGTGACCGTGTTCACAGGGGTCTTAGGATGAGGGAAGAGAGGAGGATCTGACTCCATGTTTCACAAGGCTTGATTTATTATTTTATGATATATATTATATTAAAACTATACTAAAAGAATAGAAGAAAGGATTTCATCAGAAGGCTGGCTAAGAATAGAAAAAGAAGGAATCATAACAAAGGCTTGTAGCTTGGCTCTCTGTCTGAGACAGCTAGGCTGTGATTGGCCATTAATTAGAAACAACCACATGAGCCCAATCCCAGATGCACCTGTTGCATTCCACAGCAGCAGGTAACCACTGCTTACATTTTGTTCCTGAGGCCTCTCAGCTTCTCAGGAGGAAAAATCCTAAGGAAAGGATTTTTCATAAAAGATGTCTGTGACACCATGGTCATAAATCATCAACCAATCACCCACCAAATTTTACGTTCTTGTAGCTTATAAACAGCATGACACTGAAGATGTCAAGCTGGGAGCCCTTTAGGGCACATGTCCCCCTCTCAGTTTGGGTGGTGGTGGCTCAAACAGCATCCCCTGGGGCCATGAATCTGGCTCTGGGGACCCTCTTAAAGGTCCCACCCCGACTGACAGCCCCGTGTCCCCGCAGCGCTTCCACAAGCCCCACCACCTGTGGAAGATCGCCACGCCCTTCGCCAGCCACGCCTTCCACCCCGTGGATGGCTTCATGCAGAGCCTGCCCTACCACATCTACCCCTTCCTGTTCCCCCTGCACAAAGTCACCTACCTGGGCCTCTACATCTTCGTCAATGTCTGGACCATCTCCATCCACGACGGCGATTACCGCGTGCCGCGGCTGCTGCGGCACATCATCAACGGCTCTGCCCACCACACCGACCACCACCTGTACTTTGACTACAACTACGGGCAGTACTTCACCCTCTGGGACAAGATTGGGGGTTCTTACAAGAGCCCCACGTCCTTTGAGGGCAAAGGCCCCCACGATTATTTGCGCAAGCTCCGAGAGAAAGATCCAGGAGCGTCCAACGGCATCGGGGCCTCCAAGAAAGACCCAGGAGCATCCAATGGCACCGTGGCCTCCAAGACTGAGTAGGCTTCCTCTGAGTGTGTCCCTCCTCTGGCTGGATCTTGTCCCATTCCTCACCAGCCACCCAAGACTGTTTCCCACGGACAAAGAGTCCCTGATGATGTGACCAGCGTGGGGTGATTTTTGGTGAGCATCCGACCTGCCCCGCTCCCAGAACAGCAGCACCTGGCCTTGCTCCACACCACAGATCTGTCCTGGTTTTCCTACTGCTTCCCATCCCAGCTCCCTTTGGATCTCTGCTAAGGTCCCCGCGCTGCTTTAGTGCTGTGCTGATGCTTTGCAAGAAGAATAACATGGCACAAATAGAACAGTAACGTGGCACAAATTAACGTGGCTCGTGGCAGGGTCTTTGTTCCACTGCTGCGCCCCTTTGTTGGTGATTCATTGTTCCCATCATAGTGTTCATTGGGACAAGCTGTATTTTGGAAGAAAAGCCTACCTTTTGGAGGTGGTGTGGCTTCTTCTGATGGCTCCCTTGGTGGGACTTCTTGCACTCAACCTCCTTCCTCTTGCCCGGGGATGTCCCATGGAAGCATCATGCCTGTAGGACAGAAGCAGGCTTTGAGTCTTGTGGGTCTCTCTGAGAACACTGAGGGGGAAGAGAGAAGGCCCAGGCACCCAGATGTGAGGGGCAGGGGCTTCTCCTCACTCAAGGGTTCGTGGCCAGCTTCCCCCTTAAGGGCCTGTGTGTTTCCTGCTGAAATCTGGTCACCCCGCCTTTGGGGTGACCCGTGTTTAATAAATCTCAATTGCCAACTTGCCTGCTGTTTGCTCCCTTCTCCTTGGCTCCTGGGGCAGCCTATTTCTGCCCTACAGCACCCATGAGGGGCTTGGCACAGAGCTGTGCTGTGCTGGCAGCAAATTTGGGCCAAAACAGCAGAAATGGGCAAAACACAGAGTGGCCAGAGCCACCTCCAGTGGCCCAAACCTCCTCAGGTGTGACCGTGTCCCTGCACAGCGACACCTGTGCTTTCCCACCCCCTGCTCCCCCAGTTTCACCAGTCCCTGGAGCCCTTGCTGGGGATGGAGACCCTTCTGGAGTCCCTTGCTGTGGTGACAGCCCCTCTGTGAGTCCCTTGCAGTGCTGGCAGCCCCTCTGTGAGTCCCTTGCTGTGGTGACAGCCCCCCTGCTCCTCATGCAGCCTCAGCTGTCCCCAGGCCAAGGCCACACCAGCACACCTGTGGCACCCGGGGAGCACAAGGGACACCTGCCCCACGTCCTGCCAGCACAGTCACACTCTGCCTTCACCTTTTCACCAGCCCAACCTGCTCTCCCCACGTGGACAGCACCCCTGACCCCTGTGTGCTGATTAACCTGGGGTCAAGGCACAGCCCAGATCAAACACGGTGACAACATCACAGGCCTTGGCCACCCTGATTCCCAACCCACTCTTGGAAAGGCCCCAGGGTTCTCAAAACCCCATCCTCCCACCTGGGCACCCCATCCTGGCAGCTTTGGGACAGACAGTGACCCTCACAGGGCACTACATCTTCATTCCCACACAACAAAACTCCCTCAGTGACTCTGCCCAGAGCCACGGTGACCTGCTGTCCTCCAGGGGGACATCACTCTGAGTCAAGACCTCTAAAAGCCTTGTTAGGAGGGTTTATCGTTGTATTGACCCGATAACTGAAGTCCAGGGATGAAATTGCACCACTCTGTGCCCAGTGCACCCTCCCCCGGCCCTTCGGCCTGGCGCTGCCCCGGGGTGGATCTGCAGGCCCCGGGCACGGGCGGGTCGTGTCCTGCCGGTCACACAGCCCCTGCCAGGGCTGCCACATCCCCCGCCGTGGCCTTGGGGCTCCGGCAGCTCTGGCTCTGCTCCCCCGGTGCTGCTGTTGCCACAAGATGGGGATGTTGCTCACCACAGCCATCGCTGGAGCTGCACCTGCGTGGATGCCATTCCTCCTCCTCCTCCTCCTCTCTCGCTATAGGACACGAAAGAACACAAGCGCACAGCGCTGTTCTCAAGGTGTAGAGAAAAAGGGAAGTTTTTTTTCTGACTCCAACATTTATAGTTTCCCAAGAGTGGCAGTGGATTGGAGGGTGACAGTGCCACCTCTCCAATGACACTGGACAGCCCAACAGCCCATCAACTTTCTCCTCCTTCATAAAGGAACGCAAAGCAATCAGTTATTTACAGGAAGAGTGTGAGAAAGTTCCTTACAGGAAAGTCAACATCAGGAGGCTTAGAAAATCCTAAAAGAGCAGGGTGACACTCCTCCTCGTTCCCCCAGGGCTCTCATAGGGACACACACGGGCTGTCCCTGCTCCTGTCCCATGACCCCATTCCTCACGGTTTTCCTGGCATCAGAGCCTTTTCTGCTGATTTTTCTGCAAGAGCTGCCCTGTCCCACCCCACACAGAGCGTTTCCTTCCCTCCTTTCACCCCCACACGTCTGTACCACACACTGAACATCGGCCTCAGAGAGCCCCCAGCACACCAAGAGACCCCGTGGCATGGGAATGCAGCAATTGGGTGCCTCTGGCACAGCCCTGAGCCCTGCAGGAAACCCTACAACCATCATCATCCTCCGAGGAAGGCCCTGAGGCCACTGCCATGGGCGGGATGCTGTCTTTGGTTCCCTGATTCAGCTCCAGCAACCAGCAATGGCTCCTTTAAGCAGCTTTACTCTCTCAGTGAGGCTTTGTGGGAATGGCTGTTCCAGCCCCCCAGTCCCCCAAACCCTCTGGGACCTCTAAAGCTGAGACAGGGAAAGGTCTCAAGGAAGAGGGGAAGGAAAACCAGGGGGCCAGGGGCTCCTCACCTTGCTCCTGGAGTTCACAGCTTTTGCTGCTGATGAAATCCAGATGGACCCTAAAATAAACTCTGCACTGTTCCTCTCTCCCCTTTGCAACAAAAAAAATAAAAATACCTTGGCAAGGGAAACGTGTGTTTCCCTGCACAAAGAAAGAGCCATTCATCTCTGAGCATTTACCAGGGCTGGGCTCACCCAGGAGCTCCTGGCTGAAGCTCCCACCCTGTGCCCACCACGGGGAGCTCACAGGGGCACAGGGACCCTTCTTACACCCTGCAAGAAGCGTGAAAAAAGGGCTGGAAGAGAGACAGCAAACCCCCCAACCACCATTTTCCTCCACTTAGCACTCAGCAAAGGCAGTTCCTCATTTCCTCCTATTTCTTACTCTATTCCTGTTTCTAGTTTGAACCTGCTTTGCCTATCTCACAAAAAGAAATAAATACACTAATGATTAACCAACACTAAAACCCACCACACTCATCAAAATCTCAAAATTAAAAAAAAAAAAAATCTAAAATTAACAAACCAAAATGACTACAATTCTTCATCTCCAGGTCCTTTTTGAGTCCTTCTCATCTGGCCCAGAGATGAGAAGGACTTTACCTTTCTCCTATCTCACAACAAGAAATAAATGCACAAATGATTAACCAACACTAAAACCCACCACACTCATCAACACATTAGTGGCAAAATCTCAAAATTTAAAAAAAAATCTAAAATTAACAAACCAAAATCACTACAATTCCTCATCTCCAGGTCCTTTTTGAGTCCTTCTCGTCTGGCCCAGAGAGCAGCTGCCTGCAGGGATTCCCACACAACAAAACTCCCTCAGTGACTCTGCCCAGAGCCACGGTGACCTCCTGTCCTCCAGGGGGACATCACTCTGAGCCAAGACCTCTAAGAGCCTTGTTAGGAGGGTTTATCATTGTATTGACCCGATAATTGAAATACACTAAGTGGGTTTCTAGGTGAAAGCACCTCGGGGAAGGCTCTGGACAATGTTCCTGCTATTAAAGCAAGTGGAATGAGGGGCAGCAAGATTGCCTTGGGGCTGTCCATGGGATTTACAGGCTCCCATTCCTTCACTGCTGGGCAACATCCTTTTTTATTTTGTTGAATGGTGCATGAGAGGCAGAGGGATTGAAAGCCATCAGTGTGCTCTCAGTACCTCAGGGACAGCAAACCCCCCAAACACCATTTTCCTCCATTTAGCACCTCAGCAAAGACAATTTCTCATTTCCTCCTATTTCTTACTCTATTCCTGTTATAATTTGAACCTGCTTTACCTTTCTCCTAATCCTATCTCACAATAAGAAATAAGTTCACTGATGATTGACCAACACTAAAACCCACCTGAGCTGCTAAGAAATTGCCTGAGCCCATTCCTTAGCAGCAAAATCATGCCCAAAAAACCCACCAGTGCAGGAGATGAGGCTTGGTTGGCTATGCAGGGACAGCACAGGCCTGATGCCAGCGGGCACAATTCTGATTTACTGGGGCTGCTCAAAACGCTGGGCTCCTGCAGGGCAGGATGGGGGAGCAAGGATTTGAGGCAGGAGATTCAAATGACCCTGGGAAATGACAAAATGACATTGGGAGATGGCAGCAAAGATGAGCTGTGCCTCCTGAAAGGGATGCACAGGGACCAGGGGAGCAGCTCCAGGGGAATCCCCACACCTGGGAGCCCAGCACTTTGAGCTGCCCCAATAAATCAGAGTTGTGGCCACTGGCATCAGCCCTGTGCTGTCCCTGCACAACCAGCCAAGCATCACCTCCTGCCCTTTGGTGAGTTATGGGCGTGCTGCCTGTGCCAAGTGTTCTGTGGGAAGCACACGGGCACTGGCACAGCTCAAACCCACCTGCCATGGCTGGGAGAGGGGGCAGAAGGCCCTGGAGAGACCCTGAGGGTTTCTGGCCTCCTAC
This sequence comes from Agelaius tricolor, assembly GCF_023055355.1. Lineage (NCBI taxonomy): Eukaryota > Metazoa > Chordata > Aves > Passeriformes > Icteridae > Agelaius > Agelaius tricolor. The sequence continues at coordinate 5,884,466 of NW_027269289.1, read as the reverse complement.
TCCCACCATGTCTTGCTCACCTTCCCAGCTCTGCCCAGGTAAAAACACGGCAGAAATTGAGACGCTTTCCACTGTCCCAGGTTGCTCCAAGGCACATCCAACCCAGCCTTGGACAATTCCAGGGATCCAGGGGCAGCCAGAGCTTCTCTGGGCAACCTGTGCCAGGGTCTCACCACCCTCTCAGGGAGGAATTCCTTCCTAACATCCAATCTAACCCTGCTCTTTGCCAGTTTGAAGCCTTTCCCCTTTACCCTGTCACTCCACACACTCCTAAACAGCTTCTTTACTTCAACACAATTTCCTTTCATTCACTCTTGCTCTCTTCAACTCGATTTCCAGCTGCTTCATTTCTCTTTACTCCATTTCACAGAAATTAACTTGAACTTATTATTTCACTTATTGTTTCACTTCACTTGTTATCTCAACATGAAGAGAAGAAAGAGCAGGGGAAAGGAGAGGGAGAGGAGACGCAGGGAGAGGGGTCCGAGCTTTAACCCATTTCACAGAAATCCACCAGAACTTATTTCACTGCATCTCGTGAAGCTCGGGGAGCCGAGCATCCTCCGGAGAGGCCGAAAAAGAAGGAGAGGAAGAAAAAGAAGAAGAGGGAAGAAACGAGTGAGAAGGAGGCGAGAAGAGGGGAGGGGGCCCGAGTTTTAGTCCACTTCACAGAAATCCACCCGAATTTATTTCACTGCATCTCGTCGGGGAGAGCCGAGCATCCTCTGGAGAGGCCGAAAAAGACGGAGAGGCAAGAAAAAGAAGAAGAGGGAAGGAAACGAAGAAGAGGGAAGAAAAGAGAGAGAAGGAGACGACAAGAGGGGAGGGGGCCCGAGCTTTAATCCATTTCACAGAAATCCACAAGAACTTATTTCCCTGCATCTCGCCGGGGAGCCGAGCATCCTCCGGAGAGGCCGAAAAAGACGGAGAGGGAAGAAAAGAAGAAGAGGGAAGAAAAGAGCGAGAAGGAGGCGAGGGGGTCCGAGCTTTAGTCCATTACACAGAAATCCACCAGAACTTATTTCCCTGCATCTCGTGAAGCTCGGGAAGCCGAGCATCCTCCGGAGAGGCCGAAAAAGACGAAGAGGCCGAAAAAGAAGAAGAGGGAAGAAAAGATCGAGAAGGAGGCGAGAAGAGGCGAGAAGAGGGGAGGGGGCCCGAGCCTCCGTGCCCGCGGGGGGGGCTCGCAGCGGCGGCGCTCGCTGCCCATGCACATTCTCTCCGGGCGGCGGCGCGGCTGCCGCTCCTCCCGGCCCCGCTCGGCCCCGCTCGGCTCCGCTCCGCCCGGCCCCGGCGGCACGAACATGGCGACACGGAGCTGCGGCGGGGCCGGCCGTGCCTGCCCGCTCCCGCGCCGGCTGCTGCCTCTCCTCCCGCTGCTGCTGCTGCTGCCGGTGCCGCTCGCTGCCCGCTCGCCGCCGCCGCTGCTGCTCCGCGCCCCGGGGGCCCCCGCCGAGCCCCCGCGGGGCCGCCGCGCCGCGCCGCGCCCGCCCGAGCCCATCCAGGTGTACGGACAGGTGAGCCCGCAGCGCGGCTGCCGCGGGGGGCACGGACACCGCTCGGGCCCCGAGCTCCATCATCATCATCATCACCGTCACCCCCCCCCGCTCCACAGCCTGCCCCGGGGGTCGCGCCCGGGCAGGGGTCGGTGCGGGGGTTCGCGGCTCTCCATCCCCGCATCCCTGCGGGCTCGGAGGGAGCAGCCAAGGGCACGCGGCGGGGATTGGGGCCGGGCATCCCCGGGAAGGGACGGAGATTCCCTGCGGGCAGCAGCGCCGTGAGCCGGGGATGCTCGCCGTGAGCTGGGCAGGGGGAGGTGACGCCGGGGGAAACCATGGCTCCGTGCGAGGCACCGTGTCCTTCCTTCCCCGCGATCAGGGCTCCTGGCGTGCCCCAGCCATCCTCCGCTGACCCTCGGGAAAGGAGGGGAGCAGAGCCGCTCGCGGCAGGAAAACACAGAAACTGCTATTTCTGAAAGTATCCCTGCTCGGGCTCGATGCACTGGCAAGTTTTGCTGCCAGGACCACGAAGGCTCCCCCTCAGCCCTTCTTTTCCATCTCTTTTGGGTGGTGATGACAAATTACACTCGGACTCTTGGCTGGGGAAAGCTTCAGCTTTTTAAAGGTTCTGCTTTATTTTTGATGTACCCACAAGCTGTCTGCACTTCTCTGCCCTATTTGATCCTCCTTGCTGACACTGCCCGTGTCCCCATCACGTGCCCAAAATGCTGTTTGGGAGGGACATGGCACACTTGAGGAGAGGCTTTGAGCCCTCAGTGACATCTGCCTTTGCCTCCTTGGACGGTGCTTTCCCCCCTGGTGCTCTATAATTTCCCCTTTTTGTTACTTGTAGGATCAGAAGGAGCCAGTCACGAGGCAGGGCTGGCCCTGGAGCTGCTGGAGGGGCACATGCAGGGCTGGTGCTGCTCCTAAAGCCCTTCTGTTCCCTTGTTTAGGGAAAAGCTGTTCCTCCTCCCCTTGAAAATCTGCTTCGCCTCCTCTACCTCCTCAGCGTTTGGCTGTTTTTAGCATAACACAGCTACCCCATTTTAGAAGAAAACATGACACTTGTCTCTCATCCACGGCAAGACATTGGTGGCACTTTCCCTTCTGTCTCCCCGTGCCTTCCATCCTGCCAGGTAGAGAGCAGCTCCAGCAGGGATGTCCCCGTCACCTGCACAGGAGCTGCAGACCCAGGAGGGTGCAGTGACCCTGTCACAATCCAGACCAGGACTAATAGGAAGCAGTGGGAGTTCAACAGTTTGCCACTGTTGGGGATTTTCTCATTGCCTCGAGCTTCCAGGAGGGATTTGCCTGGGGAATGGAGTTGCTCTCACTGGCAGCAGAGCACACAGCACCCGTTCCTTCCTCTGCTGCGGGGCAGGACACACAGATTTGATAGCCCAGGTGTGTCACCAGGACGAGTTGCTCAGCACTAAACAGCATTTCCGAGTTCTCTCAAGTGCCACAGCGCTTCAAATCAGGGCTCTGCCTCAATAAAAGGGGCAAGAGGGAGCCTGTGTGCCCTGGGCTGCGTTACAGACCTGACCACACAAGTTCCTAATGCCTGGCAAGCCGGAAAAGCCGTGCAGCACCGTGCTCAGGGGTCTCGTGCCTGGTCACAAGCACCCAACAATCCCCGTGACCCCCCCTCCCCCAGCTCCCTGGCTCTCCAACAGCAGCAGAAAATCAAAGTGCAGTCCAAGCACTCCCCTGCCAGGGCCATCAGCACAAGGGGCAGTGCTTGGAGCCAGCATCCTCGTGCGGTGTCACTGCAGTCCCTGATCTGGGACACATCCCACTCCCGTGCCTTTGGCAGGTCACTTGGCCATATGCTACGCTCTGGCTCATGCCCCAAAACTCCCTGCCCTTCCCTGGCTCTCTGAAGCAGGCTGGGGGCAGAGCTGAGAGGCCAGGCTCAGCTCAGGGGCTGGGGAGAGCAGGGTTTGCTGCTGGTGGGGCTGATGTCATCAGGGGAGCAGAGGGAGGGAGGCATCGCTCTGTCTGGAAACGAGCAGGGCAAGAACATCCAAAGCCTTTGTAGCTCCTCAGGAGCCAAACACAGCTTACTCAGCACTGTCAGGGACAGGCTCAGAGCCCTCTTGCCTTGGACACCAAAGCACAAGATGTAACTTGGATATTTTTATTTGGACCCTCACTGCTGAGCACATCCTTGCTGGGCAGGCTGCAGCAAAACTTCCCAGGAACATCCCCAGATAACAGGACCAGCAGCTTAACCCCCTTTGTGGCTTCTCCTTGTTTTTTTCTGATTCCAAAGCAGCAGCAATCAGGAGACCAAATGCCTGACTCGAGTCTGTCAGCTTCGAGACAGAGCAGGTTTTGTTCCCTTGCACAGCCCTCACCTCTGTGGGATTGTTGGTGAGGGTTACAATGGACAGACTGTTTGAAGCAGGCACGAGACAGGACTTTTCCAGGATGCCACTGGCAGCAGAGAAGCATCCCCAGGGCAAGAAAATTTCACCCTTGGGGCCAGCAGGGCTCCCTGAACCCCATCCCCAAGCGTGGCACCTCATCCTCCTGGCACGAGCTGCTGGCCCCCAGCACAGGGGCTGGGCTGGCACTCGCCCTCCTGTCCCCTCTCAGCCTTTGTGCTCCTGCCCACACAGCCCAGCTCAGACCTGGCAACACAGAATTGACACAATCACTGGGTTGGAAGAGACCCTAAAGATCACCCAGTCCAACCCAGCCCCAACCCCTCAACTGAACCCTGGCACCCAGAGCCACATCCAGGCTTTGTTAAACACACCCAGGGATGGGGACTCCACCACCTCCCTGGGCAGAACATTCCAGAACTTTATCACCCTTTCTGTAAAATACTTTTTCCTAATATCTAACTTACATAAACAGGGCCTGGCTCCAGGATCTGCCATTTCCACCATCCCACACTGATCCTGGCTGCTGGGTGTGAACCAGCCCCAAACCGCAGGGAATACAACAAACACAGGAGAGCAAAGCAGCCCCTCTGGGTGCCTGTGTGTGCTGGGCTGAGGGGTGACCATGGGAGGGGTGTGGAGAGGCTGTTGTGTCGTGGCTGTGGCACAGGGACAGGAAAAATGCTGGGGCAGGAGCCCAGATTGGGTCTGCGGGTGCTGAGGGGAGTTGTGGGGGCATTCACACTGCTAAAACATCTCTGACCTTGGCCTGCAGGCATCCCTCCCCCTTCTTTGGAAAAGGTTTATCCAAAGCCACCCCCCAAAGCACACAGCTCACAAGAAATCTTTGCCTTAAGCCACGCTAGGACAAAGGGCATCTTCTCTGAGTGCTGGTGGCTCCTGGGGCAGCCAATTCCCCTCTCTGCTGTCGCTGCAGGGCTTGAGCCTCTCCCTGTGCTGTCACCTCTGTGCCTCCCTGTCCCCCGAGCCAGTGTTAGTGCCTGCCCTCACATCATTTTTCTGGGGGAGAACTCTCTTTTCGCTCCCAACCTCCCCGTTTCCTGATGATAACCCATCCTGCCTTTGGGGAAAGCCACCGAGTGTTCATCATTTCCAGCCCATTCACTACGGCCTGACCTCTCATCAGCCCACCACTGACCTTGACCCTGCCCACCCTTCTGTGCTGAGGGAGAGCTCAGATCACCTCCTCTCCATCGTGCAGAGCTGGCAGAGAGCCCTGCTGCTCCCAGGGGAGGCAGAGATTGCTCTGCAGGGCGGGCTCCATCCAGCCCTGGGAGCGCAGACATCAGTCATGCCCCATCACAATGGAACCATGCTCAATTTTGACCTGCCTTGCCAGCCTGGCAGAGCCTTCCCAGATCAGACTTTAACCTTCTGGAGGTGCCCTGTCCCAGCCGTGTCCTTTTCCTCCTCCTCTGTGTTAGGAGACCTTCCTTCCCATTGCTGGGTCTTTCATGGCCACCCTGAGAAGGTTTCCGTGCTCCTGGCATTTGCTTTTTGCCACAGCTTGATCCCTGGAAGCCACACAGTTCCTGCTCCTGGCACCCTAATGGCTGAGAGAGGTATTTGTGGTTTTATTCATTGTTTTTCCCCTCCAGCAGATTCCTCACAGATCCTGTGAGTGCTGTGGTGTCCCAGGGGCATGGCTCAGGCTTTCCAGAGCTGCCATGCCAAGCTCATGGCACACTTTGGACCTCTTCTGCAGCCTTCTTCCCTCGTTATGGGGGAGTAAAATTCATCAGATTGCCAAATCTGCTGGGGAACCCTCCATTCCCATCACATCCCTGCCCCTCTATCAATTGAGGTTGTTCCTGGGGTTGTTTCTGGATTCCTGCCCTGACCCCAATCCTCCTCCTCCCCTCCCTTTCCCATTCTCCTGGAAACAACAGCTCGGGGAGAGCTCTCTTGGTGGTGGCAGGGAGAAAACAGCCCTGCAAGCAGATGATTTCAGTATTAACCAAATTAACACCGGGCCTGGCACTCTGCGAAATGACTCACCCATGTTTCATATCAACGATTTCAGACCCTGGCATTTTCAGTCCGAGCCACGAGCGGCTCCACGGCAGGCACAGGCTGCATTTCCAGCTCTCCTGGCAGGGCTGGCAGCAGATGCTCAGGAGCAGAGCAGAAGGTGCAGAAATGGAGCTTTAGTGGGAGCGTGCAGGGAACGCGGCGTGCTGGGAGAAAGAGCCACCCCTGGCACTCTGGGACCCTGCCAGGGACAGGAGCCACCCCTGGCACTTGGGGCTGTTCTGGGGACAGGAGCCACCCCTGGCACTCTGGGGCTGGGGACAGGAGCCACCCCTGGCACTCTGGGACTCTGCTGGGAGCGGGAGCCACCCCTGGCACTCTGGGACCCTGCCAGGGACAGGAGCCACCCCTGGCACTCTGGGGCTGTTCTGGGGACAGGAGCCACCCCTGGCACTCTGGGGCTGTTCTGGGGACAGGAGCCATCTCTGGCACTCTGGGACTCTGCCAGGGACAGGAGCCACCCCTGGCACTCTGGGACTCTGCTGGGAGCCACCCCTGGCACTCTGGGACCCTGCTGGGAGCCACCCCTGGCACTCTGGGACCAGGCTCCTGCACCAGCCCTGCCAGGGGGAAGACAGGGAGTGGGCACCAAAGGCCTGGCACTTGTCCTCTGCAGCTTCCAGAGAGCTGGAATGAGGAGGAGCACGGGCAGAGAGCCCTCTCTTGTTCTACCCTGTGCTACCCGAGCTTCTGACCCCTTCTGCAGCCCCACCAGCTACTGGGGTCAGAATATTTCACCCATTCCCCTTCTCCACATGTGTTCTGGCAGCTCTGGAGCTGTGATCTGAGCTGATGGCAGCACCTGGGTGGTTTCAGAGTAGCTCAGGATCCTTGCTCTCTGCCAGCCTCGCTTATCACACAGCACTGATAACTCATTAACTATTCAGAAATGCCCTAGGAACTGCATTTGTTTGTAGGTCACTGTGAGGATGGGAAAACACCCCGGTGACCCTTGGAATCTTTGTTCTGCTCTCAGTTTTGCAGCCCTGTGTGACTGTGTTCACCGGGGTCTGAGGATGAGGGAAGAGACAAGGATCTGACTCCATGGTTCAGAAGGCTGATTTATTATTTTATGATATATATTATATTGAAACTATACTAAAAGAATAGAAAAAAAGGATTTCTTCAGAAGGCTGGCTAAGAATAGAAAAAGAAGGAATGATAGCAAAGGCTTTTGGCTCAGCTCTCTGTCCGAGCCAGCTGGGCTGTGATTGGCCATTAATTAGAAACAACCACATGAGCCCAATCCCAATGCACCTGTTGCATTCCACAGCAGCAGATAACCATTGTTTGCATTTTGTTCCTGAGGCCTCTCAGCTTCTCAGGAGGAACAATCCTAAGGAAAGGGTTTTTCATAAAAGATGTGACAGCCCTGAGCTGTCCCAGTTCATCTCCTCCCGAGGAATCCTGAGCACCCACCCTGAGCTGCAGTGCCAGCCCTGGGGCTGGAGCATTAATCCTCAGCAAAGCAAACCCAGGGACACACACAGCGAGCTCCCAGGCCTGCTGGACACCAAGGGTAGCCCCTGGTGCTGTCCTGTCACTTGTCACTGCTGTTACAAGTCACCAGCACACGAGATTTCTGCTGGCAGCTCACCACAGGCAGCAGTGGGATTGCTGCAGGGACAAGTCAGGCTTCCCTCACGGAGCAGGGGCTCTGGGGCTGGCATTTAGAGGGAAGGGCTGTCCCTGCCAGTCACCCACCCCCTGGCCAGCCTGCACCCATTCACCATCTTTGGCCAACCAGCCTCATTCACCTGCTTCACAATCACCCTGCTTCTATTCCCCCTTGCAGCTACCCTAGAGAATAAACTGCTCAAACTCTAATTAACTCCAATAGTTTATAAAAACATTGGTCTTGTAAGCCAAAGCTTGAAGACTAAACCCCTTCTTAGAGTTACCCCACCATCCTATCTCAGGAAGAAAGCATTCAAACCCTCATCTCCAGCTCCCAAAGCTGGCATTTTTCACATTTGTCACATGCCAGGGGTGAGCCACCTCCACAACCAAAATCCTTCTCCAAACTCCAAATCTGGGCACAGGCAACTAAGAGGGATGAGACAGGCAAGGAAGCTGGAAGTTCAGCTGCCAGAGAGCATGGACAGGGCTCCTGTCCCAGCCCTGGGCACTCAGTTCCTGACATCCATCGCTTCTCCAGGCTCAGCAGGGCAACACTTCCACCTCAGCTCCCAGAAATTCCCTCTGCCAGCCCAACCTGGAGCTCCCAGGCCCCAGCTGCATCCCAGGAGCTCATACCTGGGCTCAGGTGGCCCCTCTGGGGCTGTCCTCGTCCCATCCCATTCCTGCAGGGCATTCATTTGTTGGAAGGTGCTGTTAACAAAGAAATACACTCACAGCAAAGCCAGAAACATTGACTCCATTACAGCCTCTGCTGTGTCTTGGCTCCACTTTTCCCCTCCTGGACTTCATTTGGCACCTTGCATATTAGGAGGGCAAATTAGAATTTCATGCATATTTCATATATACTTAATCACTTGGCAAAGACCAAAACACTTCTCCATTAAGTGGAATTTATGCTAAATGCTGTTTCCATTAGGCAAATGGAGGAGGTTACACCAGTTCCCCAGGCAGCTGTCCCCTGCCAGGGGAGGTGGGGACGCTGTGACAGTGCCACAGCAGCAGGGCAGGGTCCCCAACAGCAGCCTCATCCCAAAGTTACTCCCCAAAGCCCATCCTGGTTAATGGGACATCAGCTGCTGGCTCTGGGGTCCTGTTTGGTGCTCCCCTGAGCCACCTGGGTCCCCTCAGAGCTCTGAAGGGCTGCAAGGCAGCAAAAAACAAAAGTGTGACGCTCCTAAACCCAACCAATGCCGTACAACCCCTTCCTGGGAGACTTACAGCATCCTTGTGTTGCTTTCTCCTGCTTTACACCCTCTAGTAAGAGCTGCTCCAACCCTTCCTGCTGAGCTCTTCTCCCTCCTGCCAGGGAGCCAAACCTCACCTGCCCCCAGTTTGCCTTTATATAGGGGCTCTGCCAAGCTCAAACTGCTTGAGCTCCTCAAGGGCTAACAAGGCTCAGCTGGGCCCCCTGAACCCAAACACGTTGCCCCTGCCTCGTTTCTGGGTTTCCCTTCCCTTCTTAAGTCTCCCAGAAAGGGATCTTGGCTTGTCTGCTTTATCTTGCAAGAATAAAAAAGATGCAGAGGAGGTTTGCTGCTGAGGTCAAATCAAGGTGCAGGTAAGAGTCTCCTCGGGTTTTCCTGCTTTTGAAACTCCAAGTGTTGGATTTCTTGTGGAAAAACCCCCAGAGAAGTACTGTTAAAGTTCATACTGAGGTAGTAACAAACCCCTCTTGGCTGGGAGGCTCTAAAGGGCCAAGTTTGTGTTCTAACAGTGCCCAGCTCTAGCCTGGCCACCAAAAAAGCTGCACCCAAAATAACCAACAGAGCTGTGGGAGATTTAAACGGGGTTATTCTGCTTCCAGAGCAGGGGAGGGGGACAGGGAGGGCAGAGCTCAGTTCCACACCCCAGGCTGTCTCAGTGAGCAGCAGCAATTCCTCCTCCTCCTCCTCTGGCCTGTTTCCCTGCATCCTCAAACAGCGTCTCTTCCTTTTAATTTTTATTTTGTTTTCTTTTCTGGCGGGCACGCAGGGCTCTGGCTGCCTGGCTTTGTAGCTGCTGCTGATGGCTGACCTAAATCTGAGCCGTGCTTGGAGCCGGGAGCTCCGGCGGGGTTTGCCCGGTGGAGGGGGGGGGCCCTGCTGGGGAATGCTCCGGCCAGGGGAATGATCGGGCCCCGGGGGATGCTCGGGCCAGGGGGATGCTCCAACCCTGGGGGATGCTCCAACCCCCAGCATGTTCGGGCCCCGGGGGATGCTCCAGCCCCGGAGATGCTTCAGCCAGGGGTATTCTCCAGCCCCCAGAGGGATGCTCCAACCCCCGGGATGCTCCAGCCCTGGGGGATGCTCCAACCCCCAGCATGTTTGGGCCCCTGGGGATGCTCCAGCCCCAGAGATGCTTCAGCCAGGGGTATTCTCCAGCCCCCAGGGGATGCTCCAGCCCCGGAGATGCTTCACCCAGGGGTATTCTCCAGTCCCCAGGGGTATTCTCCAGTCCCCAGGGGTATTCTCCAGCCCCCAGGGGCTGCTCCCTACCAGGCTTGGGGTCGTTTCACTTTCCTCTCCTGTGAGCCTATTGCATAAGAGGGATTTGAGGGCTTCTACTTGGCTCTCCCCCCCCTCCTCCCTGCCCGTCTTCTTCCAGAATAAAGTCCTTGTTTTTCCAAGTGTTTGGCTTGCTGGAGGTTAAAGCAGCCCCTTCTCCAGGCAGTGCTGCTCGCTGATCCCGGGCTCAGTGAGAGCTGCAGGCTATCAAGCCTAAGAAGGGCTTATCCCTGTATTTTTACAGCTTCCCAAGGCCCCAGCTCGGGGTTAGAGCCCTGGGCTGAGCTGTGGCGTGCGAGGGCTCAGGCACGCACTGCCCTGCTGCATCCACGGCCGGCCTGAGCTGCTCTCCCGGCTCTCCTGGCTGTCCCTGCTGGCTGCTGACAGCCACAGAGGGTTTGTCCTGCACTGTCAGCTCCCCCTGTGCTGCTGCTGCGAGAGCTTCCCCATAGAAACCAGCGCTGGGCTGGCAGATACAGCTCACACGGGAATAACGGGATTGTGCACGGCCCCGTGTGTGCTGGAAACCAGCAGGGAAACATGGAATATCCTGGGCTGCAAGGGATATTGGCCCTGCACAGAAACCCAAATAATCCCATCCTGAGCATCCCTGGGAGCAATATCCAAACACTCCTGGAGCTCTTGGGGCTGTGCCCTGCACAGACACCCCAGCAATCCCACCCTGAGCATCCCTCGGAGCAGTGTCCAAATGCTCCTGGAGCTCCTGGGGCTGTGCCCATTCTCTGGGGAGTCCCCAGCACCCTCTGGGGGAAGAACCTTCCCTGATATCCAGCTAAACCTGCCCTGAAGCAGCTCAAGGCAGTCCCTTGAGTGCTGCCACTGGTCACCAGAGAGAAGGGATGGGTGCCTGGCCCTCTGCCTCCCTGTGGCCTCATCAGCCTGGATTTGAAAACACTTCCCAGTCCTTGGTTTGAGTTTTCATTCTCATCATCCCCTGAATCCTGTTTGTCTGAGGAAGAATAAAGGGAAAATTTACCCTTTTAGGCACATTCTGCCAACATGTTCAGGAGGGATGCTGCTGTGAATGAGTTTTCCCAAAGTCTGGTATTTCCAAGGAAGGGTGGCATGGGAGGATGTTTGCTGTCCCTGTGGGTGAGGCTGTGCCTCAGGGTGTCCTTTTCCTTGGCATTGCAGGTCAGCCTCAATGATTCCCACAATCAGATGGTCGTTCACTGGGCAGGAGAGAAGAGCAACGTGATTGTGGCCTTGGCCAGGGACAGCCTGTCCTTGCTGGGCCCCAAAAACAGCGATGTAAGTAACACACCCTGGCCCTCTCCAGGTGCACCAAGGTGGTGGTGGCTGCTGAGCTACAGCCTGGCTTGCTCTTGTGTCCTGGGACACAAAAAAAGCCCACAAGTTCGGGTTCAGAGGCACAAAAATATTAAATATCCTCCGTGCTGCCCCGTGGGTTCAAGGCATGGTTGGGAAAATCTCAAATCTTTCCCTGCCTCGGAGCTCACTGAGTTTTCACCAAATCTGTCAGAAGGGAGCTCAGAACTTTGTGCTTCTCATTGTGGGGCTTCTCCTTTGCAGGTTTACGTGTCCTATGACTATGGGAAGAGTTTTAAGAAGATTTCGGAGAGGTTCAGCTTCGATGGGGGGAACAGCAGTGAGGTGGCCATCGCCCAGTTCTACCACAGCCCTGCTGACAACAAGAGGGTGAGGGGGATGTCCCTGCTGTCACAGGGACAAAGGTTGTTGGGGTATCTTCATGCTTTGGCCATTCAGGGTGACCGGACGCACCTTAGGGTGTCCCTGGGGCAGAGGTGGTGTGTGCCAGGCACTTCTTGTGCCTTGGTGATGGTCAGAGTGTGGTGGGAGAGTGGGAAATTCTTCTCCTCCAAAGTTTGCCCTCCCCAGGGCTCCCCAGGGACGTGCACCTTCATTGCTGCCAGCCTGAGCTCTGCTCTGACCTTCTGCCCTGTCTGTCCCTCCACCCCCAGTATATCTTCGTGGATGCCTTTGCCCCGTACCTCTGGATCACCACCGACTTCTGCAACACCATCCAAGGCTTCTCCATCCCCTTCAGAGCAGCAGACCTCCTCCTGCACAGCAGGAACCCCAACCTCCTCTTGGGCTTCGACAGGTCTCACCCTAAAAAACAGGTGAGCGCTTTGCTCAGGTGGGGAACCAGCATCCTACCCTGCCCTGCTGGGATGTTCCTGTGGCCTCTCACAGCTGAGAGCCACCGTGCCTCGTGCAGGGCCGTGTGGCTTCATGCTCTGGCCATTCAGGGTGTCTGATCTCACATGCAGAGCTGTCCAAACCTGCCAGGCCACTCCCTTCCCTACAGTCTGTCCTGTTCTCGCCTCTGGAGAATGAGGACACAATAGGTGACCGTGTTCACAGGGGTCTGAGGATGAGGGAGGAGACGAGGATCTGACTCCATGTTTCAGAAGGCTTGATTTATTATTTTATGCTGTTTATTATATTAAAACTATACTAAAAGAATAGAAGAAAAGATTTCATCAGAAAGCTGGCTAAGAATAGAATAAGAAAGAATCAATAACAAAGGCTTGTGGCTCAGACTCTGTCTGAGCCAGCTGGGCTGTGATTGGCCATTAATCAGAAACAACCACATGAGCCCAATCCTAGCTGCACCTGTTGCATTCCACAGCAGCAGATAACCATTGTTTGCATTTTGTTCCTGAGGCCTCTCAGCTTCTCAGGAGGAACAATCCTAAGGAAAGGATTTTCCATAAAATGTGTCTGTGACACTCTGGCCATTCAGGAGTCTGATCTCACATGCAGAGCTGTCCGAATCTGCCAGGTCACTCCCTTCCCTGCAGTCTGTCCTGTTCTCACCCCTGGAGAATGAGGACACAATACCTGCAGGCTGCCTGTCTTATTTCCCTTCCTTTCTCCTCCATCCACGCTACTCCCAACCACATCCATCACCCCAACCACTGTGGTCATAACTCACCACAGAGCACTGGCAGCTGAGGCAGGGTGACCTCTGCAGTGTTTCATGTGGGCCTGTGGTTTGCCTTTGGGTCCTGAATAACAAATTGCTGCTGGAATGCAAACACTTTTTTTTTCCCCTATGGAGTTGTTGGGTAAAGATTGAAAATAATTACAGCACCTTCAGATCGACACAGTGAATAAAACCTGGAGGTGAAATAGTGGGAAATCCTTCTGGTAGAAGGCTAAAGGATGCTATTTTTGCTGTTTGGGTTATCTATTATTAACAGGAAGTTTGCTGTTGCTCCAGGAGCTGCCACATGAAAATGAGCTACTCCATGAAAAGTCCTGGGAGTAGCCATGGATGGACACACTGGGTCTCTTGAAGGATTGGGTCTGTTTGTGTCCCAGTCCTACTGGCATCTCTCACCTTTGTTGTTGCAGCTCTGGAAATCAGATGACTTTGGCCAGACCTGGATAATGATTCAGGAGCACGTGAAGTCCTTTTCTTGGTATGTACTGCACCCAGCTCCTGTCGTTCAAGAGAAGAAGACACTTCTCCTGCACTGTGAAAATCAGAAATCTGGGTACCAGGGTGTGCCCCAGCCCTGCTCCCCTCACCCTGCACTGTGGGCTCGTGCCAGGGCAGGGTGACAAGTGACAGCCTGGCACCCAAGGGTGTGACCATGTTCACAGGGGTCTCAGGTTGAGGGAAGAGAGGAGGATCTGACTCCATGTTTCAGAAGGCTGATTTATTATTTTATTATATATATTACATTAAAACGATACTAAAAGAATAGAAGAAAGGATTTCCTCAGAAGGCTGGCTAAGAATAGAATAGAATGATAACAAAGGCTTGTGGCTCAGACAGAGTCCGAACCAGCTGGGTTGTGATTGGCCATTAATTAGAAACAACCACATGAGCCCAATCCCAGATGCACCTGTTGCATTCCACAGCAGCAGATAACCATTGTTTGCATTTTGTTCCTGAGGCCTCTCAGCTTCTCAGGAGGAAAAAAATCCTGAGGAAAGGATTTTTCATCAAAGATGTCTGTGACACAAGGGTGCTTCCCATTCCCCCTGCCCCATCTCCTTGCTCCAGGGGTGCTTCCCATTCCCCCTGCCCCATCTCCTTGCTCTGGGGGTGTTTCCCATTCCTCCTGCCCCATCTCCTTGCTCCGGGGGTGTTTCCCATTCCCCCTGCCCCATTTCCTTGCTCCGGGGGTGTTTCCCATTCCCCCTGCCCCATCTCCTTGCTCCTGCTGCCCTGTTCTCCCATGGCTCCGTGTCCCCTGTGCCCACAGGGGGGTTGAGCCCTATGACAAGCCCAGCACTGTGTACATCGAGCGCCACGAGCCCTCGGGGGCCTCGACCGTCATCCGCAGCACAGACTTCTTCCAGAGCCGGGAGAACAAGGACATCATCCTGGAGGATGTGCAAGATTTCCAGCTCAGGGACAAATACATGTTTGCAACCAAGTCTGTGGTGAGTGACATGCGAGGAGTTTGCTGCCGAGGGTGGATGTGGCGCAGAACCACAGCGGGCAGGAGCATCTGCCAGGGCTGGTGCTGCTCTCTGCTGCACCTCACGGCCTCCAGAGCTGGCTGGCTTGTCACAGAGGTGTCACCCAGCCCGCCAGCAGCTGCCACCCCCTGTGGGCTCACAGCAGCGGCTGCCCGTGCTGCTCTCCCCGTGGTGTTTCCGTGCCCCTGCCTCGGGCAGGCTGGGCAGAAGTAGGTCAGCCTGCAGAGGGCTGGGAGCAGGGAAAAACCAGAGGATGGCTGGGAAGGACATCGGGGTGGGGGTGGCAGGGGAAGGGGGATGTGGCTCGGTGGTTAAAGGAGGCCGCTTGTCAGAGGAGATTACCATCAAACGTGGACCAGCTCCAAGCAGCCTAATGTGCTCCAGCCTGGAAAGAAAGCTGCATTTTCAGTCTGCTTGCCTAAGAAAAGAGGATGTGGGTGAGCAAAAGTGATCTTTTGGTCCCTCTGCAGCCAGAGCCTCTCTGTGCTTTTTACAGTTCTTGGCCGAATTCGAACAAACCTGAAAGAAATCAAGGAAGTGTCAGTGCTTCCTCTGAGGGCCAGGCCTTTCTAGATCAGAAACAGCACCAGAGGGATAAAGTCCTGATCCTTCTAGAATGCAAGGAGCAGCTTTCTTTTCAGAAGATGTATTTCTCCCCTGCAGCTACCATCGAGCGTTTTAAGAAGGAACTCTTTATTTAGGGGTGGCTGCTGGCAGAACCAGGGAGGGTTTCCTAGGCAGTAGGTGACAGCTGTGTCACCTCCGGCCCCCTGAGCGGGCACAGCGGTGTCTGACAGAGGCAGGGAACATTTGCAGAGGAATTTCAGTTTCTCAGAAGTCTCCCTTGCAGGTAGTACAGCCTGTAACTCCCAGGGCCCATCCCCTTGGCGCTGTGCCTGCTCTGTGGTTTGCAGGAGATTTTATCGAGGGCTCGGTGCTGGTGTAGGGTGAAACACTGGGGGTGGTTTGTGTCTCTGCAGGGAAGCCACTGAGCTCAGGGACAGCATTCTGAAAGCATGAGGAGAGTTTGGGCACCATTTAGGGGTGCTTTGGAGCTTTTCCTGCTTCTGGAGCACTCAGGGCCCAGCGGGCAGCACTCCCTGCTTCCTCCTGCAGCCGTAATGACTAAACACCAATAAAATCACCCATATTCCACCCCACAGCCAGCACTGCTGGGAAACACCGAGACAGAGGGAGGCTGGCTGCAAACCCCTCATTTGGGAGTCACATCCCCAGTCTGGAATGAGGCACTTTCCTCCAAGCCTGGCTGCAGCAGGGGCGGTGCTGGGGGAAGGACGGGCTGGGTGGCAGCGGCGCCCAGGGCTCTGACTTCTGCTCCTTTCTGTGGGAGGCACGGTTGCTTAGTGATACAGAGGATGGGGAAAAAAAAAAGAAAAAAAAAAAACAAACGAAAAACCAGGCCGCTTATTTTTGGAGCCTAGATCTGGGTTTAGGTCCTCGCCATTGGCATCCTGTATGAAATAGGGTTGCCCCCAGCTTTTTTACTTTCTCGGCTTCACACTGGTGCCTTTTGTTTTGCGCAAATCGGTAAAAATAGGAAGGAGAGGTCAGTGTGCTCTGAGGAGAAAGGAGGAATCAAACCCAGCCTCCTTACCCCCACCTGCCTGACCAGGAAGGACAGTTTGTCTCCTTGCTGAGCCCTGGCTGTGGCAATTTAAACCCCGGGTGCGGATCACTGCTGCCAGCATCGCGCTGCTGCCGCGCTTTGCCCACGTGCAGGGAGGGGGAAGGCACTGGGGAATCCCAGTGGAGGTGAGGGTGGTTTTCAGGGGTGAGAGCCCCTCCTAACGTGTCCCTGTGCTCTGCACAGCGTTTGCTCGGCAGCTCACAGCCCCCCTCGGTCCAGCTCTGGGTCTCCTTCAACCGCAAGCCCATGCGGGTGGCACAGTTCGTTACCAAGCATCCAATTAAGGTAAGTGGTGCTTCCCGAGCAGCTTCCCAGCTCCCTGCCTTGCCAAGGACACCCTGCGGTGCCAGCAGCAGCTCCAGATGCTGCAGGAGAGGGAAAGGACCTCGTATGACCCTGCTGGAGGGGTGGCAGAGCAAAGGCTCACATTTGGATGATCTTACACGATGGCACCTGGACAGTCACTGGGGATGGGGCTGGCAGCAAAGCTCAGATACCAGAGAGGGGCTGATCCTACCCCTCTGACTCTGCTTTTGGGGACTTTGCCTCTTCCCATGGCATGGGGTGCACTGGCATGGCCTGGAGCACCCAATTCTTGCAGGCTGAGGAAGCCCAGGGCACCGCCAGGGCTTGCAAAGAGTCTCTGATGCATGAACCAAACATGCTGTGGTGTCCCCAGGCTGGTGGGGACGAAGGAGGGCATGAGAAGCAAATTTTGGTGCTTGGCAGAGCAGTGGGGTGCACTCCCAGCCTCAGGGGGGCCCAGAGACCCAGCACACATGGGGCTTGGTGACCAATGCTGCTCCAGGGGGCTTTGCAGGGCAGAGGGTGGGAATCACTGCGGGGGGAACACTACAGAAAAAGGAAAGTGGTGATTTTCCACCTGCTGAGTGGAAAAAAGTACAAAAAGGTGGAGGCAAGATAAGAGGAAATCCAAACCAGCCTGTGTGCACGCACACACGGAGTCTGTTCCTTGTGTCCCAAAGGAATATTACATTGCTGATGCCTCAGAGGACCAGGTGTTTGTGTGTGTCAGCCACGACAACAACCGCACCAACCTCTACATCTCGGAGGCTGAGGGCCTGAAGTTCTCCCTGTCTCTAGAAAATGTGCTCTACTACAGCCCAGGGGGGGCTGGCAGCGACACCTTGGTCAGGTAAGACAGGACTTACCATAGCAATGGTCCCCTGAACGGGGAATAATTAGCATTGGCTCCATGATTGCAGAAGGCTGCAATCTATTATACTATATTTTACTATAATTTTACTATAATTTTATTTTACTATAATTTTACTATAATTTTATTTTACTATAATTTTACTATAATTTTATTTTGTTATACTATATTATACTATGTTCTACTATTTTATACTATACTATAGACTATAGTATAATATTCTATTATACTATATTATATTATTCTATTATACTATATAATACTCTACTATACTTATTAAGAAGCTCATCACCCTTACAGTCCAATACAGTTTTACTTAATTGGAGCAATACAGTTTTACTTAATTTACTCAATCCATCCAAACACCATCCAGTGTCCAATTAGGAAACCGCCGTTTGGTGAACAAATCTCCATAACGTATTCCACATGTGGACAACAACAGGTGCAGCAAGTGGAGATAAGAATTGTTTCTCATTCTTTTCTCTGAGCTTTCTCAGAGCTTCCCAGGAAAGTCCTGGGAGAGAGCTGTCTCTCTCTGTTCAGAGGATTTGTGATTTTCCACAAGGACTCACCCCATGGCAAATGAGAACATCGTCGACCAAAATCCGCGATTTTTGGCTCTGCCACGTCAGCACCTTACCTTTGCCTGCCAATACTCCACATCCCCAGACTTATGGGGAGGGCTTCAATTTCCATTCCCCCCACCCCACAGGTACTTTGCCAACGAGCCCTTCGCAGATTTCCACCGCGTGGAAGGCGTGCGGGGCGTCTACATCGCCACGCTGATCAACGGCTCCTTCAGCGAGGAGAACATGCGCTCCGTCATCACCTTCGACAAGGGCGGCACCTGGGAGCTGCTCCAGCCCCCCACACAGACCCATTACGGGGAGCACATCGACTGCCAGGTACCACAGGGCTCTGGGACAGGGAGAAGACCCCCAAAAGTGGCATTTGGGGATGTGGTTTATTAGTGATGGGCTCAGTGAGCTTGGAGAACATGCGCTCCATCATCACCTTCAACAAGGGCGGCACCTGGGAGCTGCTCCAGCCCCCACACAGACCCATTACAGGGAGCACATCAACTGCCAGGTACCACAGGGGGTGGGACAAGGAGAAGACCCCCAAAAGTGGCATTTGGGGCTGTGGTTCATTAATGAGGGGTTTCGTGATCTTGGAGAACGTGCATTCCATCATCACCTTCGACAAGGGCGGCACCTGGGAGCTGCTCCAGCCCCCACACAGACCCATTATGGGGAGCACATCGACTGCAAGGTACCATGGTGTGGTGGGACCAGGAGAAGAGCCCCAAAAGTGGCATTTGGGGATTTATTAGTGGTGGGCTTGGTGATACTGGAGGTGTTTTCACTCTACAAAAAGAGGTTGAAATGGCAACACCACCTCAAGGGAGTCCCTCCTGGCCTTTCCAAGCAGAGAGGGCTGCATTAGACAGCATGAGGGGTGGGTGTTAATCCACTGTCCTGCTTTCCCAGTTGTCCCAGGGCTGCTCTCTCCACCTGGCCCAGCGCCTGAGCCAGCTGCTGAATTTCCAGCTGCGCAGGATGCCCATTCTCTCCAAGGAGTCGGCACCAGGACTGATCATTGCCACTGGTACTGCTTTTCCCTTGGCTTGGGGGGTGTTGTTGCCAGGCAGTATTTAGTTTGTACAAGCAGGTTATAAAATGCAATTAAATGGTGCATTTTGCTGTCCTTTCCCTGCTGCAGTCCCCATACAGTAATTACAGAGGGAACATTTCACTGCAGCACAGAGATGTGAGAAACCTGCTCTGTTCTGATCCTCTTTCCTGATCCTCGTGAAGGGCTTCTTTAAGATTCAGAAATTCCTGTTTGTCTCGCTCTGTTACTGAAGAAAGCACACATTTTGTTTAATCATATTTGTAGCCATGGGTTTTTCCCCCATCTGCTTTGAAAACTTGAAATAGTCCTTGAAATATTTGCTTTTGAAGGGATTAATTTATAGTGTGAAAAATCATCTCCTCAATCACAGATAAAAATAGTTTGGAGGTGTCTGGCTTCCTTTTAAGCAATCACTTTGCATTCCACAAGAAGTATGATTTCTCCCATTCTCCCAGGCTCCGTTGGCAAGAACATGGCAAGGAAAACCAATGTTTATATCTCGAGCAGTGCTGGAGCAAGGTGGAGAGAGGTAAGGCTGCTCTTACCCCTGCCAGATCAGCCAGAGTGGTGGGGGAACAGGAAGAATTTTGGCAGCAGTATAAATGAGTTACATTAAAGGTGATTTCATATGAATACAAGAGCTGGAAGGTGCTCAATGCCTTAAAACGAGGGAAAAAGGTTTTTAGATGAAGGACCAGGTGTGGGTTGGTTGGAGAGGAACCTCGAGTGTGGATGGTGGATTCAGACAGATGAGAGCTTCTCCTCTGTTCTTCCTTTACACCTGGCAGGACTTTTCCTCAGCATTTGGTGTCTTTGAGATGGGACTGACAGCCAGGACTTGGTGTGTGAGAGAGTCTGGAGAGGCTCTGTCTCCTTCCAGAGAAATGGGAGCTGCCCTCGGTTTATGGGGAGCGTGCTGCTGTTTACTGAGTGGATGTTCTGGTCTGTGGCAGTGTTTGTGGTGTGCCTGTGCACTGTGCAATGTGGTATTCCAACATCTGCAAGCCATTTAATCCTGGGAGCTGAGCAGCCTCCTCTCCCCCTGCGAGTGCGGCGCGGTCGGCGTGAGGTCTGGGCAGCTGCACTGGGGCTGGGGACACGCCACCGGTCTGGCTGATGCCAAAGGTGCTTCAGAGGCTGCTCCTGGCTCCAAAACCCAGCTGGAGAGCAGCTGTGGGGACCCTGCAGCCAGGCAGGAGCTGACAGATGGGACAGGGTATCCAAAACCAGAGACTCTCAGGTGCCAAGCTCCGCAGGTCTACCTTGGAGTGCAGTTAAAACATTCTGAGGAAGCGTTGATCCAGAGCTCCTGACTGATGTTTGTATCATGAGCAGAGGTGCAGAATGACCCAGCAGTGGAGCTGAGAAGCAGCACCACAGCTCCTCCTGCTCAGCTTTGGCTGGGAGGCTCTGCAGATCACAGGGGTGATTTCACAGCCCAGAGAAGAAAGGAACAATGCGTTCAGAGCCCTGAATGTCCCCAAGTGTGGCAGCACATCCTGTGAGCAAGGTCTGGCATGGACACACTCCCTGTTTTCATCCCAAGGTGCTCTGGGCTCCCTGGATGGGAAAGCAAAGCTGATTGTGTGCTGGAGGTGTAGGTGAGCATGAGATCCAAGCTTCCTGCCATGGATGAATTGTCTCCAGGGCTTGTGTCTGCATGCCATGGCCCCACTTCTCTCTGAACATTCACAAGACCGTCCACAGCCTGAGGGCCAACTTCTCTGCAGTCCTGGGATGGCCACAGGTCACTGCTGGGTGTCAGGAAAGCCTCACAGAGGTGACAAATGAGAGGAGGAGTGATGGACTCTGGTTCTGTGTCATGGTGCTTCTTCCACTGATTCTTTCCCTGCACAGAGCACAGGAGGAGCAGAGTCCAGGGCTCAGGGCACCTTTTACACACATCTCTTGTGGGAAATGGGCTGGCTATTCTCATCTGCAGATGGTGTCCCATAAACACTTGAATCTCTGGTGCCTCCAGATACTTGATTTGGCCCAGGCTGAAGCATTAGCTTGGCTCAGGCAGTTTCTGACCAAGCCATTTCCCTTGACTCAGCAGAGCTCTGATCACCCCTCAGCACTGTCTCTCTTCCAGGCACTGTCTGGACCCCACTACTACACCTGGGGTGACCACGGTGGAATTCTGGTGGCCATCGCCCAAGGCACCGAGACCGACCAGCTCAAGTGAGTGTCAGGGCACAGGGACTGCTCTGCTGCTTGGCTGGCCATGGCAGAGAGTGCCCTGCAGCAGGACATGCCCCTGGCACCTCTCCCAATCTCCTTTTCTGTGCAGGTACAGCACAAACGAAGGGGAAACCTGGAAAGTGTTCACGTTCTCAGAGAAGCCGGTGTTTGTGTACGGGCTCCTGACCGAGCCTGGCGAGAAGAGCACCATATTCACCATCTTTGGCTCCTACAAGGAGAATGGCCACAGCTGGCTGATCCTGCAGATCAACACCACTGACGTGCTGGGTAAGGGGACGGGTGGCAGAGCCATCTCTGGGGTGGCTCTGCAGGTTGGAGGGAGGGCATCTCCTCATGCCCTGTCCCAGGTGTCTCATGTCCATGTGGACACAGCTGCTGGAGGCACTCCTGTGCTCTCCCTGTATTCCCTCCCTCCTCACTGAGGAATTTGTTGAAAAGGAAAAGAGAAAAAAAAAAAAGAATTCCTTCTGAAGGCTTGTGCCTATGAATGTTTTATAACCCATTTCAGCTTTGATTGCGAGGCAGCATTTTAATCAAAGCGCAGTTAAACCCAGCAGAGGAATTTGCTTGACTAAAATTTATCACCGATTCCCTTGACATTTTGTTGGGAACAGTTCTGTTTGGTAACCAGAACGAGTTCATTCAGATTCCCTGTCACTGCCACGGAGCTGCCTGTTCCCTCCTGTCACCGCGTGCTGCCGCACGCTCCCAGCTGGAGCCTTCCCTTCCCTTCCCCTCTCCTTTGGGGGAAGTTTTGTGCCAGGGGAGGGAATCACAGAATGAACTAGGTGGGAAAAGACTTTTAGTTGGAAAAGACCCAACACATCCTCATCAATTAAACCATGGCAGGAGTGCCACGTTCAGGCTTGTTTTAAACACCTCCAGGGATGGTGACTCCATCCCCTCCCTGGGCAGGTGATTCCAGTGCCCAGTCCCCCTTCCATTGAAGAATTTTTCCCTGATGTCCAACCTAAACTTCTCCTGGCACAGCTTAAGGCTGTGTCCTCTCGTTCTCTCAGTGGTTGCCTGGGACAAGAGGCGTTCCTGTGGTGTGGGGCTGGATGCCAGCACTCCTGGCACTCCTGGGTACCCAGGGACATCAGCACCTCCCTGTCTTTAAACCTGGAGCACTGTAAATCCTGCACTTTTCTGCAGCCCAACCTTGTTTCTCCTCTCAGGGGTCCCTTGCACAGAGAATGACTACAAGCTGTGGTCACCCTCGGACGAGCGAGGCAATGAGTGTTTGCTGGGGCATAAAACCGTTTTCAAAAGGAGGACTCCTCATGCAACCTGCTTCAATGGGGAAGACTTTGACAGGCCTGTCATGGTCTCCAACTGCTCTTGTACGAGGGAGGACTTTGAATGGTAAAATACCAATTAATTTCTTCTAGTCTGGATTGTAAATCCAAGATAAGTATCTGTGACCAATCGCTCTGAGTGAGCAAACATCCAATTTATGTAGCTCGGAATGTCCCTGCTTCATTTTATAGCAGAGAGGAAACTAAACAGACTGAAAACAACCTTTCATTAATAACAGGGCATGAGACTTTAATTAATGTCTTTAGAGCCTTTTGGGAGCCTCTGAAAGGTTCCACGGAAAAGGGAAGTATTGTTAATCCATCACCTTCCAAAGGAGAATGGGTAATTTCCCATCACAGACAGAGACCCACTAAAAATCTTTGTGATTCTGTAGCCACAGGGGTGCAGCTGGCCCTGCTATTGCCCTTTGACTGCAATTCCCACAATCCTGACACTGCTTTCAGGATCAGGAAACACGCTCTGGCAAACTGATGTAAAGGTTTGGGGTTAGAAAGGAAACTGCTTTTGAGGGCCTGGGCTTTCAGTGGAGCTCACACCAGGCTGCTCCTGTCTGATGCTGAGACCAAGTCTGGCTCAGCACAAGCAGACTGAGAGCAGGGCTGATGCGAGCCTGCCTCAGAATTCAGCCCTGGGCTCCCTACAGAATGCCACTGACAAAACCTCTCTCCCCCACAGCATTTTCCAAAGAACAGCCACACTGTAACTCCCCTTTTGCCAGCAGGACCAGCCAAGAGACAGAGCCGTGACCCGAGCCAGCTCAGCAGCAGCACTGGGGCTTGCAGCCAGCTTTGCAGAGCAACTGCCTCAGCTCTGCCTCACCTTCCCCAGCCTGCCCAGCCACAGCAGAGCTGATTTGCAAAGTGTTCCTGAAACACCCTGCCTGGCTGGGAGATGTTCTGTGCAGCTAAATACTGATAATGAATGAAGGGTCACTTTGGGTTCTTAAAAGTTCTGTGCAAAAATAGACTCATGGTATAGCGTGGCTGCATTTTTTGCTTTTCCCTGTCCCTCCCTATGTCTTTCTTCTCCTTGCAGTGATTTTGGCTTCAAGCTGAGCGATGATTTGTCCTTAGAAGTTTGTGTCCCTGACCCTGAGTTTGCTGGCAAGCCCTATGACCCACCAGTCCCTTGCCCTGTTGGCTCAACCTACAGGAAGACTCGAGGGTATGTGCTGTGCTTGGGAGGGCAACCTGATATTCCAAGTGCTGGAATTTATCTTACTGGTGATTTAAAAAACCCCAAACAACCACAACACCCACGAGAGTGGCAGCAAACAAACGGCATGTTAGCACATACATGGCAATTAAACACCACAGCTTATTCTGTCTGCACAGGGTGGTTTGTTCACAGTTTATTTTTCTCCATGGAATAAACTGCCTGGCTCTGTGTGTTGCAGCTACAGGAAGATCTCTGGGGACACTTGCACGGGTGGAGACGTCGAGTCGCGGCTGGAGGGGGAGCTGGTGCCGTGCCCGCTGGCGGGTGAGTGTGAGCACCAGGAGCCGCTCTGGGCACAAGGGCCCCATTCATAAAACCCTTGGCTGGTGCCTCAGGGACCAGGCACAGAGTCCCAGAGGGCTCTCAGACAAAACCTGTGACACAGGAGCCTGGGTGGGTTACAAATTGCCCTCTCCTGTCCCGTGGCAGGAGCTTCTGAGGGTCCTGCTCAGGGGCAGTGGCTGCCCACAGTGCAGAGCCCTCAGGGGCAGGCTGCAAGCAGGAACCCCTGCACCCTGCTCATGTCCTTGCTGCAGCTGGCTTGAACCCAACCAGAAAGACAGGAATTAGATCAAAGATGCCCCCATCCTTGGGAAGGTCCCCTTGGGAAGGTGTGACCGTGTTCACAGGGGTCTGAGGATGAGGGAAGAGACGAGGATCTGACTCCATGTTTCAGAAGACTTGATTTATTATTTTATGATATATATTATATTAAAACTATACTAAAAGAATAGAAGAAAGGATTTCATCAGAAGGCTAGCTAACAATAGAATAAGAAAGAATGAATAACAAAAGCTTGTGGCTCAGAGTCCGAGCCAGCTGGACTGTGATTGGCCATGAATTAGAAACAACCACATGAGCCCAATCCCAGATGCACCTGTTGCATTCCACAGCAGCAGATAACCATTGTTTGCATTTTGTTCCTGAGGCCTCTCAGCTTCTCAGGAGGAACAATCCTAAGGGAAGGAATTTTCAGAAAAGATCATGGCTACAGGAAGGTCCCACTCTGAGACAGCTACCGTGTGCAGCTGAACCGTGGCCCTTTGAGGCCATACCAGGGCAGGCCTTCATCCCTCACACCTCTGCCTGCCAGAATTCACCCTCCCCATCCTCATTTTCTCCTCTGGAACGTACAAGGCACTGTAGCAGTGCTGTGCCCCTGTGCTGCCAGAGTTATTTGCATTCTGCTCATTAGAGCTTTAATTTAATCTGCCGTCACGAGCTGCGTGATCAGCATTGCTGCTTGCTGCAGCTCCAGAGCCTCAGGCAGGGCAGGGGCTCGTGGAAGGGCTGGGGAGCAGAGCAGAGTGGCCAGACCCACCAGCAGCAGGTTCCTCTGCACTGCCCTAAAATTTTTCAGCGTGCAAAAGATATTCCAGGTGTGGAACAGCACGGGGAAGCATCCCCTGCGCTGGGACTCCTGCCAGCTCTGCACTCAGCTTTACTCCTGACACGTTCTTCACTGCTCTGAGCCCTCTTGAGCTATTTGGAGAGCTGTGTTGGGCATGCTGAGAAGGGCCCTGCTGATTGCAAAGTAAACCTGCTGTCCCCACGGGCTGGCCTTTGAAGTGCTGTGTTCCCAGAGATGGGCTGGGGATCCGTGCTGGCTCGCTCCATGGTAACACTTTCATGTACAGGATCTGTTTCATATCTCCCTATAATCTCATTAGGGATGCACAGCCAGAGTTACTTACTGACATTAGCTCTACTCATTAATAGCATTATTGGGCTTGACTGGTGGTGGGATAATGCCCAGGAGACTTTGTCCTGGACCAGGATCCCATTACCTGGATTCGGCTCCACTGGGAAACAAAACCCACTCTGGGATATTTCCTGGGCCAGTGTCCCTGAGGACTTGCAGAGTTGCATCACTCCCACTCTTTTTAATGTTGGGGATTTTTAAGGAAGAGGAGATCTGTGACCGTGTTCACAGGGGTCTGAGGATGAGGGAAGAGACCAGGATCTGACTCCATGTTTCAGAAGGCTTGATTTATCATTTTATGATATATATTATATTGAAACTATACTAAAAGAATAGAAGAAAGGATTTCCTCAGAAGGCTGGCTAAGAATACAAAAAGAAAGAATGATAACAAAGGCTTATGGCTCAGACTCTGTCCGAGCCAGCTGGACTGTGATTGGCCATTGATTAGAAACAACCACATGAGCCAAATCCCAGATGCACCTGTTGCATTCCACAGCAGCAGATAACCATTGTTTGCATTTTGTTCCTGAGGCCTCTCAGCTTCTCAGGAGGAAGAATCCTAAGGGAAGGAATTTTCATAAAAGATGTCAGTGACAGAGATCAGTATTTTGTTTCTTATTGGCAGCACGAAAGGGGTCGGGGCAGGTTCTGTGCCGCCTCCTCCTGGACCAGACAATGCCCACAGTGTGTGCCCAGCCCCATGTGAGGCCATTACCACATTCCCATTAACCTAATCCCACTGAGACAAAAGCTCTTTCCCTCCCCGAGGTGCCAAACCAGGGGTGAAAAACACCTGCTATTTTCTTTCTTTTGCCCCTCGAGTAGCCAAAAAACGGCCACTAAATCAGGCATTGTTGTTGCAGAGGAGAACGAGTTCATCCTGTATGCCACCCGATACTCCATCCACCGGTACGACCTGGCCTCGGGTGTCAGCGAGGAGCTGCCCCTGGCCGGGCTCAGGGGCGCTGTGGCCCTGGATTTTGACTACGAGCACAACTGCCTCTACTGGGCTGATGTCACTCTGGACATCATCCAGGTGAGCTGGGAGCAGGGAGGCATCACCCCCTTGCCACCCGGGTGTTGCATCCACACCCTGAAATGCAAATGTTTGTCCTGGTGCTCCTCCCCTCCGAGCTGGCTGTGCCCTGACCTTTCAGGCTTCAGGCAGTTCCTCGTTTTTTATTCTGATTATTTTTGTGCTTTTCCCCAGCGTCTCTGTCTCAACGGCAGCTCTGGGCAGGAAATAATCATAAGCACTGGGTTGGAAACAGTGGAAGCTTTGGCTTTTGAGCCTCTCAGCCAGCTGCTCTACTGGGTCAACGCTGGGATTCCCAAAATCGAGGTACAGCTCTGCCCACCCGCGGCAGTGCATATTTTATTAAGGAGCAATTAACTACCTGCCACAGATTCTGTGTCTCTTCAAGCAGTGCCAGTAGCAAACACACCTGTCCTGGCTTTGGTTTTGGGTCTAGGTTGCCAATCCAGATGGAGACCTGAGACTGACTGTCCTCAACTCCTCGATACTGGAGCGACCCAGAGCCCTGGCTCTGGTTCCTCGAGATGGGTAAGAAAGGAAGCATCACAAGTATTTCCCTGCTATTTCCAAGGAAAACTGCTGCTCCTTCACTTCCTCCTCAGGGAGGACAGCTTGGTGAGGTGAAACTGGGGACAGGGACAGCACAGTCCTGCCCTGTGGAGCCCACTGTCACCACTGCATCCCCAACTAAGGCACCAACTCCCTCAGAGCACAGATCACCAACTGTTAATTCCTTCCTGCCCATACATATCCATTGGTAAATAACTTTTCCTGCCTGTAAAACTGGTCTGGTCAGTGGGGGAAGCTGCAGTGATGCGTGAGAAACTGAGCTGTGTTCGAATTCAAGAGCCAAATCCAAGCTACATCTTTTTGGGGTTTGGCCTCGGCTGCGAATGTAAGCTCTGACAAACCAAAGCAGTTCATGGCAAGGTAACCTGCAGCTGCACTCCCACCAGAGCCTGCAGCTCAAAAGCCTCTGCGCTGCTCATAAATCTGCTGCTGGTGGCGTTCATTAGAATTGCAGAGCTCCCTGTTCAAAGGCATGTCGAGCAAGGGGCACAGAATGTGGAGCATTCCCCCCTCTGCCTCTCCTAACCCCGATCCTTTTGATGAGCTGCTGTGACCGTGCTCACAGGGCTCTGAGGATGAGGGAAGAGACGAGGACCTGACTCCATGTTTCAGAAGGCTGATTTGTTATTTTATGATATATATTATATTAAAACTATACTAAAAGAATAGAAGAAAGGATTTCATCAGAAGGCTGGCTAAGAATAGAATAGCAAAGAATGATAACAAAGGTTTGTGGCTCGGACAGAGAGTCCGAGCCAGCTGGGCTGTGATTGGCCATTGATTAGAAACAACCACATGAGCCCAATCCCAGATGCACCTGTTGCATTCCACAGCAGCAGATAACCATTGTTTGCATTTTGTTCCTGAGGCCTCTCAGCTTCTCAGGAGGAACAATCCTAAGGAAAGGAATTTTTCATAAAAGATGTCTGCGCCAAGCTGCTCTGTGTGGGTTTGGAGTAACCTCTCTGCCTGCTGCCAGGTTGATGTTCTGGACAGACTGGGGGGACTCCAGGGCTGGCATCTACAGGAGTGACATGGACGGGTCTCTGGCCGGGTGCATCGTCTCGGAGGGCGTACGCTGGCCCAACGGCATCTCTGTGGATGAGCACTGGATCTACTGGACTGAAGCCTACATGGACAGGATCGAGAGGGTGGATTTCAATGGCATGCAGAGATCTGTGATCCTGGACAGCCTCCCTCACCCCTATGCCATTGCTGTATTTAAGGTTTGTTTTCCCCTTTGTCATTTTTTCCGTAGCATGCAGGCTCTGAGGCCGGTGCTGGAGGAGCACAGGGCACGCTGAATTTGGAGGATAGGGATGTGATTTGGAGCACCCTTTGTCTCTCTGTCTGCTTCCCTGAAGCATTCCCACAGATCCCTGAATTTGAAGGATAGGGATGTGGTTTGGAACAGGCATGACATTTTGTCTGCTTCCCTGAAGCATTCCCACAGATCCCTGAATTTGAAGGATAGGGATGTGGTTTGGAACAGGCATGACATTTTGTCTGCTTCCCTGAAACATTCCCACAGATCCCTAAATTTGAAGGATAGGGATATGGTGTGGAGCAGGCATGACACTTTTTCTCTCTGTCTGCTTCCCTGAAACATTCCCAAAAATCCCTTAATTTGGAGGATAGATGTGGTTTGGAGCACACTTTCTCTCTCTCTGCTTCCCTGAAACTTTCCCACAGATCCCTGAAACCAGCAGGCAAGTGCAGCCCAATCCAGGACCAACATTCCCAAGCAGCTGCCCTGCAATGTTTGCCACTCAGCAGATCACTCTGTCGCTCTCATTCCTGCTCAAATCCCACCTCAGGCCTTCCTCTTCCTCTCCCCAGTGGGTTGGGGACACTTTTCACTCTCTCTTTTCCAGTGTTTAGGGTGATGAGTGCAGGTAGCACCGGTGAGCACGGCCCTGGAGGTGCCTCTGCTCACACTGAGAGCCAAGCCTGTGTTTCAGAATGAAATCTACTGGAATGACTGGTCACAGCTGAGTATTTTCAGAGCATCCAAAACCAGCGGCTCCAGGATGGAGATCTTGGTCGGCCGACTGAATGGGATCATGGATATGAAAATCTTTTACAGAGGAAAGACAACAGGTAACGATGCAGATGATCCTCCCTGGGGTTTAGGAATGTGTTCATCCCCCATTTCCACTGGGCCATCCTGGCTTGCATTTCCTGACCACCCATTCCTGCAGGGCTTGAGGCTTTCAGGAATGAGTTTCATTCTGCTTTTGGCTGCCAGGAGAGAGAGCTCATAGGGCACTCGGCTGTGGTGGCACCTCATGGTTTGTGTCAGATCCTGGCTTTTCCATCAAAGAGTTGTACAGGCCAAAAACCACAGGATCTCAGGGCTGCACCAACTTTGCTCTCCTCTAATGTCTGCCTGCATTGTGCCAAGGCAGTGCTGACCCCCGTGGGCTGTTCATATCCATTTCCAGATGGGTACCAGACCACGGAAGGGCTCTAGACTCTGAGGGTGTAACTGACACCCTTTGATAGACCTCCAAAGCCACTGGGATGAGCTGTGTCCCTTAAAGGCCAATCTTTCCCCCTTAAAGGCCCTCAAACTCCCTGGAGATGGCTCTGGGCATTCCTAGGGGTGACCTCAGCACTCAGCCCTGCAGAGCTGGCTCCTGGGGGGGTCTGAACCCAAAGCAGGTGACACTGGGGCTCCTGTGCCTGTGTCCTGGGCTGGCAGGTGACACCGGGACTCCTGCGCCTCTATTCTGGGACAGAAGGTGACATTGGGGCTCCTGTCCCTCCATGCTGGGCTGGCAGGTGACACTGGGGCTCCTGTCCCTCCATGCTGGGCTGGCAGGTGACCCTGGGGCTCCTGTGCCTCTGTTCTGAGACAGAAGGTGACACCAGGACTCCTGTGCCTCTGTCTTGAAGTGGCAGGTGACACTGGGATTCCCATGCCTCTGTTTTGGGCTGGCAGGTGACACTGGGGCTCCTGTGCCTGTGTCCTGGGGTGGCAGGTGACACTGGGGCTCCTGTCCCTCCATGGTGGGCTGGCAGGTGACACTGGGGCTCCCGTGCCTCTGCCCTGACGCTGTCCCCTTCCTCCTGCCCTGCTCCAGGGCAGAACGCCTGCATCACCAAGCCCTGCAGCCTGCTCTGCCTGCCCCGGTCCAACAACGGCCGCAGCTGCAAGTGCCCCGAGGGGGTGGCCAGCACGGTGCTGCCCAGTGGGGAGCTCAGGTGTGACTGTCCCCACGGCTACAGCATGAAGAACAACACCTGCATCAAGGAAGGTGAGCTCCTGCTTCAAGGGAGGTGAGGTCCTGCCTGCCCTTGCTGCTGCCCAGGGCTGAGGTGGCTCTGCCATCACGAGAGGTCGGTGTCACCTGTCCTCTGGCCCGTTTCTGGAGGCACAGCCTCATGCCAGCTTGTTTCTGCTGTCCCTCCTGCCCCAGAGAACACGTGCCTGCCCAACCAGTACAGGTGCTCCAATGGGAACTGCATCAACAGCATCTGGCAGTGTGACAATGACAATGACTGCGGGGACATGAGCGACGAGAAGAACTGCCGTGAGTGTCCTGCCCTGGTGGCACTGGCCTGGCCAGGCTCAGGGCTCTGCTCTGGTGGCACCTCAGCTGCTGCTCCACGCTCCTTTCACAGCCAGGGAGAGCAAGAGGCTCTCTGGGGGTGTAACTCAGCTCCTTGGTGACTCCCAAAGCAAATTTGGGATGGGTTTTGTCCCAGTCCCCTTGACCAGATGCATCAGTGTCTAAAATTTTGGTGAGGTTGATGCCAACTCTTGCACTAATTGTCTTCTGAAGTTAATTGAGGGCACAGCCAGTGAGGAAAAGAGAGCAGACAGTGCTGACACGGGCCTCTTGTCGAGATAATAAATCAAGTTCACACATTAAAGATGGAGGTCACCTTTCTGAGCAAAGTTAGGAGCAGCCAATGTGTGCAGGAGGGGCAGATGTTCCATAGATTTCCACAGCCTGAAAGGTTTGGATTAGTGCACTGTGGAAAAAGGACTGGGTTTGAAGTTAGGAATCACTGGAGGACCAGGACAGAGGCTGTTTATGCCCATTTTGTGCCAATGAGGAATTTATTTCCCTGACAAAGCTGAGGTACCAGTCAGCAGAGTCCAGGTTTGAGTTCAATGGCTCCAGGTGTGGGAAAACCTCTCCATTTCTTGGAGAGAGGTCACCAGCTTTGCACAGAGGTGCTGCCATGGATGTTCATGGCCAGCTTCTCCCCTGCTGGGGCTGCCCTGTCTCCTCCCAGCACCTGAGGTTTCAGTCCCTCTGTGGGGAGCACACAGCTCCACAGCCTTGGCTTCCTGCTCCCTGGCTTGGGAGTGGACATCAGGAGTTTCAGTCCTGGTCCCTGGACAGAAAACTGACCACTGTGCGCTCTGCTTTGCACGGAGTGCCTAAAAATGGAATTAAAACACAAGAGCAGGAATTCAGGCTGGGCTGGCAGGATTCTGTCCCTGTCCCTCCACTGCCCTGCACTCAGTACATACCCTCAGGCAGCAGCAACCATTTTCTAACCTCCTCCTCCTCCTCCTCCTCCTCCTGTCTCCATCAGCAACCACCGTGTGCGACACCGAGACCCAGTTCCGCTGCCAGGGCTCGGGGACCTGCATCCCCCTGTCCTACAAATGTGACCTGGAGGACGACTGTGGGGACAACAGCGATGAGAGTCACTGTGGTGAGTGCCCCTCCTGCCCTGGGCACGGGTGGGCAGCTGCTCCCCTTTGCTCTCTGTGCTGCTCAGAGGTGCTCCTGCTCTGGATGATGCTCAGGGTGATGGAGGGGAAGATCCCCCTGTTTGCCCAGGCTGTCTCCTCCTCGTTTACTGGGGGCTGGGAAATGGGGGACAGGAGCAGGATTTACAGGGTGTTTGGGAATTAGGGATGTGTAAAAACCCAGCACCATCATGTACTGGGAAGTGAGGGACGGGAGAAGAGAGCAAGGCCATGTGCTGGTCCTTCCCCTCACTGTGTTCCAGCTGGGAGATTTCTGTGCCATTATTATCCACCTTTCCTCTCTGCTCCTTGGGTATTCCTGTGACCTGAAGCTCAACATTTTGTTTGCAGAAGCTCACCAGTGCAGGAACGATGAGTTCAGCTGCAGCTCAGGGATGTGCATCCGTCTGTCCTGGATGTGTGATGGGGACAACGACTGCAGGGACTGGTCTGACGAAGCAAACTGCACTGGTGAGTGCTCAGGTGTTGCTCAAGAGCCTCCTGCTGCTTCTACTTTTTATTTCCAGCCTGGAAGATATGAGCCAGTGTCTCGTGCCTCAGTTTCCTTGCTTGTTAGAGCACCTTAGGGTGACGTGATGCTCCAATTCCAAGGATTTCTTTCCCCCAGGTTCACTGGGAATTTGCCGGCAGCTGAGATGCTCGCACAGTGACCCAACTTTGCTTTTTACCTGCAAGATTGCACCCACAGGCAAAGCTCTGTGGGATGGGAAGTGGTTTTGTGGCTGCTGAGCAGCCAAAGAGCTCTCCTGCAAGCAGAGCTGCCGTGTTGCAGGGAGGCAGCAGCCAGGCTCGTGGGCACTGGCAGCAGTTCACAGCCTTCACTCTGTCTCCTTGCCTTTAATCAGGTGCAGAGAACAGGCACGCTCTTTGCAGCTTCTCCACAGTTAGTTGATGTGAAGAAGAGGCAGGTTTAGTTTGGGAAGTTTGGTTTGGCAGTTTTAGTCCTCCTCTGGCAGCTCGTTGCTCCACGGGCTCAGAAACCTAAAGAGGGTGCCCTAAGCAGGGAGTCCCACAGAGAAGAAGTCCCACTCTTGGTTTTACCTACAACTTGTATTAAAGCAGCCTGGCTGGCAGAAATAACCTTGCTCCTACCCTGTGCCTCCTGTGCAGCAAGACCTGTGAGCCTCACTGTGTGTGTGGAGTGGAAAGTCACAGCACTCCACCCTCCTCACCACCACAGTGATGATGCTCCTCAGCAGCCTCCGGAGGTTAACACACCCACACAGAGCCTTTTTCTCATCAGATAAAACAGATAGCAGTGCACTGGCCTTTTCCCCTAGAAACAATCGAGCAAAACTATCAACCAAACCAAAAACCACAGTGTTTGTGCGAGAAGAAACTTCTCAGAGCAGGCAGAGCACCAGTCTGTCAGTGAAGGACACAAGGCTGTATTCATCAAGCCATGTATGGGATATCTCAGGATAAAAGTCACAAGGTTGTATTTATCAAGCCATCCATGGGATATTTTAGATAAAAGACACAAGGCTGTATTTATCAAGCCATGTATGGGATATTTAAGATAAAAGACACAAGGGTGTATTTATCAAGCCATCCATGGGATATTTAAGATAAAAGCAGTGCTTTCCATGGCATGAGGAGCCTGCAGGGACCAGCATCTGGGAATGCTGGCAGCAGCCTGGAGCCTTTGGGACAGAGAGTGGCACCAGCTGCTGTCCCGGGGCTCTGGCAGGAGGATTTAAGAGATCCCTTTCAGGTCTTTGAGCTCCTCTTTGCTCACCCCCGTGGCATTTGCTGTGCCTGGAGCACCCAGGGCTGATCCTGGTCATTAGTATTCCATGAGTGTGGCTTTCTAAGAAGGTTTAATTTATATTGGTATCACTTATCTCTCGTATGAGTTTCTCCAGAGAGAATTACTACAGGAGAGGAACCTACTTCAAAAAGCGTGTCGGGTTTGTAAAGCCTCAAGTTGGAATTATCTAAGAGGATCACAATTATTTGAGGAACATTCCGTCTGACTTCACCGGGCTGCAATTATTCCTCTTATCTGAAATAATTACATTTCATGCTGAATACCTAATAGAATATTACTGCAGCAGATTGCACTATTTGGAAATATCTGTGAGTGCATGTCGCTCTCTAACCTGAAACTCAGGATCATGCCATTTAATTAAGTTGAACACTGCTTTTCTCAATAACTCTGAGTGCTCTCCTGCTTGAGGAGCAGGATTTGTCTCTGAAGTGACAACACAAACCAGGCTGCAACCCAGATACCCCACAGGCAGATATTTTCCTGACAGGAGCCTAAGGAAAACCCCCAGGGAGAATCGTATTTCTTGTTTGCTTTGGCAACATAGAAGAGCCTTGTTTGCCTTAATTAAAAGCTCTCTCTGAGTCTGTCCTGCTCTGCACGGGGGACTCTGCAGCTCTGCCAAGCCTTGCTTGATCTCGGTGGCATTTCTCACCATCTCTGGCTCGGTGCCACTGCTGTCACCTCTGCCCACGCTCCCCAAGGGCTGAGATCAAAGGGACAGAGGCTGCTGACTTTGGGGAGAGCTCTGGGACATCTCTACCCTGCAAAAGCCATCCCTGAGGCACAGCAGGCTCGTGAGCAAGGATGGCACAGAGGGGGGAAGACCATGGGAAACTCAAGGAATTCTCCTGCCTGGGCTCCATGGGGTGGCTGCTTGTGCTGGGCCCCTGGTGGGAGATCCTGGGGCAGGGGAGGGAGCAGGGCGGGATTGGGTGGCCTGGCACTCTCAGCTCAGCAGGGACACGGTGACAGCCCCGCTCTCAGGTGTCCCCTTGCTCTGGTTCCAGCAGTTTCTCACACCTGCGAGGCCTCCAGCTTCCAGTGCCACAACGGGCACTGCATCCCGCAGCGCTGGGCGTGCGACGGCGACGCCGACTGCCAGGACGGCTCTGACGAGGACCCTGGCACCTGCGGTAACGGGGCCTGACTGTGAGGGGGGCTCTGCCACGGCCGGGGGGGATCTCTGCACACCCACTGAGCTAAAACAGCGGCAAACCCAGGGGAGAGCCCCACACCCCTCCAAAAGCAGCCACAGTGCAGAGAAAACCTATTGTAAATCAAAGGTGACCCCAACAAAGGGGAGAGAATGATGAGGAGGACTCTGTGGGTAGCAGAAGGCAAATCAGTTACTTTATCATACTATACACACCAAGGGATGTGTATAGTATGATAAAGTAATTAATATTTTATTTATATAATTTATTAAAAATAATTTATTTATACAATATCATAATTCTTTCATTTATATAATATTTTATTTCTATAATTTCTATAAATTAATTTATTTATGTAATACATAAATATCATAAATGAAAGAAAATATCTCTTATTTTCTTTCATTTATATATTATTTATAGAATTCATATAAATTATTTGATTTATAGAATTTCTATAAATTATTTGATTTCTATAATATAATAATTCTTTTATTTATACAATATTTTATTTCTATAATTTCTATAAATTATTTTATTCATAACATTATAATTCTTTCATTTATATAATATTATATTTATACAAATGATATAATTAATTTTATTTATATAATAATATAATTCTTTTATTTATATAATATTTTATTTATATGATTTATATAAATTAATACTATCTGACACACAGACACTTATTGGCCCTGGTAGGCCAAGGGAACAAAGCATC
Organism: Agelaius tricolor; assembly: GCF_023055355.1. Taxonomy (NCBI): domain Eukaryota; kingdom Metazoa; phylum Chordata; class Aves; order Passeriformes; family Icteridae; genus Agelaius; species Agelaius tricolor. Next base: position 5,849,055 of record NW_027269289.1, on the reverse strand, counting down.
CTCACTTTGGGTAAACCATCTCCATATTGCATTCTACTTTAGAACAACACAGGCACAGCAAGCAAGATAAGAATTGTGTCTCCCTTCTTCTCTACTTGTCTCACAACACTCTATGCTCAGAGGGCATGTGAATACCACAGCAACCCTGGCTTTTTTTTTATCTAATTAAAACAGCTTCAACAAACCCCCGAAAATTGCATAACACCCACCTAATTCTGCCTTTCAGAGAAGAAGTGCAACGGCTTCCAGTGCCCCAATGGCACCTGCATCCCCACCAGCAAACACTGTGACGGCATCAACGACTGCTCCGACGCCTCGGACGAGCAGCACTGTGGTGGGTACCGGGCTCAGGGGGGCTCTGGGGCCCTGCTCTGGGGCTGGCAGCATTAATGAGCTCATGTGCCTTGCTCTGCACCCAGTTTGTTAGAGGAGGAGCAGGGGATGAGGCCTTTCAGCCTTTCCTTCTTCTCCTGTGAATCTGTTACACGGCTATTGGAGAGTGTTCAGTTTCCCCTGAATGTTAAAGAATCTTTCTGGTATTCAGTCTGGTAAGCTTCCTCTGTACAGTCTGCAGCTTCTCCAGAATGAGAGCTGGGATTTCTAGGGGGGCTGATGAGACCCCTGACCCAGGAGTAGACCCAGGAGTGAAACATCCTGAGTGGTGTGGGAAATGGGAGGATATGGGCCAAATCCTGAACGAATTCTCTGACCCCATAGTCTGGGACTTCCCACTGAACCCAGCTGAGGTGGGGAAATACCTGAAAGAGAAGTACCAGGATGAGCCTAAGGAGAATTATTGCACACTGCTAGATACTGTAGGGCAGCAGAAGAGGAAGGGCAGGGAGATAAATCAGCAGCTATCCCAGTCACTCAGGCTGCAGCCAACAGCCCAGGCTCAAAGCCAGCGGCTAAACCAGATACTGAGCCTAAGCCAGCAGCTAAACCAGACAATAAACCTCAACCAATGGCTCAACCAGGGCACCATGTTAGCAGTTTGATCACTGACAGTGAGACAAACTGACAAAAGTTGTTTGTGATTAGCAGTATTTAGTGAGCATTTGATGCAGGTTAGGTTGAATGAGGTTACTTTGACATCGTTACCTTCAGAGCATCTCAGGTTTTTAAAGAAATGGTCATTGGAAAGAAATGATGATCTGCTGAGATGGATTGATATAAACTGTAGGTCCTTCAGAAGCCTTGCAGTTCCTACGGTTATGTGTCTTCAACTCACCTTCCCTTGAAAGCAAAACCTAGGTTTTACTTTAAAAAAAAATTTTTAAAGGGTTTCAAAAAGTCAGGGTTTTGTCTTATTTTATCCATAAAATCTAAAACATGTAGTTTAAGCATATTAGGTACTGTCTGAACCAGCTTTCTGCCCAAGCCAGGGATGGCAGTAAAGCCACTTTACTGCACTGGGAGTAAAGCCCTGGGAGATGATGGGGAAGCCTCACTGCGCAGTCACAGCCCCCTGTGAAATCAGCAGGTCAGCAAAGGGCACAGCCTGGGGGACACTGCCAGGGGGGCACCAAACCCCTCCTGGTGCCTGTGCCTGCCCTGAGGGCTGATCTGGTGAGGGCAGCATGTGCAGGGACACAGCTCAAACCCTTTGTCTCAGGAACTCTCTGCAAATCCCCAAAATCCGCCCTGAGCTGCGCTCAGAGCTGCACAGAGCCCGGCAGGTGACACTGCTGGCTGCAGGGACAGCAGAGGTGCCAGCCCTGTCCTTCCCCAATCCCTGCAGAGCCCCTGTGCACCCGCTACATGGATTTTGTGTGCAAGAACCGGCAGCAGTGCTTGTTCCACTCCATGGTGTGCGACGGCATCGTCCAGTGCCGTGACGGCTCCGACGAGGACGCCGCCTATGCTGGCTGCTGTGAGTGTCACGAGTGCCACAAATGCCCAGGGGAGGGTGGGCACAGCATGGAAACAGAGCCCTGGGGAGGCTACCAGGGATGCCAGCTATGCTGGGTGCTGTGGGTGTCACAAATGTCACACCTCTGCCAAGGGAGGGTGGGCACAGCATGGAAACAGAGCCCTGGGATGAGCCAGGCATGCCAGGTATGCTGGGTGCTGTGAGTGACACACTCTGTTGTGTCACAAGTGTCACACCTCTGCCACAGCATGAGACCAGAGCCCTGAGGAGGGCCAGACTACCAGGGATGCCAGCTATGCTGGCTGCTGTGTCACCAGTGTCACACTTCTGCCAAGGGAGGGTGGGCACAGCATGGAAGCAGAGCCGTGGGGAAAGCCAGAGATGCCAGGGATGCCAGCTATGGGTGCTGTAAGTGTCACCCTGGGCACCTTTGCTAAGGGAGGGGTGGCCACAGCATGGAAACAGAGCCCTGGGCAGAGCCAGGCTACCAGGAAGCTCCCAGCTCTCCTAAAAAGTGGCTCTAGAGCTGCTTAGAAATCCATGCTTGCCCCTGAGCCTGCTCCTTCCTGCTCAAGCTTTGCTGAAGCCCTTGAGCTTTACACCCAACCTCCCCCTGCAGCCCAGGACCCCGAGTTCCACCGCACCTGTGACCAGTTCAGCTTCCAGTGCCAGAACGGGGTGTGCATCAGCCTGGTGTGGAAGTGTGACGGGATGGACGACTGTGGTGACTACTCTGACGAAGCAAACTGTGGTGAGCAGCACGCCCAGGGCCTCCTGCCGCTGCAGCTCCAGCTTCCTTTGGATTGCAGGAGCATGGAGCGGTGTCTTCCTCATGTTCTCACTCGTGTGTGTGTGAGTGTAGCACATCACAGCCTGTCCTACCTGGAGACCAGGGTCATTTTCCCTCCTGCTGCAGGCAGGTGAAGTGAAGCACGCAGAAAACCTGGCACATCTTGTGCTTGACTAACTCCTCTGTGACCATATTTACTGCACAGCCTCCCAGCCCTGAGCAGACAGGCAGTTTACAGCCAAACCCAATATTTACCACTGTTCCCCGGGTGGCTGCAGGAGCTGTACCCAGCCAGGCGAGGCAGCTGCAGCCTCATTTCAGAGCTGCAGGGTTTGCTCCTGCCATTTCTGCCATGCTCTGGTGGATTCTGCTCTGGTTCTGAGGTCAGGGGTGGTGTCTGGCCACGAAGAACACGGACAGCAGTGATAACAACAGAGTGAGGGCTGGGAGGAATGGGAATGCTGGGGATGGAGAGGAAGGAATGTGCTTGTGCTGCTCAGGTGATGCTCTCTGAGGTGCTCCCACCTCTGAGCTGTGCTGAGGTGCCCCTGTGGCTCACAGGACTCTCCTCTCCTTGCCAGAAAACCCAACAGAAGCCCCCAACTGCTCCCGGTATTACCAGTTCCAGTGTGGGAACGGGCACTGCATCCCCAACCGCTGGAAGTGCGACCAGGAGAACGACTGCGGGGACTGGTCTGATGAGAGGGACTGCGAGGGTAAGGACACACTGCTGGGGCCCTGACTGGGGCATGACAGGGACTGGGACCTGCTGAAGGACCACTCAGCCCCCCTGGCTCCAAAAATGCCCCAGGAGTGGCCACTTTCAGGCATCTTTTACTCTGTGTTTTTGGATATCCTGATTGCAGACACAATGTAAAAACACTGGGTTTGTGATGCCTCACCTGCCTGCCCCTCAGCCAGCAGGGAGCTTACCCAGGAGCAGGAGCTCAGCTCAGCTGTCCCTGGTGTATTTTTAGGCTCTCCAGTTCATCCCATTACCACGCTGATCCCCCCGACGTGCCTGCCCAACCATTTCCGCTGCAACAGCGGCGCCTGCATCATGAACAGCTGGGTGTGTGACGGCTACAAGGACTGCTCCGATGGCTCTGACGAAGAGGCCTGTCCCACCCCAAGTAAGCCCTCCTCTCCCTCACCCCTTCCCTTCTCCCACATCACATCTGCAAGGAGCTCTGCCCTTTCAGAGCCTGGCCAGGTTGCAGGGTTAATTTGTGGTGTAAAGCAAATTTGTGGTGTAAAACAAAGTTTTGTTCACCCTCCAGCAGTGCCACCAGCTGGGACAGTGCTCCAGAGCAGCACATTGCTCTGGTGGTGTTTGAGGATTTGACTCCATGCTTCTGAAGGCTGATTTATTATTTTATGATATATTATATTAAAACTATACTAAAAGAATAGAAGAAAGGATTTCATCAGAGAATGACAAAATCCTTTGACTGACCAGACAGTCCGAGCCAGCTGGACTGTGCTTGGCCATTAATTAGAAATAACCACATGAGCCCAATCCCAGATGCACCTGTTGCATTCCACAGCAGCAGATAACCATTGTTTGCATTTTGTTCCCGAGGCCTCTCAGCTCCTCGGGAGAAAAAAAAATCCTAAAGAAAGGGATTTTTCAGAAAATATCATGGCTACACATTGCCTGCAGAGCAGAGGCTTTTCCAGCCCTCTGCAGTCAGCAGAGAGGATGGCCAAGGCGTCATCCCCATCACCTGCTGGATGGAAGGAGGTTGCCATCTAGTGGAGCCGGGACGGGGACAGCGCTGCTCCCTCCTGGTGGCGGTGCCAGCGCTGGTGCTCTCCTGTCCCTCTCTGTGTGTGCAGGACCCAATGTGACAGCCACGTCCCCGGCGCTGCCGGGGCGCTGCAGCCGCTTCGAGTTCGAGTGCCAGCAGCTGCACAAGTGCATTCCCAACTGGAAGAGGTGCGATGGAGTCAGGGACTGCCAGGACGGCACCGACGAGAGGAACTGCCGTGAGTGTGGGCAGGGACAGGGGCACACCTGGAGCTCTCCCCTGGGGATCTCCCCAAGTGTCAGAACCCAGGACATCCCTCTGGCTGTCCTGGAGTGCCCAAACCCCTGCCAGGGGGCTCAGGGACCCTGGCACAGAGCCCAGGACCCCTGTGCCTTTGATTTAGCCCTTGGGAAAAACAATTACCAGCCCTTATATGGAGAATTTTAAGCCACGACAAATTAAATAGAATGATAGTGAATTTATCATGGGGTGAAAAATAGATTTTTGGGGGTTTTAGAATGGGGGTTCAGGGGGCAAAATGGAGGAATCTGGGTGTGCCCAGCCTTTCTCCTTCTTCTTCTTGGCCTCCATCTTCTGCTGTGATGGTGGCACTTTTGGATTGGTTTAGAATAGAAGCTCAGTGTCTAACACAGGTGATGGGTATTGGGAAGTTATGGTAAATATTGTACACATAGTTTTTAGTATAAAAAGATAACACCACCCTGGGGGCAGGCAGAGTGCCTCGGTCTGTCTTGCTGAGTGGACCTCAGCAGGACAGGAGAAAGAATTTTATAGATAAGAAACAATGAACAACCTTGAGACTGAGAACTGAACAGCTCTGACTCCTTCTTTGAGAGCTGAGCTGAGAAAAGAGACTTTGTAAAATATCTCAGAGTCACTCTGACCAACTAGAGTACCCGAGACTTGTGAGGGTAGGGAAACCTCTGAGGAGGCTTTGATTGCTGGGGAAATCCCTGCAGGAAAAAATCCTGTACGGAAAACAGAAATCCTTTACAGAAAAAATTTAAAAGGATGAAGAGCCCAAGGGGTGCTATTCCCATTAGAAGTCCAGTTGTTTTTCATGGGATGGGCTCCAGGTTCTTCTGAAGGTGCAGCCAGCAGGAGCCACCCCAGAGTGTGACACAGCCCAGTGTGTGCCACAGCAGCCTGAGCTCCATCCCTGGCGTGCAGCCACCTGTAGACATTCCAGTGCTGCCGGGGGAACTTCCCTGCCTCCAGTCCTGAACTGTTGTGCCTCTTTTCAGCCACTCCAAGCAGCCTGTCCTGCCCTAGTGGCTTCAGGTGTGAGGATGGGGAGGCCTGCATCCTGCTGCCAGAGCGCTGTGACGGGTACCTGGACTGCTCAGACAGCAGTGATGAGAGGAACTGCACAGGTGAGCAGCAGCCCTGTCCCAGCCCTCGCTCCCTGCTCCCTGTCAGCACACAGAGGTGCCCTCCTGGGTCTGTCACCTTGCCCTCACAACATCCTTGATTTATCTGCCTCTGTTGTCCCAGCTGCCTCCTCACCCATTTGTCACCAGCTGGGACAAACTTCCCAGCAGCTTCTGCACTGACAATTTGTCTTCCAGCAGCCTCAGAGAGAGGAAAAAAAAAAAAATCGTTTTAGGATGGATAGGAGCAAAGCTGGCTGTTTTACACAGGCCACAGGTGAAATGAGTCTCCTGCTCTGCCCTGCTTTGCAAGGTGACCCTGGGGATGTGGCACGTGCCCTGCTGCCATCCCTGGCTGTCCCTTGGTGGGGGCAGAGGGACAGAGCCCACCCTGGGCTGATAGCAGGGATTGATCACTGCCTGCAGCCAGCCATGAGCTTCAGCAGCTCCCCCACAGAACTGCTGGGGGGGCTGGGCATCAATCAGGTTTAGTTCTTTAATTAAATATTGATTGGGAGAGGCTAGCAGGGTTCAGGGGAGGGGGAAGGAGCTGCTGAGATGCACAACTCAGCTGCTTCACTGAGGGAAAACCATTTATTTTCCCTTGGAAAAATTGCCTTGCCATGCTGTCCATGCCCCCACATGCCTGCTGGATTTAATTCCAGCTGTTTAGGGAAAGCAAAACAGCAGCAATTTGCCCCTGCTCTGCTTGGTTTCTCTTCAGCACCAAAGCTGAGCACCCCAGCAGAGCCAAACCACAGCAGTGGGATTTGGGCTCCAAAGAGAGAGGGATTTGGGCACACAAAGAGAGATCTGGGAGTGGTCTGGTGGGAGCAGGGCACAGATTTGGGGCTTTTCAGATCAGCACCTCCCATCCCCAGCCCTGCCAGGGCTGGGTTCCACAGTGATTTTATCCCCTGAATGCCTCTGTGAAGGTCAGGCAGTGATTCAGCCAGAGTTTGTGTCCAGGCAAGCCCCAAACTGGAATTACCAGCCTTTGCTTGGTCCTGCTGCTGAGCACAAGATGTGATAAGGGGAAAACACACAAAGAAAGGGCCTGGATGGTGACAGGGACAGCACAGACTGATCACAGCAGGAGAAGGGTGACAGTGGGCAGGTTTCACTCACACAATTCCAGAATTCCCAGTATTTCATCAACAGCCACACTTCATCTTTCCTTAGGGGAAAGGGGATGCTTGACTGCTGCAGCATGAAGACATTTTGGGTAGAACTGAGAGCACCAGGGGTAAATCCCTGCTCTGAGCTGCCCTTTGTGAGCCCAGGACAAATCACACATCTCATTTACGTGACATCCCTTCAGTCAGTGCTGTTCCTGCCTCCCCTGTTGCTGGTGTTACAAACAAAGCTCCTCCTGGGCACAGGGCTTGTTTCCCTGCAGCAAATTATTCCCTTTTCCCATTCTCTGCTCTCTCACTGTTCCCTTGTTTCTTTCCTGGGCACAGGGCTTGTTTCCCTGCAGTAAATTCCCTTTTCCCATTCTCTGCTCAGATGACACAATTGTGTACAAGGTCCAGAACCTGCAGTGGACAGCTGATTTCTCTGGTGATGTCACCCTGACGTGGGCTCGGCCCAAAAGGATGTCCTCGACCTCCTGTGTCTACAACATCTACTACAGGTACATCACCTCTCCCTGGTGTTGTGGCAGGTAAAGAGGACAAGCATGAGCACAGGTGTGCCTGTATTTACTGCAGAGAACCACAGAGAATCAGGCCTGAGACCTTCAGAGCTCCTTAATCAAGTTCTGCTTGGAAAATCTAATATTTGGTAGCAATAGAGACACAAAATAGGTGCACCCAGAGGGAAATTCTGACAAATTGCATTGGTTTCCTCCTTGACCAAGTTGTTATATTCATTTTTTTTTTTCCACTTGGGCCTTGTCTTTGTGGGACCATTAACAGCAAGAACAAAGGTAATAAATTTGAGCACAAGAGTTATAGAAAAGCTCAGGGGCTTATAAGTCACCAAGACATGGTTAGTTTAGGCCTTCCAGTGGCATCTTTTCAAATTGCTGGTGTGGCACTACCAAAACGAACAGCAGCCTTTTAAAATGGTTCCATTTTTTGGGATAAATATAAACGTTCTAGGCTAAAAAAGCCCATCCTGACTGGAGGCGTGTGCCTCTGTCCCTCAGGATGGTCAGTGAGAGCATCTGGAAGGTCCTGGAGACCCACAGCAACAAAACCAACGGCGTTCTCAAGGTCCTCAAGCCCGACTGCAGCTACCAGGTGAAGGTGCAGGTGCAGTGTCTGAGCAGGGTCTACAACACCAACGACTTCATCACTCTGAGGGCGCCCGAAGGACGTAAGCACAGCTGCTGCTGCCACCACTGCCTGCCACATTGGTGCTGCTTTGGGATTAACTTGGTTTGCAGGGAATGCCCCAACCTAGGCAGGAATGATGCATCCATGTTCTCAGAATATTCTATTATACTATAATAGTATTAATATATTATGTATATATATATAGATATATATATATCTATCTTGCAATATATATTTATATAATATATACACTATATATTTTATATATATTATTATATCATATTATACATTATATAATAGAACATATATTATTAATTAATACAATTATTAATTACATATATTGCAATATATTAATTATATATATACAAATAATATATATACTAATAATATAATACTAACAATACTATATTTATAATACTATATTATGTTCTCATAATGTCTCTCCATTTTCTCAGAACACTATATTATACTATAATACTATTAATATGTTATATATATTACATATATATAATATATATTAAATTATATTATATTATTAATATATTAAATATAATTATTATATATGATATTATATATAATGTTATTAATAATATTATGTATGTACTATTAATATATTATACTATAATACTATATTTATAATACTATATTATATTAAAGAATACTATATTATACTATACTATATTATACTAAAGAAAAGATACTAAATCCTAAAAAGATAATAGTGAAAACTCGTGACTCTCTCCAGAGTCCTGACACAGCTTGGCCCTGATTGGCCAAGAGTGAAAACAACTCTCACCAGAATACAATGAAACAATCTCCAAACACATTCCACATGAGCACAACACAGGAGAAGCAAATGAAATAAGAGTTTTCCTTTTCTCTGAGGCTTCTCAGCTTCCCAGGGGAAAAATCCTGGGTGGAGAAATTTTTCCAGAGAATGTGAATGCCACAGGGCTGAAAAGTAGAGATATCCCTGCTATGAACAACAAGGGTCTTTCCCTGGGTTTGGGAATTAATCACAGAATCACCAGGTTGGAAGAGAGCTTCAAGATCATCAAATCCAACCCCTACCCCAGCACCCCAACTCAACCCTGGCACCCAGTGCCACATCCAGGCTTTGTTAAACACACCCAGGGATGGGGACTCCACCACCTCCCCAGGCAGAACATTCCAGTACAGAATTGTGCTGGACCGGGAGCAAGGGCCATCCACCCCTTTGTCCTGATTTTTCAGCGAGATTCTGCTTTCCCCTGCACGCTCTGGGCACACCACTGTGACTGGCACTAATGTTTCTCTTTCTCTCTCCAGTACCAGATGCTCCCCTGAACCTGCAGCTGTCCCTGAAGAGAGAAGCTGAGGGTGTGGTGATGGGCTGGTGGAGCCCCCCTGTGAACGCCCACGGCCTCATCCGGGAATTCATCGTGAGTCCTGCTGCCCCTGGGGACATGGGGACACCAGCACACAGCCAGCTGCAGGGTGGGGTGGGCCTGGAATGGGATGTTGTGGGGAGGAAATCTGCTGGGAGCATCAGGCAAGTTGGGAGAAGAAATGCTGTAGGCAGCACCACAGCCCTGGAGTTCTTAATTTTACCCTTTCTGAGATGTCGTGCTTCTTTCTGCTGGCATTTTATCTCAGAGGGACAGAGATAAACAGGTCTGGGATAGAGATAAACAGGTGTCTCTGCTGACCTGTGGTATTTTTGAGTCCTCACGCCTTGCTTTGGTGCTCCTAGGTGGAATACAGCAGCAGTGGATCCAAGGAGTGGTCATCCCTCAGAACCACCAAGAACTACACCGAGATCAAGAACTTGCAGGTCAACACTCTCTACACAGTCAGAGTGAGTATTTCCAAAGCTCTCCCTCAGAGTATTTCCAAAACTCACTCTCAGAGTGAGCATTTCCAAAGTTCCCTCTCAGGGTATTTCCAAAGCTCTCTCTCAGAGTGAATATTTCCAAAGCTCGCTCTCAAAGTGAGTGTTTCCAAAGCTCTCTCAGGGTATCTCCAAAATTCTCTCTCAGAGCATTCCCAAAGCTCTCTCTCAGAGTGAATATTTCCAAAGTTCCCTCTCAGAGTATTCCCAAAACTCTCTCTCAGAGTATTCCCAAAACTCTCTCTCAGAGTATTCCCAAAACTCTCTCTCAGAGTATTCCCAAAACTCTCTCTCAGAGTATTCCCAAAGCTCTCTCTCAGAGTGAATATTCCCAAAGCTCTCTCTCAGAGTATTCCCAAAGCTCTCTCTCAGAGTGAATATTCCCAAAGCTCTCTCTCAGAGTATTCCCAAATTCTCTCTCAGAGTGAATATTTCCAAAACTCTCTCTCAGAGTATTTCCAAAGCTCACTCTAAGTGAGCTCTCATTCCTGAGTAGCCTAAGTCCTGCACAGCTAAAAACTTCCTAAAAAAATATCTTGTTAAAAAAACATCTTGTTCAAGCCCTGCCCTTTAATGCCAACCCACAGCACCACTGCTAATGTCTACAGTTCCAAGGCCCTTGATTTGCTCCTTTGTCCCACAAGGCCAGGCTGGATTACAAAATCCTCCCTGCTAATTGCCCATTCCAATGTCACTGCAATTGCACTGGATGTGGGCCAGAGATAAATTTGGTCCTTGGTGTACGAGTGGGAAAAGAAGCAGATCTGCCTGTGGGGAATGTCTGCACAGGGGAGAGGCTGGGTAATTATAGACAGAAGTAATAAGAAAAGGAAATGAAAAGTCTGCACAGTGAGCCCTGGGAAATGAGTGCTTTGCCATTGTCCATGCTCCTGAGTTCTTGGGGAAGTTCACTGTGATGAATCCCCTCCTCCAAATCCGTGTTATTCTCACGGCTGGTTGGAGGCTTTCCTCCCGTGCTGTTCCTTCCCAGTATAACCCATCCCCAGATAAATATTGGGAAGTATTTCGGGGTTTGCATGTTCTTCCCTGGCCTGGCTCTCACCTACTTTATGGCCCGTGGAGTCCCCAGCTCCTTATCTCGATGGGCTCCTCCAAGATCCCATCAGAGAGCAGTTATCTGCAAAGAGGCTGCACCTCCCTCCTCTTAGATTCCTTTAATTGACTTTAGGCAGTCGGCTTTATCTCTGCATTAAGCATTTTATTGCCAAGTAATTAAGCTATTGTTTGCTTCCAAGTCCTTTTCCCAGGAGCCCTGCCAGGTCTGTAACCTTGCTCTCACCTCCCCTCTCTGTTTGCACTGTAAAAATGTTGCTCATGTTCCCTCTCCCTCTGGTTTCCAAAGGTTGCTGCAGTAACCAGCCGAGGGGTGGGAAACTGGAGTGAATCCAAGTCCATAACCACGGTCAAAGGCAAAGGTAAATGTTGTTGTTGTTTGGGTCGGGTCAGAGAAGGTGAGGAGCAGCCTGGAACACCAGCAGCAGCATCCAGAGCCACCTCCCCGGCCTTTACTCTCCCTGCTGAGCCTTTCACAGCTTTGCTGTTAAAAATGACCTGTAAAAAGTGATTTTTTCACTCAGCCTGAGCTGCCTCAGAGTTCAGGCATCTCTGGAAGGGTCACTGCCTCTTCCTCTGAGCCCTGTGGCACAGGGGATGGATGTGCTGCCCTGGCACTGAGCAGGAGCCTGTCCTCTCTGTCCCAGGCTGCAGACAGATTCCCTCAGACTTTTGTAGGCCAAATCCTGCCTCCAGATAGACAAGAAATTACCAACTCCATCACTCTCACTCTAAAAGGATGCTGGCTCATCCTTCTCCCTCTCAGATCACAATTATTGTGGATCCTCCTTCAGGTTTAGACCACAAAAAACAACCACAGCTCCCAAGAACTATCACAACATCACAGTCTAACAGCAGATAAATTCAAACAGCACAGTAAATCATTTCCTTCCCAACCTGTTGTTTTTGTGGTTTTTTTTTTAAGAAAAGCCTTTTGAAGTCGTTTGTATTCATGCCAAGTTTTTTCGTCCAAACTTATGTCCCTGCATCAAAATTGTCTGCTAATTTGTCAGATGAAAGAAGGGAAAGAAAACACCAGGCTACTCAAAGTGCAGGATCCAGATAATGTGAATTACCTTGTGGTTAGAAAAACAGAGGTAGAAAGAACAGAAACAGCTCTGACTTTGGGTTTTGCACAAGTGCTTTTCACCGACCGCTCCTGATGTTCCTCAGCAGCTCCTTGGAAGTGCAGGAGCTGTTTCCTGGGATAGGAGCTCACCCTGCTGAGTGCAGAGGGAAATCCCTTTGCCCAGACCCATCCAGTTCCAGCCTGCACTGAGCAAGGCACAGATAAAGCAGCTTTTCAGTGCTGGAGCTAAAAATCAGTGTCTTCTCTGAGGGGGACGTGGCTTAGGCAAGGTTGGGGTGTCCTGTGCTGGGAGCTTTTAACACAAAAATCTGTGTTTTATCTGTCCCCTCTCAAGAAATATTTTTTATTTCTTTGTGCTGTACTAACAGGTCTTTTCTCTCTTTCCTCCCAGTCATTCCTCCCCCTGTCATCCACATTGAGAGCTACAGTGAGGACTCCATAAGTTTCAGCCTAAAAATGACCACAAATATCAAGGTAAGAGTTTTTCCCCTTCCCTCTGAGCTGGGGGAACGGTGAATAGAGCCTGGGAGAAGCTGTCACCCACTGAAGCACTGCAATTACCAATTATTTCATGCCAAATCATTTCTTCCTGCTCCCAAACTGCCCTGGGGCTCTTAATTGGGATGGAAAATACAATGCAAGGACTGTCAGGGGTCTGAGAGTAGCCCTGGTTCCCTGTGTGCATCAGCTGAGCTGATGGCTCTGTGTCCTTGGGCTTGACAGGTCAGTGGCTACGTGGTCAACATCTACTGGACATTTGATAGCCACAGGCAGGAAAAAAGGACTCTGGTCATAGAAGGAGAAAAGTCCATCCAAAAAGGTAAATTCTGCTCAAAATAGAAAGCTTTGCTTTGGTCAACACCAAGCAGAAGGATTTATGAGGGGTTATAGGATTATTTTATTTCTTTATTGCTACTAGGAGTTCTGTTGAAACAATCCTGTTTAAATCTGGACAGGACAAAGCAGCAAATTCTGTTCTGAGGACCTGGAGATTTCAAGCAGATTTGGGATTTACCCCCAGAGCTGCACTAGTCCTTTCTCATCAGTGGGGTTTTGTTTGTTGTTCCATTTTTAATCTGCCAAAGGGAGCAGAAACAGGACAGGGATTTCTTGGGCTTGCACACAGTAATCACATTTCTGGTTTGGGAGAATCTCAGTGTGGGTATGTGAAATCATCCAGGCACAGAAAAGCAAGGCTGGGTTGGATTCCAGAGTCTCAGGTGCTTCTGTATAAGGGAAATTACTGCGAAATCATGAAAGTACAGCCCAGGAGAGGCAGGCTCCTGTCTGTCTGTGATGCTGACCCTTCCCTCGTGCTCCCACCCTGCCCTCGCTGTGCTTTGTGCTTTGCCTCACCCAACAGTGCCCCTTTCTCTTTTTGCTCAGTGGCCAATCTGACAGCTCACACCCCCTATGAAATTTCTGCTTGGGCTAAGACGGAGCTGGGTGACAGCCCTCTGTCCTTTGTGCACGTGGTGACCAGTGGCACCAGGCCAGTGTCCCCAAGCCTCAAGGCCAAGGCCATCAACCAGACGGCCGTGGAATGCAGCTGGACTGGCCCCAGGAATGTGGTAAGGCACCAACCCTTCCCTCAGAGCCTCTGAGCAGCTCACAACCCCCCTGAAATCAGGATAATTTGTTTGGAGTGAACTCCAAGGCCCTGAAAATTTTGGGGATAATGAGGGAAAGGACTCCTCCTGCCTTTTAAACAGAAGCAAAGCAAAGCTTCTTGTGTGTTTGTTGTAGTGAGAAGTGGCTCAAACACAGACAGCACCATGCTCCAGCAGCCTTTGAATCAACTGCTGTTACCTGAGATGAGCTTAGGGGGTTTGGGTTGGGAGTTCAAAGGGAAGTGGGCAGATTGAGCTTGGGCAAGACAGAGGGAAAAGCAGGAAAAGGGTCCAGAGGGAAAAGGGTCTTTGCTTCATGCCCCTAAAATTGACAGCCAGTGGGAAATGGATTTGTAGAAAATTCTCAAAGTCTGACAGAAGTCTATTTCCTAATTACAATACATTATAAATGTTTCTTAACTCTTAACCTATCAACTTTTACCACACCATACTGTAAATACCTTAAAACCAATAATCTAAATTTACCCCTCGTAAATCTACTACAGTACATCTTTCATAGTTCTATTTCTCCAAAGTATCTAGTCTTATGTACAAAACCATCCTTTAAAACTTGTTTCTAGTTCCATTTCTCTCTCAACAATATCTGTTTCTAGCTCCATTTCTGTCTCTACAATATCTGTTTCTGGCTCCATTTCTCTCCCAGCCATATCCATCCCATTCCATGACATTTCTAAGTCAACATTTCTCCAAAGTATTTAGTCTTATTTATAAACTCCTCCTTTAAAACTTGTTTCTTGTTCCATTTCTCCCTCAACAATATCTGTTTCTGGCTCCATTTCTGTCCCAACCATATCCATCCTATTCCATGACATTTCTAAGTCAACATTTCTTATCTCAAAGCTTACACACAGATATGCACTGTTGTATTTGTGGGGTGCCCCGTGGCAAGAAGGAATGATGAATCTGACTCCATGTTCTTAGAAGGCTAATTTATTATTTTAGGATACTACATTATATTAAAGAATACTAAACTAAACTGCACTAAAGAATACAGAAAGGATACAGACAGAAGGCTAAAAAGATAATGATGAAAAACTCGTGACTCCTTCCAGAGTCCCGACACAGCCTGACTGTGGATTGGTCATTAAGTCAAAAACAATTCACATGAAACCAAACAACTGTTGGTAAACAATGTCCAAACACATTCCAAAGCAGCAAAACACAGGCGAAGCAAATCAGATAATTATTGTTTTCATTTTTCTCTGAGGCTTCTCAGCTTCCCAGGAGAAAATCCGGGGCAAAGAGATTTTTCAGAAAACATGACGGTGACAACGCAACACATAAACCTTCAGTCAGACTGAGAATTCTCTACAAATCCATTTCCCACAGCAGCCAGCGGATGCTGTGGGCCATGCCAATCCCTGCTGTGCTTTTCCTCCTCAGATCTATGGAATTTTCTACGCCACGTCCTTCCTGGAGCTGTACAGGAGCCCCCACAACAGCACCACCAGCGCGCACAACGCCACGGTGCTGGTGCAGCGCGACGAGCAGTACCTGTTCCTGGTGGGCTCCCCTCCTCCTCCTCCTCCCTCTGCCCGCCCCTGGCTCCCCCAGGACACTGCCCTGACCCCTGTGCCTCCCTCCCAGGTGCGGGTGGTGTCTCCCTACCAAGGGCCCCCCTCTGACTCGGTGGTGGTGAAGATGATCCCGGATAACCGGCTGCCGCCGCGCCACCTGCACGCCGTGCGCACCGGGAAGACGTTTGCCGTCATCAAGTGGGAATCGCCCTATGACTCACCTGACCAGGACATGGTAACCCCTCACAGAGCCTCCTCCCGGCCCTGTGCACACTAAATCCTGCCCCAAACACAGATCCTTGCTTTTCTTCTGCTGGAGAAAGCCTGAGGTCGGGTCTATGCTCCGCACAAAATCAAAGTGCTGACACCTCCAACGTCTTCGTTTCCTCCCTGCTGGCCATTAGCTCAGGAGTGTAACATTTAAAAAGAGCCAGGTCTGGGATATCTGTTGCTGACCAAGTCTAAAACCAGCCCTGGGCATGTGCCAAAACACCTTTCTGGCCTTTGGCTCTGCCCAGGAGGGTAAGGCTGGGCTGGGGCACTGCCCCCTGCCTCAACAAAGCCCAGTTCTGTTCTCTGCCATGCTGGAATACACTCAGGGCTCGCTCCATTGAAGGCCAGTCATTTTCTCAGCAAGCTTTCCCCTCCCCTTCTGCTCCAGAGACTTTAACAGCAAAGCTTTGGAGGTATAAACCTTCCCAGCAGAGCTGGAAACTCTGACAGGGCAGGGGTTTGCATTGCGTCCTTGTGATTCACCAAGAAATACAACCTGAGCTTTTCCTCCTGCTCTCATCTGTTCCACTAACTGCATTTTCTGTATCAGTAAATGCTGATTTTCTGTATCAGTAATTTCCTGTATCAGTAAATGCTGATTTTGGGCAGAAATCCAGAGAGAGGCTTGGAATTTTGCTCCCCAGGCTTTCTGTAAAGCTCAGCCCTAGTCTGATGCAAGTTTTACCCACCCTGTTTAATGTCCTACCACTGTTAAGCTGAAATTCTGCAGGAAAATTAGATTTTTTCCATCCATTTCCTCCCCCTCCAGCTCTATGCCGTGGCAGTTAAAGATTTGGTGAGGAAAACAGATAAAATCTACAAAGTGAAAAGCCGGAACAGCACAGTGGAGTACACCATAAAGAAACTGGAGCCAGGAGGGAAATACCACGTGATTGTCCAGCTGGGAAACATGAGCAAGGAATCCAGCATGAAGATCAACACAGGTGAGGGACACAGCACCCATCCTGAGCAGCCTGGAGGATGCAGGAATGTTCCTGCAGCTCTTGGTCCTCTCCCACTTTGCCCATTGGGCAAAGCCCAATTCTGGGAGGCCTCCCAGGGGAGGTGGTTACACCCCCAAACAACAGCAGTGGAGAGGGAGCTTCTCAAATGATATCTGATGTTTTTCTCCTGATAAATGGAGATGGGAAAGGCACCAGTTTGGCTGTGTACACATCACCAAGTACCATCACAGCCCTACCAGTGAAAAATTCCTCCTGCATCTTCTCCTCCAGCACATCCCTTTTCCAAGCAGAGTATTGTGCTGATCCCTAGAAAACCCCACTAACTTTCAGAATTCACTCAATTTATGTAAGAGGAAAGTGCCACCAGGGCTACAACCTCATCCCCTGCCACTTTTTTTTCCCATTTTTAGTCCCCCTGTCTGCACCGGACGCCTTAAAAATCATCACTGAAAACGACCATATTCTGCTTTTCTGGAAGAGTTTGGCACTGAAGGAAAGTAATTTCAATGAAAGCCGGGTAAGTTTTGCTGTGCCTCCTGTCCTACAGAAAATCCTGGAGCAGAGTCAGTGCAAGGCTCCTTTCACAGGCTCTGAAATCCATCCTGTCCTTGGTGAGCCCTCTAGAAGGGCTCACTAAAATTCATGTCATGGCTGAGGCTCTGAAGCTGATAGATCCAATCAGTCACCTTTTAGGAACATAATTATCCTGCTAGAAAAGGACAATTGTCCCCTGTGTGAAAGGATGAGAAAAGGACACTGCCCTGCCATGCCAGGAAGTCTGAAAGTTGTTGTTATTCAGACTTGGATAGAAAATCTGTGAAATGTTATCTGTCAGAGCATGGGCAAGGAGAAAACTGCACCAAGAAAGCCCTCCTGGACTCTGTGCTTGGGTGGGCTGGGATGGGTGCTAAGGACAGAGTGGACCAGACAAACCAAACCAGAGTCATTTAGGTTGGAAAAGCCCTACAAGATTGGGTCCAAGCTGTGCCCAGTCCCCACCTCGTCCCCAGCCCCAGCAGGGTTCATCAAAGCCAGATCCAGGAGGAAAACCAAATTTCCAAGCCCTTTTGGAAGGAGCAAACCCACCCTCTGCAGCCGAGTGACTCGGGGCTTGTGTTTCCGCCAGGGCTACGAGATTCACATGTTTGACAGCTTGATGAACATCACAGCCTACCTGGGCAACACCACAGAGAACTTCTTCAAGGTGTCCAACCTGAAGATGGGCCACAATTACTCGTTCAGCGTGCAGGCACGGTGCCTGTACGGGGGGCAGATGTGTGGGGAGCCAGCCACGCTTCTCTACGACGAGCTGGGAACAGGTGAGTCCCTGTTTCCTCCTCATCCTCCTTAAAAAACACTCAGGGAAGCCTCATGAATTCTTTAGGGATGTGTTGCCCTGTTCTTCTAAACCTTCTGATGTTTACAATCTTGTAATGGAGTTTCTCATACATTTTTATGTAAATAATTATTGTTTTTACATTTCTCTCTGGAGGAGGAGAAATTTGATGGACTGTTGGTTTGGCCAGTGTCATTGGAGAGGTGGCAGTTTCATCCTCCAATCTGTCACAGACACATTTTATGAAAAATCCTTTTGTTAGGATCTTTTCTCCTGAGAAGCTGAGAAGCTTGGGCTTCTCCATGTTTTGCTGCTTTGGAATGTGATTTGGAGAATTATTTACCCAGCATGTGAAATTTGTTTTTACTTGATGACCAATGACAGCCACCTGTGTCGAGGCTGTGAGCAGTCACAAGATTTTATTGTCATTCCTTTCTATTCCTTGCTGGCCTTCTGATGAAATCCTTTCTTCTATTCTTTTAGTAAGTTCTAATAGATCATTTTCTTTTAATATAATATATATCATAAAATAATAAATCAGCCTTCTGAAACATGGAGTCTGTGGTGGTGTTTGCAGGGGTCTTATGGTGAGGGAAGAGACGAGGATCTGACTCCATGTTTCAGAAGGCTGATTTAATATTTTATGATATATATTACATTAAAACTATACTAAAAGAATAGAAAAAAGGATTTCATCAGAAGGCTGGCTAAGAATAGAAAAAGAATGATAACAAAGGCTTGTGGCTCTGCCAGAGAGTCTGAGACAGCTGGACTGTGATTGGTCATTAATCAGAAACAACCACATGAGCCCAATCCCAGCTGCACCTGTTGCATTCCACAGCAGCAGATAACGATTGTTTGCATTTTGTTCCTGAGGCCTCTCAGCTTCTCAGCAGGAACAATCCTAAGGAAAGGGATTTTTCATAAAGGATGTCTGTGACACTGTGTTGTTTTATTTTGTGTCCTGTTGTGAGCAGGGATGTGCTAAAGCAGCCTTTGCATCCCTCCCTCACCAGGTAAAGACCCCTCAGCCACCAAATCGGGCCAGGCCACGGACGTGGCTGCCATCGTGGTGCCCGTGCTGTTCCTGCTGCTGGTGACCCTGGGCATTGGCTTTGTGGTGCTCTACATGAGGCACAGGAGGCTCCAGAGCAGCTTCACTGCCTTCGCCAACAGCCACTACAGCTCGCGCCTGGGCTCGGCCATCTTCTCCTCCGGGGATGATCTGGGTACGTGGGCCCTGGTGGCATCTGGGGACAGCACTGGGGGCGTGACATCGGGGCAAGAATTCATTCTTTGTCTTGGTTTGGGCCACTCTGGCAGCACAATCTCTGTGGATTTGGTATCAGAGTACAAATTAAAGAATTACAGAGTCGTTAAACTTGGAAAAGATCTTCAAGATCAAGTCCAACCGGCAAAAGTTTTCCCAACCAAATGTTTTTATCAAATTAAACCTCTCCTTTTGATGCAAATCACTTGGAAATGCATTGAGGATGTGAAATCAGGGCAAGAATTAATTATTTTTTCATGGTTTGGGCCACTCTGGCAGCATAGTCTCTATGGATTTGAGCTAAGACTGCAAGTCACGGAATCATACAATAGTTAAGGTTGCACAGACCTTTAAGACCATCAAGTCCAACTGCCAAAACTTTTTCCAACCAAACATTTTATCACATTAAACCCCTCCTTCCAATGCAAATCACTTAAAAACACGTTGAGGACATGAAATCAGGGCAAGGATTAATTCTTTATCATGGTTTGGGCAACTCTGGCCTCACAGTCTCTATGGGTTTGATCTAAGAGTACAAATCTCAGAATTACAGAGTCGTTAAACTTGGAAAAGATCTTCAAGATCAAGTCCAGCAGGCAAAAATTTTCCCAACCAAACATTTTTATCAAATAAGCCTCTCCTTCCAATGCAAATCACTTAAAAACACGTTGAGGACATGAAATCAGGGCAAGGATTAATTCTTTATCATGGTTTGGGCCACTCTGGCATCACAATCTCGATGGATTTGGTCTCAGAGTACAAATCACAGAATTATGGGATTGTTAAACCTGAAAAAGACCTTCAAGACCATCAAGTCCAACCACCACATTTTCCCAACCGATATTTTTATCAAATGAAACCTCTCCTTCCAATGCAAATCACTTAAAACCAGATTTTAAAGTGCTGAGGATAAAAAGCAGATTTTTTGAAGTGCCCCCTAACAGCTCTGTTTTGGGTTTGTTTTCCAGGAGATGAGGATGATGAAGCCCCAATGATAACTGGATTTTCAGACGACGTCCCCATGGTCATCGCCTGAAGTTCATTTCTGACTGTACAAAACCAAATGGTGTAAATATTTTATTTGATAAAAATAGTTGATTGTTTATTTTAAAAATGCACTTTGAGTTGCAATACGTTATTTTTATATGGGCCAAAAAAAAAAGAAAAAAATAATAATAATTTTAAGAATACACTTTGTAGTAATCAACTGTGAATTGCAGACTAGGTTGGTTGAGTAACAAATTGCTTTGATTTAACATTAATTTAGTCTTACAAGGCTATGCTTGCTGGGCATGCTTTTAAGTCTGTGAGATATTTTCCGTTGACTAAATTGGCTACTCATTTTATTTTTCTAAGACAAGAATAAATTTATTTAAAAAAAAAAAGAAAAATTCAGGAGATTATATATGTAGAGAGAGATAATATAGTCCCTGAAGGTTTTGCTTTTACTTTAGGACAAAAAAAAAAAAAATCCTTTGGACTTTGTTTTATATGAAAGTATTTTTGTTGTGTTAATTTATTGGGAAATCTGCTGAGGAACAGATTTCCAGAGTCGTCAGACATTGTACACATTCTTGTGTAGAACATGTGCCACTTTATCTTGCAAGGCAGTCGTATCTTGGCATCCCCATCATTGTCCTTGCCATGATAATAAAAACCCTCATTTTCACTGAGTTTTTCTCCCTTTTAAAGACCCAATCTCTCAGCAATCTTAAACTACAGCAGCACGTTGTTTTTAGGGATGATTTTTAGCTTCCTGCTGCTGTGGGAAGTCAAAAATATCCCCACACCAAGAGGTGCTGCCCAGACCCCTCCTGCTGCTGCCCCTGCCCATCACACTGGGCTTAATTAATCTGGAGCTCACACCTACCACATCACTGGAACAAAAAATTGCCACTTGCACCTTAAAACTCATTTTCCAGGTATTTTTAGGATACCCCTCCTCCGTGGAGCTTCCCTCAGATGCCAGCACGGTGGTGGGATGGAAGGGGGAATCTCCAGTGTGTGCAAATCCAGATTTTCCACACTCAGCCGGAGCAGTAATTACTGAAAATTTAAATTAATTTGGCCCACAGCAGGGATTTGATGCTCCCTCCTCAGAATTTCCTAAAAGCAGCTGTAGTTTTACCTGCAGCTTTAGAAATAATATAAATATACACACACACACATACATGTTATTTTCTCATCTCACATTCCCAGCAGACACAATACTGGCTGCAGAGCCAAATGCAAAGAGTCTGCTTGCCACTGTCTGGAGCTTTGATTTTGTGACAGCAAAATGTGAATTTCACCAAAAAATGTGAACCTCACCACTACCTGCCAACCCAGGGGCACAACAGGAGAGGATGTTCAGGGCTCTCCCCTGGCTGTGCTCGATATATGCAAAACTTCTCACCAGGAAATGCAGCACACTGTCTTGTCACACTGTTTTTGTGAAAAACAAAGGTATTTTTGCTGTGTAAATTAAGTTATAATTGCAGTCTTCCTACAGATGAAACGAGAGAGGCCAACTATGTTTTGATACGTGACTGATCCGTTTAATTTCACAATAGAAAAATGTATATAAAAAAAAGAAAGTTGAAGCCTGGATGGTTTGATACTCTAGAGAAATACTGACTCTATTTTCAATTACTGGTGTTAGCATTCCCATACTGGTGACAGATTTTTTTTCCTCCCCACCAAAGCTGGGACCAAACTAGAATCAGATTTTTATAAGTAGCAGCAAGCTCGCAGAGTTGCAATATTTTTACCTTGTCAGTGGATCAGGTGCTGCTCAGGAATTGAACTTTTGAGGAAAATCAACCCAGTACACAAAGCTCAATTTGCCTGGAGTTACAGCTGCACAGAGAGACCAGACTCTGACCCAGAGGCTAAGCCAGCCTCAAAAACATAAATCAAAAGATTTTATGCAGGAGAGGAAGCCTAAAAACAGAGATAAAGGAGTATTTAACCCCTTCTTTATAAAGTAATTTTTTTAGCACAGGTAACTGAAAATTACAATGTAGCATCCCAAAATCTGGTGCCTCTCTGGTGAGGGTGAGGAGGGGTTAAATTCTGGTATTTTACTCGTCCAGGGTAAATCCTGCTGCAGTAAAATGAGCAGAATTTAGAGTCTGGCCCATCTCTGCCTAGCCAGATGCCAAGGGGGACCCTTGTAACCACTTTATATCCTGCAGAAATCCCTTGGCTGGAGATTTCCAAGCATCACCTGGGGGGACAGGTCCCTCCTGGCCACTCTGAAAGGCTCCTGGCTCGGGGACACCCGTGTAGAACAAAGAATTTTGTACCCAAAACCCAGCACTTTTGGTTAAATCTAACTCCCAAACACAGCGTGGGCAGAGCAGAGCCCTCTGTGGAGCCACCCAGGGGTTTGGGGACACTGCAAAGCCACTCAGAGCTGTCCCCAACCCTCCCCTTCACTGCAAAAATCACCACTGTGCTCTCAGCAAAGCAACTTTCACAGGGCTAGTGCATTTTATATATAGGGATAGAGGAGTCTGGGCTCCAGGTGGGGAGTAACCCATGCAGTTCTGGGGGAAATTGTATATTTTTATGAACTTTTGAAGCACGGAATCTTGTTCATGGAGACATGCAGGGGGTGGGAGGGTTCTGCTGTAAATATGGAACGTGGATGTGGATGTATATTTTGTTCTGGATTTGTTTTCAGTAGCCTTATGTGACGTGACATGACTTGCTACCCTAAATTTCGGGAGGTGGTTTGAGTTTGCTTTATAGGAACCCAGTAAAATGTTTGGATCAAAAAGGGTATGGAAAATACCCTGGTTAGGAGGAACTTCCAGCACTTAATCTGTGTTTGCACCCATTTCAGAGGCCCATGAGTACTCTCAAGTCCATTTGAACAAAAGACTAAGGTTGAACATAAAAATCTGCTGAGGTTTTGGACCGTGAGGCTTCTTTTGCTTTGGCTCAGGCTTTTTGTGAGGTTTTCTTTTTTGTGCTGGGGGTTTGGTTTTTACAAGAAAGGACAAGGAGGTATCATTTCCCAGGCTGGAGACCTATTAAAGGTCAATAAAAGGCTCTTTTCAGTCTGAATAAACCCCATCTGTGGGTTGCCAGCCTGTGACCGTGTTCACAGGGGTCTGAGGATGAGGGAAGAGACGAGGATCTGACTCCATGTT
The DNA here is from genome assembly GCF_023055355.1 of Agelaius tricolor. Taxonomy (NCBI): domain Eukaryota; kingdom Metazoa; phylum Chordata; class Aves; order Passeriformes; family Icteridae; genus Agelaius; species Agelaius tricolor. Next base: position 5,825,803 of record NW_027269289.1, on the reverse strand, counting down.
TCAGAAGGCTGATTTATTATTTTATGATATATATTATATTAAAACTGTACTAAAAGAATAGAAGAAAGGATTTCATCAGAAGGCTGGCTAAGAATAGAATATAATAGAATGATAACAAAGGTTTGTGGCTCGGACAGAGAGTCCGAGCCAGCTGGGCTGTGATTGGCCATTAATCAGAAACAACCACATGAGCCAAATCCCAGATCCTCCTGTTGCATTCCACAGCAGCAGATAACCATTGTTTGCATTTTGTTCCTGAGGCCTCTCAGCTTCTCAGGAGGAACAATCCTAAGGAAAGGAATTTTCATAAAAGATGTCTGTAACACCAGCCCTGTAAAATCTCCTGAACCCAGCGAGAGCAGAGCCCATGCAGGAAGCAGCTGGAACAGGGGTTTGGCCAAGGGCCTGAACCCCAGGAAAAATGCAGGAGGATTTCAGAGAAGGGTGAAATTTGGGGAGAAAACTCCTGCCTGCAGGTATTTAATGTGCAGAAGGGCTGACTCTCCCTGCCCTAACCTGCTCCAGGTGCTCTCTTAGGAGAGAGCTCAGCCCCGGGAACAGCCACTTTTCCTTGGACACAGAGCAGGTTGTGGAGATGTTTGGGAGCTCAGAGGCAGCTGGGAAGGGAAGGGAAGGGAGGAGCAGACAGGCAGAGCTGGCTGCCAGCACCCAGGTCTGTGGCCTCATGGCCAAAGGAGCTTTGTGTTTGGTAGTCACTGCGTAATTTCACTCCTCCTGTGCCCAGAGTCCCCAAAACGCTCACATCACCCACCAGGGAACCCTCCCTGAGCACAATTCCCATCCCTGGCAGGGCACAGCTCAGTGTGAGCATCTCCATGCTTGGAATCAGAGTACATTTAGTGACAAACTCCACCTGCTCGCTGATGGAAAAGCAAAATGTCATTTTTTAGCAAAAAAACCCCAAACTTTTCTGAAAGAGCTTTCGAGTCTCCTTCAAATGGGCTTGAGAAGGGAAATGGTGCAATAACTCAGCTACTCTTGGACCCCAAGAGCATCTTTGCTCCTGGAAACAGCTGCAACATTCTAATTAACCCTTACAAACCTGCACCAGTCCACAAGCAGCCAGCCTCTAATAGAGGTAGTGTCACCTTTGAATCAGGTTCTTTAAGTGAAGTTTAATGTTGTACTATTTGAATTGCTACTCTGTGTCCTTTATTTGTTTGGTTGTTTTTTTGTTGTTTTTTTTTTTCATTCATTGATTTCTGCTATGTATTATTGCACAATTTTGAAGGAATTTTTGTCCATATTTTTTTTCCCACTTAATGATAATAATAAAAAAAATGGATTGGGTAAACAAATCAGTTTCTGTGTTCTGAAATTATCCAGCATCTGTGTGTCTAGTGCAGGAAAAAAAGGAGATTTTTTTTTTCTGAATATAATTTTGTTTTACAAAACCTAACAGGATTTTAGAATCACTGAATGGTTTGGGTTGGAAAGGACATTAAAAATTATTTAATAATTTTTTTAATTAAAAAAAACTTTAAAATATTAAAAATTAACTAGAAATTAAAATTAATTTAATTAAAAAAAATTAAAAATTAATTAGAAATTAATTAATAAATTAAATTATTTTAAATAAATTAAAATTAATTTAATTTCTACCCCCTGCCATGGGCAGGGAAACCTTCCACTATCCCAGGTTGCTCCAAGTTCCATCCAACCTTGCCTTGGACACTTCCAGGGATCCAGGGGAAGCCACAGCTGCTCTGGGCACCCTGTGCCAGGGCCTGCCCACCCTCACAGGGGGTATATATCTATATATCTATAATATATCTATATATATATCCAATCTAATATATCCAGTCTCCAGGATATCCAATCCAGCCCTGCCCTGGGTCAGTCTGAAGCCGTTCCCTGTGACCCCTGTGTCACAGGGGTCTGAGGATGAGGGAAGAGACGAGGATCTGACTCCATGTTTCAGAAGGCTGATTTATTATTTTATGATATATATTATATTAAAACTATACTAAAAGAATAGAAGAAAGGATTTCATCAGAAGGCTGGCTAAGAATAGAAAAAGAAGGAATGATAACAAAGGTTTGTGTCTCAGACAGTCCGAGCCAGCCGGACTGTGATTGGCCATTAATTAGAAACAACCACATGAGCCCAATCCCAGATGCACCTGTTGCATTCCACAGCAGCAGATAACCATTGTTTGCATTTTGTTCCTGAGGCCTCTCAGCTTCTCAGGAGGAAGAATCCTAAGGAAAGGAATTTTCATAAAAGATGTCAGTGACAGTTCCCATCCCCTCAGTGCTCCCCATCAAACAGCAGGGACAGGACAAGGGCAGGGAGAATCAGGAAAATTGAGCTTGGTGCAGATCCTGGGAAGGGCCACCCTCATTCCTAGGGCAGTCACGTCTGCCTGTCCCTTCCCTCAAGGTCACCAACACCCCCAGACACCAAACGCCATCTCCAACCTGTCCAAGCTCCACCTCCACGTTGGCACAGCACCACCTCAGGCGTTATTTTCTGTGTTTCAAACCCATTTCCAGGACACGGGGTGTGTGTGAGCACCTCGCACCTGAGCAGCCCAAATCCAGCAGGATTTCTGCTGCCAGGGAAGGTAATGAGCAGGCAGCAGCCTCCTCACACATCCTCATTTCCCAGCCCAGATAATTGGAAAGGCAACATGTGATCTTGGTGGACATAATTGAGGCGTGCAGCATCTTAAGTGTTGCACTTCATTAACATTTAGCTTAAGGCAACGTTAACAAACAGTCGTTCCTTGCTCCCTCAGTCCTGAATAAAGCTGATTTTTGTTTCCTAGTGCTGCTGGAATGGATTGTTCCCCTCAGGAGGTACAAGGAGCTCCACCTCATTCCCAGGCACCCAATTTCTGCTGGAGGAACTGATGTGACTCTGAAGCCTCAGCGTTGTCACTGAGAAAACTTTAATGGAATAAAAGTTTGCCTCATCTCCTAGCAAAACCTGCAGGTTTCTGTGGGTAGGGAAGATTTCCACCCTAAGCTTTTATTGCCTGTAACATTTTTTTCCCCACTATGATGAGGACCCATCAAAGAGGAAGATTGCAGGCCCTGGAGGAGCTTTGGATGGAGCACAGGCCCTGGAGGAGCTTTGGATGGAGCACAAGGCACAAACCCATCACAGCTCGCCTGGGCACCCTGTGCCAGGGCCTGCCCACCCTCACAGGGAAGAATTTCTCCCTGATATCCAGTCCAGGGCCTGCCCACCCTCACAGGGAGGAATTTCTCCTTCATATCCAATCCAGGGCCTGCCCACCCTCACAGGGAGGAATTTCTCCCTCATATCCAGTCCAGGGCCTGCCCACCCTCACAGGGAGGAATTTCTCCCCGATATCCAGTCCAAGGCCTGCCCACCCTCACAGGGAGGAATTTCTCCCCAATATCCAGTCCAGGGCCTGCCCACCCTCACAGGGAGGAATTTCTCCCTCATATCCAGTCCAACCCTGCCCTGGGTCAGTCTGAAGCCGTTCCCATCCCCTCAGTGCTCCTGATCAAGCAGCAGGGACAGGACAAGGGCGATGAGAATCAGGAAATTGAGAGCTGGATCCAGGCTCCCCTCACTCTGCCACTCCTGAGAATTCACCTCTTTGCCCCAAACAACATCAGGGGCTGCTTCCTGCAGCCACAGGGAGGGGAAGATGTGGATCCTGCCTGCAGAATGAGGAAACCAGGTGGAAATGCAGCAAAAAAACCCCTTCCCACCAGGGGTTAACTTTGCTCAGAATCGATGGGCTCTGATGTTGAGAGCAGCTGAAATTCTGGCTCGCTGCTCCCCCTTTGAGCAAGCACCGCCAGTGCTTGTGCCAGACTCCTGAACGATTGTGTTTAGCCTTTCTCAGCTGGGAAGATGAAATAACTGAGGATATTCCACAGCAGAACTCAAGCTGGATTTTGGGATGGAGGAGCCAAGAGCTCCCAGATAGCCCAGCTGAAGGAAGGAAGGAAGAGAACTTCTGTGGGAAGGAAAGATTCATGCTAACCATCAACATCTTGGCTCCTACCACAAACCTCCCAACCTGCCAAGTGTGGGATGCAAGAAAAATGGCATCTTCCAAGATGTGAGGTTTATTTCTTTCCTGTAAATTCTAGGCATCCAGAAGCACACAACATCAAACTCCCAGAGCTGGGCTGACGTCATGCCCAGAAGATTTTCTCTCCCCAGGCTCTGCAGACCTGGGATTGATTTAGGGAGTAGACCTGACCTCTTATTTTTCAGAGCACCTGCATGGGGTTGTGCTGGAAAGAATCCCAGGGTGATGGAGGGTCATAAAAAAGGAACTAGACAGCACTTTGGGAAAGGAAAGACACTCAGTGAGCAGGAGGTGATGAAATTCATCCTGAAGCTACAACCTGGCACTGGCTGCACAGGAGGGGAATGTTTCAGAGTGGAGGACCTGAGGCAGAGGTGGACAAGAAGTGACATTCACATCACCAAGCCTTTCATCTCCAGGCTGGCCTGGCCAAAAGAGAAGGTTTATTTTCCCTGGATCTTTCTGCAGCCAGTGGAGGGAAGCAGATGCCCTCCAAGGAGGAATTTGGAACCTGAATGGAGGTTTAGGGCTTGAGAGAGCCATTCCCAATTGTTTTTGAGCACTGGGAGAGTGGCTGCCTGTGCATTTTACATCTCCCCAAGCCTGAGAGAGACCCCAAAGGGTAATGAGAAGATGGAGAAGAGGCTGGAGGTTCCTCCTGGCCTGGGCTCTGTGTAAAAGCAGGCAGGATCCATCCCTGCCCAAGCTCAGAGGGTCACTCCAGGCCTCGTCTGCAGCCAAGATGAGGCACAGCAGTTCAGAGAGTGCTTCCCTCCTCCCAAAATAGGTCAGACTCTCTTTGCTATAACGGGAACTCAACGGCGACTGCCTCACGCTGAGCCTTGGGACTGTGAGACACCAGAGCCGACGTGAAACGAATCCCAACCCAGATCTGGGTGAGAACACCCCCCCTGCAGCCAGGCAGCTCCTGAAGCACACACACCCTGCAGGCTGGAGGGGAGCCCCGGCCAAACATCTCCTCTTTGTTAGCACCTCTCTCTGTGGAGAGCAGAGCCACAGCTCCTCTCCCAGCGCCCTCCCTGCTCCCCTTTTGAGGCTGCTGGCCCCTTTGGGGTTAGCCTGGCTCTGCTGTGACCCAGCTTTCCTTCCCACTGCCAGCACTTTCTCAGGATCCATCAGAAAGCCAGGAACAGAAGCCTGGAGGCCAAAGCCCAGTTGTGTGCTCAGTCACGGGACCAGCTTGGTTTCCTGTCCAGCTCCACTCTGCAGTAGCTGTGTGGAACCCACAGCCAGCCTGTCTCTGTCCCCTGCAAATCACCACGGCAGGCTCAGAGCTGGTGAAGACAATAGCGTGTTTGGCTCCTTCTTCTGCATCAACACCATTCCCAAATGTACTTTTCTCTCCTAAACTTATTTAACCTCGTAACCAAGAGCCACAAGGATGGCGAGCTGTTTGTTCCAAGCCCAGATCTCCCGGGAGAGCAGGCACAAAGAATAGAAGGCAGCCCGGAGAGATGGGAAGAGGGAAAATCCAGAGCGGGATTCGAATGCGCCGCCCTTGGAGACGGTGCCAGTGACCTGCTAAGGGTCCAGCCATCATAAATAAATGCTGCTTTTATTGTCTGGCCAAGCACGGTAATGCCTGAGCCGCTTCCAGCGGGTGGGGCCAGGCTGCTCCGTGCTGAGACAAACCAGATGTGGCTCACCCGTGCTGCGGGGGATCTGTGCTGAGCCCTCCTCACCCACTGTGGGTCAGGGGTTTGTCGGTGCCCTCCCAAAGCTCAGGATCAGGGGTTTGTCGGTGCCCTCCCAAAGCCCAGGATCAGGGGTTTGTGATTGCCCTCCCAAACCCAAGGATCAGGGGTTTGTCGGTGCCCTCCCAAAGCCCAGGATCAGGGGTTTGTCAGTGGCCTCCCAAAGCCCAGGATCAGGGGTTTGTCACTGCCCTCCCAAAGCCCAGGATCAGGGGTTTGTCAGTGGCCTCTCAAAGCCCAGAACCAGAGCCAAAAACTTCTGCTGTGGTGGTGGTGGGGAATCCTTAGTGAGGGGTGACAGTGCTGAGGGGTGACAGTGCCAAGGGGTGGCAAAGCCATGGGGCAACAGCGTCATGGGGCAACAAATCCATGGGGTGATAATCCCAAGGGGTGACAGTGCCATGGGGCAACAAAGCCAAGGGATGAAAAAGCCAAAGGATGACAATGCCAAGAGGTGACAAAGCCTTGGGGTGACAAAGCCGTGGAGGGACAATCCCAAGGGGTGACAGTGCCATGGGGGGACAATGCCATAGGGTGACAAAGCCAAGGGGTGTCAAAGCCAAGGGCTGGCAAAGCCATGGGGTGACAAAGCCAAGGGGTGTCAAAGCCAAGGGGTGACAGTGCCATGGGGCAACAAAACCATGGGGTGACAGTGCCATGGGGTGACAAAGCCAAGGGGCAACAACGTCAAAGGGTGGCAAAGCCAAAGGGTGGCAAAACCAAGGGGTGACAGTGCCATGGGGTGACAGTGCCATGGGGTGACAAAGCTATGGGGTGACAAAGCCATAGGGGTACAATGCCATGGGGGGACAGTCCCAAGGGGTGACAATGCCAAAGGACACAGCCCAAAACCTGCAGCAATTAAAACACCACATTCCTCTCCCTCTGCACAGCCCCACCAAACACTCTGCACCGGTCCTAAAGTCCCCCAAGCCAGACCCCAGATACACTTATGGGAGGGTAGAGCTGAGAAGCAGCTCTGTCTGTGCCAGAACCGATAATTCACTTTGAATTCACTTTTTAACCTGTTTTTTTGGCCGGTTCAGTCCAAAGCGAGCAGCTCCCAGCTGGCCCTACTGCCACCCATGTGCAGTAGATGGCAGCAGAAGCTTTAGTCACTGCTGGCCACCAAACTCGAAAGGATCCCTCCTCCTCCTCCTCCCCCCACCTTTTTTTTTTTTTTTTTTTTACTTTTTACTTTTGGTGGCCTCAAAAATTATTAGTTCCAGATGAGCTCCCGCCATTGTAATAGTCCATTTAACCCGATCCACTCTGGGCAGAGTCAGTGCAAGTTCAAATGCAGCATTTTCACGTGTAAACCACACATCAGAGACATTTTTTTCCACGCAGCTCTGGGCACTCCTCGTGCAGCAGAAAAGGGGAAATGCAGAAGGTTAAAACCTCACACACACGGCCCCGGCCGTGGGCAACAATGGCACTTTGTCAAGGCAGCGCTGCCAGAGCGGGGCTGAACTTCTGAATTGAACCAGGAACCTCAGCACTGCTTCTCCCTTTGAAGATTAGCACTAATAAGCCAAACCAGTGGGTATTTTGTTTTATAAGGAAAGAGCATTTCAAGTCACGTACGCTGCTATTGTTGGACACAAAACATGTTCTGTCTCTGCCTGTGGTGACTCCAGCGACTGCTCCATGCTTGTCTTTTGCTGGGATTACCTTTATTTTTATACTATATTAAATTTACCTCCCACCATCTCTCAGGCCTGTTAAAACTGACGGCGTTTCCCAGGGCTAGCTACACATACATAGTTAAAAACCCCATTTTATTGCCATATTATTTTATTATCATATTCAAATTTTACGCCTTTTTTTTTGGACGAAGTATTAAGAAACAATAATCAAAACTACCAGATTTCCCTCCTACTGGAATAACAGGCGCATCTCATATAAACAAGCTCCATGTAAGAGGTGCATTAAATGATTTGTTTCTGGTAAACGAAGACAGCTCTAGCACAACACATGGAAAATTTCATGTTGTTTGCTTTTGTAATTCACTGTACACACAGCCTTTAATCTGAAGATCTCCGAGCACTCTGCACAGTTTAATTAAGGCCCACAACTGCCATGTTGGGGAAGTACATTAAGCGCTGTTCTGCTGATTCTTTACAGATGGGCAGGCTCAGAGGCTGAGTCGTGTGCTCCAAATTTCCCTCTCCCCACCCTGGATGGGTCCTTAAAGCTTTTCCATGTGGGGCCTTCCCAACGACAACCAGAGAAAACAGCTGAACTTAAAACCCCACCCAAACAAGAAAACCTGCTTTCACCCAGGGCTGAGCCTTCCAATGACGAGTTGTACCTGCAAAGCATCCGACTGCATTCCCACTCCCTGAGTTCTGGTGGAAAACCATGTGGATCAGCGCAGGGCCTGGGTGATTCTGTGATTCTGCCTCAAACAGCCCCCTCACCAGCCTGCCTGCAATGGGTTAACCCCCAAACCCATGTACCGACGTGACCCCAGCATCCGATCAGGAGCCAGACCCCGTCCCAAACTGAGACCTGCCGGGCCCCAGATCGTCTGTTTTGCTGCAGAGCTGGGAAGAGGAACATCCCAGCATCTTGGCTCCCAAAGCCCCATTTTTCCACGGTATTCTCTCCGGCGGGATCTGTATGGAAACCGCTCACAGTGCCGGAGCCACGGGACAAATGAATGGGAATTCACCCTGCCAGTGATATCCATCATGAGACACAAGGCTGCACAGGGGAGGGGCACGCTGAGCCCTAACCAGCTGCACATGTACAGTGTCTGCCTCATCCAGCCCCTGGCCTGGGGCACTGAACAGTTGCTAAACCCTGGGAGAGGGATGGGGAGCAGCCGGGTCAGCCCCTGCTCCCGGCTGGTGCCCTCACACCTCAGCCACTCCAGGCCACCACTCCCTCACTGGCCTTGGGAATGGGAAAGCAACCAGCTCTGGCCAGGGAATGAATAGGTGCTGAAGTCATTCAGCTTTTCCCAACATTGTTCCAGCCCTGGCTGTGGAGCAGTTCTCCATCTCTCCCTTGCCCGTGTTCCTTCCCCCTCTCCTCTGCGAGCTCCTTTGTTCTCGTGTTTACAGCGGCATCGATTTGCTGTCAGAAAGCAACATGGCCTTGGAGTTTCTGTACACACAGCCCAAAGCCAGCCCCTGGAACCTGCCCCTCTCACACCCTGACTGCCTCCACGGGCTGCACTCGGTGTTTCAGATGTCACTGCCCCTTCCTGCTCCTCTCAAACCCACTGGGGGAATGGGGGCACAAACCATGGTCCCACACAGAGCCCCAGAGCAACACCTGGGCAGCACCAGCTCCTCCTGCTCCCCTTTCCCACCAGCTCAGACATCTCAAAGGTTTCGGTCGTGTTTTCCTCTTGTGATTTGAGAAAATCCCCTCCCTGCTGCCTGAACAAAAGTCTGGGTTGGTTGTGCAGAGTAAGCAGCCCCAGCACTGCTGTCCTTGCTGTGTTTGCAGAATGGATAGAAAACATGAAAGGACAGGGCATAAACCATCTCCCTCCTGCTCTGCCAAGATGGAATCCAGCTTCTGGGTCTCTCCTAAAGATCCTAAAGAACTGAGGGATTGCTGCTTTAAACCATGGGACCATGGGCTCCATCTCACCTCATGAAGACGCCTGGGGGAAAAACTGCCAGCGGTCTCCATGCTGGGTGCTGCACCAATTTCCATGACCTGCTAAGAATTCCCTGCCTCTCTCAGCCTCCAGCAAGTGTTGCTCCAGGTTGTAGAGCAGCAGCCCTCTGCTCAGCTCTATTTATTGCCACCTCACAAACCTCTCGTGGCCATTCCCTGGCATGTGGTAACTCAAGTCCCTTTAGTGGCTTCTCAGAGGGCTGAAGCCCCCGTTTTCGCTTGGTTCCAGTTTCCAGATCCCCTCTCTTTTCCAAGCTCCATTGCTTTCACCTGCTTTTGTTCAGCTCTCCTGTGAAAGGAGGGGTTGGAAGGGGTGACAGGTCTGTAAATATATCGGATTGTCTCTGGGAGAAAAAAGGTAGAGCAGGAAGAGTGATGGATACACTCTTCCCCTCCTTGCACTTGGGACAGATGAAGGAAGATGGCAGATAATTGCTCTTTATTGTGCCCCGGGTTCACCTTAAGATGAAGGAAGTGATAAGATTTCAATTAATGTCATTTAAGATTCCCTGCAAGCTGTCCTGCTCCTTTCTTGGCTTCTTTCCTCCTCTGAAACCGTGGTCCTCAATGCTGCTTTTGTAACCCCATGGGAGCTCCCTAAATGGGCCACATCCTCACCTGGTGAGCCCTGGCAGGGCTGCACCGACAGCACTGGAGCAATGCTAATTTAGACCAGATGCCAATCCCCCTGCAGCCCCGCTCTGGATTTATTGTAGGGCAGGATAGATAACATACTTCATTATACAACGCAGGGATCGTTTTCCAGCTTGCCCAAGAATGAACCGAGGAGCTTTTCTAATCAGCTTAAACTGATCAAGATATCCAGGCATGGAAAGCCTGATATGATATCCAGGTTTCTGTGTAAGGCACCTCATGCTGAGCTTTCTTACTTTCCCGAGTAACTGCATCAAATTCCTTGGGATTGCTTCCCTGAAAAAGGAGAATGCAGGGAGCTGCAGCCCAGGGAGCTGGCACCCTGTTGAATAACACACAAACACACTGGGGCAGAGAGAAACCTTCACTAGATATTGGCTCTTTTAAAGGAAAAAAAAATCAGAAAAAAATATACTAAAATAACTAAATGGGTGCACGAAGCTGCTGGTGAGATTTTGCATACCAGAAACATCTGAATTTTGATCTCATTTTACCTAAAGCCAGAAGAAAGCACTGAATCACCAAGGTATCCCAGAACAAGCCCCAACATCTTGAAAACGTTCACACTGATCCCTTCAGATTTTCAAAATGTCTCCTTACAAGTATCTGCTGGCACGCAGTCACAACATCCTCCTTTCTGACTGCGCCGCTTCGGAATAAAGCAGAATTTCCATGCAAAGAACGACTCCACAGACTTCCTAATTCAAATAAATTATATGTATGCATTTATGGCTACAAACAGCAGTGAAACCCCCCCCCCCCCGACAAACATCCAAATTGCTGAAATTCTCTGCCCCCCCTGCAGATCCACTAATGTTTATTGTACCCAAGAGCATCCATTTTCGCTCCCCTGCTATATATACACGCATGACGTTTCCATATGTTCTGCAGCTCAGCTCCCTGGTAACATCCACCCTCCAGGGGAGGGGGAGAGCCTGGAAGCAGGGGGGGAACTCAGAGAGAGACCCCAGGTCGGGCAGGAGCACTGGAGCTGAGATTTTGTGCTTCCTCCTCATCCTCATCCTCCTCCTCCTCCTCGTCGAGCACCTGAACCCAGCCCGTGCTGCCACACGGAGATGCCACAGCAAACACCGATTTTCCTGCCCATGCCCTGAAGCAGAAAACCTTCTCCTGCTCCTTTTTCTTTTTGGTTTTTTATACAATAGCCATTCCCAAGGTGTGAAATCTGCAGGAGGGGTGGGGGACAGGTTGAGGGAGGGGGTGCTGCATCTGTGAATATGATTACAGGTTTAAAACGTGTGAAGTCTTTTCAGATTTAATGAACCAGAATGTGACTTTCATTTTGGCTGTGCATATTTTGAACCCTAATATATGTTTATTTAGTCTAATTAATTGCCTTTTTTTTTTTAAATTTTCCCCCTCTGAAAGGTACCTGCTCAGCTCTCCCAAGTATTTTGCAGTACCCACACACAACAAAGGCTGTTCCTCTGCAATGCACTGGCTGAGACCTCCTCCTTCCTGGGCTCTGCACGGGAGGAGGAGGCTGATTTGAGAAGGAAACACTGCTCTCCAACAGATTAGAAAGTCATTTTCCCCTCCTGGGTTGATACTGAGGCGCTGCATTTACCTGATGTGGTTTGAGCAGGTGCTGTGGCTGGGGATGGAAAAGTCAGACAGGGGGTGAGGAGCTGTGCAGAGATTTGGGATTAAGGAGAGGCAGGGAGAGTGTGAACACTGCCCAAGTGACCTCCTCAGAGAAAGGCAGGGATTTGCATTTCTCCTCTGTGATTTCGGTCCTCCAGCTCAAGGCAGGACAATAATATGGCAAAATAAACCAGGAGGAGGAAGTCCTTGAATGGCAGCAACAGATACCAGCATGCAACAACCCACTGAGCCACGAGCCCTTGAGGAGCAGGGAGCACAGGCTGGCAGCTTGGAGATGGAAAAGCTGGCACAGCCATGAGGGAAATCCTTCCCAGCAGCTCCAAGACAAAGGGCAATGCCAGCCAGAGCCAGGGCAGGGGATGGGAATGCTCAGCCAAGGCATAAGGTGCTTAAATTGGTGATGTTGTACGGAGCACATATAGAGCCTTCCATCTGGTGACCCTCCTCTAACTGCCTTTGTCCTGCCAGGTGATGACCTGCTCAAAACCCTTTCTTATTTATTCATTTATCATTTCCATCGTGCTCTGGACATGATGCAGCAGACAAAACCTCGAGTCCTGAGCGTGAATCCGTCCTGCTCATGTGATCCCCATTGATCACAAATAGAAAATCTGCCTGCACTGATGGGCAGGATGATCCATAAACCCCCAACCAAGAGAAAGCTGCTGACCTGCAGTGAGTATTTGCAAAGCCACCTCCCTTTTCTGCTCCCTGCAGACCAGGGGCTGATCAGGCAAATCTGAAACCCTCATCGGGCACTTTCTGATCCCATTTTCCTGCCCTGGAAAGCCTTCACCCCAAACACCAAACAGGATTTTTTTTATTTTTTTTTTTCCCCCTCTACTACGAAAAGTTTTCAGGACAGGAAAACGGTTTCCTGTCCAGACCAGACACCGGCTTCCTGCAAGCTCTCCAGCAGATCATGTAATCCTACGCCCCTATTTGTAAAATGAAGATGATCGATTGCCTTTGTCTCCTCTACTCCAACGTCCAAGCTGTGGTCCTTAAAGCAGCCATGTGAGCAGGCATAACTCTGCCCTGATCTCACACAGCACTGCAGTCAGGCTCATAAATAATGGCAGAGTTACGAAAGTAGGATTTACAGTAATGCGTCAGAGCCCGGGATGACAAAATCGCCTGGGTTTACTCTGAATTTACATGAGAATAAACAAGGCCAGACTTTTGCCCTCATTCTGCACAAGGACCCCAGGTTGTGTGTCTGTGTTCCATCTCCTCACCCCCACAGCCTCTTACGTGGAATTACATTTATTTTAACGTGAGGGATTGGGAAATTGAAGATTCCCCCAGGCACACGGCTCGGTGGGCTCTGCCCAGAGGTGGCTGTGGGTGATGGATGGGGATGTGGGGAGGGTTTTGCTCCATGACTCAGCCAGAGCAAGCTTTGGGCTGTCCCTACCCATCCATGTGCCCCCCAACAGCAAGAGAACACTCAGCACACCTCACCCTCTGGAGAAATCCACACAAACTCACCAAAACCAGCTCTGCTTTGGGAGGACAGAGAACTGAAAGGGTTAACTGGCAGCTCTAGGGACGAGCTCTGGTTACACAGAGAAAATTTAAAAAAAAACCCACAACATTTTGGACATGAGCCATGAATGGAAATGCTCTGAAAAGGGGAGTTGGTGAGGTCAGACCTGGTAGGAACGAAATGGGGGAGCCAAGAGCCCTCCTGCAGTGGAGGAAGGAGCTTTGCAGGGCAGGATGGGGCAGGTTCCTTCCATCCCACAGCCCTGACACCTCCTCAGCCACCTGAGGCTTCCAACACGGCCCACATGGCTCCTGCTGCCTCTCCAGAGGGCGACTCCAGCGCGTGGAGCTCCAGGGAGATGCTCCAGACTCATGTCCAGGGGAGAGCCAGGAGTCACCGCTCCAACCCTGCACCCCACAGGGATCCATGGGATCCATCAGCTTTCAGACCCCCAAAATCCCATTTTTCATTTGCTAACTGGAGCACTGACCCTCTGGAGCACACCCAGCTCTGACAGAGCACCCCAGGGGTGGGGTGGATAGCTTTAGGACTTTGATTGTGTTTAGGGTGAGGAAAATGGTTGCAGTTATTGCAGCCTGTAGGTAGAAGTTGAGGAGGGTGAGTTTTAGGGTTGTGGATGATAATGATTGCTATTCAGCCTAGGTGGGAGATGGAAGAAAAGGCCGGGATTTTCTGGATTTGTGTTTGGTTGAGTCCTATTCATCCTCCCAGGGCTGCTGAGAGGACAGCCAGGATGCACCCAGCTCTGACAAAGCACCCAGTGGTGGCCACAGAGGGGTCCACGAGCCACTGCAGAGCCCTGGAGGACAATCCCTGTGTCCCCACATGGGCTGACAAGGGACAGGCTGGGATGACTTTCCAGGAAAAGCAACGAGTAGGAGGAGATGACAAGGAGAGGCAGCAGCCCCGGGAGGTTGGAGAGGGAGCTCCATCCCTCTGGGGATGGGCTGTGGCTGGATGTGGTGACCCAGGAGGGGCTTTGCTCCCGTGGGGAGGGGGATGGCTGGGTGGTTATGTAAGAAAACCATCCCTGCTGCAGCAGCACGGTGACAGCAGAGGCTTCTGAGGGAGAGGCAGGCGAATCTGCTGACTTGGCTGCTCCTCTGTCACTGCTGGCAGCACAAACAGGGACAGCGTTACAGCCAGGGCCTGCAACAACGGGGTCCTGCTCAGCTGTGCTCTGAGGAATTGATATTTTCTGCTCAGAGAGCTCTGCACAGGGCGTCAGGCTGGTGGGGTCTCTCCAGGGCTGGGAACTCAGCTTTCCCACCAGCTGCTCTGCCATCTCCTCCTCCTGCATGGAATGGCTGGGGTCAGAAAGGTCCATCAACTTGGAATGGTCTCATTCAGAAAGGACCTCAAACATGGAATAGTTGGGGTCAGAAAGGATCTTAAACATGGAATGGCTGGGGTCAGAAAGGACCATCAACTTGGAATGGTCTCATTCAGAAAGGACCTCAAACATGGAATAGTTGGGGTCAGAAAGGATCTTAAACATGGAATGGCTGGGGTCAGAAAGGACCTCAAACATGGAATAGTTGGGGTCAGAAAGGATCTTAAACATGGAATGGTTTGGGTTGGAAAGGACCTCAAACATGGAATGGTTTGGGTAGGAAAGGACCTCAAACATGGAATGATTTGGGTAGGAAAGGACCTTAGGAATGGTTGGGATACAAAGGACCTCAAACACGGAATGGTTTGGGTAGGAAAGGACCTCAAACACGGAATGGTTTGGATCTGAAAGGACCTCAAACATGGAATGGTTTGGGTAGGAAAGGACCTCAAACATGGAATGGTCGGGGTTGGAAAGGACCTCAAACATGGAATGGTTTGGGTAGGAAAGGACCTCAAAAATGGAATGGTTTGGATCTGAAAGGACCTTAGGAATGGTTGGGAATACAAAGGACCTCAAACATGGAATGGTTGGGGTCAGAAAGGATCTTAAACATGGAATGGTTGGGGTTGGAAAGGATCTCAAACATCATTGTCCATCATGGAGTGGCAGCTGCACAGTGGAGATTTCTTCCCTTAGTGTGGGGAAAACTTAAAGGGATTCACAGCAGTGATGACAAACCCACAGAACCACACATGGGATGGGGCAGGACCAGGGATACCCCAACTGTCCCAGGATGTCTCAGAATTCTCAGGGATATGCCAAGATCCTGGGGATATCTCATGATTCCCTGGATATCTCAGCATTACTAGGGATATCTCACATCTCACCATTCCCGGGACATCTCACCATTCCCGGGACATCTCACCATTCCCGGGATATCTCACCATTCCCAGGATATCTCACCATTCCCGGGATATCTCTCAATTCCCAGGGTATCTCACCATTCCCGGGATATCTCACCATTCCCGGGACATCTCTCAATTCCCGGGGTATCTCACCATTCCCGGGATATCTCACCATTCCCGGGATATCTCATCATTCCCATTCCCGGGGTATCTCTCAGTTCCCGGGATGGGGCCGGACCCGGGGCGCGCCTCGGGCTCGCGCCGCGCCCCGCCCCTCCCTCCTCCTCGCCCTCCCATTGGCCGGCGGGGCGCGGCCTCAGCCAATCAGCGTGCGCCTTCCCCGCCACGCCCTGGCAACAGGGGCGGCCGCCGGCCGGGTTCATCTGAGGTGCGGCGGCGGCGGCCGCGGAGCGGGGCCCGGCCCCGGCACCCCCTGCCCGGCCCCGATCGGCAAAACCGGCCCGGCCCGGGGGCCCCGAGCCCCCAGAGCCCCTGCCGGGCTGCCCCGGTACCCTGAACCCGCCCCCGGCATCGCCCGCCCCGCGCTCCCAGCGCCGCGGGCTGTGCGGGTTCCGTGGCACATCCCAGTCCCGGGGTGTTTAATGCTGCTGGGTATTCGGTGTACTTCTGTATTCAATATAGTTGCCTATTTAATGCATTTATATATTGAATATAGTTGTATAATCAATATACTCGAATACACACATATTGAAAATACTTATATATTGGATATATTTATATATTGGATATACTTACACATTGAATATACTGACATATTCAATATAATTATGTACTCAATATATTATATATTTAATACACTTATATAATCAATATATGTTGAATATATATATTTATATATCGACTATACTTATATATTGAGTGTACAAAAACATTGAATATACTTACACATTGAATATACTGACATTCAATATAATTATATACTCAATATACTTATATATTTAATACACTTATATAATCAATATACTTATATATTGAATATACTTATATTTAATACACTTAATATAGATTGAGTATACTTATATATTAAGTATACATAAACATTGAATATACCTACACATTAGATATACTTAAACACTGAATATACTGACATATTTAATATAATTATATACTCAATATACTTATATATTTAATACACTTATATAATCAATGTACATATATACTGAATATATTTATACATTCAATATACTTATGTGATCAATGTACATATATATTGAATATATTTATACATTCAATATCCTTACATACTCAATATCCTTATATACTGAATATACCCCAGAAAAAAATAGAATTAAATATATATATATATTTAATATACAGATGCAGCCTGCTGAGGTTGCAGAGTGAGAGAAGAGCTGGAATCTGTCGCCAAAAAGGTTTTAGATGAGGTTATACGCTGCCATTCCCATGTAAAGATCAAACCCCTCTGCTCGCTCTCCTCCTCGCTATCATTTTTAATTAATGAAGGCAGCAATGCCTGCGGATACGGAACCGGGGAGAGAACACCCTCCCCATCCCTCTGCTGCATTTCCTTTAAGGAAAAAAAAAAAAACCAAAACTAAATAAAAATGGCAGGGAATGATAATAAAATCATAATCTCCAACTGTAATCGTGCAGCAGCTCCAGGTGACCGAGCACAACATTTTGGTGGTTTTTGCACTGGGGACGAGGGGGTTACGGCTCAGGGCTGCTCCCTGTGATTTATGTAAAACATTTTAGCGCACCGGAAAAGAGACAGCGGAGAAAATCCAATTCCAGATGATTCAAAAGGCACAAAGACAATGGGAGAAAAGGACCAAGTTCAGCTCATTTAAATGCTGTTAATTGTCCATTCCCATAGTGAGACGGTTCCTTCTGCAAATGAGAGAACAAACCCTTTAACGATGGGTTAGTTGTTTTTTTTTTTTAATTATTATTTTATTAACACCGTGCCAGAACTGAAGTGAACCCAAATAATCTTAATCACTGAATAGCCCTCGCTGTTTTATGGCTTTTTTAAAAGAAAGAGGGAGAAGAAAAAGAAGGAAACCCGCAGATAACTGGCACAAAGAGGTTGGAAGTCACTGCAATCCGCACCCAGACCTCTTGGAGGTCTCGAGCACCGCTAGAAATGAGGGGAAAAAAAAACCAACAAAACAAAACGAACCAAACCCTTCGGAGAGGGAACAAAGTTCCATTAACTGCTCGCCGGTGAGGGCTGCAAGGGGGTGCCTGCACCTCCAGTTCTGCTGGAGGTGTCCCCCACTTTATTTCTCTTTATCCTGTTCTTTATACCTGTCCCAGGCTCGGGGTGCTGCTGAATTTTGGGCTCCCCTCTGCTTTATTTCTGTTTTTCCCGTTCTTTATTCCCATCCCAGGCTCGGGGTGCTGCTGAATTTTGGGCTCCCGACAGCGCTGGTCGGAGGCTCTGGCGAGCCGCCCTCGCCCCTCGAAGCCCTGACTATAAAAGGAGAGAGGAGGGAGGGCAAAAAAAAGGGGGCACAAGAAGGAGAAACACCATGGAGCACGTGTAGGGCAGGCAGAAATGCAGCTGAAGCTGGCAGGGCACACAGAGCTGGCTCTGATCCCTCCCCCGGGCTAAAAAACCCCGAGATGCTCGCAGGGATGCGGGTGAGGATCCTCCTCCTACCTCTGCGTCTGTCCCACCTGTGGGCTTCAGATCCCTGCAAAAAGGGATTTAATTCCCTGCCTTTTGTGCCTCGGTTTGGGCTCTGCAGGGCAGGAGTGGCAGTGCTGGTGCAGGCAGAGCTGCTCTTCCCCAGCAGCACAAAAATGCGAGCGAGGAAAAGCAGATTTTTCTGCAGGAAACAGAGAGATCTGCGTCTGTGGTTGGGAAATGCAGAGGGAAATCAACCCAGCGTGGCCATTCCTTGCCCTCACACCTCTAGCTGGGCTCCCAGAGGAATTCCTGGGCTCTGCTCTTGGAGCACTGCTGGGACAGGAGGAAGGGATGAGGCTCTTGCTGGGACTGTGCCCAGAAAAGACCCCGAAAATACCAGGACTGTGTTTTCCCTGCTCTTTTCCGAGTCCATGCTCCCTTTTGGTGTGGCACGAGCTCTTCCCTACCTGGACTGACAACAGCCTGGCTGGAGTCACCGGCTGGATTGTCACAGACACGTTTTATGAAAAATCCTTTTCTTCAGGATTTTTCCTCCTGAGAAGCTGAGAGGCCTCAGGAACAAAATGCAAACAATGGTTATCTGCTGCTGTGGAATGCAACAGGTGCAGCTGGGATTGGGCTCATGTGGTTGTTTCTAATTAATGGCCAATCACAGCCCAGCTGGCTCGGACTCTGTCTGAGCCACAAGCCTTTGTTATCATTCTTTGCTATTCTATTCTTAGCCAGCCTTCTGATGAAATCCTTTCTTCTATTCTTTTAGTATAGTTTTAATATAATATATATCATAAAATAATAAATCAGCCTTCTGAACCATGGAGTCAGATCCTCGTCTCTTCCCTTATCCTCAGACCCCTGTGAGCACGGTCACACCCTGGATGTGCAAGGAAAGGGCGTTTCCCAAGCA
Organism: Agelaius tricolor; assembly: GCF_023055355.1. Taxonomy (NCBI): domain Eukaryota; kingdom Metazoa; phylum Chordata; class Aves; order Passeriformes; family Icteridae; genus Agelaius; species Agelaius tricolor. The sequence continues at coordinate 5,806,837 of NW_027269289.1, read as the reverse complement.
GGAATGGCACTGGCAGTGAGGAGCACAATCCCAGCCCCATCCCCACTGCACTGCTGCCAGGAAAAGCATCCCAGCATGTCCAGGCTATAGCAGGGGTCAAGACTCCAGCTCTTCTCTAAGGATCTGGCCACTTCCTTTAATTTTCCATCCTTCAATTCCCCACAAAATGGAAATACATTCAATATTTGCAAATCCCGGGCCTCTCCGAGGAATTGCTGTCGTTAAGGGCTCCACACATCACGGGGAAAACATTTGTTTTTGCCATTAGGAGAGCCAGTCCCCCCTCAAACTGCAAGGCAACATCTCTGTTGTGTGTGCCTGACAGTGTTCCTGCCCTGCTCCAAAGGGAAAAACGGGAGCCTTTCACTCCCTTTCAATGGACTTTGGAACAGGCCCCTCATGCAATATGCATTCACTCATATAGTGCTGGCAGAAAAGGCTCCTGAATGAGACAAAATATCTAATCAGCTGCATTTACCCCATGCTTCAGTCCCCCACCTGCACCAGGATTATATTTGAGAGCGTGCAAACTGTACCAGAGTTTCCTCTATAGCATCAATCACCACATTATGCTGCCACATTTTGCACTGGGGAGGAAAAGCAATTTATAATTTGAGGCAGCTTCGAGTTAGGAAGCAACTGATTACAGCATGAGAAGTTTGAGGCTCCCCAGAATATCCTAAACCCCACAGCTCGTGTGGGGGTTTAAATGGTGCAGCCTTAAAATGGCTGGGAATAATAATAGGGAAATATTCCAGGCAGAGTTCTGGTGGATTTGGAGATCCTCATCAATGGAAATGTCATCTCCAGTATTTATATCCCATTTCTTGGGAGTGGAAATGCGCTTTTTAAAAAGCTTCAGTCCTATAGGGGAGATCTTTTTTGTTTTAATTTTAAGGTGAGACACAGATCAGAACAACAAAAAGCTGGAAGTATTTGGGAGAGCTGCAAGCCTACAGGCAGAATTATATTCCCTCCATGCTGAAACCAGCAAATTTGAGGAAAATTTTGGTGTGGTGGGCATCAAACTTCAGCAGTTTTGTGCTTCTGTTTCTATTCCATGTTTTCCACACTGACCTTGACAGAGAGTATGTTGATTAAATTTGTGGACAGCACAGAGCTGGGAGAGCCCCACCAGCATGGTAAGGTCAGAATTAAGCTTCAAAATTGTCACATTTTGCACTGGTGAGGGAAAGCAATTTATAATTTGAGGCAGCTTCGAGTTAGGAAGCAACTGATTACAGCATGAGGAGTTTGTGGCCCCCCAGAATATCCCAAACCCCACGGTTGAAATGGTGCAGCATTAAAATGGCTGGGAATAATAATAGGGAAATATTCCAGGCAGAGTTCTGGTGGATTTGGAGATCCTCATCAATGGAAATGTCATCTCCAGTATTTATATCCCATTTCTTGGGAGTGGAAATGTGCTTTTTAAAAAGCTTCAGTCCTATAGGGGAGATCTTTTTTGTTTTAATTTTAAGGTGAGACACAGATCTGAACAACAAAGAAGAGCTGGAAGTATTTGGGAGAGCTGCAAGCCTACAGGCAGAATTATATTCCCTCCATGCTGAAACCAGCAAATTTGAGGAAAATTTTGGTGTGGTGGGCATCAAACTTCAGCAGTTTTGTGCTTCTGTTTCTATTCCATGTTTTCCACACTGACCTTGACAGAGAGTATGTTGATTAAATTTGTGGACAGCACAGAGCTGGGAGAGCCCTGCTACCATGGTAAGGGCAGAATTAGCCTTCAAAATTATCTGGATAAATTGAGAAATAAACTGAAAGAACTGTCTGAAATCGAGCATGGGTAAAAGCACCAGATATTGGACAGAGGCAGGAATATCCCAAAGCATAAATGAGAGCCAGGGTGGTGATGAGGAAGGGACCCAGCAGTGGTGAGGAGCTGAGCAGGCTGGGGCAGAGCCTGCAGGATTTCTGGTTTTTCCCTCAGTGAAGGTAATGGGGCTTGCAGGAAGGTGGGGAAGGTTCTCACATCCTGGACAAGGGATGTAACACAATGCACAGTGGGAAATTCAAATTTAAGGTTTGAGTTTGATTTAAGGTTTGAGTTTAATTCAATTCAAGGGTTTGGTGCCACCGTGGAGGTCGGGGAAATTCATCCTTCCCTCAACCAAATCTTGTCTTTGCTTGTTGGGTGCTTTTTTTTTCCACAAATGAGCCAAGAAAAGCCAAAACTACAGAGAAATTCCCTTTCCATGCCAAGACAGAGGCTCCAGTAGCTTTGTCCTCACTGGGAATTCAGTGATCCTGAGTTTGGATCCCTGTGTGCCCCCTCTGTGCCCCTCTGCAGATGATTTTGGGTTTCTGTGCAAAGGTGTGGGGATCATTTCCCTCATGGAAATTGGGATAACTGCTGTTTTACAGGTGCTGCATTGCTGCTCAAAAACAGCCAGAGTGCTCTCAAAAAAAAAAAAAAAAAATTAAAAATATCCAACCACAAAGCTGCATTTGCTGGGGGTTAAAGCATCTTCTGGCACTTGGAGGGTTGAGGATTATTTTTCCTACCATGCCACCAACTCTGCAGATGATTTTGGGTTTCTCTCACCCCAGAGGAGACACCACAGCACCAGGCCAGTCCCTGATGAGAAAAGCACCCTGGGAGTGCAGGGTCTTGTCCTTCCCCATCACTAATTATTAATAATTAACAGCAGATCACCTCAGCAGTGCTGCTTCCTCCTCTGCAGGGTAAAAACCCCACTCAGAAACACCCAAAGCTTTATTTTCCCTGGCAGATTCAGACAGCATTTTAGGATTTTTAGGTAATCCTTCACATCCAGGAGGGCAGGGAATGATTCCCCCTGCTTTTATTTCTGAGGAAAACTTCTGCTATCCCAACCCATGGCCTTTGTGGGCATTGGGTACTGCAGAAATAAAGCACAAAAATGGCAAATTCCTGCTAAATTCAACCAAATATCCAAGAGCTGCACTCCCACATCCCTGCTCCACAAGCACTCTAATGGCTTTGGGGGCCAAATTAATGTGAAATCTGTTTTTTCTCAAGGCATCACCATCACCTCAGAAGTGAAATACCACGAGGAGATCATAAATGTGTCCTTGAGGTGTAAAAGAAAAGCAGTGAAAAAATATGAGCACAAATAAAACCACTGGCTCAGGCTGCACACTCTGAATATTGATTTTTTTTTTTTTATTTTTTTTAATCCAAAACAGTGTCTTCCTTTCAGGCTGAAGGATTTATTGCTTTATGGATAACTGTTAACCTGACACTGACTGAGAAAAGTGATCATAACTTGGGGGCTGTTCTCTTCCACTGAACATTTAAATAAAACCAAGAATAATAATAAAAATAAGATTTATAATAATCAAAATTAATAATAAAAATTATTAATAAAAATAAAATAATGCTAATAACAATATGAATAATAATAAAATAATAATAGTAATAAAAGCACGATAATAATAAAAATAATAAAATAATAAAATAATAAAATAATAAAAATAATAATAAAATAATAAAAATCATATTAATAATAATAAAAACTAATAATAAAAATTAATAATAAGAAGAAAATAATGATAATAACAAAATTATTAATAATAATAAAAAATAAAAATAAATATAATGATAATAAGATAATGATAGTAATAACAATGATTAATAATAATGATAATAATGATAATAATGATAATAAAAAACGATAATAATAATGATGATGATGACGATGATGACGATGATGATGATGATGATGATGATAATAATAATAATAATAATAATAATAATAATAATAATAATAATAATAATAATAATCCTGCCCTTTTGCCCAGGTAGGATTCACACCCAGCCTGTGCTCCTGGATTTTCTGGGCATGCTGGGATCCAGCAGCTCTGGAATCAGTGGCCACCTCCACGCCACAGCTGAGCTGCAGCTCAGCTTCTCCAAGCCAAAAAGTGACTCCAAGCCAATTTTTTGGGAACACTCTGGTGTTTCCCAGCTTGGAAAATCCACCCAAATTCTGCACACAAAATTCTCAAGATTAACTCCTGCAAACTCCGCATGGACAAAAGCATTTCCTCCCTGGGATTTCTCCCTGAGGGAAGCAAAATCAACCCCAAAATGTCAATTTTTGTGCCCAGATTCCTCAAGATTAACTCCTGCAAACTCCACGTGGACAGAAGCTTTGCCCATCCTATGATTTCTCCCTGAGGGAAGCAAAATCAACCCCAAAATGTCAATTTTTGTGCCCAGATTCCTCAAGATTAACTCCTGCAAACTCCACGTGGACAGAAGCTTTGCCCACCCTATGATTTCTCCCTGAGGGAGGCAAAATCAACCCCAAATGCTGAATTCTGCACCCAAATTCTGTGCAAAAAATCCTCAAGATTAACTCCTGCAAACTCCACGTGGACAGAAGCTTTGCCTACCCTGGGATTTCTCCCTGAGGGAAGTAAAATCAACCCCAAAATGCTGAATTCTGCACCCAAATTCCTCAAGATTAACTCCTGCAAACTCCACATGGACAGAAGCTTTGCCCACCCTGGGGTTCTCCCTGAGGGAGGCAAAATCAACCCCAAAATGTCAAATTCTGTGCCCAAAATCCTCAATATGAACTCCTGCAAACTCCACGTGGACAGAAGCTTTGCCCACCCTGGAATTTCTCCCTGAGGGAGTCAAAATCAACCCCAAAATGTCAAATTCTGCGCCCAAATTCCCATCTGGGTGGGTGCAAACGGGACGGGTTTCCACCGAGCTGGGACAACTCTTGAACGAAAAACTCAGGAATTTTTTTTTTTTTTTTTTTTGTGCTTTTTCTCACAGAATGAGGGGAAAAAAAAAAAAAAAAAGAGAAAAAAAACCCCCAAACAACTGCCTGTCCTGGCTGCTGTGCCAGAGCCTGCCCTGAGTCTGTGTGTCCCCAGCATTCATTAGTGATTACATGCCCCCCGAACACCTGCGAGAGCAGCTCATAAAGCACGCATTCATGGGCCCTGGCAGCACCAGCCTGGGAACTGCAGGCTACAGGGCCACACTCATTGTATCTCCAGATAAAAAACATTCTCTCACCCAGCCCTCTGAAAATAGAAGCTGGCTGAGGTTTCAGTTCGGCACCACGGGGTATTTAAAAAAAAAAAAAAAATAAAAAAAAAAAAGAAATCAAATCAAATAAAAAGAAGGGTTATATTCACCTCGGTTGCTTTTAAAGTCAGTTCAGTGCATGGCTGGGGTGCTGTTGGTGCAGCAGCAGCCTCTGCCACACAGCAGGGACAAATCAGAGTCCCCAAGTGTTTCCTTGCTGCAGCATCTGGCAGTGCTGCCATTCCGTCCCTTGCACTTCCCATTTATTCCTCTGACAGGGCTGCAGTGTCAGGGTGGGCAGCACTTCCCCCTGGAAATATCAAAACACTCAAAGAAAATAAAAAAGGTCGTTAAAAGAAAGGGGAAAAAAAGCAGCTACAGCACTTAAGTGAAAAGGAATCCTGGCAGGGCAATGCTGGAGCACAATGGTGCCTCACACTGGGGCAGGGTGGGGCTGGGTGCTGCCAGGACCTGGCTCCAAACCTGTCCCCAGGTGCTGCCAGGACCTGCAGGTGCTCGCAGGTCCCCATCGCAGGCACCCTCAGAGCAGACACAAATCACACTGGGGACACAGGAGTGCAAACCCAGGGCACTGGGAACGTTCCTGTGTCTGCTCTGGGGTGCCCCAGGGCAGCCCTGACTCTGACCCTCATCCATGGAGAAAGTTTCCTAAAGACTTCAGGATAGACTGGAACCCACAAAAGTGTGAAATGGATTACAGAGAGCAGTGCAGGTGCATCACTGGGTGAGAAATTGAGGATTTGGGGTTTTTAGTGTGCTGTGGATGGCAGCAAGATGGAGGGCACAGGGCGCTGTCCTGGGTTTGTTCTTCACGCTGCTTCTTCCTCCTTCTCCATGGGTTTGGTGGGCATTTTGTAATTGGGCAGGAAAGTCCTCATTGCGGGCTCTGTGGGATCAGTTATTGGGTTAAAAGGGAAAATAATCCAGGTGTCAGCTCTTAATTGGAGGGTTTAGTCTTAAAAGACCTTGGAACAAGAGATTGTGGCCATTTTGTGCCTTGCTGCAGAACTCATGGTTGTGAGACTGTTTTGCTGATAAGAAATAATAAATAAACACCTGAGTCTGAACATGAACCAGTGCCTCAAGTGCCTTCAATCCAGACCCAGAGAAACCCACAGTTCCCCAGCCTGACTCATTCTCCCAGTTTAGGTTTGGGGTTTTTAGTGTGTTGTGGATGGCAGCAAGATGGAGGGCACAGGGCGCTGTCCTGGGTTTGTTCTTCCTGCTTCTTCTTCCTTTTTCTTGGGTTTGGTGGCATTTTGTAATTTAGCAGATGCTGGCTTATCCAGCATCTCTGTCAGGTGTCTTCCAGCCTTTGGGGTCACCTCTGGGTCCACACCTGCCCAGGGTGAGCCCTAAAGAATTCACAGAATTCACAGAATAACTGGGCTGGAAGAAACCTTAAAGGTCATCGAGTCCAACCCAGCCCAAACACCTCAACCAAACCAGCACAAACCTCATTTCCTAACTCAGATCCTCATTTCCTAACTCAGATCCTCATTTCCTAACTCAGATCCTCATTTCTCAACTCAGATCCTCCCCTCCCACCACAAAAATGCCACCTGCCAAAGAACCTGGGGAGATGCAGCTGAGCAGTGCCCCTGTGCAGAGTCCCAGGCTGACAGGAGATGTTTTAACATTTATGATTCTCCAGGATCCGTGGAAAACAGCTGCATTTTTAAAAACCTCTTCAAAGACTCGCTTGACACAGATTTCCCAAGCAGCCAACCTGGGGTTCACCTCATGTAAATTTTATTCCCTTAAAAAATTCAATGTCTGGTCTGAAGCAGCTATTTAAAGTCCCTCTCTAAGCAGTGGAGAGGCATCACTGCCTCCAGAGGGTTCCTTCTCCCATCCTAAATCCCCCAAATCATAGGATTAGAGCAGGGAGCAGCATGGAAACATGTCAGGAGCATTGCACAACTCAGGAGCAGCACCAGGGGGGTTTTCATGGCTGCACAGAGGGCAGGAAAGCTCAGCTTTCACCTCAAAAGGGAGAGGAGAACCAGGGCAATGCCCTTCTGGAGCAGTGAGCAGTGGAGAGAAAGCATCCCAGAGAATTCCCCTCTGCCTGTCCAGGAGGACCCAGAGCCAGGGAGGGGCTGGAATGTCCCAGCCTCTTCCCAAGCACCCCCCAGACCATCTCAGCCCTTCCAGGCCCCTCTGCACATTGCCCAGAGCCCCAGCCTGGGGAGGGGACAGAGCCAGAGCCGCCCTCCAGGCTGGCAGGGAACGGCAACCTTTGGGGTCACCCCTGGGTGCACACTGGCCTTTGGGGTCACCCCTGGGTGCACACTGGCCTTTGGGGTCACCTCTGGGTGCACATTGGCCTTTGGGGTCACCCCTGGGTGCACACTGGCCTTTGGGGTCACCTCTGGGTGCACATTGGCCTTTGGGGTCACCTGTGGTTCCACACTGGCCTTTGGGGTCACCTCTGGGTCCACACTGGCCTTTGGGGTCACCCCTGGGTCCACAATGGCCTTTGGGGTCACCCCTGGGTCTACAATGGCCTTTGGGGTCACCCCTGGGTGCACACTGGCCTTTGGGGTCACCTCTGGGTCCACACTGGCCTTTGGGGTCACCCCTGGGTGCACACCCGGCCTTTGGGGTCACCCGTGGTTCCACACTGGCCTTTGGGGTCACCTCTGGGTGCACACTGGCCTTTGGGGTCACCCCTGGGTCCACACTGGCCTTTGGGGTCACCTCTGGGTGCACCCTAAGCCTTTGGGGTCACCTCTGGGTGCACATTGGCCTTTGGGGTCACCTGTGGTTCCACACTGGCCTTTGGGGTCACCCCTGAGTCCACACTGGCCTTTGGGGTCACCCCTGGGTCCACATTGGCCTTTGGGGTCACCCCTGGGTGCACATTGGCCTTTGGGGTCACTTCTGGGTCCACATTGGCCTTTGGGGTCACCCCTGAGTCCACACTGGCCTTTGGGGTCACCCCTGGGTGCACACCCGGGATCCCCAAGGCTCGGCTTTGGGATCCCTGTGACTTTGAGGGTTTGGGAAGCGTCACTGATGGTTGGGAAGCTGCAGGAGGACGCCAGGCACAGGGACCTGCATTTCAAGGGTCCTTTTGTAGGGTGGGGTGGAAGAACCCACGAGCTCCAGCCACAGAGCTGGACACTCCCAGATCAGTGCCCTACATCCCACACCCCGAGCTGCCTCAAAATCCCACCTTTCCCACTCTTCTGCTGTTCAGGAAAGTGAAGAAAATACCATCTTCTTTCAAAGAAGGAGGGGAAAAAAAGGAAAGGAAAATATGCAGCAAACTCTCCTGTGTGTGTTTTTTGACTCAGTAATATCTGTAGCCAATTTTCCCAAGAGACACAAACAAACACATGCCAAACCTGAATATCAATGAGGGCTTTTTTAGAGCAGGCACATTAAAATGCAAAACAGGAGATAATGAGATAAAGCAGCAACTTACAGGTTTCTTAATTCCAGATTTTGAGAGGGAAGTGGCTGGAGGAAGGGAGCTGGTGGAGGGCTTGGCTGGAGGGGTGAGGAGGGACTTGGGGGGATCAGGGAGCTCGTGAGATGCAGGTGAGAACATTTCAGAGCTGTGACCTTGAGCCCTCCTCTGGGGGATGATGTTCTGAGCCTGTTTGGAGGTTTTGGAGGGGCAGGAGCAGCACGGAGGGTTGGGAGGGAATTCAGAGTGGGGCACCCTCACACCCCACACCTCCCCCAGGGATGGGTCCTGGTTGGTTTATGTTGGAACCCAGGGAATTCCTCTGGCTGCCCTGGAGGGCTCCAGCCCCTGCCCAGGGGGCTCAGAGACCCTGGCACAGAGCCCCAGACCCCCCTGTGCCTTGGATTGAGCCCTTGGAAAAAACAATTACCAACCTTTAGATGGAGAATTGCAAAATGAAAGTTTAAGTAGAATGATAGTGAATGTATCACAGGGTGAAAAATTGATTTTTTGGGGTTTTTAGCATGGGGGTTCAGGGTGCAAGATGGAGGAATCTGGGCATGTCCAGCCTTTCTCCTTCTTCTTCTTGGCCTCCATCTTCTGCTGTGCTGGTGGCACTTTGGGATTGGTTTAGAGTAGAAGCTCAGTGTCTAACACAGGTGATGGGTATTGGGAAGTTATGGTAAATATTGTACAGGTAGTTTTGAGTATAAAAAGATAACACCACCCTGGGGGCAGGCAGAGTGCCTGGAACTGTCCTGCTGGATGGACCTTGGCTGGACAGGAGAAAGAATTTTATAGATAAGGAACAATAAACAACCTTGAGACCGAGAACTGAAGAGCTCTGACTCCTTCTTTGACTGCTGGGCTGGGAAAAAGAGAATTTCTGACACATCTGGGGTCACTGTGAGCAGCAGAGATTCTGAGAGGTTTAGGGAGAGATGCCCATGCCTGAAGTGAGGTGCAAATGAGACCATGTGATGGCAACATCCAGGTTTTATTAAGGTGGGTTTTATTTAACAAGAAATGTGAAAAAGAGAGAGGGAAGGAAATAGGAAAGGGGTCTCAGAGAGGGAGAAAGAGAGCAGAGGAGAACCTGCTGGAACTGGATGATCTTTGAGGTGCTTTTCGAGCTAAACAATTCTAGAGGATGTGCATTTTACCTTGGTATTACTACAGCAACAACAACAACAACAACAACAATAATAATAATAATAATAATAATAATAATAATAATAATAATAATAACAAGAAATGTGAAAAAGAGAGGGGGAAAGAAATAGGAGAGGGGTTTCAGAGAGGGAGAAAGAGAGCAGAGGAGAATCTGCTGGAACTGGATGATCTTTGAGGTGCTTTTCGAGCTAAACAATTCTAGAGGATGTGCATTTTACCTTGGTATTGCTATAATAATAATAATAATAATAATAATAATAATAATAATAATAATAATAATTTGCTAGTACCAGTGCCACATCACCCCCAGCCCATTGCTGCTCACTGTTCAACACAATCTGCAGCACACAAAAATCCCTCTGGCACAGGAGGGGACCCCAAGGAGGGGCAGAGCACCCAACCCTGTGGGGTGGTGGGTGAGGTTGGGCTCTGGGACAAGCCCAGGCCGGGCTGACAGCGGCCTCAGAGCCTTTCCTGGGCTCAAAGCAGCCATGCTGAGCAGCAGAAAGGTGGTTTTGTTCCTCCTTTCAGAGCTCCAGCCCCTCTGAATGGCAGCTCCGTGTTTTCCCACCCGCAGCCCCGTAGGTGACACTGGAAAATTCGGGGTCACTTTGAGGAGGTGACATTTTGGATGCCGGTGCCAAAAAGATCATGAAAGGAAAACGAGAAGAAGAATGAATGAGAGGAAATGGAGAGAGGGGGAAAGCACAAGAAAGAGCCATTATTTAACCAGACCTGGCCAAGGGTAAAGGTTTTAATTCTTTCCAAGTGCCATATGTGGTTGCCTGTGGGGGAAAGGCAAAGCCATATTTATCTGACTGAACCAATAATTCATATCTGTTTCAGAAGCCGGCTTTGGTGGATTGTAGATCTCCAGCTGTTCCTAGTCTAGGTCCAGACTTTCCCTGTGGGAATCACTGTAGCAACACGTCTGACTTATAGGATTCATATGGAGGGGGAGAGGAGACCCAGAACTGTAAATTCAAACCGTGTGCACGTTACTTCTATGCCTTCAATTCAAAAGCATTTAGGGGCTTTTCAAAACACTCCTTTCACTACAGGAAAACTTCCCCCACACTCACAATTTAAAGGAAACAGATCTTTCATGTTTACCCTTCCTGTTTCTTGTAGGAGGTCTTGAAATAAAGGTAAGAATGCAAAGCCGGTTTATATTTTTCCAATAAAATTTGGAGCAGTTGCCCTGGTGGACGTGTGTGTGTGTGGAGGGGGATGGTGGATGTGTAACTGGGGAATAAATCACAGTGTCAGGATTAAACAAAGAAGGCTCAAGAAATGCTTTGACTTTCCTTTGCTTTGCTAAAGGCTGGTCAAGATTATGTCTCCCCACAAATTTGTTTTTTGACACACACGCCCCTCACAGCTTAAGAACCACCAGGGAGTAACACAGGAGTATTTTAAATTCATTTTCACAGCAGAAACTTGGGCATTTTCTCTTACCTGCTTGAGGAACTCCCCCCTTTCTCCCTGGGGACACGGAGCTGGTGTCACTGCTGGTCAAGATTGTCTCTCCTCAAATTTGTTTTTTGACACACACACACACGCCCCCCTCACAGCTTAAGAACCACCAGACAGTAATACAAGAGTGGTTTTAGTTCATTTTTTACAGCAGAAACTTTGGCATTTTCCTTTCCCTGCTTGAGGAACACCCCCCTTTCCCCTGGAGGTGGCCAGGTCTGCATCTCTTGGTGCTTCCTGATGAATGAGCCAGACCCAAGCACACAGACAGGAAAAAGAGACCCTCACCCAAACCCCGTCCTGCTGGAAATCCAGGGAGGACCATGCAGTGAGGAAGAGCAAATTTCCCTCAGGGATAGGCAGCTGAATCCCTGGCAGGGCCCTGAGATATCCTCCTCTGGACAAAACAGTTCTGCCAAAGGGCCAGAGCACAAGTCTGGCTTAAAACTGACTTTTCTAACAGGTTTTGTCTCTTTATTGGTTTCAGCAGCCAGCCAGGTGCTTCACAGCTACTGCAGGAGTCTGAATTAGGCACAGAAACCCAGAATGGTTTGGGGTGGAAAAGAACATTAAAGATCATCTCATTCCAGCCCCTTTCCATGCAGGCTCAGCCCAAATCTTCACTTGGTCTGAGCAGGATGAGCTTCAGCAATTCAGGGGGCACCCAGCACTTGGAAGGATCTGTGAAATTTTGGCTGCAACAGTCCTCAAGCTATGGATTCATGTTTTCTATAACTGATCTTAGCATCTCCCCTTGAAAATGTCAATGATGAGCTGCTGCTTAATGGTAATAACTTTTAATTTGCACCTCAGCAAGGGCCTGCTCAGGTGAGTGCTGGGACACCTCCTTAGGTGAGGGACAATATTTCTCTTGACTCTCAAAAAGCCAAAATCTTGTGGTGCTCTTAACCCAGGGGGTGAATGGTGGTAGAAAAAGCAGGGGGAACACTTTTAACTGAGTTTTTGGCCAAGAAAAAAAGTCCTGTTCCGTTTCCTAAAAGGGGTTTTCGTGGAGAACGCCCTCATTTCAAGCCCTGCTCTCAAAGGCCTCGCTGGTGAATCGGAGCTGACACAAAACTGCTTCTCTCTGAATCTCCCTGGCTGAGGTGCCACGTTCTGCTGGGTGATAGATGGGACAGACAGTGACAATTCCTGGCTGGTTCCAAAGGCTTTGCTGCCTCTCCTTGGGAAGGCAGGAGGGAACAGCCCAGCCAAGGCAGAGCTGGGAGCAGCAGCCCCCACACCAGGTCCTGGATCATGGCACAAATCCAGGATCAAATCACCCATCTCTCGTGGGATGCTGCACAGAGGGACCAGAGTGGGAGCTGAAGAGGTCCAGCAACACCATGGGCCACTGAAAATCTGTTTTACACCAGTTTGGGAGGCATATTTGAGGATATTTTAAGAATAAGAAGCAATGCTGTGTGGAAAACCACCTGCTCTGGGTGGGGCTTCCACCTCACCTGAGCCAAAAATGGGGAGCCCTCCCCCAAAAACTCTTCTCTCTGCACTGAAACCCTCAAAAAAAAAAAACCCAAAAAAAACCCCTGAACTTCTCTTTCCATCCTTCCCTCTCTGTTTCACCTTTGCTAAACGCATTCTAGCAATATTTTATTGGGTTTGGAGACCTCCATAGATCTCCTCCTCCTCCTCCTCCTCCTCCAGCAATTTTACACACAAAATGCTGGAAAAATTCACCTTTATGTTCTTGAGGGGGAGGTTTCTGCAGGGTAGGAATAAATCCACAGCAGCCAGCATCTGTCCCTCGTGTTGAACCTGGAGAGAGGCCCCAAAACCCCCATGGAGGGTTTTAAACTGGTTCCACTGGGCACCCCAAACACTCTTCTCTCTGCACTGAAACCCTCAAAAAAACCCCCAAAAACCCTCACTGAAACTCTCAAAAAAAAACCAAAACAACCCAAAACTTTACTGAAACTCTTTTTCCGCCCTTCCCTCTCTGTTTCACCTTTGCTAAATGCATTCTAGCAATGTTTTATTGGGTTTGGGGTCTAGAGTTTGGAGATCTCCGTGGATCTCCTCCTCCTCCAGCAGTTTTACACACAAAATGCTGGAAAAATTCACCTTTATGTTCTTGAGGGGGAGGTTTCTGCAGGGTAGGAATAAATCCACAGCAGCCAGCATCTGTCTCTTGTGTTGAACCTGGAGAGAGGCTCCCCAAAATCCCCATGGAGGGTTTTAAACTGGTTCCACTGGGCACACTGGACCCACAGGTGCAGCAGCCTGGCATCAATGCCACCTCCTGCTTCATTTTTAGGGACCTCCTCACTTCTGCCCTAACAGGATCTGCAGAGGATCTGCTGCCTACAGTCCTCCAGGCTTAGGAACCATGCTGCAAATTCAAAAAAAAAAAAGAAAAATAAAAAGGGATTAAATGTTTTCCTTTCCTTCTCTGGGCTCAGCCATTCCCCACCCCCTCCAAGGCTGGCCCTGGAAGGGGATTTTGCCTTTTCTCAGGTGATGGGGGAGGGATCCAGGGCTGGAGGCCCCAAACCCTGCTCTGACTCTGCTGCCTGGAGCACAGAGCTCTCAGAAAACACAGATGAAAGGGAAGCTGGGGGAGGGCTCCAGACTGGGAGGAACAGCCCTGGTGGCAGGTCCTCTGGCAGGGGTCAGGCTGCAGGACACAGAGGAGATATATTAAAAGGGGAAGCTGAAGGAATCTAAATAATCAGGCTCCCCACTGGAGAATGCCTTGACAAGAGGAGATGCTGCGGGAGCCAAGGAAAACCGACTCGCACAGAGGGGCAGAAAAGTAAAAACTGCCTGCACAGAGGGGCTGGGAGACCATGGGGACCTGGGAGGCACAGGGGGAAGGGCTGAGAGCTGGAAGGAAATTAAATAATAGCCTGAAATTCCCAGGTGAAGAACAATGGAATTGAAAACAGAAAGGCCCCGGGAGATAAACAAACCCGGACGGAGAGGCCAAGCACGGAGAGGCAGAGCTGGGGGCTGAGTTCTGCACCCTGTCCTGCCACCCCACCTGGGCTGGAATGGGGTGCAGCCCTGCCAGGCGCCCCACAAGATTGGGGCAGGTCCCAAATACCTGCCCTGAAAGTTCTTAGAACCTGAACCAGCAAAGCCACACGAAGAATATCAGTTATCCCTATTTTTGTGAGGCACGGAGAGATTACACCCAATTCCCATGCCCTGAAAGGATCTTTTACTCTCTGGTTTTCTTCCTAAAAAGACTTTTCAGAGGATAAAAAATGCCCCTACTTTCTCTGGCACAGCCCCACGGAGAGTTTGCTGCGAGAGGAGGAATTAAATCCATGCCTGAGAATCCCAGGAAGGATCCCTGGACGTGCAGGGCAAATTTCATGGAATATCCAGCAGGAAACAGCCTGGGAGACAGAAATCTGTGGAACAGCCCTGAACAACTTCTGACACAGGTGTTACAAACTGCTGGAGCCTCTCTGGCTGTGACAGATGTGTTTTGATTGAGGACATGGTCCTTGGAGGGTGGGAAATTATTGACTTGGAACCAAACAGCAGATTTTTTTGTTTTGTCTTGTTTTGTTTTGTTTTTCTTTTTTGGCAATTCTGTTGTGTTTTAAAAATTCATGGGCAAGCCCTGAAAGCACTCTACCAATGAGCATTAATATTCCCAGAGGAGAAACTTGGGGTTGGGGAGTGGGAGTTGCTGCAAGAACGAGGCAAAGAAGGCAGAGAGCTTCCACAGGGCTTCCTTGTGGAATTCCACACTGTGTCCTGCTGGAATTTACCCACTGCACTCATACTGAACCTGCCCACTCTGGTAAACTCCCTACAAATGGAAAAACACAGGAAGTAAAGAGGAAAATCTGAATTTTTCAGCTCCAACTGAAAGCTGCTCCCTAATATCAAATCCCTTTTCCCACCCTGCATTCTTCCAGCACCGGCCCAGTTTGTGTTCAAAAGCTTTTTCTATTTCCTTTTCCAGTGCCACATGCTGCTGTGTCAACATCATCCAGGGTCTTCCCAAACAAAGGAATGTGTGTCTAGAAACCATGCACAGGGCCTGACAGCCAGAACCCCACCAGCAGGGCCACAAACGGGTCCCACACTCCTCTTTATGGCACAGCCTAAAAGCTGGGGGCAGGCAGCACCTAACACCAGGTGTGACGCAGGATGGGGCAGGTCTGACACCCTGGAGGCTCCTCCACCAGCCCAAGGATTCTCCCTGCACAGGAAAGTTCATTTTTGTCCTTCTCTCTGCTCCTCGGGCAGCTAAAGGTGTGCAGGGATGGGTTTGAATGCTCCTGTGACCAGAACCACAGCCACAAAGAGCCAGGAACGTTCGTTTTTCTCCTTCTCTCTGCTCCTCACGTAGGTTGGAACAGCTAAAGGTGTACAAGGACGGGTTTGAATTCCCCTGTGCCATCAACCACAGCCAAAAAGAGCCAGGAAAGTTCATTTTTGTCCTTCTGTCTGCTCCTCATTCAGGTTTAAGCAGCTAAAGGTGTGCAAGGATGGGTTTGGATTCTTCCTGTGACCATAACTCCAGCCAAAAATAACCAGGAGTTCACTTTTGTCCTTCTGTCTGCTCCTCATTCTGGTTTAAGCAGCTAAAGGTGTGCAAGGATGGGTTTGGATTCCTCCTGTGACCATAACCACAGCCACAAAGAACCAGGGGAGTTCATTGTTGTCCTTCTCTCTGCCCCCCAGGCAGCTGAAGATGTGCAAGGATGGGTTCGGATTCCCCTGAGACCACCAACCACAGCCACAAAGAACCAGGAGAGTTCACTTTTGTCCTTTTCTCTGCCCCTCATTCAGGTTTAAGCAGCAAAAGGTGTGCAAGGATGGGTTTGGATTCCCCTGTGACCACCAACCACAGCCACAAAGAACCAGGGGAGTCAGGAGACCCCGCTCTGCTCCCAGCCCTGCTCCCAAATTGTCATTTCATCCTGGCCAAGGCCCTTCCCTGCCTCGTTGACTGAGCTCAAGCTGGTTCTGAGGCTGCAGCCAAGAAGGTTTTCATCAGAAAATATGGTTCAGAGGGGAACATATGACCTGCAGCTGAGCTCTGTCGGGGTGTGAGACCATTGGATTGCACAGTGGCATGCCAGACCTCCTCATTTCCATGCAGGATTGATTCAGAGCACTGCCAAGGATCTGCAGGAAGCATATGCATTTGTTTAACATGGTGGGAGCACCAGGAGGAAGCTCAGGAAACATCCAGCCTTGTTGTAAGAAATCCTGCCCCTGGAAGCTCAGGAGAACAGCCCAGGCTCAGCCAGGATGGATTTTTTTCCCCCCCAAGTACGTTGCAGGACATTGTAAAGGAGAAGTGGAGCCCAAATCAGCATCTCTGACTGCAAGGTGACCCCACCTTTCCTGCCTTGGCTGCCACTGGAGATCCCAGCCGAGCAGAAGGGTGAGGATATGTTGGGAAGGATGAAAGTTTGACAGGAAAGTCTCACAGATTTGTGAGCTTGGCAGAAAGATTTTTAAATGTGGAGTCTGAAGAAGGAATAGAGATGGAAGCAAGTTTTGATTTAGAAGAAAAGAATTTCTGAGCCAATCTCACTGGATAACCAAGGAGGCAAAGGGTGTGTTAGTTAGAAGGGGTTTTTATGGCTTAGAGCAAAGGATAAACCCACCCCAAACAAGAAGATGTTTGTACCAAGCACAAAGAGAGCACAGGCAAACAAGGCAGCAAATGTGGCAAGTGGAAAAAAGGTCTCAGAATTTTCCACTGCAAGAAAACTGAAAACCAACTTTGAGCTTCAACTGTAATGTACTAACTTTTAGTGATTGGAGAACAGTAACATGAACATGGTAATTACAGTAGTTATGATAGGCTAGAGGTAAAAGTTAAGGGATAGATTGGTTCTACTGTATGAAGATGCTCAGCAAAGAAAAGGATATAATGCATTGTAACCAAAAGAAAAGGATATAATGCAATGTAGCCAAAAGAAAAGGATAGAATGCATTTGTAATCAAAAGGAAAGTTTATAATGCACTGTAACCAAAACCAAAGGTTCTCCAGGCCTGCCTGCAGCTGGAGCTGACAGCTCTGTCACCCACAACCCTGGACTGCTGGAACATCTTGGATACAATAAACTGCATTTTGGATACAATAAACTGCATTTTGGAGAGCCCCTGGAGTCCTGCAGCTCTCATTTAGGCTCTTACAAGGATGTGCCTCCCACCCAGGCAGTGCCCTCTCCATCTGCACTTTTACTTTCTATAGTTCTCTCTCTTTAAGTCCAGCATGGCTTTTAAATGACTCAAACGACCTCTGGACTGGAATCTTGGTGCAATTTGCCTCTGTCAGGAGAGCAAGGGGAGCCTCTCCACCCTGCTCAGACACGCCAGACTTCCCTCACGAGGACTTGGCCCCTTCATTTAGAAGAAATCCTAAATATTTGTTTTAATTGCAAAATGGATCCTCATAAACCAGCAGGCCTGTGTGCTATCAGGCTTTGGATTGCAGCAAGCCTGGCATGTGGGCTCATGAGGCAGATGGTCAGGGAAAAGTACCTTGGCACAGCCTTGCCTGGCATCTCTCAGACAAAGGGCTGCACCAGGAGCAGGATTTGATCTGATTTTATCTTTCATCGCCCTTTTCCAAAGGCTGCATCCAGCAGGGTGCTAAGCTCCTGTCAGTCCCTGTCAGCCCTTCTCTCCCAATGTCTCTCTCCCCACAGTCTGGCTGCTGGGGGACTGAGCTCTCCTGGCAGAGGCCAAGGCCGCGTTTGCTCCCGAGCCGCCCGCAGGGCCCTGCCTGCAGCTCTGCCTGCACCCCCAGCCCCTTCCCCGCTCCTTTCCTGACCCCATCCCAAGAGCAGCCCCCTCAAAACTCAGGTTGGCACAAGTGTTCAACCCTGGCTGACGCCGATCCCCAATTCAGGATTTTAGGGTTCCCCAAAGGAGAATTTCTCAGTTGTTGTTGGGGTCCGGCAGTGGGGCATCTCTGCAGGGAAGGGGAATGCCCTGCCCAGGAATTCCAGATGTTTTCCTCTCCCTCAAACTCCCAGAAACGAGCTGCTGCTGTTCCACACCTCCCATGGAGACAGAGGAACCAGAGTGTGACCCCTGTGTCACAGGGGTCTGAGGATGAGGGAGGAGAGGAGGATCTGACTCCATGTTTCAGAAGGCTGATTTATTATTTTATGATATATATTATATTAAAACTATACTAAAAGAATAGAAGAAAGGATTTCCTCAGAAGGCTGGCTAAGAATAGAATAGAATAGAATAGAATAGAATAGAATAGAATAGAAAAGAATGATAACAAAGATTTGTGGCTCAGCTCTCTGTCCGAGCCAGCTGGGCTGTGATTGGCCATTAATCAGAAACATCCACATGAGCCCAATCCCAGCTGCACCTGTTGCATTCCACAGCAGCAGATAACCATTGTTTGCATTTTGTTCCTGAGGCCTCTCAGCTTCTCAGGAGGAACAATCCTAAGGAAAGGATTTTCCATAAAAGATGTCAGTGACACCAGAGGAGGGTTTGTCTCCCAGCCTGGAGCAGGAGCACTGCTGAGGATTTGAGAATTGGCTTCCTCTGGGCAACCTGGCCATCCATGGCTCAGCACATGAACATTTTGCCTCTATTTAAACTCTGTCAGGGATGAGTTGAGAAAAAGAAACCAGATTCCTATGGGTGCAAGTGATATTCCTCCCTGTCCTCCCTCATAGCTGCCCACATAAACTCCAATCTAAATCGACACCAGCAACCTTTTTATGCCTCCTTATGGCCAACATGGCCAATTTAGGCCATTTTAGGAGCTCCAGCATGGATGGCACAAACACAGGCTGGTAAAATTCTAGCATTTAAAAGTATTAATTTAGCCCGGCACATTAAGTCCACAAATCTTTCTGCCAATTATTTTGGATAATTGTAACTATCACCACAAACAGTTTGAGATGTACAGGATCTGCAATTATCTGTGTTTCCCCCCCACTGTAAATGAAAGGGATAAGGAGTAGAACCATCAGGGAACAACTTAAAGCTTCTATTTGCTGCTGGGAACATCTGAACCGTTTCTCTGACACCTCCAAAAATTGATTAAAAGGGGAAAGGGGATGGATGAAGAGAGATTTATTTACAAACAGACTGAAAAGGGAGCCTGGAAAGTGGGAAAATAAAAGGATGAAGAGTGAAAAAAAAAGGGAAAGAAAGGAAAAACGAAGTGAGGAACACGAATGTTCATAGCCCAGTTCGGGCTTTGGCTCTGGAAGGTGCTGGGGAGGGCGCAGGCAGCCATGGGCGCCCTGGTGCCGGGTCCCGCTGTCCCCAGAGCGGGGACATTGCCCGCCCGGGAGGAGCCGGGCTGAGCAGACCCAGCCGGGAGTGCCGCTAGAGGGCCCCTGGGCCGGCGGAATGAGCCTCTCCCGGGCTGGGACCTGGCCACCATCCCTGGGGACACACAGGTGACCTTGCACGGGGCCCTTCCAGCAGCACCGTCACCGTGGGCTGGCGAGACTGAGAGGGGAAAACGCTCCAGCGCTGCTCCATCCATCCCCACATCCATCCCCGCATCCAGCCCCACATCCATCCCCACATCCATCCCCACATCCATCCCCGCATCCATCCATCCATCCCCACATCCATCCATCCATCCCCACATCCATCCCCACATCCATCCCCACATCCATCCATCCATCCCCACATCCAGCCCCAGCCTGGTTAACATCTAATAAGTCAAGCACAGCCTGCAGAAGTCTGATTTCCCAGCCAGAGCAGCATCTTGCACCCATTGGAAATGTCCATTTGGAAATTCAGTGTGAATAACACAAACACAAGACAGATGCTGCCACTTACCCAAATGTCTTGGAGGAACAAATGGGGAGGCGAATTTGAAAGCAAATGAAGCAACCAGATTGTAGCTCTTAAGTGGACTCTGTGCTCCAGCAAGGGGAAAACTTGGCAGGGAGGGACTCAGTGCTCACCACTTTGCTTGATCTACATAAACCATAAGCGCACGTGGAGCTGTTCGCTCTGAGGCTGAAGATTTAATCAAAAACAGGTGAAAAATCCGTTTTTTTTTTTGGACTGTGGGGGATAGCTCAGCTCAAAAAGCCGTGCCAGGGGCTGTGCTGGGTCAGCACAGGTCCAGTGGCAGCTGCTGCAGGATGTGCAGCAGGTGCACGGGGAGATTTTGGCCTCAGAACTCTCATTTCACCCAAGGCTGCTGCTCAGGGTGCTCCCTGCGGTGCTGCAGGAGGTTTGGGAAGAAAACGGGGTGGAAACGGGGTGGAAATGGGCTGAAAAGGTGGGGAATGGTGGTTCTGAGTGCTATCCCCGAGCCACCCAGACACTGAGCATTCAGTGGGAGAGCACATTTCGTGCAGCTGGCGTCGTGTCAGACTAGACTGGCTCCGTGCAGGAAATACTGAGCACTCGGAGCGAGCCTGGGAAGGCGTCCAAGATTGTGCCTCACATCTGCTCCTGCCAAGGCACTGCGAGCCCTGTTTGAGCATGTGGGGTAAACAACAGCAGCCCCAGCAGAACACAAGCACAAGCAAATGTGGGGGTGCTGGGGGGAGCGCCCTGGTCACAGCCAGGACCTTTGGGGAAAGGCTGAGGAGCTTTGTCCTGGCACAGCCAAGCTGAGTGGCCATGAAATATTGCCCCAGAACAGGCAAAGGTAAAGTTCAAAAATCAGAAATTTAAGTCTTGACATCAGCAAAATGCTGGAGTTTAATCCATGTCCAGTACCTTGCACCCATCTTCCTAAAAATGATATTTTCTTTCAGCAATCTGAATTTATTTTTAAGAAAATAAACCAGAAAAAGCCACTGCGAGCCCTGTTTGAGTGTGTGGGGTAAACAACAGCAACCCCAGCAGAACACAAATGTGGGAGCCCCCATCCAGAATTTTTGGAAAAGGCAGAGGAGCCTTGTCCTGGCACAGGCAGCTCAGTGACCACAAAATATTGCCCCAGAACAGGCCAAGGTAAAGTTCAAATGTCAGCAGTTTAGGTCCTGACATCAGTGAAATGCTGGAGTTTAATCTGTGTCCAGTACCTTGCACCCATCTTCCTAAAAACCATCATTTCATTCAGCAATCTGAATTTATTCCTAAGAAACCAAAAGGAAAGCCATGGATGCACAATCCCATCCACCTCCTGACTTTCTGTGGCTTTTCCTCATCACCTCCACAGAGCACCAGCCCATTAAATGCTTCCTTTGCTGGTGTTGGCACCAATAAATCTAAATTTTCAAGCTTGGCAAAGCCAGCTAAACAACTGGCACGGAGATAAATGATTCCTCTAAGGTAATGTACAACTCTCATTACCCCAGGACTTCAATACTGGTTTGAAAATCCTGGAAAAAACACAGTTTTCTCCCCCAGCAATAAAGGTAGCAGTTTTCCCTGTGGATTTTCAGGTTTTTGGTTTTTTTCCCATTAGGAAATTCCCTGTGATATGGCAGCTTTCCCCCAAACTGGGAGCAAACTGGGAGCAAACTGGGAGATGGGAAAATGCGGAGCTGCAAAGAGGCTGGAGAAGAAACTCCTCAGCACAGCCAGCATCCCCTTAAACCATCCAATAAATGGCATTCAGCTCAAACTCTCCAGCACTGCAAGGGAACAGGAGAACAAAGGGATTTGAAGCGTGGATTAGATCATTCCAAATGGTCTCAACATTGCTGGTTTGGGGGTTTTCTTTTTTTTTTTTTTTTCTTTAATTTTTTTTTTTTCCTCTCCCTCGAGCCGTGTGGCAAAGGCTGGATTTGAACCTTTGAGGCCAATGTTTTGACACAAATATTTAAGCTTTTTAAAATAAGTAATAACCTTCAGTTACCTTCAAGAGTATTGTATTAAAAACAGAGAATGGGATTAAAACAGATTAGCTCCCAACGTTCCTTAATGTGGCAAACAGCATCAATCAGATCACGTCAACGTGAGCTGACAGCTCAGGGAAATCCAGAGGAGCAGATTCCCTTGGAAAAAAATGAGATATTTGATCAATTCTTTTTTGAAAAAAATTCCTTTTTTTCTGAGCTGTTAGAAAGTGCATTGACTTCATAAAAATGTAATGACAGCTCAGCCTTTGCTTAGCATAACATCCTGAAAGTGCCTGAGAACGTTGAATTAGGGCAGGGCCGCTGCAATCCAGGAGTAAATGCGGCTGTCAGTTTGCTCCAAACGCTGCTGCCCATCGATTGTCAGCGTTCAGGACACCCCTCTGGCTGTCCTGGAGTGCCCAAACCCCTGCCAGGGGGCTCAGGGACCCTGGCACAGAGCCCAGGATGCCCCTGTGCCCTTGATTGTGACCCATGGAAAAAGTTACCAACTTTATATGAGGATCTGCAAGCCATGAAAATCTTAGAATAATAATTAGTTTGTCACAGGGTGAAAAATAGATTTTTTTGGGGATTTTAGAATGGGGGTTAGGGGGGCAAGATGGAGGAATCTGGGTGTGTCCAACTTTTCTCCTTGTCCTCTATCTTCTGCTGTGCTGGTGGCACTTTGGGATTGGTTTAGAGTAGAAGCTCAGTGTCTAACACAGGTGATGGGTATTGGGAATTAATTGTAAACATTGCACAGGTAGTTTTTAGTGTAAACAGCGAACACCACCCTAGGGACAGGCAGAGTGCCTGGAACTGTCCTGCTGGATGGACCTTGGCAGGGCAGGAGAAAGAATTTTATAGATAAGGAACAATAAACAACCTTGAGACTGAGAAATGAAGAGCTCTGACTCCTTCTTCTACTGCCAGGCTGGGAAGAGAGAATTTCTAACACATCTGGGGGTCCCTGTGAGCAGCTGAAGTCCTGAGGATGGATTTCCCTCTCGGGGAAATCAGGGAAATGCTGTCCTGCAGTCCCAGCTCTCCATCCTGCACTCGCTGCTGCAGAGCCCTGGGGGGACCCATCAAGCCTCGAGGTTGAGGTGAGGGGTGAGGCAGCACAGGAGGCGAAGTTTGGGGATGCAGAAATTCCCTTTCACCTGCCCTCGCTCTAACCCTGCCCAGGGGAGCTGCTCCACCCCTGGCAGTGTCCAAGGGCAGCTTGGATGGGGTTTGGAGCCTCCTGGAGCGGTGGAAGGTGTCCCTGCCCATGGAAAGGTGATGACCTTTAATGTTCTTGTCCAACCCAAACTATCCTGGGTTTCTGGGAAGGTGTCCCTGCCCATAGCAGAGGGGTGAATGATCTTTAAGGTCCTTTCCAGCTCAAACCTGCTTTTTTGTTACCTGTCCCCCACTGGATGTGTCTGCTGGTCCCTAATTTCCCATCCCATGAAGAGCTGGGCAACCACCCTGACAAGTTTTCCTTATATTTTGTTGGATTCCTATAAATTATTCCAGGCAGAATTCCAGCCAGCTTTGTTTCTTTTCCTCACCAGAGTCATCTGGAAAAGGACAAGTTACAGACTTGTGAATTATTTGTAAATCAATCACCGCAGGGTCAGGTGGGATTTTGGGAAGGAATTCCTGGCTGGGAGGGTGGGCAGGCCCTGGCACAGGTGCCCAGAGAAGCTGTGGCTGCCCCTGCATCCCTGGATGTGGCATTCACATTCTCTGAACAGAGAGAGAGAAAATTCTCTCTCCCATTTTTTTCTTTTTTTTTTTTCCTAGAGAAGCACAGAGAGAAGAAGAGAAAACAATTCTTATCTCTGTTCTCTACCCCTGTTGCTTTTACACATGTGGAATGTGTTAGGAAGATTGTTTACCTGAAGAATATGTATTTATATCACCAAAACAAGGTTCACAATGTAAGAAACCCAAACCACCCTGCAAGGAATGCTCATTGTTTCAAGTCCACACAGCTGAGGTTCGGGAGAGGGTTCATTGGCTGGAGATGTTGATCTTTGACATCCCTGAATGTCCTTCTTGCTCCTGAAACAGAGAGCTGCTGAATCCTGAAACAGAGAGCTGTTAGAGAAAGTCCCTAACAACTATTGGAAACCCATCTTATGTAATGCTGTATAATTATTGAGAAAATTCCTGGAATGCCACGGCCACGGCTTTTGATTCAACCACTCGGGCTGAGGCTGGCTCGTGGCTTTCCAGAACTTTGAGCTGGCAGTGAAAACTGCAACTCCTGTGAGAGTCCCAGGCAGAGTTGGAGCACCTTGGGATGGTGGAAGGTGTCCCTGCAACTCCTGGGAGTGTCCCAAGCAGGGTTGGAGCACCTTGGGATGGTGGAAGATGTCCCTGCCCATGGAATTGGATGGACCTTGCCATCCCTTCCAACCCAAACCAATCTCTGGTCCTGAATTTAGCACCAGAAGGGATCTGGTGAGAGCAGAAGGGTTGGAGCACCCTGGGATGGTGGAAGGTGTCCCTGCAACTCCTGGGAGTGTCCCAGGCAGGGTTGGAGCACCCTGAGACAGAGGAAGGTGTCCCTGCCCATGGAATTAGATGGACTATTCCATCTCTTCCAACCCAAACCAATCTCTGATCCTTGGCACCAGAAGGAATCAGTGAGAGCAGCAGGTTGGAGCACCCTGGGATGGTGGAAGGTGTCCCTGCCCATGGAATTGGATGGACTTTTCCATCTCTTCCACTCCAAAGCAGCCTCTGATCCTGAATTTAGCTCCAGAAGGGATCTGGTGAGAGCAGCAGGTTGGAGCACCCTGAGGCAGAGGAAGGTGTCCCTGCCCATGGAATTGGATGGACTTTGCCATCCCTTCCAACCCAAAGCAGCCTCTGATCCTGCATTCAGCTCCAGAAGGGATCGGCCAGAGCAGCCACAGGAGCAGGGTGGCAGTGCCACTGTCACACGAGGGACCTGGGCTCCATTTGTGCTGCGGATCCAGCCAAGCTCCTGCTCTCCAGCACAATCAAATCAAGCATGAAGGAAGCAGAGCCTGGTGCTTAAAATGGCATTATCCGAGCGCTCCGTGGGAACCGCCGCCCAAATCCCCGCGCATTAACTTGGCCTAATCTTGGAGAAATCTCTTCCCGACTGTTTTGAAATAAATCCTGTTAAATTCTGCAGGGAATTGGCCTTATCTCTCCACACCTGTGTGGGTTTTTCTCCCTACCTTTTCCCTGGACAAAAGGGAGTGGGTCTGTGTGTGGCAGAGTGTGTGTGTGTGTGTGTGTGTGTCTGAGAGGAGCTAAAGAGACAATTATCTTCCGCTGAAAATAAACATCATGAAACTATAGATGCCTAATTTTTGCACCTGGAAGATCCTCTTACAGCTATTCACTGCTAATCACTCTTAGCTAATAAATGAATAGAATAACTAATGTGATTAGAGTAATTTGCCTATTCATCAGGAATATTAAATGAATTGAATATTTTGTATTTGACTCGTCTCTCTCAGTGTTTCCCTGATCCTGTAATTAGCCCCTTGTCTGTTCCTGTGGCAAAAACACCACGTGGCCTTTGGAATGGGACACTTGGGCTCGTTCTGCATCCCTGGACAGATGGACACCTGCTTTTATAGCCATACCTTCATGCTAGAATTGAATAATCCCACTGGAAAAGGCTCTGGACAGCTGGGGAAAGGAAATCAGGGCAGAAAATAGGGATAAAACTCTGGATTTGGAGCAAAAAAGAGATTTTACAGAGCAGCCACTCCTGGTCACCTCAGAGGTCACCCTAAGGGGTGGCATCAGAGAGGTGATGGTGGCAGAGGAGCTGCTCCTTGGCTCTCAGCATTGCTCAGGACGTTGTCCAGAAAATTCTTGGCCACGGTGGCTCTTTTCCTTATTTTGCAGTTGGGAACGTGACAGCTCTCTGAAGACATCCAGGTGAACTCCCAGACCTGTTAATACACGCTGGGATGGTGGCTGTTATATTTAAATCTTGCTGAGGAGTCAGGAGGAAGCTGAACTATGCAAATGATGGTATAAAATAACCAGTGGGCAGATATTCAAATAAGGATTTCACATATATACATAAAGGGAAAAAAAAAAATGCAGATCTGGGATGGAGTTTTCCATATCTATACAAGGCTTTTGAGAGAGAAGACAGCAAAGATTTAGAAAATTAATGCTGGTCCTTGTCTGCTTCTAGAAACTAATGGGGATATGCAGAACAACACAGAAAAGATGCATTAATAAAATTGCCAAAGATCATCTGTCACTTCCTCTTGGTAAGAAGCCAAAGCATTTTTTAAAATGCATTTGCACTTAGCCAGAATGATATCATAATCTTCCTTAGTCATATCTTTCCCTGCCTTCCTGCTACTCCACAAGGCAGACAGCGAGGTTTGCAGGAGACAAACTCAAAACGCTGCATTAAAATTAAAAAGGGAAGAGGCTGCACGGGAAAGCTGCGCAAACAGAATCACCTTGAGCTAAACCTTGAGCGAGAAACACACGGGGCACGTTCGGAGCAGGGAAGGAAATTAGGAGGAGAAAACAATGAATTATTGAAGGCTTCAGGGTTCTCCAGTCTGGCTGGCTCTAAAATCAAGATGTCACGCAGCCTCTGCAGGGTTTTGTGCTGGGTTTTGTTGGGGTGAGGCAGATGTGAGGTGGTTTTAATCTTTGGAAGGGCAGAATTAGGGGTTCGTTTGGGTTTCACCTCCCCTCTTTCACAGTTAACTCCACAAGTCCCTCCTTTACATTTATTTGGGGCTGTGGGTTGGATTTTTTGGGGTTATTTTTTGTTTTTGGTTTTGTTTTGGTTTTTGGGTTTTTTTCTGGTTTTGGTTGTTGTTTTTTTTGTTTTTTTGTTTTTTTTTTAATATAACTGCAAATAAAGCCCAGACCCGCAGAACCTAAAATGTGAGCATCACTGGAATTCTGCACCAGCCTCCATCCTTATTAATTATGCCATAAATCTCCACCTGAACTCCCAGATGTCCCCGTGCTGAAGCAAGCTCTGGATTCCTGCTTCAGAGCTGATCTATTGTGCATCACACTCAGCTACCTGGAGAACATCCTTCAAGGCAGAGATGAGGCAAAGCCTCTTCTAAATTCTCTTTCATATCTTGTTACACAACAAAATTTCTTTCCCAGCTACCCACAGCTCCTCACCATTATTTTTCTGCCTCCTTGCTTTGACCTGGAGTTTTCACTGCGAACCTGAAACCACTTTCACAGATTTATTTAGGTATTTTTAACACTCCCCCCGCCCTTAATTTCTCCTTTCAGATTGCTTTCAGACAGCAAGAGTGTAAACCACTTTGATTCCTGGGTTGTTGGGAGAAAAATGCTATATGAATGAATAAGTAATAATAATAATAATACATTACAGTGATAATGATGGATGTGTTTTAAACAAAGCCTCTGGCTGCCAGTGTGGAGGAGCTATGGAAAAAAAAAAAAAAAGAAAATCAAAGATAATCTTGCATGAGGAGAATTGTAATGAGAAAGACCTGGAATATTTTATCTCTGAGCTGCTCCTATCAGGGTTGTCCCAGTTTGGCTTGAAGAGTGTGGCAGGTCTGGAGCTAAATTTAGGCCCAGGTGCTGCTCTGCTGGCAGGAAGGGAGGGCTTGGATCCATCCTTGGATCCATCCTTGGATCCATCCGGGGTTCAGTGCCAGCCCCAGAGTGGGGCAGGAGCCCGTGGTGCTCAGCACCTCACACACACAGAGCCCATCTCATCCTCAAGGCCTCTGCCAGGCAGCCAGGTGAAGGCAGAAAAAGGGATTAAAAGACCCAACAGGTCCCTGGCAGGGCTCTCCCACTGGCAGCCAGGAGAAATCTGCCCTGGCAGCCCTGTGCCACTGCTGGAAGGCTCAATTCAGCTCAATTCAGCTCATTTGTAGGGAAAAAATGGGGATTTTGGATCAAACTGCCCTGGCAGCCCTGTGCCACTGATGGAGGGGCAGGTTCAGCTCAATTCAGCTCATTTCTATGGAAAAATGGGGATATTGGGTGAAACTGCCCTGGCAGCCCTGTGCCACTGCTGGAAGGCTCAATTCAGCTCATTTCTGAGCTCAATTCAGCTCATTTCTGTGAAAAAAATGGGGATTTTGGGTGAAACTGCCCTGGCAGCCCTGTGCCACTGCTGGAAGGCTCAATTCAGCTCAATTGTAGGGAAAAAAGGGGATTTTGGGTCAAACTGCCCTGGCAGCCCCATCACACTGATGGAAGGCTCAATTCAGCTCAATTCAGCTCATTTCTGTGAAAAAAATGGGGATTTTGGGTCAAACTGCCCTGGCAGCCCTGTGCCACTGCTGGAAGGCTCAATTCAGCTCATTTCTGAGCTCAATTCAGCTCATTTCTGTGGAAAAATGGGGATTTTGGGTCAAACTGCCCTGGCAGCCCTGTCCCACTGCTGGAGGGGCAGGTTCAGCTCAATGCAGCTCATTTCTAGGGGAAAAATGGGGATTTTGGGTCAAACTCGGTGCCTGCAGAATGCAACAGATTAAACCAACAGGAATGCTCTGAAGAAAAACTCCTGATTTTCAAAAATAATGAGATTTTTAGAGGAAGGGCTTCACCATTTATCCTAGTGGGGATAAATCCTTTTCAGCTTTCTCAAAATCAATCCATTTTGATTATTTATCAAAATATCACCTTTGACATGAGCAGAAGTTGGGCTGGAATGACAACCCATCATTTCTTTCAGCACGTGCACCTGTACAGCTGTTAAGGAGAGCTCCTCAATCTCTGGGATTTTGGAAGCACAACACAAGGCACCGAGTCCAAGACAAAAATCTCTTCTACTCCAATTTCAATCCCAAGAGCTGCCGGACCTCAGGATGCCAAAGAGCTGAGGAACAGAAAATATTCTACTCCTTTAGGAAATACAAAGCAGAATAATGTGGATGTGTCCAAATTTCAGCAGCATCCCCGGATCTGGGTGACTGCAGAGCCCCTTCAGCCACACTAAATGTGAGCCACAAAAGCAGCAGAGCCTTGCAAGTGCTCCCTAAAATGCTCTGGAGGCTCCACAATCCTGCCCTGGTGTGCAAGGCTGGGCCTTGGGGGTCCCTGGGGCCAGGGATTCACTCCTGGCCACTGATTGGAGCCAACATCCCCATTTCCTGCGCTGCCTAAATCTCCCCACCCTCAGGACAGCTCCTAGGACAGGCCCTGAGAAAGTAATCTCATGATTTATGAGCTTTTCCAACAATGGCAATAAGCAAGGCAGCGTTTTAAGCAGCTAACTGAATTGGGATGTGGGCTGGGTTTTTGGTTGTTTTTTTTTTTCCTTTTTCCACAGCACAATGTGGATCTATTTAGCCCTTCCAGCTTGAATTTCAGCCTTTCTTTGCCCATGAGAAAGCCTGGCAAATGGGATTTGGGCTAGGAGCTATAGGGGAGAATATCTTTTAATTAACCAGGAGGGCGGCTCAGGGAGGATCCAGCACTGCCTCTGAGCTGAGTTTCCAGCTCCACTGCGAGGCAGACAGGTACAAATTAGGGCAGTGCACACCAAATTCCCAATGGCTCTGGTTTTCCTGGCCTTGTAGAGGGCAGGGATGACTCCAGTGCTGCTCTCACCTGGCCATTTCCACCTGAGCAGCTCAGGTAATATCAATCCACATGGATTTCCCCCCTGTTTCACACATGGATTTCCCCCCTGTTTCCCACATGGATTTTCCCCCTGTTTCCCACATGGATTTCCCCCTGTTTCCTACATGGATTTCCCCCCTGTTTCCCACATGGATTTTCCCCCCTGTTTCCCACATGGATTTCCCCCCTGTTTCCTACATGGATTTCCCCCGTTTCCCACACGGATTTTTCTCCCTGTTTCCCACACGGATTTCCCCCTGTTTCCCACACGGATTTCCCCCTGTTTCCTACACGGATTTCCCCCTGTTTCCCACATGGATTTCCCCCCTGTTTCCTACATGGATTTCCCCCCTGTTTCCCACATGGATTTCCCCCCTGTTTCCTACATGGATTTTCCCCCTGTTTCCCACATGGATTTCCCCCCTGTTTCCCACATGGATTTCCCCCCTGTTTCCTACATGGATTTCCCCCCTGTTTCCTACATGGATTTCCCCCTGTTTCCCACATGGATTTCCCCCTGTTTCCTACATGGATTTCCCCCATTTCCCACACGGATTTTTCTCCCTGTTTCCCACATGGATTTCCCCCTGTTTCCTACATGGATTTCCCCCTGTTTCCCACACGGATTTTTCCCCCCTGTTTCCCACACGGATTTTCCCCCCTGTTTCCCACATGGATTTTCCCCCTGTTTCCCACATGGATTTCCCCCATTTCCTACATGGATTTCCCCCCTGTTTCCCACATGGATTTCCCCCCTGTTTCCCACACGGATTTTTCCCCCCTGTTTCCCACATGGATTTTCCCCCTGTTTCCCACATGGATTTCCCCCATTTCCTACATGGATTTCCCCCCTGTTTCCCACATGGATTTCCCCCCTGTTTCCCACACGGATTTTTCCCCCCTGTTTCCCACACAGATTTCCCCCTGTTTCTCTTTTCAAGGCTTGGCAGTCAAACCTCTCATTACACTGCTGGTGTAGGGAAATATTTTTCCTTGAGAACACAGCGAGTTCCTTCTGTCCAGAAAGCACAAACTGGGCACGGATCCTGCCCTTTCTGCCCCAGCAGCGTGGCCGGGGGCTCCTGCAGGGCAGGGGGGTCACCCTCAATCCTGGGTCACCTGCAAGACACGAGAGGCCACAGCCTGACCAAAGGCAGAGCAGGATTTAAAATATTCAGTAATGAAAAACCCACAAAATATTCAAACTCCGGGGAGGCTGGAACAGAAGCAGAGCTTTGAGGAGCAGCTGAAATGGCTGTGCCATCCTTCCCAGGATGGAGCCAGGGATGGAGCCCAGCCCAAAGCACAAATCCTGGTACCCCCACCAAAGGCAGAGCAGGATTTGCACCCACAAAATATTCAAACTCTGGGGAGGCTGGAACAGAAGCAAAGCTTTGAGGAGCAGCTGAAATGACCCAGTCTCAGGAAAGGCCAGAGATGGGACAGCACAGAGCAGCCCTGGTGGGATCTCTCTCCTTGTTAAAGGTTGAGTAAAGCAAAAAGGAGGCACAGCTACAAGGAAAACCAAATCTCCCCAGCTCCAGCACCCAGGGAATGGCTGTGCCTGCTCCCAGGAGGGATCCAGGGATGGAGCTGAGCCCAAATCCTGGATCCTGGTACCCCCACCTTGTTAAAGGCTGAGTGAAGCAAAAAGGAGGCACAGCTACAAGAAAAAACAAATTTCCCCAGCACCAGCACCCAGGGAATGGCTGTGCTGCTCCCAGGGATGGAGCCAGGGATGGAGATGGAGCCCAGCCCAAATCCTGCATCCTGGTACCCCCACCAAAGGCAGAGCAGGATTTGCACCCACCAAATATTCCAACTCTTCCTGCAGTGCTGGCCCACACCCAGAGCATCCCTCCCCTGGCCCCTCTCCCTCCCCAGGTCCCGCCGTGTTTTACTGGACAAGGCATGCGAGTTAAATTTACATTTTATTTGAACAATGTTTCATCTTGTTCCTGTGTGTCTCTGCTGGCGATGAGGCAGCGAGGAGCTGATGAAATTTATTCCTGCTCTTGCTGCCACGCTGTATAAATAAAGGGGAAGGAATAAAATACTTCTCCAACAGGAAGTGTGAAGGCTTTAATGCTTTGTTTAAATATGCAGTTGAGAGACTTTATTTATCACGCAGCATCTGTATGTGCCTACAGCTGAAATTTGCTCCCTAAAATTAAAATATCTCGTTTTGCATGCATTTTTTAACCTGCATCACGCACCACCAAACCTGGTGGATTTACCCTTAAATCTATGCTGGGCAGGGATCCCCCCCACTAAAAAGATGCCCAGAAATATCATGGCCACTGAATTCATGTATCTCAGGTGCTGTGAACTCTGGCTGGCTGCATTTCCCAAGAATAATTGGTGTATACACACACCCTGGGAGATTTATATTCCCCTGCATCTTGGGCTATATACAATATGATTTAAATGGCACAGGCACTGCAGAAAGTGGACAGTAAAGCGTACAGTATTTGAAAATAAACATAAAGCAAAATGGTTTGACATCCTATTTCACTTAAAATGTAAATGGTGAACATTCAGGGCGTGATTTACAACCTTTTTAAAAGCACAAATGTTTTTTCTTTTTGGCCCCCTCACTCAGATGCCACAAATCAGGAGAATTCTTTGCAGCATCAAGAAATCCCCCGTGGTGGGTTGGCTCCTTTTTGTTGCTATCCTAAGGAATAGCCATGGATCCCCCAGATCAGCTTTCCTGCCTCTCCTTTTGTTTTTTCCCTCTGGTGTCCTGACTTGAAATGTGGCTTTATTGTGAATTTTAGGCTGCAGGCTCTCAGAGGGAGAGGAAGGGGGTGCAATGTGTGAGGAGCCTGTTGCTCATTTTTGCAGCCTTTTGCCCAAAGTTAACACCTTAAGGTGAAGTGAAGGTTTCCATGCCTTCAGTCCTGGCTGTGTCACTGCTCCCATCACAAGGGCAGGGTGGGAATCCCTAAATTCCCTCGTTCCTGCTGCTCCTGGAGTCACTGGGCCAGGACAGCATCCAGCTATGCTCACTTTCCTTTTAGGTGTCCCTCCTAAGCTGTTTTTTACTGTATTCCAAAATGTGATCACCCTGTGCTGGCACCATCCCTGCACCGCCTTTCACCCCTGCCTCCTCCTCACCTGGCACAGAAAAGGTGCAGAGAGAAAAGCACAAACCAGAAAAGCACAGGGGAGGTACCTGAGATGTTTCCTTCAGGACTGAGCCACTTTTATGCCCAGATCACAGAATCCTGAGCTGGAGGTGATGCCTTGAGAGTCTGCCTGGAACAGAGGCGGGGCAGAGTTAAAGAATAAAGTGGGGATTTGTTAAAAGGGTTTCAAAGGACACACCTTGGGCTGTACAAGAGCCCGGCCAAGGCTACACCCAAGATGGACTCAGAGTCACGAGTTTTCACATTTTTATAACTTTTGGTCCATTTCCACATTGGGTTTAATTGACCAATTCCAGCTCAGGTGATGCAGTCCCCACCTCCCAGTTTGCTCTCTGTTGTTCAATTTTCTGTTGTTTATTGCTCAGTTCTCTGTTGTTTGCACTTTTTGGGCTGGAGCTGCAGCGATGTCCTTGGTTCTGGGGCTGGACAAGGATTGTTCTGTGGGGCTGAGCTGTGAGGAGAACTTGGTGACACTTTGTATGGAGTTCAGAGTCACACACCAATGCAGGGCAGAGGCTGGGAAATACGAAAGCTCAACCTGAAGGCATCAGAAGGGTCCAGCTCTTAAGGGAATGATCCACATCAGTTGGGTGAGAACTGATTGGAACTCAAGCTCCAAAGCATCAACAGGGTCTTGTGGCCCAGAGGCATCACCTACTGAGCCCCACAAGGCACAAATCTGTGAAACCAGATCTCCAGGAGATCTCCCTGAACAGAGAAGGATGGAAAGGAAGGAAAGGGAGGAAAGGAAGGAAAGGAAGGAAAGGGAGGAAAGGAAGGAAAGGAAGGAAAGGGAGGAAAGGAAGGAAAGGAAGGAAAGGGAGGAAAGGAAGGAAAGGAAGGAAAGGAAGGAAAGGGAGGAAAGGAAGGAAAGAGAGGAAAGGGAGGAAAGGGAGGAAAGGGAGGAAAGGGAGGGAAGAAAGGAAAGGGAAGCAAGGGAGGAAAGGAAAGAAAGGGAGGAAAGTGTCCCACAGGAAAGGAAGGAAGGGAAGGAAGGGAAGGAAGGGAAGGAAGGGAAGGAAGGGAAGGAAGGAAAGGGAGGAAAGGGAGGAAAGTGTCCCACAGGAAAGGAAGGAAGGGAAGGAAGGAAATCTCTTCTTCTGCATGGAGATGAGGAGGAGAGCGCTCCACCAACGTGGTCCTTGTTCAGCCCCATGGCACCAGCACAGTCCAGCCTCCAACCACAGCTACACCTCGGGGGTGGCCCAAAACCACTTCCCAGCACCTCCTGTCCCTTTGCCAAGGCTCTGGGATGCAGGATGTGCTCTGAGCATCTGTCCTGGCTCACAGAGGACTCTGCAGCACCTGAGCACACCCCGGAGCCTCCGCCCTCCTCCCCGCGCTCCCTCTGCACCATCCAGCCCTTGAATCTTTAATCACCTTCCTCTCCCTCCCTGGGAGCACACGAGGGTGAGCACATCTCCCCAGATCAAACCGAATCCCTAATTGGGGCAGCTGTTAATAAGGGTTAAATCTGCAGGCTGCGGTGGCCATCGCCGCTCTCACCGTCAGCGGAGCGGGGAGCCTGAAGGGTGCCTGTCCATTTTGAAAAGCCATAATGAATCATTTTTCCCTTAGCAAATCTGGCAAACTTCAATCCTGGTTCCTGCAGCCTCTTTTTCACATGTCCAAGCCCTCTGTGACACATCAAATTTAATGAGACTGCACAGACCTCAAATAAGGCACTGTAGCACTGCTGGGATACTTTATTAAGGAGGATCAGACAGAATGTGTTTGCTGTTTAAGAGCCTTTAAAGGCAAATTACACTTCTTTTTTGGGGGGATGAGAGCCTCCCATTTTTGTTCAGTCCCTGGTCCTCCTCAAACACATCCTGCAGGCCAATTCAAACACAGAGTTAAGGTTTCTGCAAACAGGGGAAAGCAGCAAAATTGGCAGCGAGGGCTGGGAGACCAAGCAAGGCTGGATTGAAGGTTGTGGGGTAGGACACAGACAAAGGAACGTGTGATTTCACATAATAATAATAATAATAATAATAATAATAATAATAATAATAATAATAATAATAATAATAATAATAATCTGCCTCTGACAAGCTGTGTAAGGGAACGCCCCACCCTGCTAGCAGGTGCTGCCCTGCTAGGTCCAGGGAAAGGCCAAATTAACCCTCTCTGGCTGGTGGAGAGGTGGGGAAAACTTTCTAGAAAGATCATGAAATGCTAGAATGGTTTGGGTTGGAAGGGACCTTAAAGCCCATCCAGTCTCAGCCCTCAAAATGATGATGTGAGATATGCACTGAGCCATCCTCAGGGAAAAACTGGGGCAGCCCATGAAGAATGGGGGAAATAAAACAGGATTTTTATTTTAATGTCTATGTAAATAAAAATAAGCAGGGAGCCAGGCAGAGTTCAGTCTCAGGCTCCAGATTTTGGGGCAAGGGATGCTCTTTGGTTTTGCTGTACGAGGTGCAAGATGAAACCCTGGGTGACTTCAGGAGTTTTTTCCAGCCATAACCAGCTCAGGTTGTGTCCTTGCAGACGTTTTTTGCTTGGAAAAGCCCATTTTGTGCAAGGACTCATTGCTGTAACTTTGGTTGGAGACTGCAGCAGTCTCGTGGCTTAGCAACCTCCTGCTTAATTCAGAGCATCTCTTCTGAGATCATCGTGTTCAGCTCCTCTGTGTCCACCTCTGGCCACGTCCAGCTCAAAAGAGAGCTGTAATTTATTTCAGCAAGTGCCAGGCTGCTGGACAAGGCAGCAGAAAGCCAAAATGTCTCTCTCAGCATATGGAGTCCAACCTAATTGGGGTTTATAGGGAAATATAAAAGCTGGACCGGCTTCCAGAGAGCTCTCAAGGATGCCTAAAGAAGAAAGTCTGTGTCTCAGAAGATTTTTCATGTGACTAGAGGAAAAATGATAACAGTTTTACCTTGTTGGAGTAAGGGCCCAGCCTTCCAAAAAGCACAGTGAGAAATGAAATAATTTACACCCCACAAATGCTCTGGTTGCAGGATAAACCTAGAAATGTTTCCTGTGTCAGGACAACTGAGGCACGACCTGTGGAAGGTTAAATTTGACTTTTCTTCTCCATTTTTTGCTGTCTGAGGAGGTTTGGGGCTCAGCACTCAGGGGCCATTTGGATCCAGGTCACATTTTCTGTGAGCCACCTGCATTTGGAGTGGAAGGAAGAGTGTGGTTAATGGATCACTTTAATGACATCAGTTCTGATCCATCTCTAATTAAGGGCTCTGCCAGGAATACAGTCAAGCAATTCTAATGGCCCAGAGGAAAAATTGTGAAGTCAGGTAATGAAATTTGCTTATTAGACAAAATGGGAAGAAGGAGTGCAGGGGCACAGAAATCAATAGGGAGAGCGGGGCAGCAGCATTTCCACAGCCCTGCTCATGAAGGAGAGAGCCCAGCTAATGAAGCTCAGAGCTCACAAGTGGGACAACAAAACCCTGCCCTGCTCCCAGCCCTGAGGATGCTCACCTGGAAAAGATCCAGCTCGTGTGAGCTCCCAAAGAGTTGGTTCCGCACCGCGGCTTCCTCAGCTGGAGGATTTCACCACCGCTGGGTTTTTGTGTCCCCCAGGGCTGTCAGAGACAGCTCCAGGCCTCCTCCCAGAGGTGCCTGTGGTGGGACATGCCCAGGATGGTCACACAACCCTCCAGGATGGAGAAAAGCAGGGTCACACCTGCAGCCTGGAAACTGCTTGGATAAACGCCATAATGGCCCCCATTAGATCCCAGTAAATGTTATGACATAAATACCCCTGGAAAATGATTCACCTATGGCCTTTTCATCCCAGGAACTTTTCAGTCTGTTCCCAGCTCCAGTGGAAGGTGTTCCTGGGATGCCTTTCAATCCCAGGAAGTTTTCAATCAGTCTGTTCCCAGCTCCAGTGGAAGGTGTCCCTGCCCATGGCAGGGGTTGGAATGAGAGGATCTTTGGGGTCCTTCCCAACACAAACCATTCTGGGATTCTGGGATTAGCACAGAGAAGATGCAGGTAAAAAAACAAACAAACAAAAAAAACCAACCAACCAACCAAAAAAAAAACAAAACAAAACAAAACAAAACAAAAAAAAAAACAGAGAGAAGAGTGGATGCTGCCAAAAAATCAAAACCTATTTATTCTACAGAGTGCTGGGGAGGGAAATATTTATAGGTGGGATGGTTCCAGCTCCAAACCCTTCACTTGCAGGCTGGTAGGAGAGGAACAGAGCCTCGTGGGTTTTTGGTTTTTTTTGTTTTTTGTTTTTTTTTTTTTTTTTTTGGTTGGTTTTTTGAGGGGTTTTAAATATTTTTTTTTTAAAGGGGGAAAAAGTGAACTGAAGTTTATGAGCTTGAGCTGCGGAGCAGAGCCTTTTGTGTCTCGCTTGCCCACATAATTGCAGTCCCCCCTCCTCTCAGCCGGTGGCAGAGGAATGTAGGTGGAATGTCTTTGCACGGAGAGCGGCTCACACAGGGACTGCACAATGAGGGCAAGAAACAGGAGCCAATCTAAGGAAAGGATCAGGCAAGGAAAATAATATTGGGCTGTCTGCTACCACGTCTAACCCCGTGAAATGCCTCCATGAATCCCCTGCTTCCTTCTGCCTTAAAATGTCCTCCTCCTTTCTCAGAGGTTCAGGGCACATATCTTGTTTCAGTCTCCTTTTTAACACTTTGCTTTTCCCCCCCTCTCCTTTCATCCTGCTGCCGCAGATATATTTACTGGCAACGGAAAAAATCAATAAAGGAGAAGGAAATGACTTGGCAGCGTTCCCAAGTGTTAAAATAATTCTCATCTCATCGAGCCCCATTGTTTTTAAACAACATTGCCAGCTCGGGAGCTTGGCCTCGATTTCCAGAAGCAACTGGTGATTTTTGGGCAGGTTCTGGGTGGTTTTTTTTTGGGGGTGTCCTTAAAGGGACAAGTTTGGCAAAGCCACAGAGGCTTTTCCACCTGGCTCCTGAATTGATCCGTCCCTCGGGGGATCCCACCCCACGAGTTTAAATTTGGGGGCACATTTAAAGTGAAACGGCCCTAAGAAAAGCTGGACATCCCATAAACTACCCCAGCTGCCTTTCAGCAGGGGGAAAACTGGGAATGACATTAGCAACCAGCGGCCCGAACCAGGTGCATTCCAGGCTGTCAGTCCCTCCCGTGAGTTATTGCCGCTTAAATACAGACTTTCTGTCCCAGCAGTGAAATATTCTGGCACGTGCAGCGCAGGAACACGCAGAGCTGACCTTCACACTGAGCTGCTCCTTGTAAGCTGCAGTCTCTCCCGCGTTTCTGGGGTTTTTTTTCCCTCCCCACATTTTTGAGGTGGATTTTGGAAAATCAGAAGGAGGAGGGCTCAAAAGGTTGAGAGGGCTCAAAGATCCTCTCAGCTCCCACACAAAATATTTCTTGCCCAGGTCCAACTAAGATCCAAAGAACTCCATTTCTATTTTGACTTTTTTTTTTTTTTTAAAGTATTCGTGCTATACAGAAATGGTAAAGTTATTTCCAAATGGGTAATTGGAGCATTTAATTTGGAAGAGGATGGAAAGCACACCTCCACCTCAGGAATGCTCCATCCTGAGTTGAAACAGACTCAATAAATTGGTGGGCTTTTCCAAAACAATGGTTTTTCACAGGGAGGCAACAGCCTCAATGAAAAGTGCTCCTTTATCAATATTTTGGCGGCTTCATATTTAGAAATTAGGTGTTCTCTGCTTCCACT
This sequence comes from Agelaius tricolor, assembly GCF_023055355.1. NCBI lineage: Eukaryota > Metazoa > Chordata > Aves > Passeriformes > Icteridae > Agelaius > Agelaius tricolor. Next base: position 5,768,547 of record NW_027269289.1, on the reverse strand, counting down.
TCATTGCAGGAGAACGTGATCCCATTTTGCACACCTGGAAAACATCAGAATTTGCCTTTTTTGCCCCTTTTAGACCCAGACATTCCCTTTCAGACCTAGAAATCCCCTTTTAGGCCTAGAAATCCCCTTCTGGACTTAGAAATCCCTTTTCAGACCCAGAGATCTCCTTTCAGACCCAACTGAACCCCTTTTAAACCTAGAATTCCCTTTTAGACCCAGAGATTTCCTTTCAGACCCTTTTAGGCCTAGAAATCCCCTTTTAGACTTAGAGATCCCCCTTTTAGACCCAGAGATGCCATTTCAGACCTAGCTGAACCCCTTTTAAACCTAGAATTCCCTTTTTAGACCCAGAGATCCTCTTTCAGACCCAGAGATCCCATTTTCGACCCAGAGATCCCCTTTCAGACCTAGCTGAACCCTTTTTAAACCTCAAATTCCCTTTTTTAAACCTCAAATTCTCTTTTTAGATCCGGAGATCCCCTTTTAGACCCAGAGATCCCCTCTCAGACCCATCTGAACCCCTTTTAAACCTTGAATTCCCTTTTAGACCCAAAGTTCCCCTTTCAGACCCATCTGAACCCCTTTTAAGCCCAGAATTCCCTTTTTTACACCCAGAGATCCCCTCTCAGACCCATCTGAACCCCTTTTAAACCTCGAATTCCCTTTTAGACCCAAAGTTCCCCTCTCAGATCCATCTGAACCCCTTTTAAACCCAGAATTCCCTTTTTTACACCCAGAGATCCCTCTTTAACCACTTGCACACCAATCCCATCCCCTCCAAGAGCGTTTTTCTTACCAACACCAACAATCAGGAGATTATTTTAATGGAAAAAAGCCTCTCCCAAAGCCCAGGTGTGCCCATGCCCAGAGCCCTGAGCAGGCTCCAGCTGAGAGCAGCCGCTCCCCTCCGCCATCCCAGCTTTTACTCCCGATGGGAACGTGAGCAAACCGTGCAAAGAGGGAATTCCCTGCTCCCCAAATGTCCATAAACCCCAGAAACGTGCACCTTGGAGGTCCTCTCTGTGTCAGCCCGAGAGAAATGAATTTTTTTTGGGGTGGGAAACATCTGCCCTTCTCTGGGGTGGATAATGGGGCCCATTGTGCGTGCACGGGCACAGAGAGGGGGAATCAATAAACCAGGAAAGCCTCAGTTGTTGGATCAAATGCCAGCCATATCTAATGGCTCCAGGATGCCTCTGGAGCCCACCAGGTCCTGCTTGTTTGATGTCTTCACTTCCTGGCAATCCCAAAAGGGACAAAAGCCAAGATATTGACTTTCCTGACCAGAAATGCGGTGTGGGAACGTGGGGAAAAGCTCAGCTTGGCCAAGCTCAGCGTGTCTGTGGGGTAAAGGAGAGTCCAGGACGTCCCTGTGGGAGCTCCAGAGCGGTGGGATCCCAAATTCCCACCCCAAAAGCACCACCAGCACCCCATGAGGGGATGGTGTTTCTGTGCTGCATCAGACGGAATAGAAACCCAAATTCTCCGCTGTGGAAAGCACATCCACCATCCAACAGCAAGGGCAAAACAGGGATATTCCCAACTCCTTGAAAAGCAGCCTCAGAGCAGGGATTGGACTGGAAGGACTTTGGGAATCCTGGCATTGTCCCACCCAGTGCCCAGGTACCAGGGCAAGGAGCTGCATTTCAAACCAGCAGAGGGGTTCAGAGCACAAAAATGCTTTGGGATTAGGGGGGAAAAAAGGAAAAAAAGTCATACAAAATGAAATGATTTTTCATTTAGTATTTGGAAATTTTTCATTTGATAATTTTGCATTTTTCATTGGAAATTGGACTTGGCCACCGTGCAAGGACGTCCTACAGCAAGGGCAAAACAGGGATATTCCCAAATCCTTGAAAAGCAGCCTCAGAGCAGGGATTGGACTGGAAGGACTTTGGAAATCCTGGCATTGTCCCACCCAGTGCCCAGGTCAGCCTTTCTTCCATGCAAGCTGGCACCAGGGCAAGGAGCTGCATTTCAAACCAGCAGAGGGGTTCAGAAAATGATGATGGGATTAGGAGGAAAAAAAAGGAAAAAAAAATCATACAAAACGAAATGGTTTTTCATTTAATATTTGGAAATTTTTCATTTGATAATTTTGCATTTTTCATTGGAAATTGGACTTGGCCGCCGTGCAAGGACGTCCTACAGCAAGGGCAAAACAGGGATATTCCCAACTCATGGAAAAGCAGCCTCAGAGCAGGGATTGGACTGAGAGGACTTTGGGAATCCTGGCATTGTCCCACCCAGTGCCCAGGTACCAGGCCAAGGAGCTGCATTTCAAACCAGCAGAGGGGTTCAGAAAATGATGATGGGATTAGGAGGAAAAAAAAGGAAAAAAAAATCATACAAAACGAAATGGTTTTTCATTTAGTATTTGGAAATTTTTCATTTAATGATTTTTCATCTAGTCATTTTTAATTTTTCATTGGAAATTGGACTTGGCCGCCGCGCCGCGTTTGGAGAAAACCTCTTTGAATGCAGCCCATTGTGCAGGGAAATTCTCCCTGCAATCTGGGTTTCCAGGCAGCTCCCAGTGCTCCTGAAATCCCCTGGAAAAGCGAGGAAAGAGCAGCGTTCCTGGCAGGTCTGGCTGTGCTATGTGGATTTTTTGGGACAAGTCTCTGCAAGAGCTGCGAGAGCTGCAGAGACAAAACCCCTGGCAGAGGGTGGCACAGGCAGTCCCATCCCAGCTCCTCTCAAATCGTGTGTGGGAAGGCAGAATCAGCTGTCTGGAGGTAGATTTGGGTTTCCATCGGGGTTTTTTTTGCTGCTTTTGTTTTGGTGTTTCCCTCCTTTCTCTTCGTTTCCTCGTCCCAGTAGCAAAAGGGGAAATGGAGGGGACAGACACAGCCCAGGTTGCACTGAAGGGGAAGCAATAAAACTTTCTTATATGCAAGAACAAACTCTGCCACTCCTGAATATCCCCAAACTGCCTGAAATAAAGGCATTGGAAAAGACTGGGGTTTTTTGTTTGTACTTTTTTTTTTTTTCCCACCCATGATAAAATGGAGTTTTCCTCCTCACAGATTTAGGATCAAGTAAAAATAGGAGTGAAAATAACAAAACTTCTGTACCTTCTGCACCTGAGTGAGAGATTCTCCTTTAACATTATCCAGCAAACTTCATGGGATCATTCAGCTTGGGAAAAAAAACCTTTAAAATCATCCAATCCAATCACCAGCCAGCCTCTAAAATAATAAAAACATTTCAAATATTCTTCTTCTTATTCTTCTCTTCTTTCTCATTTTCCTTGGGTTTATGCCATTTGTTGTGAAGCACCTGCGCATCAAGGGTGAAAAGGGAGATTTTATTCCGTACCTGCAGTTTGTAGGACAGAAAAAGGAGATTTTATTCTGTGCCTGCAGTTTGTAGCACAGATTTAGGGATTTGGGGACTCTGCCATGCAACGTGGGCACCGTAGGGTGACAAATCCCATGGGAGAGTGTCCCTGCAGGTGTTTAGGAGGACACAGCCCTGGGGGTCTGATATGATGGCATCACAGAATATCCTGAGGGAGAAGGGACCCACAAGGGTCCTCCAGAACATCTCCTGACCCTTCCCCATCCCCAAAATCCCAGCCTGTGCCCCAGAGCATTGTCCTGGAGCCTTGGTGCCCATTCCCAGGGGAGCTGCTCAGAGCCTGGCACCCTCTGGGGGGAGAATCTTATCCTAAAATCCAACAAAACCCCTCCTGACACAGCTCCAGTGGTTCCCCAGGTCCTGTCCCTGCTCACAGAGCAGATTTGTGTCCTTGCCCTTCTGGGGCTTCACATCCCAATGCTCCAGAAGGGAAACGCAGTGAGGTGAAAAGAAAGAGCAAGGATGAGGCATTCCCAAAGGGAAGGGGGCAGGAGGGTGTGGGACTGGGAAAAAAACCCCAAGTGAATTATTTGGGGGTGTAAAACCTCCCCAGAGCACCCTCCCAGCCCCAGGCTGTGCTCTCCACGCTGTCAGGCCGCAGCAATGAGCCGGGAGCCCTTTGGGAAGGGGAAGTTCCTGTGTGAAAATCCAGCGGCGAGGGGCTGGGAGGCACAGCTGGACACAGCTGCACACAGCTGGGGCTGGCACTGGAGCTGCACGGGGCTGCAGGCAGCTCTGGCATGTGCACAGGGGGCCCTGCGAGGGGAAGTGCAGCTCGCTCCTGGCTGAGCTGGGCCGCATCCACCTCTGCCACAGCTCCTCGCTTCAGCCTCCTTCTTACCCTGCCTTGCTCTACTTTTTGGGTTTTTTGGTTTTTTTTTAATGGATTTCATGGAAAAAAAATTCCTCCCTTTTGACCCCTCGCTGCTGGCAAGTTTCCAAATGCTTCGAGCATCTGATGGGACTCTCAGTATCACCACAGGGTGTGGGGGGATAAATCCTACAGCTCCCAGAAATTCAGAGGGGAGAAGCTGCTGCTCCCCAAACCTTTCCATGATCCCAAACCAGTCCCAAAAGGGGGAGAAGCTGCTGCTCCCCAAATCTTTCCATGATCCCAAACCAGTCCCAAAAGGGGGAAAAGCTGCTGCTCACCAAACCTTTCCATGATCCCAAATGTTTCCCTGCCCTCAAACCAGTCCCAAAGGGGGAAAATGCTGCTGCTCCTCAAACCTTGCTCCCTAAACCTTTCCATGCTCTCAAACCTTTCCATGCTCCCCAACCTTTCCATGCTTCCAAACCATTTCCAAAAGGGGGAGAAGCTGCTGCTCCCCCACCTTTCTATGATCCCAAACATTTCCCTGCTCTCAAACCAGCACAAGAGCCCAGCCAGGGCTGCACCCAAGGTGAACCAAAATGAACCCAAAATGGTCACAAAATGGTCCCAAAATGAACCGAAGATGAACCAAAATGGTCCCAAAATGAACCCAAGGTGAACCAAAATGGTCCCAAGATGAACCCAAGATGGTCCCAAAATGAACCCAAGGTGAACCCAAAATGGTCCCAAAATGGTCCCAAAATGAACCCAAGATGGTCCCAAAATGAACCCAAGATGAACCCAAGATAGTCACAAAATGAACCCAAGGTGAACCAAAATGGTCCCAAAATGAACCCAAAATGAACCAAAATGGCCCCAAAATGCACCCAAGATGAACCAAAATGGTCCCAAAATGCACCCAAAATGAACCCAAAATGGTCCCAAATGAACCCAAGATGAACCCAAATGGTCCCAAAATGCACGAGCGCTCCCGGGGTCTCTCCCTTGGATCAGTTCTGCTCCATTTGCATCTTGCAGTTCATTGTCCCATTCCAGCTTTAGCCCCTGCAGTCCCATCCTTGTTTTTCTCTCTCAGCCCACGGTGTTTGTGCTCCTGGGCTGAGATTTGGATCATTTGTCCTTGGTGCCCAGCTGGAGCAGGAATTGTTTTGTCTCCCTGCTCTGTGCACAGAGCTCAGCATCCCCTGATGTGAACCCAGACCCACACACTAAAGCAGCACAGAACCTGAAAAATAGAAAATCCAAAACCTGAGGCATCACCGTGAATGGTAAAAACCAAACTAAATGTATTTGAGTGCTGGCTTCTGGCCAGATCTCAGAGTCAGTGAAAGGGAAGCAGTGTGGGCTGGCTGAAGGGGCTCTTTGAACTCTGCCCACTTACAAGGTGCTGCTTCCGTGGTGGTGGGGAAAACGAGGAGGAGGAGGAGGAGGAGGAAGAGCAGCAGATCCAGCCTGGCTCCCTGCTGAAGGCAGCCCCAGAAGCTCAGAGGTAAAGGGAAGGAACTCACCAGGCTGACATTTGAAGGGTTAATGGGATTTAAGCTTTGATCTCCCAAGAAAACACGCTGAAAACATAGCCCAAGGCGTGCTCACCATTTTGTTTGCCTGTAAAACAATGCAATTTGATTTTTGTTGGCTTGTTGTTTTTAAGTGGAACCTCATGGGTGTTCTGTTGAATTCAGCCCACAAAAGCAATTTGTGTCATTTTAATGCAGCTCCTGTGCTAGAAATGTTTGTTTTTAAATGCAAGTTTTATTGTTTTCATTGTTGGCACATTAAAAGCTCGATCAATAAGAAAAGCAATTCGTGATGCTGCCCTTCAAAATTCCAGCCTTATCTACCCCATAAATTGGGGCAAATTTGAAAGTGAGGAATAACACAAGCTCATTCTTTTGGGATATGAAAAGAATAATTCAGATCTCCTCTGCTTTGACCTGTCCCTATCCATCATCTGTCTTAATATTTCCAGGAGAGCCAGGCTGAGGTGCAGCTCTGGGACAGGGGATGGAGCAGAGCATTCTTTGATTTGTCACTGTGGTAGTTACATTTTAGTGCAGGCATCACTTTTAAAATGGAAGAGGAGCCTTATTTCTGCAGGAAACATCCAAATCTTGACCAGATATGAAGTATTTGGGCACAGATTTAATAAAAAATTCTCCCCAAAATGGTGACAAAACCCAAACCCTGGCCTCAGGTCTGTCTCCTGATCTGCTGCTGGGATTCCATTTAGCCTTGTGCAATTCCTTCCACCTCTCAGGGCCTCCTTTTCCCACCTTTACCCAGGGGACAGCACTACAATGGGTTTCTTGCTCTTTGATATTTGAAACACGCTCAGAGATTCCTCAGATGGAGGCGGGAGGAAGAAATCATTATTGTTATATTTTTATAGCCCGTTTCTCCCTGCAGGCTCCTGGAGGTATTTTAAAGTCTCCAAAGTCTTGGGCAAGAAGAAGCAAAGAACAATCAGAGTAAATTTGCAGGAGCAGGACATGGGTGATCCTTGTGGATCGCTCCCAGCTCAGGGTATTTTGTGATTTTCTGACTGATCACTGGATCAGTGGAGCTGCCACTTCCATTTCCTCTCAAACATCCCCTTCTGATCTCATTTTTTCCTTAAGGAGGCTGGCATTACAAGCAGGAGCAGGGGCAGCATCAGGTATGGCTCTGCACGCCTTCACACCTCGTGAAACCCCATCCAGAATGGCCAAATTAATGAGGAAAGCTGCCTACTGCAGCAATTTCTGAAATAGCTGTAAATGTTTTATTGCCCAAGCATATGCAACAGCAACTTTACAAACATGCTCCAGCGAGTGGGGTGGAGAAAGGACACCACAGGACCTTTTGGGGAGGCAGACAGCCACGGCCTCGCTCGATTCCTAAATAAATTGGCATTAATCAGCTGATGACTGCACGGCTTCCTGCAGCAAACCACGCTCAGCAAAGACATCCCTGCCCTATCTCCTCGGTTTCCTGATAATGCCACCAGAATGGCGTTTTTCAAAACAATAAATGAGCTGAAAATGTGCCACAGGGGCTGCTCGGTGCCTCAAAATCCAGCTGGGTTTGGGTTGGCACCCCAATAAAGCCTTCGGGGAAATGGGCCCTTGCTTGGAGCTCCCACCAGCAGTGGGATTATTTCTTTTGGGTCAAAGATTTTTCTTCTTGAGAAGTGACTGCCTCGTAAATTTGGGGGGTCTGGACCAGCCCAGACCCCCCCAATAATCCCAAATAACCCAAATCCCAAAGCATCCAAACCTTTCCATGCTTCCAAACCTTTCCCTGCTCCCAAACCAGTCCCAGAAGGGGGAGAATGTGCTACTGCTTCCCAAACCTTTCCATGCTCCCAAAACAGTTCCAAAAGGAGAAAAAGCTGCTGCTCTCCCAACCTTTCCATGCTCCCAAACCTTTCCATGCTCCCAAAACAGTTCCAAAAGGAGGAAAAGCTGCTGCTCTCCCAACCTTTCCATGCTCCCAAACCTTTCCGTGCTCCCAAACCTTTCCCTGTAAATAAGATTTGAACCCAAGGGGTGCAGAGCACCAGGAATTCCTGCTTTAACCCAGCCCAGGGTGCTCAGAAATTTGGCATCTTGCAAGCTCAGCTCAGAGCTGCAGAACTGATTCCTTAGACCAGCGAGTAGCTGGGGATATAACTCATCTATATGCTGCAAGTGGCTCCCAGAAAACATTTGTTAAATAATTTAGGAACAAAACCTAGCGATGATAATAAAAAAAAAAACCCAAAAAAACCCAAGAAGTTTGCTCCCAGATGATGTGCAAATACAAAACAGCAATAAGTCTATCAAATGAACTCACCTAGTGCTACTCTCATATTCCCCACCATCCTCCCAATCCTGATTCTCCTCTGATTCAGCAGCTTTCCTCCTTTTGGCATTTCTGGCTGGCAGGGCTGGATGTACTTGGTTAGAATTCAATACCACGAGGGGGTTTAGTAACTGAAAGCTGCCTTTTTTCTTTTTTTTTTTTTTTCTTTTTTTTTTCCCTTTTCTTCCCTTGTTTCCCTCCTCTCTTCAGCAGCTCACAGGAGGTAAACAAAAGTTTCGAAGGGTGCCCTGCACCATTAAGGTCTGTCGAGTTTAAACTGCTTCAGTCCTCCTCGGGTTCCACCAGTAAAAGTCAAAAGCTCCTTTTACGTTCTCCAATTAAATTAAAAGAGGAAAATGAAACTGCTGTTTGAGATTTCTGGGCCAGCTGAAAAAATCTGAGAGCAGGGCCCTTGGCAGGGTGCTGTAACATCCAGAGGGAGCCTGTCCCAGGTGCTGAGCAAAGGCCTGAGACAGGTCTGGGCTCTCATGAAAGCCTTTGAATGAAGTGAAGCAAGAGGAAGAGAATGAGAGGAAGAAAAGGAGCACCAAGCTGGAATCCACTTGCTGGCCCTCCTCCAAGGCAAGGCTTGCTCCGTGTGTTACTTTTGAGATCAATGTCACACAGGGGCCTTCAGCCAGACCCTGCTCTGCATGGAGGGACAGCCACGGCCATGGTCCCTTCTGGAACCATCCAGCATCATCCTGAAACCCCGTTCTCAGAATCACTGCAAAGAGGGGAGAGAAATATTAACAGCCAGGAGACAGATGGTGCCATAATAAAATCCTCTCTCTCTCTCTCTCTCTTTTCTTACTTTTTTCCATTGCTTTTGCTTTTCAGGACAGCTCCCCCCAAAGCAGATCGTGCTTGCACTCCACATGTTCATTTTGAGCCTGCTAGATGATCCAAAGGAAGGGCTGAGAACCTTTCAGAGCTGATGGCACCAATCTGATGACCTGACGAAGCTCAAATCAAGAACCAGCCACTAGGAAATAAAGACAAACCATGGCTGCTCTCCAAAAGAACTCATAAATCTGAGCATCTCCTGCTTGCTCTCCTGTAACAGCTCTAATATTTCTTCTGCTTTCACCTTGTGAAGGCTGTTCATTATTACTTTCACCTCTTAGCCTCTCTCAGGATGTCAGCTCCATCTGCCACCACCTACCTGGGGTGAATCTCAGCAAGCCCAGCTCAGGTGCTCACTTCTCCCTCCTCCTGAATTCCCATACTTGACACGACCCTTCACAATACACAGAGTACTTTTCTTTTTTTTTTTTTTTTTTTTCAATCAACATGCTGCAGTCTCCTCACCTCTTGGCTTTTCTTTCCCATCCCCAATCACTCTCTGCTCACCCCTTCATTCCGTTCTTACCTCGGAATTACTGACAGTGATACAGGGGGTGATGATGATGCCTCATTTTGCTTAGTAATGGCTTTGCTGAACATCTCAGCCTCCACTTCAGCTGGCACATTAGCAAGCAGAGAACAAACTCTGATTGTTTTGACACTTTAGCACTTGCCAAGCCTGAGCACAGGTAGGGCTGAAGCTGCAGCACTCAGCTCTGCTTGGAGGAGCAGAGAATTCCAGCCTTTGTTGACTCGTGCTTGGCTTCTCCCGTACAAATGTTTTCTGAACTCCTTTCATCTTTCCCTTGCTGCTGCTGAGCATGTCATTTTCCATTCCCTGTTATTCAACAGCCTTTATATTCACACGCAGCCCAATTTTCTGCCAATATCATCTTTTCATTTATGTCAACTGGATTACATGTTGCTCCTACCTGCCTCCGAGTTACCGCTCATTTTCTGTGTCAGGTGAAGTTATCTCACAGCACACAGAGCGGGTTTTATTCCACAATTGCATTCCTTTATGCCTTCAAATTGCTTGCCACAGAGCAGGCTGTAATTCTCCTCTGGTGTAAAGCTCATCAAGACAAAACAGAGAGATGGGAGCTGGCACTGAGGGTTCTGGTCAGCTGTTCCTGCAGCACGAGCCTTTCTCCAGGAATTACAGGAGCAGGCAGCACTGAGGAGGATTCTAACACTTGTGGGATGAATAACCTGTCAGTAGGTGAGGCTTTCTCTCTTGTCACATTAATTAGCAGTCATCTCCTTCCTTTAAACATAATCCCTCCAAGACTCCCAGCCTTATTTATTTATTTTTTTTCTCCCCCCCTGCAGTTGGGTGTTCTCCCTCCAGGCTCGGGGCTGGCGTCAGTAGATGGCACTGTGACATTCACTCTTCCAGCTCCCTTTTTGTTCAGCCCACGAACAGAGCTTTGAGTTTCTACTAAATTTTTGTCTGCGTGTGTGTGTGTGTGTGTGTATTATAATTAGTTTTTGTTTATGCAAGGTTCTGGAGTCCTTCGGGAGCAAACTGTGGAAGCAGGGAGATAATTTGCTTTTCTGCTCTCTGATTGAGGTCAGTTCTTGAGCCAGAAGCAGCCTCTGGGTACCAGTCACTGAGGTGATGCTGAGGTTCCTGCAGGAAGGGATTATCCTGCAGATTGTTCCACCCTTCTCCCTCCAAGGCTGGCACACCAGACCGACCTGGGCGATTGAAGGGGGCGTGCAGGGGCAGTGCCCTCAATCCCCTGGGCCCAGCTCTTTCTAGAAGCCTCCTGGCAGCAGATCCGTGGTGCTGGCCTTGGGAGAGGACCCTGTGCTCCAAAGAATGGCACAGGCAAATAGAAACCCATCCTCCGGCTGAATTCCTAACGTTGGGAACCCACACGACAAAATCTGAAATTCAAAATCTGATTATTTGCAGAGATCTAGGCTGGGGTTAGCCCAACACATCCAAAACCTGTGGAATGTCAAGACAAAAAGGGCTCAAAAAAGAATAAAATTAATAAAATTCAGTGCCAAAATATGAAATGAAAAGCCTCCCAATTGGCTTAGTCTACCCCATCAGTGTCAGATGCCTCAAGTTATTTGCTTTCCTTTTGGAGGGAGAAAATAACAAACTTTGTTATGTTTTATCCGTGCTTAAGATTCTTGATCTGATGATACCTGGAAACCTCAGTGCAGGCACAAAGCCCTGTTGAGCTAAGTGCTTTTCAAATAGAAGATAATAAATGGATTTAGATGAAGATGTTATCAACTGATTTCACAAAAACCCTTCTCTTTTTTCTTTTTTTTTTTTTTTTAAGAGCTGAATATTTACCAAGTTTTTTACTAAAGCGCCTTTTAAATTTTTTTGTGTTTTCCCCTCTGTTTTGAGCAGCAAGTTCACCCCTCCCTTTTAAATTCTGGTAATGATTTAGCAATGAGCAACATTTCATAGATGCAAAATGACAGCAGCAAATGAGGGAAAGGAGAATGATAAAAAATTTACCCCCAAAAAAAGAGAAGTGTTAGCATAAACATCTCTTGTAAATATAAACACGTGCCCATGGATTCAGTCACACACATGCACAGAGTGCATCCCAGTGTACAAAATGTCCTTTTGACCTCCTAGGATGAAGTGTCCTTAGCAAGAATTACAATTATCATCAAAGGTTGATTAGCAAGTGTCAGATTGACAAGGAGTCATCAGCAAATATAAATATAGGTCCTGGAAGGAATAGAAAGCCTTTGTGGGAGCTGATAGTGTCTTCCAGCACTGAAACTTGATGTTCTACTTCTCCATGACTTTATTTTTACTCCAAGGATGTCAGAGAGAGGAGAACAGCTCAATGGGATTCAATGTCTCCTGTAAAACGTATTCCTCAGAGTGTGACTGACCAGTTGTAACACCCCTGAGACAAGGACAACTCAGGAAAAAAGTTGTGAGTTACTTCAGGGAGGATTTTTGACATCAGAGACCCCTGAAATGTGGCAGGGGAATTATTTTCCTTTTAATATGCTTACAGCTAAAGGATTGGCTTCCATTCAACTAATAGAAGTGTTAGTGCTTCGAGCCTGCATGCCTGGCATTCCTGCAGTAATACAATTCTGTATTAAAATCTATTCCAGTTGCTTGATTTATGAAAATGGTTCAAATGTGCTGCACTCGTACCCAGCTCATTGGATCAAAAGGGAGGAAAAAAAGCAAAAAAGAAGAGAATTCATTTTTAAACAGAAAGAAAAAGCAAGAGAGAGAGAGAGAGAGAGAGGGGACACACTGTTGTGCCTATCTCAGAAGTGGAGCTTTAGTCCTTATAAAAGTTGCCTGTATCCAAAATGTGACAATTTTATTTCAGAAGGTGACGACGTTTTAAGAATTTGTTGCAACTTGTGGACAAAGCCGCGGTTGATTCTCTCTCCAGCATTCCCTGGATTTTGTAATATGTCAATACATCATGTTAATGCAAGTTTTTAAAAAAGGGGAAGAGAAAGCAAAAGCTCCCTTCCTTTTTAAGTATGAGTAATCTATCCAAATCCTACTGAGACACACAAAGGAACGCCGGCAATTTTCCCTTTCATAAAATGCGGACTTTCTTTAAATACTTCCTCCCTACATTTTCAAAGCGGGGCTGTATGAAATGAAGGGGAAATGACACCCTTCCCCATTGAAAAGGAGATTATGTAAAACTGCCTGGAGAAGCCAGCCGTGTTAATGCAAATACAAGTATGATCTTATTCATAAGTTGCCATTGTGCTGGCAGAACATGCCTCGGCTCCGTGTGTCCACCTCCAGCTCTGGGTGAAGAGGAAAACCCTTTTCTTTCAGGAGCTGCACTGCCCCTGGTTTGCAAATAAATATGAAACCCCAAAGATCACTTTAAAGAAGTGGAGGGCTCGGTTTGCCATTGTGCTGAGCACTCGATGCCACTTGAAGTTAATGAGAGCAGTCAGCAGCCCTGACAATGAGGCACGGAGAGGATTTTGTGTGCCCAAAGGTGCTGGGGGCACTCAGGGCTCCTTCCCTGCTCCTGTGCTGGCAGCCAAAGCACTGAGTGGGGTTTGGAAAAGTCAAACCCACAGATTGCATTGGGCACAGCATTAGTGGGGATAGCAGGGCTCTAGGAAGGGTTTGGAAAAGTCAAACCCACAGATTGGATGGGACAAAGCACTGAGTGGGGATAGCAGGGCTCTAGGAAGGGTTTGGAAAAGTCAAACCCCACTGATTGCATTGGGCACAGCACTGAGTGGGGATAGCCTGGCTCTAGGAAGGGTTTGGAAAAGTCAAACCCACAGATTGGATTGGGCGCAGCACTGAGTGGGGATAGCAGGGCTCTAGGAAGGGTTTGGAAAAGTCAAACCCACAGATTGGATGGGACAAAGCACTGAGTGGGGTTTGGAAAAGTCAAACCTCACTGATTGCACTGGGCACAGCACTGAGTGGGGATAGCAGGGCTCTAGGAAGGGTTTGGAAAAGTCAAACCCACAGATTGGATTGGGGCAAAGCAATGAGTAGGGACAGCCTGGCCCTAGGAAGGGTTTGGAAAAGTCAAACCCCACTGGTTGCATTGAACTGAGTGGGGATAGCCTGGCTCCAGGAAGGGTTTGGAAAAGTCAAACCCACTGATTTAATTGTACAAAGCACTGAGTAGGGACAGCCTGGCTCCAGGAAAGGTTTGGAAAAGTCAGACTCACTGATTGGATTGGGCGCAGCACTGAGTGGGGATAGCCTGGTTCTGGGAAGGGTTTAAAAAAGTCAAACCCCACTGATTGCATTGGGCACAGCACTGAGTGGGGCAACTCAGCCCTAGGAAGGGTTTGGCAAGGTCAAACCCACAGATTTAATTGTACAAAGCACTGAGTAGGGACAGCCTGGCCCTAGGAAGGGTTTGGCAAAGTCAAACCCACAGATTGCACTGGGCACAGCACTGAGTGGGAATAGCCTGGTTCTGGGAAGGGTTTGGCAAAGTCAAACCCACAGATTGCACTGGGCACAGCCCCTCTTTCTGCAGCTGGAAAAGCGCAGGTGATTCCCAGCCTCTCCCAACGCCCTCAGCTGCAGGACGCCCTGCATCGGTGCCTTATTAAAAAGATTCAAATCACGGACTCATTAATGTTGGACAAGACCTCTGAGATCACCAAGCCCAGCCTTAATTCATATTCCAGGCCAGGAGTGTGGGATGAAAGAAGAAATTCACCCCAGACCGAACCTGAGACCAAGTGATGGCTCAGGGGAAAACAAAGAAGGGAAAGTTGGCATTGCAAAGCTCTGAAGTCCAATCAAAGCTCATGGTTGAAAAATTCAAGATATAGGTACATGAGTTTGGCCTTTTGAAAGGAAAGAACATTGCATAGAATAAAGGAGGTGGGAAGCCCTCAGCCACCAGAAAGGACAATAAATAGAACATGGTTGGAGGAGCTGCACTACTGCAAACAGGCCCAGAACGTGACCCCTGCCTTGCCCAAAGTGCCCCTTAAGGCATTTTATCCCTCTGTGTGAGCAAGAAAAGCCAATCCTGGTGCATTTTTTAATTTACTTTACACGGGAGCTGAGCTTCCTTCTCCTGTCCCCCACTTTTTACTCTTCTCTGCTTTCCATGGAAACTTTCTGTGGCGTGAGGAAGCCCAAGGCCTTGGCTGTGTGTATTTAACTCTGGGCTGCATAACGAGGCCCAATTAATCTTCATTATGAGTGGCTTTTGAAATGGATGCCTCCACTGAGTGCCCTTCCTGTGCAGCTCCAGTCCAGAGGAGTTTCTGGCTCAGCCTGGAGGACCCTGGGGCCTTATCATAGGAAAGGCTGTTCAGTATTTGATGGGGAAATGATTAAAAAAGCTCTTCCTACCCCGTTCCACTTGTATGTGGCACCAGTCAAACTGTATTTATTTGTTCGCTAGCTAAAGGTAGAAAATGACCAGGCTTACCCAAAAAAATCACATTTTTTAAATTGTCAGTACTTCTTCAAAGCAGAAAAGTTTGACTCCCCCAAAAACTACAGCAGAGATAATTCATTTATTTTAAAATAAGAGTAATACCAGGTCAGTTGATAGAAAAAAAAAATCTACCTGTTTTAATTCCTGGAGGGTTAAAGTTTTGGTTAGCTTTAGTTTTGGTTTAAGTTTTGGTTATTTAGGGGTTTTTTTAAGTAATATCTCAAAAAAAAACATAACAGGAATTTACTATTTTCATCAAAGCAATCTGAGTTAGTTTTAAGAAAACATTTAAACTGCAAGGTTTTCTAAGCTACAAGAAACCAAAAATTAATGTATTTTAGCAGTGGCAGTGCAAAGACCTTCAGATCTTGCTTGGTTCAGCAGCCAGGGCCAAACCCAGCCCTGTGGTTGAAGGTCTGGCCTTTTGGAAATGTGTGAAACACCACAAACCCCAACATGGTGGAAATTCTGATTTCCAGGCTTTTAATTACTTTGCTTTTTAGCTCCATTTCCATTGGAGAGAGGCACATTAGATCATTGCCCAAAATCTTTATCTGAGGGGTCACATTTCCGAGTGTTTCTCCACTACAAGGACTCAAACATGACATGCATCAACACCCAAAAAAAAGAGTTGATGTGGGGAGAAGCCAACTAAATTTAGGGATTTGCTCTTTTTTATTTACTATTTTGACAGAATCAGGGGTGGGGGAGAAAGAAAGTTAACTTCCTCTCCTCCTCCTCCTCCCAAGCCAGTTTCATTCTTTAATCTCTCCAAAGAATTATTAAATCTTTTAAAAGATCAAACACTGGGATCCTTCACAAAGGTTGTCACAATGAATTCATTTGCAGAGCTTTCATCCCTCCTTCCCCACTGTGCTGAAATAATGTTGACTATTTTTCCCTGTCTCCCTGGCTTGCTGCAAAGATCCAGTGGCAGAGGTTGTTGCAAGGACTCAACCTCCCACTCTTTTTTCCCCACCTGGCTCTGAAATATCCTCAGGAATTAAAAATGCAGGTGGTGGGACCTGGCCGTGGCCGTGCTGTCCAAAAATGAGCTCAGAAAAGAAGATTTTCAAAAAGAGATGGATGACGGTGCAGAGCAGGGAAAGGGAAGAGCAAAGGGATCACTAAAAAGGGAAGGGGATCCCCAAAAAGGAAGCAGAAACCCCAAAACCAAAGGGTAATCCCAAAAACCAAAGGGTAATCCCCAAAAAGGGAGCATGGTCCCCAAAAACAGAGGTTAATCCCCAAAAAGGGAGAGGGATCCCCAAAACCAAAGGGTAATCCCAAAAAACTGAGGGTAATCCCCAAAACCAAAGGGTAATCCCCAAAAAGGGAGAGGGATCCCCAAACCGAAAGGGTAATCCCAAAAAATTGAGGGTAATCCCCAAAACCAGAGGGTAATCCCCAAAACCAGAGGGTAATCCCCAAAAAGGGAGCATGGTCCCCAAAAACAGAGGTTAATCTCCAAAAAGAGAGGGGGATCCCCAAAACCAAAGGGTAATCCCCAAAACCAGAGAGTAATCCCCAAAACCAGAGGGTAATCCCCAAAAACCAGAGGGTAATCCCCAAAAACCAGAGGGTAATCCCCAAAAACCAGAGGGTAATCCCCAAAAACCAGAGGTCAATCCCCAAAAAGGGAGAGGGATCCCCAAAACCAAAAGGTAATCCCCAAAACCAGAGGGTAATCCCTAAAAATTGAGGGTCACCCCCCAAAAACTGAGGGTCACCCCCCAAAAACTGAGGGTCATCCCCCAAAAACTGAGGGTCACCCCCCAAAAACTGAGGGTCACCCCCCAAAAAGGGAAGGGGATCCCCAAAACCAGAGGGCGATCCCCAAAATTTCCATTTTTTTTTTTTTGGAAGTGCTGCTCTTGGTTTAAGAGAGCAGATTTGATTTTATTGCTTGGTAGCCCAATTAGAACCAATCAGTGCCGTGCAGAACATCAAATTTCTTTGGCTTAATTAGAGATATCTCAATTAACAAACACACACACCACAAAACACAACCAAAGAGCACAGATTTCTAGAAGGAACTACAAAAATCCAATGACAAAAATTCCACAGTTTTCTAGTTGTAACTACAAAAATCCAAGAAAAACATCCAAGAAAAAAATCCAGGAAAAAAAATCCAAGAAAAAAAATCCACAGATTTCTAGAAATAACTAATAAAAAATCCAAGAACAAAAAAAATGGAGATTTCTAGAATTACTACAAAAATCCAAGAAAACATCCAGAGATTTCTAGCAATATCTACAAAATTCCAAGAAAAGGAACAACCTTGTTGTCTAATAACCACACCAACAAATCCATTCACTGCTGGCTTGATTGTTGTCAAATTGCTACTTTAACAATGCTTATTATTAATTTCATGGAGTTATTTCATGGAAATCTTGATTTCTTGTGTCTCTGCCCCCAGAAAACATTGATTTTATCACGACCACAGAGGCTTTTCCTCCCCAGAGGTGAATTTGCTCAGGAACTGCACCTCTATGAGGAGATTAAAACTCATTTTTTTCCTAAATCTTTCAGCTGATAGCCAAGAATGGAGTTGTGAGAGGCAACAGCTCCCACAAAATCCTGGAGTCACAGAAGCACTGCTTGGGAATCCATCTCCTTCAGCTGCTAAGTTGAGTTTTCAGTCAAAATTTAGAGTACAACAGCTCCTAAAATGATCCTAAGATAACTTTTTACTGATTTTCTGAGGGACCCAGAGCAGGAGGATCAGAAAACCCAACAAGGAGATTTTCCAGCTCGTTGCCTTTGGCCACACCGTGCGACCTGAGCTTTCTCCCAGCTCCTTTCCTGCCCTGCCTCCAGCTCTTTGCTTTTCCTATCCCAGGGTTGGATGGGGCTGGGTTTTGGCTGCTTTTCCCTGGATTTTTGCAGCTCCCAGCAGCTGTGGGCAATTGTTTCCTGCCCACCATCTGCCCAGGCTGGATCCTGCTCCCTCTCACGCTGGGCCTGAGCAAAGGCCTCGCTCCGAGCTGGGGAAATCGGCATTTGCAGCCCAGGGACCTTTGGAGGACAAACAGCCCCTGCTTCTGCCCATGCAGGTCAAATCTCAATGCCAACAGCCAGAAGTTTCTGGATTATTTTATTTTTTACAGCCCTCCCTCACCTGGCCATGAATAACGAAGTTTTTGAGGTGTGTTGTGCTCATAGGGAGCTGAAATCTTCTTGTTTGTCACCCACATCACCCTGCTTCCCTGGCGTTCCCATCTGCATTCAAAAAAATATATATCCAATGATCCAATATATCCAAAATAAGCTTTTTTTGCTAAATTTTCCCTTGGAAAAAAAAAATCACCAAGGGCAAGAGCTGAATTATAGCATTGGGATATATAAGAATTTTTAATATAAGAATCCATTATATTATTGAATATATATATTCAATATAAGACATTATTTTATTATATAAGAATTCATTATAAGACATTATATTATTGAATAGTGAATATATATTCAATATTAAATATATATTGAATAGAAGACATTATATTATTATATAATATAAGAATTCATTATAGGGCATTATATCATTGAATATTGTACATCTATATTTTCAATATTGAATATATATATTGGATATAAGAAACTTGATTATTATGTAATATAAGAATGCATTATAAGACATTATATTATTGAATATATATATTCAATAATGACTATATATATTGAATAGAAGACATTATATCTTTGAATACTGAGTATATTCAGTAATTACTGAATATATATAATAGATAAGATAATAAGATATATAAGATATATAATTCTTATATAATATAATATCTTATATTCAATATTGAATATAAGACATATTATTGAATATAAGACATTGAATATTGAATTTATTCAATGAATATAAGACATTATATTACTATATAAGAATTCATTATAAGACGTTATATTCCTGAATATTGAAATATATATATATATAATGAATTCTGAAGGAGAGACCTGATCTAAAGCAGGAAGAAAATGAACCAATGAAAGATGGCAACAATAAAAACTGGAGAAAAGGGAAATGTTGGTGTTTTAAGGAAAATTAAGGCGAATAAAACCCCCATTTCTTTTTAAAGAGCAGTGAGAAGCTTTTCCCTCACCTCAAGCTGAGCACGGATCTCTCTCCCCACACCACCATCATCACTTTTCTCCCCAAAACTTCTTAATTTTACACCTAACGCTAATTTCGGGAGCTGGAAGAGCTTTGAAAGCAGCAGAAGTTTAAGGAACTCTGAGTTCAGCCCCAAACTCATCCTCACGGAGTCCCCAGCCAGCAAAAGGAGCCTTGGGAATGATTTACCCCCCAGCTCAAGCATTCCCAGAATCTGGGACCCTGACATAAATCAGCTGCAGGCATCCAGCAAATTGGATGTGATGCTGCAGAACTGGAACTTCAGGTTGCAATTCCCATCCATTTAAGGGCTGGCTCCAATTTTGTTAAATTAATTTTAGCACTTTTTTTTTCTCTCCCCGTTTTTATGTTTTTTTTTTTTTTTCCCTTCCTAATCCTGGTGCTGTAATGAGGCTGGGATGGAATATTTATGGATTATATAATATGTGCTGATATTTGAGGTTTCATACATTATCTGGCCGGGATTAAGGTTAATTAAGAGACTGCAAAAGAGGAAAGAAAGGAAAGAGACGAGACTTTAAATGCCTAAAAAAAAAAAAAATAAAATCACATTTTCACTGCTCCATCCCACCCTCATTTCTGTTAAAACAGTGATTTTACTCTTGATGAATGGTGGAACAAAGCCCAGAGATTGCTGTGCCCTCCTTGCAGGCAAGGAAAATTCTTTTCCCTGTGTCCTCCTGCCCTTCCCAGATGCAGGCAGCAGCTGCAAACCTGATGCCACAAAATCCAGGCCAGCTTTGCCTGTCCAAGGTGCAGAATTGCCATCCATCATCCTGGCTGGCAGCTCCTGCTGCAGCTTGGGCAGGGCCGAGGGCTCTGCAGGTCCCCAAATCTCCACAGGGCCCAGAACTGCCTGGCTGAGCAGCCAGCTGCTCCAGAGGAGGAAACCACAGCCCTTCCGGCTGAAAATCCCAGTGCTTCAACCCCAAAATTGACTCTGTTGGTCCAGGATCAATAAATCTGATGTATTGGTACCAATTTCCCTGGCTGTACTCACACTGGACCAGTCCTACAGGAATTAGCAGCAACCAACAAGGTGATAAAATCGCTCTTTTTTGGGGAATAAACACCCACAGAAGGGTGGGTGGTGACCCCAAAACCTGACACAGGGACCTCTCCACCTGAAAATCCCAGTGTTTCAATCCCAAAATTGACTCCGTTGGTCCAGGATCAATACATTTGATGTATCGGTACCAATTTCCCTGGCTGTGCTCAGACTGGACCAATCCTACAGGAATTATTAACAAAAACAACAAGGAGATAAAATCCCTCTTTTTTGGGGAATAAACACCCACAGAAGGGTGGGTGGTGACCCCAAAACCTGACACAGTGACCTCTCCATCTGAAAATTTTGTTTTAATCCCAAAATTGACTCAGTTGGTCCAGGATCAATAAATTTGATGTATCGGTACCAATTTCCCTGGCTGTGCTCACACTGGACCAATCCTACAGGAATTAGCAGCAACCAACAAGGTGATAAAATCCCTCTTTTTTGGGGAATAAACACCCACACAAGGATGGGTGGTGACCCCAAAACCTGACACAGTGACCTCTCCACCTGAAAATCCCAGTGTTTCAATCCCAAAATTGACTCTGTTGGTCCAGGATCAATAAATTTGATGTATTGGTACCAATTTCCCTGGCTGTGCTCAGACTGGAGCAATCCTACAGGAATTATTAAAATCAACAAGGTGATAAAATCAGCCCTTTTTGAGGAAAAATGCTTTTGGGGAAAAAAAGCACCCACAGAGAGGTGGGGGATGATCCCAAAACCTGACACAGGGACCTCTCCATCTGAAAATTCTTGTTTCAATCCCAAAATTGACTCAAATGGTCCAAGATCAATAAATTTGATGTATTGGTACCAATTTCCCTGGCTGTGCTCAGACTGGACCAATCCTACAGGAATTATTAACAAAAACAACAAGGAGATAAAATCCCTCTTTTTTGGGGAATAAACACCCACAGAAGGGTGGGGGGTGATCCCAAAACCTGACACAGTGACCTCTCCATCTGAAAATTCTTGTTTCAATCCCAAAATTGACTCAAATGGTCCAAGATCAATAAATTTGATGTATTGGTACCAATTTCCCTGGCTGTGCTCAGACTGGAGCAACCGTACAGGAATTAGCAACAACCAAACTGAGCAGTGTTGCAGGGTTGGTTTGGATTATTTTTTTAAACATCTGAATCTGATAATTTCACTTCATCCAGTCCCATGGCTACTTTCCTGATGACCACCAATTATCAGAGTAAATCAATATATTATATATATAGATATATATTCATATATATTATTTACTTCATCAATAATAATTAGCAACAACAACAAGGTGATAAAATCACTATTTTTGGGGAAAAAAAAAACACTCAGAGAGAGGTGGGTGGTGACCCCAAAACCTGACACAGTGACCTCTCCATCTGAAAATTCCAGTGTTTCAATCCCAAAATTCACTCAAACAGGTCAAGGAGTGTTGTAGGATCAAGAAATTTGATGTATTGGTACCAATTTCCCTGGCTGTGCTCAGACTGGAGCAATCCTACAGAATTATTAGGAATTATCATCAACAACAACAAAAAGGAGATAAAATCCCTCTTTTTTGGGAAAAAAAACACCCACAGAAGGGTGGGTGGTGACCCCAAAACCTGACACAGTGACCTCTCCCATCTCAAAATCCCAATGCTTCAATCCCAGAATTTCCCAGTTTCCCTGGCTGTGCTCAGACTGGACCAGTCCCACAGGAATTGGCAACAACAACAAGGTGATAAAATCACAATTTTTGGGGAAAAAAAGCACCCCCAGAGAGGTGGGAGGTGACCCCAAAAGCTGGCACAGTGACACCATGGATGGCACACCCACCCTGGAGCTCATCTTCACCTGTCCCGCCCCTTAAAAAGGCTTTAAAGAACCCCATAAAATCGTGGATTAAGCTTGGGAAAGATGTCTAAAGTCAAGTCCAACCAGCACTAAACCCTCTCCTCAGGTGCCACATTTTTTAACACATTTTTTAAAATTTTTTTTAAAAATTTTTTTAAATTTTTTACCACACATTTTTTAACCCTTCCTCCACCCCTTTTTTAACTCCACAGTGACTCCACCACTCCCATTCCAACCCTTCCCATGCAAATATTTCTGAATATTCTACAATATAATATCCCAATATACCACAATACCCTAATATTTGTCCTAATATCTGCTCGAAATCTCTCCTGGGAGTTTTCCAGGGAAAATTTTCCATGCTGTGGGCGTCAGGAGGGAATTCAGGAGATGGGGAAAGGTGAATAACGCCCGGCCCAGGGAAGGAGCAGCATCCTGGGCTCTGCTCCTGCTCTCTGGGTGGTTTTGTTTTGTATTTTTTTTCTTTTTTTCCAGGGGCTGCTTAATGCAAAATGCAAAAGCTGTCCCAAATCCATGCATTTATGGTTAATGGCACTTGAAGTCAAAAGCACCCTGATTCATTTAGTGGGGAATGATCATTTAGTGTATTAGCTAATCTATTTATCAATATCAAGTCAATTATTACGAGGCATGGAGAGGGGCTGGTAATTACACAATGTAAACAGAAAGGATGGGCTGGGGGAGTAATTCTATTTACTCATAATTCCAAATATTGGAAAACAGTGGCTGCAGAGCACAGAGCCCACCTTAAAGAAACAGGAGCATCAAATTCTCTCCAAATGAGGATTTTTTGATGATTTTAACCATTAAGAAACCAATATTTTTAACCATGAAAATATTTAGAGTTGTAACAATTTTAATATTTCTACCTGTATGAGACTGAAAAAAAAAGAAGTAGTTACAAATACCAACTAGGATTCTGAATATCCCATAGTTCAGATCCTCCTGATACATCCTTGAATTCACAATTTATCCCCATTTATATAATTTATTATATAATTTATATAATTTATAATATCCCCAGATATTTTCATCTGCGTGTTCACAAGGATGACCAAGCAAAAATCATCTTTGTGGAGAAGCAGAGATAAAACCACCAAAATAATGTATGGAATGGCTAAATTGTATGGAAAGGCTAAAAATTCACAAGAATCTGGATTATAATTGCCATCAGCCAAGTGAAGAAGTAGAATAAATCTAATCAGATTTCATTATTCTTTTAATTTAATAATTTATATTTAATAATTTCCCTCACAGTTGTGCTGTGAAAATATTTTTTGTGTTGCAGAAATTTAAGTGCCAGTAATTGCTGCAGTCTCTGAAGGGCCCTGCCCTTGATGTTTGACACAGAATAAACCCAAAAGAAACCTTAAGTACATTTGGCATTTCCATAATTTTTTCTCTAAGCTCCAATCCACCAAACTGAGCAGTGTTGCAGGGTGGGTTTGGATTTTTTTTTAAAAATCTGAATTTGATTAATTTCACTTCTTAATCCGGTCCCATGTCTACCTTCCTGATAGCTATTAACAGAGTAAATCAATATGTGATAAATGAATATATATATATGATTTATTTCATCAATATTTATCAATATTAACAAATAATTTATTTAATCCATATTAAAGCTCCCGAGAACTGCAATTGTCTGATTTCCAATAATTTGTAGCACCATATTGAGGTTTCCAAATTCCAAACAGAGAGGGAGTTTCTTGGCCTTAACCTTTTAAAAAAAGTGATCTGCACTAAGAATAGCCCAACATCAGAGTGTACTCAATTTTTAATGGAGTTACAACAAAAAAACCCCAATCTATTCATAGTTTTTATGGCTTCAGCACTCCCTTATCTCTTTCCTTCTGCTCCCTTGCCATACATAATAAATAATTATGGGATATAATAAAATATATAATATGCATTATATATAAAATATAAATAATATATATAATCTATGTCACAGTCTGTGTGATGTCACAGATGAATTTGGCTTAGTGGTTGTAATCAAATATGGAGAAAACAGTCACCAAGCCACCCGAATAAATCAATAATTAATTGATTTAATCAATTAAAATCAATATTTGATTTAATCAACTTGGGACAAACCATAACTGGGTAATCCTTGAACAATGTGAGGATCTGACTCTTGCATTGTTATTTTTTTTCCCTTCTGGTTCATTTTTTTAATTGAAAAAAAACAAATTTGAGGGTAAACCTGCACAAAGCAGCATTTTACACACAGGGAGGCAGCAGGGGAAGCTTTGGCACAGTTTTAAATCCCTCCACCCTTCTTTTTTATTTAAAAAAAAAAAAAAATATATATATTCAAGTTGAGAAAACCTTGAAAAAAACCAATTTTCTCTTTCTAGCTCAGCATCATCCAGAGGTAGAAAGGGGAAAATTTCCCAGCAGGCAGAGAAATCCCCTCAAGAAGTTGATGTAGGGATGAACCAGTGGCTCCTGTCACCCACCCCAACCCAAATGTCACCAGAACAAATGTCCAGCAATACCAGAACACAACTGAGGGCACCAAGGGATGAATCTTGAAGCTTTAATTTCATTGTTTTTAACTTTGTCCTTTCCAATGGTCTCAACTGGAAAAGAAAAAAAAATTGAAAAAAAATTAAAATTGAGATGCTGCATAAAAAATGGTGGGAAAAAAAAGAGACTTTTTGCCTCAATTCTGCCTTAAATCCTCATCACCCTCCTAGCAGGCCTGAGGTGAAATGGGGATTTGATCAAAAATCCCAATCCATGGGGGGATTTCGTCCAAAAATCCCAAACCACAGGGGGATTTCGTCCAAAAATCCCAATCCACAGGGGGATTTCGCCCAAAAATCCCAGTCCACGAGGGGATTTCGCCCAAAAATCCCAGTCCATGAGGGGATTTTGTCCAAAAATCAGAGAGCAGGGGATGCTGGAAGGCCCAAGTCCGTCCCTCCTGCAGCCCCTGCACGGAGGGGAAATGGTGGGGTTAAGAAAATAAAGTTCTCTCCCAGTAAGGCAGGCACATAATGAATACAGCATTATTATGCAGAAGGCCTCTTGAGACAGGGCCTAAAAAATTCCACTGAAAAAGGAAACACCTGTTGGAATATTAACTAGGGCAAAGTCAGGCAAGGAGAAAGAGGATAGGTGGCCAAGAGGTTGGAAAATCCAAGAGGAAATGTCGGAGGGATTTTTCTTTATTTTTTTTTTAAAAGTGTGACATTGGTAATAATTGAGTTTTTAGAACAGAAAATTGCCTTTTCTTCATGCAGGGATCCAGAGGTGACAGAAAAGAGCAAAAAAAGCCAATATTGAGCAAATTATCTTGGTTTCTAAGAGCAGAATTGTGCTGGGCATCCTGAAATTGTGCATAATAATCAGGTACCTCCAGAAGCTGATGGGTTCCAGGTATTGGAAAAAAACACTTATAGCTCCTGCTTAAGAAAGAATAAAAAAATATAAAAGAATAGTATTAAATAAAGGATATTATTAAATATTTTAAAGAAAAACCTCAAAATCTATTTTGGCCAGGGGAAATTTCCTATTAAGCTGAGCTCACCGTCGGGTTTTACAAAGATTTAATGTAAAGACAAATTCCATTTTGGTTTTGCACAACACCTTGGAGAATCCCAGCATCTTCCCCTCCGTGTGGCTCTGCCTGGGAGCTGAGGCACAGGGGGTGAGAGCAGAGAGCCCTGCATCACTTTGGGCAAGGAGAACTTCACTGTGGAAAACCCTCACCAAGAAATTGAGAATTTAGAAAGGCCCAGCACAGCTTTGATCCCAAGGCTACACCCCTAAAAGAAAAAAATCCCAAAGTTCTGATCCCAAGGCTGCACCCTAAAACAAACCAAAAACCCCACTGTGACCTGTGTTGCACATCCCACCGCCAGGGCCGTAAAACCCCAAAATCCAAATAATTTAGGGGTTTTTTTGTTTTCTTTTTCCCCTTTAGAAAGGCGACCAAAGCTCATATTTTGCAATAAATGGAAGCTGTATCATCAGCCAGCCCTGTCTTCAGCTGAATACCCAATTCAGGAGGATTTAACACAGGTTTGAGAGCACTATAAAGCAAATGAGCACTTATACCATGCTAGGAAACATGATCCTTACTTGTAGTGCTCTTGGAAGCATTTTATTTTTTCCCCTCCAATACTTATATTTTAAAGGGAATAACCTTTCTTTCCCTATAATACACGGGAGGAGAAGCTCAATCCTCTTGTACAAGTCCCTGCAGAGCATGGAAATGAGGCGCTGTAAGGGTTTAAACTGGAGATGCTGAGGAGGGGCTGAGCTCTGCAGGGCTGAGCTGCAGACACCGAGGGAAGGCTGGGATGCAGAGCCTGAGCTTGGGATGCCCAATCCCAGAATTTCAGCATTTGGAGCAGGCTGGACGCAGAAAATAATCACAGAATGATGAGGTTGGAAGAGACCTTTAAAAGATCATGGAGCCCAACCTGTGCCCTCACACCTCACCCAGACCACAGCACCCAGTGCCATGTCCAGTCTGTTTTAAACACATCCAGAGATGGTGATTCCAGCACCTCCCTGGGAAGAACATTCCAGTGCTTTATTATTCTTCCAGTGAAAAAATTTCTTCCTAATACCCAACCTGTACCTTCCCTAATCACAAAAGATGTAAAGCACAAAGCTCTTCCAGCCAGGCAGCCATTTGAAGGAGGAGGAGAGGAGAAAGGAGGGGGGAAAAAAAATAAAAATAAATTAAAAAAAAAATCCCAGCCACTTACAAGGATCAGCTTAGCAAAAAAAACCCACAACTCAGCCGAGCCCCTCCACCACACCCAGGATGATGTCTGAGCAGCCGGATCGATTCTGCACAGACACAAGAAATGAGCACAGGCAGCCCCAGCGCTGCTGACAGCGAGAAAAATCACAAATCCTCTGCGAGGTACCGCACTCCAAAAGAACTTCGGAGGTGCTGTTGCATAACAACTGCTATAGGTTTGTTGTTGGTACCAATAAAAACCGAAATAAACCCCCCCGGCTGTGCCTCCTGCCCTGCTGCTCTCCAAGAAAGAGACGCTCGAGGTGCGGGTAATTCACACCCGGCTCATCCCTTCAATAACGAGCTTGGCTTCATCCTGATTACCTGGAAAGCACCTCAGAGCCAGCCCGGTAATCCTTAACCCTTCCCACGCCGCCTCCAGCCCCGGCTCTTTCCCTCTTTTCTCCCTGGAAAATCTCAGTGGCTGCTCACAGAGAGCCGGGGATGCTCGAGAACACACCACAATGTCTTTCTGCTGTTTTCACACATTGCCAGGGAGAATTTCAGCAGGCACGTGTGCTGAGGAGAGAGCAGGAGTGTGGGTGATGAAGGGGAGAGGCACCAACAGCAAGGGCAGGACCCCAAAAGAGGTTTTAACACGTCCTTAAATATCAAAATATATCCCTGGCCATGGCAGCAGGTTGGAAATCGATGATTTTTGAGGTTCCTTCCATCCCAAACCAGTGTGGGGATTCTGTGATCACAAAATTCCTGTTGTCCTCTTGGCCCAGCATTGCTGTGATAGCACCTGTTCCCCTCCTGGGATTTATTTATTTAGTCAGGCAATAAATTCTCCATCAGGAATCACCTCCCCACCATGTATTTATCAGGAATATGCCCAGAAAGGGTGGGGAATTATGTCAACTGCTGCTTATAAGTCTGTTTTTACATTAAAAAAAAAAAAAAAGCCCAAACCTGGATAAAACACAATTTCATATTTTTGTAAGGAGTTGAAATCACAGTAAAACATCAATTGGAGGTTGTATGGGGAAAAACAACGACAAAAAAAAGAAAATTAAAAATCCTCTGCAAGGTGCCCATACCCAAAAAGAACTTTGGAGGTGCTATTACATAATAACTGCAATAGGTTTATTATTGGTACCAATAATAATTATAATAAAATTGACACAGACAAGAGAGTGGCTTGGTGGCATTTCCATGGCTCCACATCCATCTCAAGCTCTCCCATCCAGATTTAAAATAGGAATTTTGCAAAGCAAATCTTTGGATGGTGGCACCATCCAGAGCCTTTTAAAACCCAGAACATTCAACATGAACTTGAACCTGGCAGGGAGGAAGAGTCGTGCACAGGGAGAGCATAATTTTAGAAAAATCCAAAATACCTTGGCAAATTGAAATTTAGCCAGGACATGAGCACAGCTCACTGAAAGGGAGCTGTGGGCTCTCAAAGGAGGCCCAGATCTTTCCCTTTTGCCAAATACAGAGAGCCAGACCTTTAGATTCCCCATTCCATGGTGAGAAAGCAGGAGAGGGACGAGAAAGCCACGTGGCTCAGCTGAGGAACGCTGTGTTCTTCTCCATGTGACTAAAAGCAAATTATTTAGTCACTTGGTGACTGTTTTCTCCATCTGTGGAAGAGAATAATATTGAATGCTCACTTTGCCCACACAGCCTTACTAAAAACCCCTTTAAAAGGTGCATTTTTGAGCGTGGCAGCACCATCAGGAGCTGCCTCCTGCCCAGACCTTCATGCAGAGCAGCACCTTTGGAAGAGTCAGGGGTTCTTTCCCCAGCTTTGGCAAGTTTGCATTATGGATTAATTTTTATTTTCAGAATGCCACAGGAAAAGGCTCTGCAGAGATGGAAAGTCATTTTTACAGCGCTGAGATGAGGCCAAGGGAAACAGATTTGGATCAGAACATACAAAGCTCTGAGCCTGGATCTCTCATAATGGTAATTAATGAATGAGACTGCAAACATTTGTTTTTCGGGCCAAACTGTATTACCTTGATATGAATTGCCTGAAGTCATTTCAAAGCACAACATTTAAGCTGTAAATCTGTCAGTGCACCCCAAAAAGTGTTTGAAATTTAATCTCCCGAGCTGTACTGGGCACCAGGCTCTTCCTGCACAGCTTTTACTGTTACAGTCCTGATAAAGGCGCTTGGAGGTGAGAACCTGAGATCAATAATTCACACCCCGAGCACAAGGCCTGGCTGTGAATGACACCTGAGGCCACCAAACCTCACCTGAGGCTGCTGGGAAGGAAGGAAAAGTGCAGCCCCACATTTCTCTTCACAGACAAAAGCAAGGCACAAATCTCTTCCCAAGAATATTCTCATCTTTTCTGCTGGGCCTGTGTTTGTGCAAAAGCAGAATGCAAAATGGAGATTGTTTACCCACAGTTTTGGTTCCTTGGCCTGTCAGGTCCAGGGGTGTGTGTGTGTGTGTGTGAGGATTGTTGGGTGACAATCACAAGATTCTGGGCAGTTGAGTGCTGGGCAGATTCAGTTTTAGATGTAATGTGATGTAGTGTAATATAGTATATATATAGTGTATATATATAGTATAAATCTATAGTATAGGATAATATAGTATAATAAATTAATTAATAGTTTTAGATGTAATGTGATGTAGTGTAATATAGTATATATATAGTATAAACCTATAGTATAGAATAATATAGTATAATAAATTAATAATTTTAGATGTAATGTGATGTAATAATAGTTTTAGATGTAATGGAATGTGATAATACTTCTAGATGTAATGTGATATAGCATACATAAAGTATACATATATAATATATATCTATAGTATAGCAAATAGTATAATAAACTAATTAGCATATGAGTATAATATAGTGAATTGTATAATAAAGTAATTAATTAGCATATTAGTATAATATACTATAGGAAATAGTAAAGTAAATAACATAATGATATTATTATTAATTAATTATTAAAATGAAAGTAAATAATACAATAATATAATAAAGTAATAGTATAATAAATATAGTATACTCTACTAAATAGTATAATAAAGAAATTAATTAGCATGTTAGTATAGTATACTATACTATAGTAAATAGTATAATAAAGTAAATAATGTAATAATATAAATTATTATTAATATAAAAGTAAATTAATTATTAAAATGAAAGTAAATAATAAAATAATATAATAAAGTAATAGTATAATAAATATAGTATAGCAAATAGTATAATAAAGTAAATTATATAATAAAGTAATTAACAACATAGTATAATAAAGTAATTAATTAGCATATTAGTATAGTAAATAGTATAATAAAGTAATTAATTAGCCTTCTGATATCAATGGGCTCAGCTGCATCATTCCTCCCTGCCACAACTCCAGGGTGAGGAGAAGGATGGGAATCCACCCCAGCCTGCCCAGGTGCCCTCGTGGCAGTGGAGGGAGGGTCCAGCATGGATCCCGGCCATTGTTGGTGAGCACCTGATGGACAGCACTTGTCAACTGAAATCAAGGGAAAAAAACACCCAAAACCCAAAAAAATGGAAACCTGCGACTGTTCTGTTACAAATTTCATGTTCTCTGTGCAGCAGGGGAGTCCCAGCCCTAGAAAATTCTTGCTTTGAATTAGGGAAGAAATTCTTGTGAAAGCCACACCTGGTTCTCACAGGTGAATTTGGGGAGCTCAGTGGCACGAGAGGTTTCAGAAGGAATTTTAAGTGGAGGTACATGAATAAATAGAAGAAAGGCCCACCTGAGCTGGCAAACATGAGAATTCAGGTCACCAGAAGTTAATGCCACGTTCTGGAGAGCTCTGAAGGCATTGCTGGTATTTCTCACCAGCTTCCAGCCCTGAGCTGATGCTCAGAGTTCAAAAAAAGGACCTTGAACCAAACACAGCACAGCTGATTTTATCCACAAGCCCTGGAGGAGTTCCATCCAGCTCCTGGAAAGCTTAGAACTGAATCTGGGTTAAAACCAACCCCCTTAAATCCTGACTCAAGTTTTGCCCTTCCCCTTTCTCCTCCCCTTTTTCTACCCCACTGGGCTCGATTTGGAAAATGCAAACACCTGAATCTTTTCTCCCTTTGGAGGGGGCAAGGTAGATCCTGAGAAGGAAGCAAACCTTAAATAAATGAACCTTGGTGTTGAGGGAGCTGAGATCAATGACAATGACAGGAATTTGATTTCTTGTTCCACACCCTTCAAACACTGCACAGCTGGGCCTGCCTTGGAGCCATCCACACCTCAAACCCCGACCTCAGGAACCCCCAGGAACCCTCAGCTTCTGCCATGGAATCAGAATCCTGATCCCTTAAACCCCTTCCCCTCTCCTGTGGCAAGGAGGAAGGATCACTAATAGGGCTGTGGAGTAATTAGTCATTAAGCCCATATCCCATTAAGAGCTGCCAACAGCAGATGCCAAGGGAAGGGTGGGAGAGGAGCCTCAGGGCACATTGATATCCCCCAATATTCCCCTCTGGCCCTCAGTGACAAGGAAATGCCTCCGAGGGGTGCCAGAGGATGGGGCCAGGCTCTGTTCA
The DNA here is from genome assembly GCF_023055355.1 of Agelaius tricolor. Taxonomy (NCBI): domain Eukaryota; kingdom Metazoa; phylum Chordata; class Aves; order Passeriformes; family Icteridae; genus Agelaius; species Agelaius tricolor. The sequence goes on along the minus strand of NW_027269289.1, from coordinate 5,737,469 downwards.
GTGTGACAGGATGAGGAGCAGTGACATAAAATAAAACACAGCAAGTTCTGCCTCAGAGCCGTCCCTGGGTGTGTTTAACAAAGCCTGGATGTGGCTCTGGGTGCCAGGGTTGAGTTGAGCTCTTGGGGCTGGGTTGGACTGGGTGACCTTGAAGCTCTCTTCCAACCTGGTCATTCTGTGATTCTGTAAATTCTGTGAATTCTGTGAATTCTGTGATTCTGTGAATTCTGTGATTCTGTGAATTCTATGAACACCAGGAAGGAGCTCTTCCCATGGAGGTGGCAGAGCCCTGGAACAGCTGCCCAGGGAGATTGTGGAGTGTCCCCCTCTGGAGAAGTCCCCAGATCACCTGGACACGGTCCTGGGTCCCCTGCCTGGCCATGGGGGTTGGTCTGAGTGATATCCAGGGGTCCCTTCCAACCCCAGCTGTTCTCTGATCCAAGAATTTTGGGACAGCTGTGGGATCTTTGTCCCTTCCTCCCCATCAAACCTTTAACCCCCCATGCACCTCCCCTGCCTTAAAGTGAATAATGGGGTGGATGAGCCAAGCAACATCTTGCCCATATATATTCCCCCCCCAAAAAAAACCCTCTTTATTTCCTGCAGAGATAAGAATATCTCCCATCTTTATAAGTTCCACATTGCAATCAATGTGGTCTGCATTTGAAAAGCACACACAAACACGCATCCATCCATCTACAGGCTGCTCGTGCTCCCTTCCACACCATCCAGACAGAATATTTTGCCACACTCTGCAGGATTAAGTGCACATTGCCACGGAGAAATAAATAAATAAACAACCAGCAATTTCTCAATTTCTCCCTGCTGCGTGGCAGTGGTGAAAATTGCTTGGAAAATAGGGAACTATTATAAATATTCTATATATAACCACACATTGTGGAGGGAGAGGGTCGGGGGGGTTGGAAAGGGGAGAAGGTTGGTGTGTTTGAAAAATGGGAACACAAAGGAGGGCATAGAAACCTACCCAGCCATTTCCACCTCGGTGCTATTTATAGCTGCAGCGTTGGGAGGTGTTTGTTTAAAGGGGCACTGGAGGGGCATGGAGGGACCCAGCCCTCCTTGAAGGAGGCTTGCAAACAATATTCCCCTGGCAAAGGGCAGGAGGACTTGTCTGGCCTGAAAAATCATGGCTGTTCTTGCCTCTTTTTTTTTTTTTTTTTTTTTAATTTTTGTCCTCTCTTTTCCAGAATTGAAGTTTGAAATTGCGTTTGCTTCCTTGTTAACACTTTTGTTCCTCTAGCCTGGGGAGGTGGCGCGCTGGTTTTGGGGTCTCTTCAAGAGAAGAAAGAGGGAAATTAGCAAATCATTTCTGCCACTACCCTCCCCAGATTTCCCTTCTTTACAGCAGGCATTGGCAAGGGGAATCAAATTTCAAAATGTTCTGGTTAATTCCACAGTTGGTCGAAAGTAGAAATGAAAAATATTCGCCTGAGTGCTGCCAATTCTGCCGAGAACGTATTTCGTTTTGAAATTCAGTAGAAATATTGAAATAATTGGGATGAAAAACCCAACCAGCTCCTCAGAGAACCCTTTGCTTCTGAAGGGTTATAGTAGGAACCCCTGAAGAGCTCCCTATTGTTCCCCAGTGAGATGCCATATGGAGCAGGAGGGGTGGGAACTCGAGGGAAGAGTTATGACAATGAAAACAAAAACATAAATAAAAGGAAGGAAGTTCTGTGTTCTCTGCAGGGACGTGGCTGAGGACTCAGCAGCCCAGCCACAGGACATTTCTGCTGCTCCAGCAGGGCATGGGCAGGATGGCAACAGCACGGGAGGGCTCCCTCGGGGCTGCTGTTCACAGGATCTGGAGGCCAGCAAGTGAAGGAGCATCCCTGGAGGCTGCCTGGCTTTTGCCATGCTCCAGTCAGCACTTCCAGCTCAGCCCCACTGGCCAGACAAGTTCTGCATGTTTTGATTCATCACAGGCAGCAGTGAGAAGAAGATGTTGTCCCTCAGTGCTGCTCTGGGGAGATGCTGAATGGGGATCGGGGTTTGTGTGAGTGGCTGTGAAAATCCTGCAATGGGTTGGGTTGGATGGGACCTTAAAATCCATTTAATTCCAACCCTGCTGTGGGCAGAGACACCTTCATGGCCTTGAGCACCCAGGCTGGCCTTGGGATGGGAATATTTAAGCTGAATAAAGGGAATATCTGCTCCTTGCTCTGCTGGAGAGAGTGCTGCTCTGGGGAGATGCTGGATGGGGATCAGGGTTTGTATGCATGGCTGTGAAAATCCTGCAATGGGTTGGGTTGGATGGGACCTTAAAATCCATTTGATTCCAGCCCTGCCATGGGCAGAGACACCTTCATGGCCTTGAGAACCCAGGCTGGCCTTGGGATGGGAATGTTGATGCTGAATAAAGGGAATATCTGCTCCTTGCTCTGCTGGAGAGAGTGCTGCTCTGGGGAGGTGTTGGATGGGGATCAGGGTTTGTGTGCGTGGCTGTGAAAATCCTGCAATGGGTTGGGTTGGATGCGACCTTAAAATCCATTTGATTCCAACCCTGCTGTGGGCAGAGACACCTTCATGCCCTTGAGCGCCCAGCCTGGCCTTGGGATGGGAATATTTGAGCTGAATAAAGGGAATATCTGCTCCTTGCTCTGCTGGAGAGAGTGCTGCTCTGGGGAGGTGTTGGATAGGGATCGGGGTTTGTGTGCGTGGCTGTGAAAATCCTGCAATGGGTTGGGTTGGATGGGACCTTAAAATCCATTTGATTCCAGCCCTGCCATGGGCAGAGACACCTTCATGGCCTTGAGCACCCAGCCTGGCCTTGGGATGGGAATGTTGGTGCTGAATAAAGGGAATATCTGCTCCTTGCTCTGCTGGAGCCTGTAGGGACAGCAGTCACCAAGGAGTTCCCTGCCAAGGCCACTCTATGGAGCCCATCACGCACTCCCAGCTGTGCTGCCCCTTCCAGGTACAGCCCAGCAACTCCTCCAAAGGTGCTCCCAGTGCTCCTGGCTCTGCAGGAACCACAGCAGCCATGGAAACTCCCATTCCCCTCTGCAGAGCTATTCACAGTCTCTGCACAGAGACAGATATCATTCTCTCTCTGCCAGGATCGTTCCTGAGAAAGGCAGTGAGAAACTTCAGAGAAGAGGAGACAATTCCTGTCTCCATTCATTGTTGTTTGGCACCTGTGGAATGGGCTATGGAGATTGTTTCCCCAAAGTGATTTGGTTAATTGAACACGGGTGAAAGTGGTTTTGAGTGATTGGCCAAGCCCTCCAAGCTGTGTCCTGGCTGTCTCAGACAGTCATGGGTTTCTCTTTAGTATTTTTGTATTGTATAGTCTGGTCTGGTCTGGTCTGGTATCTCTTTAGCATAGTTTTAATGCAGTATTAGTGTAATACAGTACAATTTTAATAAAGCAATTGTTCAGCATTCTGAATCATGGAGTCAGAGCACATTATCCCTGGCTGGGGATCACCTGCATCTACGACAGAGAGCCACAGCACGGCCACGGCCACCTCAGCTCCCTGGGAGGAGCCTTTCTGCTGGAAATGCCACTGTGGTTGTTCTGACAAGCCCAGAAAACCTCTCTGGGAGCAGCCTGGGGGCTCAGCCCGGCTGCATCCCGGGCAGAGAGCGAGGGGAGGCTCTCAGAGCATCTCAGGGCTGTTTGCTGGGGCTCATCCCAGCAGCCTTGCTGGCCACCTCCCCGGGGGCTCGGGACACACAGAGCTGTCCTGCTCTGGCTCCCAGGTCTGAAACACAGCAAAGCCATGCCCATGGCCAGGGGAAGGAGTCACAGCAGCCTCAAGGGCTTTTACAGCTCGCTGCCCTGGCACAAACAATGCTCATGTCTATATAAAAGCTGGACAGAAACAGCAGCTATCAGATTCTGTGCTTAATTATAGGTTTTAATTGTTTAGCTGCAGGGGCATTTGGCAGTCGTTAATACACGCTCACCAAAAAAAAAAAAAAAAAAAAAAAAGAAAAGAAAAGAAAAAAAAAATAAACTTGAAAGAAGTTGAATCGACCTGAGAAAATAAAATATCATCCTACGAAATGCTTGATATATTGTTACTTTGATAAGTTCAAACAAGTGTGACTCACTATACAACCATTCTATCAATTCTGAACAAAAAACTGCATGGGATTATTATGCTTTTAATCCAAAGAGCTGGGTATTTGGAATTCCTCAAGCCCTTTGTGGTGTCATATTAGCTAGGCCAGTCTCTCATGAAAAGAATGTATTGTTGAATAGAGTTGAGTCCGGATCTCTGCTCCATTGGGTTGATAAAATGGCAGTTGATTTAAAAAGAACCAGCTTGTCTGGAGAAAGGATTAGCAGATTAAGAGACTGCATGTAATTTTTTTTTATGTAATGTAAAGTTACATTTCATAACTAAAAGGGATTAATTAAAACGTTAATAGAAGAAGAGATGTTATTTTTCCAGGGACAAATGCCTCACCACACATATGAACATTCACTTTAGTTGCTGCTGCCTCGACAGTAGGAAACAAAATGCTGTTCTGTGGGAGCAAGACTTGACACAGAATAGAGAGACAAGAGGTTTGTGTGGTGGCTCAGCATTTTATTTTCCTGTTGCCCTGATCTGGGCTTCAAAACAGAACAAAATTGCCCTCTGCAGCCAGCTATATAAATATAAATATATATAAATATCCACACACATGCATGCTTATTTATCCCACTTGAAGAATGCAGCAAAACTCTTTTGCCTGACATATTTTCTGCTTTTCTTCCCTTTTTTTTCTGTGTTTTGTGTCTGCTTTTGAGTCAGGGATCAGATTCTGCTCCCTGCATGTGCATTTTCAGTGATTTAACAATGATTATGCACCGGGGGAAGGTGGCCAGGACTGTCCCTGTGCCCTGTCCTGCTGTTTGCAGGAAAGTTGGCCATAAAAGCCCTACCTGAGCCCAGTTTTAGCACTGTTTGTATAGAAAAGTTCAAAGTAAATCCCAGCAGGAGGAGGTGGCAAGAAGCTGTCAAATTTACTGCCTGTGTCACCAAGTCCCAGCTTGTCTGAAACCCCTGGCCTGGGGCTTTGCTGTTTTGTTCTGCTTTCTTTTCTTCCCTGGGGATGAATTTTTGGCCGCTGAATTTTGGGCTCCCCAGGTTTTCTTTGACGCTTTTGTGAAGGGATCCAGGGGCACTGGGGAGAGCTGGGCTGGGATGAGGCACCTGCCAGGGCCGAGGGGTTTTAGGGGCAAAGCACCACAGGTGCCCTGCCCTGGGACCCCCAGCCCTGCCCTTCTCTCCCCTGCCCCCCATCCCAGCTGAAGATGAGTTTAAATTAAAATTAATATTATTAATAATTATTAATTTTTTATAATTTAATAATAAATTCAAATAATTTTTCTAATTATTATTAATAAATTAATAATTTTTATAGAAACTCCTACCATAAATCAAAGTTTTCACTGCTTCCCCACCTATAGGAATTGTGCAGGAGTCTCACCCTCCCCATTTAGGAACACCACAAATAATCTTTTTTTAGCTCTAGCGCCTAAATCTACCTGTGCAATAAATTTTAATTGAGTGTAATAAACTCGTTTCATTACTGCCCCCAGCACCTGTGTACAGCTGTGCATTGATGATGCCATATTTGCAAAGTGGGGGAATTTCATTTCACTCTTAAATTCCCCTTCCTTTCACAAAAAATTCGGATAACTTGGCAATACACCACCATAAAAAACTACAGGCTGTAATAAAAACTACGTGTTGAAATATTTATTTAAGGCAATGCCAAACCTATTTTGAAGTGATAACAAAGTTTGGGTTTTTAGTTGGTTTTTTTTTTTTTTTTTGGTGCCTATCTCCTCCTGGATCACAAGGGAAAACCTTTAATGAGGAATTTTCCTCCCTCCCCTTTCCTCAGCCACTATTTAAACTATGCCCTGAAGTAGGAGGGTTGCTGCTGGTTCTTTGCTAAGAATAGCATCCCACCCATTTCACTGCAGATGTTTCCATTCACTGTACAAATGTTCAATGAATTTTTCAATCCCACCGGATTCCTGGCCTCAGCCATGTCAAGAGACAAAGAGCTCCACAGGTTTTTGTCAACTGTACAAAACCCGCTCCTTTCTGAGCTTTTTCAATGTACTGCAATTCACCTTCCCTGCTCCTTTTATTATTTACTCCTATGTTCCCTCATCTGAACAATCTCTTTCAAGAAATGATTCTTTTGAGCACTTTTGCAGGCCTCTAATTATTTCTGTTGTCCACCTCCCAGCTGTTTCTATTTATTCCCTGGCCCCCTTGCTTGGGAGTGACCCATATCACAGGACACTGATATAATATCTTATATTTTCAATATCATGTTCCATAGGACTTGCTGGGTTTTTCCTACCACTTCACTGCTGTTTTTTTAGCCGCTGCTGCAGCCTGGACAGCGATACCATTGAACTGCTCACTCACAGACCTCTTTTTCCCCCTCTTGGGCAATAACTTAGATAGATATGGGCTGTCCAAATATTCTTTTGAAGAGCTCCCTTGGAGCTGCCAGCTGGGAATTTCCACCCCGCCCCTCAAGATTTCCCTTTGACTATGCAGGGTTCCATTAAAATCATTCAGCCACCTCCAGCTTAGCCCCAAAAGCACTTTTTTCTGCCTTATTTTTCACTTTTCCTGCCTTATTTTTCATTTTTCCTGCCCTATTTGTCACTTTTCCTGCCTTATTTTTCACTTTTCCTGCCTCATTTTCCCGCTTTCCCAACTCAGTAGTAAATGCATCCAAGCAACTGCAAAACCCTGGGCACAGCAGTGATTTTTGAGTTGGCAAAGGGATATTTCCTCCCATTTTGGGGTGCTGTAGGGATGGGAAGGGATTTTTCCTCCTACCCAAACCACATCAGGGCTTTACCAGTCAGCCCTTGGCTCCTGGGCTTCCTCAGCACCCCTTGCCAGGGAGTTTATCCCAAAACTTTCTGGTGTCCATAGAAATTCTGTCCCCTGGTCCTGCTTTGCTGACCTGCTCCCAGGGATGTGATTTCCCTTCCAGGAGCTGCTTTGGCTCCTCTGTCTCACATCCAGGAGTTCTTTTCCTCAATTCTGTTTTCAATAACCTCCTCATCCAGCTTTGCCCAGCACTTCATTGAGCCTTGCTGATTCGCAATGTGCAATTTGGGGGAGCATCTCCAAAGGGGCAGGTTTCCTATGGAGCAGCTGATCTGAGCAGGATTATCACTCTGAATTTTCCTTTTCCTCCTGTCCATAGCTCGGTCACGTCCTTCACAATCACAGGTGCGTGCTCAGAGCTCCACCAGGGCTTCCCTGGAAGAGTTAACGGGGAGATGTGGCATTTATTTCTCTGCAATATTGTGCTGTTCCTGGAGTGCTCTTCAAGCCTCCCTCAAGTGAGACAACTCTTTTCCCTCCCAGGCCCACTGTTCTGGCAAATCTTTAAATTCTCTGGGAGTTGTTTGCATCTCTATGTGCTCTTCAAATCCCCCCTTACCCTTCCTGATTTCCAGCTTGTGCCTAAGCCAGTATTGTTCATATCCCACTCTGCTGACGCCACTGGGGCTGGGTTTTTTTCCACTTTCTGGTGATATTTGTCCCATGAAAAGCACATTCTGATGGATTTGCCCCCTTTTTTAAAATGCTGCAGGAGCAGAAGGCAGGGATGGCCGAGGGGATCAACATCACCCTCAAATTGCCTGGCACAAGCCACATTTGAGCAGCAGCAGTACAAATTGGTGGCTTATTATTAATTAGATTGGCCCTGCCTTTATCACATCACCTGTAGGAGTCAGATTTCTCCCATCTTGGAGCTGGAATAACAGCAGTAACCTCAGGGTTAAAGCTTTCTGCAGCTCCACAGAGCCCCACGATAAGAATTCAGCATATCCTTGTATCATTTTATGCAAGCCAGACAAGGTGATTTATAAGTTATTCTCCCCAAGCTTCAATTAATTTCACTTAGGACATTTTCACAGTTGTACAATAAATGTTTAAATTAAGACATTTCCCTGCTCCCCACCCTGCTGTGGAATGGAACTGAATATTAACTGGTTATTGGGTGCCACTCATGGCCTGTGCAATTACAGATAAGAACATCGATCTGGCAGAAAAACAAATTGGCTCTTAAAGGAGGGTGGTTGGGATCTGACAGGTGGAGGTGATTAGGCATCCCTCTAATGGGTTCTGGATATTACTCCTGGCTACAGGCAGGAAGCAGACACCCACCCCACTGCTGGCTCCCAGGCTGCTCCCTGCCCTCACCAGCAAACCCAGCTGGAAAATCACCTGCGCTTGTTTGCTCCCCCAGTTAACCTCCTTGGTTTGGCCGCAGTTTATGGCTCTGGGTGGGTAAAGCAATGTTTAAAGGGAAAAAGGTTGGGGTTTTTTTTGTGATATAACCCTCTGGTATTGGGGTTTTTGTGGTAGAACCCTGTGATATTGGGTTATTTGTGGTTTAACCCTCAGATATTGGGGTTTTTGTGATATAACCCTGTGACATTGGGTTTTTTGTGATATTACCCTCTGATATAGGGTTTTTTGTGGTATAACCCTCTGATATTGGGGTTTTTTTGTGATATAACCCTGTGGTATTGGGGTTTTTGTGATATAACCCTGTGACATTGGGTTTTTTGTGATATTACCCTCTGATATTGGTTTTTTTTGTGGTATAACCCTCTGATATTGGGGTTTTTGTGGTATAACCCTCTGATATTGTTTTTTTTTGTGTTATAACCCTCTGATATTGGGGTTTTTTGTGATATAACCCTCGGATATTGGGGTTTTTGTGGTATAACACTGATATCAGCTTTTTGTGATATAACCCTCGGATATTGGGGTTTTTGTGGTATAACCCTCAGATATTGGGGTTTTTCATGATATAACCCTGTGATATTGGGGTTTTTGTGATATAACCTTCTGATATTGGTTTTTTGTGATATAACCCTCTGATATTGTTTTTTTTGTGATGTAACCCTCAGATATTGGGGTTTTTGTGGTATAACCCTCTGATATTGGGTTTTTTGTGATACAAGCCTCTCTGATTTCCATGTAAAACTGAGGAAAACTCCAATTCTCAGGCTGGAGAAACCCACCAAGAGATTGCCTCTGATTTGGGACCTCCAGGTTGTCACAACCACAGAGATACCCTTGGGATTAACTCTAAGTAAAGAGGACATTGGACTCTGGGATTTTTATTCCCTGGTAAAGTACGGAGTAACCAAAACACTAAAAATTTTCAGGGCGTTTGAAATTATCATTGTTCTGCCAGCTCATAACAAAAGAAATCACATGGGTGGAAATATAAATATAAAATTCTAAATATAAATATATAAATGTATAACCCATCAATATAAATATATAAATATACAAATATATAAATATATAGATAAGAATATATAAATATATAGATAAGAATATATAAATATATGTATAAATATATATATAAATAGATATATAAATATATATAATTTTCTATAAATATACTTATATCTAAAAATATATAAAGATATAAATATAAAATATAGAAACACAGAAAGATATAAAAATAAATATAGAAATATAAAAATACAGAAATATAGAAATAGTGAGAATCTGCAGCTTTAAGGACAGCAGAGACTTTACAAACTCCTCTTTAGGAGCAGCTCTGCAATGTGGAAGCTCCAGCATGGCCACCAGCAGCTGCACCTTTGGCAGCCACACCAAGGCATTGTTCTCGTTCCTCGGCTCTGTTTGGATTTAACCAGACTAAACTATACCCACACTGAGCCTGCACTGGCCAAAGATGTGACCACAACAAAGATTGGGCTGAAAATAACTGATCTATAGCTCTGCCCAGCTCCTGGGTAGGACAATCAATTCCACGCATTTCTTGTCTCCAGAAAGGTCACTCGTCATGTTATTAATGTGCTCCAAACACGGGCTGCAGATTTCCTCTGCAGTTGCTGGCTGGGCTGATTTTTCATTTTCCCACAATGAGGAGATGTTTTCTAAATGTTTCTGTCATGGAGCTGTGAGGCTTTTACAGTAAAGGGCTTGAAAAATGGAACGAGAATCGTGTCAGTAATGTCACTGGGGAGAGCTGGGGGTGATCCCATCGGCACTGAGAGCTCCACTCCAACCTGGACAGACTCACCCCCACACAAGGCCTCAAATCCAAGAGAAAATTGGTCCAAATTGGGAGTCCTGGCACATGGAGCGCTGGCTTTCTTGATCAGAGCACTGGGGTTTGATTTGATGAGTTAATCTCGCACAGGAGGATGTTCTGTCCCCAGCCCGGTGTCCCCTGCTGTCCTCTCACACCCAGCCCCTGGGACTGGCAGCACAGTCAGAAAAAAATTCTGATTTGGGTTTTGGTGATTCCATCAGCACTGAGAGCTCCACTCCGACCTGGACAGACTCACCCCCACACGAGGCTTCAAATCCAAGAGAAAATTGGTCCAAATTGGGAGTTCTGGCACAAGGAGCGCTGGCTTTCTTGATCACAGCACTGAGATTTGATAAACTAATCTCATGTTCTGTCCCCTGCTGTCCTCTCACACCCAGCTCTCCCCCAGCCCCCTGGGACTGCCAGTACAGTCAGCAAAAAGTTCTGATTTGGGTTTTGGTGAGAGCCCTAATGAAGCACAAGCTGTCATCGTGTCCCTGGGACAGCAGGGGCTCACCAGCCTCAGCCCAGCCCATCGGGATTCCAACTCCTCACAGGAAGAACCTCATGGAGAAAACCCAAACAAGGCAGAATTATCATCAAATTGCTGCTTTCCACTGCCTCAGGTTCAGAACTGGGTCTGAAATATTTTCATTTTCTTTTCCACCAAGTATCAGCATCTTGTATGGATGAAAAAAGCACAAAAGGCTTGCAATTTTTTCTCCCACGTTCATATTATTTTTTTTTTTAATGAGAAATGCATTTAATGCTTTCTGTTAGGGGAAAGAGGAGATGAAAACAAATGAGGGAGTATGAAAACCAATAATTCTCCATCTCTCCTCTCATTTCATGAACAGTCTTGCTCAGAGCTTTGGAAAACCTAATGAAGTTGAAAAGACAAAGAGGTTCTGATTTTTTTCCTCCAGATTCCTCCCCTGTGTTGTGAGCCATCTGTAGCTCCAATGAAAGACATTTTCCACTCAGTTAATCCAGAGACTAAACCTTCCCAAACTCTCTCCATGTTTTGTGTTAAGAATCCATTGTGAGATCCTGTTATCGGTGCAGCTTGAGATACTGCAGTGACATAAAATCTTGTAGATAATACAGGCTGAGCTGCATTCAGAAAGCACCCTGATAAAACCAGCAGAAATGCAAAAAAAATCCACTTTTTTCACCCAATGACCTCCCCAAATCTATGTCTTGCTCTTGACTTTTTATGAGAAGTTTGGCTTTGGATTTGATGCCAAGCCCTTGAAATAATTTGAGAGATTCCTGTTGACCCCACCAAGGCTGACATCAATCCTGGGGACTACAAAGGAGCTGCTGCATCTTTCAGAAACAAAGATGAAAATTTGTGCCAAACCCATTTCTTTTCTCACAGGTACAGCTGCCACTTGTGCCTTAATTTTTTTGGGGTGCTGCTCTGGAAAATGAGTGCAGGGTTTGACCATAAATTCCCATCTTTTCCTCTGTGTTTGATCAGGATCTGGCTCTGCTCTGGGAAAACCAGAGAGGTGAATGGGAGCAGGATCAAACCCTAATGAACGCAATTTTTTAAGTCCTTTGGCTTCCCAATGTGTGCCACCCTAAATAAACGGCTGCTGGTGCTGTAGCAAAACACCCAGAGGGTGGTTTTAGTGCAGAATAATCACAAGGAAAGGCAGATTATAAATTCTAGCAGTGAAACATGACCGTGATAAAAACCACAAATAGACCCAGAAGGGCTCGTGGCGATTTAAGGCAGATCTGTTAAAATGTGTGCACAACATTACAAGTTTGGGATTGTGCTGAGCTGGGCTTTAAACAGTTTAAAGGCCCCCCCAGAGGGCTCCACCAGCTTGTGTGTCACCTGAATTCCCTGTGGCATCAGTCAGGAACCTTTCTGAGGGGCAGCACCTCCAGATCACTCCCAACGCTGCCAGCACCGCGCTCATTCCTTCTTCATTCCAACCCTAAGTGAAGTCTGATAGCTCCCCACCTTATTTATTCCTTTTAATTGAGCTGCTTCGTTTCTACAAAGTAGATGCAGCCCTCCTGAAAGCAGCTCTGTATTGATCAAACCTGACCTATTTTCTTGGTGCAGCCACCAGCAGCAGCAGCAGCAGCACAAACCTGCTCCATCAATATCCTCCATTTGCTGCAGCAGGGAGGAGCTGGCGCGGGCTTTGAGACCTGCTCACTCATCAATCTGATTCATAAAATCATCAGTGGGGGAATTGTTATCAATTGCAGGCCCAGATTTTGGGACACACACACACACACGTGGCCTGGGCCGTGCTCTCAGGCACTCGTTTTTCACAGCCAGGATTTACCCTCCCTTTGGCCGGAATTCTGCAGATTCGGATGAAAACTGGGGAAATTCAACTTAATAATTGCAGTTACCTGTAGAGAATTCTGCTCTGCTCAACCCTGTGGTACTTGAGTATTTTAACCCTGTGGCACTCGAGGGTTTCAAGAGTTTTAAACCAAAACTTTCCCCAGCATCTTGATGCAGAAGAAAACGATGAGGTTTAACAGGACTGGGCACAAACCCACCAAGAGACTCAAAACCTCCACGGAAAGTTCAGGCTCAGAGTTCAGACCTCTTAAAACATAAGCTTGAGATTTAATGTTTTGCTCCCTATTCCATCCAATATCCTTTTTTTTTTCTGAAGGGAAACGTTGGGAATAAGCAAGGAGGAAGCTGTACAGCCTCACAGCCCTGCTCCAGGCCCCATGGTCATCCCAGCCCTCTTTAATATATTTATTTATTGAAATCCAGCACCCCTATTCTGAGCAACTGAAGCCACCAATCTGTGAGCCACTCTTCCCCCCTCAGAAAGGCTCTTGCAGAAATTTGGAATTTATCAGCAGAGATTAATTGAATCCCACCAGTACTGTACATCAAATGGAGGAACAGGGCCCCTATTTATCTCTTAAAGTTCTGAAAATGAAAAACATCTAATCACTGCTTGCCTTTGATGAATGCCTCATTGTTCTCCTCACCAGAGAGGCATTTCATATGGCACTGGCAGTACAGTGCTGCTGGGGAGGGGGCTGCAGCAGGGCTTGGAAAAGTATAATTCCATTTGCATCCAACAGAAATATAAAGTTTCCATGATATGGGAGTTTTTTTCTCTCTGTTTTTTTTTTTGGTTTTTTTTTTCCTTCCCTCCCATGGCAAAAAAAAAAAAAATGTTCTTAAGGCGGAGCAAGAAACTAATACAATTAAATACTTTGCTTTGCCTGCCAAGGACATTTGACTGCTACTGTGCTACATCAGGTATGTAATGAAAGGCAAATGACAACGAATCTTAATGTGGTGGGGAGCTTGGGTAACTGTAGTTTTATGTCAGGGATAGCCTGGCAGAGAAAAGCTGCATTGTACCCAGGATTAGCAGAACTGCAGGATTTCATTAATGACCGAACAGCTCCGCAGCAAAACAAAGATAGTTAGGGAGTAAAAAGAGAACATGACCAGAATGTGTGGCACTAATTGGAAATGTATATTATCTTCCCGTGCTGGGGGAGCAGCTCTGGGTGCTGGCCATTGTCATCTGGGCACTGTCATGGGGACAAAGCTGTTCCCAGGTCGGGGCAAAGCTGGAGGAGCAGGCAGCAGCACCGGGGGTGATGGGATTTGGGAACAGGAAACAACCCAGGTGGGGCAGGGGTCCCATCTGCAGCTCCCCACCCTCCTCCAGAAGGGGCAGCTCCTCACCCAGATTGGATTTCTGCCTCTAAACGCCCGTCCCTCCCTCCTGCCCAGACCAGAAATGACAAAACAGAGCGGCCTTTCAGAGCAGAAAATAAAATTTGCTCCTGGACAGCTTCATTTTTCTCCAGAGTCAGCATCAGCAACACTTTCTCCCAGGCAGAGTCACTTCCAGTAAGTCATCACTTCCATTTGCAAAACTGGGAACTGGAAAATGACAACTCTGCCCATGCAGAGATGGTGCAAAGTCGATTAAAAGCAGCAGGAATTGCTGCACTGCTCGTTCTGTACCCAGCTTTGTGTTGGTCACATTGCTCAGCCCTTATTTCTCATAATTCCTCACTCTTCTCCCAAAAAAATCAGAGATTTTTTTATATTTTTTCAAATACCTACAGAATATACAAGTTGTCTGCAGTCATATCCAGCAACTTTTTGCTCGGGAGAGTGAGAAAAATAAAAGTGGAAGGATAAAAAATCCCCCTTTTTCATACAAACCCTGCGATTCTTAGTGGGACAGACCCTCCCTGTACGCTCAGCTCCTGTTGCAAGGCTTGGGGCTGTGATATTTACACCCACTCAGATGCTTTTTTTTACATGGTCAAAGTGGTGTAAAACAGCTCAAGTCAAATGACAATTAAGCTTATTACTTGAGACAGCTTTTTTTTTTAAGGGAAAAAAACCCCAAACTGCTTGCCCTTGACCACTAGGCAGAAGGGAGGGGGAAGGGATGGAGGCAGGGAGGGAAGGGAGGCTCCTTAAGACAATTTTGAAACAGTCCAGTACTTCCCTGATCACTTTGCAAAGTTGAAATATGATTACAACCTTTTTGCATACAGAAAGGGCCCATTTAAATGAAAAATTAGCTGCCTTAACAGGTCAAGCACACAGTTACATTAATGTTGTGTAGAACAATAAATCAACTTCGATCCCCAATTGAAAAAATGCTAATTTAGCCGGGCGATTCACTGATTGTACTTCCCCCCGTGGATGGAAATCTTTTCTTTTATATTTTTTTTTCCCCCTTTTTTTCTTTTTTTTTTTTCTTTTTTTTTTTTATTTTTATTCAAACACCAGGCAGCGATTCGCCCGGCCCTCCTAATGGCGCTCTCGCAGACTATCAGCATTTCAGTGGAATTCTGATCATGGTTTTAATATTCCATGCAGCTTTGCCCCCTCTGATTTCATGCTGAAACATTAACAAGAGCTGACACTGGAGATTAGAAGCAGACAGCTGGAATGCCAGGTCTTTGTTGCAGCATGGACATGAGCCAACATCGTTCAACCGCAGCCAAGAGGGACCTGGGAAAGTCTTCTTAAGAAGGGGAGGTGGGAGAGGGGCAGACAAGGTAGTTTACTGAAGGGCACATACAAGTAGATAATTGCAGAGCCCTTTCATCTCTTAAAGCCAAATTCTAATCAATCCTGGTTTATTAAGAGGGTCATTAAAGGTAAAATTAAAGGGGGAAGGGAAAAAAAAAGAAAAAAAAAGAAAAATCGCCATTAAGCTCGGCGAGCATGAAAGTTTTGAGTAGAAAGCGACTGCACGGCCACAGCCACCTCTAATTTGGCTGCTTGTTGTTTGCAGTGGTGCTGGTTGGGAAATGCAGTGCTGGTCTCCTTTAAAAAAAAAAAAAGAAAAAAAAGATTTAATCCACTTAGTTCCAGGTGAATAAATTGAGAAATAAAACTGGATTTATGTGCTGGTGCAGTGTGTGAACTGTAAATTCCCAGGCAAAAAGGAGGAGGTAGTATAACACAACATTCTTGTGGCTAATAAATTGTTTCCCGAGAAGAGAGACCTAATAAAGAGACATAATTTCATCCAAACCATGGGGCAACTCTTACTCTTCATCCATTCTTCAGGGAGGAACTTGGGGAGGCCACAGCAGATGCTCCATGGCAATGCTGTGTGGGTTTTGGGAGCTGTTTTGGGTTGGTTCTTTTGAAAAGGAACTTCTGAGGTTGCAATTATGTGGTGCATATATGGATATAGTGTGCATTGACATACATGTAGAGTGTATACATATATACCATATATAGAGAGTACAAAAATAATATATATATATAAAGAGAAATAAATAGTGCAGGTACTCAGACAAACCTGCAGTAAATCAATCAAGAAAGGAATTTCGGATGAAGGCAGCACTGGGGGAAGCAGCTTAGCCCTGAAAATGATACCTGGGAAAGCCCAAGGATCATGGTGTTTATCCCATCACACAGAACCTTGCAGCTTAAAAATCAGGATCAGCTGCAAATCCTGATCCCAATCCCACTGTCCCCTCCTCTCCAGCCCCTTATGCTCAAGGAAAGGGGTTCCCCAGCTTGGGGACCTCTCCAGGCTGGATCTGGAGTGATTCATGTGCTGACTGGCTTTTTATTTACCTATTTAATAATTCCCATCTGCCCCTCTCACCAGCCCTTCCTCCTTCCCTGCCTCTCCCATCTTAGAGATGTGCAGAATAATAAACAAAGAGCAAATATTTGCACTAATAATCAGAAGGTGATCTAAATATTGGACTCAAAAATCTCAGCAAAGAGTGGATGAATAGAAAGCATTTAATACTTTCCCCTTCTACACATCTTTCCACCAAAGGCACGAAACAACTTCCTGAAAATGATTTATAATTACCTCGTGCCTCCTTTGATTTCTGTAGCAGCTCGGAACAAGGCTCTGAACTAAGCCCAGATTTAAAAATCTCATTGTTAATTATTAATCCTCCCAACAGCACCCAGGCAGGGCAGGAATCCAGGCAGAGCTGGGGAAACTGAGGCAGGGGGAGCGAGGATGCAACTCGTGCTCCAGTGATGGAGAAAGCCCAGGATTAAGCTGGAAAAAAGCAATCTGCAGGTGAGGAAGAGCAGGGCAGCCCCCACACCAAAGCCTAGGTGAATTTGAGCTTAAATCAAGCTCTAATCTGAGTTTAAGTTGGGCTGTGGGGGCAGTGAGGAGCCCACAGGTGAGGCCAGCCCCACCTGCTGTGGGAGACACTTTATTGATCCACTGAGGAGCTTCTTCCCCTGGGTGATCACCCTCCCTTGAGGGGAAAAAACAGGAAAAGTGCTCTTTATTTCTATCTGGAGTTTGCCTGGCTCAGTAATAGGCTTTTATGCTCATCTGCAGTAGATTAAATGGCCCTTTGGTATCTCTGAGTGTGCCAGGGCAGTGCCAGCATGGAGTGATGCAGCCGTCTCTGCCCACCCTTTTTCCTAAATAAACTCTTCTTTCAGTCTGCCACCGAGGCACCCTCATCTCACCCCTCAAACCTCTTCACAAAGCAAGGCTGATATCAGAATTACAGCCTGGCATGGGCTGGAGATGCCCTTCCTCTGCCCACACTCTGCCTCCTCCCAGGGCTGCACGAGGGCTCCAGCCAAAGCCCCCTGTGCCCCCTGCATGGGGCTGGGGCTGCTCTGATCCCCCCCAGCCATTCCAAGCTCACTCCCAGGATTTTGTGCCCCTGGTTTGCACTCCTGGGCTGTGGGCTGGGGCTGTGATTTACTGGTTTGAGTTTATCCCAGCAGGGTTTGCCTGCAGGGGATGTCTGCAGGCAGATATTCCTGCCCCATTTGTGTATATATACAATATCTGCCCCATTTATATATATATATATATATATATATATATATATATATATATATATATAAAATATCTGCACCATTTATATATATATATAAATACAAAATCTGCCCCATATATATATATATATACACAATATATCTGCCCCATTTATATATATATAAATACAATGTCTGCCCCATTTATATATATATATATATATACACATACATACAATATCTACCCCATTTATATATATATACACAATATCTGCCCCATTTTTATATATATATACACATATACACATACATACAATATCTGCCCCATTTATATATATATATATATAATATCTGCACCATTTATATATATATATAAATACAAAATCTGCCCCATTTATATATATATATACACAATATATCTGCACCATTTATATATATATAAATACAATATCTGCCCCATTTATATATATATATACACATACATACAATATCTACCCCATTTATATATATATACACAATATCTGCCCCATTTTTATATATATATACACATATACACATACATACAATATCTGCCCCATTTTTATATATATATATACACAATATCTGCCTCATATATATATATATACACAATATCTGCCCCATTTATATATAAATATATATATATATACACATACATACAATATCTGCCCCATTTATATATAAATATATATATATACATATACACATACATACAATATCTGCCCCATATATATATATACACACACAATTATATATATATATGTATATATGCACATTAAAACACAGGGACAAGGACAAACCAGAAATCTGTCAGCACAGCCACATTGGTGATACTCCATGCCAGAAAATGCCTACTTAATAGCAATATCAAGATTTAAAATGTGCCTAAAAGTTGATAAAAAGCTCAGGTGTGGCAGCTGCACACCTTGCTGTCACACCTGAACTTCCCAGCCCAGCTCTGCCAAAGCTGCTCCATTTCTTGCCTCCCTCCAGGTCCCTTTTTTATCTCTCTGTTTGATCTCCCTCCTGTCTGGCATTATCCTCTCCCCAGGCTGGTTTTTGGTAGTGCAGGCCCTGTTTTGGGATGCTCAGGGGGAATGTTTTGCTATGTAAATGCAAACACTGTCCCTGCGTGGTGCCTCCTGTTGTTCCTGCTTTCCTCTGGCTAATTGATTTGTTCTTGTCTAGACTTGAGCTCATTACAAGGAGCACTAAAGGCTCAGCATCATTTATTTCATGGCTAAGTCAATCTGTGCTCGAGTGCTGGGGCTCTAGATTGGATAAGGAACAGGTTCCTGCAGATGGAAATGGGAAGAGAAAATAAAAGCTGAACCAGGTAATGAACGGAAATGGAATGGCCATCATCGAATCCACGGATACCATTGACCTTTCTCAGATTTACATCATTATCTAAAGTTCACCAGAGACCTTCCATGCTTGTTATCATTATCCCTCATTAGAAGTCACTCTAGAAGCATTAACAAGCTTCTGAAATGCTCGGCTAATTGCTTTAATAAGGCAATATCAATACTAAGCCATAGTTCCCATGATTAGATAGAGGCGGGGACCCTTCAGGCTTTGCCTCCTTGGCTTTAAATGCTGGGCTGGGGGCCTGAGGGAGGAAAGAAAAAGGATTTCCTTGGAGAATGGAGCTCTTGGAGTGGACATAAAATGCTCTGATGTTGCAGAGTGCAGCTGTATTTTAAACAAACCGGGGCTACACTGTTCCAGTCAGCAGAGGAGGTGAGCAGAGCAGTTTGGGCATGTGGGAGCTCTCCACATGCAGGCAGGTGAGCTTCCAAAACAAACCCTTCCTCAGAGAACTGCACAAAAACAGGGAAACCACATCTTCACACTTGTCTGGGCTTGGTGCTCAGCCAGAACAAGGCAGCTGAGCTTGACTCCAGCAGGAGCTGATTTATGCCAGGGCAGCAGTGGGACAGGGACAATTTTGGGACATGGACACGCTCAGGGGCTCTGACAGCAATGGGGCATCCCATGGAACTGCAAAAAAACCATCAAAATTTGACTTTGCAGTCGCTCCTCCCAGAGGATCCTGCTTTCTGTGGTGAAAATAGGAGTGCACAGCTCATGTCCCTCTCCTGTCAGATTAATCATTTTATTAAATTTCCTGGCCTGACCTTGTCTGCTGGGAGAAAAAGGAGGACAGGACCAGGCCACGAGAGAGCAGCCCCTCCTCTTTAATGGCAGCAGGGAGTCAGCCCCATTAGGGGGACAAACCCTCCCTCTTTCAGCAAATTCAAAAGTTCCACCAGCTGGACATTTCCTGGTTTATCTCCTGCTTCAGGGACTGGTGAGAAATCAGAAATTTCTCTGGGGAGCACCAAAGAGAGTGGGAAAGCTCCAGGATAGACTTGGTGCTTGCAGAAATGCTTGCAGAAGGGTGAGGAGGACTCATGATCCTACAGACCTGAGGGGATGGCTGGCAGAGGGACCCTTCTCCCTTCTCAGAGGGCCCAAACCTTCATTTTTCCAGCAGATTCTGCAATGAATCCCATATTTCCCGAGACAAATCTGCAGCCCATATAAACCAGGAACAATAGGACCCTCCCAAAATAGCCTGGGTTTCATAACAAGCCCAGCACTGAGCTATTGTCAGGCAGGGCTATTGTACAGGGCCGGGGCAGAACATTTGGCTCCAATAGCCAGGAGTGAGGGCCTGGTGCATTCTAAAAAATGCCACAGCATCAGTTTTCACTCAGGGATGGTGTTTGCTCGGCAGATAATAGCAGATAATTCCTCCAGCCCTCCTGACAGCTTCAGCTGACCAACTGATCCCAGTTCAGCTTCTGCTCCAATGAAAAGAGGAATTTTTATTATTTATATATATATATATATTTTTTTTTTTTACCCCCCCCCCCCCCCCCAATGCATTTCTATTTGTCAAATCTCTCTTAGTAATTGTAGGGGAAGAAGAAGCAGTAAATAAGATGATGGGCTGAGGGTCATGTTTGGGAATAAGGAACTTGAAATAAATGCAGCTGGCTTTTAAAAATGAAATAATAACTATCAAGTCACTTTGGGATTTGTTAATTAATTTTTTTCAGGGGGTTACCAGTTTGTTGGGGTGATTTTCTATTAATACCTTTAATTTCAGCCTCTGCACCTTGTAGCAGCATTTTAGTGGCCATAACCCCAAGATGAATTAGCAATTCCTTCCTAGACAGCAGACCTGCCTGGCATTCAGGCTGGCAGCGTTTCAGAGGTGCACAGGGAGGAATTTCCTCACTTTTGGGGGAATTTGGCTGCCATGGGGTGGGCTCAGAGGAAAAGGTGCTGCTGAATGTGGTTTACACCCAAACCCAGTGGCTTCCACTGCCTCAAAACAGGAGCCTGGAGCTGAAGCCCATCAAAAGGCTCAGAGCCCACAGATTTCGGTGACTTTGGATTAACCCCCATGCTTTTAATTACCAGAGGCAAAAGAACATCATTTTACCTTCCCAATAATCCCAAACCTTGCTTGCAGCTATTTAACAAAGCAAAAATAATCTCCCAGAGCTTTTTGTTGCTGGCTCACCCCAGCCCAGTGCCCGTGGAGTGGATTATTCTGCTGCTGACCTTGTTTGTGCAGCCCCATTCTGGAAGTGAAATAGTTACCAAACTATTTAAACTATTGTGTGTGGGTGGGGAGGATCAAACCGGCATTTTTGTTCATCAATTCAGATTAAAAATTTAATTTCATGCTACAATGAACCCATACAGAGTTATATCTATTAAGGTCACCTATTTCTTGTACTCCAGCTTGCTTTAGGTATTGATGGCTGCAGAAACTCTTTAGAAGATAAGAATCACAGCTCCAGCCTTCTCAGCTCTCACAGTTTTAATGTTAGACAAAAATTTTCCTGACTCTCAAATACCTTGGACTTTATGTTTGAGAGCAAGGAGGAAAAAAAAACCAAAAAAATAAAATGGAACTCACTCTCTCTTTCTCTCTCCCTCTCAGTTGCTGCCTGGAATTTTTAAATAACAGAGATCTGGCTTTAATTGAGGCTTTCATTGTTTGAAAAGGAGCTACAAGTATTTCTAAACTAAAATATTTGCATAGTTTCTTGCTCTCCCTGCTAAATGCTGAGAGGTGCTGGACGTCTCTCTGAACTGTCCCTTCTGGAGAACACAATTCCTGTCCTGTTCCTGCAAGAGAAAAGATTTGTAGAAAGGTCTTCTGAATACATATTTAACATCTAAATGTTTTCCTTGCTATCTTTGGGCCAAGTCCTTATTGGATTGTTACTCAAACAAAACTCCCATTCATGTCAAAGCAAGCCAGCCTTTCATTAGCTCAGGAATTTAGCAAATTTGTGGTTAGTGGCATCCAGAAATTGGTAGCATTTAATTGATCAAATAAAATCATTTTTAAAGAGGGATTTTTCAGCACCAAAACAAAGATGTGTGGCCATTTGGAAACACTTCAGGATGAACTCACTGGTTCAGCCAATCTTGGTTTGGTTGGGGTTTTTTTAATCACTGGCTCTCCAATGCTCGTTCCTGGGTTTGTCCCAGGGATCTGTGGCTCAGGAGGTGATTTTTGGAGCAGCCATCCCAATTTTCACCATGAAGAACAGTCCTGACAGTGAAATCCAATCAAGCCTAGGGTTTTGTTGAAGGCAGGTGTTTCTGTCATCTTCGTGCCATAAAATTAGGAAGTATCCCCAAAATTGCCCACGAATTTGTCTGTAACTCTGTAATTTTATTTGGATTTATTCTGAGTCTCCCAGAACAGGATCTGACCCAGCTCAGGCACAATTTGCCCAACAAATCCCTGCTGTCTTTTCTTCCTTGTTACCCTCCAGGTGTGAAGAAATAGTTCAATTATCTTCATTTTCCCAATAATTTTCCATTGGCTGGCCCTGAAATGGCTGCTCATTCTGCACTTCTCAGCTCCCCTCCACAACTTTTTTGGGAGCTCAGCATCACCCCTGCCCTTTCAGAGATATCCCTTCCCCCTGTTCTCAGAGTGAACAGCACTGAGACTGCACCAAGCACTGTGCAAATATTACAGGATCAAGTCCATCAGGCCAATCACCATTTCAGACATTTAATTTCCCAGCAAAATTAAAAAAAAAAATCTGTTAAAAGAGGCACTTCTGAGATTTTTCACCGTCATCACTCTTCCTCCACTGCACAAATCAACTGTTCCCTTGCCTCAAATGAGCTTGCAGTCAAATGTTGAGTCATGGTGAGCTGCAAACAGTTCCTTGAAATTAAAAAATTAAAGGATTACATGACTAGACAGCCAGAAGTGGCTTATCAGCCACTGGAGCAGAGAAAGCAAGGAATTAAAAGGACAGCACCAGTCCAGCCTGGCTTGCCTTAAGGTAGCAGGGCCTGAAAGTTTGGTCTGGGGGACAGGCAGCACCTTGCAGGTAAGATTTTCAGGTGTGAGCAGTGGAAAGGGAGAGGGAGAATGACCCAGTTTAAACCCCAGCTGGAGTAAGAACCTGAGTCTGCAAGAACAGGGAATACCAAGGGCAAGGAACACTCACAGAAACAAATAATTAGATAGATAGAGAGATAGATGATAGATAGATAGATAGATAGATAGATAGATAGATAATTAAATAGATAGGTAGATAGATGATAGATAGATAATTAGATAGATAGATAGATAGATAGATAATAGATAGATAGATAATTAAATAGGAAGATAGATGATAGATAATTAGATAGGTAGATAGATAGATAGATAATTAAATAGGAAGATAGATGATAGATAATTAGATAGGTAGATAGATAGATAGATAATTAAATAGATAGATAGATGATAGATCGATAGATAATTGATTGATAGATAGATAGATAGATAGATAATTGATAGATGATAGATAGATGATAAATAGATAATTAAATAGATAGGTAGATGATAGATAGATAGATAGATAATTAAATAGATAGATAGATAGATTGATTGATTGATTGATTTAAGGGATCATGACTACTTGGAAAATCTTGGACTGGAAGACAAACAAAAGGAGGCTTTTCATGAGGATTTAAGTGAGATTTCAATAATTCCCTGCTCTGAAGGGCTGGGTTTATGTCTTCAGTACCTTTGTGTTCGCTTTTGGCAGGAGAGGAAGAACCCAGCAGCTGCTGCACCTGCATTTCTGCATTTTCCCTTGCAAGCCAGCTCTGGCCCCACTGCAATGATGCTCTCAGAGTTCATCTCCCCACCTCCAGTGGCTGCCATCCCACCCTGGCTGTGCTTCCATGCTCCAAAGCTGGGTGAATCTTCCACCTCCATGTCCCCACGCCTTTCCCTCCATGTCCCTACAAATTTCCATGTCCCTACACCTTTCCCTCTGTGTCCCTACACCTTTCCTTCCATGTCCCTACAACTTTCCATGTCCCCAGACCTTTCCCTCCATGTCCCTACACCTTTTCCTTTGTGTCCCTATACCTTTCCATGTCCCTACACCTTTTCCATTGTGTCCCTACACCTTTCCGTGTCCCTACACCTTTCCATGTCCCTACACCTTTACCTCCATGTCCCCAAACCTTTCCCTCCATGTCCCTACACCTTTTCCTTTGTGTCCCTACACCTTTCCATGTCCCTACACCTTTCTCTCACTGTCCCTACACCTCTCCATGTCCCTACACCTTTCTCTCACTGTCCCTACCCCTCTCCATGTTCCCTGCCCAGCCTGTGGCAGCAGATGTGGCTTTTGTCCCCTGGCCTGGGAGCCACAGGGTGTCCCTGTCACCAGCAGCTCCTCCAGGGATTTTCCCCAAAAAAGCCTCTGGAAGGCCTCCCTTGTCTACAAACTGTGGGTGAATAATTCCAGCGCTGACTGGGGCAGTGTCCACAGTGCTGCTCCACAGGGAATCTGCAGGGATGGTGCTCCACAGCTGGAATGGCTGTTCCACAGCTGGAATGGCTGTTCCACAGCTGGAATGGCTGTTCCACAGCTGGAATTCTCACGGCCAAGGGTGGCAGGGATTGCTGCTCCTCCCCTGTGGCTGCCCTGGATCCTGTGACACCATTTCACCATTTGTCACGCTGGGGTGGATCATCCTGGGAGTGGGGGAACCCAAAGATCACTTCAGGCCAAAGGGAATAAATAACCCCCCCCAAAAAAAAGTGCTTTACAGCAAGGATTAATTCATCTGCCTGTGGGAGAAATGATAATTTCTATTCAATCGTGCTGCAGGTACAATGAGAGCAACACTCAACAGGAAGGATGCACAAGCAGGAGGGCTTTTCTTTAGAGGAGGGTTGAAAAAGGGAAGAGAGGGGCTGATTCCCACGGGGAATGTGTTCCTCATTCCCCTAGAGAAGGATTGGGAATGTAATTGCTTCCTTGAGAAGGACTGGGAGGAGCCAGGAGAGCTGGCAGTGCCTCCCTGGCGTAGGAACCACAGTGCTCCATGTAGGAGTGAATATTTACTGAGGGGGAAGCAGGACAGGCTGGAATCTCATATTCTCTGGTGGCTTTGATGATGCTGGAATGTTTTTTTTTTAGGATGGATCAGGATTAGGATGGAGATTTTTACCTAGGAAAAACGATGTGGAGCTGGGCCTGGTGTGTGCTGGGTCTGGCCAGGCCCTCTGTGGCCTAAACCCCCAAATCCTCAGAAAACATGAGGATCTCTCCCACCTGCGACTTTTCACTCCCTTTAAATAACTTCTATTTCCCTTTTCTGGATCAACACCACGTCTTTGGTGTCAAACCATCCAGAAATCGGCACTGAATTTTTAATTTCATCTGTCCAGGCATTTAGAATTCTTTAATCCTGATCTGGGCAGTGCCATGGATTTAAGCAAGCCTTGCTCAGCTGAGATGAATTACTCCTAAACTCAGGTTTTTATGTGAAAGGAGCTCATCACCACCTGAACATTCCATTACCTGGCTGCTGCAGCAGCAGTTCAGTTCACTGTAATTGCTTCCTGAGATTTAATTGTTTCCAAACAATGAAAACAGTCACAGAAAGAAAACTGCAGATTCATTCTGGAGGCTTTCAGGATTATATTTTGACTTCAGTTACAGTTAAATGGCAGCAGAGTCTAAAGTCAAATTGTTTATTTAATTTAATTAATGTAATTTAGCTGCCATATTTATCATATTAATAATTAGCATCCCTCTCCTGTTGAAATTCAGGCTATTGCTGTGGAAAAGGGGGAAATTAATAATGGTCAGTGTTCAGGGGAAGGTGTCAAATGCTCTGCTCCAGGCAGCCAGGCTGCTCCTTGGACAGGAGCTTTGGCTCTAAAAAATTACAGATGTAACAAATTTACACACCAGGGCTTGGGGCACTCCCACTGATGGGAAACCAAATTTTTGTGGTAATAATGAAAATAAAAAAAAAATAATAAAATAAAAAAAAAATTTGTGGTGATAATTAACAAACAGTAGCTGAGCAGCACAAGGTGCAGTCTGACTTAGAAGCCAAAAACAAAAGAGGATCACACCAGGTAAAAAAAGATCTGGCCTCAGGCACTCTGTGAATAAAAAAGGGCAGGATTCAAAGCAGAGATGCCAATCCATTCCTAAACTAAAGGATGTAACGAAATTCTGCTTTCAAATATTCAAATATCCAATTCCAAAGGCTAAAGCAGCCTCCAGCCAGCAGGAGCTCCAGACTGAATCCTGCCCTTAGCTCGTTCCACACCAAATCTGATTTCAGGGACAGAACTGGGGGAGAGAACCCTCAGTCCTGGAGGCAAACCCAGGGGATGGATGTGGCTCAATTTCCCCTTCCTTCATGCAGGAACTGGGGGGATATTTGCATTTCTGGCTACCACAGAGATGTCAGGAAGGGGCTGTGCACACTCCTGAAGCACTCAGACATTAAACAAACTGAATTGATGGATCTGGGGGGTTGTTGGATACCTGAGCCAGGTAAAAGTGTTGGCAGAACCAGGAGGGAAGGGATTGTTCCTGAGGGGATAAAAGGAAATGCTCATTCCAGGATCCCAGGCAGCAGAGATGGACAGGGACAACCAAAAATCAACCAAAACCACAGCAAAAACAAGTCATGGATGAGTCAGAACTGGTGCAAACCCTCATTCCCAGGTTTGGTGCTCTCACTTTGAAGCAGTCTGCAGGCTTTTAGTCCAAGAAACTTTGCTGGGACTAAAAATCATCCCAGATGAGCAACGACAGCAGGAATACACTGATGGAGGAGCCTGCCAACAAGAGCCCCTTGGGCTGAAAAGCACCAGAATCCCTTGGACACGTCCATAATTTGTCAATATTCCACATTTCAGCCCTGCCTTGCTCATCCTCTGGGCCCTATTGCAGCCCCTCCTTGCTGAGCAACGTTGGGTTTCTCTTGGACAACAAAATAGTGAAGGGCAGGGGTTTTATTAACCTGCTCCCCACCTGCCTTCCAGTGGCTGATGGAAGCTCCCTCGAGCTTCATCTTGACCTTGGCTTGTCCTGCACATTCTTTGATTATTTTCTACCCTTTGGGTTATGCTGGATCTCGTGAAGGGAACCTCCAAGAAAGGAGAGGGCTGATTTCTAGCCTGATTCATGAAGAAAACCAACCTGATTTGTAATACCACAGAGCTTCCTCCCACAGATTATTTCGATTTTATTCTTCAATTATGTCCCTCTGCTGCTGTTAGGCATGTAAATTTGAGCTGGAACATCCATCTAATTCCTGTGATAAATTCAGCTATCTCGACTTCAATACAGTGGTGCTGTCCCTGAGCATCTCCTTGCAGCTGAGGAATTTGTACTGCTCTGCAGGAGGGTTCATGATAAGAAATATTAAATAGCTGGCCACGGAATTTTCAGGAAAAAAACCCCACTATTGTTTTGCTGAGGGAGCAGAACAAAACTCTACTTTTCAAAATCTCTGCCATTTTCCCTTTTTCTCTCTAGCTGGTTCTGTTTCACCAGTGGATAAAGGGAGCACAGCTCGCTCTGTTTGCAGTTTTTAACAGGCTGCCTCTTGCAATATTCATGTCATACCTCTTTTCATATTTTTTAAGGGAAATGAATAAAAAACTGAGTTGGAGTAAGACATTTGAAATGATTTTTTGAGTGCTGGAAGCTTTCTAATATTTCCCCTTGAATCTTGTTGCTCCTGTCCTATAGACAGGTCTATAAAACCTGTGAAGCTGAAGAGCATTTTTAAAAATAACAACACTGTGGGTTGCTTTGGGCAGGGAGGGGATAGGGGAGCGAACACAACTTTCTTTGAAGGCAGAAAACTCAAGTTGTGCCTGTTGTTACCTGTCTGCACGTCCATCCCTCATGCAGAGTGGATTATCCTGACCTTTTCTGCATTCTGTGCTGATTATCCAGCATTTCCCTTCCTCTGCTGGCCATGTAGGAAAGGGCTGGGATAGGCAGTCACTCAAACTGCAGGATAACGAAAAGGTCACCCCAGCAGCAGCCTCACTTCAGGGGCTGCAGCAGGCAGCACATTTTTGGTGCCTCATCTTCGTCAGAGAGACCATAATGAGATCAGAAATAAGCACCAAAGGAAGGGCTGGAACAGGAAACCAAATCTCCAGGATTTGCTGCAGTCCTGAAATCTTTCAGGGCTTTGATGGTCAGGGCCATCAAACCAGAGAATCTGGTTCACAGCCCTGCCTTGTGCTGAGGATGTGGCTCTCAAGGAATCAACCGAGAAGCGAAACTGAGCAAATTCTACTGGGTGTGCTCAAAAATATCAATTTTCCTCTGGCAGGAGGAGAAAGGGAAGCAGAGCTCAGGGCTGGCTTAATTACAGCAGCCAGCAGGGCCGGGGTGTTTGCCACAAATTGCTAAAGTATTCCTGGGCTAGAGGCACAGGTGGCTGGGAGGTGAGGAAGCGGCTCCCTGTGCCCCTCTGCAAGGTGAGGTCAGGAGGGTGGGATAGGGCTGCTCCTTTAATCATTATTAATTAAAGGAATTGTAATATGGGATGTGCAGGATCCTGCATGAGGAACAGGGTCACCAACAGTTCATGTCCAGCACGTCCATCTGCCAAGGAAGATCAATAATCCCATGCTCAGGTGGCTGAGGGCAGCTGAACCTTGTGGCTGAAGGAATTCATGGAGGAACCTGACAACAGCGACCCCTTGGGCTGAAAAACCCCAGAATCCCTTGGATATATCTATAATTTATCAATATTCCACGCTGCAGTCCTGCCCTGCTCATCCTCCGGGCCTTGTTTCAGCTGCCTTGTCCCCCGGCACAGCTCCCTCCTCATCCTCTCACCCCTGTCCCTGTTCCCTTCTCCTCCGCATGCAATCCCAGCATGGTTTGGCTTGGAAGGGACTTTCAAGATGATCCTTTTGTGGTTTTTTCCTCTATCCCTTGCTGCTCCAAACTCCATCCAAGCTGCCCTTGGACTCTCCCAGGGATCCAGGAGCAGCCACAGCTCCTCTGGGCATTTCATTCAGTTAAAGACTGAATCTGTCCCCACAGGCTCCCATCCCTCCTCAGAGCAGGAATTCCCTGTTCCTCTGTGCTCCACCAGAGCTCTGGGCTGGCTCCAAACCCTGGATGCTGATCCCCAACATGGTGTAAAACCCTCCCTAAAATGCACCAGGCCCTTTCCCATGTCGAGGAAAAATAAATTAAAAGAAAAGAAGGAGAAGTGAAAAGCATAAAGGGGATTTCATGGGATTTGAGTGCCAAACTCCAACAGACTCTTCTGAAAATCCCAGCTTAAAGCAATAGATTTGTGTTCTTGCATTTCTTTCTCCTGATGTCAGTAATAACGATTCCTGAATTAAAGATCTCACATATTGCTCCAGGTTTTGTTTGTTCATTTATTTTCTGTGTTTTATGCTCAAAAAGTTAATAAAGGGAAAATTCCTCTGCGAAAGAATGGAAGAAAGAAAAGATAAAATCAGAAATAAAGGGCTGAATTTTCATCCCGTTTAAATCCACTGCTGATAATTGAAGAGGAAAGCTGTTTTAAATGAAGGATCTATTGGAAAGATTCTGTTTCTGTGTCCCCACTTACATCCTGTATATTCCAGAAAAAAGTTCAAGTGCAGGGCTCTGGCAAAGGCCGAGTTTAAAATTCAGCACAGGGCTTCAAGTCCATTCACTCCAATGTGACTTTTTTATTGGGTAAAACTTAAGCCTGAGTCAAGGTCAGTGGAGTAGAAATTAAGTCTGGAGCAAAGCATCTGCTGAAGAGCTTTGCCTGGTCAGAGCTTTTATTGCTCAGCCTGGTCCAGGAGGAGGCTGGGAAGACACAAAATGTGCTGCAGTTTTCCCCATAAAAAAGTTCCAGAGACCTCCTGAAGTTTTCAAGTCGAATCATCACTGAGAGGACGATGAGCCGTACTCTGAATTTCACTGGGATGAGACATCCAGGAACTGAGAGCTCCCTGCTTTGTCTGGGGGATCTGATTCACGCTGAGCTGTCCCTCTCACCCTTGGCCACCACTGCAGCTTCCTGGCTGCTGCCACTTCCAGTTCTCACTCTTGGTTTGCAAGAGGGATGAAAAGAAAACAAGCCCTAAAACCACACCAGAGGCTCTGGCTTGGCTTTGGTGTGTCAGCCTTTGATTCAAAGGAAGAGATTCCAAAAAACCAGCAAGGAATTTCCCTGTGGGGTTTTTTTTTTAGTCCACTTGAAGAGAGCCAAGAGCTCAGGAGGCGGCACAGTTAAACCAGCAGTTAAACCACAGTCCTGGCCACCAGCTCAGCCCTAAACTTGTCCTTCCTGAATGATTCTGAGACATTCCCAGCTCTGGGGTCACCCCAAATCCCTGTTGGCTCCTGATTCTCAGGGTGCCCTGGGAATGTCCAGGCACTCCCTCACCTGAGGATTTCGGGGAGATTGTCAGAATCCAGGACATTGCTCTGGCTGCCCTGGAGGGTTTGAGACCCTGGCAGGGGGCTCAGAGACCTTGGCACGGAGTCAAAACCACCTGTGCCTTTGATTGTAACCCATGGGAACAATTCCCAACTTTGTGTGAGCTACAGGAGTCTGAGTAGAATGATAGTGAATTTATCACCAGTTGAAAATGTAGAATTTTGGGGTTTTTAGAATGGGGGTTCAGGGGGCAGGATGGAGGGATTTGGGTGGAAATTCCTCTGGCTGCCCTGGAGGGCTCCAGACCCTGGCAGGGGGCTCAGGGACCCTGGCATGGAGTCAGAACCACCTGTGCCTTTGATTGTAACCCATGGGAACAATTCCCAGCTTTGTGTGAGGATTTAAAAGCCACAAAAGTTTGAGTAGAGTGACAGTGAATTTATCACCGGGTGAAAAAGGAGAATTTTGGGGTTTTGGAATGGGGGTTCAAGAGGCAAGATGGAGGAATCTGGGTGTGTCTTGTCCTTCCTCCTGCATCCATCTTCTGCTGGGATGGTGGCACTTGTGGATCTGTCTAGAGTAGAGACAAACTGTCTAACACAGGTGATAGGTATTGGAAAATTATTGCAAATAAAGTACAGGCAGTTTTTAGTATAAAAAGCCAACACCACCCCAAGGGTGGTCAGTGTGCCTCAGCCCAATCTGCTGGACAGATCTCAGCAGGTCAGAGAAAGAATATTATAGATAAGAGCAAATAAACAACCTTGAGAACGAGAGCCAAGGAATCCCAACTTCTTCTTCAGTCTTGGGGCTGGGCAAAAGAGACTTTCCAACCCCTTGGGGTCATCTCAACCTCAGAGGCCCCATCAGGAGGTGCCCACCCTTCTGCTGCTGCACAAGCCCCTGAATGATCAGAAATGCAGCCAGGGGTCCGAATAATGCAAACTCCCAGCGTGTTATTAGTGCTGTCAATTTAGCCAGGGATGTTATGGCACGTGTGTCACTGAGAGAGACAGAAGCTATTATTGAAATGAGATTAGAAGCGTTTTGAAACATCAACAGTGGCATTATAGTTGGTAACATTTCCATCTAAAATAGATGACATTGATGCTATACAATCAACAATGCCACTGGGAATACAATATAGAACTGAAGACTAGATTGTTTTACTCTATATTGATTTTCCCTTAGTACTTTTTGATTAACTGTCAAATCAATTAGCTCTCCCCACCCAAACATAATATTTTTTGATGTCCCCCCTCAGAAACTCCCTGTTCAAGAGCAAACAACCCAGAGGAGCTCAAGTGCTCCAAAGTGCTCCGGAACAGAGGAATTGCAGGCAGAGATAAGTCCCCACAGTGAGCCTGCTTCTCCTCATCCTGCTGGAATCCAGCCATGTTTTTATTGAATCAGGTTCTGAAGCTGTCTAAGGCACTGAGGGATCTGATTATAGCCTTGCCACGATGTCCTTTTAAAATAAAATGCGTGGCATTTTCACAGTGACATAATGTTCCTTTGTCTCAGCAGAGACAGCGTGGCTACAAGTTTTTTACCAGCTTGGCCTTCCCATATTATAGATCTATAAATCCATCCATCCATCCATCCATCCATCCATCCATCCATCCATCCATCCATCCTCATTTCCCAGTCTCTACACAGCCACACACCTTGATAATTTTATCTTTATCCCACAAAAGCCCCACAGAAGCTGTAGGAAAATGTTATTAAAGATGGGCATTAAGGAGAATCAGTGAGACACCAGGGAATTTGCCCAAAGTCGCAAGCAGTCCCCAAACCCATCTGGTTTGCCCAATTACAAGATCCCCACCTGGGCTGGAATGGTCAGGAAAAAGGGAAAAGAAGGTTTCAGTCTGTGGAACAGAAGCTGAGAGCTCATCCAGCTCCTGCCACAGCTTCACACCTGAGCAGCAGCAGAAAACTCAGATCCAGACTGAGGCAAGATCCCAAACCCCAGAAGTTCAGGAACCTGCTGGACCTTGTTTTTTCTTGCACTTTTTATTCGTTAACCACTGCCTTGATTCTACACCTTCTCTTTGTTTCTCTAATTCAAACTGTGTTCATTGTGAGTGTTGAAAATCTTCTGGGGGTGCTGTACATCCCCTCCATGCACCAGGGCTGATAAACTGGACAATGGGGGAATGTTTGCACTAGCAGTGCCCGTGGGGCCAGCTGGGACCAGGCCCTGTTTCTGTGGGGTTGTGCAGCCACACCAGCTCCAGCTGTGGGGTCCTGGCAGCCTGAATGGAGGGGGCAAGGCAGGGAAACCTCAGAATCAGAATTCACAGAATTCACAGAATCACAGAATCACAGAATCACAGAATGACCAGGTTGGAAGAGAGCTTCAAGATCATCGAGTCCAGCCCAGCCCCAACCCCTCAACTCAAGCCTGGCACCCAGAGCCACATCCAGGCTTTGTTAAACACACCCAGGGATGGGAACTCCACCACCTCCCTGGGCAGAACATTCCAGAACTTTATCACTCTTTCTGTAAAATCTTTTTCCTAATATCCAGCCTAAATTTCCCTTGGTGAAGCTTGAGGCTGTGTGCTCTGGTTGCGTCAGAGAGAAAGAGAAAATCTGCCTGGAGAAAGAAAGAGACCATCACAGAGCAGGGGAGTGTCTGGGACAGGTCCTGGGTAATTCCCAATTCCAATTCCCAGCTCTGTCCCCGCGTGTCCCTCATGACCAAGGGGCAACGCACGATAAATAAAGATTAATAAAGATTCTAATAAAAACCTCCCCTGTTCCACTAAAATCCAGATCACCCAACTCTACCAGACTCCTGCCTGCTCCCCAGACCCCTCAGGAGGGACAAGGATCCCAATCCCAGCCCGAGGTGCCCCAGTGCTGGGCTCAGGAGCCGCGGTGGAACCAGCTGCTGCCGCCACGCCGCCAGCCAAGACTCTCATTTGTTTTGGCTGGCGCTGAAGAATCAGCTTAGGCATCTCTGAGAACAAAATGGTGCGTGGAACCGGGCCAAGCTGCAAAAGATAAGAAGCAATAAGAGTCGCAACAGATTATTTGTCTGGTGAAACAGAAGGAGAATTCTATCGGGGGAGAAAACGCGCGCGGATATCGGCCCAGTGCTGCGAGCAGAGGTTCTGTGTGCGCAGCTCCTCTTGGGCTGCACAAAGGTGCTGGGATGCTGCTGCTGCTCCTGGGGATAACAAATTGCTGCTGCCGAGGAGCGGAGGCAGAGGAGAGCAGTGGAGAGGTGTTGGGGAAGATGAAACAGGAAAGCCTTATCAATGTGATTGGCAAAAGATTTTGAGAATATGGAAACTATAAGCGAGATTGAAATGAAAGCAAGCTTTGAGATCCCTCAGTTACTGAACAACTGGAAAACAATTGTGTGGCTGGCTGAAGGTGATCCCCTTTTGATGGAACAACACCCTCTGCCTGCAGACAGCCCCAAGGGGCAGAGCAGACCCTACAGCTGGGCAGAAGGGGCCCAAAGAGGAGTTTTTAGGGTTTAAAATGTAACACAGTATGGTAATGTAATGATCCTTATAGGCTGTATGGAAATGCTGTAGGATTTGTATCTTGTACTAGATTGGTTAGTGAGAATTAGAATATTCAACACAGAAGAAGATTTATTGTGCTGTAACGGGAACCTCGCTCTCTTACGCTTTTACTCTCTCACCCTCTCATCCTCTCTCCCCTCTCTTCTCTTGGGCCTGCTCTGAGCTGTGGCTGGCAGCTCCAAGCAGGGCCCTGCACTTGGCCCTTTGCAATAAACCCCAAGTTCCAAGACCAGAAGAAGATTTATTGTATTGTAACAGGAACCTCACCCTCTGATCCCCTCTTTTACTCTCTCTTTCTCCCTTTACCACTCTCTTTATCTCTCTCTCCCTCTCTCGGGCCTGCTCCGAGCTGTGCCTGGCAGCTCCCAGCAGGGCCCTGCACCCAGGCCCTTTGCAATAAACCCCAAATTCCAGCCCTGGCTGCAGAGATCTCTGCTCTCTGTCCATCCCAACCCTGCTAGCCCCGTTTCTCCTACAGAGAGGGGATTTCTGCATGGCTGTTCAGAGAGGAAGGCTCTGCAGTGACATGGCAACGCTGCAGGGGAGGGATGCACTATTCAGCCAGAATAAACACCAGGAGCAACAGCCTAAAATAACTGCTGTGCTCTCCTGTGAGGCTGGGAAGGGAGCTTGGGTTGAAGATTAGCCACAGCCTTCCCCAAGTGATTCTCAGCCAGGCAATTAATCTCTCTGGAACTGGACCCAGGATAAATGTTATCAGCTCCTCGTGTGTTTCAAACAGATTGGGTCCATTTTCTCTGTGGATCTCACACAGGAGGGGAAAAGAGCAGGGGATGTAAGTGAGGAGGGATGCAACCAAAGAGATCACAGACCCCCAGCATGGTTTGGGTTAGAAGGGACCTTAAAGCTCATCCAGTTCCACCCTGACACCTCCCATTATCCCAGGGTGCTCCAAGCCCATCCAACCCGGCCTTGGGCACTGCCAGGGATGGAGCAGCCCCAGCTCCTCTGGGCACCCTGTGCCAGGGCCTCCCCACCCTCCCAGGGAGGAATTTATTCCCAACATCCCATCTAAATCTACCTTCCTCCAGCTTCAAGCAGCCCTTGTTGTGCTAGCACTGCATGCCTTTGGAAACCCAACCCAAAAGAGGAGAAAAATAGGGAATTCAGGAATCAAATGTAAGCTTACTAAGCAGTGAGTGAAGGGTGGCACAAATGCAAGGATTAGGTTCTCACCTGACACACCCCAGTCTGGCTGAAAGAGCCTCAAAGCACCTAAAGTAATTTTTATTCTAGAAAAGCACCTAAAGTAATTTTTATTCCATAAAAGGATCTAAAGTAATTTTTATTCTATAACGGGATCTAAAGTAATTTTTATTCTATGTCGCTTCCTTAGTCAAATGTAAACTTAACTTCAAAGTTTTTAAGTTTAAAACTTAAAAACACTGATTTATTTTTTAACAAAATCTTTAAAAAAAAATTTAAGATTTAACACCAAATTCATTACAAATCTTCCCTTTCAGATCTAGGTTCATTCCAACCCAACCATCAACTGGGAAATAAATCCCAGAGAGGAGGCTCTGAGCAGGCACAAAACAACACCCACCTTCAGCCTAAACAACTGAATTTGCACATATTTTGTGCTAAAAACCAAAGGAAAATACAATAGCAGTGTCTGTCTTGGTTCCCCAGCTCCGTGAGAGGATGCAAGGAGACAGATTGCTCCTCCCTGTGAACCCAGGCTGCCTCAGTGTGCAGCATCTCTTAAAATTCAGGATGTTAAAGCCCTTGTGATAAACACATCTCTGCAGCCAGAGGGATTTTTAATCTCCCTTGATTTACAGGCATTTCATTGCATTTGAGTATAACTTATTTTAATAGCATGGTGGAAATTGCAGCAGGGGCTAATTAGAGCAACGAAGTTAGTTAGGTTTGTGTGCATTTGGAAAACAGGCTGCATCTTTCTTAATGGGATAATCTAAATGGATCACCCTGACCTGCAGAGTTTTCCCTGTAGGTACCAGGACTCTTCTGCACTTCTCTGAATGAGGTAACTCCCTTGGAATTAGGGGACAAAGATAATTTATCCCTGGGAGGGCCAGATCCTACAAATCTGTGGGCAACTCCCCTTCCCACAGAAATAGTGGGAGGTCTGGGCAGCTCAGAACCTGGCAGAACTGAATATTGAGGAAAAAAAAAAACAAACCCTCTACTTTCACTGCCATGTCATTAATAGATGCTCAACGTGCCAGCAAGCCCCACTGTTTGGGATTTTTAAGCCTCACAGTCATGGTCTTAAACTAAATTACAAACCATTAGGCCTCAGCCAAATCTGACTTGCTTCAGCACCACCAGGCTGGTTTGAATTTTTCTCAACTTGAGGTCGTAGTCTACAACTAATTCGAAACACATTGTGGAGGTCAACAAACCTGTCCCTGCCTCTCCCTCTTGTCTAATCCCTCAAGGTGAGTTCTCAGACCCAATCATCCTTGGATCCTTCTCTATAAAAAAGTGGAGCAGCCATTTTTGGGGTACAGAGTCGTTTTCACCTGAATTTTAGAATAAGGTGAGTCACATCCTACAAGGAGAATTTATTTCAAAGAATTTATTTTAAAGGAGAATTTATTTCTGCACGACCAGATGGGAGGAGCAAACAAAGGATTGACCAAACACCATTCTGCTCTCTGCCACCATCATCTGACCTTCCCAAGCCTCTGTGGGCCCAGTTCTAAGAAAATTACCTGACTTCCAACAATTTAAAGGAGGAAAGGGAAAACCATTCCTGTGTTCTGCTTTTCCAGGGTTTCCCTACCTCACACTGGAACAAGGAAAAGTCCACCTGGGCTCAAGATAAAAAAAAACTGGGGAGCATCTTTGATCCCCTTTGAAATTTCCACAGAAGGATTTCATTTAATTTTCCAGGCTTCTTTGCCTTTCTCCTGCAATAATGGCTGATATCATTTAGTGCAAAGCACAACGACAGCCATTAAAAATGGTTATTAGTCTGGAACTGCCTTCTTAATAGGAAACACACATGCCACACTCTGGGAGTTCAATGTTTTTTAATAGACTTGGAGGTAAATGCCACTGTGACCCTTTTTCTTCGGGAGGGAGGGAGGCAGACACACAGGAATACGTTCCTTGGGCTGAGATTTTGCCCTTAGGCAGAGCCTTGGGCGGGAGGTGGAGCAGCTCCAGCGCTGCCCTGGGGAGGGACAGAGCCTCTGAAATGCTCCTCTGAGGATCTGCAGCTCTGCTGCAGGGGAGGAGGATGCATTAGCACTGCAGCATCCCTGCTCAGCTGGTGCACCAGCAGACTGACAGCCTTCTCCTCCCTCTCCTGCCTCCTCCTCCTCCTTCCCCCAGGCGCAGCAGGACCTTTGCAGGGCTGGGCTGCCCTTCAAAGTGACCCTGGCAAGGCTCAGACAGACACGGGGGCTGTGGGTTCCTGGCACTAGGGCTGATCCCGGCTCCCCCTGCCTCCCAAACGCCCCTTCTGGAGCAAGGGGTGCTAAAAATTCCTGCCTTGGGGAAGAGTAAGACTGGATTTCCCAACCTTCAGCAGGATGATGGGGGACTGCACATCAACACTGAGCAGTAACATCAGTAAGAGCTTTGTGTATTTACTCCCCTTCTCCTTTATTCCACATCAACATTGAGCAGTAACATCAGTAAGAGCTTTCTGTATTTACTCCCCTTCTCCTTTATTCCACATCAACATTGAGCAGTAACATCAGTAAGAGCTTTCTGTATTTACTCCCCTTCTCCTTTACTGCACATCAACATTGAGCAGTAACATCAGTAAGAGCTTTCTGTATTTACTCCCCTTCTCCTTTACTGCACATCAACATTGAGCAGCAACATCAGTAAGAGTTTTCTGTATTTACTCCCCTTCTCCTCCCACACCTGAACCTGCTGTTTGAAAGCAGAACTTGGGGCCTTTTAATTGAAAATAGTAAAAGCACCGTCCCCACTGCAGTGTGAGGAGCTGGGGCTGCCTTGACCTGATGGGAAGTCTCTAAATCCACAGCACATCCAGTGTTTTCAGCTCTTTAGCTCACCCCCTTCCTCAAAGCCTATTTCACCAAGTGGGAATTTGATTTGCACTGTCAGGGAACCTCCAGTGCCTATCTGATGTTTGCATTAGGGTTTGTTGTTGTTTTTGCTCCTTTCATCACCTTATAAAGGCCACACAATGATTGCGTGATGCTGACACTTTTGACAGATGTAACATATGTGCAACAATATTTATCATTTATTTAGCATGCTGGGTAGAGAGGCTGGCAGGGCTCTGCCATGCCTGACTTAAAGGCTGCTGGCATTTCCATGAGATAAAACCCCATCATGCAGGGGGTTAAGAATTCAGGCATTTCAAATCGCATCAGGCTGAATCATGATTCAAATCAGAAAAGCCAGTTTTTGGTTCACTAAGGGCTGACAAAGTGGGGCTAGGGGGAGGGTCAGGAGGAGCAGGAATGGATGGCAGGTCACGAATCTCTTCTTGCTCTATGACCAGGCTAATGCAGTCTGGATTTGCAAATAACTGAGGGAGAGGGGGGTTCTGCCCAGCTCAGGAGCTCTCCTGCATTTTCAGAGGCGCCCATCTCCTGCCTTGCTGCTCCAGCCAGTGTGGGTGGAAGCAGACAGCAGCCAGTAGCCATCCTCTCTGAAGGGCCCACTGCAAAGGGTCTGACAGCTGCATTTGAAGGAGCACACGCCTGCCAGGCACGGGAATTCTGCTCTGCACTGAGGTCCTGCAGCTCACGGGAGCAGAGAGGCAAATCT
The DNA here is from genome assembly GCF_023055355.1 of Agelaius tricolor. NCBI lineage: Eukaryota > Metazoa > Chordata > Aves > Passeriformes > Icteridae > Agelaius > Agelaius tricolor. The sequence goes on along the minus strand of NW_027269289.1, from coordinate 5,699,087 downwards.
GTGCTGATGGAGAGAGGCAGCAAGGCCACGGCAGCCAGAGCCCAGGTCGAGCTCAGGAGCTCCACATCCAAACCCCCTGGGCTGTCCCAGTGTCTGTCAGGTGTGAGTGACACCTCAGACCCCAAACCAGTGCTCAGTGCAAGCATCCTTCCTTCAGCCATCCTCAAAATCAAGATTTCGCTGACAGGTTTAACGGTAATTTCAATTTGTTTTCGTTATTTATTTCCATTCCCGAGGAAAAAGGGATTAAAGACCCCACCCAAACAACCAAGGGCTGCCAGTTTATCCTGACCCTGACTTGCCTGAAGAGTAATGAGAGGAGTCCTTTAACTTCTGCCCAGTTGCAGCTCTCTCTGTTCTCACGGAGCAGCAACATACCACACATTTCATAATTAGGGTGAGAGGCAGAGATAAGGCCATGGGGCTGAGCACATGAAAGGAATGTGCTGGGTGTGGGGAGATGGTGCTGAAAGGAAGGAGAGTTTTGTGTTTTGCACAGGCTGGAAAAGGCTCTGGCAGAGCAGGGTTAGGCAAGGGGGAGCTGCGTGTGCCAGCGGGAAGGAGCACGTGTGGCAGGGCAGCTTCCCCTGCCAGCCCTGCTTTCCAAGGATTAAAGAGAGGCTGGGAAAGATCCCAAAGTCCAGGACACACGTTTAGGAGGAGATTTGGCATCCAGGTAACAGGAACAAGTGCCCTGCAATCAGAGGGACACAGCCAGGGTGGCTGTCCCTGAGCCCTGCAGACCCGGTTCGGGGCAAAGGGAAGATTTGGGATTTTTCCCTCTGACCGTTCTGCACAAATCCACCTCAAGGTAATGTTTATGAAGCCCACTCTGCATTCTGGAGGGATTTTGTGTTAGTTTGGTTTGAATAGCCCTGGTTTTGGCAGCAGGGCTGAGGAAACCACACATTTTTACAAGATTCCAAAGTGAAGAGAGACCTCGGCGCTGAGCACAAAGCACACAGCGGTGGCACAGCATTATTTGCTGAGCAAATCCAGAAAAACAAAGCCAGGAAATATGAAAATACAGCAACACAGAACCTGCAAATTCTGATTTTTAGCCTGGTCTCTGCTGCCTGTGGATGAGGTGACCTTTGGTGGGTCCATCCATGTTTCAGTGCCACTCTTGCTCCTCAGACCTTGGGTTTCTTCCTCTGATTCTGGGCTCTGAGCCCACAGCTCTGGGCCTGCTGCACTCCTGACCTTTGTGGGCACTCACAGCTGCTCCTGAAACACCAAAAAATGTCTGCATTCCATATTTCACCTCCAGCCCACAGCCCTCCCTGACCAAAGAGGAGCCTGAGATAATCTGAATATTGGAGCTGATATTATTCCTGTTAAAATTCCTGGGTGGGAGCAAATCCATATTAACCCTCAGCCTAAAAAACAGCCCATCTGATTTCTTTTTTTTGCTGGTTTAGATATTAAAATTCAGGCCTGGGTATCAGGTGTGGTAGCAGGGAGTCTCTCCTTTGTCTCAGATAAAAGCAACTCTCCTGATTTTACACCACTGCAGCATCCCAGGCTTTGTTCCTCACGAGGAACCCTGCCGGTGATAAACCAGGAAGGAACGACCTAAACGTGTTTTTTTTTATTTTTTTCCTTTTTAATATCTATTGAAATGCTGTGTTTGTACCTGCCAGCCCTTCTGCTGGGGGTTTGCTCCTCCAGCAGCAGCAGCCTCACTACAAAGTGCTCCCAAATCCTCCCATTTTCCTAACAAAAGCAGCACATGAACCCCCTCCATAAATGGTGGGGAGCATTTTCCTAAAATCAATCAGCCTCTATTATTCACTTGAAGGCCAATCTCATTGTCTACTTCTTCCTCCGGAGGCCGATTTCTGCCAGGTAGAAAATTAAGTTTCCTTTACTTTTCTTCCCCTACACAATTTTTCAGTGTTTCAGCACCGTTGTTCGGTGTGGGAAAGCGACTTCCTGTCTCAATAAACAAGTGCACACAAGGCTTTGCTGGACACATAATGGGCTCTTTTTTTTTTTCCTTTTTCTTTCTTCTTCTTCTTCTTTTTTTTTTTTTTTTTTTTTATTTTATACAAAAATCATTCCACACTTAACACATCAATGAAGCCACTTAAGCTCTACTGCATCTGAATTAAAGGGGGAATTGTGTGATCAAAGAGTGTGAAGGAACCACACATGGAGTTCTTCAGACACTTTACTTTTGTTACATTTGATACATAACAAACCCAATAAATATGCTTATCCCAGTAGCCCATTTCATTATCTCATATCCTTATGTTTAAGAGCATTTCCTTGAAGAGCTGCTCTTTCTCCTTTGTTTTTTCAGCATCATACTTTTGAGGCGGCTTATTTTAAATGAAGATGCTAAAAAGAGAGAAAAAAAAAGAATTTATTCCTTTTTTTTTCCTCTAGGTGTGCTCAAACAAGACGAAAAACCCCCCTCCACTGAGTTTTTCCCTGGATATATTTATTCATGTGAAAATACAGGCATTAACCTCAGTTATTGCAGGTTATTAGAGACAAGACTTGCACCAGGATTGTTTCCTAAAACTCTTCACAATTATTCTCCCCAAATTCATCCCTTTCTCTCCACCATAGATCGAATCACTTGGGAAAAAATACGGATTTTGTGTACATTGATGCTTTCAGTGCTAAGAATAATTACCTGTTTGCAGCTAAATCATTAAAAATAATGAAGATTGGAGCCTGCCCCTTTTTTTCCTGTTGTTTCACATGGAAGTGACCAATTTCTCTGGCCAACAAAGGAGCTGCAAGGTCTGATTTTTGGGGGAATTGCTGATTTTTTGTGGCCAGCAGTGACATGTGGCTGGTCAAAGAGCTGTCAGAGCTGAGCCAAAACGGGACCTTGTTCAATGAGCTGGAGGTTTGGGGGTGATTTTTTACCCACAGATGGACAAACCCAATGGTTCCGTGAGGAATCTCCATTTCCAAAAGGAACTTCAATAGAATTCCTGCTGGAAATTGCATGGCCAAAACGATATTTAACCCATTCTACCACAAATAACCATGGCAAAACCATCCACCAAACCTCCAGGATAACTTATTTGGGAGGGAAGGACAGGTGCTTTTAGCAGAGCTGGTCATTAAAAGGCATTTCAAAAATGGAATTTTTTTTTGTTTTTCCCAGCTTCCCCTCCACTTTCCCCAAGGGGTTGTGACAGAAACGCTCGAGACAGGGGGTTCTGTGTCCCCTGGAATGGTGACATCAGCCCCTGGTTGCTGCCACACACAAGATTGGCTCCTTTTCCTTTTCAAAAAAAACAAAACTGAAGAAGAAAATGATCCTGCCTTAAAATCATGGACTGAACTGAACACATCCAAACGTGCAGTAGGGAAAAAAAGCACCTGAATCACCAGAAAAAATCCCAAAAAAAACACCCCAAAAAAAACCCCTAATAAAATATATTTTCTGCTCTGTTTAATTCTTATCAGTAAATATCTTTACAAATATGCTTTTGTGATGAGCACAGCCCGGTTGGAGCTGCCTTTGTTTCGAGGCTTCCCAAATCAAAACAAGCAAACAAAACAACCCCTGCCAGCTCCTCTCCTAAGTAGGGCACATCCCCGACCCCATCCCAGCCTCAGCAGCTCCCAGCCAAGCCCAGCGAGGTAAAAATTTCAATATTTCACCCCAACCATGAGCTGGAAATTCTATTTGTGTCTCAGAAACCTCCAACGCTCCGGCAATAGAGGCTGGACCACTAATTTGGGATTTTTATCCATGAAACAGCTCCTGAAATCAGGGAAATCTGGGGCAGCATCATCAAGAGGGATGGACATAGGAAGGTGATTTTGGCACCTGGGGTTGAGGAGGAAAATCTGGTAAAAAAAGCTCAGAGAGAACCAAGAATTTCAAAAGGTAGAAGGCAATGAGAAGTTTTGGGTGTTACTTTCCTAATTCCTTTTCAGAGTCAGGATTGCAGCTGACACTGGGGTCTGGAACTGCTTCAGGTCACAATCCTGCAGCGATATTTAATTGAATTTCTACCAAGAAAGCAGGGAAAAGAGAACCAAAACCCAGCAGCCAGGCTGCTGCTAAAAATTAATGCTAAAATATCAACCCAAAGTGCCACCCTCCCCCTTTGGTTGTGGTGCACTTTATTTATAGGAGTGGGATCCACATAGAAAAGAAATTTTCTACATTTCCCCTCCTTCTGTTGCCTTTTTTTTTATTTTTTTCCTCTCTGCAAATCCATACTGGTCATTAAATCAAGAATTGAGGAAGTTTTTAGCAGCAGCTGGGGGATAAAATCTTGCTTTAACTCCTTTAATGCATCCCATTTATTTAGGCATTTAGACACTTCCATGCCTAAAATGATCTGCTAGGAACAAATAGGAAGGACAGAAAACATTCAAAGTATTTTTGTAATGTTCTTTTTTTACCCCCCCCATAATTGAAATCCTCATCCAGTTTTGGATTTCTGCTTCATTTTCTGAACAGGAGCTTTTAAAGGTGACTCTGCTGGGTGTGGTTCTAATCCTTTTTTTTTGCTCCTGAGAATAAACATTTTGGGGAAATTAAAAGAGAAATAATCAATTAATAGCGTTTAAAACAGCCTGATTGCAAGAATTCGAGGGAAAAAGTGCAAAGGCTGCAAAACTTGCCTGCAATCTTTGCCAAAACACTTAACTGGTAATGAAAAAAAGCAGCATTTGGGGTTTTTTTATTTTTTACAGATTTAATTGAGAAAAGAGACCTCAAAGACCCACTGATGCTTCCCTAAATCACTGCAGACATTAATTCTGGCAACACATTGTACCCAATGATTAAACCAATTCCCCAAGCAGAAACTTTTGAATCTTGATGGAAATTGGGAAGCAAATTTCAAAAAGGAAGACGTGGATTTTTTTCAATGGGGCCGTTTGGTTTTTTTCCTGCTGCATGAAATAAAGTTTCCCTCATTGTCTTAATCCAATTTAATTTCAAACCTGCCCTGGGAGAAGCCTGAAAAAATTAGAAAAGTTGGCTTAATGTGTAAATTAAGGTATTTCTATGGATTTAACAACCCCCAAAAAAAAATCCACCAGGTGGACAAAGCTGATCCTCCACTGGTTTTGGTGTGGAAGGGAAGATTTATTTCAGTTTTTGAGCTGTTTCTGACAGTGTAAATGTAATTGGAAATTCCACATTTCCCCTTGATGGTTTGCAATGGAGCATTTGAGTTCTTAAGTCCAAAATTCTTCTTTTTTTTTTTTTTTTTTTAAGCTGTAGCCACTTTTCCTCATACAGGAAAAATCTAATCAGGAATTGGGGAAGCGCCTTTCACTAACACTTCCTAATTCCAGATATTTTTAGGCCCCTGAAGATGTTAATCCTGCAATTATTACAGAAATAAACTGGTTTGCACAACAGTTCTTGGCAGAAAGGGAATTCCAGCTTTTGCTCCAATATGAGAGATTCCAGGAAAAACCTCCCCACCAACCTCAGCACAAAAATAAAGGAAAAATAAAGGAAAAGAACAATTTCAGGTCAGGCTGGACTAAGGGAGTCAGATCCAGGGTGAATTTATTGATTTAGGGTGAGCAGAAACCTTAGAGACACACACAATGTCCCTTTCCCTAAAGGAAAGTTATAAATTATTCCATACTGGAAATAAATTCCTCATAATTATAAATTATTCCATTCCGGAAATAAATTCCTCATAATTATAAATTTTTCCATACCGGAAATAAATCCCTCATCCATCCATGGCTGAAAATCAGACCTAAAATCTGATCATTTTAATTAAAATTAAAATCTGCAGGTCGTAATGAGATTAAAATGATTTGTACTTCAGAGAGGAATAGTGAAAGTAGAGAAAAATTCAGATTTTTTTTCTTTGAGGAGAAAAATCCCAAGCAGATCCTGGATTGCCAGGATGGCACAGCTGAGGTGTTTTGGTATCCTTCAATAAAAAATAAAAATTGTCACCACACTGTCCTTCATGGATACCCCTCAACTCTCCAACTACATTTTCCAAGTGCTTTACGCTGCATTTTAACTGATTTAAAAGAAAATAATTCAAAATACAGTGTTTTAATGCCTCTAGAGAAAGGTTTTGGCTGTTAGCTCTGAAATAAGAATGGGAAAAGGTGGAGCCACTTAACCTTCAGTGGAGCTCCTGAAAACACTGGATTTTGCATTAAAAAGAGCCCAGAAATGGATATTTTTAATAAAATAAATGTATATTTGATATAATAAATAATAAATAATAAATGCATAATAATAAGTAGTAATTAAAATTCATTGTTTCAGTGCCTCTAGAAAAAGATTTTGGCTGTTAACTCTGAAATATGAGTGGGAAAAGGTGGAGCCACTTAACCTTAGTGGAGCTCCTGGAAGCAGTGGATTTTACATGAAAAAGAGCCCAGAAATGGATATTTTATATAACATTTATATAATAATAATTAAAAGGCATCATAATAGATGCATAATAATGAATAATAATTCAAAATGCATGGTTTCAGTTCTTCCAGAGTAAGATTTCAGCTCTTAGCACTGAAATAAGAGTGAGAAAAGGTGGATCTGGACCTCAGCCTTCAGTGGAGCTCCTGAAAACAGTGGATTTTGCATGAAAAAGAGCCCAGAAATGGATATTTTTTATAACATAAATGTATATTTTATATAATAATGTATTAATACATGAATAATAGTAAATAATAATTCAAAATGCGTTGTTTCAATGCCTCCAGAGAAAGATTTTGTCAGTGAAATAAGAGCGTGAAAAGCTGAATCTGGACCTTAACCTTCAGTGGATCTCCTGAAAACAGTGGATTTTGCATTAAATATCCAGAAATGGATATTTTATATAACATTTATATAGTAATAATTAAAAGGCATCATAAGAAATGCATAATAATGAATAATAATTCAAAATGCATTGTTTCAATGCCTCCAGAGAAAGATTTTGGCACAGAAATAAGAGTGAGAAAAGGTGGATCTGGATCTTAACCTTCAGTGAAGCTCCTGAAAACAGTGGATTTTGCATGAAAAAGAGCCCAGAAATGGATATTTTTTACAACATAAATGCATATTTTACATATTTCATGGAGCAAAAAGACAAGGAGCTCTCTCCTTTTGCTACTCCTCTCGCTTCCAGCAGGGCCTGGGCCAGTGCAAGGGAAGATTTGCAGCCCAGGGTGTAACTCATGATGAGCTCAAGGGGGAATCTGAGCTGTGGCATTTGAATTTGAGGCGAATTCAGAGGTAGGAGAGTCCCTCTGTTCTGGCTGAACTTTAAATAAGCACACGCTGTGCCATGGCTCTGCTCTCCTCACAGCATTCCTTGAATTTTCACTGCAGTAGGAGGAAAGGGAGAGGGGAAAAAAAAAAAACCAAAAAAAAAAAAGAAAAAAGAAGAAGAAAAAAAAAGGAGAAAAGGGAAAAAAAATGGGGGGAAGAGAGAGGGAAAAGTTTGGTTTCCAGGAGTTGTTTCATTGTGTGGATACCCAAAGGCTGGGTTCAATCAAGGCCCCAGCTGCCTCTCACACAGACAAAGCTCCTCCAGGACCTTCCTCACCCTCCAAAGGCAACTTTTGGGGTTTTTCCTGGGATTCCCTCCCAGGACAGGCCTTTTCCTGAGCAGGAATCTCTTTGACTTCCACTTTGGAGGGAGATGGAGGCTCCAAACCCCAGGGATGCGCTAAAAACTCGGCCTTGAAGAATCAGCTGCTCCCCACAGGCCAGGGGGTAAAATAAATAAATAACCCTGAAGGAGATGCTGAAACAATTTCAGTAAAGATTCCTGACTGAGGTTCCTCATTTTTTCTGCTGTTCTGAGGGTTTTTCATGTCCTGACCATCCCCAAATAAATCCATTTCCAACTGAAGCTCCAGTCACTGCATTTTTTGGTGTCCACAGGGTTAAAAATGCTCAGAAATCCACAGAGCTCAGCCCCACTGCCCTTATTTTCTTGATCCATCACCACCTCAGGTTGCAGAAATAGAACTAAAAACTAAAATATAACTAAATAAAAAATATAACAAAAGTATAAGAGAAAGATATGAGAAATACAAGATACAAGAAATATAAGATATAAGAAATACAAGATACAAGAAATATAAGATATAAGAAGTATAAGATACAAGAAATATAAGAAATAGAACTAAAAAATAAGAGGCTGGAGACAGTGAGATAAATGATGCACACATCAATAGACAGAAACAATTAATTAGATACAGCTGATAGATGTTCTCAAGTAAAACAAATACCAACTCCCAGAGATTTAGTTTTCCCCTTGTACTGTGAGATTTGATCAATTAATCTTAGTTAGAATGCCTTTTTTTTGAGAAAATCAACCAGCACTTGAATTTTTGAGCAAGTTCATCCCTTCCTTTGCTAATTCCCACGTAGCCTCTTCTCCTCCTGAAAGTTCATTTTTTGCTCTGGCATTTTGGCTCCCATTTTGTTTCCCAGCAAAGCCACCCAGCCAGACAATAACAGCAAAACCTATTCCCTCCTCACCAGATAACACCCATGTCTCGGTACAGAATTCTCAGGCTGTAAATCAACTTGAAAAGCTAATTTAAGGATATTCACTTGCACTACTCAGGGCTGTACAAACATTCCAAATTCCAATTTTTCATCAAGACATATGTGAGCATTTAAAAGGGACTTAAAAGAGCCATTTTGCAGCTGAAGGGAGAAGATCGAGCTCCAGCCTTTTATATATTTTTTCCCCCCTTCCGACGAGATTATCATGTAATATTAATACAAAAAAAAAATATATATATATATAATTTCCAGTGCTTCTGTGTATTTATGAGGTCCTAAGGGATGGCAGAGCTCCTTCAGCCCAGAGGAAAGCTGGGGGAATCTGCAGGAACCACGAGAGCGACCCTTGAAACATCAAATGCGCCACGGAATCCGCCGGGCCGGCGCAATTTCTTGCCCCGATGCCGTGGTGTTGGTTTTCACTGTATCTGCTGCTTTAATTGTTTCTGCCTGTTCAGCCCTTTGTCTGCCCAAACCCCCTCGCCTTAGGGAGATTGCAGAATCAAAAGGTGGGACGGGGCTTGGGCAGGAAATGAGCGCTGGTGGCGCGGCGGAATTAAAGGAGAAAGTTCAGGAGTGGCTCTAGGAATGGGCAAATTAATACAAATTTTAGGGTTGCTCCCTCTCCCTCCACTCTTGGTTTTTGGTTTGGTTTTTTTTGGTTGGTTTCATTGTCACTAATCCAAATAAGCCTCAGGAGCCCTGGGTTTGTGACTCTGGAATCTCTGGAATTAAAGGAGAAAGTTCAGGGGTGGCTCTAGGAATGGGCAAATTAATACAAATTTTAGGGTTGCTCCCTCTCCCTCCACTCTTGGTTTTTGGTTTGGTTTTTTTTGGTTTTTTTTTTGGTTGGTTTCGTTGTCACTAATCCAAATAAACCTCAGGAGCCCTGGGTTTGTGACTCTGGAATCTCTGGAATTAAAGGAGAAAGTTCAGGAGTGGCTCTAGGAATGGGCAAATTAATACAAATTTCAAATTTTAGGGTTTCTCCCTCTCCCTCCGCTCTTGGTTTTGGTTTGGTTTATTTTTTGTTTTGGTTGGTTTAGTTGTCACTAATCCAAATAAACCTCAGGAGCCCTGGGTTTGTGACTCTGGAATCTCTGGAATTAAAGGAAAAAGTTCAGGAGTGGCTCTAGGAATGGGCAAATTAATACAAATTTCAAATTTTAGGGTTTCTCCCTCTCCCTCCGCTCTTGGTTTTGGTTTGGTTTATTTTTTGTTTTGGTTGGTTTAGTTGTCACTAATCCAAATAAACCTCAGGAGCCCTGGGTTTGTGACTCTGGAATCTCTGGAATTAAAGGAAAAAGTTCAGGAGTGGTTCTAGGAATGGCTGGATTAATACAAACTTTAGGCTCCTCACTCTGTCTCCGCTCTTGGTTTTTTGGGGATTTTTGGTTGGTTTTGTTGCCACTTCTCCCCCATAAACCCTGGATTTGTGAGTCTGGAATGAAAGGAGAAAGTTCAGGAGTGGCTCTAGGAATGGCTGGGTTAATACAAAGTTTAGGGCTTCTCCCTCTCCCTTTGCTCTTGGTGTCTTGGTTTTTTTGGTTTTTTGGGTTTTTTTGGTTGGTTTTGTTGTCACTTCTCTAAATAAACCCCAGGAACCCTGGATTTGTGACTCTGGAATTAAAGGAGAAAGCTCAGGAGTGGTTCTAGGAATGGCTGGCTTAATACAAATTTTAGGGCACCTCCCTCTGTCCCTGTTCTTATTGTTGTTGGGTCTTTTTGGTTGGTTCTGTTGTCACTTCTCCCCACAAACCCTGGACTCATGACTCTGGAACTGATGGAGAAAGTTCAGGATTGGCTCTAGGAATGGGCAAATTAATACAAATTTTAGGGTTTCTCCCTCTCCTCTTGTCATTGGTTTCTTTGGTTGGTTCTGTTGTCAGCAATCTAAATAAACCCCACAAACTCTGTGTGTGTGACTCTGGAATTAAAGGAGGAAGTTCAGGAGTGGCTCTAGGAATGGCCAGATTAACACAAATTCAAGGACATCTCTCTCTCCCCCCCGTTCTTATTGTTGTTGGATTTTTGGTTGGTTCTGTTGTCACTTCTCCCCACAAACCCCACAAACTCTGGGGGTGTGACTCTGCAATTAAAGGAGAAAACTCAGGAGTGGCTCTAGGAACGAGTAAATTAATACAAATTTTAGGGTTTCTCCCTCTCCCTCTGCTCTTTTTGTTGCTGTTGGTTTTTTGGGGGGGATTTTGATGGATTTTGCTGTCGCTGATCCAAATAAACCCCACAAACCCTGGGTTTGTGCCTCCACCCCACTGATGGGAAGCTTTGCCTGTGCTTTGGTGCCACCCCAGCCCTTCCCACGTGGGAGCTTGAGGAGACAGAAAGAGGCACAGGGAGCAACACTCGGGTTCCTGTTTTTGGTGGGGGAGCGCAAAGTGAGCTCCCAAAATTCCTTACAACGCCCATGGCATGCTCCAGGAAAATAAACAGAGCTGGCACCGGGATCTGTGCAAGGAATTTTATTTTTTCCCCCTTTTTTCAGTGCACTCAGTCCTCCTCCCCTCTGCTGTCTCTCCCTTTCCCATTTTTTTTTTTCCCCTCTCGTCTCTTTGGACAAAAGTTTCCACAATCAGAGATGCAAACACCAAGCAAGGAGGATATGTACTTAAAATGCCACATGGCCAATAAAACCTATTTTACAGCAGATCTCACCTTTTACAAGCAAATTGACCACTGTAAGGAAAAAAAAAACAACAAAAAACTGGCCCAAAATCCTGGTAGAAAACAGCTCCCAACACCCCAAAGCTCAATTACAGCTATTTCAACAATTGTCTGAAAAATACCAAGATTTTAAAAATCAAAATAATAATACTTAGGAAAATAAATAAAAAGAAAATAAATAAAAATAATAATAATAGTAGGAATTTCAGTATCCAACCAAACCAACCAAAAGGTACGAGGCCAGAGATTTCAGGAATTAATTTGGGTTAATTCAGATGGCAGAGATGAGGTAGGCAAAATAACAAGCAATTACCTTTTCCTGCCTTTGAAGAACAATGAACTTGGGAACTGGTCCAACTTTAGAAAGAGTGATTACTGATTTTCTGCTCAGAGAAACCTCTCCCTCCCCAAGACATGCAACACATGTGTACATATGTACTTTTTATGGCCATCCACTTATCTGTAGCCCATAACACTTGCAGGATTAATTAAAGATAAAATTCAATTATTTATTACATACCCTGCTAATTATTTTTGAAGCTCCATAAAGAGAGCAGGAAAAGCTGCCCAACACAAGCCATAATTAAGCAGAAAAGCAGCATTTGTGTGGTCACTTGGCCAATCCAACATGCAAAACATTTATCATTTAACCATTTCCTTTATATTGTGCACCAGCCTAGAAGGGTTTGAAAGCCGGGCAGAATGACAAATTCGACTTAAATCGAATTTTGAGGAGGGGAATATCTATTTCTACGAGTTTCGACAATCACTTTAGTGGATAATAAGCAACGTTAAATAAAACATGTAGCTAAATAGGCATTAAAGGCCTTTTACATACTTGGAAGAAAAGAAAACAGTTTTTTTTCCCTTTTTTTTTTTCCCCCTTTTTTTTTTTTCTTTTTTTTCTTTTTTTTTTTTTTTTTAATGCTGCAGACTGCAGGCATTTTGGTCTATCTCTGTCAAGTGCAATTCTTTCTTGATGAATGACAAGGTACGATAATAGGCTGCCGTTACCAGGGCAACCAGACAGCAGAGCTGTGTGCCTTGAATTTTGTCATCTGAAAATGAAACCAGAAGCAAAAGAAAAGCTGAGAATCGAGCGACAGATTAACTCTGAGGGGGGGGAGACGGGGACTGGCGGGGGGAGAGGGAGCACAGGAGGAGGAGGAGGAGGAGGAAGGAGAGAGCAAGGAGGGGGAGAGGGGGGGCTGCATTACAGGCAATTAAAATTACTGTAATCTGCCCTGTGTGTGTCTGGCTTGCAGTTGCAGCTAGAATTTGTCAATAAGCTTCCAGCTCTGTTTTCCTCACCGTTCTCTTTGTTCCAGAAATGTTTGGGGGGGGTGGTGGGAAAAAAAAAAGCTTTTAAAAAGTCCTTTTCAGGGCACTCACCTTTACCAGCAGCGCTCCCGGTTGCTCCCAGTCCCACCCGGCTGGGAGCTGAGGGTGGGGATGCAACGCTCGTTTCATTTTGTCCAAAGGTCCAAACCTTCAGTTTGAACTTGAAAAAAGGATTTTGTACTCCTGGCTCACATCTTCAGGTCTCGTTAGGCTGGACAGGATCCCCTCAGCCGGAGAATTCCCCAAGGATTTACCCCAATGGCTTCACCTGGCCCTGGGAAAATCTCCCCGGAGCCCTCACCTCAGCCGCCTGATTCTTGAGCAGAGCCGTCCCCACGGGAATTGGTTTTGTCTCACAGGGACAAAGTTGGGGACATTCAGGCCAAGGTTGGAAGCAGAAGAGCTCAAGAGGGGGCAGTTCACCAACTCCAACCTGGCATCAAATCTAAACACCAGGATCTGGGCTTGGTTCAGCTTGGCTTTATGGAGATGAGCTAAAATTCTCTCCTTTGTACCCATAAATTCCAATCAAACACAATCAACACACACACACACACACACACACACACAAGCCTTGGGTTTATAAAAAAATACCCAAAATGCCAAGTTTTAGCTGTAGATGCATGATGTAAATGGCTTCAAAACTCAAAATATTCCCAGCTGAGCCACTGATTTATTCTGGAATTGTAGAATTATGGGATGTCCTGAGCTGGGAGGGACACACAGGGATCATCAAACCCCACCTTGTCCCAAAGCTCCTGGGGAAAGAACCTCTTCCAAACACCCAACAAAACCTGATCAGATTTAACACCAGCATGGCTGGGTCTGGGCTCTGTGCAGATGAGCTAAAATTCTCTCCTTTGTACCCATAAATTCCAATCAAACACAATCAACACACACACACACACACACACACAGACACACACACACAAGCCTTGGGTTTATAAAAAATACCCAAACTGCCAAGTTTTAGCTGTAGATGCTGGGTGTAAATGGCTTCACAAACTCAAAATATTCCCAGCTGAGCCAAAAACTCTGCCTGCCCAAGCCCCAGGAACTAAACCTGTAGCAAATTTCCTCAGTTCTGTAACCTGAGCCCTCACAATATTCGTGTTTCACCCTCTTCCATTCCCTCCAGAGATTTTTACAGATGTCTTCTCTCCCTAACCTCCTGGGCTCGCAGATTAAACTTCACTCCTGCAGTTTGGTGGAAGAGCTGTTGATAAAATAAACCTCCTGTAATTTCTCTGCAGCCCCTCAGGCAAAACTCCCCGCGATCCTTGTGCGGTGTGGGTGAATCATTAGCGCTCCTGCACCTCAGAAATCGGCATTTCTGCCAAGCTGGAAGATGAGGAAACCACCACAGAGAAAAATCTGCCTGAGTCAGAGCCTTTGAAGAGTCCACAGGACTCTCTCCTCCTCCTTCAGCTTGGACCAGGCTTTAACAGCACTTGAAAAAAGGACTTTGGATTCCTGGCTCACAACCTCAGGTCTCATTAGGCCAAATTTCTTCTCAGCGAGCTTTGTCTGAAAACACTGATTTAAAACGTATTTAATTCAATTAAAAAAGAATGCAAAGCAATAAATGTTGCCTAACCAAAATTACTCCACCTTTGCACAGGAAAATTACGCTCTGAGCGTGTCAGTCATAGAGATGACATGTTCTGGAAATAAAAATTCATAACCCATGCATGTTTTTACATGGGCAAGTCAGTTACCTGATTTTTAAGGTACCTAAAGGAAGAGATCATCCCTCCTTTTTCTCCACAGTCTAATGGGTTATAAAAGAATGACTTAATTTTTTTGGCATCTTGACCGCCTTTGAATATTTTCCATGGAAGAAGTGATTTTTCTCAATATCATCACTTCTGTGATTGGCTTTTTTGCCGTGGCAAGCCCAGGACGCTTCGGTTGTGCTGATTTATTTTTGCCTGGCTGTCACCCCGGGCCCGTGTCTGCGTGGCACCAAGGAGAGGAACCCCTGCTAGCTCTGGCAGCAGCAGCCTCATTCCACACGGGCTAATTAGCTCTGGGTGTTTTGGGAGGGAATGTGGCAATTCACACATTCACACAAAGTTTTGGGGCTGGATCATCTCCACGTTCCAGCCGAGCTCCTGCACAGGTAGCAGGAAGCCAACACTTTGGTTTTTTTTGGGGTTGAAGGAATGATCTGGATGCTCCTCCAGTCTCCATCCAAGCAAGTGGTCACCAGGGCAATTACAAACCTGTCTTTATTGCCAGCTGTTTCCCAACCCTGCATTTGAAAGTTGGCTTATTCCTCCTTTTCCACTCAGATTTTGAGAGGCAGCAGGAATCTGCGCTAGGATTTGTCGCCAGCTGCATTTACAACATGTGAAGGTGTCACTGCTGATGATCTGGTAACCCCCAAATTGGTTTTGTCCAATGCAAAAAGGGATTTTATTAAGGGATTTGTTGTATTTAGGGTTTTTTTAAATTTCCTTTTTCTATTATTTCCTTTTTTTTTTCTATTTCCCTTTTCTATCCTCTCTGCATTCTCCTGTTTGTGCATTGTGAGAAAGGAAGAAAATGAGTTCTGCTTTATTTGAGTGGCTAAAAATCAGGAGATTTGGGGAACATATTAAACTCCAGCCTTTCTGCAGCTACCACACATCAATTCTACTTTTCCCCATCGTGTAGCACAGGTGCCTTTCACCATTTGGGAAGTCTCATGGAAGAACCATGAAAACCATTTGGGAAATGCTCCTTGAACCCTTGGGTAATGCTCTGTTCAACCTTGGGAAATGCTCCTTGAAACCTTGGGAAATGTTCCATGAAACTTTGGAAATGCACCTTGAAACTTTGGGAAATGCTCCCTTAAACCTTTGGAAATGCTCCTCAATACCTTGGGAAATGTTCTTTGAAACCTTGGGAAATGCTCTGTTAAACCTTGGGAAGTGCTCCTCAAAACCTTGGGAAATGCTACTTGAAAACTTGAGAAATGCTCCTTGAAACTTTGGAAATGCCCCTTGAAACTTTGGGAAATGCTCCCTTAAACATTGGGAAATGCTCCTCAATACCTTGGGAAATGCTCTGTTAAACCTTGGGAAGTGCTCCCTGAAACTTTGGGAAATGCTCCCTTAAACCTTTGGAAATGCTCCTTGAAACCTTGGGAAATGCTCCCTTAAACCTTTGGAAATGCTCCTCAAAACCTTGGGAAATGCTCCTTGAAAACTTGAGAAATTCTCCTTGAAACTTCGGGCAGCCTTTCTATCTGCTTTGGTCATTAAAAGCAACCCTGTTAAAAGAAATCATCAACGTATTAATAATTTTGACTAATTCCACGCTGCTTTTCTCACAGCTGGGTGAGGCAGTGTAGAGCGCAGCCACCACTGTTATTTTAAATTTGGGGCTGAATTAAGGCCTCAGAGCTGTCTTAACCCCACCAGACCATCCTGATTTTTAATCTCCCGCGTGTTAACTCAAGCTGAGGCTGAGTTACGGCTCCTTCCTATCCCTGATGAGCAGTGGCAGAGCAAAAGCTGGAGTTGACTCAGCCCTGCGCATCCATCAGCGGCGTGCCAGGCAGTTTCCAGTCCTGGAATCCTTATTAACAGTGGTGATGGAAGAGGCCCCTGGAAAAGAGCGGGGTTTTCAAACACCTCCACGGGGAGGTGACAGCTCAACAAATCACCTTTGGATTCGTGAGCTCAGCAGATTGTTCCTGGAAGCTGTTGAGAGAAAATAAATATGGAAAACCACAATGTCATTTTTAAGAGTCGCTTTTCAGAGCCTGACCACATTTTAAGTATCTGCTAAGTGATGTCCTTTCTCCTCCCCTGCTCCCGGCCAAAACCAATGTTGTATCAATCTCCCGACAAAGACAAGCTTGACGCTGGGGTTGCAGACACCAAAACAAATACCACCTACAGCCCTCGTGAGTCACTCAACTCATGTGATTAAAAACAAAAAAAATAATAATAAAAAAAGAATTAAAGAAAGAACAGCTCAACTAATTGTTAATCTGTGAGACTCACAGAAAGGAAATAACTCAGCGAGGCTTTTCTCTTTGTGAATGACTCGGTGTTCGAGGGAGAGAGGATGAGTTATAAATGTGAAATAACTCAGCACATCTTTATAAAATAAACGAATTTTGCTGGGCCCAAACCCACCCTGCATGGTCTGACCCCACGGGCAGCCCCTATAAGAAGCGCCTCTGGGGAAGTGCAAAGCTTCCTTTCATTTCCATGGGGTTGGATGGTCCTGCAGTGAATCACAGAATCACAGAATCACAGAGTCACAGAGACACTGAATCACAGAATCACAGAATCCCAGAATGATGAGGTTGGAAGAGACCTCCAAGATCATCGAGTCCAACCTGTGCCCTCACACCTCACCCAGACCATAGCACCCAGTGCCATGCCCAGTCTGTTTTTAAACCCATCCAGAGATGGTGATTCCAGCACCTCCCTGGGAAGAGCATTCTAGTGATTTATTATTCTTTCAGTGATTTTTTTTTTTTTTCCCAATATCCAACCTATCCCTTCCCTGCCGTAGCCTGAGCCTGTGTGCTCTGGTTCTGTCAGAGACCAACCCCACTGTCTGCACCTCCCTTCAGGAAGGTGCAGAGAGCAATAAGGGCACCTCTGAGCCTCCTCTCCTCCAGGCTGAACAGCCCCAGCTCCCTCAAACGTTCCTCACAGGGTTTGTGTTCCCAACCCCTGTCCAGCCTTGCTGCCCTCAGCTGGGCAGGTGAACCAGATCCATCGCTGGGTTATTGACCCTGAAATGTCAGCGCAGCTTCCAGACCCCAGCCTGCTGCCTTTGGGAAGCCCTGGGTGCTGGCAGGAGAAGCTTTGATGTCTTTGCACCTGTCTGTCCTCCTGTGCTGCTCTCTTCCTCCTCGTGGAGATCCCTTGGCTCAGCAAACTTCTCCGAGCGTCCTTCCTGAAATCTGCCTCAGGGATGAACAGAATGTTTAGTAAGGACTGGGCAAAATGGTTCTTTTGGAGAGAAAGATAATGCTAAGCTTGTATCCATGGCATCTGGGTTTTCTGGTTATGGGTACATTAAAATGTATTTAAATACTGGTATTAAATGAGAGCTTCTTGCTCTGAGTGCAGTTGTCCAATAAATTATTTCAGAAATGGCTTCAGACTTTTGCAATAATCGGTTTCTGGCAAGCAACAGGACTCTTAAAAGAACCACTTTATCATTCTGAGGAGATCATAAATGGGAGTTAACTCCTAGATACGGTCGTTTGCAAAACCATCAGAGGTAATAACAAAACATGAGCCACTTCTAAATGGACTGCAGAGGAGGAAAAAACCTGTCACCAACCCTCAGCAGGCCAGCAAATGCAGGCAAAATGTAATGTACCCTGCAGCCCAGCAGATCCCCTCTCTGTCAGCTGCAGCTGGCACAGGAGAGTTTTTCTCTTTGAGAAGAATGCCAGAGCTGTCTGGTGGGCATCATCTCCAGTGGGCACTGGGAACTCTGTGATCCCAGCCCTGCTTCTCCCTTTGATGCCATTTTCAAGTTTCGCTTTCAGCCTTCTGTTCTCTCCAACAAAAGAACAAACAAGTCTCTCAGATTTTTATATTTTTTTTTTTCCCCCCCAAAAAAAAGCCATTGCTCGTCAACCTCGAACCACTTTCTGCAGAGGGATTCTTCACAGGAGCACAGAGCCAGGAGGGATTTTCTCCTGCTCGGGGTGGCCGAGGGGCAGGTTGGTTACTCATGCACCATATCCCAAACGGTGTCACTGCTGACTCATGGTGACACAGGCATGGTGACAATATGGGAATTCTCAAATCTCAGATCTCAAATCTCTGCTCTCTGTGACCAGGGACAGGACCAGCATGGTGAGAATATGGGAATTCTCACTCTCAAATCTCTGCTCTCTGTGACCAGGGACAGGACCAGCATGGTGAAAATATGGGAATTCTCACTCTCAAATCTCAAATCTCTGCTCTCTGTGACCAGGGACAGGACCAGCATGGTGACAATATGGGAATTCTCACTCTCAGATCTCAAATCTCTGATTTCCCTGACCAGGGACAGGACCAGCATGATGAGAATATGGGAATTCTCACTCTTTGAGGGCCCTCAAATCTCTGCTTTCCCTGACCAGGGACAGGACCTGAGGGAATGGCTGGGAGGGGTATCAGGGGATTTTTAGCTCAGCTGGGAATATTTTGAGTTTATGAAGCCATTTACACCCAGCATCTACAGCTAAAACTTTGCAGTTTGGATATTTTTTATAAACCCCAAGGCTTTTGTGTGTGTGTGTGTGTGTGTGTGTGTGTGTTGATTGTGTTTGATTGGAATTTATGGGTTCAAAGGAGAGAATTTTAGCTCATTTCCACAGAGCCCAGACCCAGCCATCGTGGTGTTTAAATCTGATCAGGTTTTGTTGGGTGTTTGGAAGAGGTTCCTTCCCCAGGAGCTTTGGGACAAGGTGGGGTTTGATGATGCCTGTGCATCCCTCCCAGCTCAGGACATCCTATAATTCTACAATTCCAGAATAAATCAGTGCCCAGCAAAATGATGAGCCAAAACGAACCCGTTACCCATGGAAACACACAAAAACCACCCCTCAGACACTGTGGATTTGGGGACTCCTGATGGAGAGCTGAAGGCCTGGAGCTGACAGAGGAACCCAAATATTTGGGGTATGACAAGAAGCAGCTTTCCCAATTTCACTTTCTGTTTTCACAACAGTTGGAGAGGCTCCTGCACCTCCAGTGGGGAGTGGGTGGGGGGTGAGGAGAGCTGCCACTCTTTGATAAGTAGGGCACTCCGTTATGAAAGATTAAGGCCAGAGATGTGGATGCAGCTGAGTGTAAATGAGACTCCCAAGAGTGAAGATCAAAGTTGGGAGGGAAACCATAGTAAAGCATGAAAACCAAACTTCCTGCCAGGAACTGAAGCATGAAAGGGCCGTGGTGACTTTCAGCTGAAGGCCTCGCTGAAGGCTTTTGGGGGGAGGTCTCTGTGCCAAGGTTGGATGGTCCTCACTGGAAGCAGATGGGGAAAGAGGGGTTCCCGCATGTCCCATGAGAAGAATCAATTCTGCAGGCTGGGGAATGGTGCTAACAAAGCCAGACAAGATACAGCTTTGATATTTCTTGGCATTTTTCTCCTACAAATATGAAGACCACAAGACTTTAAAAAAAGCCCAGAGGGTTCTTGTCTGTGTGTAGTCATGTAAACCACTGCTCATCAGAGAGGCTTTCTGGCCAAGGAATTAAAGCTGTTTCCTTCCTGGCCCCATTTGTTAAAGATTTTGTCTCTGCTGTTTCAGTACATCATAACTGGCTGGGACTTCACAGGATGGGAGAGGGGAAATCTCTGCCACAACAAGGTGATAGCCATGAACACTCATCTGGTGCAGGAAAAGAAGGTGCACTGGCCTCAGTTCCATATTCCCTTTATCACAGGAGCTCTGCACATGTTGCTACCTTGGCCAACTCCCTCACTCTCTGAATGACTTCATGTGAAATTTCGGGTAAATCCTTTAATTTCCCTGTGCCTGCAAAAGATGAGGGGTTTAAATAATGACTGTACTTACCCTATAAACTGCAACTCAGCCATTAGATCCACCTCATCTGAGCATCTGATAATCTCTTGCTGCTTCCCACACTGTGAGCATCAAGCTTGTGGAAATGTGGCCTGGAAGGAGCAGGAATGAGGTCTGTGCTCGTGCTCAGGTCAGAGGAGCAATAAAGGGAACACGGAGGAGCTGCTTTGGCAACGGTGCTTCTCACTTGCAGATCCCAGCCTCCTTTAATTAACTTTTCTAAAGTATGTGAGGAAAGAAGGGAGGAACACCGAGCTCTTCTCGTGTGCTCTGACTGCAGCAGAGCTTCTCTCCAAGGCTATTTTCAGCAGCTGCTGCTCATGGCAGCTCCCAGTGCAGGGGGATTAGGGCTGGCATCTCCCACTGAATGTGCCAGCGCTGCTGCCTGCACCACCACCTCTCAATTTGGGGTTAAAAAGGACGGTTTAAGGTGCTTGCTGAGCAGCCCTGGGCAGCTGTAGGTGAGGGAGCTCTGCCCTCCTTTGGATTTGCCCTGTTCATGCCCGGGGACAGTGGCCTGCTCCCACAGCTGATGCTGGCCAGCTCCTTCCCTTTCACAGGGTTTAGGGTGGGAGACAGAGCCTTGCTGGTTTATTTTCCCCCTTCCCCACAGTTTTCTCCTTCAGTTTTCCATTCCACCCTCACCATATCTCTCATCAGGTCTCTCCCCCCCTCGATCTCCCTTTCACACTGGGCACAAGTGAGGAGTGAAGTTCCCCATCCCTCCACCCCAGCTCTGCCCATCCCCAGCCTGTCCCAACCCCAGGGGCTTCCCCTTGGTCACCGAGACCCTGCAGCAATAAATTGGGCAGAACTGGCCAGGGCTGAAGTGCCCAGCAGTGGAGAGCAGGGGATGTGCCTGGCTCTGCAGGAGCTAAACCACAAAATTCGCAATTCCTGGGCTGGAGCTGAGTAAAGGCTCTGGGTTCTCAGCCAGGGAGCTGGGTCAGGCTCAGTTCTGTGCTGCTGCATTTCCAGCCCACCTTTAGCTGTGAGCAGAGCCACAGCCTCCTCACACCTTCCCCTCTGGCAGCAGGGCCAATCTCTGGGATGAATCCCCACCCACAGCCCTCCTGATTTTGCTTCCACCACTTTTCCCCAGTGCTCTCCCTCCTCCCATCCCTGCAGAAAGCAATTCCTGACTGGGAGCCCAGCATCCAACACCTTCCAGGAGAGCAGGAATATTTATATCAGCAATTCCTGACTGGGAGCCCAGCATCCAGCACCTTCCAGGAGAGCAGGAATATTTATATCAGCTGGGGATTGAACCAGATTATGTTTAGCTTTAGTCCCCTCTTTCAGAAACAATAATGTTGTGAATAATCCTTTTATGTTCGTACATCTTGTATAAATATCTGAAACTTGTAGAAAACCAAGGAGAGGAGGGAATTCATTAAGGTGGTCAAGGGGAATGTCGCTCTGAGGAACAAAGGGGCTGCTTAGGAGAGTTAAAATTGGTTTATCCCATTACTTTTTCTTTAGAAAGAAACCAGGGGAAACTAAATCTAAGGAAATTTTTCTGAACAATGGTGGGTATTAGTTGGTGGAAGCATATTCCTGAGGAGCTCTTGGGAGCATTAGTGTGTTAGTTCAGCTGCCCTAAAATATGCATGATAGTTTTTCTTCCGTGTTTTACTGCAAAATTCCTGATCAGGCAGATCCAAAGTCTGGAATCAATAGTAATTTTTCAATAGAGTTCCATGGATTTACAGGCAGGCCCCATGTGCTCATTATTTAAAATAAATGAAGGGAAGAAATAGTGAATCAAAATGTGACAGGAGCAGCAATTTTTGGAAAAATCCCCCTAAGTTTAAAGAGACCTTCCAGCCAATTTTTTAAAGACAAAACAGAGCATGCATTGAATTTTCAGCTCAATGACATCATGTCACCCTGATTTCATCTGGTCCCCGCATGTTCCTGGTGGAGTGTAACTCGATGCAGCTCCATCCAGCCCGTGGCACGCTGTGATTTATTACAATTTAAATGATAAAGCACCCAAGAATGTTCGGGCAATTGGATTAGCCCATTGACTGAATGTGCAGACAGCTATTTTTAGGGAAGAGGTGTCAGTTTGTGCAATATTAGATGGCCTGGTCTGGTTTTTACTGAGGGGGGCAGGGGAATTTCCCTTCTCTCGTGGTTCTGATGTTACCTCTGTGCTCTGCTCTTTTCAAGTGAAGATCTGAATGCCACAAGATTTTATTCATCAAAGGTGAGACCACGTCCTTGACACCCTCTGCTGAGTCTCCTGAGAGAGACAGAGGCTGGCAGGACAAACCAAACTTTGCCTGCAGTCTAAAGAGATTTAAACAGGGATTTTGGTGTTCCCAGCTTCTGCAGGGATGGGTCAGCAATGACAATTTATGAGGAGCAGGGCTGGAACACATGCAAGCCTCCGGATGCCA
This sequence comes from Agelaius tricolor, assembly GCF_023055355.1. Taxonomy (NCBI): domain Eukaryota; kingdom Metazoa; phylum Chordata; class Aves; order Passeriformes; family Icteridae; genus Agelaius; species Agelaius tricolor. The sequence continues at coordinate 5,676,646 of NW_027269289.1, read as the reverse complement.
AGTTCTTGATTCACACCATCCCGTCCTCATAAATCATCAGGTGGATCCTCCGAGCTGGAAGCTGCTGGACCCACAGCTCCAGACAGACAGACAGGAAGTGGGGAAAAAAAAAAAGATGCTCCTGTCTTTTGTTTGACAAATATTTTAGGATAAGGCACCGAGCCAAAGCAAAAATAACCCCGAAACTGGAATAATTCATGAATAACGTGGCACAACAATGAAAGGCTCGCGTTAGAGCACTGGATTCTTTAATTCAGCCAAGAGGAGAAAGTGCTAAAATCAACACAAAGGGATCCCATTAGGAGATGAAAGGCTCGTTGCAATCCCTTTGGTTTACTCAGCTGGGTCACTTTAGGAGCACTGAGTGCTCAGGTGTGGCCTAATTCTCCTTTCCTTGTGTTCCTAAGCGGGGCAGGGGCTGAGGGCGTGTTTAGGTGGGAAGGGAATTCGAGATGTGTACTTGGAGGGACGGCATTAACACTCTGGCCATCCTACACCCAACTGCTTCAATTCCTCGCGACAAAATCAGGCAAAGGGCCCCAATGGCTCCAAAATTTTGTTTCTTGACAGCAAACTCTTCATGTCCCATGAAAGCACCGGCAGCTTCTGGGAAACAGAAGAATCCCTCCCAGGGCATGTGTGGCTTCTGAACGCACCAAAGCCCAGCCCTTAGGAAGGCTCTGAAGGCAGCAGAAAGAGAGAAAAAGCCAAAATTCAGAAAGGGATTCATTTAAAAATAGAAAAGAGCAGGTTCGAGTGCTCATTCTTTTAAAAATCTCTATTTTTGCATCTCCTCTAGTAGTAAATAGAGGACAATTCTGGTGTAATTCTGACAATGAATTAGGGTCAGCTCGGGAAAGGATCCCTCCCTCCCAGTGTATGTGTGGCTTCTGAATGCACCAAAGCCCAGCCCTTGGAAGGCTCTGAAGGCAGCAGAAAGAGAGAAAAAGCCAAAATTCAGGGGGAAAAAAAATCATTTAAAAATAGAAAAGAGCAGGTTTAAGTGCTCATTCTTTTAAACATCTCTATTTTTGCATCTCCTCCAGTAGTAAAAATGTTTTGGGTTTATGGAGGCACCGCCAATGCTGAGGATTTCAGGGATTAATTACTTTGATACTGCTAATTGTGCCAGAGCTGTTACCTTTGTCTTCTGTTTTAGCAGCGAGCAGGGAGAAGCTGAAAGGAAAGGATATGAAAGGATATTCTGGCCCATGTAAAAATAGGAGCAGGCTGCTCTCAAAACCAGAAATTCCCTCATGGAATTGCCCTCCTGGTTAATCCCCCAGGTGCAGCTTCCAAACCCCTCTGGGCTGGGCTTTTCTGGGCCTCCTGGCGAGATTTACATGAAATATAAAATTATAAAAATTATATAAAAATATAAAAATCTATTAAAATATATAATATATTAGATATATGTATACTATATATATAAATAGATAAAATATATAAAAATAAATTTAAAATCTATATTAAAAATATTAAAATTACCTTGAAGGTAATTCTGCAGTCAGTGGTGGAGATGGAGCTGTGAAGTGCAGGGATCCCAAAAGAGCCAGTGCTTCCCATGGCAAACCCTGTGCTTTATTCCAGGGAATTCCCTGCTGCTGCATTTATCTACAATGAGGCAGAATTTAATGACAGAGGAAAATATGTGCAGAGTGAGGGGTTTATCATGATCTATTTGAAACAACAGATAAATTAGGAAGCAGGACTTTCACAGCTTTTGAGTCTTGAGGTCAAAACAACCTGAGCACCTCGAGAAGTCCCTGATGAAGCCAAGATTTACCTGTGCAATTTTTTCCCTGTGTGACTGACGTGAGTTAAGGGAGGAAAATCTTCCCCGAAAGCTGCGCCAGATGCAGCACACTCAGCCCCAAACACCCAAAAACTGCTTGAAGGGTGGGAGCCAACAACTTTCAGTGCACTCAGGGCACAGCTTCATCCCCCCAGTGCATCACCTACACTGGAGGTGTCTTCACAGGCACAGATGGGAAAGGCTGCAAAGGAAATATTTGAAAAGTGAGGGTGCATTAGGGGAGTGATTGCGGCAGGGTGATTTATAGCTGCAGTAATGGACTGGGTCTCAGCGAGCTGAAATCCAATTATCAGCCCCGCCATCTCAGGCAAAATGCTTAAGCCAAACTTTCTAATCAGGGCTTTTAGGTTTGGGTTGGTTTTCAGAGGTGCTCAGCACTTCCTCACCCCACGAAAATAATGACAGTAATATCCCTGGCCTTCTGCAAAGCAAACCCTCAGTCTCCCCTCCCCTGTCCAGGAGGAGAAAATGGATTAAAAAACCCCTAAAAGAACCCATTAAAATCAGATTATATTTGATACTACATTGCTTGATAAATATTTTCAATAGCTGGGTTGAACATCAATAATCTTACTCCATGTTATCAGGAAAATCAAAGTGAGGAAAAGAGGTTAAAAGTGGCAAAAATGAGGGATGGGATTCCCTTCCTGTGTGGATCAGGGTCAGGATCAGGAACATTTCCATACCCACCTCACAAAGAGGTAACTGAGGCCTCTGCAGAAAGGGGCTGGAGCTCCACAGATGAAGCTGCTGTGGAAGGGCTGCAGCACTATTATTATTATTATTATTATTATTATTATTATTATTATTATTATCAATATATTATATATTATATATTGATATATATTATATATTATATATTATATATTATATATTATATATTATATATTATATATTATATATTATATATTATATATTATATATTATATATTATATATTATATATTATATATTATGAGGGGCCATCACATGTGAACAAAACACACTCAGATATTTCTAAGATTTTGATTTCTTAGCTATGTTTTACAACAATCTGCTGTTTTCCAGCAGCCTCATCCATCCCAACCTGCAGAGGAATTCAGAATATTTCGTCTTTTTTTTTTTTTTTTTTTAATTATTCCTGAGATGACAACATTTTTGTTTCTTTTCGGGGTATTGAAACCAAAAATGAGATTTCTTTTTTTTTTTAATAAGAAGGGGAGGTTTCACACAGCACGTGCTAAAGGAACAAAACTTCTCCCTCGACATCTGTCCCTGAACAACAGAGGAGACCTTGGTTCCATATCTCAGCTGAAGAGATAAATGTGGAAACACCTCCCCCCTGTCCCAGCGCAGTGTCAGGGACTGGGACAGATCCCTCAGGACAGAACTGCTGGAGGTTCTGCTTCTGCCACTGGAGTCTCCTCTCCCTCCCATCTCCCAGAGAATTCACAGACCCTCCACACAACGGAGGGAGGCTGTGCTTGGGTGGGCTGGAATCTGGGGGAAATTCCTCCTAAAGTGTCCCAAAATAGAGGCTGGGGAACAGGAGCAATTTATTTATTGATTGATTGATTGATTGATTTGCCTTTTCAGTGCCAGCTCGTGTGCCATGGCTTAAGGAAAAGGAGAATTTGCCTGCCTGAGGAATATGGGGCCTTCAGCTCCTTGTTGAATACTTCTAGCAATTGAACCAAAATCTTGTGTTTTTTCTGGATTTTGGTCACTGTTTTTAAGCTGTCTGTTCATATATTCCTAAAGGAATTGGATGCTGATGTAAGGACACCAAGAAGGACACCACTAATTCAAAACCAGGGCTTCCCTCCTGCTGCAATTCTGCAGCAGCATCTTCCAAAATCCACATTGTCCCCCAAAACTACACACAGAAGGTGAGGCCATGAGAAAAAGAGCAAAGGGGGATGAAGGAGAACAGGAATTCTACCAAAGCTGTGCTGTTATCTCTGAATTATCCATCAAACGGGGGAGAGAAAAAATCCAGATTTCAGGATTTTTTTTTTCCCTATTTGGGCCTTCAGCAGTGAGATGCAACAAGCAGATGGTGGTGGAGCGAAAACACAATTCAATGGAAAGGCAAATTTGGTGTGTGAGCCCACCAACCCTGTCCCCAAGCATCCAAACCCCAGGAGGAACCAGCCCTAAGCCCTCCCTGCGGGGCAGGAGTTGCCCTGCAAGCCCTGGTGGGAAGGGGAGAAAGGGGTGAGCAAAAGAGACAAACACACGTCAAGGAACTGATTGACAGAGCTGCCATTTACTGCATTCCTCGTGGAAAACCAAGTTCTTTGCATGTTCAGACATGATACAAGCACACCAAAGCCAAAGCAAAGTCCAGTGGTGAATTTGTGATCCCTCCCACACCTCGTGGGCTGCTCTGGAGGAGCTGGAATCCAGGTGAGTGTGACTTTATCCACAAAGGAGTTGGTGCACTGGGAGGACTCTTCTCAATCCTCAGCATTTCTGACGCTTCCCAGCATTTCTTGCAGGATCCAAAGTGAAGCCACCAGCAGGGCAGTCAGGTGAGAAGGGGGCACCAGGCACAGCTTCCAGGGCAAGTTCAGCTTCTTGAGGCAGCCAGAGGGAGCAGTCTGGAGGCTTCTCTCAGGGGCTGAGCTTCTCCTCCTTGCCCTTCCGTCCACCTTCCAGAGGGATGCAACAGCACAGAGCACCGGGGCTGGGTCAGGGTTGGTGCTTGGCAGGAGCAGCCATGGGATAAACTCAGTTTATTCAGCCAGAGCTCATCCACTCCTTGTCCCTCAGGTCCTGCTGGTGAGGACAGCCCTGGCTGGAAGGGCGCACAGCAGAGCCCCTGCTCATCCTTCCATCCTTCCATCCATCCCTCCCTCCCTCCCAGCCCCAAAAACAACCCAGACATTTCTATCAGATCCACCACCAGCCCACTGCTGAGACACCGCTGTAGGTGGAGCTCTGCGCGTCGAGGCAGCGAATCAAGGATTCTGGAAGTGTCAGACATTTCAGTCCAGGAGATTAGAGATTCATTGACTGCAGTGTGGGAAGCGCTGTTAAAGAAAAACAATTGCAAGCGGGCTCACCAAGGAAAGCAGAGATTCCTCTTTCGTCCTGGAAATTATACATATTTTTTTAAAAATTGGTTGGAATGCCCTCATGTATTTCAAACACAGTGCCAGAGCATTGGGTGAGAACGACAGAAAAACAGAAGAGAAAAAATGAATCCCTTGTTCACAGAAGTACCATGGGTTTCATTGTTACATGTGGGGTACACCAGAGGGGCTCCTGGCATGTCAGAACCTCATTCCCAACCAGGAAATTTCCAGAGAGGGAGAATTTGTGCTTAAAGAACAGCAGCCCTGCAAACCAGGAGACAGAAATATCTTGGTGTGCTTTGCTTCCTTGCCCAAAGCACTTTTGGGTGCCTTTGCCCCTCCTATTCCTTCCTTTTACCTTCTACAAGTGAGTCTCCACCTCTTTTGGGGCAGGGAAAAATCCATTTCCATGTTCTTTCAGGGGAGCTTGGAGGTTTTTCCCCTCCATGCATAACAATAACCCCAAACCGTCAGATCTCACCCCACTGCAGCACTCGTGTGGGTACCCATGGAGTGAAAAGCACCAAAACTGTAACACAGCAGGAAAATTCAGTCTGGGCCCAGGGTAAAAACCAGAATTATTGCTGAATCCCAGACTGATGCACGGCCCCTCCTGTTATTTAAAGCAGGAGATTTTTAACTGGCTGGAAAAGTCAAATTTTCAGGCATTCCTTTGTTTGGCAGAGGGAAAAGGAACCCCAAATGCATCAACCACAGAGGCAGAGAATGGGAGTTTGCAAATGCCCCTCGTGAACTTGGGGACGCATTCAGATCAAAGGAGCGCAATGAGATATTCTGAATAACACACAGAGATATTCTGAGCAATATCTGAATAACAGAGAGATATTCTGAGCAATATCTGAATAACACACAGAGATATTCTGAGCAATATCTGAATAATACAGAGAGATATTCTGAGCAATATCTGAATAACACAGAGAGATATTCTGAGCAATATCTGAATAATACAGAGAGATATTCTGAGCAATATCTGAATAACACAGAGAGATATTCTGAGCAATACCTGATGCCCCTAATTACTGGGAACGTGCCTCGCTGGGTTTTCCAGGATGGATCAATGCCCTGCAGGTCCTTGCCCATGGATCTGTGGATTGCCAACCTGGATTGAGCTCAGGAGCATCAGCAGCCACTGATTCCAGGTAAAAAACTCACGAATCCAGAGGAAAAATGGATTTTCATGGCATGAGAGTTGTAGCCATCCTACTGAAGACCTAAAACAACTCCACAGATGACGATGGAGCTTTTCCCAGTTTGGTTTTGGCCTTGGAATGAGAGCCCAGGTTCAACCAGAGATCCCAAACCTCCTCTGAACTTGGCCACACGTTTCTCAATGCCCAAAAAAAAGCTGGAACCGGCCAATCCAGAACCCAAATTAACTCTATAAAAAGGTCTTGGACTCCAGCAGCTCCCAATGCCAGCCCCATGCAAGGAACCCAAGAGAGGCTCCTGGCTGAAAATTTGATTTTTTAAAAGGATCCCTCGTAACAGATCTGGCTTCTCCTCTGCTATTGACTAATATTGAAAATTCCAGCCATGCATATTCATTTCCTCTAAATACCTGATCCCCTTCCATGGAAAATATTATCCTGAGGAAGAGCCCAATTAAATTGTGCAACTCCTTGGTGTTACAGTATCAGGTGGGGAAGCAGCAGCAATGCTGGAAAACACAGGATCTTGGGGAAACCCCACGTGTTATTAGGTTTGATGAGATCCATTTTCTTGATGGCTTCTGAAAGATCTCCGTGCTAATTAGCTAAGAATACCACTGAATTATTTAATTATCTCTACTTTTGTGCCATGAAATATGTTGTCATATCACACTCTGTCTTGCTGTTGCTCTTCATAGTTAATGATGCCTTTGGAGTTGCTGATTTCCTTTGTTCTCCCTCTGCAAGTGGTTTTTGGTGGTGCTGGGGAAGGAGGGGAGAGCGCACAGGGGAGGCCAAGGCAAAAAAAATCTCAGGTTTTAAAGAAATTTTGATGTGTGGGAAAATCTTTTACACATGCTCAGCTCCAGCTCCATGTGCCTGTCTCAGAGCTATATATTTATTGCTAATCCAACCAGGAATTCTTTCCAGAGGGGAAAAATAAAAGAGCGAGAAAACACCATTTTTAAAAAATTAAAAAAAATAAAAAATCGGCAAGGAATGCTTTTTTTTTTTTTTTTTTTACCAAGGAAGAGGTAAATTATGATAATTACTCTGACTGGTAGGGTCCTTAAGCATTACTAATTAGCATTTATTGCCTGGATTATTGAAACAATGTGTGTGTTCCCAAGAGTGAGGAAGAACTGGGATGCTCTTTCCTTGGGAGCCCTGGGAAAAGGGCAGGGCAGCAGGAATGCGGCACAGTTGGCACCGGGGCTCCTCTCCAGCCCCGTGCAGAGCTGGAATTGTACCTTTGGGAAACCCACGCCTTGAACTCCTCAACCCTGCCTGCCTGCCTTCCCCCCGAGCTCCTCGCGGAGAAGGGAGCGAAATTCAGGGCGGAAAAAGGAGGAGAAATAAAATTCAGAATGGTTTGGAGGTGCGGATGAATGTGGGGTTCATGCTCTGGGAGCTGCAGGGTCTCCTGTTATTGCAGGGATTGCGCACAAGCCTCCCATGAGCAAGAATTTCATTGCTCTAAAAGCGCTGAGGCACGGCCAAGCACTTCCTTAAAGGGTTAAAAAATCCAACAAAAAATAGGAATATAGTGGTACTTCCAACTGGCTCTGTGAAGAGCTCGCAATCAGATTTCGGCACAAACCGCATTTTAATATCGAGCATTTCTAATGTGATTTGGGTTCGGAATCAGAAATCGATCAGGAATTAATCAATCATCTAATCAGCACTGGCCACTGCTCAGCATCTCAACTGCAATTTGCTATCTGGCCCAATAAATCCTTAAGTACCTTGGAAATGATTCAGGGAAGAAAGGCAGTAAAAGTATTCTCCTTTTTTCTCCTTTTTTTTTCCTTTTTCTTTTTTTTTTTTTTTGGTTTTGTAGCTGCAGCACTGTGCAACTTTAGGTCCTGTTAAACCCCTGGAAATAAAAGAGCAACAATGGAAAACTGCAGAATGCCTCGGAGCTTTTATTTTTACCTTTTCCTGCCACCAAACCCTGTGCCTTTCAACTTGGGAGAGCGAGTTCCAACTCGGCCACAACGAGGTCAAAGTCACCGAGCTCAAAGCTCCACTTGCTGCTCACACAGAACTCCCAGACACAGAGTTTTGCAAAAGTTACAAGATATATATATATAATTTTTAAATAACTATATTTAAAAAAAACCCCACACCTCATTTGCTTCTCTTTCTCCTTCTTAATTATTTGCATCACATATTGCACAGAATATTTAGCAATGCTTTATGTTAAATATGGTGGCAGCATATTGGATATACTTTTAATTGAAACTTGGTCCAGCCTGGTGGTTTTTATTTTAGTATTATTAGTCTTATTGAAAATTAGTCTTATTGATAAAGATCTTTAATTCTTAATAAGATTCATTTATTCTATTTATCGATTAAATTAATGCCTAATATTTATTTTCTCTTCTATTTTCCTGGTAAGAGAAAAAAAAATCGTCTTTTCGTCCGCAGATTCGGGGTTTTTTCTCATAATGAAAACACAAAATAATGAAAACTGACGAAATTATTATCAGAAAAACTCTGTGACACTAAGAGAAGAAAGCCACAAAAATTAAACCCCGAGTGCAATATCCCTCCTTTTGTCTGCAGAAGGTAAAAATCGCTGCAGGAATGGTTCAGGATCGAGCTCTGTCTGCTCGAACAGAAGCGATTCCGGCCGGCGATTTCTGATTTACTGAGTTTGACCAGCGCTGACATTTCTGCAGCTCCGGGGCACGGCCGTGGCTGAAATCGCCCTGAACCTGCCCGGAATTTCTGCGCCCGGAATTCTGGAGCGGGAAGCAGCGAAAGGAGAAGGGTTGGGAGCCGGGGGGGGACGGGACCGTTCTATTCCCTCCTTTTCTCCTGGAAAATCACCCTGGGAGTGGGGAGCGCAAAATTCTCTCTGCCCTCTTATTTTCCATCTTATTTTCCATCTTATTTTCCATCTTATTTTCCATCCTTTACTCTCATTTATTTTTTAATTTTTTTTTTTTTTTGGGGGGGGGGCACCCTCTGCGCGCTCCCGCCGCGCCCGCGGCCGCTCTGCCCCTTTAAATCGATGCCTCCGGGCCAGTCCAGACTGGGAGCGACTGGAGCTGCTCCCAGTTGCGCTGCGCGCAGGGGCGCGGAGCCTCCGCGGGCTCCGTCCTCCCCCTTTTCCCCCCCTTCCCCTCCCCGCCCATTGTTTTGCCGCAGCCCCGCGCAACCCCCGCCCCGCACCGCGCAAAAACCAGCGCGGACACAATAGCGACCCCCGAGAAGCGCGGGATGCGCGGGGATGCGCGGGGATGCGCGGGGGACCCATCCCAGCCTCGCAGACAAAGCGCTGCCCCATTCCCTGCTGGCGGAGCGGGGGAAAAAATTGAGATTAAAAGCATCGGGAAAGGGTAAAAAGAAGCCCGGAAAAGCGAATTTTTGCGGGTGTGGTAATGGCCGGACAAAGGTGCGGGGCTCCAGCGCTGCCGGTTGCGATTTACGGCAGGTAACAGAAAATAAATGCGGTTACCAAGCAGGTAGCAGCAAATAAATGCGTCTCGCTTTGGGATTAAACAACATTTGGAATAATATAGAAATTCAGAAGGACGAGGCTTTCTTGGCGTTTTTTTTTCCGGAGGTAAAACGCTCAGTGTAATTACAGTGGCAAGAAAAAGCAGCTAAAATTCATTAAAAAAAAAAAAAATCAAAATCAAACAAGGAACCTTTTCCAGTTCAATAACTGTTAAACGACAGGAACCAGCAAACATATCCTAAAGCTCTCAAATACCAAAATGTTACACCGTCAATTCATTTTTGGTGCATCGTTTTAAGTTCAAGCATTTGCATTCAAATATCAAACAGGAATTAATTCAGTGCCATAACAAGGTACAGTAGCTTCATTATAAATTGCCTTGCAGAACAGAGATAAGAAATACAGTTCCAACCATAATTAATTTTACAGCAACATTAAAAAAAAAAATCTAATAAAGGAAAAACAGCAGCAGCAGGAAACATTTTGAACATTTCTGATTCATCATTTACATATCATATTGCCCGGAAAAGCAGCAAAGCTGGAAGTTCTAGAAAAGGACTCAAAGAAAACTTCAGCATTTCTTTTTACTTCCCAACCATTAATACATGCAACCATTTTATTCTGCACTTTATTTTCCCAACCTATAAAACCCAACCCCATCTCCTGGCTTTTTTTAATTTTTTTTTTTTTTTTTCTCCTTTTTTTTTTTAATTTTTTTTTATCCTTTTTTTTTTTTTTTTTCTTTTTTTTTTTCCCCCCTTTTGGTGTGTCCATAGAGCACATTTCCAAGATTAATCGTTCAGTTTTAAACTTGGAAGCATGAGGCATGCTGGGATTTCAGCTGAGGTCAAGCACCAATGTACCGAGCTGTTACTGTTACGCTCTCAGGGTACTCTGTGTTGCTCTCAAGAAGGGGGGGGTGGAAAGGCAAAAAAGAAAAAAAATAAATAAAATCAAAATTCAGATGCTCTATGCAGTGGCCTGCAGCAAAAAAAACCCAAAAAACCCAAAATCTCCCTGTTTTACCACAGGCGTGATATTAATATTCCTCCATATTGGAATATCTATATTTATGGTTTGATTTGCTTCTATTAATGAATAGGTCTGAGGATCGCCATGCACACCTCAAGAACTGTATTTACATGCATCCCTATCATGTATATCTTATCTACACACGCATATATAATAATCACCCTGTGTGTACACACATACACCCCCATATCTGGATCAGCTGGAAAATTATCTCGTGAATATATACACACACATTAAAAAGGAAAAAAAAAATATATTACGAGAAAAATCTCAGCGGTACAAACGCTGATTTTAATTCGATTTTTATACAGAAAATGGCCATAACCACCGCCCTACATCAGCCGATGGAGGCTAAGGAGGAGAAATCGACTTATTTTTCCTTAAAAGGTCTCTAAACACTATTGTATGTGTGTGTATACGGCTCTAAATATCCACACCCGCGCTCGCACATATACACATAGAGAGAGGATATATTTCTAAAATAAAATAAAGATGTCAAAGCACAACTCACAGCTCCCAAGAGCCTAACCCGTGGATTTAAAAGCTAAACATCACAAGTTAGGGTCTCAGGGATTGAGAGGGGCGCAACAAACTAGTCCTTGCAAAAAAAAAATAATAAAAAAAAATAAAAATACCAAAAACCAACGGGGATCAAAAAATAAGAATCGTTTAAAAAAAAAAAAGATCAAAAGGAGAAAGAGGAAAAGAATAGCAGGCAAGTTCAATTCATGGCTCAAGATTACAAAACAGGACACACAGGTGGAAGGAAAGAGCTTCTCTAAGGACCCTCTGTTGAGAGAATACATTCCATTTTTAATCGTTCGTACAAAAAAAAAATAATAATAATAATAATAATGACATGGCGCGGCAGGTTCCTTACAGCTCCCAACAAGGTCGCTTGCGACAAATACACGAAAAGTCTCCGCATTTAAATAACGAAGAGGAAGTTTGGGGTAGTGACGGAATTATTTTCATTGTTTCAACGAGAAGGAATGCAGAAATAAGAGCAGGAATCCGCAGGCTCGCTCCCGGCCCCTGGCACAAAGCATGCAGCAGCAGCAGCAGCAGCAAGGCGCTGCCTCCCCGCCCCCTCCGCCAGCCCCGGGCATGGAGCAGAAGCCCGAGCAGGCACAAAAGCAGGTACAAACTCACCGTTCGGAAGCAGCGCGGGAGGCTCCGGCCGGCGGCGGCGGGAAGGGCCGGGGGGGCCGGGGCAGTGCCCGCACCAGGCTGGGTGCCCGGCGGGGTTTGACACCCGAGCGGCTGCGAGCGTGCGGTGTGTGCGCAGCCAGGGAGGGAGGGAGCGGCCGAGGGAGGGCGGGTGTGTGCAGCTGGGCAAGCCGCTTGCATTTTTAAAACATCTCTTTCTTTTTTTTTTTTTTTTTTTTTTGCCCTCTCTCTCTCTGTCTGTCTCTCCCTTTTTTTTTTTTTTTTTTTTTTTTTGAGGTTAAAAAAAATAAATAGGGAATATAGCAAAAAATAAAAATAAAATAAAATAAAGAGGCGGTGAGGTGGTGGTGGTGGTGGTGGGGGGGGGGTTGGTTGGGGTTGGGGTTAGGGGGGTGGGGGGAGGAAAGGAAAAGGAACCGAATTCCTCCGCAGCTCCTCTCGCCCGCCGCCCTCCGCGCTGCCCGGCAATGCCGCCGCCGCCGCTGCTGTTGTTATTATTATTATGATGAAGAGACGGGGCTGGGGGGCTGCGGGAGCCGGGGCCAGCCCGGTGCCGGAGCGAGCCCCAGACTGTCAGCGGGGAGGAGGAGGAGGAGGAGGAGGAGGAGGAGGTGGAGGAGGAGGAGGAGGAGGAGGAGGAGGGAGGGAGGAAGGGCGCGGGCAGCAGCGCCGCAGCCCCGGCCGCCCTCCCCTGCCAGCCGCCGGCCGGGGCTTCAAAGGAAAACCTGGAGAAAAAGCCGCTCGCCGGGAGAGGAGGGTGCACACACAGCACACGGCACACACGCACACAAAGGGACTCCATCCTGCACCGACTCCTCTCTCCGAGCACCTTGTGCACCCCCAGCCAATGGAAATTTACGCCGGCCATAACCCAGAGCAGGATTTCGTCCCCGGCTTGCCACCTCCTTCCCTCCGCGCTTCTCCCCCTTCCCTCCCTCCCTCCCTTTCCTCCCTCTCTCCCCCCCCCCTCCACCCCCCCCCGCCCAAATAAATAATACGGATCCGCACCCTCCACCCAGCTCTGGAACCGCTTCAGGCCCAGCGGCATAAGCGGGGAGAAGCCGAAACGTTCCGGAGGGCCCGAGGTTAAAAATGCAAAATATCCGGCGCTGCCGAAGGCAGCTCCCCCCCGGCCCCGGCCCCGCCGCCGCCCGGCCGGGGGCAGCGGTAACAGGCACCATTACGGAACCATCATCATCATCATCATCATTCACTCCGTCCTTTTCTCACCTCAGGAGTCTGAGCCCATTCACCAAAGTCCTTCCTCGTCCAGGAGCTCAAATATTTTCTTTTTTTTTTTTTTCCTGTTTTTTTTTTTTTTTTCCTCCTTCTGGATCAGCCAGTCCCGACATCATTAAACTATAGTCCTCCTCTTCCTCCTCCTTCCTTCTCCCCCTCTCTGTCTCCCCCTCTCTCTCTCTCTCTCTCTCTTTTTTTTTTTTTTTTATTTCAAAAAGGGGGAGTGGGGGGGTGGCTGGGGGGTGTGGGGGGGAAGCAGACATAGCTGCATGAAGTGGCTGCCTTTTCGAAAGCACATTTAATCTTTCCTGGCTCCCCTAGGCTTCGATGAATTAGAAGGGAAAGGAGAGGAGAGGGGGAAAGAAAAAATCCAGGCAAGGGAGGCTGTTGAGGGACAGCAAGCATCAGGCTCAAATCAACGACCAGATGAAAATGTACTAGACCACACTGCCCCCTCTCTTCCTCTCGCTCTGTCTCCTTCCCTCTCACACACTCTCACTCCTGGAAAGCTTCAGTGTCTGGTTACAGACTCTTTTGGATCCTTCCCCCCGCTCCCCACCCTCGCCCTTTGCCAACTATCCTAGAGATTCCTTGCATGCCTACTTAAATCTTTAACAGAATAAGGACCCGGCTCCCCCCCGCACGCTCTCACACTCTCACACACTCCACTGCCGGTCACCCTTTCCCAATAATCCCTTAAGCCGCCGGGAGAAACCCTCCGGCGCATCCCCTCCGCATCCCCGGCCCCGCCGCATCCCCGCCGGGTACCAGCCCCGGGACCCTGCTCGCCGCCGCCTTCCCGAGGGGCTGCAGGGGGCGGAAAGGGGGAGCAGAGGGGCTGCAGCCTCGCATCCCCGCGGCTGGCGCTGGATTTGAAAACAATAAAATCCAGCGCTGGCTCCGGCGGGTGCCCCCCGCTCCCCCCCGTCCGCAGCCGCCCGTGGAAATCGCACGCCCCACGTCTGCAGTGAGGCAGGCAGACTGCCTGGCTCATGCCCGTGATGACTTTAGAGCTGACAACCTCCTCTCCCCGACCCCCCCTTCCCCTCCACACCCACCCCTGCGCTCAATGGCAGCGCTGCTGCCTCTCGCACCAGACTATATTTGCAATATGTGCTAATTTACCAGCTATATGCCCTTGGATTTTAAAATGAACTCATCAGTCAATGTTTCTAGTAGCGATGCTCCCTCTCTCTCCCTCTCACACACCCTCCGCTGCAGACATGTTACTCATTCTGCAAGCATTTCCTCCCCGAATGTCCGTCAGACGCATATACACTTCATTGATCAAACCAAATCCCCTGATAACAATAAATAATAATACAGACAGTTAACATCAGCGGGGAGTGGAGCGGGGGGGGCGCGGGGGGAGAGACAAAGATGACGACTAAATCTGCATTGTGCTTCAGGAGCCGAGCCCTGCCTTTCCCAGGGATGCTCCGCACAATGCAGAGCACAGGTAGCCCCAAAACCGAGCTCACGCCTCACCCTGGGGCCTTGCCCGGACCCCCCCTCTGCCCAAACCTTGGGGGTGGTGGAGTCTAATACCTGAACCCACACAGGCTTCAGAAGGTGCTGGTAGGAACAGAAGAGAAGGTGGTGCTGGCTGTGGAGGAGAGGAAGCACCTCACGAAAAATACAGCGATAAATGCGGGCAGTTTCTTTGTTAGGCTGAGCACCGCACAGACGCTCAGGAATTAAAGGTACCAGGGCACCCAAAGGCACCAGGACTGCCAGAAACACCTCCCAGCTCCCCCTGAAATCCCTTTTCTTTGTACCGAAGGCAGGGAGCACCTATGCAAGAAGCCAGGTTGGGAGGAAGGGCTGTTCAACATCCCCCTGTTCCATGTGCCGGGTGTTTCAAGGGCTTTAGGGCTGCCCTGGCTTTATTATTTCCCTCTTTCCTGGGGCTGAAACAGGGGAGGCAGGAGATTGGGATCGCCCCTTGGGATTTTGGCTGCTTAGGCGGCTTGTGTGGGTCTGGCACAGAGAAAGTGGCTGCAGTGTGAGCGTTCGGGAAGTTGGGGAGGGTGGGGCTATCTAGAAATCTTTGACTCACTGGGGTAACTCCCTGAGCACAGGAATCAAATTCTTGCTCCAAGCAAACTGCGTTTTATGAGCAGCAGCCCCAGAGTGAATTTCTGCATGCACACAGAGCTGGGGACAGCTAAAATAAACGCATGGAAATAAATATGCAGTCCCTAATTAAATCATTGGGTGCAATGCAGAAGCCTCTGGGTGATGGAAGAGGTGGGATTATGCAGCAAAGTCGGTTTGGGGATCCACAGATACAAATTTTCTTATTTATACTGGCATAATCCTGATTGGCATCAGCCTAGACAGGGGAAGAATCACACCCGTGTCCTGAAGGATCTAATCTTTGGGAGAAGCGCTCTGGATTAGTGACTGCCATCCTTTCACTCCCTTTGAGTCCCTCATCACCCCTGCAAGATTCCCCCCTCACACACAGCATTTCACATCCATTGTCTCCTTATCTCCCTGCCAATAAAAAAAAATGTTTGATTTTTTTTTTCTCCCAAAGTTTTGTAGCAAACACATAATTTCTTTACACACTTTAGCCAAGCCTTTGGAGGATACTTATTTCAAGCAGTTAACACCTGACCCCAATTTTTGTGGGTAATTAGTGAGCTAGATAACCACACAAAGTGGGTAATTATTTAGTACCCAAGGGTACTGTACAAGAGGGTAGAGGCTGGCGGTGTTAACAAAAGCACATCCCTAATTATTGTCTCCATCCCGATGTTTTAAGAATAGTTACTTCCACCTAATGATCCATGATAAATCAGTAAACTCTTCGATGGGATAAGCAAGGGCAGGGAGGGAGGGCAAACCAACAGAAGGCACAACTTCAATTTCTGTGCAAACTCCAAGGAAGAGAGAGGAATCCCCTTGGAGAAGGCGAGACTGGAAGTGCCTGCTCTGGGACAGCCTGAAAACCATCCCTAAAAGCCACCAGGGTGGTTGGGAAGGGTGAAAAATCACTTTAAAGCTGTGCCAATGGGGTGTTCTGTGTCTGGGGAGGGTCAGAAATGCCCAGGGAGTTGCACCAGGCGGGAAAAAAAATATCATGTTTGATGAATTTCAATTATCCATCACTGCCAATATTTATGTTGCATTTTTCCCATGGAAAATGCTGCATCCTCAGGAGGATTGTCCTCAAATTTGAGAAGGGAGAAATGGAATATGAAATATTTAATATTAAATTTATATATATACATATAATATATATAAATATATAAAAATATATATAATATATATAAAAATATATGTATATATAAAAAATATATATAATTTATATATAAATATATATAAATTATATGTATAATTTATATATAAATATATATAAATTATATGTATACTTTATATACAAATATATATATACACAGACATATATATATAATTTATATATAAATATATCTATATACACAGACACATTATATATATATATATAAATAAAATTTCTTAAGATTTGAGGTTTCACCCTGAAATCTGGCAAATTTTGAAATACATCAATTACTAAGTGATGGAGCTGTAGGAATATTTGAAATATTGAAATATTTGCAATATTGAAAATAGAAGCTAAACAATATTCAGTAGTTACATCCACACAAATATCCCCAAGGCAGGGGTCAGAGGAGGTTTTGGTGACAGGAAAAGGAAAGTAAAACTCAAGTTCCACCTCAACCTGAGGAAGAATTCCCCACATGGAGGCGGCAGAGCCTGAACAGCCCAGGGAGGTTTTGGTTCCCCCTGTGCTGGAGCCACCCCAGCCCCACCTGGCTGTGTCCCCGTGTCCCTGCTCCAGGTGACCCCGCCTGGCCAGGGCCGTCGGGCTGGGCCCTCTCCAGAGCTCCCTTCCCACCCCAAACGCTCTGGGACTCTGTGAGAAAAAAAAAATAAAAATAAAAAAATTGTTTTAATCAGCAGCAGCAGCACGCGATAAAGAAGAGTTTGCTGGAAATGGATCCATGGAACAGGAGCGCTCCCATCCCCTGCCCACCGCCTGAGCACTTCACACTCACTTAAGGACATCCTCAACCAGGACATTAGGCTCAGAGGAAAAGCACTTTCCTCTTTTAATTGCTTTTATGAATCACCACCGACATCCAGACACTTCATTTACTGGAGTCCAGCAACCCTGTTTTGCAAACACACAAATTCCAAAATGGTAAAGGCCTGGCAAAAATAATAAGATAAAAATAATAATAAAATAAAAATAAAAATAAAATAAAAATAAAAATAAAATAAAAATAATAATAAAATAAAAAATAAGAAAATAAAAATAAAAATATAAAATATAAATAAAAGAAATAGAGGCGTCATTCTGTTTGGTTTGATCCCAGCTTTGCATTTAACTCAACTTGCTGCTCTGGGCCAGGCACTGCACAAAAAAGCCACAACTGGCAGCATCACCTGGCCCTGTGAGCACCAGGAATTCAAAATTTAAACAGAGAAAGTTTCAGGGGTTTCCACAACTTCTCATATTTCTCTATTGTTCAGTGGTTTGTTGGGTTTGGGTTTTGTTTTTTTTTTCTGGAGTGAAATAACCACAACAGAAAGAGGCCTGAAAATTGTTCTCATATTTAAAAAGGGGCCAAGTCTCTGCAGTCCATTTATAAATAAATATAAATAAAATTGGTATCCCCCCCACTAATCCTCTCAGGGACATGGTTTGCAGGAAATTCTTGCAGAGAAAGTTTGCAGAGAGAAGCTGGAAAACAGAAAGGAAGAATGAATTTAATCATGGAGACAGGATCAAAGGGAGGAGAGACCTTGGCAGGTGCTGTTGTAGCAGAAATAGAGTAAACACAAACTATTATAATTTTTTTTTTCCCCTCAGATCAATTGGAATTAGCAATTCAAAGGGGAAGACACACAGGAGAAGGGATGTTCAGCCAGGGAGGAAGCTTTAGGGACTTTAGCATTAAATATAAAACCTTGAGGCCTTTTTGAGAGCAGTCAATAACTTCACTCTGGGCAGAGTGAACAGAAATCATTTAGGAAATATCTTTAAAATAATGCTTACAGCTCAGCTGTAAGGACAGTGTACATGAGAATAGTTTCCAAATTGATAAAATATCTTCAGGGGAGTAGAAAACATTCAGTAATAGAAATTAAGAATTGAAATGATGCGAGGAAAGGTGAAATTCAGAGTGGAAAGCAAAACCGGGCAAAGTTGTCGTGATTTGGACATTTCCAGAATGGCGACCCTGCCAACCAAAAACTTCTAATTTGAGTCTCACTGTTTTGCAGACCAACTCCACACCAAATCACTGATAAAAATCAATATTCTGCAAAACTACAGAACCATCAGGACAACACTTACCCATCCCTGGAGGCTTGGGAGCCCTTGGAAGAAGCTGCAGTGTCCACATCGCTTTTGCCACCCTCCTCTGATCCCCTGCTATTCAACAGAGAGGACAGAGAGTGGTTCAAAATCATCCCAGTCCCATTCCACCACCTCCAAACCCTTTCCACCCAGCACCTTTCCCCTCCAAACCAACAGATTTTGCATTGAAAAGTGGTGCTTGGATTTGCCCCTCACCCTTCAGTTCTGCCAACGGGCTCTCCCTGAGCCCCAACCCCAACCTTCCCTGGATAATGGGGAAAAATTGAAATTATAAAGGTGAGAAAGGCATAAAATGATTGGATTTAAAGGTGGCAAAGCAAGGGGAAAGGAAAATGGAGTCTCTGTGGCTCTGGGCACGGGGAGCCAGCTCTGGAGAGGGATGTGACAGACAGGATGAGTGCCAGGACTGCTGGGGGCCTGCAGCCCCTGCTCAGGGTCTGTGCCAGGAGCAGCAGCTCCCGCTGCCCCTCTGCCCTCCTGCATCGCTGCCTGCAGGCTCTGCTCCACCCCAACTCGCAGCTCCTCCTGCCCACCATGCACAGAGACAGCCTCAACGCTTCCAGGAGACACAACGTGGAGAAAACAGGCAGAAAAATCTGAATTTCAGCTCATTCGCTACACTAACGAATCACCTTACTTGGGATTTTCAATGTGCTGCGATAACGGTCTGGAGTCAGTTGCACAAAAACAGTTTTGGGTGATAAATCTTATCAGTGCAAGGCTAAAAGAGGTGTCAGCACAGAGGCAGCCCATCAGAGACATTTCTTCCCAGTGTGATCCTTGCAATTCCAACGTGAATGATCCTTGCAATTCCAACGTGAGTGCCTCTGAGCAGCTCACTCAGGATCAGCTCCTCTGCCTTCACAGCTCCCTCAGGAGGAGCAGGGACCTCTGTTTTATAGGCAGGGAGAAGAACCAAAGGAAAATAAGTGACTCATCCCAGAGCCCACAGGGAGTCCACAGCAGAACTTCGGGGCCTGCACCGAGGGCTTGATAAAGAAAAATAAAGAAAAATTCACTCTAAAGGTAGAACCTGTGCAGCCTTTGCCCATCAATAATAAAACAAGACAAGCCCCACAAGCCAGGAACAAAATTAAAACGCCAACCTTCATTCACCTGGCATCTCCAGGAAACCCAAACTCATGTTTCCCGCAGGAAACACCAATTCCCAGAGAAAGCCCTCCCAAAGCCACCCTCACCTGGCATCATTCAGCACCAGCCCCTCATTGTCACTGTTTGACCCACACGGGTGGTCCCGCGTGGAGCCAAGTGCAGCAGCAGCAGCAGCAGCCCCCGAGTGCTTCTTTGATCACTTTCCTGCTTAATTGCCAGTTTTAATTACTCGCATGGCAACAACAAGAAGTCAATCTGGCAACGGAAATCCATTCTTTGAACAACTTCTGCCTCTTCCCTCAGACACAAACTATTGCTCTATAAGCCATTCCTGATTAACAAGGGGCCCTCGTGGGAAAGCCACTGGGTTTCATTTCCTTCAGCTGACAGCCCCAAGTCCCCAAAATCCAAGGGCAGAAGAACCTTTATTTTATGGTGGCAAGATGACACTGGTTTCCCCCTTGCCATTTTCCTTCAGGAGGATGCATCAGCACTGCATTTGCTCCTCCATGTGGTGGGATTCCTCAAATAAAAGCGTATGTTCTGTATGTCTGAGCTTGGAAGCAGAGCTGCATTAGCCTGTTAACCATCCACGTTTGCTTCAGACTTGGCCAGCCACCTAGAAAACCTGCCAAGACCTCTCTGGCAGCATTTTCCTCACAGTTCCAGGAAAACATGGAATATTCAAAGAATTTCAGGGCCTCGTTTGTCACCACTCTCCTTGCCCACTTAGAGCTAAATCACAGGCAAATTGCTCTAATGCCCTATTAAAGATTTAAAAATGGTCTTCTCCAGACGAGGGTATCTGAGGACAAATCTCTGCTAATATATAATGCAAAAAGCCCTGTTCAGATGTGATGCAATGTGGCAGGAGGCAGGGAGGGAGCTGCTTCACAGCCCTGCAACTTCCCAAGGGAGTTCTGTCCTGTTTGGGGCTTTTACAGCTCCCTCAGCCAGCCAGGCAAAGCAGAGGTTGCTGTTGTGTCTGCTGTTATTCCACAAATGGCTGCAACCTGACAGAGGGCGGGCTTAGATGGGATATTTGGAATAAATTCTTCTCTATGAGGGTGGGGAGGCCCTGGAATGGATTTCCCAGAGAAGCTGTGGCTGCCCCTGGGTGCTTGGAAGCGTCCAAGGCCAGGTTGGAGCACCCTGGGATGGTGGAAGGTGTGGAATTAAATGATTTTTAAGGTCCCATCCAACCCAAACTATGAGGGAATTCTGAACCCATTGAGATTTCAGGGTAAGAAGGAAACAAAAAAGTGAATTTCCAGCAGAGCTCATCACTCCTGGGGCTGAAGGCAATGCTGTTGAAGGCTGATCTAGGGACAGGAGGGTGGCCAAAGGACATCGATTCCATACCCAAAATTCAGAGCAGGGAGGTGACCAAATGACATCAATTCCACGCCCAAAATCCAGAGCAGGGAAGTGGCCAAAGGACATCGATTCCATACCCAAAATCCAGAGCAGGGAGGTGGCCAAAGGACATCGATTCCATACCCAAAATTCAGAGCAGGGAGGTGGCCAAATGACATCGATTCCATACCCAAAATTCAGAGCAGGGAGGTGGCCAAAGGACATTGATTCCATACCCAAAATCCAGAGCAGGGAGGTGGCCAAATCACATCAATTCCACGCCCAAAATCCAGAGCAGAATCCATGGGAATGACACCTGGAGACCTTTCCTTTGCAATTTAAACCAAGAGCCAGCTCCTCTAAAAGAGGAAGCTCCTGAGGGAACAAAGTCACTCCTAACCAAGAGCAAACACTGGCACAGAGAAAAAAGCTTTAAATAATTTGGAGAGGGTTTTTTTTTTTTTTTCCTTAGAGAGAATAAAACCTCCTTGTGATTTCAGATGTCAAGCAGACTTTTCTTGATTCCCAGCAATAATTTATGGATTAAACATTTTACCTCTTAAACATTTTACCCTAGACTCGAGCATGGATGGAGAGTTCCCTGTTGCTGAGAGCTAAGCAAGAATAAAAATTCATATAATACTATAAATAATATTATACATTATAAACTATATTTTCTTATATTATAAATTTATTGTATATTAATAATATAAATATAAATATATATATTAATAATATAAAATAAATATAAATATAATAAATAAAATAATAATAATAAAATAATAAAAATAATAAAAATAATAAAATAATAAATAAAAATAATATAAATAGAAATATATATTAATAATATAAAAATAAATATGATACTTCTGAGCAGTGATTTCTATCCTAAGACCTCCAACCAGCCCTGGTTCAGCAGCCTCACCACATTTCTACTAACATGGAATGCACTGGACACTGATTGTGGCTTTTCCATTAACACCTCCCCTGGTTAACTCTTCATTCAATAATTATTCTCACATGCAAATGAAGGCAAGCACGTGACTGAACTGTCTCAGGCCTCTTAGAAATTCAGTTCCTTTTCCACTTCAGAAGGGAAGGGCACTCTCTAAAATCAGCTGTAGATCTGCAGCAGAGAGCAGTGGAGCCTTCCCTTACAATTTCCTTCCTGGTTTCCCTTCTTCCCTTCCAATTTATTTGTGTTTTCTCTTCTTCCCTTTCAATTTCCTTCCTGTTCTCCCTTCCAATTTCCTTCCTGTTATCCCTTCTTCCCTTCTAATTTCACGTTTTCCCTACTTCCCTTTCATTTTCCTTTGTGTTTTCCCTTTCTCCCTTCCAATTTCCTTCCTGTTTTCCCTTCCAAATTCCTCCCTGTTTTCCCTTCTTCCCCTTCCAATCTCCTTTGTGGTTTTGCTTCCTCCCCTCCAATTTTCTTCTGTTTCCCTTCTTCCCTTCCAAATTCCTTTGTGTTTTCCCTTCTTCCCTTCCAATTTCATGTTTTCCCTTCTTCCCTTTCAACTTCCTTCCTGTTTTCCCTTCTTCCCTTCCAAATTCCTTTGTGTTTTTCCTCTTTCACTTCCAATTTCTTTTCTGTTATCCCTTCTTCCCCTCCAGTTTCCTTTCCACTTTCGCTTCTTCTCTTCCAATTTCCTTCCTCTTTTCCCTTCCAAATTCCTTCCTGTTTCCCCTCTTCCCTTCCAATTTCCTTTGTGTTTTCCATTTTTCCCTTCTAAATTCCTTCGTTTTCCCTTCTTCCCTTCCATTTTCCTTTGTTTTCTCTTCCTCCCTTTCAATTTCTTTCATATTTTCCTTTGCCTTCCATTCTCTTTTGTGTTTTCCCTTCTTCCCTTCCAATTTCATGTTTTCCCTTCCCTTACCATTTCTTTCATGTTTTCCCTTCCCTTTCCATTTCTTTCATGTTTTCCCTTCCCTTCCATTTCCCTTTGTGTTTTCCCTTCTTCCCTTCCAATTCCCTTCCCGTTTTCCCGTCTCTCCCTCACTCTTTTTTCCAAACCCCATCCTCCCCATCCTTTGTGGATGGAAATGCAGCTCCAGGGGAAGCTGAGGCACCTGCCAGGCTGCAGACACCCCCTGGGCTGCTGTTTGTTGTCACAGGAGATGAGAGGCCACTTCAACCACAACCAAAACAAACTTCTCACTAAAGCCACACCAGTGCCATTAATCCCAGAATGGGTTTGACCTGCTGCTTGCAGCAATTCCTTAAATCTCCCTTAAGCTGAGGAGCACAAAGGGGCTGCCTGCACTGGCCTTGGGGACAGTAAAGAAATTATTTATTTATTTTTTTATTGTGGTGACCCCAAATCTCACACCAGCCTGGGCTGTGCCTCACAAATCTGCAGCCAGGATGGCTTGGGAGTGACCTCACAAACTTCTGTGACTTCTGGTAGTGCCAGGCTTGCAGAAAATTCATTATTGGTAGTGCCAGGCTCACAGATAATTCATTTTGGTAGTGCCAGGCTTACAGAAAATTCATTTTTGGTAGTGCCAGGCCTACAGAAAATTCATTTCCGGTAGTGCCAGGCCTACAGATAATTCATTTCTGGTAGTGCCAGGCTCACAGAAAATTCATTTCTGGTAGTGCCAGGCTCACAGGAAATTCCTTTCTGGTAGTGCCAGGCCTACAGAAAATTCATTTCCGGTAGTGCCAGGCTCACAGATAATTCATTTCTGGTAGTGCCAGGCTTACAGAAAATTCATTTTTGGTAGTGCCAGGCCTACAGATAATTCAGTTCTGGTAGTGCCAGGCCCACAGATAATTCAGTTCTGGTAGTGCCAGGCTCACAGATAATTCAGTTCTGGTAGTGCCAGGCTCACAGATAATTCAGTTCTGGTAGTGCCAGGCCTACAGATAATTCAGTTCTGGTAGTGCCAGGCTTATAGGAAATTCATTTCCTGAGGAGGAAAAAGGCCACAGCCCATGTCTGGGCGCAGATCTGTGGCTGAGTGAGCTGGATTTTGTGCCCAGCCCTCCAGTGATGCTCCTTCTGGTCTTGTGTGTTGCTCCCCTTCCTCTGCTCTCATTTGCACTGGACAGGAATTACCCAGTGCCACACATTCGAAAATCGCCATGAACACTGCAGGACTGCAGCTGTGAGAAGGGCAAACGTCCACCCCCCTTCATTTTTATTTCCCAATGGCAAATTCTGTGCTCAGCCCTTTGGAGGAGCCATCCACACCCATTCCCTCTTCACTTTTATTTTCCTGTAGGAATTTCTGTGCCCAATCCTTTGGAGGAGCCATCCACATCCACTTCTCCCTTCATTTTTATTTCCCAATGGGAAATTCTGTGCTCAATCCTTTGCAGGAGCCATCCACACCCATTTTCCCTTTCATTTTTACTTCCCAGTAGGAAATTCTGTGCTCAATCCTTTGCAGGAGCCATCCACACCCATTTTCCCTTTCATTTTTACTTCCCAGTAGGAATTTCTGTGCCCAATCCTTTGCAGGAGCCATCCACACCCATTTCTCCCCTTCATTTTTATTTCCCAGCGGGAAATTCTCAATCCTTTGGAGGAGCCATCCAAGGACTGGGCCACTCCAGACTTCCCCAACATTTTCCCCCAGAAGTGACCAGAATTAGCAGCTTTGGACAGCCCAAATCTGTCCTTCCCAAATCTGGATTTTCCCTGCTCTTGAGCTGCTGCTTTTCATTCCAAACCTTATGGAGCCTAAGCCCAGTTCCAAAGTTGTTACAATGAACGCCCATAATTCTGTGTATGGTTATTAAAAACACAAGTATCTAATCTGTTCTAGACTGGCAAAGTTCTCATTAACTTCTAAAAGCAATTAGTTTCCTTTTTTTTTTTTTTAATTAAATACTGGTGGGAAAAGAATGGCTTTATAAAACAGTTTGAATTTGTCACTATTTAATTTCAGTCACTTTGTGAAACAGAGATTCCCAGCCTCCCTCCTCATCCTTGCTTTTCCTCAGAGCATCCATTTGTTGTTTTTTTCCTTTCTGATGGGAATGGTTCAGTGCACCCATCTCAGATTTATCTCTGGCACCTTTTTAGCCACTTTTTGTCCTCTCAGATTTGCTGGAACAGCTCCTGGGCCATCTCAGTGTCTTTGGACCCCAAAATTTCCCTTTAGCATCGAGCAGGGGTTTATCCACTCCCATTTTATATAAGGAACAAGGCCTAAAATGTTCATAAAAACTAAAATTCATGGCTTGAGTTATAAATATACTGAATATAAGAAAAACAAGTCTGGTTGCCCATCAAGAATTTAATGATTCTTAAAAAGGGTCTGGAGTGGAGGTGATGGGAGGGAGGAGCCACTGCTGATAAGACAGAAGGAAGAATTTCAATTTCTTTCCATGTCTGCCCCAGAAACCTGATTCTTGAACTTATTTCCCCAGGAAACAGGGCCATGACATTGCACAAAGAGGCTAATTTCACCCTATAGCATGCACAGATTATTTGCCTGGGGAGAATACATTTTATATTTTAATGTATAAATCGAAATATGTGCAAGTGGGACTGCCTGGAGCACCAGCAGAGTCAGGGCAGCCAGGAGTTTTGTCTTATTTAAAGAGCAGATTAGAATGAAGGGGAGATGCATTCCCAAATATTTTGGATTTTGCTATGCTATGGGAAATTTCCAGCCATGAGATTTCTTTTCTGCTCCAGTTTGCTGAAACCTTGCCAGTCCAACACCACAACTGGGAGTTTGTCCCTGAGTGAAGCCCGAGCGGACACAGAATTTACCCCAAAAATTCAGAAATGCTGAGCCTGGTTTCACAGCTAAATCCTCAAGCTGAGAAGAGGGAAAAGTGGGAATGAGAAGGAAAAAGTTGGTTAAAAGAGAGGGATGTGCACTCCCATCTGTGCCTCAGATTGTTCAGTTCCAAATACTGAGCTGCTCCACACCAGCTCATCCCTTGGCTGGGAATTGCAATCAATGTCCCCACCTCACTGAGTCCCTCATAGATTAAATTTTTATATGAATAATTTTATTAATTATATATTTTAATCAATTAATTTATTTATTAGGGTAATTTATTTATTTAAATATTTTAAAATTTATTTATAATTTTATATAAAATTCTATACACTCCAACACACATACACAGAGAACTTCCCTCTCCTGGCACTCCCAAAGTTGTGAGGAGCAGCATTTCTGAGCTATAACTGATTTCTGAAATATAATTTATTTATTTTTATTTATTATTTTAATTTAATTCCTTTATTTAAGTATTTTAATTTATTCACAATTTTATATAAAATTCTATGCACTCCAACACACACAGAGAGAACTTTGCTATCCTGGCACTCCCAAAAGAGTGAGGAGCAGCATTTCTGAGCTATAATTTTTTTTATTCTTATTTTTTATTATTTTAACTTTATTTCTTTATTTCAATATTTTAATTTATTTATAATTTTTTATAGAATTCTATACCTTTAAACTCCAATACACAGAGGGAGAGAACTTCCCTCTCCTGGCATTCCCAAAAGCATGAGGAGCAGCATTTCTGAGCTATAATTTATTTAATTTTAATTTATATTTTTAATTAATTAATTTATTTAAATATTTTAATTTATTTATAATTTTATATAAAATTCTCCTCTTTTAAACTCCAATACAGGAACACAGAGAGAGAACTTCCCTCTCCTGGCATTCGCAAAGATGTGAGGAGCAGCATTTCTGAGCTATAATTTATTTAATTTTTATTTATTTATTTATTTAAATCTTTTATTTATTTATTTAAATCTTTTATTGATTTATTTATTTAAATCTTTTAATTTATTTATAATTTTATATAAAATTCTCCTCTTTTAAACTCCAATACAGGAACACAGAAAGAGAACTCCCCTCTCCTGGCATTCCCAAAGATGTGAGGAGCAGCATTTCTGAGCTATAATTTATTTAATTTTTATTTATTTATTTATTTATTTAAATATTTTAATTTATTTATAATTTTATATAAAATTATCCTCTTTTAAACTCCAATACATGAACACAGAGAGAGAACTTCCCTCTCCTGGCACTCCCAAAGACGTGAGGAGCAGCTCTGAGCCTGGGGATTGAAATTATCTTATTTTTAACTGTCTGCTCAAATTTCAGACAGAAAATCCGGATGAAATCCTGCAGAACACCATCATCATCATCATCATCATCATCATCATCATCATCATCATCATCATCATTTACTCCCAAGGTTTGCTGTGCTTGGAATTCCAGCTATGACAAGAATTCCGTAGAGATGGCACCAGAGGAGCACTCAGAGAACTTCCCTCTCCTGGCATTCCCAAAGACGAGAGGATCAGCATTTCTGAGCTATAATTTATTTAATTTTTATTTCTTATTTTTATTTATTTAAATATTTTAATTTATTTATAATTTTATATAAAATTCTCCTCTTTTAAACTCCAATACAGGAACACAGAGAGAGAACTCCCCTCTCCTGGCACTCCCAAAGACGTGAGGAGCAGCTCTGAGCCTGGGGAATGAAATTATCTTATTTTTAACTGTCTGCTCAAATTTCAGACAGAAAATCCGGATGAAATCCTGCAGAACCCCATCATCATCATCATCATCATCATCATCATCATCATCATCATCATCATCATCATTTACTCCCAAGGTTGCTGTGCTTGGAATTCCAGCTATGATGGCACCAGAGGAGCGCTCAGGGCCCCATTCATGGAGCCATTGAGTCACTCTGGCCTCCCACCCCAGCTCATCCCAGCCCTTACAGAGCTCCCATGTGCAAATGATTTCACTCTGCTCAATGCATCTGATTGAGGAGGGTGCAGAAATAGATGGAACTCATTGGTTAAAAATAAAAAAAAAAAAAAAAAAAAGAGGGCTGAAAAAATCCCTCAAAAGACTGAAAAAAAATCCCTCAAATTTGTCACTGTTTAATTCCTCATCCTTGCTTTTCCTCAGAGCATCCATTTGTTGTTTTTTTTCCTTTCTGATGGGAATGGTTCAGTGCATCCATTTCAGATTTATCTCTGGCACCTTTTTAGCCACTTTTTGTCCTCTCAGATTTGCTGGAACAGCTCCTGGGCCATCTCAGTGTCTTTGGACCCCAAAATTTCCCCTTAGCATCGAGCAGGGGTTTATCCACTCCCATTTTATCTAAGGAACAAGGCCTAAAATGTTCATAAAAACTAAAATTCATGGCTTGAGTTACATGAATATATAACAAACATATGAAATATGTTTGTTATATATTGGGTATAACAAACAAACAAACAGCAAAGCAACAGAAAAACAAACAGCAAAATCTGGTTGCCCATCAGAATTCAATGATTCTTAAAAAGGGTCTGGAGTGGAGGTGATGGGAGGGAGGAGCCACTGCTGATAAAACAGAAGAAATAATTTGAATTTCTTTCCATGTCTGCATTTTCCACAAGCATCAGAGCCATGTCAGAACAGAGAAGCAAAACATGAGCACTACTGGGAGGATTTTCTTACTGCCCAGCGAGCCAGGAGAATAAAATATTTCAGAATACAACACTTGAGCAGCAATTCTGGGCAGATAATTTCAGTGGTGCTCCAAAAGAGGCTTAAAAGCTTCCCTTAATATGCACTTTACAACTGTGGCAGACTAATGATGGTGCAAGACCACAGAATATTCCCCAAATCATTTCCCTAATGACCTGAAGCTTTCAGATGGGCTGGTGGTGTTTGCTGGGTGTGATTTCAATGAGGATTGAGTTGAAAATTAAAGATTGAGCCAGAGCAAGAGCTGTCACCTGTCTCCCTGTATTACAAACAGTGCAGAATGCCTGCACAGCAAATGCAGGATGATTTTGGGGTCAATACTCACTCAATCTAGGCAGAGCACATCCAAATATTGGGTTTTTTACCATGCTCCACAGCTGGAATACAAAGTTTTTAGGGATAGACTGGTTCCCAGCCTGTGGAGGTTTGAACTGTTGCCATCCCATCCAGGTAAACTGGGACATTTTACAAAATACTCTGAGTTTTTTAACTGAGAGATCTCAGCACAAACGGCTATTTTACCTTCTCTGTCTCCTTTCAAGCTCCTTCCTGACTGCTGGGTGCATGGCTGGGATTGCTGGGTGTGTGGCTGGGATTGCTGGGTGTGTGGCTGGGATTTTGGGATGCATGGATGGGATTTTGGGATGCAAGGCTGGGATTCCTGGGTGTGTGGTTGGGATTTCTGGGTGCATGGTTGGGATTTTGGGGTGCCTGGCTGGGATTTTGGGATGCATGGATGGGATTTTGGGGTGCCTGGCTGGGATTTTGGGATGCATGGATGGGATTTTGGGATGCATGGCTGGGATTCCTGGGTGTGTGGTTGAGATTTTGGGATGCATGGATGGGATTTTGGGGTACGTGGCTGGGATTTCTGCAATTTCTGCAAAACTGGAGCAGAGCACCCTTGGAAGTCACTGCTCTTCTGTCAGGTTTAGAGCAGGTTTGGAACTTAAAAAGTCTCAGAAGTTGTTGGGAACAAGGAAGGCACAGAGTCACAACTGTACCCGAGGCACACGAGCTGCCCTTTCACTGGACACCATTCCATAATTCCTTGGACGTTCGCAGTTTCCTTCATTACACGTGCAAGCATCAGTGCCTTTTTTTTGCTCTTTATCCCCAATAAATCCCAGCAAATTTGGAACCCATCTCACATTTCCTTGGGCATTGTCCCCCAAGGCCTCCTCATGGCAAGGAGAGTTCTGTGCCCTCCACGGCTGTGGTCCATGAGGGAGAGCAGGAATGGAATTGGGGTGTGCCATCCCCTGTCCATGAATTCCCTCAGAGGGATGGAATTGGGGTGGGCCATCCCCTCTCCATGAATTCCTTCCCAGAGATGGAAGTGGAAGTTCTCCTCTCCATGAATTCCCTCCCAGGGAATGGAATTGGGGTGTGCCATCCTCTCTCTATGAATTCCCTCAGAGGGATGGAAGTGGAAGTGGAAGTTCTCCTCTCCATAAATTCCCCAGGGATGTGGGAAGTGAAAGTGGAAGTGGATGTGGAAGTGGAAGTTCTCCTCTCCATAAATTCCCCAGGGATGTGGGAAGTGGAAGTGGAAGTGGATGTGGAAGTGGAAGTTCTCCTCTCCATGAATTCCCTCCCAGAGATGGAAGTGGAAGTGGAAGTTCTCCTCTCCATAAATTCCCCAGGGATGGAAGTGGGGAGGGCCATCCCCTCTCCATGAATTCCCTCAGAGGGATGGAAGTGGAAGTGGAAATTCTCCTCTCCATGAATTCCCTCCCAGGGATGGAAGTGGAAATTCTCCTCTCCATGAATTCCCTCCCAGGGATGGAAGTGGAAGTTCTCCTCTCCATAAATTCCCCAGGAATGGAAGTGGGGTGTGCCATCCTCTCTCCATGAATTCCCTCAGAGGGATGGAATTGGGGTGTGCCATCCCCTCTCCATGAATTCCCTCCCAGGGATGGAAGTGGGGTGTGCCATCCCCACTCCATGAATTCCCCAGGGATGGAAGTGGAAGTTCTCCTCTCCATAAATTCCCCAGGGATGGAATTGGGGTGTGCCATCCCCTGTCCATGAATTCCCTCAGAGGGATGGAAATGGAAGTGGAAGTTCTCCTCTCCATGAATTCCCTCCCATGAATTTCAGTGGGGTCTGCCATCCCCTCTCCATGAATTCCCTCCCAGAGATGGAAGTGGAAGTGGAACTTCTCCTCTCCATGAATTCCCCAGGGATGGAAGTGGAGTGTGCCATCCTCTCTCCATGAATTCCCTCAGAGGGATGGAATTGGGGTGTGCCATCCCCTCTCCATGAATTCCCTCAGAGGGATGGAAGTGGAAGTTCTCCTCTCCATGAATTCCCCAGGGATGGATGTGGAAGTGGAACTTCTCCTCTCCATGAATTCCCTCCCATGAATTTCAGTGGGGTCTGCCATCCCCTCTCCATGAATTCCCTCCCAGAGATGGAAGTGGAAGTGGAACTTCTCCTCTCCATGAATTCCTTCTCTGGGATGGAAGTGGAAGTTCTCCTCTCCATGAATTCCCTCCCATGAATTCCAGCAGGGTGTGCCGTCCCTTCTCCATGAATTCCCTCCCAGGCTATTTCTGGTCCCTCACTTCTCGCTCAGGGACCCCAAACAAGGCCAAAGTTTCCATTTCCCTATCTCAGGACAAACACTCTGCTGGGAGGTGGATTGTTTCTTTTGCATTTCACATTCCAGTGGAAACATTCCCTGAAAAACAGTGGCTATCTCCCTGGCTGTCCAGAGGCTGAACTGAATGAAAACTGGGACTGCCACCCAAGGAAAACAGGACATTTTTGTGCCTCCACTGCTCAAGCTGGGAGAAACAAAACCAGCAATTAAAGGCAGCTCTCAGGGCGAGCCACCTTCCTTTTTTCCTTCCTCCTCTCCTCATTTACAGCTCCTGAGCTGTTCCTTTCCTCGTTGCAAAAGGTCCAGGACTGTAACAGTGCCACGTTCTCCTGGAAATCTCCTTAAATGGCACATGATGGAAGCCATATGATGGGAGCTTAATTACACAGGGGGCATATGGAAGGCATATGACACGGGGACATATGGAAGGCATATGATGGAAGGGCATCCGAGGACATATGATGGGAGTCTAATTAATTGACAATACATTCCTCTCATCAGGGGGAGAGCTGGAATGCTGTTTTGTTCACAGGGAAAATATGCACATTGAATTCTGTTCACCACTGGCCATTCTCCTTTTTTAATTATGGTTCCGTGGGTTTTGGAGCGGGATGGGTCTTTTCATTTACGCCCCACGGATTTAACGGCGAGTTGGGTTTGACAGGATTTGTTATAAATAATCATCAGTTTTGAACCTTCTGAAGTTTGGAGTGTGAAGAGCAAATCTGAAATGTTACCACCAAAAAAAATAATAAGAAAATAAGAAAAGCCTGTTCTTGTTTGGGATTATTCACAAAGCTGCTCCTAAGGAGTCCCAAACAGGTTAAAAAAACACAGGAAAAAAAAAACAACAAAAAAAGAAGAGCCTGTTCTTATTTGGGATTATTTATAAATAATAAATTATGCTCCTAAAGAAGTCTCCCAAACAGGTTAAAAAACAAACAAAAATAAAACCCCCCAAAAACCAAAACCAACCAAACAAACAAGAAAACCCAACAAAAAAAAGGAAGACCCCGTTCCTATTTAGAATAATTCACAAAGCTGCTCCTAGAGAAGTCCCAAAGAGGTTAAAAAAACTCCAAAAATCTCCATAAAAAGAGCATGTTCTTATTTGGGATTATTCACAAAGCTGCTGCTAAAGAAGTCCCAAGCAGGTTAAAAAACCCCAAAAAAGAAGAGCCTGCTCCTATTTGGGATTATTCACAAAACTGCTGCTAAAGAAGCCCCAAACAGGTGAAAAAAACACACAAAAAAAAAAAAAAAAAAAAAAAAAAAGGAAGACCCTGTTCCTATTTAGGATTATTCACAAAGCTGCTCTTAAAGAAGTCCCAAACAGGTTAAAAAACCCAACCCTCATGGAAAAAAAAACCCCTCTGTGCTGGATGGGAATCAATGCAGCTGAAAATTTGCACTTCCATCTGCAGAAAGATTTATGGGGGGGAAATAAGGTAGTGCCTGGAACGTGCCAAGAAGATTCCTCGTTTTTTAACTACCTGCGTGTGTTTGGGGCATGTGCCTCCCTGAAACACAGAACAGCCTCGTGTTATCCCAGATCCTTCCCTTGTCCTGAGGAGCTGCAGAGCTATGAACCACGGCAGAGGTACCTGGAACCTCTCTGAAAGCAAAATGGGATCAAATCCCATTAATCCACTCTTGGAAGAACTCATAAGTGAGCCCTGAGTAACCCTCACAGCTTCTCTTTGCATACAGCAAACAGGGATTTGCAGATATTGAAGTTTTTAAGGGCCATTTTACCAGAAAAAAAAAAAAAACAACACAATTTTCTGGGTTATTTAGATACCTTGAAATATCATTATGGTGTTCACACTTTCAGATTAACCCAATGAAATTAATCCAGTGCCTGCTCTTTATTTTTCTTCACCAATTGAACAAGTTTAGGAAGGGACAGAGCCTCTAAATTCTGGGAACTCAGGAAACCTTGCCAGAATTACTCATCCAGAGAGTGAAAAGATTTAAGTTCAGGTCCTGGGCCCTGACCAAGGGTTGTGGCCACCACCTTCACCCAGGCCCCCAGAGGAGCTGAGCCCTGAGCGCTGCCAGCATCAAAATGTTCACTTTCCTTTTCCAGCTTTAGGAGAGTTTCAAGGGTTTTTCAGGTCTCCAATATTCAGGCAAATAAAACCATGGATTGCAGGAGCAGTTGGGTAAATGGGATGTTCCCAATTCCCTGCATTTTAGACCCGTAAAACACATCAGAAATGTGGGGTTTTGGTCTCACAGCTTCTCCACAATATTTGGGATGTTCCCCATCTCCTTCATCTAAACTGCTGGGGGCGAGAAGCAAACCTCTGTTTGAAACACCCAAATTTAATGTACAAAAACCCCTAAAAAACCCCATTTTAGCTGAGTGTATTCCCCACTGGATATTCCCAAGGAACAGCTCTCCTGAGTTAGGCACTTTCACCAAAACCCTCCAAGGTTTTATCTGGAATAAATACCTGGATAAGGCCTCCAAGGCTTTATCTGGAATAAAGATCTGGATAAAACCTCCAAGGTTTTATCTGGAATAAAGATCTGGATAAAACCTCCAAGGTTTTATCTGGAATAAATATCTGGATAAAGTCTCCAAGGCTTTATCTGGAATAAAGATCTGGATAAAACCTCCAAGGCTTTATCTGGAATCACCAGCCTCGTTTAGCTCCCAGTGTAAGATTAACTGAGCCAATTAAAGATTAATGGAAAGGAGGGAAAAAAAATACAGGATATTTTTACCTTTGGAGACTTCTGCTTGCTGACCATGCAGGCAGGAGCACTGAGAGGTTGCCATGGTGCTTTTTTGGGAATGTTAACACCACGCTGCTCCAGGGCTAATGAAGGAAGACAAACATCACTGGATTTGCTACGAACTCAATGAAACAGCACCAACAAGTCGAGAAAAAAACGCTTCTAAAAATCAACGTTTTCATAATTCTAGAGAGGCAGAAAGATTTCAAAAGGTTTTCCAGCTGGTCTTACCTGCCTTTTTCCTGTTCCAGGTGTCCAGAGCAAAGAGTGCTGAGGATTTTTGGTCGCTCCTCACGCCGGTGTGTGCAAGACCCAAGGAAAGCTAGGAGGTTGTACAGTTATCTCCCTTGGTGTAATTCTAAACTATACAACCTACTACCTCAACCTGGATGCATGCAGTCAAAAATTCATAACCTCAGGGGCTTCTAATTACACAAAAATAAAAACCAAAAAAAAAACCAAAAAAAAAAAAGGCCTCCAAATCCTCAGTGGTTTAATTTAGAGGGAATAAACTGCTGGGGGAAAAGACACCAAGCCCAAACTCAGCTCCCCACGATGGAAATGGGATAAGACACAACAAGCCAGGGTTATTCCTGCTGGATTTGGGTGAGATCATGGAGGTTTTCACGCGAGATGGAATTTGATTTTCCCCTGGCCAAAATAATGGTGTTCCCCTTCCACAGCAGATTCAGAACATACACAGACATATTTATTCCTTAGAAAGCATTTCAAGAAGGCTTAGGGTGAAATTTGTCTTTTCCCTTCTGAACACACCACGCTGACCTCGACCTTGGCTCCTGGGTGTCTGAGGGATGTGCAGGAATGGGGCTGGGGGAGAACTGCAGAAGGGGCACAAATCCTGAAGTGAATTTGACCCTTGCACCAAAGGGTCCAAATGAACCATGCTGGGAAATCACCTCAGCAGGCAGCCACCTTCCCTTCACAAGGCACACATTTTAAACTTGCATTAATGCAATGTATTCATTCCCAGCCTAACAAGCAGGATGTCATCCTTGTGACTCACCCAGCACCCACCAAGGTAGCACTTAAATCAGAAGACTTCCTGGGGTTTATTATTTTAATTTTAATTTTAATTTTAATTTTTATTTAATTTTAATTTTAATTTTAATTTTAATTTTAATTTTTATTTTTATTTTTATTTTATTTTTATTTTAATTTTTATTTTTAAATTATTATTATTATTATTATTATTATTATTATTATTATTACTATTACTATTACTATTACTATTACTATTACTATTACTATTATTATTATTATTACAATTATTATTATCATCCCCAAATGTGCTGGTGGGGCTGGAGCTGCCCCTCAGCTGAGTCCAGCCCCTGGCACAGGAAGGAGATTCCAAGGGAATCAAACCTCAGGGATGAACATTGAGCTCTGCTGAATTCCCAAGACAAAGCAGAATTCCTGATGATGGAAAAGGCACTGCCCTGCCTTTACACCCCAATCAGAATTCAGCCTGCAACAGCAGGAGAACACGTTGGAAAAAATGCAAAATAATCTTTCTGTGATGTCTGAGTGCCCATGGTGCTGATGGTATCCCAATTTCTCATGATTCCATATTTAGTAAAGTTTACTTTGACCAAAGAGTGGAAATGCAGCATATTTGAGTTAGCAGCAGAGAGCACAGGCACTGTTAACTGTTTGATCAGCTGGAGCAGGGACCAAAGCACAGCTCTGGATAAGGAGCTGGATAAAATCCCATTATTCGTGCCATTACTTGTGTCATTACTTGTGTCATTATTTGTGCCATTATTTGTGCCATTGTGCCATTATTTGTGCCATTATTTATTTGTGCCATTATTTGTGCTATTATTTGTGCCACTGTGCCACTACTTGTGTCATTATTTCTGCCATTACTTCTGCCATTGTTTGCCATTGCTTGTGCCATTGTTTATTTGTGTCGTTATTTGTGCCATTGTTTCTGCCATTATTTATTTGTGCCATTATTTCTGCCATTACTTGTGCCATTATTTGTGCCATTATTTATTTGTGCCATTATTTCTCCCATTATTGGTGCCATTATTTTGCCATTGTTTGTGCCATTATTTGTGCCATTGTGCCATTATTTGTGCCATTATTTGTGCCATTATTTGTGCCATTGTTTGTGTCATTATTTGTGCCATTATTTATTTGTGCCATTATTTATTTGTGCCATTATTTCTGCCATTATTGGTGCCATTATTTGTGCCATTACTTGTGCCATTTTTTGTGCCATTATTTATTTATGCCATTATTTCTGCCACTGCTTATGCCACTATTTGTGCCATTATTTCTGCCATTATTTATTTGTGCCATTATTTATTTGTGCCATTACTTGTGCCATTTTTTGTGCCACTATTTATTTGTGCCATTATTAATTGTGCCATTATTTGTGCCATTAATTATTTGTGCCATTATTAATTGTGCCATTATTTGTGTCCCTTCGTGTCCCTTCACGTCCCCTCTCTGTGCCTGCTCTGGGCAGGGACACACCAGAGGCAGGCACAGCCCTTGTGATGCTTCCCTGGGGTGGCACCGAGCTCCCTGTTTGTTTTCTGGTGATTTTTGTCAATTATGTCTTTACCCAATTAGCACAATCACACCTAATTACGCAATTAGGGTGGATCTGTAATTGAATAACAATGCTGTGACACGTTATCGATGTCAGGGAGATTCTGCTGAACGCGTGGAGCTCTGTGCTCCTAAATCAGCTCCTGGGGCCCCAGTGCCTTTTGCTGGGACCCCTTTTAGGCCTCTTGCTGTTTCAGAGTCCCAGAAATGATTTCACCCTTCTGGGGACAAAAGGGAATCTCTGGCCCAGCCCAGCCTTATTCTAAAGCTCCAGTGTAATTAAAAAATTGTGTTTTTTCTCTGCCTGGAACTCTCTGGTTCCTGAAGGAAACGTGATTCCAGCTGCTGTCCCAGCACAGAAATGCTGGCATTCACATCCACTGAATATTTTTTTTTTCTCCAAAAAGAGGCAGAATTCCACTGGAGAATTCTTCTCAGGCTCCCCAGCTCTGGAGCTCCCACCTGCCCACGCCAGCAACCCCACAGACACCAGGACCAAGCTTTGGTCTGCGCTGGGAAGTTTTCACTCCTCACTGGTTTTACTCCTCCTGTTCCCTTCACTGGCTTCAGGTGAGAGAAAAATCCACAAAGTTCCTTCCCCTTCTGACATTTCCTGCTGAATTTCCCCCAAGAGTGAGGTGAGAATCCCAACCCAGAGCTGGTTTTGGGAACTGCCTGGTTGGAATATCCCATTCTTTTCAACCAGTGGAAAGCAGCAATTCAGTCACACAGAAAAGCAGGGGTGCAGAGGGCAGAATATTCCCAAAAAATGCCATAAAACAGTGCCTGATGCATGAATCCCCTGCTCTAAATCACACATTATGTGCATTTGCAGACCTCCTGACTTGGAGCAGGATTCCAGCCATGGGCACTCACTATGGAAAGGTGAATTTTGTCCCATTCTAATCAGGAAAATCATCAGCTGAGGGGTGCAGAGGGCAGAATATTCCCAAATAATTATTATATATTATATATCTTATATTATATATATATATATATATATATAAAAATATATTGTATTATATATATTATATTAATATCTATAATATATATTATAGATATAAGAATATTAGAATAATATAAGAATATTCCCAAATAATTATTATATATTATGTATCTTATATAATATATAATAATATATTATATATATTAATATCTACAATATGTATTATAGATGTAAGGATATTATAATAACATAAGAATATTCCCAAATAATGCCCTAAACCAGTGCCTTATGCATGAATCCCCTGCTCCACATCACACCTTATCTGCATTTATAGACTTTGAACAGGATTCCAGCCATGGGCACTCACTATGGAAAGGTGAATTTTGTCCCATTCTAGTCAGGAAAATCATCAGCTGAGCTTTGGCTCTGCCCCTTTGGGGCTGTGACTGATGCAGAAGAAGGAGGAGCTCACCTTCCCCTTCCCTCTCAGAGCCCAGGCAGGGCAAACACCCCCAAAGCAAATGCACTTCCTGAAGTCACTGAGCAAAAAATAAATACAAAAACCCCACAAATGCCATGGTTCCAGCTGGAGGGCTGAGATCCCACTTGCCAAATTTCAGCCTGGAGTGATTTTTCCTTTTTATTGGGTTTTTTTTTCAGACAGGAGGGGGTTTTTTCCACACTGGAAATGCTTGACACGATTCCTGCTGCTCACCTCGTTCCTTCAGCTTTGTTTGGTGAAATTTTCTTAGAACTTGGTTGTAATGAGGAACCTCAAGAGGTCCAAAGGTTTACCCAGCTCAGGGAGCTCTCCCAGAATTCTGGCAAACACCCTAAAAAGGGCTGGGAGTCCAAGAGGCTGCAAAGTAGGGAGAGAAACCTCATCTGGGCTCAGCAGAAATCCAGAGCAAGTAAATATTTTGAAAGCTCTCCAAAATTTTTCAGCTCATGACAAAAACCTTGCCTCAGCTTTCAGCCGGGGTTGCAGCAATCTGAAGGTTTGCTCAATATTGCATTTCAATCTCTGGGTTTTTCTAGGGGAAAGGTGGCTGAGCTCTCACTCCTGAAACAAATGTGATTTTTGGGAGGAGCTGGAGCATCAGCCCTGGCTGAGAGAACAGAACCTCACAGCTTCTCTTTGCATTCAGCAAACAGGGGTTTGCAGATATTCAAGGTTTTAAGGGCCATTTTACCAGAAAAAAAAACAAAAACAAAAACAAAACAATTTTCTGGGTTATTTAGATACCTTGAAATATCATTATTGTGTTCACACTTTCAGATTAACCCAATGAAATTAACCCAGTGCCTGCCCGTGCTGATCTAAGGGGGAAAGTGGCCCAAGTCATAAATGCTGATGGCTCCAAATGACCCCAAAACTTTTTAAAATTATTTTTTGGTTTATCCCAGGCCTGCTTTGTGACTGAAAGCCTGCACAGCACGATCTGGACCTGGAGCCAAGGCCGGGCTCAGCTGCATGTGAAAAAGGAAGGAGCTGAAGGAAGCTGAACCAACACCTCCAGGGGGGATTGCTGGGGCTGGATTTCACCATGAAGCTGCCAAAATCCAACCAGGGGCTCCCCAGCCCATGGGAGCACTCCCAGCTCAGGGAATGCCACTCCTGCAGTGCTCCTGAGCAGGTGCCTTGGATCCCTCCCCTAAAAACCCTCCCCTCATTTTCCCCCTTTATTTCCTCCCCTACTGATTAGAAGCAAATAAACAAAAAGAGAGGGAGGAGGCGGGGGAGAAAAAAAAACCAAATAAAAAATCAGATTACTGAAATAACCAGAATACTGAAATTTATCTGCTTTTTAAGAGTTGAACCAGATTTGATGATCTGAATAAGAGAATTTGGATAGGGTTCAAATTCCAGGGTGCACAATTCCACTCTGCTCATCACGGATCCCATTTGCCACTGCATATGGTTCTCCTAATTATTGTGTGCTCCTCTGCTGACAGGGGCTCACTGTGCTCCTCACCAGGCTGGGGAAGGAGGGAACACACGAATAAATTCCACTTTTCATCCCTCAGTGGGGACCACGAGACATCCCTGGCTGCAGGAGACCTTACAGGTGTTCTCAGGGAGCAACGGGAGTGAGAACTGGTCAGGGAGAAATGGCACAGTGATATTTTGAGGGAGGAAAAGATTTAGAATTTAATTTTTTTTTTTTTAAAAAAGAGGAGATTTGGGTAACCTTTGCTTCCTCAGAGAAGAACTTCTGCTGCTTTCAAGTCTAACACTGGCCAAACAAGCCTAGCAAAACCTCCCCAGATGCAGCCACACAGGAGGGTTTTGGGGATTTTTTAACCTTTAAAGCAGCCACTCTGCCCATTTCCAGAAAAAGGAGCTGCATTAATGAAGGCACCGATTTTTGGAAAGGATTTTGGGACATTTTGGGGTAATTCCCACATCCAGGTGCTCTGGTTTGACTCCAGCAGTGCCTCTTGAAGTCCCCCTGCAGCCTCCAGGTGGGTGAAGGGCTCTGCTCTCAGCACCTCATATAATATAATATATAATATATAATATAGTATATAGTATATAGTATATAGTATATAGTATATAGTATATAGTATATAGTATATAATGTATAATATTTATAATGTATAATATTTATAATGTATAATGTATAATATATAATATATAGTATATAATAGATAATAGATAATATATAGTATATAATAGATAATAGATAATATAATATTATATATAATATGTAATACAATATTATATATATAATATATATAACATGTAATACAATATTATATATATAATATATATAACATGTAATACAATATTATATATATAATATATAGCAAGACATTAGAATATATGAGATATAATACATAATATTAATTATATGTCATGTATAACATATAATATATTCTATATAATGCATAATCATGAATTATATTCATGATTATGCATTAATATATTGAATATAATGAATAGTAATTTTTAAAGGGGGAAATAATAATAATTTTAAAAACCCCTTGTAAGCACAGGTTTTATTTGGTTTTATTGGATAGGCTGAGCTCAGAGAAGCTGAGCTGCTGCTGCTGTTCCTTCCATCCTCCCTGCACAAGGCTTTCCTGAGCCTGTCCCACAAAGCTGAGCCACAGCAAACCCCAAACTCACCCCAAAAAAGCCAGGAGCAATCAGCAAACACGTGAAATGCACCTTAAAACGAAACGCACTTTAAAACTCAACGAGAACAGGTTTTACTGGATAAGCTGAGCTCAGAAAAGCTGAGCTGCTGGTGCTGCCAGAGGTGCCCTCCTTCCCTGAGCCTGTCCCACAAAGCTGAGCCACAGCACACCCCAAACTCACCCCAAAAAAGCCAGGAGCAATCAGCAAACACGCTCAGCCTCAGAAATAACTCCCTGCTCCTGCTCCCAGCAGCTCACCCCACTTCTGCTGCCACTTCTCTGGAGTTTCCTTTCTAAGCACCCAGCTGTGTTTAGACCAAGCCTCTTGCCAAAAGGAGGTAAAAAAAAAAAAAAAAAATTCAGATATTGATTAGCAGGTCCCAATTTATTCGGAGAGAAATTGCACTAAAGAGAAGAAAAAAAGAAATCTGTTTCTTCTTTCCTCTTTTGTGGTTCAATTATTGATTTCCTAATTAAAAAAAAAAAATCAAACCAAATGGGGCGGGGGGGGAGCTCATTTTGGGACATCTCTGACCCAATTCCCCTGCCAGGGGTCCTTTGGCACTCTCCAGGCAAAGCCACCCTGAAGTGCCAGAACAGCCTTGACCCATCCAGAACATCCTTGACCAATCCAGATCACCCTTGACCACTCCAGATCATCCTCAACCACTCCAGACCATCCTTGACCACTCCAGATCATCCTCGACCATTCCAGACCATCCTTGACCAATCCAGATCACCCTTGACCAATCCAGATCATCCTTGACCAATCCAGATCACCCTTGACCAATCCAGACCATCCTTGACCACTCCAGAACATCCTTGACCACTCCAGACCAGCCTTGACCAATCCAGACCAGCCTTGACCACTCCAGACCAGCCTTGACCAATCCAGACCAGCCTTGACCAATCCAGATCATCCTTGACCATTCCAGACCATCCTTGACCAATCCAGATCATCCTTGACCACTCCAGACCATCCTTGACCACTCCAGAACATCCTTGACCACTCCAGACCACCCTTGACCAATCCAGATCATCCTTGACCACTCCAGACCATCCTTGACCACTCCAGAACATCCTTGACCACTCCAGACCATCCTTGACCAATCCAGACCATCCTTGACCAATTCCAGGCTTTTCTCAGCCCATTCTACCCCAAATGGCTTCACAGAGGAGGGACCACCCGACAGAAATATGGATTTTATTGGGTTTTCCCAGCTCATTTCCCCTTGAAGCTCAGACTAAACGAGCCCAGGCTTCCCCTGGAGTCAGCACGTGGGAACCCAAGGTGATGAAAATTCACAGCATTTAAAAAACCAACCTCAGAGCTGCCCAGATTATTCCTAAATCTTCTGGGAAAACAATTTTTTACTGTCCCACCCTCCTCCTGCTGCCATGGTGAGCTCCTGCTCACCCCACCATGGATGGAGCATCCTCAAAATCCCCAAGGAGAGCTTGGCTCCAGGTGCCTGTTCTGGGTAAATCCCACCACAGAACAGTCCAGGGGCAAGAGTTCTGCTGGAAAGGACTCATCAGCTTTTATTCCTTGATTTCCCATCCAAACATATGGGGAATATTCAGGAACAGCTTTTATACCCAACTTCGCATCACACAGGGCACCAAAATCCAATTTTTTCCCCCTTTTTTTAATCCTAGTTTCAGCTTACAGGGAGAAAGAAAAGTGGTTGGACTTGCCTGACTTCGTTTTAATATAAATGTTTAATACAACTTCTATGATAAATAGAAAACACGTAGAAAACCCTGGAAATTCAGCAAAGAGGGGGAAAAAAAAATCCCTTTTTTGGCCTACAGCAGCGTGTGTCAAAGCAGCCAAGTTCAAACCAGAGAAATTTAAAAGTGGAAATGCAGAGCAAATCTTTGGTGGAATTAACACTGAAAGCTGCTGGAAAGAAATAGTCAGACTTTATTTTGAGTTTACAGCCTAATTATTTTCATATAGACTCTGTACATTGGGGTTTTTAAAAAATGACTTCTTCCAAAATAATTGTTCCACTCTCCCAACTTTAAAGTTGTTTTTTTTTTACTTTTCCACAGCAGCCTTTGCACTGCCAGCTCCCATGGGTTTTTTCCTGTCCTATCCTTTCTTTTGGATTTTCCAGCACGATTCTTTTCTCTTAGAAACAATTTGAAAAGACACAAACACCAAGAAATTGGGAGGAATGGGGTTCTATAATAAAGTGGTTCCAAGTTCCTGGATATAAAGGAGGAGCAGTGATTGTTCCTCTCACAAATTCCTGGACTGAGCAAGGGAAGAATAACTCCATGTTGCAAATGGAATAAATGAATTTATTTTCATAAATGAAATATTTCAAATATTATAAATGAAATGATTTCATTAATGAAATAGAAACAAATGAAATTGTTTCATAAAAGAAATGAAATTATAAATGAAATTATTTAATCTGCTCCAGAATCAGCACAAGAATGCTCCCTATCACAGCCCCATCACCAGAGCAGGGCAGGCCATGGGTGGGATTGAATTTCTTCATCCTGATGTCAAAATCAACTCCCCCCATCCCCTTTTCCTCAGCACCACGAAGCAAAGTCCCCTTTTGGGCACTGAAAGCTGAGGGAGAGATTTGCAGCTCCACTTTTATATTCCTCTAAATAAAAATAAAAATCAAAAAATAAAAATAAAGATAAAAATGAAAATAAAAATAAAAATAAAAAAATAAAAATAAAATAAAAATAAAAATGAAAAATAAAAAAAAAAAAAATTAAAATAAAATAAAAAATAAAAATAAAAATAATAAATAAATAAGAATTAATAAGAATTAATA
The DNA here is from genome assembly GCF_023055355.1 of Agelaius tricolor. NCBI lineage: Eukaryota > Metazoa > Chordata > Aves > Passeriformes > Icteridae > Agelaius > Agelaius tricolor. The sequence continues at coordinate 5,633,550 of NW_027269289.1, read as the reverse complement.
AAAATTAATAAAATAAATAAAAATAATAAAAATTAATAAAAATTAATAAAAATTAATAAAAATTAATAAAAATTAATAAAATTTAATAAAAATTAATAAAAATTAATAAAAATAAATGAAAATAAATGAAAATAAATAAAAATAAAAGAGGGAGGAGGGGGAAAAAGAAGGGAGGAGTGAAGAATATTTGAAGTGCAGCAGCATCCCAGGGTGCTCTTGCCAGCCAGCCCCAGACCTATAGATACAAGCTTGTGTGGAATATGAGCACAAGTTCGGATCTACGGGTTTGTGGCAGCAGGCAGGGATTCCTGCTGGCACTGACAGGGTTTGGGGTCACGTTTAGGGGGGGTGGAAAGAGAAAAAAACCTTTCTGCAAGTGGAATTTCTGGGTTTTAGCCAGGAGCTTTCGTTGTCTCCAAGCCCCTCTTTGGAGGGTGGGAGTGGATTCTTGATTTTGTTCTGATATAAAGCCACAGATTCCTGCCCTCCCATGGGAGCCTCATGAAAATCAGCAAAATAAAAGAAAATGAAATTTCAAACCAACCAAAATAAAGCTGATCTGTGGTTCTTCCTCACAAGCACTTTGCTGCACAGAATTTCTGGTGACTGCACAGCACTGAGGTTAACAGGAATTGGATTAACAGGCAGCACTGGAGGTACATCACTAAAACAGGGTGGGAAACCATCCAACAGCAAAATTTTGGAATACAAACAGAATTCCAACACACAGCCACCCCCCCACCCTGCAAAAAGCTGTTTCCATTCTGGCAGCCTGGCTAAACAACTGCCTGGGAGTTGTTTTAACTTTCAGAGAAGTCATTACTGGGCTGGGGTTCTACTTTAATTCTATTTTTAAAGGCAAAAAACAAAACCCCTGTCACTGTGCTGAACGAGCTGGCACTTCCCCCTAACCTCAACCCTGCACTTCTGCCACACAGACAAATATAAAAGTTCTTTAGGATTTCTCTAATAAAGCTTGAAAAGCAAAGTTTTGCCACCGCAAGCAGGAGGGGTCCCCTCCTTCCCCTGAGGTTTCCACATTTTCTTCCCTGTGGAAGGAATATTTCCCATTTTATTGGTGGGGAAAAGCAGCCTGGCTGTGAGCTCCACATGGAGCTGGTGGACAAAATCACTTGCTCAGAGTGGCACCAATTTTTCACTTCTTTTCCTTCAGGAGACAAACCAGATGAATGCAAGTTAATATTATCCTCTGTAAAATCAAACAGGCACCACTTGGAAAAGAATTTTGCTATTTGGATGCTGTTAGAACCCTCTTCTTTTATTTTTTTAATTTTTTTTTCTGTTCAGGTTCTTAAAATAAATCGCTTCAACCTTTCCAGCCTGGTAAATATGCAATTATAAAATACAAATTTTTCCTTTATTTAGAATCGCTGGGTGGCGAGGAACTCCTGTTATAGATGTTAAACTTTCACCATCTGCCCAAAGGTTATCTAAATTCATCCTCCAACCTCACATCCCTCTGCTGACACTCACCTTAGAAGCATCCAGCTTTTCCCAAAGTTTTCAGCAGCCAAAAATTCGTTGCTGCAGCATCTTTGAAAATTGAATTTTCGGGGGGAGAAAACTCAGTCCCTGCAGTGGTGGAGGCTGGAGCGGGGCAGGGATTGTGCCCTCCTTGGGAACAGAGCTGCAAATGGAACACAACAAATGTTACCCAGCCAAAAATAACCCCAAGCCTCCAGCACAAAGCTCATTTATTGCAGGGAACCTGAGGTTAAAATCCAGGTTGTCCAACAGGGCCTAAAGGTGCAATTTTGGGGTCAGCTGTTGCTGGGTGCACCAGGATTTCTTCCTGGAAAAGGGAATTTTGCCCTCAGCCCCACTGTGTTGTGAAAAACACCATCAGACGGTTTCTTTATATTCAGTATATTCATTTTCACCCTGATTGTGGGAAATTAATTTGGAAATAATTTTTAAAAGTTGAATGGAAGGTTTATGTGGTGTGGTTTCTAGAAAGTTTGGTTTGGTATGTATGGTGTATAAGGTTTGTATGGTGTATAAGGTTTATATGGTATATAAGGTTTATATAGTATGGTTTATAATAGAAGGTTTATATGGTTTTTATAGAAGGTTTCTATTTGTATGTAAATTTTTGAGATAAATATTGATTTTGAAATGTTATAGAATAGGGTAGTCAAACAAAAAAAGCTTAACCTGACATGTAATGTTCTTTACATTCAGTTATGTGTATGAAGTCAGCTAATTTGAATGTCTCTGGTAGAAAAACATTTGATTCTTTTATATGAGATGATCTCACTGAAATCACCATGAGGTTACATTTTCCTCACTTTATCTATTTCCAAAACCATTTTCTTCCTTTTCCATTAATTCCCGGGCCAATCTCCTTTCCCTGGGACAGGTTAAATCCATGAAAAAACCCAAGCTGCGGAATTTGGGCGGCTTTTACACGGGACCCGTGTCCCCAGCTCTGCCTGGAGGGGACACCCAGAGCCAGAGCTTCGAGGAGCCCTGCACATGCTCCAGGAAATGTGGGATTTGTTGGGAAAACCCTCCCTTTTCCTGCTGCACCTCCCACTCCCCACCTGATTGGCTTTTCCAGCACAAAAGGGAACGAGGGGAGTTGGGATCCATCACCAGAGGGGGGGAAAAAAGGGAGAAAAAGGGGGAGAAAAGCAGCAAGAGCCACCCCTGGGAAAGCTCCAAAGAAATTCCCACTGTAAATTTGATTGTGCCCCCCTGCACAATTTGATTGTGTCCCCCTGATTGTGTCCCCTGAGAGCCCTGGAGCAATGGGGCACAGGGAGGGCATTCCATGGCACCCGGGGGCTGTAAATTGCAAATACCCAGGAACCAACCTGCTCCTTTTGGAAAACAAACCCATGGGCAAGCTTTAAGGCAGCAAATTGAGAAATGCAGCAGCAAAGCAACAGTTTTGTTTGTTGAAAAATACTGATTTTTAATTTTTTTTTTTTTAAATGAGAGCTGCTTTTTCAACAAGAATTTCACTTGTATCCAATATATTCAGGGGGATTGAAAGAGAGCCATGGATTTGCCAAGATGTGGGGTTGGAAACGTTTTCCCCCATTGATTAATCCCAGAGCTATTGTACCTTGTGAAAACCTGATGAACACACACACAGTGGCAGAAAATCCATCAGAGGCAAACAAATCAATCAGCATCAGCCTGAATTTGCCTCGAATGCTGAGATTACAAATAAAAAGTTTCAACCTGCACATTAAGGGATTTATATTCAGGTTTCTCAGATCCTTACACTGAGCACACTTTGCTTCATTATTAATTTTACAACATCAGTGATCACAGGATCAACAAGGCTCTGCTACGTGGGACGGCCAAAAACACAGAATATTTTTATCAGTAACAACCCAATATAAAGCTGGTGTTTTAAAGATTTATATCCAAAGGAATGTAGATGGAAATATGGGGATAGAAAATCTCTGAAGATCTAACATTGGGGTTTGGTCTGTGGGTGGTTTCCTTGCAAACCACAAAGCAGAAATGCCCTGTCCAGGGAGATCGATCACCACGGAATGCATTGTGCTCCTGAGCAAAAAGCTGTTTGCAGCCATTTCGTCCTTCTGCCCCGAAATTCAGGCAAATCAGACACACAACTGTGAAATAATTCCCATTCTTTTCTCCCCAGTTTTAACCCCAAGGTAATTAGGCCTATAAATATATATATATATATATATATATTTACATACACACACACATGCACTCTATCCTAGCAACTTTTTAAGGATTTCTTATGAAATAATTTTAAGGAATGAGAAAGGAAAGGGAGATACTGACTGAGAATCCGAATTACCTCAGCAGCATTCTGCAGGGTTTCCTATGGAACGTGCGCTGCCATATTGCTAGGCCCAACTCCTCGGGAACGCATTCTGGAAGACAAAATATTTATGGATATTTTCATGGCATATTTTCAAGGAATGGATGCTGTTTTCCTACAGGCAGAGGCTACAGCTTGTAGGAGCAAAAAAGAACAGCCCAGCTCCTACCAGAGAAACGCCTCCCCACCTCCCAACATCCTCATTTTTAAATTGGTTTTTTGGATGATTATTTCCCGTCTTCCACCTTGGCTCAACCCCCCCCCACAAAAACGTGGAAATAAAACATTCCTGGGAACACAACCACTCCAGAAGTTTGCCAGTGCTGTTCCCACCAAATCCATTCAGGAAAAGAAAGAAAGGAGGACGAGGCGAACGCCTTCCCTGGCAGCCAGCGACACGCACCAACTCCTGCAAGTGATTAGCTCTGCTCTCCAGATCCTCACCCCAAAACTCCAGCTGGAGCAAGCAGAATCAAAGAGGAGCATCGTTACCTGCTTTGGAGGAGGTTCCCCAAGCAAGCTTTTTGAAGCTTGTTGACTCTTTTAACACTGATACAAGGAATAATTATTTCTCGGTGCCGGCGCGATTGTGAAAAGAGGAGAAGCCCCGGGTTGTGGTGGCTCCGTGGATGCTATTCTTTTTGCACCACAGCAGGATTCTTGGCTGCCAGTCCAAGCTGCTTTCACTTGCCAAGTTTTAAGATGCCGGTTTTGCCTTTCATTTTATTGTTCCTTTCGCAACGTTAAAGAGCGACTTAAAAAAAAAAAACACAGAAAAAAAAAACCCTAAAAAAAAAAAACCAACCCCATGCACAGCTGCTATCGGGGAGGGGGGGAATTATTTGAATTTTGCACAAGAATGGAGATGAGGAAGGAGAGCTCTGTGATGTAACCACAACGACACCCACAGAAATATTCCCAATATGAAGGGGGACGGGCCGGCTCCCGACGCTGGCCAGGAGAGCAGGGAAGAGCAAAACCCAAACCCAGCCAGAGCCACCAGCAGCCACGGCAGAGGTGGAGGTCGGTGCCTCTGCCCCCTCTCAGCACCAGCACCTCGATTTCTCGTCCCCTCAAGGCCGTTCCTCCCCACTGAGGGTTCATCCAGGGGTGCAGGGATGGTGGGATTGGGGAGCAGAAGGATTCCCCCCTTTTTTCCGTGATAGGATTCACCCATTCCCAAACATGCCGGCCTTTCTTGGATGCAATGCCCCTGGGAAGAAGCTCCATGGAAAAGCCTCTTGGTCCCAACTCCCTCCAAACACATTCCTTCAGCGTAAGCCACTCAATTTAATTTTAATAATTTATCAATAGATCATTTTTTAATTTTTTTCCCTTTTTTCCTGTTTTTTTTTCTTTATTACATTTTATTTTTTTTAATGAATTAATTTTTAAAAAAAAATTTTTAACCATTATTATTTCTTAAATCCCCAACTCCACCGCTGAGGAGTTGATTTATTTCATTTTCCTTGACGTAGAAACAAAACTCCCGGGACCCGTGCCAGGGCTCGAGCGCATTTAAATGAACAAACAGCAACAAAAAAAGTTGTTTGTGATCCTTTTGGGCCGGAATATTGAAACCATGATGGGGGTTATGCTCTGTGTACACCATAAAGTGCAGGATTATGGAACCCTGAGCCACCACTTGGTGCTGCAGATGTTGGAGGGACACAAACTCCAGATGTGGGCAGGGAAAATCCCCGCTCGGTTCCTCAGTTCCCTGTTGGACACTGCTCCTTTTCCCAGGGCTCTGGTGCCTTTATCCCAAAAATGGGAGCTGTTCCCAGCCCTGCCAGCAGCTGCTGGGTGTGCAGGAGGTGATGGAGGCACTCCCATAATTTCATATTTAAAGGGAAAATCCTGAGTCCCAAACTCCAGATGTGGGCAGGGAAAATCCCCACTCGGTCCCTCAGTTCCCTGTTGGACACTGCTCCTTTTCCCAGGGCTGAGGTGCTTTTATCCCAAAAACGGGAGCTGTTCCCAGCTCACAAACAGCTCTGCCAGCAGCTGCTGGGTGTGCAGGATGATGGAGGCACCCCCATAATTTCACATTTAATGGGAAAATCCAGCCTGAGTCCCAAACTCCAGATGCGGGCAGGGAAAATCCCCGCTCGGTTCCTCAGTTCCCTGCTGGACACTGCTCCTTTTCCCAGGGCTGAGGTGCCTTTATCCCAAAAATGGGAGCTGTTCCCAACCCTGCCAGCAGCTGCTGGGGGTGCAGGAGATGATGGAGGCGCCCCCATAATTTCACATTTCCAGGGAAAACCCAGCCCGATCCCAAGTTTCTGTGCAAAGCCACCGAGTCTAGAACAAAAGCAGCGTGAATTAATAAAAGGGGGAAAGGAAAAACAGAAGCTTTGTTCTAAAGTGGAAGCAGAAGATGTGAAATTTCAAAATCAGATGGCTGGGGCTGTGATTTCTTTCATTTAAATGAACTGATCTGTTGCTAAACTGCTGCTCTGGTGCCAAGAAACTTTTAACTCCTTCGGCTCAAAGCCTGCTGAGTTTTGCTGTTTCCTCTCTTCTCCCAGCCAGGCAGAGATTAAACCAGAGGGGAGAAGTGAAAAGGGGAGCAGGGAGGAAAAAATCTGAGGGCATCAAAAGGATGAGGGGATGAAACCCACAGGCAGAGCACAAAAGAGCTCCGGGAGAATTTCTGCAGGACAAACAGCGAGGTTCTGGTCCTGCAGCCTTCCCAAACCTTGGAGAGGAGACAGAAAGGCCTTGGAGCTCCCCAGCTGCACCTCCAGCACCGGGAGCAGGGCTGGCAGCAAGGAAAACCCCAAAATCCCTGAAATCCCTGACCTGAGTGATGGCAAACGTTCACTTACCGAGAATGCCAAAGCATTTCCAACAGAACCCCCTTCCCTACACGTGTGAGAAAGAACAACCAAAAAAAAAAAAGCTCTCAAAACCAGCCCTAAAAAAAAAAAAAATAGCTGCGTTTGGGTGGAAGTTCCTACTGCTTTTCCATTTGGTTTTGGGGTTGTTTTGCCCACGACAAAAAAAAAAAAAAAAAAAAAAAAAAAAAAAATTGAATTAAAAAAAATAAAATTGAAGAGAGACGTGTTGTAATTAGAGGTAATTCCAGGGGAAAAATATCTACCTGTAGAACAAAAAAAAAAAAAAAAAAAAAAAAACAAACCAAACCAAAAAACAAAAAAAGAAAAGAAAAATATATTTCTGCATTTCTGCATCTCCCACTTTGCAGTTCTGCTGCAGTTCCCCCTAAACTGCTGCTGCTTGCTCCAATCTGCTGCCTGCTTAACAACGGAATGACAGGCAACATCTGTTTGTATAGAAGCCAAGATCAAGCCTTCAAAATGTTTTTTGGCTCAGTTTCTTCTTTTTATTTTTTTTTTCTTTTTCTACCCCCTCCCCTTGGAAATAATAATTAAAAAAAAAAAATAGAAGCAAAAGAAAAAGTAAAAGCACCCAGGAAGATTTTGAAACAACTCAAGTGAGGCTGCAACTCTTTTCCCCTTGAGTTATTTCGAGGTACAGGGCTTGGAGGAGAACTCTGCTTTTCTCCACCCTCCTCCCCTGCTCTCCCCACCCTTCAGCCTCTCTCTTGCCCCGTGCTATTAATAAAGTATCACAGAAACTGGGGGGAAAAAAAAAATAAAATAATAATAATCCAACGTACCTTGATCCCTACAAGGCCACTCCCTCCTATGGGGAGGGAGGGGGTTCTTCAGGAGGCAACTAAAAAAAAATGGCACAGGGAGGGGAATATGGGATTCGGGGACAGACTGCCACAGTCCTCTCACCCTGGTGGGTTGGTTTTGTTTTTTGTTTTTTTTCCTCCTCTCCTCCATTTTACAGACTGTTAAATATATTGTTTGGAAAATCAAAGGGGTTGTTATGAAATGAAATTAAAAAAAATAAAAAATAAAAAAAAAAAAGAAAGAAGATGCGGGTGATTAAAATAAATAAATTTTAAAAAGAAGAAAAAAATTAAAAGCAAATCAGCCCGGCTCCAAATACAATTCCAATGAGTAACAATGTCAGGCTGGTGCCAATGCTGTGGCAAATCGGGAGAAAGCACAATAATTCCACATGCTGAGATGTGAACAACTGGAAAGGAACCAACTCTGGGCAAGTCACAATAAAAACTATCCCAGTGCCCCCAGCCCCTCTGCCATCCTTCTCCGAGGGTACAGAGAGGGGAAAAATAAAATTAAAATTAAAATGAAGCCACTAATTTAACAAAAGGAAAAGGCAAAACAACACTGAGAAAAAAACTCAGGGAATGTTTTATTCGCTGGAGATTTGGGACAACGCCGCTGCACTCACACGTACGGAAAAAAAAAAAGGGGGGGGGGGGGGAGAAAAAAAATGAAATAATCAGAGAAGTTGCTAAGGAGACTGGTGTAAACTGGGAACGCAGGCACATTTGTGGCCTTTCCCCCCGTGCTGCATCTGGCATTCCGAGCACGCAGCACTGCGGCACCATTGCACCAGCGCTGAGCGCGGCCCCGCACGGCGCTGCCAAACCGAACGGGTTAAAGGCGCCGCTGGGTGCGGAGGGCTGGGGCGGGGACCTGGCTGCGGGATATAAAACACAGGAGCCCCAGCCTGGGAAGGGAGTTTTTGTTAAAGAGGAAGCGTTCTCTGGGTGGATGGATGGGGAGCGCTGCGAGGCTCTCGCTGCCTTTCTCTCCTGTCCCGCTTCTGCTGACAAAATGCCCCTTTCCCTGGCAGATGTCTGAATCCCTGCCAGATCTAACGATGTCCGACCCACCAGACGCTGGGGCCCGCTCTCCCAGCACGCTGGGCTCGTATATCCACATTATATCCATATATCCACATTATATCCATATATCCACATTATATCCATATATCCACATTATATCCATATATCCACATTATATCCACATATCCACATTAAACAACCTTGATTTTCCCTCCTCCCTTCAGTTTCCCCCCCTGCCTGTTCCCTGGATGTAATATTTTCACCTTCCACTTTTAGGAAGGGATAGATCAAATCAAAGCCTGAGCTATTTGTGTGTGGTGCCTGCTGACCTTGTCTGGGACAGGATTAAACTTGGTGAGGTTTTCTTTATTTTTTTTTTTTTTTCCTGGTTGTTCCTTGATTTGGATGCAGGAAATCCATCTCTTTCTTTAAGCCCTCCTTCCCTCTCTGGCCCATCTCAAATCCTCTCCTGCTGATGGGCAGCTCAGAGGGATCACTCAGCACCTGCTTTTCCTGCTCCTTTTGTGCCCTGCTCTGGGGGAGATGAGGATTTCCATCCTCACACGAGGAACCCAGGAATCTACAAAACCAGCAGCAGCAGCACACGTGGGGAAAGCCAATTTCATGGGCTGTGCCTTGGAGCATTCAGCATTCAGGAGGACTTGCAGCTCCCAAGGAAAATTCTTCCCATGGCAGGGGCTGGAATGAGGTGGGATTTAAAGTCCCATCAAATCTGGGATTCTCTGCGTGAGGGATTGTCCTGAAGGCAGCAAATCCCACAACAGGAACCCAGAGCTCCCCAAGGAGCATCACCTTTGCTTTCTACCCAGGACAGAAGCACAGGAGAGGGAATTCCTTGTGCTCAGCCTCGGGGGGTTCCCTGTCCAGGTCACCCCAGGCAGGAGAAATATTCCATGAGTTGGGAGCAGGGATCAAGGTTTGACTCACCTGACTGCTTGTCTTGGTTTGGGAGAGCCCATCTGAAAGGAAAACACCAAACCAACAAGTTAAAACTGTTCATTTGAGATCCAGCGTCTGCCCTAAAAGCAGAAATCCTCACAAAAAACAGGATTTTGTTTCTCTGAGTTAAACCAAAGCACACAAAACAAACATTCCCCTTTCCTCATCTTGCTCAGCTCCTTTGTACAGGCTGGTGCTTCTGTCCCAAAACCCAAAAACGTGGGGTTGAGGCACCTGCCTTGAGGTCCACACACCAGGAAACAGCTGGAATGAGCCTTGAGGGGTTGCTGGGGCTGAGGAAGGACAAACAGCTGGAATGAGCTTTGAGGGGTTCTTGAAGGAGATTTTCACTTCCACAGCAGAGCCAGGAGAAGGGATCAAGCCACAGCTCCTCCTGTCCACGAAATCCCAGTTATTTCCACTTCAAATCAGTGGAATTGGTACCTAAGCAGACACTGGGCTGGGCTGGGGCTGCCCACACTCCCCTGGGGGAGCAGGAAAACATCCCCTGCCTTTGGCCCTGCACAGCCACCTGCAGCTGCCCTTTGAAAGCTCACCCTGCACAGCACAAACCCCCAGCCCTTTCCCATCCTAGCAAAGCACCAGGCCCTGAGCAGCCCCAAAAAGGAGCCCTGGGCAAAGCTCCTGACTGCACAGGGCACTTGGAAGGCTCCATTGTGGGGAGAAAGCTGAGAAATAGCAAGAAAAATCACTTTGAACTGACAGAGAGGAGGTTTGGTTGGGATATTGGGGAGGAATTCTCCCCTGGCACAGGTAAATTAAATGACCTGAGCTGCATTTACTCCACATTATAGGAACACTTAAGTGGGGTTTTCTCCTTCTTTTCTGGGGATTTATCTCCTCTGTGGATGCCTCCAAACAGTTTTATTATCTCCTAGATATTTTTAGATATTATTACTTCCTGGATATTATTTTTTCCCTGCCAGAGCTGCCCTGGATCCCTGGCAGTGCCCAAGGCCAGGCTGGAGCAGCCTGGGATGGTGGAAGGTGCCAGGGAGGAGCTGGATGAGCTTTAATGTCCTTGCCACCCAAACCACTCCGTGGCTCTCTGGTGAACAGCAGAAGAGGCCAAAAGATGCTAAACCCCAGCGCAGGTGCAGCACCAGGTGCTTTCCACACCTTCCCACTTTTGGGGCCCTGAGCTTTTCAGAGGAATTTCTGCTGCTGAGCTCGACTGAGTGGGGCTGCATTTCTGTTTTGGTTGCCAATTGGAAGCCACTATTTTTATCCCCAAGTCCCCCAAAGCATCTGTTTCCCTGGAGCTATTTAAGATTTCCTTTTATAAGACCTACTTAGAGGTGTATCATTATTTTTAAGCGTTACTCCATGCAGCCACGCTCCATTTTATCATCATTACAAGTGTCATTACCCCTGCTTTCAACTGGGGAATTTAAAGGAGAGATAAAATCCTTGCAGGGGGGGGACTGAGAGTGGCTTCCCCTCCAGCAAATATTTTGGGATTGTACCTGCCTGCCACTTGGAACAAGCTGAAAGGAAAAGAAATCCCAAGTTATCTAGGAAAAAAAAATATCTAGGAAATAATAATAATAATAATAATAATAATAATAATAATAATAATATCTAATAATATACAGGAAATAATAATATCTAATAATATCTAGGAAATAATAATATCTAAAAATATCTAGGAAATAATAAAGCTGTTTGGAAGCATCCACAGAGTAGATAAATCCCCAGAAAAGAAGGAGAAAACCCCATTGCAGTGTTCCTATCGTGTGATGTGAATGCAGCTCAGGTCATTTAATTTAGGGAGCATTTTCCCTTCTGCAGTTTCCCTCATGGAAACTCCACCTTGCTGCTGCTGGCCATGGGGGTTTTTATGGCCTCATCACCAAGAAAATGAGATTTTCTCCAATCTTTTCCCACAGCAGGCAAACCTCACCTTCTTTTTTGTTTTGTTTTGGGTTTTTTGGGGGGTTTTGGTTTTTTGGGTTTTGTTTGTTTGTTTGTTTGTTTGTTTGGGGTTGTTTTTTTGCTTTGTTTGGTTGTTTTTTTGGGTATTTTTGGATTTTTTGGGGTTGTTTTGTTTTGGTTTTTGGAGTTTTTTGGGGGTTTTTTTGGGGTTTTTTTTGTTTTTTTTTTTTTTGGTTACAGACACCACAATTTGGGCAGAGAAGCACGAGGCCCAAATCCTCCATCTCTGGGTTCAAGCTGAGGCAGAGCAGGAGTGATGCCTGAAACTGCAAACACTCAGATGGGACACAAGACACCACCAGGATATGCAGAATTTCCATCCCTGACAAGCAACAGCCCAAATTTGACCCAAGACTGCTGATATTTGGAATAAAACTGTCTCAGAGCAGTTAAATGCAGCAAGTGGGGAAGGGAATCATGACTTATGAATGGTTTGGATGAATTTTTTTTCACACCTGTCAGAGTTTTCTAGCAAGAAATTTTGACCTCTACATGCCCTGTTCTAGAAATCCCAGAGAGAAAAGAAAATTCACCTTCTTCCAGCTTGAAATGAAAGCTGTGATAAAGGTAAATTTTAACAGCAAACCAGCGCAGCTGATCCTGTAAACTCTTCTAGACATACAAACCTTCAGGTACAAATTAATTTAGCAGAAAATAGATGTTGGCACACCTAAAGAAAGAGTCCAGAAATTCCCCTTCCTTCTTCCCTTCCCTCCTGACCTGTCAGGAACCAGGAGGACAAAGCTTCATCCATCAGAATGTGACACAGGCAAAGAATTTATCCAATTAAGGGGATTTCAGTGACCATGACTGACTAAACACAGCTTTGGAGGCACAAAATTAATTCTCCTTCACATTGATCCTCTCAGCATTGCTCATGGACACTCATTCTTTGGGATTCTAACCAAAGCCAGGGGAAAATGCACCCTGCATTCATTTCCTGGCATTGCCAGCCCTCAGCCCCTGATCCAGGCTGTCCCTCCCTGTCACCAGGCTGAGGAAAGGGCATTCATCCACGTCCTTCAAACTTTCTCAGCTTTTTGTCCTTCATTTCCAACTTTAAACTGTTTCCACTTGGTAGGAATGCGGGGATGGAACAATATTTTAACACCAAATTGAAGGATTCCAGAAAATTCCCTGGATTACCAGTTCAATTCCCTATTGAAGGATTCCAGAAAATTCCCTGGATTACCAGTTCAATTCCCTACTGAAGGATTCCAGAAAATTCCCTGGATTATCAGTTCAATTCCCTACTGAAGGATTCCAGAAAATTCCCTGGATTACCAGTTCAATTCCCTACTGGAGGATTCAGGAACTTCCCTGGATTACCAGTTCAATTCCCTACTGAAGGATTCCAGAAAATTCCCTGGGTTATCAATTCAATTCCCTACTGAAGGATTCCAGAAAATTCCCTGGGTTATCAGCTCAATTCCCTGCTGAAGGATTCCAGGAAATTCCCTGGGTTACCAGTTCAATTCCCTACTGAAGGATTCCAGGAAATTCCCTGGGTTACCAGCTCAATTCCCTACTGAAGGATTTCAGAAATTCCCTGGATTATCAATTCAATTCCCTACTGAAGGATTTCAGGAAATTCCCTGGATTACCAATTCAATTCCCTACTGAAGGATTCCAGAAAATTCCCTGAACTATCAGTTCAATTCCCTACTGAAGGATTCCAGAAAATTCCCTGGGTTATCAGCTCAATTCCCTGCTGAATGATTCCAGAAAATTCCCTGGGTTATCAGCTCAATTCCCTACTGAAGGCTTCCAGAAAATTCCCTGGATTACCAGCTCAATTCCCTACTGAAGGATTCCAGAAAATTCCCTGGATTACCAATTCAATTCCCTATTGAAGGATTCCAGAAAATTCCCTGGGTTACCAGCTCAATTCCCTACTGAAGGATTCCAGAAAATTCCCTGGATTACCAGTTCAATTCCCTACTGGAGGATTCCAGAAAATTCCCTGGATTATCAATTCAATTCCCTATTGAAGGATTCCAGAAAATTCCCTGGATTACCAGCTCAATTCCCTGCTCTGCCACAGGCTGAAGATGGGAGCAAAGGGAGCAGCAGAGATTTCCAGGAGCTGACAGAGGAAGTGACCACCAGAGCCTGGAATTTCTCTCCCATCTCCTGGTTCCAGTCCAAATGTTTGAATCACAGCATCATGGCTCAGGCCTGGGACACCAGCAGAACCTTTAACCCTCGTGCTGGGAGCTCCTGAATCATTTCCCATCATTTTTACAGCAGAGGTGGCTCCAGGCCGGGGCAGGACCCTGATCTGGCAGCTCAGGGCTGGAAATGGAAATGGGTTCAGCTGAACCCAGCCCAGTTTGGGATCTCAGCCCATACTGGGTTCCATCTCAGGTTTGGGCATTCCTGGCAGAGCCTTCCATGCATTCCTGCCTCAGCTGGGCTGGGGCAGTTTGCTGGGAGCTGGAAATGGGGAGGCAGAACCTTACAGGTACAATTTCTCACTGGCAGAGTGTCCCCTGCCACTCCTTTCCAATTGGGGAAAAAAAAAATAAATTGAATGGGAACTTTAGGAAAACTCGATGGTAGTGAGAATAACTAATTTTAAATAATTTTAAAATTAGTTATTAAAGATTTTAAATAATCTTTAAGTTTTCACGGTTATTTGTGGGGAGGAAAGAGGGAGATCTTATATTGCCCATACCAGTTAAGTTTTGGGTGTTTTTTGTTTGGTTTTTTTGGGGGTTTTTTTGGTTTTTTTGTGTTTTGGTTTGGTTTTTTTGTTGTTGTTGTTGTTTTTTTGGGGTTTTTTGTAGGTTTTTTTTGTTTTGCTTTGTTTTGGTTTGTTTTTTTTGTTTTTGTTTTTTATTAAAGATTTTAAGTAATCTTCAAGTTTTCATGGAGATTTGTGGGGAGGAAAGAGGGAGATCTTCTATTGTCCATACCAGTTAAGTTTTGGGGTTTTTTGGTTTGTTTTTTTTGGTTTTTTTGGGGTTTTTTGTGTGTTTTATTTTTTGTTTTGTTTTGGGGTTTTTTTATTGTTGTTTTTGTTGTTTTTTGGGTTGTTTTCTTTTTTTTTTTATTAAAGATTTTAAATAATCTTCAAGTTTTCATGGAGATTTGTGGGGAGGAAAGAGGAAGGTCTTCTACTGTCCAGAACATGCCTTTAGTGGGCATAAAAACACTTCCAGCACAGCGCCCTTCAACACAGAGCCAGCCAAAAAATACAATTAAATCTCTGTTGGTTTTCACAGCAAGAGTGAAGGCTGGGGAGGGAAAGAAGGAGCAGAAGGAGAGTGCCCATTTTCCCAAGCTAGGTCACATCAATCTGGGCTGCCAGGGCTACCTCCATGATTTCCCCTGGTTTGGAGCAAGTCAGCAGCAATTTTGGGAATGTTAAAGAGCGGGCAGCACCCAATGAATAAATGGAGGGGGCTCCTTACAGCCCAGCCACCAAAGGAGATGGATCACCAACCTCGAGGAGGATTCACTCACAACTAAAAGCTAAAAACCACATTTCCTGGGCTGCTGGACACAGCCCCAGCAGAGAGCATCCTTCCTTCCCCCCAGCCTGGGGAAAAAACTCTTTTTTCTCTTTTTTTCTGGCTGCAAAACTCTCCTGTGGGGAGGGGAACCAGAGGTGCAAAGGCTGAGGAAGGGTTTCACACACTGCTGGCAAAGCCTCTGCAGGTACCCTGATTGTCTCTCTGCAGCACAACGGAATTGGAAACAGAAAAGCTGGAATCAACTGAAAATGAAGGGGTTTTTTTTCCCTTTCCTTGCTCCTGTGGGATTGTCCTGTGCTGCTGGACACAGCCCCAGCAGAGAACATCATTGCTTCTCCTCATCCTGCCTGCAAAACCCTTCTGTGGGGAGGGGAAACAGAATATTTCACACGCTGCTGGCAAACCCTCTGCAGGTACCCTGACTGTCTCTTTGCAGCTCTGAGAGCAGCACAACTAAATTGAAACCAAAAAAAAAGCTGGAATCAGTTGGAAATGAAGATTTTTGTTTCTCTTTTCCTTGCTCTTGTGGGATTGTCCCTTAAAGCCCTCAAGGCTGAGCATGCAGGGGTTGGTCCTGTTTGTCAGAGCAACACCCACTGCTGCAAACTGGGAGAGGGAGAGGAGCTCCAGCCCTGCTTTGGATTAGGAAGAGACAGGAGGAATAAAAAGAGCATCTGACACTAAAATAAAACTGTTTTGGTCACTGCCATCTCTCTTATTCTAAATGAAGCAATTGTGGGCTCCGTTTGTTTTGCATTCATAATTAGCAGACGGAACAGATGGCAAAGGCGTCACTTAAAGCCACACGTCCGACAAAATAACCCAGGCTGCCAGTGCTGCTTCTCACTGGGAACAGGGAATGGTTCCCCTCTTCTCCCTGCTGAAAGGCATCCCAAAGAGAGGAGCCAGCAGTGTCTGAGTGGGGACTCACGGCAGAAGGAGCCCATTGTGGCAGGAGGGTGGGAAGGGAATGGAACAGAACACAGGGATGGAAAGGAGCAGAGCACTGCCAGCAGCACAGCCAGGGCCTCAAAGATGCACTGAGCCCCTCCTGCCTTCAGTTCTGGGCTGCAGGGAGAGGCTGGGAGCTCTGGGTTCCATTTCAAGGACAGCTGGACAGGAGATGTTGTCCATGAAGGTGTTGTGCCACAGCCATACCTGACTCTTCCTCTCCAGACCTGTAGGGAGGATAAACTGCTCTTCCCTGAGTGGGGAATTCACTGGGATGCTATTCAGAGCACAGCTCCCCATCCCTGGGTGTCCTCAAGGCTGCAGGCGGAGGCTGCAGGGAGCTCTGGGTTCCATTTCAAAGCTGGACAGGAGATGTTGTCCATGAAGGGGTTGTGCCACAGCCATACCTGACTCTTCTTCTCCAGACCTGCAGGGAGGATGCACTGTCCTTCCCTGAGAGGGGAATTCACTGAGAAACTGCTCAGAGCACAGCTCCCCATCCCTGGGTGTCCTCAAGGCAGAGGTTGGGAGCTCTGGGTTCCATTTCAAAGACAGCTGGACAGGAGATGTTGTCCATGAAGGTGTTGTGCCACACCTGACTCTTCCTCTCCAGACCTGTAGGGAGGATGCACTGCTCTTTCCTGAGTGGGGAATTCACTGAGAAACTGCTCAGAGCACAGCTCCCCATCCCTGGATGTCCTCAAGGCTGCAGGCAGAGGCTGCAGGGAGCTCTGGGTTCCATTTCAAAGCTGGACAGGAGATGTTGTCCATGAAGGGGTTGTGCCACAGCCACACCTGACTCTTCCTCTCCAGACTTGTAGGGAGGATGCACTGTCCTTCCCTGAGTGGAAAACTCACTGGGAAGCTGCTCAGAGCACAGCTCCCCATCCCCGGGTGTCCTCAAGGCCACACTGGGCCAGGCTTGGAGCAGCCTGGGATGGTGGAAGGTGTCCTTTTATAGGACAGGAATATTTCTAACAGAATATTTTAATTTCTATCTAATAATCTAATAAAATATTCCAAATTTCTATTTCTAATATTTCTAATTTCTATTTCTAATAAGTATTTCTAATGGGAGCTTTAAGCTCCCTCCCAAGCCCAGCCATGCTGGGATTTGATGGAAATTCAGCTCTCAGGGCTGGGTTTGGCAGGATGAGGGAGGAGTGGGAGGCAGTGGGAGCAGCTCCTTTCCCTCCCGTGTCTCACTGTGGCCACCTCAGATGTGGGACAGCCTGCTCTGCTTCCCTCCCTTCCTGCAGGAAATCTGAGCCCCAGCCAGGCTGCAGGAATGGGCCTGAATTGCTGAATTGGGCCTGAGTGAATTGAAATGGGCCTGAGTGTTGAATTCAGCCTGCATGATGCTCCTCTGCTTTTCATGAATAACCACGTCCCGGCAGAGGCAGCTCTTAGTGCAGGTACTCCCTTCCTGCTTCCCCCCGTGGCCCTAGGAAGGCTTGGACTGGTGAATTCTTTAATTTCAACCCTTATTTTTAATGAGATTATAGCTTTGAGGGCTGATTGTGCATTCTAATTGCTGATTTTTTAAACAGGAGCAGGGAGCAGAGCCCAGGTTTCCCCTTTGCCAGGTGAGTGCCAGAGGCAGCACATCAGTGGGCAATTTTCACTGCACTAAATCCTTTTTTTTCCCCACTGGAATTGTGAAAATTCCATCTTTCTTTCCCCACAGCTTTAGCAGGAGCTGTGCAGAGTCAGGACAGCTGAGTGTTGAAGGTGCTGAGAGCCTGGATGGGCAGCACATCCTTCTCTTTTCCTTGGTCTTTTCCCACTGCTCTGCTCTGCTTGGTTTAGAGAATCCCAGCATGTTTTGGGTGGGAAGGGACCTTGAAGCTCATCCTTAAAGCCTGCTGGTAACAGCTACTGAATGCATGGCTGGTAAGAACTGCAGCATCCCATTGGGAGATGTGATCCCAGGGGGAGGAGCCAAGCATTCCTGCCTGGATATAATCTGGAGATTCTGGAACACCAGCCAAGCATTCCTGCCTGGATATAATCTGGAGATTCTGGAACACCAGCCAAGCATTCCTGCCTGGATAGAATCTGGAGATTCTGGAACACCAGCCAAGCATTCCTACCTGGGTATAATCTGGAGATTCTGGAACACCAGCCAAGCATTCCTACCTGGATATAATCTGGAGATTCTGGAACACCAGCCAAGCATTCCTACCTGGATATAATCTGGAGATTCTGGAACACCAGCACGGCTTCTGCACTGGATTCCCCAGAGGAGCAGCAGCTGCCTCTTGCCCTGGATCTGCAGAGGCAGAGACTGCACCTTTCTCCAGGATCCCTGCTCCAGCAGAACCAGCCCTGGCACTGCAGGAGGGCTGAGCCACAATTCCAATGGTTCTGCTGCCCACACCCTGACCCACAGGGTGTCAGGCTGGGTTCTGACTCTGGCAGTGTGGTTTTAGTTTACTGCATTGTTCATTTTATCCTTTTATATTCTTCCCTATTAAAGAACTGCTATTCCCTGCTCCCATATTTTTGCCTGAGAGCCCCTTAATTTAAAATTTATAACAATTCAGAGGGGTGGGGAGGGTTCACATTCTCCATTTCAGGGGAGGCTCCTGCCTTCCTTAGCAGGCACCTGGCTTTGCAAACCAAGACAACCCCCAAGGTTTACAAAGGGATTTCCTGGGTGTTTCACATTTGTGCACAGAGCTCCTGGGACTCTTCTGCAGCTTTTCCTGCTGCCTGGTGTCCTCCTGGATTGTCCCTGCCTGGTGTCCTCCTGGATTGTCCCTGGCTGTGCAGCACCTCCCCTGTGCCTGGCATTCATTCCTGCCCAGGGGCAGGGTTCTCACAGTGCCATAAAATTACCTCATTCCTCATCATGAGCTCATGAGAATGAGGTAACCAAACTCACCCACAATAAATTCATCCTCATTATCCAACCCCGGTTTGCCCCTTTTTTTATCGTTATTAAACTTTATCATTATTAATTAAACTTCTCCACGTCCCTTCTGCTGTGTTAATGCATTTATGGCACCTTGAATGACCATTCCCTGGGTCTGAGCTCCAGCTCGAATCCCAAATATCCCACTGGAAAGATTCTGGCTTGGGAGGAGACATCTGCAGCCTCTTCCCAGCTCCCAAAACAAAGGGATGTGCACCAGCACCAAGCTTCTGGAAGCTTCCACATCAGAAGTGCCCCAGGTGAGCTTTACCCACAACTTTCCCAAGCTCAGGCAAGTAGGCTGAGCTTAGGAATAGCTGAGCCAGTCCCACAGCCTCTGGAAAATCAAGGTTTTTATTGATTTTTCCATCTCTAAGGATGCTGGAAAGCCTCAGAACTTTGTATTTCCAGTGATTTTGACAATAAGACTCTGATATTGCTCAGGGCTTACAAAATACAGATTTAAAAAAAGCACCCTGATCTCAACATTAAGACTTCTTTTTCTGATTACAACTTGAAGTTCCTTTGGCTTTCTTTCATCCTCTTCCTATAAATTCCTGCCCAAATTTCTCAAAAGGGCAGAACTGGAGTCCCTTCAAATGCACCAATAAATAAAATAATAATTAATAGGTGGCTCAGATAAAGGCTTTCCATCTCAGGGCAGAGGAAAGTATTAGCTAATTAATCATCAAGTTGGCATTACCTTATCTTTTGGCACCTCCAAGAAAATGTAAATCTGAAACGAGTTGGGGGTGGTGGTGTGTGGAAACAAAGGAATAAGAAGCCAACAATAGTTTTGGAAATGGATGACAAAATCCAAATGTTCTGCCTGACTGCTGCTAAATTAAGCTCTGTGTTATCAGTGCAAAGATTAGGAAAAGGGAGATTTTCCTCTGAACCTCAAGTCACACTTTGGAGCTGCACAGGACACGACAGCAGGAGTGGAGACAAGAGGATTCACTCACCCTGAAAAGGAGTGGAAATGAAAAAGGATCTGCCCAGGTCTTGGTTACCCCCAAACACGGCTCTGTGGAGGAAAAGAAGAAAGAAAGGGTTAATTTATTGTGTAGGAGATGAAGAAGAGATGCTCACTCTTCCTCCCTCCCAGGCTCCATCCAACCCACCTCTGCCTTCAGCCCTTTTTGCCCAGAATTCCCTTTTCCCCCACTTTTAAGTGGAAAGGGCTGCAGTGAGGTCCTGCCTTGAGCCAAACGCTGTTCTGGGAATTGTTTCAGTGCTAAAGCAACGAGGAAAATTCATTTTCCCACCCCACCTTCATCTGAGGCTCCCAGCTGCTGACCAGAGATGGAAGATCATCAGCTGGAGTTGTGTTTGCTCCAATTGATTTTTTTTTTTTTTTTTGCTTCTTTTGAGCAAAACTTCCCCTTTCAGTGAGAGGTCATCTCCACAAGCACAGCCCAGCCTTGGACGGATTCACCAATTAAAGCTTTGTCAAACTCTGCTCGAATTTAAACCATCCCAGCTGGCACTTTTTACCCCAAATCCAGCCGAGGGAAATGATTCCACACGTTCCTTCCTCAGCTCCAATTAACAAAGATTCAGCTCAGCTCCATGACAAACGTTTTGCAAGCACCTGTGGGTGTTGATGGGATCAAAGGAGCTGCATTCCTTCCTGCCCAGGCACAGATCCCTTCCCTCCTGCTGGAGGAGGCAGTGCCATGGATGGGCACGCTGCTCCTCAAAAAAAAAAAAAAGGAATTTTATTCCCAAAGAACGGGGAATAAGGGAAGGTAGAAAAGGTCCCTCAAAGTATTTTTGTCTTTAATTCAACATACCCTGACCTCCAACAAACTTCCTGGTGACATCCAAGTCTATAAAGCAGAAGGGATGAAGGCACATGGCAGCTCCAGGGAATCATGATATTCCACAAATCCAGCTTCAGTTGGAGCTGGATTTGTGGAATCAATCTATTCCTACTCAATGAGTCAAAAAGTTGATTTATTCCTAATCAATGAGCCCACAGACCCTCTGCAATCCATCCAAATCAAAACTTATTCCTTCTTTCTTCCCTTCTGTTTTCATTTTGCCCCTAAAAGGATGGGAAATCCAACAACTCAGCGTGTTCTGATCAAATGCACAAAAAGCCACCAGGACCTGGTTTTAGCTGCATCAAAGTCCTGCAGATGCTGCATTTTCTCCCCCAGTTCATCCAGCCACAAAGATTTACAAACATGGCAAAGGGAAGCAAAACATTTTTGCATCCCTACAAAAAAGAGGATGCACCTTTAGGTGTTGCAGGAATTTTTTCCCATTAATTTCAAGAATGAAGTCAAGAATTTTAATTTTTTTTCCCTTTTTTTTTTTTTTTTTTTTTTTTTAACGTGGCTGGTTATTTGACGAGTGAAGCATTAGATTTGCGAGTTGTTCTGCAAGCCAAAACACGCTCCCTTTTCATTCATAACACCGAGCTGCTCGGCGTTAAACAGCCGATTATCATGAATGAAGTGGGTGTAACTTCCTTGAAATCCTCCACAGACCTGTCAAAGCACAGCTACCGCAGCTCGCTTTTCTCCTTGAAGCACACACATCATTGCTTTAATTGTTCCCCTATCCCCCAAATGTGTTCCGTTCAAAGTGAGGGGGGTTTTTTTGGAATTTTTTTTCTTTTTTTTTTTTTTTTTATCTTTTTTTTTTTGGGGAGAGGAGAAAAAGGGGAAGGGTGGGGATAAGAGAGGGAAAGTGGGGCTGTGCCTCCGCCGTCCAATTTTGATTTTTCTTGTGGGGATCTAAATTAAGCTTCATCCGTTTAAAAGTGTGGCAGACAAAACCTTGCAAATCAAAGCCCCGGCCTGTTTTGCATGGATAATCAAGAGCCTCTGGCTCTTTTTTTTTCCTAAGAGGAAACGTTTAACCCTAAAGAGAAGAGGATTCGTGGTTAAAGTGCTGGCCAAGCACTTCAAAAATTTAAATTTGACTCCAGGTTTGCCATTCTCCACTTCC
Source organism: Agelaius tricolor (assembly GCF_023055355.1). NCBI lineage: Eukaryota > Metazoa > Chordata > Aves > Passeriformes > Icteridae > Agelaius > Agelaius tricolor. Next base: position 5,611,798 of record NW_027269289.1, on the reverse strand, counting down.
TTCCCACACTTTTTTTGCCCCAGTGTTGCCACTTTGATATTTGCAGACTGGGACGGTCTGAGCCAAGAGGCTGAAAAACTGCCCTGATAAACACACATTAAATTGAGATTTAATTACAGATCTTTCCAAGGATGAGCGTTATCCCAAAGAAAGACCTGCAGCATCTCAGCCCTTCCTCTTATCCCTCCTATTATCCCCACATTCCTCTTATTCCTCTTTAGGACACCAATCTCAGCCAGCATAAATTGTGATCTCACCACTGACCCACCAAACATTTCACCCTCTTGCCTAAACACTGCTACAGCCTGGAAAACTACAGAAAAGCCACTAAAACAACCCCAAACCCACAGGGACTGACACACTTGACAAGGTTCAGTCTCAGGAAACACTGGGGAAAGTGGCACCAGGGAAAACCATTACAATTTTCAGATTTCAGCTCAGACTCTCAGCTAAATGTCATTATCTCGCCCACAACCAAGACATCAACAACAAATCTTGATGGTGCTTTCACGACAGCAGCTTTTACACATCCCTTAACAGCTCTAACACTAACAAAGGCTGGTGCTTGGGGGGGGAAAAACAGAAATATTTGTCCAGCATTTTGGAAAACTCCAAACTTGTAATGTATTGCAGCCAACTCTGGAGACAGGAGCTTCCCACCTGCTCCTGATTTTTATCCCAAAGGGGTGATGCCCACCTGGGAGCAGCCACCTTTGACTGGACACCGGATCCCACTGAAAATTCCAGTGAAAAAGCTGCATCCTCCACCAGCTCCACCTTACCAAAATCCACATTTCTCCCTTAGCAAGTGGAAATGCCAGCTCCCGAGGGATTTCCCTGCTCCCACAGAAGCCAGAGGGAATTTTGATGCTGGTTTCAGAGGCAGTGAGAGCTGCACTTTCATTCTCCTGGCTATCCTGGGCACAGAGATTCCCTCCTGGCTCTCTTCAGCTGCCATGCAGTGCTGCATGCAGCTGCATTGCTGTGAAATGCATCACTGCCTCTGACTCACCCTGCAAAGGACACGTTTGTGAACTGACCCACCAGTGACAAAATCCTCTCTTTCTTCACTTGGAGGAGGCAGAGATGAGGCAAAGGTTCCTCGTCTGATTCATTTCCTGGGGAAATTTTTACTCCCTGCATCTTTTTTCAGTCCTTATTCAGCCAGCGAGTAGTGAAGTGATTAATACCAAATCCATGCTTGACACAGAGTGGAAGGATTCATTCAAATTCTTTTAAAATCAGCTCTTAATTAATTGCTTAGAAAAACAACCCATTGCCAAAAATGTGGGGGGTTGGTTTTCCTGCCTTTTTTTTTTGCCTTTTTGTTTTTTTGCTTTTTTTTCCCCAATTGAGAAAGCTTTTTCAGTTGAGAAACTAATTACAGGCACACAGCAAAATGCATGAAGGACAAAACCGGGCACCTTTTTGATATTCAGCCCCTCAGAAGGAAGAAATAGGAACCTGGACAGGGCTCCAGGGCAGCTCCAGCTCTGCTGCTTCTCCACTTCCATCCAGCCCTGCTCCTTTCTGCAGAAATCCTGCGGGCATCAGGCAGGACCACAGTGAGCAGGAAATTCAAACTGCCAGAAATAAAAGCTAAAGGCAAAGAGAGCCCTGTGGAAAGAGCTGTAAGTTTCTGGACAGTTTTTGTCCCCCTGATTGCTCCCACCAAGGCAGTACTAACCAAGTCCAGATCGGGATGGGGTTGGGGACAATCCCTGGGGCTTGCGAGGCTCTGCAGGGCTTGGCACTGGGGACCAGCCTGATTTCTCCATCCTGCCAGGGAGGGCAAGCTCAGCCCACAGGATTCAGGAGAAGAACGAGCCTGTCCTGTCCTTTCCTTTCCTTTCTCCTCCCTGTCTCCCTCCCTCTCTCCACATTCTTCTCCTCTCGCCTTTTCCACGGCGAGCACTGAATGATGGGATTTTTGACATCAGAGGAAAGTCATCCCTTCTCCACTCCCCCAGCTCCTGCCTGTTTCCTCCTCAGCCACTCTGCTCCTTTGAGAGCTCCATCCCCACTCAGGGATCAGCTGATCCCACCACAGCAGCATCCCTGAGCATCCCAAACCCTGCCCCAAGCACACCACAGCCTGCTCCACACTCCCTGGCAGCCTTCAGAGCTCACTCTGGCTGCTCCAGAGCTGGCAGAGCTGTAGCAAAGTCATTGTTTGGGAAAGGTAAAGCGAGCCCTATTTACTCAGACTCAGGGTGCGAGGATTTGTTTCCTCAGGGATCAGCTGATCCCACCACAGGAGCATCCCTGAGCATCCCTGAGCATCCCTGAGTGTCCCTGAGCATCCCTGAGCGTCCCCAAGCATCCCAAACCCTGCCCCAAGCACACCACAGCCTGCTCCACTCTGCCTGGCAGCCTTTAGAGCTGCTCCAGAGCTGGCAGAGCTGTAGCAAAGTCATTGTCTGGGCAAGGTAAAGCGACCTCTGTTTACTCGGACGGCTCAGCCGCCCGCAGGGAATAACTGGGCTGGAGAGAAGCGAAAATGTGGCTGGGAAAGCTCCGCGCTGGCTGCCACAATGAGCTGAATGTTCGGGCAGTTCATGCCCTCTCTCCTGCAGTTTCTGCAGCCCTTTGATTTATTATCTGCAGCCAGACAGCCAATGACCCCATCCCGCTGCAGCGAGCCAAGGACAGATGAGAGACTTGTTCAGCTCAGCGCATTTTCTGATCCCGGCAAATACCCCGTTAATTATCATAAGCTGCCAGGCACCTGCCATAAGTTGTTTATTAAAGAATAGCATTAACCAAATCGGGATTTTTTTTTTAAACCACGCATTTCCTCCTCCAGTAGCACCAGTGGATTCCAGCTGGTTGGATTTATTGGATTCCAGCTGGACCCATATTGGGGTGCACAAGTCAGGGAGTATTTCGAACCTTATTAGCATAAGAAAATTGATAGACAAAATGCCTTGGCAAAAGCAAAGGGAACTTTGAAAATTAGACCTAGATTGCAAAAAGATTCAATCAAACAGGTTTACCAGAAAAAGAAAATCCCATTTGTCACAGACATCTTTTATGAAAAATCTTTTCCTTAGGATTTTTCCTCCTGAGAAGCTGAGAGGTCTCAGGAACAAAATGCAACCAATGGTTATCTGCTGCTGTGGAATGCAACAGGTGCATCTGGGATTGGGCTCATATGGTTGTTTCTAATTAATGGCCAATCACAGCCCAGCTGGCTCGGACAGAAAGCCTGAGCCACAAGCCTTTGTTATCATTCTTTCTTTTTCTATTCTTAGCCAGCCTTCTGAAGAAATCCTTTCTTCTATTCTTTTAGTATAGTTTTATATATAATATATATCATAAACTAATAAATCAGCCTTCTGAACCATGGAGTCAGATCCTCGTCTCTTCCCTCATCCTCAGACCCCTGTGAGCGCGGTCACACCCATCAAACTCTGCAAGCAAGAGATGTTGTTATCTGCATAAGTTTGTGCGTGTGATTTTAACCTAATCATTGCAGAACACATTACTAGTCTCCCTAAAATGCTGTATAAGCGAATCCCACGATAAAATCGGATTCTCATCACCGACTCTGTCTCCCCTTCTCCCTCCATGGCCGGCAGACCCAGGGAAGGGCGAGCGGGGCTCGGCGGGGTCGGAGCGGCCGCGGTGACTCAGGAGCGGCTCTGAGTCACTCACGGAGCTGCCCCGGCTTCCTCCGGCCTCCGGGGGGGCGGAGGTCGGAATTTCCTGCTGGCCCTTGGCCTTGTAAATCACCACGTCCTGTTGAGCCGCTCTGCCGGGAGGGCAGCGAGTGGGAGGGACGGGGCTGCTGGCCGGTCCACCTGCTCGGCAGGGGCAGCGGTGGGAATGCAGCACCCCGAGGCTTCCTGCTCCACACAGAATTCAGTAATTCATCATTCGGTGTGCCCGGACACCTTCAGATCCCTGACAACCTCGCTGGAACCACACACTGCCCATCCAGCAACCCACAGACACAAATCTCCACTTAGGACAGCACTGATATAGCCCCAGGGGATTTCTCTGCCTCCCTTCCCCATAAATGAGAAGCCCTGGCATCAATTACACCTATAGATCTAAAGGTGAAAATCAAAATGTTGGTTGGAGGTCCTGGGATAAATCCAACCCTGTGAAAGTCTTCCCAATTAAACTTAATTTCTTGTGGCTGGAAAGATTTCACTGCCACAAAGAGCTCAGATATAATTCAGTAATTCATAATCCAGTGTGCCCTGACACCCTCAGATTCCTGACAGCCTCACTGGAACCACACATTGCCCATCCAGCCACCCACAGACCCAAATCCCCACTTACATGGACGGCACAGGTACAGCCCCAGGTGCCTTCCCCATCAATGAGGTGCCCTGAACACCAGCCTGGCAGCAGTTACACCCGTGGATTTGAAGGTGAAAACCAAAATGTTGGGTGGAAATCCTGGGATAAATCCAACCCTGGGAAAGTCTTCCCAATTAAACTTAATTTCAGTTGGGCTGGAAAGATTCCACTGTCCCAAAGATCTCATGGATGATCTGTGCCTCCATGACCCTGAGAAAAGCCAATGGATAGCTGAGACCATGGACCATGGGCAATCAGGAAGGGAAGGAAGCTTTTTAGCCATGTGAAGAGCACCTTCCAGAGCAGACCCCACTGGCCAAAATCAATGTTTGAGTCAGGAAATTGAGTGGTGGAAAGGAAAAGAAGGATGCTGATGGCACCCAGCAGAATTCCTGGCCATGCCCCAGGGCTGGTGACACAGGACCAAGTTTATCCTACACCAAAAGCGTGTCCAGGAGGGAAAATGAGCTCAGCACACCTTGGAAGTTGTTCCTTCAGACTCCACTCAAAGCTGACTGACGGATTTACTCCCAGACTCACCTGCCCATGTTGTACAGCTGTGATCACTCAGAAATTGTTAAATATTACACAGTGACAAAAAATTTCACACAGCAACTCACCAGCCCCTACCACAATGGGGTTGTAATCCCCTGCCAACAAGTGGGGGGGACTTTTAAACCTTTATTTCCAGCCCTGCACCTTTACACTGCTTTCATTTCATCCCTTCTAGCTGAATTTGATTTAATTCTTGCAAGGAAAGTTGTCCCAATGGAGACACAGAGATCCCATCCCAGCCCAGCCCAGGACTGCTAAAAGCATTTATGACACCAACACTGCCTGGGGAGTTTGGGGATGGTCAGACCTGAATGCATTTTGGCAGGTCCCAAAAATATTATAGTTTTTGAGAGAGATCATTTGGTTCCTATCAGACTTTCACATCTCATCTGGGAGATGATGGCTTTTGGAACATCTTTTGGGGCATATCATTATCTAAGGGCATCAAAGAATTGTACAAAAAAAAAAAAATCCATGAGAAATACAAACAGGTAGAACCACAAGGAGATTAAACCTAAGCAGGTTTTGACCAAAACCAAGACACTCATTTTTTATCAGCCAGAGTCAATTCCCCCCTTCAGGAGCTCCCGAAGGCCAGTGGGTGGATTCCCATCACTCAACATTTCAAAACCAAGGCTGGGTGTTTTTCATGCAGACAGGGAAGGATTTTGGCCAGCAGTGCCCAGGAGATGAGAGCAGCCTGTGCTGAGGATCCTGGCTGGCTCCAGCCCCTCCCCAGCGCTCACCTCCAGCAGCACTTGTTGTTCACAGCCAGCCTGTTTCCCCACGCATGACCAGAGCTGACCCTGCTTAGATTACAAAAGTTAAAGGGTCCAGAAGTGAGGAAAAACAGGAAATCCAAACAGTGAAAATCTCAGCAATAACGTTTCCTAACAAAGACCTTCAGATCTCGCTCGGGGCCGGCAGCTGTCTTGGTGACGTCCAGAAAGGGCCATGTTCAGCGTGGTCCTTCTGCCATTTATTTTTACCCTGTTTATTTTTCTATACTGTGACATTTTCCTCCTTTTTTTAAAGGCCTGGTCATAAATGAGGGTGCTAATCCAGACCTGAGAAAACAGACACAAATGCACGCACCCCATGTGCTTCCCTGGCATGGGATTTTCCCTACAGAACATCAAGCCTGTGCACCACTTAAATCCCCTTTTGGGGCCACAAAATTGGGATTGAATCTGCAGAGATATGAAAGGAGATGATCCACAGCTTAATTTATTCTGCCATAACCTCTAGGGCTGCAAACTAACTCCAAACATGATCCTGGTAAGGAGTTATGAGCTTCATTTTGAAGAGAAATGTCATGTTTGTTTGTTTTGGTGCTTCTGCATTTTAGACCTCACCCAAACCTCCTGAGCAAATGTTCTGTACAGATCTGCCTGGGATGCTGCTGTGGGCCAAACCTGTGGGTGGCATCAACTGGCATCACTCCTGTGCCACTGGGTCATCAGTGAAGACCTTGTCCTGTTATGGGACCGGAGCCTGCTGTGGGATTAAAGGAGCTTGGAGAGGCGTTTTTTAGGCCTGGTTGTTTTCCGTTCAAATTTTAAGTCCCACCGCGGGTGGTTTTGGGGGTGAGATTGGCCTTTTGCTCCCCGGCAGGGCAGGTTTTTGCCATTACACTGCCATCTAGTGCTGCGAGCTCGCAAGGGAAAAGAGCCCCGGCCTGCAGGGGCCACCACCAGCAACAGCCAAGCTCGGGCTCCAGGAGTGAATGAAATCCAATTAAATAAACAGAATCACCAACGAAGTAAACAGAATCACCAAGTGCACAGCCACCGGTGGCTCTCAACCATGGCACAATAACAAAGCACTTCCAAGAGAGGGAATTGCACAGAAGCTCATCCGTTATCCAGCTGCTCTCCATGGTGAGGCACGTTCAGGATGTGCAGGTTTGAAACTGAAACTCTCCAAATCCAGCTGCTCCCCTGGTACCAGGTGGCGTTGCTGCCACCAAGCAAGAGGTTTTTGATGAGAGGAACCCTCCTGCAAAGCCCTGAATGCCTCCAGCCATGTCTTTTCCAGCTTTCCTGGATCTCTTCCTCATCCCAACTCCCTCCTGCCTTCAGCTCAGTTGTATCACAACATCTGGGCCAAATTTATTCACTTTGTAATTGATTTCAGTGGTTTCCACCATGGGCTTTTTTAGAGTCCCTCTCCACAGCCATCACTGTGATCAGCATCCAAAAAGGATTTTCTAAGCCAGCACATCACAGCACTCACAGAAACCCTCCCCACGCTCAAGGACTGGGCAGCAAAGCTCAAACTCAACATCTAAACACTCACAAAGTGACCTTTACGAGTTAAAAGCCCCAGCCCTGAGGTTTTTACTCATGCAGAGGATATTTGTCCTCTGTGGAATGTGTGTCAGAGGGCGTGAAAGTGAGAGTGTCTTGAGGTTAGCGATTGTTCAGCCTCATAGTGGATGAATCATATGATAACACCACAGCAACATCCTGCAGGATTGTCAGGAGCCTCTATTCCTCTATTTCTGGCACTGTGTCCCTGCTCTGCCTCATGAGCAAACGTTATTTGTGCTCTGCTACGGAAACCCCAAACCAAACACTGCTGGAGGCTCCTCCTGCAGGCCCAGCCAAAATCCCCAGGGCCTCCCTGGGCCTGCAGACACCCCTGGGTTGTGGGTGCTGTTCACATGGCTGAGATGGATGGATGGGGGGCACCTGGGCTGCTCTGCACGTGTGAGGAGCAAAATTTGTGTTTCCTGGGCCCCACTGAGCTCAGCGGTGAGGGCACAGCTTGAATGCTTGAATGCACAGTTTGGGAAGGATGTTGAGATCCTTGAATGTGTCCAGAGGAGGGAACAAGGCTGGAGAGGGGTTTGGAACACCCTGTGAGGAACCCCTGAGGGAGCTGGGGGTGCTCAGCCTGGAGAAAAGGAGGCTCAGAAAAGGAGACTCAGGAGACTCAGCCTGGCTGAGCCTGCAGACACCCCTGGGTGATGGGGGCTGTTCACGGGGCTGGGATGGATGGATGGGGGGCACCTGAGCTGCTCTGCACATGTGAGGAGCAAAATTTGTGTTTCCTGGGCCCCACTGAGCTCAGTGGGAATAGACTGGGCACTGGAGAGGGCACACCCTGAGTGCTGTGCCCAGCTCTGGGCCCTCAGCTTGGGAAGGACCTTGGGACACTGAGCACATCCAGAGGGGACAGCGAGGCTGAGAGGGGCTGGGAACACAAACCCTGAGAGGAACCCCTGAGGGAGCTGGGGGTGCTCAGCCTGGAGAAAAGGAGACTCAGGGGTGCCCCCATCACTGCACAGCTCCTGAAAGGTGCCTGTGCTCACCTGGGGCTGGGCTCTGTCTCCAGGAACTGACACAACCAGAGCACACAGCCTCGAGCTGCACCAAGGGAAATACAGGGTGGATATTAAGAAGAAGATTTTTCCAGCAAGGGTGATAAAGTTCTGGAATGTTCTGCCCAGGGAGGTGGTGGAGTCCCCATCCCTGGGTGTGTTTAACAAAGCCTGGATGTGGCACTGGGTGCCAGGGTTGAGTTGGGGGGTTGAGGCTGGGCTGGACTCGATGGTCTTGAAGGTCTCATCCAACCTGGTGAATCTGTGAATTCTGTGAATTCTGTGAATTCTGTGAGTCAGGGATCTGGGACAAGGCTTGGGAGGCACAGGGTGCTGAGGGAACAAGCTTAGCAGTGCAGGTCAGATTTATCTTTGCCTGTTTTCCTTCTAGATGACCATAAGAAAATAATTTTGCCTTTCCTCCCTCTTTTTTGCCTCTCCAGAGCCACAATCCACGGCTCTGCTGCTCTTTGAGCTGCACCAGGAGCACACTCAGCTTCCTTTGCCAACCTCAGCACAAACTGAGGATCTTAAAGGTCTTTTCCAGCCCAAACCCCTCCACGATTCCACCTGTGGGAAGCCAAACACAGCGTGGCACAACAAAAGAGATTTTGGGGTTGCAGGAAAAACACCGAGGATCTGAAGCACGAAAATCCAGCTGGGATCCCAGCCTGGAAGTCCAAGCACACATTTCCAACCCCTCAGCACCACAGGTGGGGCTCCAGGGGCACAGACAGGAGATCTGGCTGCTCTGGGGTGCAGACCCAGCTGCTCCATGCATCCCTTCCTTGGGAAAGGTTTGCTGCAGGAACTTTGGGAACAGCCACTCTTAGGGCAGAGGCCCTTCCCGAGGTGGTGGCAGGATTTTGGCCTCGGGTTTGGGACTCTGCTTGCAAAACGTCAACAAATGGAGCTCATATTTCAGCCATAATCCCACAAGATTCCAGGGAACCGTGGTGGGAAAAATCAGGATAATGGTGCAACAACATTTTTGTGGGGAGTAACACCAGGAAAACCTTTAAATCCTGTAAAACTCCATTCAAAAACTTCCAAATAAATGTTTTATCCCTCGTTAGAAATTACTTTTTTGCATTATACTTCTTCAGAGTTTTGACTATAGCTTTACTCTTACTTTTTCATATATTAAAGAAAAATCCAATGTCGATGCAGAACCCTTTTAATCCATCTCTAGTCAATGCATATTGCCTTTAAAAAATAGCTAATATTTTGATGAAATGGCAAATTCTGATCAAATTGATTTTTTAGGAAGAAAAGAGGAAAACCTTCAGAGAAATTCTGGGCCTGTTTCTGAAAATAGCTAAATTTGAAATATTTTGCAAGGATTATCTTCTCTTTAACTCTAAAACTAACAAATTTCTCAAATACCACTAAATGGTGGTGGTTTTACACCCTTTCTATTTTTCCATCTCCACTGCAAACATTTGCAGGGTTTCAAGCACTACTTGCAGTAGGAATTTCCAGGATATTCCCACTAATAAGAAGGAGATTTTTAAAACAATCTAGGGAATTAGCCACACATCTTCCATTAAAACCAAAGCACCCTTGCCTGCTTTACAATCTCATGAGATTAATTTGAAGAAAGTCTATTTAAAATGAGTGTAAAAGTGGGCCAGTATTAAAATGTGGGAGCTGAATCCCTTCTCGGTGCAGTGGGATTGGATGGGAATTTCCACACGTGCAGCACCCAAAAGGTGCTGCTCTGGATTCTGAACAGAATTAAAACAATTAAATTTTAATTGAAATCATTTAATTCCACGTCAAAACAAACACTGAAACCAAAACCAACTCAAAAAAAAAATCAGTTTAAAGTCAAACAAGGCAGTGAGGACGTCAGCAAGGGAAAGCAGAGACGCTTTATGAGGTCATGTTTACTATTTTGGCTTGGAATATTTGGATTATTCGATCCCATTTTTTCTGCTTTCAAATCCCAGACCTTAACCTGGCTCTGACACAACCCCAAAATCCAACGCAGCCCCAAAATCTGACACCACCCCCGTGGCTTCCAACCCCCCCCAGCCGGGCTGAGCATTCCTTGCTCTGAAACGAGGAAAAAAAAAAAATCCTGTCAAATTCAAAAAATATCTCCAGTGCTGCCTCCTCCTCATTTCCTGACTGCAGGCAGAGCGGAAATAGCTACATTTCCTGAGCAGGGCTGTTCTCCAGGGAATGGCAGCCTGTCTGTCTGTCTGTCTGTCTGTCTGCAGCAGCAGGGGCTGGGCTCTGGAGAATCCCTGGATTTCCAGCAGGGGCTGGGATCGTGGCACTGGGGTGCAGGGGACAGCCAGGGTGCTGAGGAGGGAGATGGGAGAACAAAAATGTGTTCAAAAGGGGAAAACAGGGAAAAAAGAGGGAGAAGGAGGAGAGTTCTCACCAGGCAGGTCTGTGTGCAGGGAGAGCAGATGGAACTTTGCAGTCCCCCAGATTTTGTCTGGGTTCTCTGTAGCCTTGGGCTGTGCTCCAGATAAAGGGAATCTGCTTGGTCCTGATCCCTTTGAAGGTGGGGTTTCCATGTCCTTATTCCATATTCTGTATTTAGGGAATCTGTTTGGTCCCAATTCCTTTGGAAGGGGTGCTCCTATATCCTTATTCCATATTCCTATTCTATATTTTATATCCTTATTCCATATTCCTATTCTATATTTTATATCCTTATTCCATATCCCTATTCCATATCCCTATTCTATATTCCCTGTATTTAGGGAATCTGTTTGGTCCCAATTCCTTTATATAAACATTCCTTTGAAAGGGATGTTTATATATCCCTATTCTATGTCCTTATTCCTTATTCCTATTCTATGTCCTTATTCCATATTCTGTATTTAGGGAATCTGTTTGGTCCCAATTCCTTTGGAAGGGGGGCTCCTATATTCCCTATTCTATATTTTATATCCTTATTCTATATCCCTATTCTATATTTTATATCCTTATTCTATATCCCTATTCTATATTTTATATCCTTATTCTATATCCCTATTCTATATTTTATATCCTTATTCTATATCCCTATTCTATATTTTATATCCTTATTCCATATCCCTATTCTGTGTCCTTATTCCATATTCTGTATTTAGGGAATCCGTTTGGTCCCTATTCCTTTGAAAGGGATGTTTATATATCCCTATTCTATATCCTTATTCCAAATCCCTATTCTATGTCCTTATTCTGTATTTAGGGAATCTGTTTGGTCCCAATTCCTTTGGAAGGGGTGCTCCTATATCCTTATTCTATATCCCTATTCTATATTTTATATCCTTATTCCATATTCCTATTCTATGTCCTTATTCCATATTCTGTATTTAGGGAATCTGTTTGGTTCCAATTTCTCTGGAAGAGGTGTTTCTATATCCTTATTCTATATCCCTATTCTATATTTCCTGCATTTAGGGAATCTGTTTGGTCCCCATTCCTTTGGAAGGGATGCTCCTATATCCTTATTCTATATCCCTATTCTATATTTTATATCCTTATTCTATAACCCTATTCTATATTTTATATCCTTATTCTATATTCCTATTCTATATCCCTATTCCATATCCCTATTCTATATTCCCTGTATTTAGGGAATCTGTTTGGTCCCCATTCCTTTGAAAGGGGTGCTCCTATATCCTTATTCTATATTTTATATCCTTATTCTATATTCTATATCCTTATTCTACATCCCCAGTCTGTATGTTATATCCTTATTCTATATCCCCTGTATTTAGGGAATTTATTTAGTCCCAATTCCTTTGAGAGTGTTGTTTCTCCATCCTTATTCTATCTCTCTATTCTATATCCTTATTTTCTATTCCCTGTATTTAGGGAATCCATTTGGTGCCAATTCCTCTGAATGGGGTGATTCTATACCCTTATTTTATATTTTTTTCCATATTCTGTACATAGGGAATCCATTTGATCCCAACTCCTCTGAATGGGCTGTTCATATATCCTTATTCTTATATCCTTAATTTATATTCTTTATGTAGGAAATCTTTCTGGTCCCACTTCTGAAGAGGGTTATAGGTATATTCTATATCTTCATTCAATATTCTGGATATTCCATATATTTATTCCATATCCTGGATATTTCATATCTGGATATAGGTATATTCTATATATTTATTCCATATCCTGGATATTCCATATCTGCATATAGCTATATTCTATATCTTTATTCCATAGTTTGGATATTCCATATCTGAATATAAGTATATTCTATATATTTATTCCATAGTTTGGATATTCCCTATCTGGACATAGCTATATTCTATATATTTATCCCATATCCTGGACATATATATATATATATATATATATATATATATATATATATATCCAAATGGATGTCCATTTTGGCCCTAAAAGTTGATTTTCCCTTCTCAACTCTTTGTTTCGGTGCTTTAAATCCTAAATAAAGAGATTTAGGCAGCTCTGGGGGGAAACCAACCAGCCCTAAAGTGGAGGAAATGATGGACACTACCAGTCTCAACTTGAAATTAGTCAGGAAAAATCTCATTCACGGAGGCAGTTTGAGGAAAAAGAACAAGAAATTACAGGTAAAGGGCTGAACTGCCATTCTAATGAACAAATAATCTCCAAAAATGTGACCTGAGGTCCCCCCATGGCTCTGCCTGCTGGGAAGCTGCCTTGGGCTTGACCCCTGCATCATCTCCCAAAGAGGATCCAGCTGATAAAACTGATAAAAAACAAAGTTTACTTGCTGAAAACATCACCTCAACCTGACCGGGATCAAACCCAATCAATCTGCAGAGCTGCCCCATTTTTCACCCACAAAACATCTTTTCTTTGGTAATTATCAATCACCCTTCTGCAGAAAGGTTCCTCCAATTTTTTTGAACTACTCAATCCTTGGAGAGACAGATGAATTTTAATGATTTAGATTATTAACCTAAAGGTTGATCCAGACTGGGAGGAACAGAATAATTTGTTTAATCATTATTATTATTTATAATTATTTAACATAGGGGAGAAAAATATCACCTTAAATGTCATCATGATGCTTTTTTAATTGCCTCGGATGAAATTCAGAATAATCATTACTCTGTAAACGTATACAGATCTAATTTTAAATACCCCAAGATGCTGGATATTTCTCTGGAAAATGCAGAGGATGCATATTCATTACTGGATAGGGAATTGCAAAACCAGAAAAGAATTGATCAACCAGTTATTGAAAATTAATTCTTTTCCCAATTCACAGCTGGGCTGTCATTTGACATGAGGCAGAAGAAGAAGCTGAGCCAGGTAATTTTTCTTCTTCCCTCATTCCAGAACTTTAGGATGTGCCCTTTAGGAGGAGGGATGATTTGTGGATGCCTAAAAAGGTGCTTTTAATTTGGAATATTTGTACTGTGGAGTTATCTGCACTAAGGATGGTCACCCTGAGGGATGGACAAGGACAACTTCCATCTGTGAGGGACATCAGAGCCCAGCCCCACATGGTAAAACCACAGAAAATACACAAAAATCTGTCATTTCAAAGGAATTGTTGCTGCTTTAGCTTGGTTTGGTGTTTCTTGGGTTTTTTTGGGGGTTCATGCAGATTATTTTTGGAGATGAACAGCATTAAAAAATAATTTGGGGATGGAATAGGGTGCCCAGAGCACTGTGGCTGCCCAGTTTTCCAACACCCCTGGACTTCCAACCCTGCATTTTTCCCTACTCACATTTGATTTTGTAACACCCTCGGACTTCCAACCCTGCATTTCTCCCTGTTCACACTGGATTTTGTAACACCCTTGGACTTCCAACCCTGCATTTCTCCCTGTTCACACTGGATTTTCCAGCACCCTCGGATATTCAGCAGGTAGCCCAGCATTTCCCCTGCTCACACTTGGTTTTTTAACACCCTCAGACTTCCAATTCTGCATTTCCCCTGCTCACACTCGATTTTCCAACACCCTTGGACTTCCAGCAGGTAACCCTGAATTTTCCCTGTTCATACTGGATTTTCCAAAGCCCATTTTCCCTGCTCACGCTCGATTTTCCAGCACCTTTGCACTTCCAGCAGGTAACCCAGCACTGTCCCTGCTCACACTTGATTTTGTAACACACTTGGACTTCCAACTCTGCATTTTTCCTGCTCACACTTGATTTTCCAGCACCCTTGGATTTCCAACCCTCCATTTTCCCCTGCTCACACTTGGTTTTGTAACATCCTTGGATTCCCAACTCTGCATTTCCCCTACTCACATGGGATATTCCAACAACCTTGGACATCCAGCAGGTAACCCAGCATTTCCCCTGCTCACACTCAATTTTCCAAAACCCTTGGACTTCCAACTCTGCATTTCCCCTGCTCACACTGGCTTTTCCAGCACCCGTGGTTTTCCAACCCTCCATTTTCCCCTCACACTTGGTTTTGCAAAGCCCTTGGACTTAAGGCAGCCCAGCATTTCCCCTGCTCACACTCGATTTTCCAAAACCCTTGGACTTCCAACCCAGCATTTCCCCTGCTCACACTGGATTTTCCAGGGCTCATTTCCCCTGCTCACACTGGATTTTCCAGGGCTCATTTCCCCTGCTCACACTGGATTTTCCAGGGCTCATTTCCCCTGCTCACACTGGATTTTCCAGAGCTCATTTCCCCTGCTCACACTGGATTTTCCAGAGCTCATTTCCCCTGCTCACACTGGATTTTCCAGCACCTTTGCACCTCCAGCAGGTAGCCCAGCACTGTCCCTGCTCACACTGGATTTTCCAGAGCTCATTTCCCCTGCTCACACTGGATTTTCCAGGGCTCATTTCCCCTGCTCACACTGGATTTTCCAGGGCTCATTTCCCCTGCTCACACTGGATTTTCCAGAGCTCATTTCCCCTGCTCACACTGGATTTTCCAGAGCTCATTTCCCCTGCTCACACTGGATTTTCCAGCACCTTTGCACTTCCAGCAGGTAGCCCAGCACTGTCCCTGCTCACACTGGATTTTCCAGAGCTCATTTCCCCTGCTCACACTCGATTTTCCAGGGCTCATTTCCCCTGCTCACACTGGATTTTCCAGAGCCCTTTGTCCCCCAGAGCTGGTTTGGGACAGGCCCTGCCCGTTTCCCAGCCCATCCCTGTGCTGGGGACAGGCCCCTGGAGCCTGGGCTGGGGAAACATTTGCATTTTCATTGGCACAGGTACAGCATTCAGGATTCTTTCAGGCCAGGCCAATTAAAACAAGCTGAAAACTGCTGAGTGAAGCAGTTTCAGGCAGGATCTGCTTACATTCCCCCTCAGAGAAAAGCGGGGGGCCCACTTGCTGTAACTCTCTCCCTCTCTGCACAGCGTGGGTTTTGAGCTTTTTTATTTTTCTTTTCCCTTTTTCTTTTTTTTTCCCTTTTTCTTTTTTTTTCCCTTTTCTTTTTTTTCCCCTTTTCTTTTTTTTTTTTTCCTTTTCTTTTCCCCCTTTTTCTTTTTAAGGTGGAATAACTTGTGCCCTTTCCATCTCTTAGAGATGGGTGGCAGGACTTGAGAATGTGGCTTCGTTTTCAAACCAGGCTGTAAAACCAAATCGAGGCATGGGAATTTTGTTTAAAAAAAAAAATAATAAAATAAAATAAAAGGGGAAAAAAATAAAGAAAAAACCACAAACCCCAAAACTGGTTACTCTGCACAGATTAACACACTTTACCTCCTTCACAAACCTTGCATGGTATTTTCTTAAAAAGGAATAAAGCCACATAATTAGCAATCAGTTGAAGCCTAAGGCTTTTCTGCCACCACAGAGACCATTCAATGCCTACTGGCTCTCCCACCACACTCCTGGTACTCTTGGGTTTCATTTTGGACAGCCTCTTTCAAACCTCAGCTGGGTTGTAAATGCAAACTGACAGGTTAAAAGATACCATTTTTATAGCCCTGAGCAAATAAAAGAAAATAAAATTAAAAGCCATCCTACCAGGGCTGCTTTATTTTAGAGTGATAATCCCTGAGAGCTGCAAGAAGGTTGGGGGAATGATGAAGGGTCCCAGGGATGGAGGGATTTCTGCTCCAGAGGGTCAGGATCCTGCATCCACCCCTTTATCCTGGGGAAAAAACCCAGGATTTTTATACCCCTGAGCAAATAAAATAAAAATAAAAAGCCCATCCTACCAGGGCTGTTTTATTTAATAGTGATAATTCTGAAGAGCTGCAAGGTTGGGGGAATGGTGAAGGGTCCCAGGGATGGAGGGAATCTGCTCCAAAGGGTCAGGATTCTGCATCCACCCCTTTATTGGGGGGGAAAAAAACCAGGATTTTTATACCCTTCAGCAAATAGAAGAAAATAAAATTAAAAAGCCCCTCCTACCAGGGCTGCTTTATTTTATAGTGATAATCCTCAAGAGCTGAGAGGTTTGAAGAATGACAAAGAGTCCCAGGGATGGAGGGATATCTGCTCCAGAGGGTCAGGATTCTGCATCCACCCCTTTACCCTGGGGAAAAACCCCAAGATTTTTATACCCCTGAGCAAATTTTTATACCCCTGAGCAAAATAAAAATAAAAAGCCCCTCCTACCAGGGCTGCTTTATTTTATAGTGATAATTCTGAAGAGCTGCAAGAATGCCAAGGAGTCCCAGGGATGGAGGGATATGTGCTCCAAAGGGTCAGGATTCTGCATCCACCCCTTTACCCTGGAAAAATCCCTTTTTTTTTTTTTGATTTTTTGGCAGTGCCAGAGCCCACAGTGGCCACTTCCAACCCCCTGCATGCCAGGACTGCCACAGAGACACCACCTGCAAATGCCCCTGCATCAGTCTGGGGGGAATTTGGGCCAATCCAGCAGAACAAACCAGGCCCAGGGGTTTGCATTTGTTTTCATGGCTCTAAATGAGGCTGTGCCACTGCTGGGCTGGGCTGCATGGAGGGGAGATGAGCCCTGCATGGAAAATTTGGGTCCATTTGGGGTCAAGCTGGGTTTCAGGCAGTGGCAGAAGGCAGTGGGGTCTGAACCCAAATTTCTTTTCACCTTGATGAAGCAGCTCTGGGCTCACACAAATACCAACAGTTCCATCAGTGCCTGAGCACCCAGAGAAACCAGAAATCATAACCAGAGACTAAATCATAACCAGAAACAAACATAACCAGAGACTAAATCATAACCAGAGACTAAATGATAACCAGAAACCAAACATAACCAGAAACTAAATCATAACCAGAGACTAAATGATAACCAGAGATTAAATCATAACCAGAAACTAAATCATAACCAGAGACTAAATCATAAACCTGCCACGTCATCCCTCACCTAATTGTCACCTAATTGATGTTAAGGAGAGGCACAGGAAGAACAAAACAGGGGACAGAGAGGGCTGGAGACAGCAGAAACACCAGATTGGGTCCATTTGGGGTCGAGCTGGGTTTCAGGCAGTGGCAGAAGGCAGAGGGGTCTGAACCCAAGTTTCTTTTCACCTTGATGAAGCAGCACTGGGCTCACACAAATACCAATGGTTCCATCAGTGCCTGAGCAGACAGAGAAACCAGAAATCATAACCAGAGACTAAATCATAACCAGAAACTAAATGATAACCAGAAACCAAATGATAACCAGAAACCAAATGATAACCAGAGACTAAATCATAACCAGAGACTAAATGATAACCAGAAACCAAACATAACCAGAGACTAAATCAGAACCAGAGACTAAATCAGAACCAGAGACTAAATGATAAACCTGGCACGTCATCCCTCACCCAATTGTCACCCAGATGTTAAGGAGAGGCACAGGAGGAACAGAGGAGGGGACAGGGAGGGCTGGAGGCAGCAGAAACACCAGAGTCCTCAGATCATCCCTGACAGGAGCCAATTCTCTCTCTTTGCTTTCAGAGCCCTGCTCTAGGAGCAGGCTGGCCCAAGGGACTGGGAAAGTAGGACACGAGGACTATTCTGGATCAAAATCCTTTTCTTTTTCAAAGGCTCCTGGGTGCCCTCCTCAACGACCTGGAGCAGCTCAGCTGTCACCGGGCACGCAGGTGCCTGCAAAGGCGTTTATTGATCTCACCAGGGCAGCCAGAGCACAGACCCCAGCAATCCCTGAGGCACAGGGAACGTGCCACGAGCATCCTGTGACCCCAGCCCTGCCTGTTCAGAGGGTGGGGTTACTGAGCTCTGAAAGGGTGAGCACATCCCCAAATTATAGAAATAAATAATATCAATATATATATTATATAAAAATTATACATTTATAAAATTATATAAATAAATCGATAAATAGGTAGATAGAAATAAATATAAATTATGTAAAAATAGACTAAAATAAATATATAAAATAAATATAAATTTTATAAATAGATAGAAAAAATATAAATTATATATAGAGATAAATAAATATAAATTAGATAAAAATAGATAAATAAATAGATAGAAATAAATATAAATTATATAAATAAATACATAAAAATAGATAGAAAAATATAAATTATATAAATAAATACATAAAAATAGAAAAATATAAATTATATATATAGATAAATAAATAAATATAAATTAGATAAAAATAGATAAATAAATACATAGAAATAGATAGAAATAAATATAAATTATATAAATAGATAGATCAATAAATAGATAGAAAAAATACAAATTATATAAATAAATAGAAATATATATAAATTATATAAAAATAGATAAATAAATAGATAAAATAAGTAAGTATAAATTAGATAAATAAATAGATAAAAATAGATAGAAATAGATGGAAATTATATAAGTAGATAGATCAATAAATAGATAGAAATAAATACAAATTAAATTAATAAATAAATAGAAATAAGTAGAAATTATATAAATAAATAGATAAATAAATAGATAAAATAAATATAAATTAGATAAATAAATATATAAAAATAAATATAAATTATATAAATAAATAGAGGGCAGTGTGTGACATTCACATGGAGCTTTGATGCTGGAGTGTGAGCAGTTGAAAGGACAGAGCTGATCCCCTCCCCTGGCTGCCCTGCTCCACAGCCCCTCCTCTCACACAACACCTCCCCTCCCTCTCACACACAAGCAGGAATTTCTTTTATCTGTTGGAAATTTTTCCTGCTTTTTTCCCCTCACTGAGGAACCTCCACCTGGATTCACCTGTGCACAGCCAAAATCAAACAGCAGCAAACAAACTGAAACATCCTCTGGGCAGTGATCTCCTCTCCAGGTGAAGGTGAATGGAAATCCAGGTAAAAATGGAAAAAAATACAAAGCAAATCTTTGCAACTGATCTTCCTTGAGGTGGGTCAAGGTTCCGCCTGCCTGGGACACTTTCCATGACATTTGCTAAGGTCATCCCCCAAACTGGGATTCCCTCAGCCATGCTTTTCCTCCTGCTCTTCGAGAGGGAGAAGAAAAGAGGCAAAAACTAAAAGGGAGGATGAGGAAACGCTCACTTGGCCACGTCCTGAGCAATTCCCCAGACGTGCCAATGCCCTGAGCGTGCCCAGGTTTCCTGCTGTCCCCTCAGAGAGGGGATTTTCCACTCCCACCTTTCCTCCTCCTTTATCTCCCTCCCTGCTGGCCCCTGAGCCTGCTGAGCCCAGCAGTGCAGATTAGATGTGAGCAAAGCACAGAGCCCTGACTCCCCCAGACAGCCTGGGGAGATAAAAGCAGCCAAACACTGTCCAGAGACAGCTCCAGCAGCTCCCTCTGGGTGATGCCTGGGACTGGGGACCCTCCAGCAGCTGCCCTGCAAGGCCCAGAGGCAGAACCACTTCTTTCTGCACCCTGTGCTTAAAGAGAAATCGAATTCTCCAGAATATCCAGTGGGAACCTCTCTGAGCATCAAAGAGCTGCTGCTCAGGGGTGCAGAGGAGCAGCCAGTGCCAGCCTGCAGTGTGGGAACCCAGAACATCCCTCTGGCTGTCCAGAATGGCCAGGACCCTGCCAGGGAGCTCAGAGACCCTGGCACGGAACTCAAAATGCCCCTGTGGGTTTGATTATGAGCAAATTACCAACCTTAGATGAAGATCAGCAAGCCACAACAGTTTGGGTAGAATAATAGTGAAGTTATCACAGGGTGGAAAAGTAGATTTGGGGGTTTCTGGTATGGGGGTTCAGGAGGCAAGATGGAAGGATGGACATGCCCAGTTCGTTTCTCCTTCTTCTTCTTCTTGGCCTCCATCTTCTGCTGTGATGGTGGCACTTTGGGATTGGTCTAGAGTAGAAGCTCAGTGTCTAACATGGGTGAAATCCTGGGTGTGGGAACCCAGCACATCCCTCTGGCTGTCCAGGATGGCCAGAACCCCTGCCAGGGGCCACAGACACCCTGGCACAGAGCCCAGAATGCCCCTGTGGGTTTGATTATGACCCATGGAGCAAGTTACCAACCTTAGATGAAGATCAGCAGGCCATGATAGTTTAGGTAGAATAATAGTGAAGTTATCATGGGGTGGAAAAATAGATTTTGGGGTTTTTAGAATGGAGGTTCAGGGGGCAAGATGGAGGGAACTGGGTGTGTCCAGCCTTTCTCCTTCTTCTGCTTGGCCTCCATCTTCTGCTGTGCTGGTGGCACTTTGGGACTGGTTTAGAGTAGAAGCTCAGTGTCTAACACAGGTGATGGGTGTTGGGAAGTAATTGTAAACATTGTACAGGTAGTTTTTAGTACAAAGACATAACCCTGCCCTGGGGCAGGCAGAGTGCCTGGAACTGTCCTGCTGGATGGACCTGGCAGGGCAGGAGAAAATTTTTTATAGATAAGGAACAATGAACAACCTTGAGACTGAGAAATGAAGAGCCCTGACTCCTTCATCAAGCACCAGGCTGGGAAAAAGAGACTTTGAACATTCTTGGGGTTGCAGTGACCCAAAAGACCCCAAGACTGCAGGAGCACAGCTCTGCTGAAATGTCCCACACCCCTGCTTGTCCCTCCAGTGAGCCAACAGCACAGGGTGGCTCTGATCAGGGGAAACAGCTCCAAAATCTGTCCCCAAGAGCTGAGGCCCAGCACAGCTGTCCCCTCTCCCCTGAGGGGTGCCCCATTCCCATTTCACACCCCTGGATAGGAGCTGTCCCTGCTTTAGGGTGTGTTTGTAGGGCACAGGTCAGCCCTGCAGCCCCATATCCCATTTTTATGCTCTTCATGCCCTGGAGATGCTGGATTGTCCTTCAGTGAAGCCCAGAATGGTTTGGGCTGGAGAGAAAATGAAATATCTTTTCCTTCCACTGTGACAGTGTTCACAGGGGTCTGAGGATGAGGGAAGAGACGAGGATCTGACTCCATGTTTCAGAAGGCTTGATTTATTATTTTATGATATATTATATTAAAACTAGACTAAAAGAATAGAAGAAAGGATTTCATCAGAAGGCTGGCTAAGAATAGAAGAAGAAGGAATGATAACAAAGGTTTGTGGCTCAGACAGAGAGTCCGAGCCAGCTGGGCTGTGATTGGCCATTAATCAGAAACAACCACATGAGACCAATCCCAGATGCACCTGTTGCATTCCACAGCAGCAGATAACCATTGTTTGCATTTTGTTCCTGAGGCCTCTCAGCTTCTCAGGAGGAACAATCCTAAGGGAAGGAATTTTCATAAAAGATGTCTGTGACATTCCACACCTTCCACCCCTCCCTGGTGCCACAGCAGCACCAGCATCCCCAGTGGCACTGGCAGGGACACGCTGGGCAGTGGGCAGGGGCTCCTCCAGAGCTGGAGCTGTCACATTTATCTCAGACTCCTCCAGAGCTGCTTGGAGCCACCAGGCAGAGCACACAAAGGGACTATTCAGGGCAGCCCAGCCCCAGAAACAAAGCAGATGCTCGGGGCAAGTTTGCAAAGAAGGCACAGAAGGTTGGCAGAGCTCCTCTCCCAAATCAGGGCCCATCTCCAGGCAGCACCAGGAGCAGCCCCATGGCTCTGTCTGAGGAAGGGCAGCCAGGGGGACAGAGCCTGGCAGGGAGCAGGGCTGCAGAACTGAACCAAAGCTCAGAGGCAAGCAGAGCTTTTAAACTCCTCCACCAAGTTTGGCTGCTCAGGTCTTTTGGGCATTTCTTTTTTATTTTTTTTTCCCCTCACTGTTTTGGCAAATTAAGGAGTGGAATGGAAAAGCAAAGCCTCCCATCTGACCTGCTGGGAGCTTTGCTCTTTGTGAAACACCCGAGGGGTCAAGGTGCAGGGAATGTGTACCAGAGGTGAGGTTTCAGAGGCTGCAGGGTGGCACTGAGAGATTTTGAAGCTCTCCTAAAAGAGGATGCAATAAATCAGGTCTGAAACCAGGGACTGGTCCAAGCAAGGTCAGTTTTTTATCTGGAAAGGAAAGATTCAAATGCTTCAAGTCAGGGGAAAAAAAACCAAAACAAAACAAAACAAAAAAAACACAGAAAAAAACCCAAAAAACAATCAAACACACACAAAAAAAAAACCCCCAAAAAAACCCAAAACCAGTTTGAAATGAACTTCCTACTTATTTAAAGACCAATCCAAACTGCTTTTTTGCTGGTATTTCAGGAATGAGCCCGACCAAAGGCACCTGGTCTGGTTTTACAGACTGAACCACTTTTGGAAAGGAGTCAGAAGGGATTTGGACAAAAACAACGGAGGCCCAGACACAGAGGCTGCCCTGGGAGAGCGTCCCAGCTGTCTGCTCAGCCTCAAACCTCTCATCATGAGCGTGCAGGGGAGGCAGGGGGACCTGTCAGGGGTGGCTCAGCTCCGAGCTCGGGGCCAGCAGGGGAAATCCTGGTTTTCCTGGCTCCAGGGAGCCTGCAGACCCTGAGCAGGCAGGACAGGGGGATTGTGAGCAGCAAAGGTGGATGCTGGAACTCAGGAGAGCAGCTTGGTGGGGCCTGGATTGCCAAAGCACCTGCTGGTGGTGTTTGCAGAGGTGCCCAGCATAAAGCAGCCCTGCCCTCACCACCAGGCTGGCCCTGCCCCTTCCCAGCCCTGCCATGCCATGAATCACGGGGTGGTTTTGGTAAAACCCATCCAGTGCCACCCCTGGGACACCTTCCACCATCCCAGGGCGCCCCAAGGCCCATCCAGCCTGGCCTTGGGCACTGCCAGGATCCAGGGGCGGCCCCAGCTTCTCTGGGCAACCTCTACCAGGGCCTGCCCACCCTCTGATCACCTTCTTATCTCCTCTAAATCTCTCCTCTTGTAGTTTAAAGCCGAACAACATTTATCTCTAAGACCAGCAGCATCTCCAGCTGAGCCCAGCCCACCCACTCTGGAGCTTTGTGCATTCCCCTGCAGTGAATTCACCCAGGCCCAAGCCCCTCACCACCAGACTGGCACTGCCCCCTCCCAGCCCTGCCATGCCACAGGGATCCAGCACTGTCTCAAACAAAACAAATCCTGGAAGGAAACCTGTGAGAAATGCTCCCCAAATCCTCCCCCCTGCTCACAGAGGATCCAGCAGGGTTTGGGAGCTGCCAGACTGCAGGATCAGTTCTGAGGCCTGGCTTCTCAGGGCTGTCCTTCATTGAATCCCAGCATGGTTTGGGTTGGAAGGGACCTTAAAGCCCATCCAGTGCCACCCCTGGGACACTTTTCACCATTCCAGGGTGCTCCAAGCCCTGTCCAGCCTGGCCTTGGGCACTGCCAGGATCCAGGGGCAGCCCCAGCTTCTCTGGGCACCCTGTGCCAGGGTCTCCCCACCCTCTGATCACCTTCTTATCTCATCTCAATCTCTGCTCCTGTAGTTAAAAACTGAACAACATTTAGCTCTGGGATCAGCAGCATCTCCAGCTCAGCCCTTTTGTGCATTCCCCTGCAGTGAATTCACCCAGGCTCAAGCACAGGGAGCTCTGATCTCCACACAGGGGGCTCCTGTTGCTGCCACGGAGCGGGAAAATGCCAAACATGGCTCATACCAATCCCACCTCTCACTAATCTGTTTTGTCAGCTCATCAGAATCTTGAAAGCAACCTTTAAGTGCTGGGAGGCATCCTGCTTTCTAATTAGGCTCAGTCAGATTTTGTGGTTCAGTCAAGCCAACCTGGCTCGCTGCTGCAGCTCCAAACATGTGCACTTGAAATCAGTTTTTCCACTCAGAAAAAAAGATAAGGCCCCCAGTTTCCTCCCCTCAGATAAGCTGAAGGAGAAAGGAGCATGAAGTCATGTCCCTGCCACCCCAAATCTGTGTGGCTCTGTGTCCCATCTCCACAGCCCCAGCTGAGCTTTGCTGGCACCCAAGGCCGGAAATCGAAGCACAGGATACTCCAAGGGTGGAGAATAAAAGAATCCAGGGGTTTCTGAGCCATCAGAAAAGGTTTGATAAGCTACTGTTCACTGCCACTGTTATTTGTGCTTTCAGGAGTGTCACGGTGTTCTCAGCACTCTGCAAACAACAAGCCAGAGCTCACAGACCTTTCCAACCAACTACAAAATGCAAAAAAAAGCACAAGATTCAAAACTGAATTTTGTTCAAAATTCAAAACTGAATTTTGTAATGTTCTCAGCACTCTGCAAACAACAAGCCAGAGCTCACAGACCTTTCCAACCAACTACAAAATGCAAAAAAAAGCACAAGATTCAAAACTGAATTTTGTTCAAAATTCAAAACTGAATTTTGTAATGTTCTCAGCACTCTGCAAACAACAAGCCAGAGCTCACAGACCTTTCCAACCAACTACAAAATGCAAAAAAAGCACAAAATTCAAAACTGACTCACTCTGCCTGATTATAAAGCACTTCCTGAAGCTTTCCACCAGCCATTTGCTTCCTATAAGAAAAAAAAAATGATCTAATCCAATTTATTGAATCATTTCAGCCTTGCAACTCTGTAACTCCTGATACCAGGGCATTTCCATTTTGATCACCCCTAAAACCACCTGCAGAGCCTGAGGGATCAGGGATGCTCCTCAGAGCTCAGAAGGCACTGACCTGGTGCAGAGGTGACTCACAGGACTCCTGTTCCCTTGGAATTCAGCTTGAACCTTGGTAATCCCTCCCTGGCAATCCCTCCTTGGCCGTGGCATTCCCTTCTCACCCAGCTGCCAAAAAGGAGATCTGAAATGAAAATAATTAACATCAATCACTCATGGTTTTGTTGTTTGGTTGGTTTTTTTTGCCCTGCTTAGCATCCAAACCCATATCTTAGATAAACAAACAGCCCAAAGAGTTTGGCCCCAGCCAAAACCTGGCTCTGAACAAATCTGGGTGAGATCCTCATGGCTGGGCTGTGTCAGATGGAATTCTGTGAATTCATTCCCCTCAGCTGTGCTCATTATTCAGTCCCCAAACCCAGACAGCTCCCATGGACATGCCCTGAGGCTTGGACACATCTCACTTACCTTCAGGGACTGCCTGAGGAAGCTGAAGGTGAGGGGTGTCCCCAAGGCACTGCCACAATGGCACAGGGGCTCCTCTGGGGCTGCCTCTCTCAGCATTAGCCACAGTGCCTGAGGGCAAGGCAAACCAACTGCTGGGAGCCAGCCAGAGCCTCAGACCCAGCTTTTCCCTGGGTCTTTTCCCTTTTCCCAGCAGCATCCTGGCTGCTCCTGGCTCCCACCCCAGAGAGCAGCACCTGGGGAAGGCCCAGCCCTGCCCAGCTGAGAGGGCTCAGCTCACCCACCCTCACACAGCCCAGGAGACACCAGGGAACTGCTGTCCATGTGGGGCTCAAGGGCAATTCAGCACTGAAATCCAGCAGGGAGAGAGCTGCAGAGCTCTGCCTTGCCTTTGCAGCTCTAATTTTGCTGAAAAGGGATTAATTAATGGCTGGTGGGCAAGGCCACAGTGCCTCCCTGGCAGCTCTGCTGTCACTATGGAGATCCTGCATGCCAGGCCTGGTGCCACACGTTGTCCTGGCAGGAGGATGCCCACGCCCAGCCAGGATCCCACATCCCCTCCTGTGGGAATCCAGGAAATCAGAGGGGTTTGGGAAAGCTGCAAAGGGCCTCAGAGACAGCAGAGCTGTGAGTAGAGCCATGCAGCAGCCGTGAGATTGGGCAGCAGAAAAATTGTGTCAGAAATAGAAAAGTAAGGACAAATAGAACAATGGTCTGTGTATTAATGCTTGTCTAGAATAACTCCTTAAGCTACAGAAAAGTTTATCTGGTGAAACATTATGAAGTTTTAAGTTTAATTACGAAGAGTTGTGCATTGTCTTTTAAGGCTCTCAAGCAGGTATTGTATTCAAAATAAACAAACATTGTTTTAACCAAAGGTACCTGTGCTTATAGCTTATAGAACCATTGTCAATGTGCTTTTGCTTGGTGTGATCGGTCAAAAAAAGTGGTAAAGTGAGTTGTAACATGAAGTTCTTGGTCTGCTGCCTGGGATGTGAGCTGCTGGCATCTTCCCATTGTCACAACCATGGAATGAGGCAGATGCTGGGAAATAAAACAGCTCAAAACACCTTCCCCAGCAGTCCTGTCCTGTCCTGTCTGTGATTTGTACACAGATTGGTCAGCTGAAAAATTATCTAAGAAGTAGAAAGTGAGGACAAATAAAACAATGGTCTGTGTATTAACACTTGTCTAGAATAACTCCTTAAGCTGTAGAAAAGTACATCTGGTGAGATGTTAGGAAGTTTTAATAATGGAGCTCTGTGCACGGTGTTTGAAGGCTCACAAGCAGATATTTTATTTGAAATAAGCAGGCATTGTTTAACCAAAGGTACCTGTGCTTATGGTGATTGGATAGCACTACTGTCAATGTGCTTTTGCTTGGTGTGATTGGTCAAAAACTCATAAAGGGAGTTGTAACATGAAGTTCTTGGTCTGCTGGCTGGGATGTGAGCTGGTGGCATCTTCCCATTGTCACAACCATGGAATGAGGCAGATGCTGGAAAATCAAACAGCTCAAGGCACATTCCCAGCAGTCCTGTCCTGTCTGTGGTTTGTGCACAGCCCCTGGCTGGTGACACCCCTGAGCTGTGGGAGCTCTGCTGGAGCTGCTCCAGGGTTCCCCGGTGCCAGGGGAGCAGAGAGCTCCATCCTGGCCTGCAGATGGTTCCCCCTCTCCCTTGGAGGGGCTGAATGACTTTTCAAACCTTTGATTCCTGATGTATTCACTCCAGGAGACACAAAAGTACAAAATCTCAGCATGGAGTGACTCCCTCACTTGCTTTATTATTTTGTTGGGTTTTTCTTTTTCCTTCTCACACCCCCCCACCCCTTGTCTTTCCTTTTCTTCTCTCCCTGGACAGTTTTATAATTTTGGCCTGTGGCCAGAAAGTCTGTCCTGATTAGCCTGGGCTGGCTGTGAAACACCTGCAGCCCATTAGAGCAGGAGGAGGGGAAAAAAAAAATAAAAATCCCTTGTCATAGGTGAAGTAATGGCCACTTCTCCCTTTGTTTTAACACTAAAAGGACAGTCAGGAGGAGAAGCAAACAAACCCAAGGCTTTAACCCCCTCACCTGCCACTGGCTGCTCTCGGGGTCATTTTTGCCTGGTAAGTGACTCCAGTAATTTGTTGTCACTTCACCCCAGTGAGATTTACAGGTTATTAAACACGATGTGCGCTTGCTGCACTTGAACAGTGCCCCCTGCACCTTATTTTATGTCTTTGTGAGGAGCTCACCAGGCACAAGGAGGAATAAAATCCCCTCTGGGCAGGTTACAGCTGCATTGGCTCCTTGAAATGCCTCCAGTGTCCCAGCTGGTCCTGGCTGCCACCACTGCCAGGGCCAGCAGGGTGGCAAAGGGCTCAGGAGGGGACAGGCATGAGTCCCAAGGCCCCAGAAATGTGACCAGGGCACAGCAGAGTGGCACTCAAGGTAGCACTGAAGCTCCTGGCTCTGGCACAGCACAACATTTTTTATTATAAACACAGAAATTGCCAGGATCTGGGTACAGGGTGACACTGGGGACAGTCAGAGGCAGCAATTCTGAGCTCAGCTCAAAGCCCAGCTCATTGTACCCCTGCAGGACTCTCCACCTGGAGAGGAGCCCCACTTCTGACCCCAAAACCCCTTCCTAAGATGTGTTTGTACACCAGGATTCCTCCAAAGAAGGGCTTGGTGCCTGCTGAGATGAGGCAGCAAAGAGATCAAAACATCCCTCAGAGCCCTCCTGAACAGCAGGGCCACGGCCAAAACACACCTGGGATGGAGGGAACACCACAGTGAGACCTGAAAACACACCTGGGATGGAGGAAAGGCCACAGGGAGACCTGAAAACACACCTGGGATAGAGGGAACACCACAGTGAGACCTGAAAACACACTTGGGATGGAGGGAATGCCACAGGGAGACCTCAAAATAGACCTGGGATGGAGGGAAGGTCACAGTGAGACCTCAAAATAGATCTGGGATGGAAGGAACACCACAGGGAGACCTGAAAACACACCTGGGACGGAGGAAAGGTCACAGTGAGACCTCAGAACACACCTGGGATGGAGGGAAGGTCACAGTGAGACCTCAAAATAGACCCGGGCTGAAGGAAAGGCCACAGGGAGACCTGAAAACACAGCTGGGGTGAAGGAAAGGCCACAGTGAAACCTCAGAACACACTGGGCTGAAGGGAACACCACAATGAGACCTCAAAATAGACCTGGGATGAAGGGAAGGACACAGTTACACCTCATAATAGACCTGGGATGAGGGGAACACCACAGTGAGAGCTGAAAACACACCTGGGATGGAGGAAAGGCCACAGGGAGAGCTGAAAACACACCTGGGATGGAGGGAAGGCACAGTGAGACCTGAAAACACACCTGGGGTGAAGGAAAGGCCACAGTGAGACCTCAGAACACACTGGGAAGGAGGGAACACCACAGTGAGACCTCAGAAACACACCTGGGATGGAGGAAAGGCACAGTGAGAGCTGAAAATGCAGCTGGGATGGAGGGAACACCACAGTGAGACCTCAAAATAGACCTGGCATGAAGGGAAGGCCACAGTTACACCTCATAATAGACCTGGGATGAGGGGAACACCACAGTGAGAGCTGAAAACACACCTGGGATGGAGGGAACACAACGGTGAAACCTCAAAACACACCTGGGATGAAGGAAAGGCCACAGTGAGAGCTGAAAACACACCTGGGATGGAGGAAAGGCCACAGTGAGAGCTGAAAACACAGCTGGGATGAAGGAAAGGCCACAGTGAGACCTCCTGGGTTGGGGACACCTCTCTGAGAATCCGTGTGTGTCCCAGGGACAGGAGCTGAGGGGACAGCCAGAGATGCAAATCCTGCACCCTGCTCCACACCGTGAACGATGACAACAAAGTGGGAGCTCAAAGGCAGCTCCAGGAGTTGTGCTGCTGGCTGCATCTCCAAGGGCTGGATGGCATTTCAATGCCAACAGCCCATCCAGCCAAAATGTCAAAAAACCCCAGAGCTCCTCCCCAAATTTGCTGTGTTTTCATCAAAGCTCTTTGTGTAGCTGCGAGGCACTGGAGACATTTACACCCCAGCAGCTGAATTTCTTTAGTTCTGCATCCAGTGGAGTTCAGCCATCAATGGAAAAGAAAAATTTGTGACCACAAGGGACTCTGTCAAATATTCCTGCTGCTGTCCTGGAGCATGGAAAAGCAAGTCTGCTGCTGCACACAGGTCTGACTATTTGCATTTTTAATAATTCAAGAGTTTAATTAGTATCATGCCCTTAATCAGAGGCTGAAAATACAGCTGAAGTCATCAGAGCTTAATTAGTTAAAAAAAAAAAAAAAAAGATTCTGCAGTGAAAATGTCTCGACAAACATGGAGCTCTGTCCTCAGCTTTGGGCTTCAAATCAGCTTTTACCTGTTGCTTCTGATTATTCCAGCCCACCTCAGAAAAATTTAAAATCCTCAAACAAATCAGTTCCATTTATCCCTATGAACTCTTCCACAGCTTTCTTGAACTAGACTCAGGAAAAAAATCCAAAAAACCCAAAAAAACCAAAAAAAACCCCACCACCACCACCACCACCAAAAAAAAAAAAAACAAAACAAAAAAAAAAAAAACCCAAAAAAAAAACCCCAAAACAGTTGGAAAATAATAAATTAAATTAAAGCAGGTGTATCCCATAAGCTGCACGTGAAATTCCCCTCTGCAGGAAATAAAACATCCACAAGAGTCGCTGGATCTTCAGTCAGGTCAGCAGGAGCACATTCCTGAGGGGGATCACTGGATGGGCAGAAAAATCCCCTTTTAGCAGCGGGACTGGGAGCTCAGACTGGTGCCAGGTGGAGCCTGGGATGCTCAGGGGAGTTATCCCAGTGTGGGATGAGCAAATCCAAAATCCAAAATGCAAAATCCACTCCCATCCCTTCCCTCCCTGCAGCTTGGTGGGGTTGTACAGGACATCCTGGATGGGCTTTCCCAACAATATTCCATTCAATTCTGGAATTCATCACTGCCCAGGGCCGTGGAGACCGAGCACACCCCCAGGTTCCAAAATGGATTAGTGAAATTCATGGAAATTAGGCCAAGCCCAGGCAATTAAATATGCTAATCCGGATGCAACTTCCAGTTCAGGAAGTCAGGCAGCCTCATGCCCTTCCACCTCTGATTTATTCAGAAAAAGGAAGCCAGAAAAAGTTCTCACCATGCCAAAACTGTCCCCTGGCTCTGAGCATTAGTGAGAATTGCAGTAAATCCTTTTTTTTTTGTTGGCAGGAGGAGGGGGATCTATTTTCCCTCAGTAATGATATCACAGCCTGCTGTTTCTTTCCCTCTGCAGCTCCTGAACCTCTGGGGAACCTCCCAGCTCGCTGTGTCCTCAGGAATATCCCAGATAAATCAGGGAAACCCACTGGAAGGTGAAGCAATCACAGAGAGCACTAAATTCCATTTCGTGTGGAATTAGGAATCCAGTCACTTATGTACCTAGGAAAGGTCTGCCTGGATCAGACTGAAAAAAAAATGGGTTTTTTTGGGAGTACTGGGCCAGAAGAAGATTCTAGAAATTCAAGATGGAAAAACGGAATTTTGTTTGTCCACAAGGAGAGTTTCAGTTTGTTTGTCCACAAGGAAAGCTTCCTGTAGCCCCAGCAGAGTTTGATTTATTCCTGACACTCCTGGGGGAGCTTTTACATATATATATATATGTATTTTTTATATATATAAAAAAAAAAAAAAATATATATATATATATATATATATATAAAATATATATAAATATAAATATTTTTATATATATAAATAAATATAAAATGAGTTTATAAATACAAATAAATTTAAAATAAATTTATAAATATAAATACATTTAAAATGAATACATTATAAATAAAATGCATATAAATAAATTTTAAATAAATACATTTTCTTCCGTGCCCTCATTCCCTTTGAACCCTGCTCAGCTCCTGACCCAAGGAGCAGCGTTTGGCCTGGATTTTCTGCTCCCTGCTCCCTTTACCTGCCCCAGGAATTTCCCCCTGCTCCTGGAGGTGTTTGGGGGCTTTGCTGCAGAGCAGAGGACAAGATGACAAATGAGCCAGCCCACAGCCCAGGAATGCAAGAGAGTCCCAGCTATTTTTAATTAAGAAGCGATGACAGCTGACTGCATTCCCTGACACTGCAGTGAGCGGCTCCCTGACCCAGACACCGTGGGCCACCCTCCTGTCAGGACCCAGGACATTCCTCCAGACCCTGGCAGGGGGCTCAGAGACCTTGGTACAGAGTCAAAACCACCTGGGCCTTGGATTGTAACCCATGGGAACAATTCCCAGCTTTGTGTGAGCTACAGGAGTCTGAGTAGAATGATAGTGGATTTATCACAGGGTGAAAATGTAGAATTTTGGGGTTTTTAGAATGGGGGTTCAGGGGGCAGGATGGAGGGATTTGGGTGGAAATTCCTCTGGCTACCCTGGAGGGCTCCAGACCCTGGCAGGGGGCTCAGAGACCTTGGCATGGAGTCAAAACCACCTGTGCCTTTGATTGTAACCCATGGGAACAATTCCCAACCTTGTGTGAAGAGTTACAAGCCACAGGGGTTTGAATAGAATGATAGTGAATTTGTCACAGGGTGAAAAAGGAGAATTGTGGGGTTTTTAGAATGGGGGTTCAGGGGAGCAAGATGGAGGAATCTGGGCATGCCCAGCCTTTCTCCTTCTTCTCCTTGGCCTCCATCTTCTGCTGTGATGGTGGCACTTTGGGATTGGTTTAGAGTAGAGACAAACTGTCTAACACAGGTGATGGGTATTGGGAAGTGATGGTAAATAATGAACATGTAGTTTTTAGTATAAAAAGATAACACCAGGGTGCCTCAACCCGACCTGCCAGACAAACCCCAGCAGGTCAGAGCAAGAATGTGACAGATAAGAGAAAATAACCTTGAAAAACAGAACTGAGGAATCTCAACTTCTTCTTCAAGCATGGGGCTGGGAAAAAAAAGACTTTTTAATACCTTGGGAGCCATTCCAACAACCCAAAACCTGAGACCCTCTGAAGCCCGGCTCCCATCGGTCCCACCAATGCTGCTGCTATTTATAATATGAATTATAAATTTATATGCACGTCTGCACAGATGCAGGGATCACCAAAGCCAACAGCCTCCAAACCCTGCCAGAAACGTGGCCAGGCTGAGCAGCAGGAGGAGGCAGCAGGTGAGGGGAGGACAGCCAAGGTCGCCCTGCTGGAAGTGCCAATTCTCATCTCTAAGAAATGTTCTGAAGGTTTGGACAAATTCAGCTGTTATTTTCATTTTTTTTGGTTGGTTAAAGCAGTAATAGATTGAGCAGGGGAGAGGCACAGAGACAGAAAGAGCAATTCCTGCTGTAAGGCGGAGAAGGGACAAGGCAGCAGGGGCTTTTCTCAGGGGTGGGCTTTTGTCAGCCCACAGGTCACAGGGAGGGTTTAGCTGAGAAAGACCAGAGTGACCTGGATTTTGAAGGGTAGGGATTCACCTGGCCTCATGTAAGGACTCTTTGGCAGAGATGGGAACACAGTCCAGGTGTCCAGCTCACACTGGCACAAGAGACTGGCACAAAAGTGGCACCAGACAGCCCTGGGAAGGTGTCAAGAGGAAAACACCAACCACAAAGAGAGAATATGAGACTGCCTTTTGTTCTCAGGGCTCACACAGCACTGAATCCAGCAGCTGATCCCTTTACCTTGAGCTCACTTGTTGGTTTTAGCAGAGAGATAAAGGAAAGGTTCCTTTCCAGCCTTTCCAGAGGGCCACAGGGAAGAGGGATGAGCCAGCAAAGTCACCCAGATCACGTAGGAACTTGGCACGAGCGAGACAAATCCATTAAGGGCCATCATCAGGAACTTTCCAGGCTGGCTGCAGGCTGGGAGGGGGCAGAGCTGCTCTCTGCTGTTGCTAAGAGAGCCCCCCCAGCCCTGCTCTGCCGGCCCAATCCACGGCTCCCTCCTCCCATTGGCTCCGCAGCCGCATCGAACCATCCTGACAGCTTTTCCTCCTCCTCCTCCTCCTCCTCACCCTGCTGCCTTCTGCCTATGGCCTATCACCAGGGGAGAGCCAGCCAGCCACGGAATCAATACTTGGTGCATTTGCATTTGCATTCCAGCCCTGCCTGCCCGTGTCTGTGCATCCCCAGCCGTGCCCACGGAGAGCAGGGGTGCCAGGCTGGTGCCTGCAGTGCCACAGCCTGCAGGACCCAGGGACCATCAGCATCCTGCCCTGTGAGCCTGGGCACAGGGGTCTGAGGGTGAGGGAAGAGACCAGGATCTGACTCCATGGTTCAGAAGGCTTGATTTATTATTTTATGATATATATGATATTAAAGCTATACTAAAAGAATAGAAGAAAGGATTTCATCAGAAGGCTGGCTAAGAATAGAATAGCAAAAAATGATAACCAAGGCTTGTGACTCGGCTCTCTGTCCGAGCCAGCTGGGCTGTGATTGGCCATTAATTAGAAACAACCACATGAGCCCAATCCCAGATGCACCTGCTGCATTCCACAGCAGCAGATAACCATTGGTTGCATTTTGTTCCTGAGGCCTCTCAGCTTCTCAGGAGGAAAAAATCCTAAAGATTTTTCATAAAAGATGTCTGTGACACTGCCAGGCCTCTGCTTTTCTCAGAAGGTTGCAGTTTATTGCAGCCCCAAGATGTGTGAGCAGTCTCTGTTTCGGCCTGTACGTTTGAAGAAGCAGTCAGGGCTCTTCATTTCTCGCTCTCAAGGTTGTTTATTGTTCCTTATCTATAAAAATTTTTCTCCTGCCCTGCCAGGTCCATCCAGCAGGACAGTTCAGGCACTCTGCCTGCCCCAGGGCAGGGTTATGTCTCTATACTACAAACTATGTGTACAATATTTACAATTACTTCCCAATACCCATCACCTATGTTAGACAGTGAGCTTCTACTCTAAAGCAATCCCAAAGTGCCACCATCACAGCAGAAGATGGAGGCCAAGAAGAAGAAGAAGAAAGCTGGACACACCCAAGTCCCTCCATCTTGCCCCCTGAACCCCCATTCTAAAAACCCCAAAATCTATTTTCACCCAGTGATAATTTTATTATTACACTGCTTAAACTTCTGTGGCTTTCAGGCCTTCATACAAAGCTGGCAATTTGCTCCATGGGTCATAATCAAACCCAGAGGTGCTCTGGGCTGCGTGCCAGGGTCTCTGAGCCCCCTGGCAGGGTCCTGGCAACTGTGGACACCCAGAGGGATGCACTGAGTTCTGACAAGCTCCTTCCCAGCAGCCTGGCTGAACTGGTGTCCCCAGCTCTGTGCTCACTGCACACCAGGGGAAGTGTCACAGCTCCGTGAGTGATGCCCTGTGCAGTGAGATCTTAGGAAGTTCCTTGGCCTGAAGGGATGTGGGAGCCTTCTGGAGCAGGCAGGGAGTGTGGGAACACACCCCAGAGCCACAGAGAGCTTCCCTGGCTGGAGCAGGCGCTGCTTGGGCACAGCCAGGCTGCAGAAATTTGGGAGCAGGGAAATCCTGGTGGTGGGCAGTGAGACACAGCAGCACTGGGACAGCTCAGCAATCCACCCCAGAGCAGGTCAGGATTTGGGAGCAGGGAAATCCTGGTGGTGGGCAGTGAGACACAGCAGCGCTGGGACAGCTCAGCAATCCACCCCAGAGCAGGTCAGGATTTGGGAGCAGGGAAATCCTGGTGGTGGGCAGTGAGACACAGCAGCACTGGGACAGCTCAGCAATCCACCCCAGAGCAGGTCAGGATTTGGGGGCAGGCACAGGGAAGGGACAGGGGAGTTGGGACAGGCTTCCAGCACCCAGCAAAACAGGCTGGGACTGACCCTGGGCATCAAGGAAACACCAAACAGCCAAATATTGCCCCTGGCTTTGGAACAAACTGGGAGAAAGAACTCCCTCAGTGGAGACAGAAACCTGGGGCACCAGGAGAGGGGTGAGCAAGTCCAAAGGCAAAGCCAAGCAGCTGATGAGCCATCCCCAGGCACACTGGGACACCAGTGAACAGCAGCCCTGTGGCTGTTTGCCCTCCCCACTCAGGTGAGTCAGCATCCGGACTAAGGAAGAAAAACTGGAGTTTCCTTTTCTGTCCAGGACAGCAAGAGGTCAATGAACCCAGCACAGCCATCCACTGGATGGACACTGTCCCTAAATACCAGATTTTCCCATCCTGGACATTCCCTTTGCTCTCTGTCCTTTATATTACACAGTTAGGCAGAGCTCTAACCCAGACTGTTGTCAAATAACACAAATTGTTGATCAAGACAGGAAAATTTCCTCAGAAAATTTCCACTGCTAAACCTATTTATTTGTTTCAGGGGTGGGGGTGGCTGGACACAAGACACCAGGTCAGTTAAAAAAAAAAAATAAAGTCTGACCTGAATAAAGCATTTTTATGAAATCCCCAGGGATGGTTTCTTTAATATGAAATGGAACTTGGAGTTGAAAGGAGGAGAGAGAAGAAAAGAGCGCGCATAAAAATCAGGTTCAAATCCCTGCTTGGCCTCACTCAGCAAAGAACTCTGAATTAGGTCTACAGTGACTTAAACAGCTTCAAATATTTTGGGATCTCTCTGCAGTTCCTGTGATCTAAGTTTCATCCCGAGGCAGAACAGCAAGAACGTTCTGAGCTCCCAAAACCGACCCCGGCTTCGGACGAACGGATTAAACCCGGCTTCAAAACAAATCTAATTTTTTATTTTGGAGCTTCTGCAGCGTGGAGATGTCTGCCCTGTCATTCCTCCCAGTTGTGTGCTCACACTGGTGCAGAGCTCCATGGAAGAGAATTAATGGGCTGGAAGAAAGGCTGCAGTTATTTTTCTGTCTCTGCACCATGTGAGGCTCTCCCTGTTGCCTCGAAGAGAAGCATGAAATTAAGCAAAAAGCCAGGATGATAAAATGAACTCCAATAGGAACTTTACTGTGAGTTAAACCTGTTGTGGCTACTCAAGACAAAGCCTCTGAATTCAGCTTTTCTGATCAATAAAAGCCTTTTAAATAAAATGAAAGCTCTCAGAGTAATTTTAGGGTGGAAAAGATTCCATCCCTGACAGCCTGGCTCCAAATTTTTCTCCTTCCTGTTACTTCCTACAGGAACATTCACCTGGACATGTTAGATTTGCTCTGGTTGGGAAAAAAAAAATTAAAAAATCAGATTCTTACCAGGAATATGGAAATATCCAGCAGAAGTCAGAGCTGGGATGGAGCACCTGGAGAAACAGCAAGAAGATGAAGATGAGGAATAATGTGAGTAATATTGAGAATATTCATCTGATAGGATGGGTACCTGAGAGGAAACCCCAACCCAGCAGAGGGAAAATCGTGTCCATGGCCGTGTTTCCCTTTCCAGGATGGATCTGCCTCTAGCCCAGGGTTCCAGGATTCCTCTCCCCACCTGCCTGGCACAGCTGATGGAGAACGAGAGCCAGGAAACCTGAGAGCCATTCCCGAGCCAAGGACTGTTCCCAGCTCCCTTCTGCTCTCAGATTCCCCGTTCAAAAGATAAAATCCCCAAAATATTCATTTTCACATCTCCCTTGTCTCAACAGCCACTGAAATATCAGCAGTCTTGTCTTTTTTTGTTCTCAGAAATGCTTTTCCACGCGCGTTTTGGAATTTTCGACAGCAAAAGTCAAGCCAGGGCTGCAGCCCTCCTCGCTTTGTTGCACAACTGCCCTGAAGGGATCTGATCCCTGCCTGTCTGCTCCTGGTTTGATCCCCAGCCCCATCCCATGGACACAATTCCTCAAGAAGCTGGGATGGGTAATAAAGCCAAACCACAGGAATAGTTCCCACAACTGCTCTGTTCCTCTGATGCCAAAATCTCTCCAAACCTCAATTTCATCTTGAAATAATTCAGGACAAGGTGTTATAGTCCCATTTTGCTGTTAAAAAGAGGTGCAGCAGAGTGCTAAGGATTGTCCCAGGCCATAAAAACAGCAGAAAAAATGCAACCAAAGCCCTGATTCCTGATCCAGAGCCACTTCCTCCATCCCAGTGGAAAACGGTGTTTCCTAGGATGACTAAAAATATTGGGATCTTCTGTGAAATCGAGTGGGGTGCCTAAATGTTGAGGTGAAACAACCAGCCCAGCATGGGAAACTGCAAAAGGGGACAGAATATCCCAACTTCCTGAGCTCTGGTCCCATAAACAGCTTCACAGCTTGTTTCCCACACAGGCACCTGGATTTTGGGGCAGGCAAGGGGTGTTTGTACATGGTCTTGTTTTCCCTTTCCCTTCACATCCATCCACGGCCAGAATGTAAAAATCCATGTGCGTAAATATCCATGTGCATATCAAAGGTATTAAAATGAGAAGGGACTTTGATGTTGGACTCGAGAAAATGCTGCTGACACCAGGCAGAGCTGTGGGAATGAGCTGCCTGCTCAGAAATCCGAGGATTTGAGGACAGACCTTCCCCTCAAGGTGCTTCTTCCCACCCATCACCTGCTCAGGAAAATGAATTTCCCATGGTTAAGCCTTGGCCCCTTCTCCTGGGTTTGTGCCACCCCATGAAACTGTCCCAGTATCACCATAACAGCCCAGAATAATCAGAATTTTGGTAATTAGAGACGTATCTGGGTGCCTTTGGTTCCAAACCAATTCTCTCAAGAATGACCCTTAAAGCAAAATAAATCAAAAAGAATAAGCAAGAAAAAACAACTCCCTGCACTCATTCGTTTAGGATGACAGATCAACAAACACAGGCATCTTATTTATTTAATTTTTTTTCCTTCACAAGCAGCTTTTTATATCTCCTGACCCAAAATAAGCCCAGCCCCAGCTGCAGTGCCATGTCAAACAGTAATTACTCTATAAAAGGCTGACCAAATGGGGATATTGGTGGGCCAGAGGCACGGAATTATTTTAGGACTCACACAAACTTTCTCTGGGAGTGGAGAGAGGAGCTGTGGGCACAGTGGTGCACCTGAGAAACCAGCAAACACCAGAGGGGTTTTGTTTTTATTTTTCCTGCTTGTTCCAAGCCTCACCACCTGGTGTGAAATGGCTTTCCCAAATTTCAGCTCAAGGGAAAAGGGAAAAAAAAATTAAAATAAAAAATAGAAGTGAGATCTGTTTACTCCTCAAAAAAGAGGCTTTGCTCTGTGACAGGTTTGGAATTCCTGCCGAACCTCACCAAAAACTTGTGGCAAGAATGGAAGCAAGACCCTTGAAATATTTCATTCTGCTGGGAGGAAACAAAAAAATAATTTAAATAAATAAAGTCTCATAAAATTCCCACAATGGTTGGAGGAGACCTCAAAGCTCACCCAGTTCCATGACAGGGACACCTTCCACGACCCCAGATTGTTCAGAGCTCCAGCCAGCTCAAGGATGCACTTGCTCCTGATTTTTGGCAATGTTTTGGCAATATTTTGATGATTTTTGGCAATATTTTGACAATATTTAGGCTCCCTGAATCCCTCCTGCCGAGCTCCTGATTTAGGAGCCCCTAAATCCCAACTCCCTCAGACCCTCAGGAACCTGAATCCTGTGGGAAGATGGGGAATCTCTGTGGGGAATCCTAGAGGGGCTCAGTGTCTGAGAGGGGCAGTGCTTGGTTCAGGAACTTGTTCCTGGTTTTTGGCAATATTTTGGCAATATTTTGGCAATATTTTGACAATATTTAGGCTCCCTGAGCCTAAAGGAGCAGGAGCCCCTAAATCCCAACTCCCTCATCCCCTCAGACCTTCAGGAGCCTGAATCCTGTCAGCTTGTGGGGAATCCTAGGGAGGGGCATTGCTGGGGCAGGGCAGTGCTTGGTTTAGAAACTTGTTCCTGGTTTTTGGCAATATTTTGACAATTTTTAGGCTCCTTGAATCCTTCCTGCTGAGCCTAAAGGAGCAGGAGCCCCTAAATCCCAACTCCCTCTTCCCCTCAGACCTTCAGGAACCTGAATCCTGTCACTTGTGGGGAATCCTAGAGAGGCTCAGTGTCTGAGAGGGGCAGTGCTCAGTTCAGGAACTTGCTCCTGATTTTTGGCAATATTTTGACAATATTTTGGCAATATTTTGACAATATTTAGGCTCCCTGAGCCGAAAGGAGCAGGAGCTCCTAAATCCCAACTCCCTCATCCCCTCAGACCTTCAGGAACCTGAATCCTGTCAGCTTGTGGGGAATCCTAGAGAGGCTCAGTGTCTGAGAGGGGCAGTGCTTGGTTCAGAAACTTGTTCCTGGTTTTTGGCCATATTTTGGCGATATTTTGACAATTTTTAGGCTCCTTGAATCCTTCCTGCTGAGCCTAAAGGAGCAGGAGCCCCTAAATCCCAACTCCCTCATCCCCTCAGACCTTCAGGAGCCTGAATCCTGTCACTTGTGGGGAATCCTAGAGAGGCTCAGTGTCGGAGAGGGGCAGTGCTCGGTTCAGGAACTTGCTCCTGGTTTTTGGCAATATTTTGACAATTGGCAATATTTTGACAATTTTTAGGCTCCCTGGATCCCTCCTGCTGAGCCTAAAGGAGCAGGAGCCCCTAAATCCCAACTCCCTCATCCCCTCAGACCTTCAGGAGCCTGAATCCTGTCACTTGTGGGAGGATGGGGAATCTCTGAGGAATCCCAGAGAGGCTCAGTGTCTGAGAGGGGCAGTGCTCAGTTCAGGAACTTGCTCCTGGTTTTTGGCAATATTTTGACAATTTTTAGGCTCCCTGAATCCTTCCTGCTGAAGTCCTGATTTAGGAGCCCCTAAATCCCAACTCCCTCATCCCCTCAGGAACCCGAATCCTGTGGGAAGATGGGGAATCTCTGTGGGGAATCCTAGAGAGGCTCAGTGTCTGAGAGGGGCAGTGCTCGGTTCAGGAACTTGTTCCTGGTTTTTGGCCATATTTTGACGATATTTGGCAATATTTTGACAATATTTAGGCTCCCTGAGCCTAAAGGAGCAGGATCCCCTAAATCCCAACTCCCTCATCCCCTCAGACCTTCAGGAACCTGAATCCTGTCAGCTTGTGGGGAATCCTAGGGAGGGTCATTGCTGGGGCGGGGCAGTGCTTGGTTTAGAAACTTGTTCCTGGTTTTTGGCCATATTTTGACAATTTTTAGGCTCCTTGAATCCCTCCTGCTGAGCCTAAAGGAGCAGGAGCCCCTAAATCCCAACTCCCTCGTCCTCTCAGACCTTCAGGAACCTGAATCTTGTCAGCTTGTGGGGAATCCTAGAGAGGCTCAGTGTCGGAGAGGGGCAGTGCTCGGTTCAGAAACCCTGCAGGAATCGGTGGAACTTTTCCAGCTTCCAAAATATCCCTGCTCCTTCTGCCATGGGCAAACAGGGTGGAAGAGGAAAGTGGTTTAGTGAGTAAGAACAGAGCAAATTCAAAATAGAAGCAGAGGGGATTAAGGCAAATACCCAGAGTGTCCCAGCCTGTGTTTACTGCCCAAATCCTGTGGCAATTCCTGCTGGTTTCAGGGGGTTCTTCCTGTGTTGTAACTTTGGGATTAAACTTGGCCACTGCAGCTCCCAGGAGGGAAATGCTTCTCCAAGCCATCCTCCAGTCTCAGAGCCCAAGGCACCAAACTGCACGTGGATTTTTGCTGGAAGGGCTGGGAGAAAGTGACAGCATCTGCCTGATGTGAAATTCCCATCCTTAATTAGGGATTTCAAAAATAAATCCAGTTTTCCTAGCAGGATGGAGGGTGTCAAAAAAAAAAAAAATAAAGGGAGGTTTTAATGATCTCAGTGAGACTCAAGTCTGTTTTCCACTTAATATGTGTTTTTGCACCGAGGAATTTCATAGAATCATGGAATTATTTGAGTTGGAAGGGTCCTTAAAGATTACCCTTTTCACACCCCTTAATTTCAAATGAAAAATTTGTGGCAGCAATGGGTTTGTGTGATATTTCCCAGTAAAAATACACAAATAAATCTGAGTTTAAAAGTTCCCGAGCTCTTAATTCTCAGTTCAGTTCCCAGCTGGCACAAGGGACAAGAGGCTGATCCCTCCAGGTGATGGATGGGACATCTCACCTGCAAACAGCTCCTGCTCAGGCTGCTGGCCACTGGGAAGGAGATGGAATTGGGATGGCAGATTTTCTGTGTGCTTCTCAAAAAAGGCTTCACCAGCACTGGCAGACCCTGCAAAAGAAGGGAATTCATGGTGAAATTAGAAATTAACTCCAGATTTTCCTCAGCTGCTAAGTGCTGCAGAGCCCAGCTCTGGTCAAGGCTGGGAGTGGCCTCAATGTGAATATTTTCCTTAGTTCCTTCCTCTTTGGATATCCCTGATTCTGAAACCTTCCTCTGAACATAACTGAGGTAAGCACAACACAGAAATTGCAGGATAATTAGGGAAAATCATGGAGAATAAATCCACATACCCTGTGCTCCACGGAGTGGCTCTAAAATGCTGGGGGTTATTCCTTCTCCCTCAGTCTGCCACCAGCACTCGGCTACATGGGAGAAAAGGGATTGAAACGGAATT